>NC_081376.1:19865017-21250017 GCF_030684315.1 Stegostoma tigrinum
TCTGTTCCTGTGCTGTATTGTAAAGTATATCATATTGTAATTTTAATCTGAGGGGAAAACCAATGGGATCAGCTAGAAAATAAACTTTATCACCATGCATAATTATCTCCATGACGTCAGTGAAGACTAACAATAGGCTGCTAAAATTGTCAAATTTATGGGTGAGTCTAGGCAGTAATGAGTGTGAAAGATTCTAGAAATGAATCCTGTGTGAAACAGCGCAAAGTGCCTCTTTACTGGCTTCCCTGTTTGTGGGTCTGCTTGAAGGTTGTATCAAATGCAATATGAAAGGCATTTCATAAGGATTTTGGGGTACTGTATTCACACGGATACAGGATTGGCTAACTAATTGAAGACAGAAAGTTGGGATATGGGGGCATTTTCAGGATGGTGGCCTAAACCACTAGAGCACCACAGGGCTCAGTGATAGGGACACAATTATTTACAATACATATTAAAGGCTTAGATGTCAGGTGTGAATGTACTATGTCAAGTTTGCAGATTAAACAAGATTAGGTGGGAAAGTAAGTAGTGGGAATAATGCAAGGAGTCAACGGATGGATACAGGTAAGGAAAGTGAGCTGGCAAAACTTGGCAGATGGAATATGGTGTGGGAAAATGTAATCTTGTGCATTTTGGCAGGAAGAGGAGATGAGCTCAATATTATTTAAAAGGGGAAAGACTACAGAAAGCTGCAGAGGGACTTGGGAATTGTAGTGTATTAATCACAAACATCTACCATGCAAGTTGGGCAAATGGAATATTGGCCTTTATTTCAAAGAGAATGGAGTATAAAAATAGGAAGGTCTCGCTAAAACTATCAAATCACAGCTAAAATACAGGCAACAGTTCTGGTGCTCTCATCTAAAGAAAGACATATTGGCGTTGGCAGCAGTTCAGAGAAGGTTCACTAGGTTCATCCTGGATATGGAGGGATTTTCTAATGAAAGAGGTTGAGTAGGTTGTGTTTGTGCTCAGTTAGAGAATGGGAAGATATCTCATTGAAATGTGTAAGATTCTTAGAGTTAATTTGGAAAGTTTGTTTCCCCTTGTGGCAGAGTTTAGGACCAGAGTAAGGGATCAACCAATTAAGACAGAGATGAGGTGGAATATCTTCTCTCAGCATGGTGAATCAGTGAAATTCTTAATGACAGAGGGCTGTCATGACTCAGTTGTTCAATGTATTCAATGATGAGATGGACAGATTCCCAAACAGTAAAGGAATCAAGGTTTATGAGGAAAAGACAAAAAGTGGAGTTGAGGATTATCGGGTCATATCTGATCTCATTGAAGGATGGAACAGGCTCAAAGCGCCAAATAGCCTATTTCTGAGACTATATCTTCTAGTCTTAAAGACTTAGTGATGGTATACTGCTTTCTATGACTTCGGACATCCCAAAATGCTTTACAATCAATTAAGTACTTTAAGAGCTCAGTCACAGCTACAGTGCAAGACACAGATGAGGGGGTTCAAGTGAGAGAATAAGATTGATTGGATTACTTCACAGAGACCCAGTGTAGCCTCCGTCTGTGCTATTATGACTCTAAATGCATTAACCAAATTACTGGCAGCAAATTTGTACCATATGCTAACAATCAAATAAATTGTTGTTACTTGCATTGATTGGGGGAACAGTATTTGAAAACTCCCTTGCTGTACTCCAAATGCTGTCATGAAATCTTTTAATCCATCAAAGAGGACAGATATTCCCTTAGTACAACATAGCATCCAAAAGATGCCACGTCCAACAGAGCAGAATTCCCTCACTACTTCAGTGGACAAAGAGCCTGGATGGTGTGCCTAATTCTTTTGGAGGGAGGGTTGGCCTCACAAACATTTGCATCAGAAGTAAGGGTACCACCACTGAGCCACAGCAGATGTTTGAACACAGAAAAACCACAACATGTTGTTGCAAGTACTGCTGTCCAAGGTATCTTTGAATTGCTGCTTACTGACTATATCTCACTTCCTTCATCCTACAGAATCCCCGTATCTCTCAAATGCGTACTTGCATCCGAAGAAGGCAGCTGTATGGAGGTCATTGAAAGGTACAGGGACCATGCACATGGAAAACCCATCAGCCAGGGTGCCTAGAGAGATGTGGGTGGCATCACTTAAACAAGGTGTTGGTAAGTGACTGCAATATGGGTTCATTCAACTTCCTCTTCTCCTCTTTTCTCTCATCCTCTCCCCTCCTCTTCTTCTCTTTCCTCTCCTATCCTGGCCTTCTCCCAACAGTCTTAACAACCCCTTCCCTCTAATCATTCTCACATTCCCTTTTGCTTTCCTCCTTTCTCCTTCTCTCCTTTGCACTCACCATTCCTCCCCTCCATTATCCACCTCTCCCATGTTGGTTGCATGCTGAAGAACAGTAGCCATTTCAGACTTGTCAATGTAAACATTGGAGGCCTCACATCTGAATCTGATCATGTTCCTGCTGACATTCCCATACCTGAGTTATGGTGTGAGTGTGTTTGCAGATTTGAAACATAAAGGAATTAATGAAAGAGCACCACCAGCCATCGGCCCATAGTTTTATTTGATCAAGGACAAGTAACATCACCCGGCCCAATCTGTACAAATGTGTGTGCTCATGCATATATGTACCTGTGGATACATATCTGTGTATTCATATATATGTATACATAGCTTTTCGGCATGTTAGAGTGTTTGAGTGTAACGGTCTTGTGCATTTCATTGCTGTTGTAACCATTTGTTCCTTCAGCTTTGTCCCAATCACTGAAAACTGAGTATGACTCTGGATACAGTCGGAATTCAAGCCACACAAGTACACCAGAATATCTGAAAGAGGCTTTTGGTATGAAAAAACCAAAGCATTCCCGATCGGCCAGTAATGGTGGGTATCCTTGATAAACATCTTCCCCTTTAAGAATTGACTCAAAATAAGAAATTGTCCTTCTTAGCAGCCCAATGTTTGGTTTTAGGAAGATTTTCAAGGGTTTTTCACCCTGTTGCTCTCCACTTCCAAAAATCAGTAACTGAGTAATAATAGACAAGGCCACAATATACTTCTAGATAACAAGCCGTGAAGCTCATTTTCTTTGTCCCTGCAAAACTAATTAACTTTCTGTATATCACTACATCAACTGTTTCTTGAATGATACAACCAAACCTTCCACTCTACAATTGTACGTCAAGTGTCAGACAATCTCATATCTGCTTCGGGACCATGTGGAAGTTCTGATGTATTCATTTCCATGGAATTGCCCAGCAAATTTAAACTTCTGGTGGATAATTATACTGCTTGCTAACACCAACCCCACCCCCGCCCTTACCCCTCGGTAACTGTACAACTGCCCTCCAATAATCTCCAATGATTGCAACCACTGAAGTAACCAGTACTCGATACCAAATGTGATCCAGTTATAACCCCTGACCACCTAATTATCCCCTGAAACCCACAAATACCCCCAGTAACCCCAACCTGATCAGTCCCAACCACCCTACCTCCAACCGAATCTGACTTCCATTCAACCCACCTGCCCAGGAGTATCAGACATCCTATTGACTCTGAGGGAGCTGGATCAGTGTCAAGGACTCTTTACATGTAAATAAAGGCTGACTTCGTGACAGGATACCGGCCTCTGTGGAGTTATTTCATTATTGGCGAGATAAAAGCATGCTTCTGAAGAAATTCATATGCAACAGTTGTCTTTTGAGTTGAAGGAACATTTCTGGAGTGATGTCATGGGAAGCTTGACTAGTTTGATCCTGTCGTCAAAGACTGGACCCAGTATGTGGAAAAAATGTGTGATTTTTTTTCTGGGCAAATGACACTGGGGCAGATGAAAAGCGGCTTTCTCAGTTAGTTTCCCTGAGGCACGAGATACTAAACCTTTCAAAAGTTGACGAATTTAGTTAAGGAATATTACAATTCCAAGCCTCCTCTAATTCTGAGATGCTATTGGTTTCACTGAGTGATTCGAGAACCAGAGAGTCTGTATTGATATTTTTGATGAAGTGAAGACGGTTGGCAGAGGCATGTGACTTTGGTTTAACCCTTAATGATGGGAAGGGATATAGTGGTTGTGACAAGGTCAGCCAGGTGGAGTTCAGAGATTATGAGTTCCCTAATTGTAGCTGTTAACCTGGTCCAATCAGGGAGTCCTGGCTGACGGCTAAGAACAGACAGGACTGTCAGGCACCTCGTTCACTCTAAAAGCCAGCTCTGAAGGAGTTGGATGAGTGTCAAGGACTAAACATGCGTAAATAAAGGGTAATTTGGTGATGGGACACCGGCCAATGTGGAGTTAGTTCACCTACCCTATCATCTTAGCCATTCACCTTCATCCACTCACTAACATTCGACATGGTCATTTTAATGTGTTACACAGTTGCGAGTGCCATCAGAATTTGCATATCCTGTATTCTATCCAACTCCTTCACACATGTGAAATTCTGCTGTGTTGAAGTTTTCTAGTGGATTTTGTGCTCCACATGTGTTCGAAAGTCATATATGGAAGACCCAGCAAAAAATGCCTTTCCTCAAAAGATCCAAATCTTGGTCTTATTTGCATTACTCTGAAGTCTTTTCCACTGGCCTTGACATTCCCCATATAATGATTGAGAAATCCCTGTAACTCTGTTCAACAGTAACCAGTTTCTGTTAACTCTGTCTCACGTATTTTTCTCTCTCATTCCCCCTTATTTTATCTTTCTATGTCTCATTCCCCTTCTCATTCCCATTCCCTTTCCTTCTCTTCTTTTCTCTCTGACTCTTCTCACTCCTCATTGTGACTCCTCTTTCCTTTGCGCTGTAGGTTATATCCCTGGCACTCCCAACTACAAGGAGAGAGAAGACATGTATGATGAGATCATTGAATTGAAGAAGGTGAGTGCTGCCTAACTGGAGACCAGACATTACTCAGTAGTTTACGATTGATGGAGTTCCTGTAACCAACAAGTCTGAACAAGGAATTTGAGCGCTTATGTTGCAGCTCTGCCACTGGAGACTACAGCAAGAATAGAAACCAGGAAGGGGTACAGTCTTCTGCATGGATATAATGTAATTGCAAACACTACCAGCAATAGCAAACTTAAATGTCATCCTGAGCTGTGCTGAATGCCATGTTGCTTCAAGTTTTCTTTGATCATAAACAGAAATTCATGCCCACTTGTATAGGCTAATGATGACATCTTAGTTTGTGTTGCTAAGATTTAATACAGCCAAAGAAAGGTTAACATGTATATGCCTTTCACAACCGAGGGACATACCAAAATGCATCATTGTGAATAAATTACTTCTGAACTGTATTTGCAATTTTAATGTGAAGGAAACGCCAATGAATTTGTGCACATCATTGTACCACAAACAGATAATCTGTTTCAGTGATGTTTATTGAGTGATAAATATTGACCAAGATATTCGAGAGAATTTCGGCTCTTCTTTGACAAAGTACAACAAAGTATTTTGCATTCAACCGAGTAGACAGGTCTCAGATATTTGTCATCACAATCCTAAAGCACCACAATCAGCTCTTGGCTGTGTAATGTAAGAGTCTGCAGGGTCTCTTTTGGATTTGGAATCATGCTTTGAACATAACAGGAATTTGTTAAAACAACAATATTTATTGAATATAACTATAATAGTGTTTATAAATTATAACATTAGTGATAATATACATAAGAAGATAATTTTATTGAAAAGAAGGAAAGCATTCAGATGTATCAGAAGAGAGGAGGAACAGCGATTTTATTATAGAGCAGACATTAACCCAAGATTAGTCTGCCCACGATCGAAAATGGTAAGGTAACCCAAATTAGTAAAGCCCTAAAATGGTAAAAACAATCATATATGTACCAAATCTTAAAATAGTTTTACAGGGGGAATGTTGATGTCCCTTCCCTCTATAGTCTTAGCAGTCCTCTGTTGACCACTCAGCTGCAGCAGCAAATTCTGGAAGCGCAGTCCTTTAAGCTAAATTTCTTGCTACATTCTAGCCTTTTGAGTCTTCCATCCATAGTTTCTCAAATCAAAAAATCTTGAAGCACGTGTCTTTATCGCTCATGGGCTTAGCAAAATCTGCCTACTTTACATAACTATGTTGACGGATCCTTAATGATGTCTGTCAAATATATACTATCCATCAGTCGAACTTTGTTCCATTGACCATCCAATGGAAGGCTATTCATTCTTTTGACATGTAGTCTAGGGGGACATCAGAATCAACAAGTTATGAAAAATTCCTTTTCTTAAGCAACAACATAACACTTGGCAACAAGTTTCAAAGGGCAGAATATAGCAGCATGTAGCCAAAACACAGCTGGCTAACCTTGGGAACAGGGCCAAAAACCATAGCTAGGAGACATTGCTACCAATCACATATGAGAGTAATTTTGACTTAATCAAAACACAATCACACTTGGATTTAAATCAAAGTTTAAAAGTTAAGAATTCAATTTAGGTTTATTTGAAGATCAAATATCGAAGCAAAGATGAAATTCAAATGTGACATGAAACTGCATAGAATCAGTGATTTCAGCTGTGGGCTGACAATAGCAACTCAATAAATCAAATTTCTGTAAAGAATTATATCTTACCAAACAGTCCTAAGGAGTCACATTCACTGAACAGATGACAGCAGTTTAAGAAGTTATTTCACCATCATTTGCTCAATGATTGGGCTGGGTAATAAATGCCATCCTTGCCGCTAGGGATACCTGTATTCTAAAGAATTAATATTTTAAAACACATAAGAAATGGATCTGCCTTAACTCTCCCAACTCCACCTCTTCAATATCACACCTAATTTCTTTATCCTACTTGAATACAAAGGATTTGGAGTGGGAAAACATGAGGACATCTGAAAAGTATTTAACCTCCAGCAATGGAGTTTAATTATAGTGTGACAAATTACATAGGCAGATTTTGTGATTGTCTGAAATCCATGACCTCCAGTCTCCCAAGAAGAAAGTGCTGCTGCCGACCCATGACTGGCACCTATCAAAGTTCCTGTGATGCTATTCAAAGAACCAGTGGTGCAGTGGTAATGTCCCTCTCCCTGGACTGAGAGGCTCACGTTTAAGTCTCACCTGCTCCACAAGGGTGTTATAATATCTCTTAAAAGGCTAGTTAGAAAAATAGGTTAAATTTTTTAAAAAGAATAGCAGCTTTTCTCTCTGAGCCAATATTATCTAAGGAACAGCTTGGTGGAAAATCTCAAAAGAAGTGGAGAGGAGGAGAAAAACATCTAAGTTCAAAAGTAAGGTTGTTACTTGTGATGTAAGCATGTGCAGTATCTGATGGATTCCAAATATTTCAGACCATCCAATACAAACAATCAGTAGCTAATTTCCCTTATCATGTTGTGTATCTCTCCAAACTCCCTGCTTCCCACAGATGATTCAAACCCAGAAGGCTGAGAATTATATTTTGAAAACAAAGCTAAGGCGATCAGAGGAGGAAAACAGCAGAAAAGAGAAACAGATTGACCAGCTGTTGGATCCTTCCAAGGTAAATTAAATACAGTCAAAAACCAGTACTCTTATCATATGGCATAGCATTGTATAAAATTAAATCACAGAAACAGGGCATTCAGCCAAACTTGTCCCCTACGAGTGTTTCTACTCCACCCAAGCCTTCTCCCTTTCTATTTCATCTGACCTCATTTCCAAGCTTACTCCTTAATGCATCAATGTTGATAGCCTCAATTACTGCATGTGGTGGCAAGTTCTTTGTCCTAGCCACTCTCTTAATAAAGACATTTCCTTTGCTTCCTTTATTGGTTTTATTAGTGATTACCTTGTATATATGATCCCTAGATTTGGACTATCCCATCAACATCTCTACATTTAGCCTTTCAAATGCCTTCAGACCACTTTCAAGACATCTACTTCTTTCTAGAGAAACAAGGCTCAGCCTGGTCACATTCAGTCTTTTCTGATGGCTGCAAGGTCAATTAATTTTTTGCACCTTCTCTAATGCCACTAAATCTTTTTTGTAAAAGGAAACCAGAATTATGCACACACCCTTGAAATAACTCCACAGAGGCTGGTATCCCATCACCAAGTCACCCTTTACTTAATGTGGAAAGTCCTTGACACTTAGCCAGCTCCCTCAGAGTGACAGGATAACTGACACTTCTGGTGTTGTCTGACAGCCAGCGCACCCTGATTAGACCAGATTAATAGCCCCAATCAGGGGACTCATTTTCTATGAGGTATACCTGGCTGACTTGTTACAATCACTACAATCCCTTAGTATGGTCTAACTAAACATAATCTTTCTGCTTTCTAATTCTGTTCTTCTCGAAATTAGCCTAGTGTGTGTCTTTTTAGAACTTGACAACTTGTCTTGCTACTTCTAAAGTTCTCCTTAACAATATGACTTATTGAGCTAATGCGTTATTTACTGAAAATTGCTAATCAATTCCCCACATCAATGCCAAGTTTAGTCCTACCAAGTGAAGTGTGAATTGAGACTGGTGCAGTAATTATACCTGGGTGAGCACACATACCTAAACCCACACTGAAGTCAGATCATTCACCCTTATTTTGATCTCTTGCTGTAGCAAAGTTTGTCACCATTTGAGAACCGGCAAAGTGAGTTGATTATAAAAAAAATTTCTTTATAGTAGATGTTGAGTAGCAAGAAGATGAAAATTGATATGCTACAGTGCCAATTCTGGTAATAGAACATAATTACAGTGTGACATATTTACATAGGCAGATTATGCATTGGCGACTGTGGTGTGGGGCTTAAAGCTATGTCCTTCTGACTCTGATGCAATAGATCAAAGTGCTGTGGAGTGCAGCCATTGCTGCTTTGCAAATGTGTATACAATGAAATCCAAGAAATGAGAAGTAGAGAAAGGCCACATACTGTAGTGTTTACAAGTTCATGATAAATATTCACAAAGAGCATTTTCATTTTAGCAAATGGCACTGCTATTTCTATTTAGTCTGTAAGCTACCTGTGCATTTTCTTGTTTTACAGAGTTCAGAATATGCCAGGAGTTTGATTGATAAAAAGAATGACACTAGCGGGGTAAGAAACTCCTGAAGTCTGCATTACTTCCTCCTTTTATGGCCCGTGTACTTAGTCAAGAATTTGTATGTCCCCCATTGGATTGTAAATCTCACAAAACAAGAAAAAAGTTATCCTCTCATAATTTATTTAATTTTCTAACCATTTTTATTTCATTCTTGGGATATGAGCACCACTGGCAAGATTGTTGTTTATTCCTCATTCCTAGTTACCTTTGCAAAGGTGCTGGTACCTTTTAAACTACTGTAATGGTTCTGTTAGGTAATGAATACCAGGATTTTGACTCAATGACAATGAAGAAATAACTGATCCAACTCTAAAATCAGATGTTGTGTGACTTGAATGGGAACCTGGGCACATGTTATCCTTGACCTTTAGGTGGTTCAAATTTGAAGATTCACAGCATGAGGAGGCACAGAACACCATCCCAAGGTTGATTATCTGTGGTTTCTTTCCTTCTGGTTGTGCCCCTTTGAGAACAATGCAACTAGGAGCAACATTTCCTCTATCCAACAGAATGGCCACCATCCTGTCTGCCACATTTATGCCTTAGAGGAGAACACCCCTCTGCCCTGTAACTGAATTTGTACAGCATTTATGCTCAGCATTTCACTGTTACCTGGAACAGATCTGAATGAATGTCTTTTTCATGTATAGAAGTTTCAAATCAGTTTTGAAACATTGCGCTTGTAAGAGTGCCAGAAATTCACAAAATAATCAGTTCAAGTTAAACAGAATGCACATGCAAAGGGAGATGTTTTCACAGGATTTAGATCAACTTGTAAGTGATGAGATTAACCTCTTCATATTTTCTATTTCCTATTAAATTTTCATCCAGTTTTCTTCACCTTCTGAATACACTCACTTTTTCTGGGATTCATCCTTAGTTGTTTGGTATGTTGCTCATTCAATGTATATGAATCCAGATCTTGAGCCATTGAACTGTGAAAAGCATCAATTATCCCCTTCAACCTAATCCGATTCTGAATCGGAAAAATTAGTATAAGACTGACCAAATCACACTCCAAAGGCCAGAGAACAAGTGTAATCTGAGAAGCCCCTTCTACCTGCATCAGAATATCCCTTATTTTGAGGTTGTACAGGACGTTGGCGAGGCTCCTTCTCGACTATTGTGTCCAGTTCTGATTGCCCTGTTACAGGAAAGATATTACTAAGCTGGAGAGGGTTCAGAAGAGATTTACTAAGATATTGCTGGAAATGGAGGGTTTGAGTTATGGGAAGAGGCTGGATAGGCTGGGACTTTTTTCACTGGACCACAGGAGGTTGAGGGATGACCTTACAGAGGTTCATAAAATAATGAGTGGTATAGATAAAGTGAATGGCAGGTGTGTTTTCTCTGGGGTAGGGAACGTCAAGACTAGAGTGCATATTTTTGAGGTCAGAGGAAAAGATTTTAAAAATAGACATGAGGGGCTTTTTTTTTTTTACGCACAGAGTGGTTCCACTGTGGAATGAACTTCCAGAGGAAGTGGTGGATGTGAGTACAGTTACAACAGTTAAAAGACATTTAGATAAGTACATGAATAAGAAATGCTTTGAGGGATATGGATCAAGTGCAGACAGCTAGGACTAATTTAGTTTGGGATTATGGTCAGCATGGACTGGTTGGACCAAATGGTCTATTTCTGTGCTGTATGACTCTGTCCCACCCAACGCCACAGAATGGATTTGGATGAAGGTAACCATGTGGTACTTTTAATCTCAGCCTTACAGCATTGCAACCCCCATTAGAGATTTTGTATTCATCTCCACATCTCCGCAGATAAGTTTAATGTATTATCCAAAGGATGTATCTCCCTATATGAGACAAAAGCTGCAGAGCCAAACGCCAAAATTTCTATAAAATTTAATATCATTATCTCTGCCTTATCTTTCACCCCCAGATTGTTAATGGATTAAAGAAGAGAATGTATAAATTGGAGAAGCAGTGTAAAGAGAAAGAGAGCATATTAAAGTAAGTTCCCAGGCAATCCTTTTACTTCATCTCACTACTTAATCCAGTTACTGGACATCATTGTGGTTTTGCAGAACAACCTTTCTTAACAATCATATCATCAGATTATGTTTCATCAAATCAACATTCCTCCAAAGAAGTGCCACATTGGGCTTGAAATGTTAACTCTTGCCAAAAATGCTTTCAGAATTGCCAGTTCTCATCAAAAGTTTATATTTTTATTTTAGGATAATGCCATACATTTCTACTAAGAATACATATTTGAAATGAAATAATCTGGTTTCCTCAAATGCAGTCTAAATTTTGGATTATTTCATTTTCCCTCTTAACCTCCTGAGCTGCTATGGCCATTTAAGGTGCCCCATCTCTGTTCTGAGTAACAAAATAGAAAACACTGGATTAAACATCGTACAGATTGGGACTACAAAATGCATCAGATAATGCATTAACTCATTGCACCATTGGAGGGAGCAATTGTATAATTGTATTGCATTAAAGCTTTGAATACCTGTATGTTAATGTTCTCTGAAAATTGGCATACTGCTACTTCTTTTCTACCAATTGGAAAATCTTACATTCTGTATTGGCTACGTGTGTTATGTTAAGTCTTCCTACTTCAATTCACACTCAAATTGATCACTTTTGTCAATTATCCAAATCCTCTATTCGCATAAAAGAGCAAGAATTAAGGTACCACAAAGTCATTCATTTAAATTGTTCAAGTAATACTCTTGTAATGTATTTAAACTTTTAACAGAGGTGTTGAAGTCTTGAAGGGCTTTGTTAGAGTCAGCCAAGGAAAACTATGCAGTGACAGATGGATCAGTAACAGGAAGAGACAGATTTAATATGGTTAGCCAAAGAACGAAAGGGTAGAACTAGAGAAAATGTTTTTTAATACATCTAGTTGTTGTGATTTGGACTACATTGCCTAAAAGGCTGGTCAAAGTGGATTTAATAGTAACATTCAAAAGAGAATTGGAATAATATTTGAAGGGAACAAAATACAGAATGAATGACATCCTGCTTTGCTTTCATGTGTTGCAAATATGTTGAGGCACAGAGTTGCAGTCCTTGGTCTGCCCATCCATTCAAGTGAGACACATTTCATGCAAACTTTGCATTGTCTCCTCATGAATTTTTCATCATGCAGCCCATTCGGGCTTAGGATGCAAGCTGGCTCATTGCACAAGCAGAGATTTGACAGTGTGTCAAACTAGCACATGTCCAGTTAGCCACCTATTTTTAAAGGGAAACTGCACTGAATGAAAGGACCATATAGCTCACACTCTGTGTTGTAATTGGAGAGAAGGCAAATAGAACACCAGGACCGGAAGAGGATTCCACGGTTCATGGAAGCAGAACTAGTTACCTTAGTCAAGAAGGTGAGCAGAGAGTCTGGTTCCAAAGGCCATGTGCAGTGCTGAAAATAATTGACCTCATATGGAAGGGATGGTCAGTGAGTGCGTCAGTACAAGGTATCTCCAACCCATAGCACCACTAACTTCTCATGCTGTTTAGTACACCACGGTGCTATCCCTCACCCATGTGAGCCTTTAACAGTGGAACTCGTTCTAATGTTGAAATATTCAATCTGAATTCCATATACTTTACAATTACACTGGCCTCAAGCCTGGTCCTTTCTGCTTCCATACACTGACAACTATTTTGCTGTGGCAGGCACAAGACCCTACCACATCACTGCACAAATGGAGACATTCTGGCTTCTGTTACTGATCAAGGCAACAGAAAAGAACAAAGCCAAAAAGGCAGAGACATGTGTGTTCTACTTCTGAACCCTCCACAGCAAATGATGCTGTGCATCATGAGGCCTACTGCGACAGAATCCATAGCATCCAGCATCTCTGAAAGTATTCAGGATGACTGTCTTTCTCAACTCCTTCCTCCTGATAGATGACAAGGTACAAGCTGCAAATGGTGCAATCATGATGTCTTCTTTACACCCCTCTTCCCTTCTGATTAGACAAACTCTGCCATCTGACCAACTCCAGGATGAAGCAAGAAAGCTACAGCTGACATCCAGGGAAGCAACACTGTCACTTAATATGACACGCACAGGTGTCACCTTGGATATTGGCATCATGTGTACCTTGGTGGTTTGTATAGTGTCTGGATATGCACTTGGTGAATTATTGGGTATTGAGATGAGGGAGATAATAGCTCTGGCTAGCAAAGATCCAGAAAGGACCTTGAACCAAGGACAGGAGGATGCTGAAAAGAATGCATACTGAGATGTTCAAAGTATTGCCATGCCTACCAGACAGCTGTCTGCCAGCATCTGAAGAATCAAGCTGCTTTGTGGCACAGGCATAACACAGAGCTTATAGCCCATCCTTTTCACTAAGAAAATTGTGACCAACTCTTGACAACACTCATGGACTTAGTGGCATTGCAGTGTCTGGTAGCCATTGTCTCAGCTTCGAGGACACTGCAGGACAGGTGGTTGCCACCTGAAGTCTCAATGCAGCAGTGGAAGATCAGAAAGCAGTTTTGAAATCCATGCTTACTGCCATGCAGTTTGAAACTATCGCCACCATAGCTGTAGATCTCACTGCTCAAAGGAGCTGCAGGCTTTTAGAACAATTTAGCAATCTATGCTCCAGTAAATTGCTAGGATTGCTGAGGTGTCACTGACAGACAGTGGTATGGATCGTGAACTTGCTAACTGCTCACAAGGTGATAACATTCACGTCCCTACAACTGACGCTCAGAAAGTGCTTTGGCAGTTGTGTGTCAATTAGCCAGTCAAGACTGCTGCTGCCCAAGCAGGGGTAATGAAGTCTGAAACTGGTTCCTAAAGGCCAAGAGCCACTCCAAAACCATTTGCAGTCCCCTCCTTTGAAAATCCACAAGCCATACTACTGGTACATTCTGCATAGGATTACTGTAAAAGGATAGACAATCTAACAAACAGGCAATAAAGGAATGCACAGGGAAAAATACTTAAGTTTTGTTTACAGATCTTCTTATGTTGTTGGACAAAGATATTAGTGGAAAGTATTTTGTTAATAACTTTTATTGACCGAGAAAACACTGGTAGGTTGTCTCAGAATGAATGCAATGCTGAGGAATGTTGGATTTATGCTGGCAATAGGAAGTTATCCTTTAAGAACTGGAGTCTGCACAGATGTCCTTGCACAGCCTGTCCAAAGCAAAGAGGTCCTAGTTGCATCCTAAGCAGTCCAGGCTTGGGAAGCATTCCTTCAGCCTGTTGATGGTCTGTTCCAGAATGTTTGAGGTGGTTTCATGGCTGTTGTCACACATATATTGTCCTCATGTCATCTGGTAATAGACAGGAGCCATGAATCATCGATACAGAGAGTAGCTTTGTTCACTAAGGTACACCATCTGGTGTAAACAAAGATATAAATGGCAAATTGCCTCAGTACTCTGACATTATGGCTACTTCCAAGATAGCATATATTCACTGACACGATATATTGTTTGTGACTGCACTCCAAATGCACATTTATAGAATGGTAACCCTAGCAGTTTGCCTACTTCTTCAACCGGGAGCCTAACCCTCCCTCCACTGACCCCTTCACCCTCTTCCAACACAAGTCCTCCTCCTGAACACCACCCCCAGGCCTCCTACCTTCCCTCGACCTCTTCATCTCTAACTGCCGTCGAAACATTAACCGCCTCAACCTCTCCACCCCTCTCACTCACTCCAACCTCTCCCCCGCAGAACGGGCAGCCCTCCGCTCCCTCCGCTCCAACCCCAACCTCACCATCAAACCCGCAGACAAGGGTGGCGCAGTGGTAGTATGGCGCACTGACCTCTACATCGCCGAGGCCAAACGCCAACTCCCCGACACCACCTCCTACCGCTCCCTCGATCATGACCCCACACCCGAGCACCAAACCATCATCTCCAACACCATTCATGACCTCATCACCTCAGGGGACCTCCCACCCACAGCCTCCAACCTCATTGTTCCCCAACCCCGCACAGCCCGTTTCTATCTCCTTCCCAAAATCCACAAACCTGCCTGCCCTGGTCGACCCATCGTCTCAGCCTGCTCCTGCCCCACCGAACTCATCTCCACCTATCTGGACTCCATTTTCTCCCCTTTGGTCCAGGAACTCCCTACCTACGTCCATGACACCACCCTCGCCCTCCACCTCCTCCAAGACTTCCAATTCCCTGGCCCCCAACACCTCATTTTCACCATGGACGCCCAGTCCCTACACACCTGTATTCAGCATGCAGATGGCCTTAAGGCCCTCCGCTTCTTCCTGTCCCACAAGCCCGACCAGTCCCCCTCCACCGACACCCTCATCCGCCTAGCCGAACTCGTCCTCACCCTCAACAACTTCTCTTTCGATTCCTCCCACTTCCTACAGACTAAGAGGGTGGCCATGGGCACCCGCATGGGCCCCAGCTATGCCTGCCTCTTTGTAGGTTACGTGGAACAGTCCCTCTTCCGCACCTACACAGGCCCCAAACCCCACCTCTTCCTCTGTTACATTGATGACGGTATCGGCGCCGCCTCTTGCTCCCCAGAGGAGCTCGAACAGTTCATCCACTTCACCAACACCTTCCACCCCAACCTTCAGTTCACCTGGGCCATCTCCAGCACATCCCTCACCTTCCTGGACCTCTCAGTCTCCAACTCAGGCAACCAGCTTGTAACTGATGTCCATTTCAAGCCCACCGACTCCCCCAGCTACCTAGAATACACCTCTTCCCACCCACCCTCCTGCAAAAATTCCATCCCCTATTCCCAATTCCTCCGCCTCCGCCGCATCTGCTCCCACGATGAGGCATTCCACTCCCGCACATCCCAGATGTCCAAGTTCTTCAAGGACCACAACTTTCCCCCCACAGTGGTCGAGAACGCCCTTGACCGCGTCTCCCACATTTCCCGCAACACATCCCTCACACCCTGCCCCCGCCACAACCGCCCAAAGAGGATCCCGCTCGTTCTCACACACCACCCCACCAACCTCCGGATACAACGCATCATCCTCCAACACTCCCGCCATATACTATCCGACCCCACCATCCAAGACATTTTTCCATCCCCACCCCTGTCTGCTTTCCGGAGAGACCACTCTCTCCGTGACTCCCTTGTTCGCTCCACACTGCCCTCGAACCCCACCACACCCGGCACCTTCCCCTGCAACCGCAGGAAATGCTACACTTGCCCCCACACCTCCTCCCTCACCCCTATCCCAAGCCCCAAGATGACTTTCCACATTAAGCAGAGGTTCACCTGCACATCTGCCAATGTGGTATACTGCATCCACTGTACCCGGTGTGGCATCCTCTACATTGGGGAAACCAAGCGGAGGCTTGGGGACCTCTTTGCAGAACACCTCCGCTCGGTTCACAATAAACAACTGCACCTCCCAGTCGCAAACCATTTCCACTCCTCCTCCCATTCTTTAGATGACATATCCATCATGGGCCTCCTGCAGTGCCACAATGATGCCACCCGAAGGTTGCAGGAACAGCAACTCATATTCCGCTTGGGAACGCTGCAGCCCAATGGTATCAATGTGGACTTCACCAGCTTCAAAATCTCCCCTTCCCCCACCGCATCCCAAAACCAGCCCAGTTCGTCCCCTCCCCCCACTGCACCACACAACCAGCCCAGCTCTTCCCCTCCACCCACTGCATCCCAAAACCAGTCCAGCCTGTCTCTGCCTCCCTAACCTGTTCTTCCTCTCACCCATCCCTTCCTCCCACCCCAAGCTGCACCTCCATCTCCTACCTACTAACCTCATCCCACCTCCTTGACCTGTCCGTCTTCGCTGGACTGACCTATCCCCTCCCTACCTCCCCACCTATACTCTCCTCTCCACCTATCTTCTTTTCTCTCCATCTTCGGTCCGCCTCCCCCTCTCTCCCTATTTATTCCAGAACCCTCACCCCATCCCCCTCTCTGATGAAGGGTCTAGGCCCGAAACGTCAGCTTTTGTGCTCCTGAGATGCTGCTGGGACTGCTGTGTTCATCCAGCCTCACATTTCATTATCTCAGTTTATGTATCTTTCCCTGTTGCAGGGTTACAGCAGAGCCACCTCCTGCAGTCAATGGTGCCCTGCACCAGCATGAATTCTACTACCTTGGCAACACCATGCATCCGCTCCCTGCTTGACACTATCTCTTCTGGCAAAAGTGGCCTTCATATTCTCGAGGTTGCTACAATTTGACAGCCCACAGTGAGATGTTTGCTATGTTGCTTGCTTCCACCTGTAAAAATCTGAGCGCTTTTCTGCAGGAACCCTCACATTGCCCCTCTTCAAGGCATTTCCCTTCTCTGCGGCCTCTGGTCTAGTTCTCTGTCATTTTTCAGACTCAGGGACACAGTAAAACTAGCCCCATACCTGATGGAAGTTAGTTCTCTAGCCTCATTGAATTTGTGCAGCAACACACGATACAAGTTCCAAAAGCAAATGGCTGCCACTAACTTTGACACAGCAGAAACGAGTCAAAAGCAGATCACCAGCAACTGGATACCTCGCTTTTTAAGTAACTCTAATTGTGGGGATCCTTGAAGCTGCTGAAAGTATGTTCAGCTGAGGAGAGTCATCAATGCAGGTGTTCAATGGATATGCACAGACCAAGTCTGTGAAACAGTCCAATCTTTCCTCACCCTGCTGACACATGTATGGGAGCTCCCTGTTGCTCATGGGGTACCACTTATGATACATATCATGACTCACTGAGTTGGAAGCTGGAAATCAAACCGTATTATTTCAAATATCACCACAAAAATAAAAAACATCAAAATGTACAATGTATCCAGTTTACCTATCTGATAGGCTCAGATTATCAAAACACACAGACCAGGTTTCTGCAGTTAAAAAGAGCTACTATTTATTATGAAGAAATAAATTCTAACCTCAGGTAACAACTGTGAATTTTTGACAGATCATTCTACTACTTAGGTTACCACCAATCTATTATTACTATTCCTACTAATCCCCTCCGAAATACCTCCTTCTCCAAACCCATTCAGACTGACACAGAGGGCAGAATCTCATATAGTTCTGAGCAACTTGATTTAGCAAGATTTGTGGCAGAATCGGATGTGTCATCCAGCAAAAGCAATCTTGAAATTGGGAGTATCTTGCTCCATCTTTTATGCTTTTTCCTCGAGATGTGGCAAGTTTCTCACTAGGTTGCAACAAGTTGCAATTATGGTGGACTGTAGCTTTTAAAATGCTCTTTTAATGGGACAACTTGCCTTATTAATATTCAACTTCCCATCTTATCAAACGTATCAAACCAATTAGATGTTGATAAATCTCAACAGAGAAATTTGCGGGTGCCTAGCGACTTCATCTTATCATTTGCTCCAAAGGACCGCCGTAAGTTGACATCAGTTACCAACATCTCAGGACATGCTTCACAGGCATTGACCACACCCACACACCTCATGTCTACGAAGTTATCATCCAACATATGCCAACCTCCAAGAACCCTTATGACAAAACTCCAGTCCAGTCACAGTGCACTTCTGTACTTCAGTGCTGCACCTCATTCTGCGCCAGCAGGTGTCATTGTAATCCCACTGCAAGGACATTATGTGGTCAGGGAAACACATGCAGTTTACAGATTGGAGCAGGTTGCATCCAATGATTTTTCACTCACTGTAATAATGCTTACTCACTCTGAGCCTTCCTGGATGTTCCAACCATCCCTGCATTGCATTGCCTATCCATGCCTTCGTGCATTTTGCCTCCTCAGCCAGAGTTACCAGGCTAATATTACTTCTGGACTTGCTTTGCTGTTTAGCGCAGACACAAAGGCAGGAATCTTGTTATGGTTGTCAGCAGTCCTCAGTCTAGGGGGTCAGCCTTCACTCAGGAAGTCCTGGCACAGCAAATCAAGAGTATCCTCTGATACCAGTCCAGGGTCTTGGACACTCTCAGTCAGCTGCTCAGGATAGAGTCAGAATACCCTCCATATAAGGCTTGAGGAGCCAAATATTAAAAAGCCCACCACCTGTCTTGACTCTTTCTGTTCTAATGTGGGTGAGTTTTCTCCTGCAATGAGACAGAAGTAGATGTTAAAGCAAATGAAAGTGGGTGACATAGCTGTTAATAAAATGTGAGGCTGGATGAACACAGCAGGCCCAGCAGCATCTCAGGAGCACAAAAGCTGACGTTTCGGGACTAGACCCTTCATCAGAGACATTTGGGGAAAGTATCCTGAACAATTATGCAGCACAGATGATATGCAGGGTTAATTGTGATAGGGGTTGGGGTGTATGACAACAAGTGAGAGAAAATGAAGGCAGTAGTGAGAATGGTAGAGCATATGAGCTTGGGTGCCTGAGATAGCTTAAGTGTTAGGTATTAGAGAGAGATGGTGACACTTATGCTGGCCAAGTGGAGAAAGTCAGTGCCCTTCTTAAATGGCTGAGACCGCACTGACCCAGGTGCCAGCCCTGGAGCAGGCTGGCGTGGTCGGATGTCATGGCCTTCACTGCTGGTCGGGGGGGAAGAAAAAAATCCCGTGTCTCCATCACCTTATCCAACAGGACGTCGAGATCCCTGCCAGCAAAGCGGGCTAACAATTTCTCCCTTCTGGTCATACCCAGGGAAAATGGCAGAAGCTCTGCAAAGCAGCATTGGAGTGACAGTGTTTTTTTCTGGGTGCACAATGGGCTTTTAAAGATGGCATGGGTGCAAGGGAGGCTGGTCTTTTGGCAGATATCTGGTGAATGGCAAGTTGCTCTGGGAGCAAGGCATGGTGAGATAGGGTTAGAATTGGATGTGAGTGCTGCTGAGAGGTAGGGTAGCGAATAAATTAAGTGAGTTTGGTAAGATAGTGTGAGAAAATCACCAGGCCCAGTGGCAGAAACTTCAAGAGACTCAATGCAAATCACATTTAGCCAAAAATCACAAGATTCAGTCATTTATTTCAAATCAAACTAATTCTAGATTTTGATCAGAGATAATGGGAACTACAGATGCTGGAGAATCCAAGATAACAAAGTGTGAAGCTGGATGAACACAGCAGGCCAAGCAGCATCTCAGGAGCACAAAAAGCTGACGTTTCGGGCCTAGACCCTTCATCAGAGAGCCAGATTTTGATCTGCTGAACCAAGGTCATCTCTAACTGTTGCACAAATGTTATCTTTGATTAACAGTGTTATCTCCCACCAAATTTACCTTGCTTCCTATTTTTCTTTTATGTCAAATACCCCTCAGTTTTCAGGACTTAATCCTTGTCATCCTGAAGCCATGACTTTGTAATAGCTACCAGCTCCTTTTTAATAAATTAAATGTACACAATCAATTTGTTTATTTTGTAATGAATGTTGTGTGCATACAGATATACAGTCTTCAGTTTTGTCTTTTTGTTATCTTTGTAATATTTAGTTTTGATTGTGTACTCCTAGATTTTTCTAATTGCCCCATTCCTGCCAAGCTCTGACCATCATTTCCTATTTTACTATTTGCCTTTCTTACCATGTCTCAACTCTTTGATACACCACATCTTTCCACATTTAATTCCTTGCCCACACTATTTAGTTCATGAGAACATCAGGTGTAGACCATCCCACCAATACAGACCCCACTTTCACCAGTGGCCCACAAACTGGAACCCTCTTCTCCCACACCAGTCTTTGGGCTATATATATTCATGTCTCTAATTTTATATACCCAGTACCAATTTGCACACAGTTTTCATAATAGTTCAGAGTGTATAACGGGTTCTGCTTTTCAATTCAGAGCCTATCTCCTCATATTCTCAATGAAGAATCTCTTTCCAGTTCTTCCTGGGCACTGACATGGACTATAGATGCTCCCTGCCGCAAATTCTTTTCCAAACCTAAGCAGACGTCCCATCCCAGGCAGTGAACACAGCTATCAGAGCTTTTGTTCTTTGCTGTAGAAAACAGCGTCAATGCCCCTCAATGTACTACCTACTACTTCCTCAACATTCCATAATGCTCCCCCCACTTAAGTGGTTTCCTATACTGTAGAGCCATGGTCAGTTTGCACATCCAACCTGAAACCCTGCTGTTATGGAAACAGGCTGAGAAAACACCAAGCGTATTAAACATTTGCAGAGGCTGACAATTCTGCACTCCTATTGTTTGGATCCTTTTCAGTGCTTCACTCCTGTCCCTGATGACTGATCAAATCGGAAGGCCTGATTCTAAGTGGTGTGACTGCCTCTGGGGACAAAGAATCCAGATAACAGTCCCCTGCCTACTACATCACAATATCTGTGGTTCAACCTTCAGCACATAAACGCTGAACTGAAGCTGCTCGAACACTGATGTGTTTGCCCTGGATCACACTGGGATGCAAGAACCCCCATATGCTGTATCCTTAACACAGCATCTGAACTGCCATCCTTAATGTGTTTTAATTACTAATTATATATAACTTGTGACAACACAAGTACTATTCATCTCTAACTCATTGCCTGACATACTGCTGTCAATGTTCACTCTAAATTTAATTCATCAGCTTGTCATTCCAATTTTCAGCAAACTCCAAAATGACATGAAGACCACTAATGTTGAAGAGATGAAGATTGTCACTGAGACTTACTATGAAGAGGTAGGTTTACAGAAGAGGCACAGTTAATAACACACCAGAAGTCTTTTGAACTGCCCATTTACCCATGCAGTTCTTTGCAGCTGTACTTTGTGATACTCTCCTCGTTAACTTCGTTTATGTTTTAATGAATAGATAGAAACAACATTTTACAGAGCTGGAGCCATAAACAAATGGCTATCATGAAAACAGCACTGATATCCATTTCTCAAGGAATAAAATTGAAAAGCAGGAAAGCTATTTAAGGAACTGGTATGCGGTTAGTGAGAGATATTCTCTCTAATTTCTTTCAGAATGCACGGTGTCTCTAAATTTTAAAATATGTTCTAATCAACCTGTTCAGAGATGTTATTGTACTCCACTGGAGGAGGTGGGACTCCCAACAATTATTCACAGGCACACACAAGAAGCACCTTAAAGGAGCTGACTTGTCTGCAGACAGCTTGGCATGTTTCAGTTGCTGTGCTGCTGAGAGGGTACTATGTTTGTGAGCTAAGAGTTGGGGGTGAACAGGCAACTCAACTCTGAGTATGGAAAATAATCATTTATATAAGTTGATATGTCTCCATATGTCCACTATGCAAACATGTATGTATACAATATATACAAATTCACACAATATATATGAACACATACAAACAGATTTTTGTGTTTCAACACAACAATATTGAGTTCAATAATTTTAGAGCCTAAATTCTTCCAAGTCCTCATCCACACAAATCAGGCCTTGTTAACACAGCCTGCCATTATACACTACCTATTGTTAGTCACTAGCAGTCCTAATTTACAACTAATCACCCTCCTAGCTAGATCGTTATCAACTCCTTTGTCTATCCAACTGCTCTTCTCTCTCTCCAGGTTCTATCCTATCATTTACTCCCTACCCATCCCTCTCCCTATTTTCTGCATATTAACCAATGCTTTCCCAGCTACCGTCAGTTCTGAGAAAGGATCACCGGACCCAAAACGTTAACTCTGATTTTTTTTCTTTACAGACGCTACCAGACCTGCTGAGCTTTTCCAGCAATTTGTTCCTGATTTACAGCATCCACAGTTCATTTGGTTTTTATTTGGTACAAATGTGCTTGAATGGTCATGCATGCATGTACGTACATGTGTACACACAATGCACACACTGATATACAAACATCCTCATTCACAAACTACTAAGCACACACACACACACACACTCTACGTCAGTGGAAGACACGGACGCCAGGACCGGGGCTGAGCATTCTCCTACACAATCCCAAAGCCACAAATATAGTTCAGCTGAACTCAGAGAAAAAGCACTTTTTAGAGGTTGCAGCTCACTTATGTTCACATCACACGCTATATTCACACACAGCATTGAAGGGATTTCCTTAAAGGGACTCCTAACCATGCAAGAAGACTTTTATACTTTAATACTTATTTTTCATGCACATTTTTCTTTTATTTTAGATTCAGAGACTCCGACTTCTGTTGACTGATAATGAGGTTGCAGACAAGAAGTAAGCAGAAACCAAAATATTTGATTTGCTCACTGAGGAATCAATGCCAGATCAAAGGGTGAAGGTAGCATGTCAGTGATCTCGACTGATCAGTGTGTGTGAAGCTGACACATCTCATTGATGTGAAGCCATTCTTCAATCTATTTCCCCAGGTAACAATGGGGAGACATCATCAAGGGATGCATTCCAACTGGGAAAAGGCTGGGCCTTGATGCCATCCACAGTTGAATGTCTTTCTGGTGCTCAAAACCTAAGAGGATGTAGGAAGAGCTCCCGAATGTAAAGTATTTCTGAAACAGGTTTTTAGAAAAATAGCAATACAGCTTTCTCAAAGGCATTTAGTTAGTGCCTTGTTTTGTCCCTTGAGAATTCTCAGTGTTTCACATTCATTAAATTAAGCTTCAACGGGAAGAAACTGTTCTTATGGAGGCAAACACAAGACCTCCTTTATGCACAGCACACGTAGGCAAATGACCATTTAATATATTTTTTATGATGCTTATTGAGGAAGGAATATTGGTGAAATTCACTGGAAAAACTGCATGGTCCTGTTCAAATAAAACTCTGAAATCATTTATATCCATCTTTGTCTGGCAATCATGGAATAACTACCTGTGAGAATAGGCTACTATTCCCACAGCAAGAGGAAGGTGGAAACAAAAAAGAGTCACAATTGCATGTGTAACACTTTGTTTGCAGCTAGTAATTACTTCTGTTTCTTTCTATTTTGTAGGTCGATACCAGAGAGCAGAGAATCACAGAAACAACAGAAGGTGCTCAACTCGACCATTTTGAGATTGTCCAAAAGCCTTAAACACCTCCAGGAGGAGAATAAAGCCTTGAAGGGTGACCTGGACCAAGCATCCCACGGCTCTTTTGCAGTCAGCACAGCCCAAGGTAGACATTGCACAACATTTCGTTGCTACCCCCAGCCTTCTCTATATGAGCTGCCTAACCTCTGGTTCATTGCTTCTGCTAGTGTGATTGATGGCCTCTAAATTTGACAGGTGAGTTACAGTGAGCTTCCTTTCTTCACTGTGCTGCCCATATTGACTTAGCTATGCTGCACACTGTTGTGTGCCAGATGTTGCACTTGTAAAACAGGAATAGGCCCTCAAGCCTGTTTTGCCATTCAGTCAGATTATAATTCCATCTCCCCATTTTGGTTCCAAATCTGAAACTGCCCCAAATCAACAAAAAACCATCAATTTCTATTTGAATATTGACCTCCAGCCTTAACAACATTTGATGTAGATTTTCAATTACCCTTTGTTGGAATTAATGTTTCTACAAATCATACTTGAATGGCCTAGTTATAATTTTGTATATAGTTCCCCTTATTCTATATGTACCACAGGAGAAAACAGAAACCTTTCATAAAATTTACAGCACAGAAACAGGTCATTCTGCACAACACAACATCAGTGCTAATGCTCTACAAGAACCCCATCCTACCCTATGTTTTTTTCATCCCATCAGTACATTTCCTCTACTTCTTTCTTCCTTGTGTAGTTATGTCGATACCCTTAATTGCATCTCTACAAGTTGCATCAACCAGACTTCATGTTACAGAGAATCACATTCTAACCACTCTTTCACTAAAGAATCTGCAAAAGTTTCTAATTAGATTTATCAGTCACTATCCTGTATTAAGACCCCTAATTCAGTCTCCTCTCTACATAGAACTTCCTTCTTACATCAACCCTACCAACTGCTTCAAAGTGTGAAAGAGCCCTTTCATGTCATGCTTCAGCCTTCTCTTTTCTGAAGGAAATAGTCCCAGGTGTTACAGGGATGATTCTAGAACTGAGAGTCTATAACTATCAGGAAAGACTGAACAATCTGGGACTCTTTTCTTCAGAAAATAGATTTTGAGGGATGACTAATCATCCTCATAATTTGACCCTTTTAGGTATAGTACAAGAGCTCGGTACAGCTGTAATTATTATATATTGTACTGTATCAAATTGCAATGTACAACAATATGTTTTTTGATGTTTCTTTGTGGAGATGAGACCAGGATAAGATTAGCCAAGATCATGTTAAATAGCAGAGCATGCTTGAAGGGCTGAATTCCTTATTCCTGCTCCTAATTTCTATGTTTGTCTGCTCTTTAGTCCTGTAACTTTTATTATTGATGTACATCATAAAGTATTTTGCTCTCTTTGTATGTTTTCCCTTTTAGGTTACAGTGAGTGGAGCAAACAAAGACTGGTGAGAAGGCTTCTGGAGCTGGAGAAGGTAAGAGTAGCATGGCTAAGGATTCAGGGAATTTAAGTGGGTTTAAAGGATCAATATGTTACTAGTGGGAGAACTATCTGCCAGTCACACTGCTACTTCCTTGAATTTCTCAGAAAGCTGATGATCAGGAGTTAGCCAGCTCGCAATCCAGGACAAGTCATGCAGCCCTTGAACAGAAGCACCCACAGGCTGGACTTGCCCTGGATCAGATGCAGCAACAAGAGAAGCAGCAGCTCAACGAACAACAGGAGCATGGCCGCCTCCGTGAACTAGTGAAAAAGCTGAAGGGAGATCGCAGTCATCTGCAGAAAGAGCTAGCCGCCAGGAAGTGAGTATTGTGGAGAAAGGGAGCCTGGAGCCCACACCACAGACCTGAGAACAATATCTAGGTGTGACAATCCCAGTGTAGTACTTATGAGCGCTGCACTGTCAGAGGTGCCATTTTGTCAGGAGACATTAAATCAAAATTCCATTCACCCTAACAGCTGCAGTAGATGTAAAAGATCCCATGGTTCCCAAAGAAAAGGGAAATTCTCCACATGTCCTGGCTGTAACATTCAAGAAAGTCAGTGAAGGATAGAAATAAACCCACTCCACTTTCTAAGTGTCTGTTTATATCTGCTCATGAAAACCTTTTTAATGGTCTTCACCTGCATATAATTAACATAATTGGTAAACAGTGAAAACTGGGCAATAGTTTCCTTCAACCGTTACCTATAGAAAACATCTAGTCAGCATGATGTTTATGTGAATTTGCTGCGGGCCTTTTGTCTGCTATGTTTCCTTTATTACTACACTCCAGAAAGTAACTCATTGGCTGCAAACCAATTTGAGGTAACCTGCGGCCATGATATGTGTTTTAGAAGTGAAAGTTTTGTCTAAATATAATGCAAGTGGTGAATTTATCCAAGATGAATAGGGGTACATTAGAAAGCATTTATGCATTCTACTGATTCTCAGTCATGTGTTTGCTCCGTAGTGCTGAAATGAAACAACTAATTCAGGAAAAGTCAGAGATGGAAAAGGAGCTGCACAGACTCAGGAAACCTCAAGCTGACAAGCCCTCAGAAGAATACAGGTTAGTGCACTCTTTCTAACAGCGCAAGAGGATCTTCTATTTTAGGATTGTTTTAATTCATTCATGGGAGATGTGAGTGCTGCTTGCTATGCCTGCATTTGTTGCTCATCCATTGTTGCCCAAATGGTCCAGAGGAACATAGAGAGTTAGCGAGTTTTGAGAAGATTTGTAGCTCAGGTTGAGGTTCTGGATTTGAGTTTGCTCGCTGAGCTGGAAGGTTCGTTTTTAGACGTTTCGTCACCGTACTAGGTAACAAAATCAGTGAGCCTCCGACGAAGCGCTGGTGTTATGTCCCGCTTTCTATTTATCTGGTTAGGTTTCCGGTGATGGAAACCTAACCAGATAAATAGAAAGCGGGACATAACACCAGCGCTTCGTCGGAGGCTCACTGATGATGTTACCTAGTACGGTGACGAAATGTCTAAAAACGAACCTTCCAGCTCAGCGAGCAAACTCACATCCAGAACATTAAGAATCATGCACATTGGTGTGGAGTCAGATGTAGACCAGGTAACAACGTTAAATTTTCTTCTCTAAAAACACTAATGAGCCTGATTAGTCTTTACAACAATCGGCAGTGATCTCATGTTTACTATCTGACCTAGTGAGATTTGAATACATATCTCCAGAACATCAGACTGGAGTTCTGGATTATTAGTCCATGACATTATCATGACATCAATGTTTCCAATTAATGAATTCCTAATAATTAAGTCTGTTCAACCAGAAGCAACTGTTGGGAACACAGAAATTGTTCAGCGAAAAATCCGCTTAGCATGCCACTATCCTAGGAGTCTCATGATACAAAATAATGGAATCTGTAGAATTATATAGCATATTAGGAGGCTGTTCAGCTTATCACAGCAGTGTCGTCTCCTATTTGCCTTCGTAACGTGAGTTTCCCCATAACATAAGTTATTTACAAATTCCTTTGAAAATTATGAATAAATCTAGTTTCACTACCTCTTTATGCATTCCAGACTATCATAACTGTAAAAATATTCTTTTCATCTGTCCACTGGTATTGGTTGTAGATTAATGATTGCAGCCAATCTCTGTGAATTAGTCTACAGCGGACCAAGATGCAAGGTGAGAAAAACTCCAATGGTGGAGAGCTTTGAGAACCATTGATCCAAAGTGACTGGTTTCTCGCTAGCATGTGACACATTTATATGTCATATCTCCAAATTATTCATTCCATATCCCAAAACATTATTTTCTGAAAGAAATTGTTGAACGAGTCAATACCAACTGTTTCTACCATCATATATTCCGAACAATCTCACTTATTCACCAAGATGCTTAATCCATTTTTGAAGTCCACTTAAACCAATTTAAATCATTGTCCAAGAGATAATGGGAACTGCAGATGCTGGAGAATCCACGATAATAAAGTGTGAAGCTGGATGAACACAGCAGGCCATGCAGCATCTCAGGAGCACAAAAGCTGACGTTTCGGGCCTTGACCCTTCATCAAGGGTCTCGGCCCGAAAAGTCAGCTTTTGTGTTCCTGAGATGCTGCTTGGCCTGCTGTGTTCATCCAGCTTCACACTTTATTGTCTTAAATCATTGTCCAATTCCTATTTCCTAATCAATGCCAAACCAGAAAGATGATCTACGTAAGCATGGTTAGCGAAATTCAGTTGACACAGGGGCCAAAGCCAGCTCACTCCATAAATATGACAGAACAAAACCAAACAGCAAGACCCCAAACACCTGGATGTTGCAGTTTTATAAAAATATCATGAAATATTTTCATCTGAGGGACGATTGTTGACAAGTAAAAGGAATGAACTTAATTGTAATCCAGAGATACAGTAGGCCTGAGATTTTAATCACTCATTGAATGTTAGATTTTAATCTCCAATTGTGAAGGGGGTGAAAATTTGATCTATCATGTGCTGCAGGAGAGAAATTCATTCCCTGAGAGAAAAAATAACACAACTGGAAGCAGAGCTGGAAGACCATCGGAGAATGAAACTGCACTCCAATGATATTGATGAGGTAAATTGGAAATGAGGTTAGCAACTAGGTCAAGTGGCAGTGAGAGCGTGACAGCAGTCTGAAAGGAACATTGTATTTATAATTGTTGTTTTCATGACTACAGGATGTTCCAAAGTGCCTTGCAACCAATGAAGTAGTTTTGAAGTATGTGAAGTTGTTAAGACAGAAATAATTAGATATTCAGTTGGAAACCTGTAGAATTAAAACTAAAGTTAGATTTAAAGCTGTTACAGATGGATCCTTTATAATCTCTTCCTGGCAGCCTCTCTTTGCTGGCATGTATATTTGGTAGACTGAAGTGGACAAAATTCTCAAAACATTTTCAATATACAGTGAAGTATAATCAGTGTTACATGGTAGGAAACATAGCAGTTAGAAGATGCCTACTGTGTAGCACAACTCTGAGCATGTGTTGTTATAAATCTCAGCGTCATTACTTGCATTGCACAAGAAAGGAGGGGAGAGATTGAGAAAAGGACAGCTATGAAAAAGTTTCTCAGGCTAATGTCCTAGGCCCAACCACCTTCAGCTGCTTCATCAACAAATTTCCCTCCACCGTAAGGTCAGAAGTGGGGATGTTCACTTACGATTGCACGATGTTCAGCACCAATTGTAACTCCTCAGATACTGAAGCAGTCCATGTATAAATATAGCAAGACCCAGACAATATACAGCTTTGGGCTGACAAGTGGCAAATAACATTTATGTCACACAAGCACCAGAAATGACCATCTCTAACAAGAGGAAATCTAACATCACCCCTTGATATTCAATGGCGTCACCATCATTGAATCTATGCTATCAACATCTGAGGTTACCATTGACCTGTTGATGAACTAGACTAGCCATATAAACAAAGTTACTATAAGAGAAAGTCATGCCTAGGAATTTACAGCAAATAATTTACCTCCTCACTGCCCAAAGCCTGTTCACCATCTACAAGACACAAGTCAATGTGTGACGGAATACTTCCCACTTACTTGAATGAGCGCATCTCCACCAACGCGCAGTAGGTTTGACCCATCCAGGAAAATGCAGCCTGCTTGATTGGCACCACAACCACAAACATTCAATATTCAGTAATAGCAGTGTGCACCATCTACCCAGATGAACCGCAAAATATCATCAAGGCTCCTTAGCCAGCATCTTCCAAACCTATGACCACTGCCATCTAGAAGGACAAGAGTAGCAGCTACATGGGAGTACTACCACCTGAAAATCCCATCACTAGATCACTCACATCCTGACCTGAAAGTATATCATCATTCTTTCGGTGTCACTGGGTCCAAACTCTGGAACTCCCTGCCAAATGACATTGTGGATCTACGTACAAAAAATGAACTAAAGCAGTTCAAGAGATAATAGCATCTTCAGAAGAGCAACCAGGGATGGGCCATAAATGCTGGCCTACCCAGCAACGTCCACATCTGATGAATGAATAAAGAAAATGATAGGCTGGATATGTAACTGTTTGCACAGCAACCTGCCTTCATAAAGGTGATGTAGCACCTTCTCAAGCTTTTAGATAGATCTAATGTCAGATTTTTCTCCTGTGGAGGAGTCGTCTTGCAAGACATAAACACTGATATGTGCACCACCAAACATGACACTGGACTTTATATGTCAATGCTGTTGCAAAAATAGCTCTCATGGTTTTGGACATTAACAATGTCACTCTCTTACAGATACACAGCTCAAGCAATCAACCCATTCAAGGTTTGGCCAGGAATCACCGGTCCACACAGACCATTTCTGTTAGTTGCACTCAGCAGAAACAGAAATATGACAGAGAACAAGCAGCAAAAACAATCCAGAAGCAATGGCGCAGATTTCAAAATCAGGTATGGAATAATCACAGACAAAGGTTGTGGTGAGGGTATAGTTAAATTGAAGGTTTTAATTCAATCCAATCAAAACCACAATCTATACTTGTATAGTGTGGTTGATGTAGTGAACAATTATTTGACAGGACTGTTAACAAGATTTGACACAGTGCCACAAAAGGAGATATTTGGAAAAGTGATCAAAAGCACAGTCCAGGAAGTAGGTGTTAAGAATGTCTTAATGGAAGAATGCAGCAGAGAAACAGAGAGAGTTAGTGAGGGAGCTCTCAATTATAGGTCTTTAGTAGCTAAATAAGTGACTGCTAATAGAGAAGCAATAAATTTTGCAATCCTCAAGAATCCAGAATTGGAGGATTGCAGATACTCAGAAGATTGTAGATTGTGAGGAGAATATAAAGCTATTGGGGATGATAGAGGCAGTGGAGTAGGGGGTAAGGTCATGAGAGTTTTGAAAATGGGATGAGGATTTTAAATCTGATGCCTTTGCTGAATAGGGAGCCAGTGTAGGTTAATAAGCATATATGTGATCAGACAACAGGTTTGATGTGAGTTAAGATAAGGTGCAGTACAATGTCATTATTTGAACATACTTTGGTTACAATTCCATATAGTTAGTTTCCATGTTGCCATTGTGAGCCCAACATGAAGCTGGGAAACACCTACTAATAGGTACTTGATTAGTTTGCAACTTCACAGTCACAATCTGCACATTTTTAACATCATAACACATCCCTAAGGAGGAGAATGACTGATGTAAACTTGATGGCTGAAGGAAAATGTTCTGAGGCTTTAGTTGTTGATCAGTTAAAATCGCTAAAATATTTGGGTAAGAGTATTAAGGGGTGTATAACACGGTGTGTAAATAAAGGAGGTAAGATCAATCAGGTTCAGTTGTATAGCAGAACAAGCTCAAGGGGCTGATAGCCGCCTCCTGTTCCTGTGTTTCTTGTTTGACAATGATACCAAAAACAAAAATTTTCAGGAAGACAATTCTAAAATGTTTGGGAACATGTTCAATCTATTTGCAAAAACAATTGTACAATGAATGTTTCTTTGCTTGAGTAAAAGAAAAGCTCAAATGGTTTGCCATGTATCTCAGAAACATTTCAAATCACTTCATGTATAATGAGTTACTCAGAAGTGCAGTTACCATTCAGTTGAAAATGAATGTACCAACTATTTTAGGCATAGCAGGTCCGATAAACAGCAATGAGATATAAAGATACGGAATGTGGAGGTACAACTACCCATGAACGAAAAGAATGATGGAACAGGCACAGGGATCTGAACTATGAGATGAATGAACACAATCTCTGTTATTCTTTAGATATGTTATTTAAAGTATCCCTGAACCACCTGAACAAGCACAATGGGCTTCATTACAGGATATCATGCCCTATAGTGTCACCTTCAACAATGTAGCATTCTCTCAGCATTTCCATGTGAGCCCAGGTTGTGTTTTCAAATATCTGAAAAGAAGATTGAATGCATAACCTTTAGACTCGAGAGGTGAGAGTGCTACTTTTGATTGATAATGAAGCATTTGAATTGTGACAGGGCTTCTCTGGATATTCCCTATTAATATTAATGGCTGGTTCTATTATTTATAATGCTGGAGTATGTTGTGAGCGGAGTTAGTCTTGACAACTTTTGAGTATTCCTGCTTCAGTGATGGTTATCATTATAAGGGGTCTGGTGTACATCTTGACTGGTTTTTGTGACAGGGGAATTGTCTGTCATTTAGGATATAGAAAGTATTTTGGGGAATTTGCAGCTTCTAAGGTTTCATCCATTTCATATAATCATAAGTTTGAATGATATCCTCTTTTTGTCCCTTTTCTCCTGTATAGAAGGAAGATTCAGATCTGGAGGAGGTATGTTTGAGCCCATGTGAAGTACAGAATAATAATTTAATGTCATTAAATTAGTAATTAAGTACAGTAGTAAGATAGGGAGACTTCAATTTTGTCAAAACCCTTCAATTCTCTTTGATCTGCTGCCATTTTACCTGAAACTGACAGACGTCAGGTGATTCCAGATCCCTCACATTACTATGAATTCAATGTCAGTGTCACATCAGATATCATGATGGAGGCTCAATGAGTGGCACCACTGAGCAGTGGAATGTAAGCCTGACCCTGTATCCAACAGAGCATCTAATCTAAACCTTGTTTCAACGTAGAGGCACCAAATGGAACCCACATGGAGAGAAGGTCTCAAGTCATTGTCCTTCAACCCTTAGTAATTGCTTCAATCAGGAATATTTGTACTCTTAGTCACAGATGGTGGTAATTTTAGAGAATTCAAGAAAACTATGTAAAGTGATGATTCAAAAATCTAAAAAGGATATTTAGTTTTGTAAAGGACTCTCCTCAAATAAAGAAAGCAGAAAGTAACTAGTCTAGAGAGAGTTGTTATTCGCAGGTAACTTGGATGAAATCACATGATGTTTTAAATAAAGAAATCTTTGTATAGTCCAAGTACTATACAAACAACTGACATCAGATCTACTTTAAAGTGAGAAAGGTGAGCTTGTTTGCCCTCAAGCCTTGTTGAACTTCTTTTGCACCTTCAAGGAGCAGTTGACTTATACCTCCTATTAAAAATATGTATATCTTCTCAAAAACCATGTGTTAAATGCACAGGAGTGTCAATCTAATCAAACAAGGGGACATAAACACAGATTACAGAACAGTGGAAGATAATGGAATTAAGATGTGGATCATGAGTTAAATGCACAGAAGTGCCAATTTAATCAACACTCTCTCCATGACACCCTTGTCTGCTCCACACTCCCCTCCAACCCCACCACACCCGGCACTTTCCCCGGAAGTGCTACACTTGCCCCCATACCTCCTCCCCCAACCCCATCCCAGGCCCCAAGAAGACTTTTCACATCAAGCAGATTTTCACCGTACATCTGCCAATGTAGTATACTGCATCTGCTGCACCCGTTGTGGCCTCCTCTACATCGGGGAAACCAAGCAGATGCTTGGGGACCGCTTTGCCGAACACCTATGCTCGGTTCACAATAAACAACTCTCAGTCAGGAACCATTTCAACTCCCTCTCCCATTCTTTAGATAACATGTCCATCCTGGGCCTTCTGCAGTGCCACAATGATGCCACCTGAAGGTTGCAGGAACAGCAACTCATATTCCGCTTGGGAACCTTGCCGCCCAATGGTATCAATGTGGATTTCACAAGCTTCAAAATCTCCCTTCCCCCCATTGCATCCCAAAACCAGCTCAGCTCGTCCCCGCCTCCCTAACCTGTTCTTGCTCTCACCTATCCCCTCCTTCCACCTCCCACCTCAAGCCGCACCCCCATTTCCTACCTACTAACCTCATCCCACCCCTTGACCTGTCCGTCCTCCCCGGACTGACCTATCCCCTCCCTATCTCCCCACCTACACTCACCTCTACTGGCTCCATCCCCACCCCTTTAACTTGTCTGTCTCCTCTCCACCTATCTTCTCCTCTACGATCTTCGATCCGCCTCCCCCTCCCTATTTATTTCAGAACCCTCTCCCCCTCCCCCTTTCCCTTTCTGATGAAGAGTCTAGGCCCGAAATGTCAACTTTTGTGCTCATAAGATGCCTGGAATCAATCCTTTCTGAAATCAATGTTTTGCCCTTCTGATTTTACCTAGGCAATTACTATGATTCAAGCATCAGCACGGGGACATTTCGCACGGAAGAACCTTGAGAGCACATATTCTGTAAGTATAAAGAAAACGTCCATTGCCTCCCCTCAGCAGAACAAGGTAGTTACCAATATCTTCCAAGAATTTTGAGATCTTACGATCTTAATTATACCTAGTTATCTGAGGAGAATATTCCCACTGTCATGATTACAGACCTATTCATAAATATAAAATCTGAAGAAATTAACACTTTGTTCGCTAAGTACAGTGAAAAATGAGTTTAATCTCAATTCAGGGTGATCCAGTGCTCTCTGATGTGCAGCTGCTGTTATTACAGGCAAATGAATCTGCCAATGTGTGCACAACAATGTCCCATACACAGCAAGAATAACCAGATAAACTAGGTATTGATGGTACTTATCAGGAGAACGTCATTTTGGAATAAAGTGATATAATATTTTTGTCCACCTGCAGGTAGATTCTGCCCTTAAGACCTGAGTGGGATTGAACTCACTACCTTTTGCCTCTGAGGCAAAAGTGATATTAATGAAACAAAGCTTAGGTTTTCGTATTAGGTTCTATGCTGTTTTGGACCAAAATGGATAAATCTCCCTCCCACTACTGCATGCCAAAATCAGCCCAGCTCGTCCCCCGCCTCCCTTAGCTTTTCTTCCTCTCACCTATCCCCTCCGCCTACCTCAGGCCGCACTCCCATTTCCAACCTACTAACCTCATCCCTCTCCCTTGACCTGTCTGTCCTCCTTGGACTGACCTATTCCCTCCCTACCTCCCCACCTACACTCACCTCTACTGGCTCCATCCCCACCTCTTTAACTTGCCTGTCTCCTCTCCACCTATCCTCTCCTCTCCTCTATCCATCTTCAATCCGCCCCCACCCTGTCTCTCCCTATTTATTTCAGAACCCTCTTCCCCCTCCCCCTTTCCCTTTCTGATGAAGGGTCTAGGCCCGAAACATCGGCTTCCCTGCTCCCATGATGCTGCTTGGCCTGTTGTGTTCATCCAGCTCCACACTTTGTATTCTCAGATTCTCCAGCATCTGCAGTTCCCATTATCTCTGACAAAATTTTAAGCTCACTGTGAAGCCTCTTCCAGGGATGCCTAACCTGAAAAAGTTACCCTCCTCCTTCCGGACAAATATCAGGGGATCTCTCTCCCACTGCAACCCTCTTGTAATCTCTTCGGCCTTGAAACTGCTCGACCATGTCCACATCACCTCCCTCAGCACCTGTCTACGGAACCAGATCACCCCCAATGGACTACAGTCCACATTCAAGCCTTCCCAATTTGGCCCCAACCGTGACCATATCTACATCCAGAACATTGAGACCCTTCAGAAGCGTTTTTCCCTGCGTCTCCTGAAACACACACTCACAGCAATGCACTGGCATCTCCAGGCACTGCAATCCAGCCTACCCCAGCTCAGAGCCTCCGTCTCCCAGACCTGCAAAGGACCTCTCCTGTATTTTGTTCTTCGTAGGATCCACAACCTGAACTCACAATTGTACTCAGCCTTATTGGACACTAAAAACCATAAGTATAGCAAACTCACTGGTCCCTGCCACCTAAAACGGGATTCCTCCACTTCCCAAATCCCCAGCCTGACCCTGAATCTCCCCCACCGTGTACCCACCACCATTGGCCATGAGGCCACTATTGGAGAACCCACAGATGACATCACATCTGCCACTGCCAGGCATACCACTTGCAGGACAGCGAATGCTACCATTAGTGTCGCCACTGCCTCCACTTCCACATCCAACACCACAGACATTACCGTCACCGCTACTGCGGCCGCCTACCCCACTCCGCCCATCGCCGACAGCACTTTGCCCATTAGGGACGTGGACACAACTGCGTCCATCGCCAACATAACTCCGCCCACCGCTGATGCCAATGCAACTCCGCCCACTGCTGATGCAGACGCAACTCCACCCACCACTGACGCCGACGCAACTCCGCCCACCGCTGATGCCGACAGAACCCCGCCTACAGCTGACACTGGCGCAACTCTGCCCACCGCCGGCATAATTCCGCCCACCTCCGCCAACACAACCCCTCCCACAGCCAACGCTGATATCGCTCCATTCACAGCCTCCACAGCCACAGCTGCAGAGGAGACAGCCACACTGAGCCCTGCTGAATCTTCACCATCCCCCCCAGACCTCCCACTGACTGAGGACGAACGGTCAGTCCTCAGTAAGGGGGTCACCTTTGTCCCCCTCCATCCACACATCAATGAATACCAGTCACATTTGGACATCGAGCAATTTTTCCACTGCCTTTGCCTCCACGCTTACTTCTCTAACCATGAACCTAACCCTCCCTCCACTGGAACCTTCACCTGCCTCCAACACAAGTCCTCCTGCCCTCCCTCGAGCTCTTCATGTCCAGCTGCCATCAGGACATCAATTGCCTCAACCTCTCCACCCCTCTCACCCACACCAACCTCTCCCACGCAGAACGTACAACCCTCTGCTCCCTCCGCTCCAATCCCAACCTCACCATAAAACCCGCAGACAACGGGTCGCAGTTGTGGTATGGCGCACTGACCTCTACATCACTGAGGCCAGACATCAACTCTCCGACACCTCCTCCTACCGCTCTCTGGATCATGACCCCACCCCCGAGCACCAAACCATCATCTCCCAAACCATCCACAACCTCATCACCTCATGTGACCTCCCACCCACAGCCTCCAACCTCATTGTTTCCCAACACCACACCGCCTGCTTCTATGTCCTTCCCAAAATCCACAAACCCGCCTGCCCTGGACAACCCATTGTCTCCGCCTGCTCCTGCCCCACCAAACTCATCTCCAGCTATCTGGAATCCATTTTCTCCCCCTTGGTCCAGGAACTCCCTATCTACATCCGTGACACCACTTGCACCCTCCACCTCCTCCAGAACTTCCAATTCCCCGGTCCTCAACACCTATTTTCACCATGGACGTCCAGTCCCTGTACACCTGCATTCCTTATGTAGATGGCCTAAAGGCCTTCCAATTCTTCCTGTCCCACAGGCCTGACCAGTCCCCCCTCCACCAACACCGTCAGCCGCCTACCTGAACTCATTCTCACCCTCAACAACTTCTCTTTTGATTCCTCCCACTTCCTACAGACAAATGGGGTGGCCATGGGTACCCGCATGGGCCCAAGCTATGCCTGCCTCTTTGTAGGTTACAAGGAGCAATCCCTCTTCTGTATCTACACTGGCCCTAAATCCCACCTCGTCCTCTGTTACATCGATGACTGTATCTGCGCCGCCTCGTGCTCCCATGAGGAGCTCGAACAGTTCATCCACTTCACCATCACCTTCCACCCCAACCTCAAGTTCATCTGGACCATCTCCAATACATCCCTCACTTTCCTGGATCTCTCTGTCTCCGACTCAGGCAAACACCTAGAAACCGGTATCCATTTCAAGCCCACCGACTCCCACAGTTACCTAGAATACACCTCCTCCCACCCACCTGCCTGCAAAAATTCCATCCCCTATTCCCAATTCCTTCGCCTCCGCCGCATCTGCTCCCAGGATGAGGCATTCCACTCCCGTACATCTCAGATGTCCTCATTTTTCAAGGACCGCAGTGTCCCCCCACAGTGGTCAAGAACGCCCACGACCTTGTCTCCCACAACTCATCCCTCACACCCCATCCCCGCAATGACTGCCAAAAGAAAATCCCCCTCGTCCTCACGTACCACCCCACTAACATCCGGATCCAACGGATCATCTTCCGACACTTCTGCCATCTGCAATCCGACCCCACCACCAAAGACATTTTTCCATCCCCATCCTTGTCTGCCTTCCAGAGGGACCACTCTCTCCGTGACTCCCTTGTCCGCTCCACACTCCCCTTCAACCCCACCACACCCAGCACTTTCCCCTGCAACCACAGGAAGTGCTACACTTGCCCCCACACCTTCCTCACCCCCATTCTAGGCCCCAAGATGACTTTCCACATCAAGCAGATGTTCACCTGCACATCTGCCCATGTGGTATACTGCATCCGCTGTACCCATTGTGGCCTCCTCTACATCGGGGAAACCAAGCGGAGGCTTGGGGACTGCTTTGCCAAACACCTATGCTCGGTTCGCAGTAAACAACTGCACCTCCCAGTCGCGAACCATTTCAACTCCCCCTCCGATTCTGTAGACGACATGTCCATCCTGGGCGTCCCACAGTGCCACAATGATGCCACCCGAAGGTTGCAGGAACAGCAACTCATATTCCGCTTGGGAACCCTGCAGCCCAATGGTATCAATGTGGATTTCACAAGCTTCAAAATCTCCCCTCCCCCTCCTGCATCCCAAAACCACCCCAGCCCGTCCCCCCCTCCCTAACCTGTTCTTCCTCTCACCTATCCCCTCCTCCCACCTCAAGCCGCACCCCCATTTTCTACCTACTAACCTCATCCTGCCCCCTTGACCTGTCCATCCTCCCTGGACTGACCTATCCCCTCCCTACCTCCCCACCTACAGTCACCTCTACTGGCTCCATCCCGACCTCTTTAACATGTCTGTATCCTCTGCACCTATCTTCTCCTCTATCCATCTTCGATCCATCTCCCCCTCTCTCCCTATTTATTTCAGAACCTTCTCTCCCTCCCCCTTTCCCTTTCTGACAAAGGGTCTCAGCCTGAAACGTCAGCTTTTATGCTCCTAAGATGCTGCTTGGCCTGCTGTGTTCATCCAGCTCCACACTTTTGTTATCTTGGATAAGTTTCTTACTTGAATTACACAAAACTTGGCATCATTGTAAACAGTGACGACGACAGTGTGGAACTCCAGAAGAACATAAACAAGTTAGTGAAGTGAGCAGATAGGTGGCAGATGACTTTCAATGTAGAAGCGTGTGATGTGATGCATTTTGGTAGGAAGAACTTTGAAAGACAGTATAAAGTAGGGGTGCAGGAGCAATGAGACCTCGGTGTACGTTTGCACAAATCATTGAAAGTGGCAGGACAGGTAGAGAGAGTGGTAAGTAAAGCATAAAGTATCCTCGGCTTTATTGATAGAGCATGGAGTACAACAACAAGAGGGTGATGTTGAACTTTTTAAGGCACTTATTGGACTTGAGCCGGAGTATTTATACAGTTCTGTGTGCCACATTTTTGGAAGGATTGGATTGGAGACAGTGCTGAAGCAGTTTACAAGAATGCTTCCAGGAATAAGGAACTTCAGTTATGAGGATAAATTGAAGACGTTGAGACTGTTACTTTTTGGGGAGAATAAGGCTAAGTGGAAATTTGTCCAATGTTTTCAATGCCATGAATGTATTGGATAGAGTAGATAGGGAGAAATTGTTCCCATTTTTAAAAGGAACAAGAATAAGATGACATAGATTTAAATTGATTTGCAAAAGAAGCAAGGTTGAATTGAGGAAAAGCTTTTTCACTCAGCAAGGAGTTAGGGAGTGGTATGCACTGCCTAGAAGTGTGGTAGAGGCAGATTCAATTGAGGAATTCAAGAAGGCATTAGGTGATTATTTGAAAAAACAAATCCACAAGGATACGGGGGAAAAGCAGGAGATTGGTATTAGGTAATGATGCTTGTATAATGAGCCAGTGCAGGCAGAACAGGCCAAATGGCGTCCTTTGGCACCATAACACTTCTGTGATTCTTTGAAAGCCCTAACCTTAACATTAGATATTGCAAAAATATTTCCACAAATGTGGGAGACCAAAACTATTAGCCATAATTAGAATAGTCACAAATAAATTCCATAGAAAATTCAAAGCAAATTCATTTACCAAAGAGTTGCAAGAATGTGGAACCTGTTACAATAATGAGTAGTTGAGGCAAATAGCCCAGGTACATTTAAAGGGAACCTTTATAAGAGCATGAGTTAAAAAAGGAAGAAGGGTATGCAGGTATTTGAAGTACTGTAGAAAGAATTTTTTGGGGAGCATAAAAGCCAGCCTGGGATGGAAAGGCCTGTTTCTATGCTGTAAACGTTATGTAATTGTGAACTCTGTATTTTACACGTGTTTTTATATTGGTGTTATAATTTATTCCAGAATTCTCAAGTTTCTCACAGCAATATCATTCAGAACCAATTCTCAGAAGAAGATGAGAGGAATGAGGCTGTTTCTGTCATCCAGTCCTCCTTCAGGGCTCATCTGACTCGGATGCAGTACCTCAGAGAGAAGTAAGAGCTAGGATTTGTTTAAACTTAATCTGTTATGTTGTCAAGAATATAGTTGGCCTATTGTATTCTCTCCATTGTCATCTATTGTCACCTGTTGTTCCCTACAACTAAGGTTTTTTTTACCTGATCAAAAGATTTGTGTGGGCACCTGGAAAAACCAGCCTGATCTTTTTTATCATGTTCTTGGTACACAATCTTACAGCACAGCTGGACTTTGGCCCAGAGGTATATATCTACTTCTAGGTCCACTGAACTTTCTTACTAAACACAGAAGTCTGATTGCGGAGACATGAAGCCATGGAGAACAGCTCGTCTTTTACAGTTTATTTATGTAAATAAATATAGTTAGAATGGCAGAAAGAGAAAGGCAGGCAGGATGAGACTGGTATCAGAACTGTTCACTCCTGAAATAAACAAAATCCAGTTGCATGTGATATTTGTTAAAGAGGACTAAGAGGAAGGAGATTTGTAAAGCATTGACACTCGTGGAATGCGAATCACTGGACACTTACGAAACAGGATAACGTTGTGATCATGTCAAGTATACATACGTTAGTCCTACAGCTCTGTGTTTAAAAAGAAGATGGATTTGCTATTAGAGTGAACTTGATTATTATTGGTAAACAACGGATTTAGAAGTGGAAGATCCCAAGCTCGTGCACGTGGCAAACTCCACAATACTGTCCCCTTTGACTTCCAAACACCGTCCGACAAATTTCTGTACATAAAGCCTGTTTGGTTAAGTTTTTACCTGTAAATATTAAAGGTAAATTGCTGAAAAGAATAGAGACCTGACTGAAGGTTAGAAAACAAAAATTCTCATTAAGTTATTAAAATGTGAGGCTGGACGAACACAGCAGGCCAAGCAGCATCTCAGGAGCACAAAAGCTGACGTTTCGGGCCTAGACCCTTCATCAGAGAGGGGGATGGGGGGAGGGAACTGGAATAAATAGGGAGAGAGGGGGAGGCGGACCGAAGATGGAGAGTAAAGAAGATAAGTGGAGAGAGTGTAGGTGGGGAGGTAGGGAGGGGATAGGTCAGTCCAGGGAAGACGGACAGGTCAAGGAGGTGGGATGAGGTTAGTAGGTAGCGGGGGGTGCGGCTTGGGGTGGGAGGAAGGGATGGGTGAGAGGAAGAACCGGTTAGGGAGGCAGAGACAGGTTGGACTGGTTTTGGGATGCAATGGGTGGGGGGGAAGAGCTGGGCTGGTTGTGTGGTGCAGTGGGGGGAGGGGACGAACTGGGCTGGTTGAGGGATGCAGTCGGGGAAGGGGAGATTTTGAAGCTGGTAAAGTCCACATTGATACCATATGGCTGCAGGGTTCCCAGGTGGAATATGAGTTGCTGTTCCTGCAACCTTCGGGTGGCATCATTGTGGCAGTGCAGGAGGCCCATGATGGACATGTCATCAAGAGAATGGGAGGGGGAGTGGAAATGGTTTGCGACTGGGAGGTGCAGTTGTTTTTTGCGAACTGAGCGGAGGTGTTCTGCAAAGCGGTCCCCAAGCCTCCGCTTGGTTTCCCCAATGTAGAGGAAGCCGCACCGGGTACAGTGGATGCAGTATACCACATTGGCAGATGTGCAGGTGAACCTCTGCTTGATGTGGAATGTCATCTTGAGGCCTGGGATGGGGGTGAGGGAGGAGGTGTGGGGACAAGTGTAGCATTTCCTGCGGTTGCAGGGGAAGGTGCCGGGTGTGGTGGATTTGGAGGGCAGTGTGGAGCGAACAAGGGAGTCATGGAGAGAGTGGTCTCTCCGGAAAGCAGACAGGGGAGGGGATGGAAAAATGTCTTGGATGGTGGGGTCGGATTGTAAATGGCGGAAGTGTCGGAGGATAATGCGTTGTATCCGGAGGTTGGTAGGGTGGTGTGTGAGAACGAGGGGGATCCTCTTGGGGCGGTTGTGGCGGGGGCGGGGTGTGAGGGATGTGTCGCGGGAAATGCGGGAGACGCGGTCAAGGGCATCCACTGTACCCGGTGCGGCTTCCTCTACATTGGGGAAACCAAGGGGAGGCTTGGGGACCGCTTTGCAGAACACCTCCGTTCAGTTCGCAAAAAACAACTGCACCTCCCAGTCGCAAACCATTTCCACTCCCCCTCCCATTCTCTTGATGACATGTCCATCATGGGCCTCCTGCACTGCCACAATGATGCCACCCGAAGGTTGCAGGAACAGCAACTCATATTCCGCCTGGGAACCCTGCAGCCATATGGTATCAATGTGGACTTCACCAGCTTCAAAATCTCCCCTTCCCCGACTGCATCCCTCAACCAGCCCAGTTCGTCCCCTCCCCCCACTGCACCACACAACCAGCCCAGCTCTTCCCCCCCACCCATTGCATCCCAAAACCAGTCCAACCTGTCTCTGCCTCCCTAACCGGTTCTTCCTCTCACCCATCCCTTCCTCCCACCCCAAGCCGCACCCCCCGCTACCTACTAACCTCATCCCACCTCCTTGACCTGTCCGTCTTCCCTGGACTGACCTATCCCCTCCCTACCTCCCCACCTACACTCTCTCCACCTATCTTCTTTACTCTCCATCTTCGGTCCGCCTCCCCCTCTCTCCCTATTTATTCCAGTTCCCTCCCCCCATCCCCCTCTCTGATGAAGGGTCTAGGCCCGAAACGTCAGCTTTTGTGCTCCTGAGATGCTGCTTGGCCTGCTGTGTTCGTCCAGCCTCACATTTTATTATCTTGGAATCTCCAGCATCTGCAGTTCCCATCATCTCTCATTAAGTTATGTTGAGGTTTGGGAAGTAGTGTGCACGGTATTCCAGGAATTAATACTGAGCTTTCAAAATTCTCAATAATTATTTGAAAACCAAGATGCAACAGAAATTGGCAAATCTACACAATTACTGGATAGGATGGGCAATGGAGTTGGAAGAGGCAACTCCATTACTGAACAAACTAAAGCCGAGCAAGAAACGGTAATGAAATTTACTAATGGCTAATTGGAAGAAAAAATGGTGTTAATCAAAGTGAAAAAGGTACTCGTTACCAAACAGTAAATTATAATTAAGAGTAAGCTGTCAAACTATTGCTATACTTGAATGCATGAGACACAAAGAAAACATTCATATGCTGGAGACAGGTCACATAAGAGCTAATGAAGCTGGCCCGTGTTTCAAAATCTTAGTTTTTAGGGAAGAGTGGAGACATATCAGCCTTTCAGTTCTAAAATGGGTCATTGGATGGTGAATTTAAAGAGATACATAAGATTTTAGAAAAGGCATTAAAAGGTTATTTTAAATGCAAAAATTGAGAGAATTGACCAAATGAGTATCTGGAAGATTTAACTAGCATTGAGTGACTGACATTTTTCATGAGTTTCAGCATAATGGAGGTGGAGACACAGGCATGACTTAAGAAACTGCTGGACTGCAGTGATTGGACTTCAGACTTTTTCTTGTATGTACTAAGTAAGACAAACTAACTGTGCTTTCTTAATCATAATTATCTGGGGAGCAATATGAACTCTTCTCTCTCTCTCATGTTGACCTTCAAGACCAGCAATCAAATAGCCAAAATACTGAAACGTTACCTTCCAGCATTATCTGTTGTACTCTAAATCTAGAAAATCTAGAAGTAAGTTGCCACTTTCTTATGTTTTATCTGTCATTCATAGTGCTGAGCAAAAGAAAACTACATCAACTAGAAACACAGAAGAGAAGACAATTACAGTGAACAAATCCAGCAATGTCCAGCCTAGGTCAAAGTGTTCTGGTAGGTACAGAAATCTTCTGACCTGTAGGCAAGCAAGCATTCTTCTATCAAAGCCAGCTGAGTTTGTGACATAGTAAAACTCCTTTTAACTACACTACTACTTATGGATTTCAGACACTAATAAAAGGCAACTACAATAGTCACACTTGTTACGGTATTTGACGGGCTTAGCTCTGCAGCTAAAATTAAGACTTGACTATTGTCATTCTCTACAGAGAAGTCTTTTCAAGCCCAAAGGAGAATTAAGGGGTAAGGGGATAGATATTAGGTGACAAAGAAAATTGAGGAATGCAGAGCAGTAGATGTTGTCTGTATGGACTGCAGCAAAGCTTTTAACAAGGTTTTGCATGGTAGACTGGCTAGTAAGGTAGGTCACATGGAATCCAGGGGGAACTTAGTGTCAGACACTAAGGGGCGACCTTATAGAGGCTTATAAAATCATGAGGGGCACAGGTAGGGTGAATAACCAAATTCTTTTTCCTAGGGTGGGAACTTCAGAACTAGCAGGCATCGGTTTAAGATGACTTGATGTGCTGAATGACAAACTCGACTCTTATGTTTTATTGAACTACTATTATTTACACGCTGATAGAAACTTTTTGGCTTTCCGTTTATGCTAACCAGCAACTTATACTCATGTTCTGTCCCTGCCAGTTTATTGGTCAAAGAATTCACCTATCATGCATCACACACTCTTGATATTTTTGATTCATGATATTCTCTTGCATCATATTGTCCAAGGACCCCTGGCTGTGGTTAATCTATCTTTGGCCCTCATTGGAATGTACCCAGCTTGTGCCTTGTATTTATGGACCCTAGTTTTAATCGTCCCCACAAGTTCAAATATCAAGGGGAAACATCAAACCCTATCACATTCTGACACGTGTCTGTCATCTTTCTCTTTTTCGAGCAAAGAACTTCAAACTGTTCAACAGTTCTTGATAAATATAAACTGTCTGTTTTGGTATTTTCTTCAATTATTTAAGTTAATGTTGTATCAATGTTGTATGGTATGCAAGTTACTCGAACAAGTCAAGATGACCTAGAGTACTGAGACAAGACAAATTCAATTAACTCTATCCAAACAGCAGGCATGGCACCTTCCTTGGAGAGAGAAAAATTGACAATGTTTCTGCTTAATGAACTCCTGTCAAAATGTTTGACAGAAGGATCATAGACCTGAAGCATCAACTGTTTTGATCTTCATAGAAGCTGCCACATCAACTGAGTATTTTCAGCAATATTTTGTTTTTGTTTCAGATTTCCAGTACCACCAGTATTTTGCTTTTCAATCAACTTTGTTTTGCCAAATTGAGTTCTTGGGTTCTATTGCTGAATTAAAGAATTTGACCTCCAACAACAAAGAATTGGTGGCGAGTGAGGAAGTAGTTATTTTGTCCTAACTCAATAAAGTTTAACATAGGTGTTAATAGGAGAGAAAGCACTGGAAATAAGGAAATTTTACATTTAGTTGGCTGTAGTCGCACTTTGGTTTTTTGAGAGTGATGGGTTCAAACTATATGACAATCCTGCACACATAATTTAGGCTAACACTTCAGTTCCGAAATGAGAGATCATTGCACTGTTGGAGTTAACCGCTTATTCCAAAAGATCGTATGTGTTTCCTCTCTATTGAGGAGGATGTAAAAGATTTGTCACACAATTTGAATAGGACCAGGGAGTAATGCTGAAGTCTTAGTTAATATTGTGTGAAGACTCTCACTTTCAGAAATTCTTGAGAATTTTGGTAAAATTCCTAGCCCATATTAAATCTACATCATCATATAGGACATAATAAACGTAAGAAACAAAAGCAAGAATAGGCTGCATGGTCCCTGAAGCTTGTTCTGACATTCACACGGATCATGACTGATCTTTAACCTCAACTCCATTTTCTACTGAGCCATGTGCCACTCCAAAAACTGTTCAAAAAATCGCAGTCAAGTTAGTGTGGAATGATTTCTCATGCACAAAGCCATGTTGACTATCTCTAATCAGTTCTTGCCTTTCAAAATGCATGTAAATCCTGTCCCTCAGAATCCCGTTCGGCAATTTACCTGCCATGACGTAAGGCTGTATAGTTCCCTGCCTTTTCCTTACAGCCTTTCTTAAATAATGGCACCACATTCCTTTTAAAAAGTCACACCACTGAATATTTTGTTCCCAGCTTTGATCTCCTTGCAACCATATCACATAATGGCTGTAAGAGGATATCCATTAACTTGTATTTGTGCAGTTAATTCATTTATTTTGTTCTGAATACGACAGACATTCAAGTAAAGAGCCATTAACTTTGTCGTTTTACGATTGTTTCCCTTTTTGATCCTAATATACTTTCACCATGAAATTGGTCCCAGCGTGGTTCCAGTGAAGACCATCTCATCAGAACACCTTCTACCTCAGTACTGGTGCCAGTGCCCTATGAACTGAAAGCCATTCATGTATGCCAACCTTTGAGACATGCCTTTAACTTGCCCATGGCTCAGGTAGTAATCCAGAGATTATTATCTTGGAGGTTCTATTTTCTAATTTAGCTTGTAGCTGTTCAAAGTATTTCAGGAGACAGATAGAGGCCTACAGGGGACAAAGGATGAGATATGCTTAGAGGCACAGGGCAAGGTTAGAATATTTAGTGACTAACTTAATATCGATAATTACCAAGGAAAGGGCTATCAAAGTATAAGCAGAAATGGAGATCGAATGTGACTTGCTGTAGAGTACGGGAGTTATAGGAAGGAAGGAAAAAAGATATTCTGTTGCTTCGACTGTTCTTAAACTTTTTCAGTCTCAGAAGTTGATTCTTACCCTACTGTAGAAAAAGAAACTAGTTATTTGGTGAGGATCTGGTAAGTGGCTAAGGTTTATTCTATTCGTAACATTCACCATAGTATATGTGGCAACAGGTGTTAAGGTTAATAAAATATATAAATACAAAACTAAATATAAAATAAAAAAGTGGTTAATTAGAACCCATGAGGGATGGCAGAACAAGTATGTGTCACAGTTGCAGTATGTGGGAGTTTCTACCAGTTTGGTCCAAAGCAAACATGTCTGCAGCAACAGTTGCAGTGCGAGTTGCTACAGCTCAGAGTTTATGAGCTGGAGGATGAACTACATACTGTGATGCATCATGAAGGAGGAAGCTACCTAGAAAATTTGCACCAAGATGCAGTGACATCTATTAGGATTAAGTCATCTGAATTGAACAGCAGTATTCAGGGAAAGGAGAGTGTGGTAAGGGGAAGCAGGTAAAGGTACTCAGAGGGCAGGACTGCAGACACCTCAGTCTTTACAATTGTCCAACAGGTTTGAGATTTTTCTCTGTGTATATGGATCAGAGTGAGGGCTACAGGGTGGATGACCTAACTGGCCATGACACTGTGGTGGAGGAAGCCATTCTAGAGTGTGGTATTAAAGTAAATGTGTTGTTTGTATGGAATAATATAATTAGAGCGATAGACATTGTTCTCTACATCAAAGAACATGAGTCCAAATGGCTATGTTGCCAGGTTACAAGACATCTAGTTAGGTATTCTTGCCAACCACGAGGGAAGCAGAAAATTTAAAGCTAAATAAAGGGATCAAATTTTGAAGATTAATGGTAAATAAGAGTAGAGTCAAGGCCAAAGCGAAAGCTGTACAGGAAATGATAACATCAAGGTGGGAAGGGATAAAGAGAGTACAAAGGTGAGAGTCAACAAATAGAGAAAACTAGAGTTTACAAAGATATTAAAAAGATAAAACTAAACATATCTGCATGCACAAATAATTCAAAACAGATAAATTGGGAGTACAACTAGAAATGAATAATCTTGGTAGTCATTATGGAGACAGGTCTGAGTTTGAGTTTGATTTATTCTTGTCACATGTACTGAGATACAGTGAAAAGTGTTTTGTGTACTGCAGATTATTCCATGCAAAATGCATCACGGTAGCAGAACAGGGTGCAGAATACAGTGTTACAGCAACAGAGAAGATACAGGGAGAGAAAGAGATTGGAATTAACATTTGACAGGTCCATTCAGGATGAGTTGGGTTGAGACCTGAATCTTGAAGAATATAAGATATTTAGGAAGAACAGGAAACTAGGAAAAGGTGGAGGGAAGGTGGGTCACCATACTTTAGGAAGAATGTGAGGTTCCTTGTCAGGTTGCTAAGGAAATTTACTGGAATATTTCCAGGGAAAAAGGATTTTTAGCTCCAAGGTTAGGTTGGAGAAGCTAAACTTGTTCAAATGCAAGCAAAGATTCTGAAGTCATTTGATAGAGATGTACAATATTATTATAGGTTTACATAAGCTGGACAAATAAAGACTGCCTCCTGATACAAGGATTTCAAACAGAGTTTGGGCAAGAGATGCAGGGAGATTGTAGATGAGAAGGACCTTTTCTACACAGTGACTAGTAATGACCTTGGATTCACTGCCTACAAACAAGTAGTAAAACCAGAGGCAGTCAGTGATTTTAACAGGAAATTGGGTGGGCATCTAAGGGAAATGAACATGCAGGACCATGGGACTAAAGCAGGAAATAAGACTAACTGGATTGTTTTGAATAGAACTGTCATGAACTTGATGCACCAGATGGCTTACTTCTGGATTATTAGTGACTCTCTGATTCTTGTAACTCCAAAAATGAATGCATAAGGAACTCTCCACTTAGGGAATACCACGTATAATTCTGGTTGCCCTTTTACAGGAACGATGTTTCTAAACTTAAGAGCATGCAGAAAAGATTTATAAGGATGGTGCCAGGACTGGAGGGTGTGAGTTATAGGGAGAGGCTGAATAAACTGGGGCTTTTACCTTGGAGTATTGGGTTGACCTTCATAGAAGTTTACAAAATCATGAGGAGCATGGATTAGGTGAATAGCCACAATCTTTTTTCTACAGTAAACACTTGAGGTACATAATTTGGATTTATGGAGAAGCTTAGGTAAGTACATGACAGAAGTAAGTACATGAAAGGAATAGAAGAATACATTGATACAGTTAGGTGAAGAGGAATGGAAGGACCATCACAGTATGCAGTAATATCTGAACAGACATTTTTTTAGTCTGTGTATTCCATATATTTTGTGGCAGAATACCTCAAAGACAATGAGCATAGTGATAAAGATGAAGAAGAAGCAGAACTTTTAAGGAAATCCAAAATCTCGCCCACTCGATTGTCATTGTGTAAGTATTCCTGCACTTCAATCACGTCCTAATTTTCACTTCCTTCTTAAACAATTTCTTTCTCCTTTTATTTCTGAATATTGGTCTCTCATTCTCTCCCAAAGATACTGACTCTTTAGATTTCACAGTCACTGTGTCCATTGGTATAGAAGACAGGACTTGGTAAATGAGGCAAGAGATTTCTAAATGCCACCATCCAGACTTACACGGAAAGGAAGTCAAACCATCAAAGAATTGCTAAACCTGGCTTTTTAGGCTTGTGCAGAAATGTTTAAGGCATTTATGAGAAATCGGGATCTCAGAGATTTCCATTACCAATGCTAGACATACCACATAGAACTGCTGCCTGGCCGGGATCATTGCCACGGCTTTTGCAGCACAGACATTGGGCTTATCTCTGGTTTTGATGTTTGGAAACATTTGGTTCTCCAGTACAAAGATTTCACCCACTCACAGGATCCCAGAGTATGTTCTATGTCAACAGGCCTTCTCTTAAAATATAGGTGGCAAGATATTTGGCTCAGTCGGTCCATTCCCAACTCCAATCCAACAACCTCGTCATGCTATCATGACTCATAAAAGGATTGAGATCAAGAGGTCATGAGAGATCAAAGAGGAAAAAAATTGTAAAGGGCAAAACTAATGACTCTTAAGTGCTTGAGGTATTTGGAATAAAATATATGAGTTAGTGGCACAGTGGAGGTTAATGGATGTGATCTTTTGGCATTACAGAGACATGGTTACAAGGTGACCAAAGCTGAGAACTAAATATTCAGGGGTTTGTGATATTTTGAAAGGACCGACAGGAAGCAAAGGGTGGTGGGGTAGCTTGTTGGTATTAAACAGAATAACATAGGAAGAAATGATCTTGGATCTGAAGATCTGTTGCAGCTGTTCAGGATATTAGTGAAGCCACTTTTGGATTACCGCGTACTATTCTGGTTGCCCTTTTACAGGAAGGATGTTATTAAACTTGATAGCGTGCAGAAAAGATCTACAAGGATATTGCTGGGACCGGAGGGTTTGAGTTATAGGAGAGACTGAATAGACTTGGGCTTTTTCCTTGGAGTATTGGAGACTGTGGGTTGACCTTTATAGAAGTTTATAAAATCATGAGGGGCAAGGATTGAGTGAATAGCCAGGATCTTTTTCTAGGGTGGGGAAGTCCAAAACCCAAGGGCGTACATTTCAGGTAAGGGAGGAAAGATATAAAAATGACCTGAAAGGTAACATTTTTATGGAGAGGGTGCATTGCTGGAAGAAATGGTGGAGGCAAATAAAATTACAACATTTGAAAAGCATCTGGATGGGTATATGAATAGGATGGTTTACCGGGATATGGGCCAACTGCTGCTGAACAGGACTAGGTCAGATTGGGATGTCTGGTCGGCGCGAATGAGTCGAACCAAAGATCTGTTTCTGTGCTGTATGACCCTATATGGAATCCGTATAGGTAGAGATAAGAAATAACAAGGGGAAATGCCATCTAGAGGAGTAGTCTGTCAACCCCTAAAAGTGGTTATACTGTCGGACAAAGACTAAGTCAGAAGATAATGAGGGCATGTAAAAAAGGCAGTACGTTAATCATGGGTAACTTGATTTAATCATGTAGTTTGGAGAAAAAAAATTGTCAGAGGTACCCATGAGGAAGAATTTATGGAGAGTATTCAGAATAGTTTCCTAGAACAATATGTTGTAGATCCAACCAGCGATCAGACTTTTTGGATCTGGTGATGTCTAATAATGCCAAAATAATCAATGATATTAAAACAAAAGATCTCCTAGAAAACAGTGACTGTAATATGACAGAATTTATCATACAGTTTGAGAAACAACTTAACTAAGCTTAAATAAGGGAAAATACAAAAGAATGAGGGCAGAGTTGGCCAGAGTGCACTGGGAAAAGAACATGGCAGAAAAGACAGTTAATGAATAATGACAGACGTTTAAGAAAGACATTCATGACTCTGTCAATGAATTATATCCAAGAAATAGAAAAGGATATTGGGAAGGGGATAAACCAACCATGCTTAACCAAGAAAGTTAAGGACGGTATGGCATTTTAAAAAATACAAGATGGCAAAGATTAGCGGTAAGCCAAGGGATCAAAATTTTAAAAACCAATAAAAGATGATCAGAAACATTTAAGAGCGAAAAAATAAATTTGGGTAGTCAAGCAAGTGGTATGAAAATTGACCCTAAGGGATATTTTCAAATATATAAGGACAAGACAGGTTAAAGTAAACAGAAGACTTTTAGAGAATGTGGTTAAAGAAATCATAATGGGGAACCAGGAAAAAGCTGAGGAGTTGAATAATTGTTTTGGACCAGTCTTCACAATAGAAGGTGCTAGTAGCATCTCAAAATTACTGAATAATCAAGCGGCAAAAAGGGAGAGAAAATAAATATAACAACTATCACTAGAAATAAAGTATTTGGGAAACTGATGAGCTAAAGGCTCATAGGTCCCTTGTATCTGACAGGTTACATCCTCAGATTTCAAAGGAAGTAGTTACAGAGGTAGTGGATGCAGTGGTAATAATCTTCCAAGAATCCTTAGATTCTGGATAAGTTCCAGAGGACTGGAAAGCTGCCAAAAGACAAGAAAAAGGTAACTGTAGGCCGGTTGGCTCAACTTCTGTTAACTAAAATGTTACAGCATGTTTCAAGGGTGGAATAGCAGAGCATTTGGAAATATAACGTATAATCAAGCAGAGGCAAGCATTGCTTCGTGAAAGGGAAATTGTGTCTGACAAATTTATCAGAATTTTTTGAATATGTAACATATAGGATAGATAAATGGAACCAGTAGATAGAATATGTTTGAATTTGCAAAGGTGATACAATAAGGTACTGCACATTAGGCTAGTTAATATGATAAGAGCTCATGGTGTTGAGTAGAATATATTAGCACAGTTAGAAAATCGGCAAACAAGTAGAAGCCAAGTTGGAATAACGGTGTTATTTTCAGGATGGCAACCTGCAAAGGATGCGGTGCCACAAGAATCAGTGCTGGGGCCACCGTTATTTACAATGTATATGAATGACTTGGATGACTGTTCACTGATGACATAAAAATAGATGGAAGGGCAAGTAATGAGAATAGCACAAGAGGTCTACCAAGGGAAAAAGACAGGTTAAGTGGATGGGCAAAAACTTAGTACACAGAAAATAATGTTGGAAAGTTGGAGGTTATGCACTTTGGCAGGAAGAATAAATAAGCTGAATATTATTTAAAAGAGAAAACCTGTAGAAAGCTGAAGCATAAAGGGATTTGGGTATCTTCATGTGTGAAGCAGAAAAAAGCTAGCATCCTAGTTCAGCAGATATTAGAGAAGGCAAATGGAACATTGGCTTCTTTTAAAAAGGAAGGTAGTACAAAAATAAGGAAGTATTTCTAAAAATAAATAAAGGAATTAATTAGATCACACCAAGAATACCATGAATAGTTTTCCCTTATGTAAGAGAAGATATAGTAATAAAAGAGGAAGTCCAGAAAAGCATCACTATGTTGATTCTGGGCATAGTAGGATTGTCTTATGAGCAAGGGTTCAGGTTAGGCATGTACCCATTGGAGTTTAGAAGAATGAGAGGTGACGTCATTGAAACATATAATTCATATCAGCAGCCACCAACTTATTCCAGAGACCTGCAGTTTCAAGGAAAATAACCTGAAGATCGGCACATCTGATCTTTTCAATACTCTTAGAATGTTTAAATAAAGCGCTTGGCATCAAATAACATAACTTGGCTTTCTTCATTTCTAGCAAGATCCAGACGAAACCTGCCTCAGACATCAAGAGAATTGGAATCAGACGATTCTGATGTAATTGTTACTTCGGCATCACGGTCACGGAACCATCAGGACTCCAACTTCTAAAGACAGCTCATTGTGCTTCAGGGGTCTGACAATCATTCTGAATGTTCGGAGGTGGATGGCAAGTTAAGCAGTCAAGAAGGGAGTTTGTGGCTTTATAGGACCGCACAAATCATGGTATATGGCGTGGACTGATTGTTAAAGAAAGCTTAATCCTATTTTTATAAAACAAAATCTAAAACCAATGATTGATTTCATAAAGAGAAAATTCAGGAAATAATCAGATAAAGCATCTTGTGTGAAGAGAAAATCAGAATTTATGGACTAAATTTTGACAAAATGTTTGCACCTTAATGTTGTTAACAAAATGTGGGTCCAGACCTAGCATTTGCCCACAGTGAGCCTGCTGGAGCAACTTTACGTAGGTAACTTTCTAATTGGTGACCTCTGTAAATATCGATCTAATTCATGACCATGACAGGTCATAGTAGGGTTTGCAGCAAAGTGCAAACAACAACACCACCAAGACAGCTGAGCACTACTGGAAAGGAGGGAAACTTTTAGAGACTACCTCAGAATAGAGATGCTCAAAAATATCTCCCTCCTAAAGAAAAGATGGCAAGTGTTGTGAGGGCCCTCAGGATGGATGAAAGAGTGTACATAGTTACTATGAGACTCCTGTGAGTATCACAGGCCCCTTATGCTGCCATGAAGGTTGCTCCTGAAACAGCGGAATATTTGTTTGCGTGTAAGCCCTGGGAGAATAGCAGGAGAATGATCTGTTATCAGGACCTTAATTGCCTTCATTGCCTGCTCACCTTCATGGAGGGAGTTGCCAATTCCTGTGGCAACTCATCCCTGGGAAAGTTAAGTAGAGATTAAGAAGCATCACATAGCCATCCTAACAGAATTTCCTGTTGTGTTCATGAACTTCCAATTTCCCAAACACATCTTCAAGGGGCTGAGAAAACTCAACCTAACATTTGAGGCTTGTGATTTTTTAAATCAAATTTCACAAAGTCTTGGATCTGAAATTGTTAACTTTGGTTCTCTCTCCAAGGTATGCTACCTGACCTGCTGAGGGTTTCCAGCATTTTTTTTCTTTAGATTTACAAGCACTACAATATTTTGCCTTTGTTTTATTGATTTAATGAGATTTTTTTTCCATTGCTGCCCCTTATAATGGAAATAGGCTGATTCTCCAGCATGGAACTTTTAACACAATATTGCATCACTTCACCTTGAACAGAAGCAACTCTACAGTAGAAACACAGCAAAAAAAGTTGCGGTTCACACCATGTACCAGCAGTTTTCCATGGAGTCCAACATAAGTAAATATTTAAGGTCTTTGATAAGTGTCTGGAATCTCTCAGGCTGTTGCACCATCCCTACCATAACACCTACCAAATGACCAAAGCTCTGTTGCACTATTTAGCTCTAACTGAAATCCTGCTCCTTTAGTCTTCAATAACACACATAATTCTTTGCCGAGCCCAGGTCTGTGATTACATATATTTGCAATTATTGATTACCTTGTTGTTTCCAGTAACAACTGTTTAAGTAAAGGCAGAACATTAAATGTACAGAGAAGACTTATCCAGCTTTTGAAAGATTGAACCATATTGTACAGATACTAAATCCAGTTGCTTGTTACCAGTCAGGATTTTGCGTAAGATGCTTGCCTTTCTTATCTCCAGATGAATCTGCCTGCATGTATTCTCAAATTGCTTTGAAACTATTTCCAAAAGCCAAGAAGGTACTAGCGTCTACTGTTTCAGTCAATCATCTCCATTCTGGTCAGGACTTGTAATGTAAAATAGGTACCCTTCTTTAAGTAGAAAAGCTACAAACTACATAAAATATAACTGATGGGTGAAACTTCTCTCAAGTTTCTTCAGTGAAATGCAGTCAGTGCAATATAGTTACACCATCCGAATATGTAAATTAATTCCCAGGTAATTCCAAATGTTTGGACTCCGGGTGTAATTGTTTGGGGAATTACCTAATAATCTCCATGCTGTCAAGGTGATTTGGTGGTGGAAAAGTCATTTGGTTGTGTGGGATAACACTTCCTGATATATATTTAGAAAACAGTTTGCTAGGGTCCTTGTGGTGCAATGGTATTGTCCCTTTGAGCCAGAAAGCCTGGGTTCAGGTCCCATCTGCTCCAGAGGTGTCTCATAACAACTCTTGATAAGTCAATTAAAAATATCAATAATCTCCATGCTGATTAGGAATAATGTGGTCACAATATGCAGCCTTTGAAATAATTCTATTACTTAGTTCATAAGTTTTAATCTGCCTATCTTCAACAAAGTCAAGATATTATTTGGAGAAGTAGCATCTGATTTGGAACTTCATGAGCTTGATACAGATACACATCACTAGGAAATATCATTTAGCAGTAACATGCAATGCGACAGTGTGGCAGAACACATACCTGTTCTCATGTAAGCCACATTGAACATGGGAACATAGCTCCTGCATAGAATAATGTAAAACATTAAACTGCAATGCCATGCTGGATGGGTACTTAACACTTAAATGGTAACCAAAATGAGTATTGAAGGATAGATGTGCTGGATTTAGAAATGTGCTGGAGAGTGCCTGTCATTCTAGGGTAAATATGATTGATATAAAGAATTTACTGTCTTTCTTAGTGATGAGCCTGATGCAGTTCTTTTGTTTTGGAAATTGGTGTGCTTTTTGTATCTTTCTTTCATGCCTGTATGTCCCTGGTAGGTCTGGAAGTTGTTGTCTATTCCTAATTTCATTTGAGATGATGATTGGTTGTCATCTTGACCATCTGCAGTCTGTGTCGTGGAGGTACCTACACAATGCTGCTATATAGCAATTCAAGGATTTTGATGTCCCAACAATGAAGTAGCCATATCTGTCCCAAGGGGACAGAGGATCTTGTAGGTAATGAGTTCTGAAAAACATTAAACTCTGTTTCACTGTCCACAGATCTTACCAGACCTGCTGAGTTTCTCCAGTCTTCTCTGTGTTAGTTTCAGATTTTCAGCATCCACATTATTTTACTTTCATTAATAATAATGGGTCAATGCATCTGAAATAACTCAACAGAGGCCAGTATCCCTTCACCCTTGATTTACATGTGGAGAGTCCTTGACACCGATCCAGCTCCCTCAGGGTCAGCTCTCAGGGTAAACACAATGTCTAACACTCCTGTTCTTATCTATCAGCCAGCGATACCTGATTGGATCAGATTAACAGCCCCAATCAAGGAACTCCTATTCTGTGATGTCTACCTGGCCGACCTTGTTACAATCACTACTGTATCTTCTGCCCATTTTCTCTAATTAGTGGAGGTCATGGTTTGGGAAGTGCTGCAAAGAAACCTGGGTTTTGCACTACATCTTTTACACAGCACAGGCTCAAACCTCATGAGTTGTAGGTGGAGGAATGTTTGCAGTGATAGGCTGTTAGTCAAGTCACTAGCCTTTTTTATCATTGAACATTTTGAGCATTATTGGAGCTGCAACCATCCAGTCAAGTTAAGAGTATCCCACCATATTCCTAACTTACATCATGTAGGATGTAGAAGAGCTTTGATAGTGTGGAAAGACTGTTTTGAGGGGATCTGCAATGAGAAAAGTGGGTTTACATTAATGCACCTTACGGACAATATCCTACTTGAATGTTTTATTCTGTTTTGTAATCACCGGTGCCTTGTGATTTACATGAGAGTATATATTTACGACATTTCAGACTTGTACTTATGAAAATTGCGTATAGTTTGTGTAGTATTTTGTAACATACCATTTATTTTTAATTTTTATTATATTTAGAATCTTGAAATAAACTGTTCATATTTTAACAATTTTTCCAATATGAAGGATTTCATTGTACATATTTATTGAGGATTCAGATTAAATCTAACCGAAGTGACCTTTGAGGATGACTAAATTGACTAGACCCAAATGAACGTTGGAATTATGAAATGTGGTTAACCCCATTGGTTGCAATGCAATCAACACATCAGTTGTGACCAGCCTACATAGGTCCCCTGCTGATAAGCAGCACTGTTAATATCCTGAGTGTGTACCAGTACATAAAGCTAGCCTGCACTTCCTAAAGAAAAAGATGGCATTGCAAGCAGGTAGCAAGTCAAGGAAATGCCACTCAATGACAGGAACATTTAAAAAGATGCACAGTTGGGATGGCATTCATCCATTGGCACACAGATGCCATTGAGTAGGCAGAATTAGCAGAGCAATTATGCACTTGGTCAACTGAGGGAGTTTAACACTCCAGTGATTATGGGAAGGGGTTAGAGTAAACATTGTGAGTGTAGCTCATTGTGGGCAAGGCAGCAGTTTGACATGGGATTAAAGTATTCTGTTCAATTACAGAGGGATGAATAGCAAAGAGGATCACCACCCATAGAAACAGATGCAGAACTTTGCTTAGGGCAAGGTAGAGAACAAAGAGCATGAAGTAATGAAGGTCGTACTTTCAGCATTGACTGTACTTCCAAAGAAGAAACAACATGAACATATCAGAGTGTTAGCAGTGCAGGAGACTGGTCCCATCTAAGCAGATGGTAACAGTGATTAATACCCTTGTTGAGGAAGATCTCAGAAAACAGATAACTATGGTCTTGAATTTATTTACCTCTGGCTTGTTCCAAAAACCTTGGTGAGGTCTCAAAGAGTAGAATACTACTGCATTCTGCAAGGCACTGATGTCCTACTTGTGAACACTGGGCACCACACGTAAAAATGATTTCCAATAGGCGTGACCATGCAGGCTTATCCTGTGGTCTTCATAGAATCCCTAAAGTGACAACCTAGTGGTATTATTGCTAGACTATGAATCTAGAAACTCAGCTCAAGTTCTCAGGACCCAGGTTTGAATCCCACACAGCAGATGTTGTAATTTGAATTCAATAAAAAAAAACCGTAATTAAAAATGTACTGGAGACCATTGTCGATTGTTGGAAGACCCATCTGACTCCCTAATGTCCGACAGGGAAGAAAGTCTGCCATAATCACCTGTCCAGCCCACATGTGACTCCAGACCCACAGCAGTGTGGTTGACTCTTAACTGCACTCTGAAATGGCCTAACAAGCCATTGCAATGAAGTCTCAATAAAGAAATGAAATTGGACAGACCACCCAGCATTGACCTGGGCACTGGAAACCACAGTGGCAGAAACAGCCTGTTGATCCTACAAAGTCCTCCTCACTAATGTCTGGGGGCTACCGCCAAAATTGGGAGTGCTGTCTCTCAGACTAGTCAAGCACCAGCCTGACATAGTCATGCTTACAGAATCATATGTCACAGAATCACTCAAATGTCCTAGAGACCACCATCACCATTCCTGGATATGTCCTGTCCCACCAGCAAGACAAACCTGGCAGAGGTGGCAGCACACAGTGATATACAGTCAGTAGGGAGTTACACTCAGAGTTTTTAACATTGACTCGAGACCCCATGAAATCTCATGGCTTCAGATTAAACCTCCTGCTGATTACCTCGTACTGTCCTCCCTCAGCTGATGAATCAGTTCTCATCCATATTGAACAACACTTAGAGGACGTACTGAGGGTGGCAAGAGTGAAAAATGTGCTCTAGGTAGGGGGTTTCAATGTCCACCACCAACAGTGGCTGAGCAGCAGCATGACTGATCAAGCTTATCAGGTCCTAAAGGACACAGCTGCTAGACTGGGTCTGCAACAGATGGTGAGAGAACCAACAAGAGGAAAAAACATATCTGACCTCATTCGTATCATTCTGCTGGCTGCAGATGTATCTGTCAAGGGACAGTATTGATAAGAACAACCACCGCACAGTCTTTGTCGAGATGAAGTCCCGCATTCACTTTGGGAATACCTTCATCATGTGTGGGATTATCACCATGCTAAATGGGACAGACTTCAAAAAGATCTAGCAACTCACATCTCGGCATCCATTAGGCGCTATGGGCCATTCACAGTAGCAGGATTATACTCCAGCACAATCTGTAACCTCATGGCCCAGCATATATCCCGCTCAACCATTGCCATCAACCCAAAGGATCAACCCTGGTTCGATGGAGAATGCAGGAAGGCATACCTGAAAATGGACTGTCAACCTGGTGGTGCTACCAAGCAGCCTAAGCAGCAAGTGATAGACAGAGCCAAGTAATTCTACAACCAATGGATCAGATCCAAGCTCTGTAGTCCTACCACATCCAATCTTGATTGGTGGTGGACAAGTAAACAACTCATTCCAGGAGGAGGCTCCCCAAATAGCCCCATCCTCAATGATAGAACAGCCCAACACACAAGTACAAAAAATAAGGTTGAAGCATTTGCAACAATCTTCACCCAGAAGTGCTCTGTGCAAGAACTGTCTCAGCCTCCTCCAGTGGTTCTCAGCTTCACAAATACCAGTCTCTAGCCAATTCAGTTCACGCTACATAATATCAAGAAATGGTTGGAGGCACTGGATACTATGAAGGTTATGGGCCCTGACAACATTCCAGCAATAGTAATGAAGCCATGCATTCCAGAACATTCTGCTGCCCTAGCCAAGCTGTTCCAGTATAGTTATAGAACTGGTATCTCACAACAATATGGAAAAATGTCCAAGTATGTTCTGTACAAAAAAAAGGGAAAATCCAACCCAACCAATTACCGCTCCATCAGTCTACTGTCAGTCACCACTGAAGTATTGGAAGGTTTCATCAACAGCAGTATCAAACAGCACCTGCTCAGCAATAACCTGCTCACTGACGCCCAGTTTGGGTTCCACCAGGGCCATTCAACTCCTGACCTCATTACAGCCTTGGTTCAAATATAGAAAAAACAGCTGAATTCCAGAAGTGAGGTGAGAGTGACAGACCTTGACATCAATGCATTCAGTGAAATGTGGCATCAAGAAGCCTTGGCAAAACTGGAATCAATGTGATTGGGGCTAAACTCTCCATTGGGCTGAAAAGTGGCAAGTAACATTTGTGCCACACAAATGCCAGGCAATGACCATCTCCAAGAAGACACAATCTAATCACTGGCCCTTGACATCCAATGGTGTTACCACCACTGAATCCCCCACTGTTTACATCTTTGGGGTTACCATGGAACAGAAACTCAACTGGACTCATCACATAAACACAGTGGCTACAACAGCAGGTCAGAGGCTGTGAATACTGTGGTCAGTAACTTACCTCTGACTCCCCAAAGGCTGTCCACCATCTACTAGGCACAAGTCAGGAGTTTGATGGAATATTCCCCACTTGCCTGGATGAGTGCAGCCCTAACAACACTCAAGAAGCTTGACACCATCCAGGACAAAACAGCTCCCCTTAATTGGCACCACCTCTCAAGCATCCACTCTCACCACCACCAAAGCTCGAAGCAGCAATGCAGAAATTCACCAAAGATCCTTAGATATCATCTTCCAAACCCATGATCATTTCCAACCAAAAGGACAAAGATACAAAAGGACCAGATACATGGGAACATCACAACCCGCACATAGACATTCACCGTCCTGACTAGGGAATATACCACCATTCCTTCATTGTCACTGAATCACAATCCTGGAATTCCCTCCCTAAGAGCTTTGTGGATTAACCCACAGCATGTGGGCTGCAGAGATTTAAGGAGCAGCTCACCACCAATTTCTTAAGGGCAATTAGGGACAGACAGTAAACATGCTGGCCAGCCAGCCATATCCACATCCAACAAGTGAACAGAAAAAGTCATCTGTGTTCCCATTTGAAACCATTCCTTTTGCTTTCCCATCTCTTACATCTTTTCCAGTTTCTCCATTAAAGAAGGTTACACACCTTGCATCATGGCTGAACATCTCCACTGACCAATTTATATTCTCACAAATGGAAGTAACTGAGATGAACCACTCAGTGCAATGAACAATGCAGTGAACTTCACTCTCAGTTATTCATGGCACTCCCTTTGTGGCCTTACATAAAGTGGAGGTAAACTGTTCTCTGGTGTCTGCTTGCAGTCACATTACACTTGGTACCATTCCCTTTGTGAAAATGGTGCTGGCTCACATTCAGAGAAGACTGCATCAGAGTCAATGTGCAAACAGACTCCCACAGAGCCCTGCTGCAGAGATCTTCTCTCAGTCAGAGGAGTCAAGATAGTCAATGATGTTGCTGGTGCTCCATGGTGAGTGCCTCAGTCCTTTAATAATATTCCAGTTCACTAGAGAGGGCCATCTGCCGAGGCACAATTACATCCATTCGATGTTGAGCAATCCTTGCAAATATTAAATGGTGAGCGAGGACACTCCTGTGCAAGACCTCTCCCTGGGTTTCTACACTCTCCTCCTGAAAGTACAAAAGAGAGATCAGACAAGTGCTGTCATCCCTCACCGGTTTCAGCAACTCATTTAAATTGTATTTATCTGAGCAGCTAGCTCCTCAGGAGTGTTAGTGTTTTGAAACGTGCTGACGGGCAGTAATTATCCAGGTGACCTTCCTTTCACACTTAGGAAAAATCATTTGCCTTAAATCTCCTCAGCTGATATTGCTGCCACAGTTGGAGGTCTGTCATCTGTTTGCTGCATTCCCCTCTCCTTGCCAGAATTAATGTCTTGAATCTTTTATAGCATTGCAACCAAGTCCTCTTCATGACATGTTTTCTGCCTGAGTGCTCTGCCACTCCTACCAAGGCCTGCTTAATTTGACCGAATGGCCTACTCTTGCCACCCACCAGGTTCAAGACACCTTGCCTTTCTTATATCATCTCTGGCAACACATCAAGAACATCATCAATAAGCCTGAGGCTACTCTGTTCTTACATGCCAGGCCTCTGCCTTTCCTGCTTCAATTCTCTCTACCAGCATCGCTTTAAATCAGAACAGTACTTCCAGCTTTCCATCTCCAACCATGCCTTCCACCTCTAATTTGATTCCAAACCCACCACTGGGACCAATCTCTGGGCAAATTACAACCTCTCAGAGTAGGATCAGGACCCGGATGTGGGAGTGGGAAGTCAATACCAGTGGAAATCCTGTCCATATCATCTCTGATTTTGTAGATGGCAGTGATTTTGGAACCATACTGCAGAGATGAAAGTGGTAACTCGAAGAGGGTAAAAGAAAGAACTTGCATTTCTGTAGTGCAAGTCACAATCTCAGGATGTCCAAATGTGTTCTACAGCCATTTAGGTACAATATAAGCTAATTGAATCTCAGTTTAGTTTTTCATCTGAGCATTAACAACTACAATAGTGCAGTACTTTATTACCGATACTGACAGTTAATAGGTTAATAAGATATTGATTAACCTCTGCACCTGCAAATACATGAATGTTACTTTTCATAACCAATAGAATCTAGCCCAGAACTTGAACCCAGAGCTACCTGGCTTATGCCAAGAACCTTCAGTTTGGAATTTATTCTTTTGTCTGGATATTCAATGATAGTTTGTCTACTGTCTTCCCTCGTGAAACAAATTCTCTTCCTTGCCTGAAATCTCTTGATAGCTTGGTTGTCATTTTGGTAAATGGAAGAACCTAAGTCCTATTGCATTTCTGAGAGTTCATACTGCCACAGTGTGACATAGTTGTTCAGCATCAGCAACAAGTTTTGCAAGAATGAATTTATGAAATGAATGAATTTACACATATAATTGTATATTTTTAAATGCAGAAAATACACCATGTTATGGGGAGGGGGTGATGAGTGCTGTGGAGTTTTTAGAATATAGCATGGAGCCTAAGAAGCAGGAAGATTGGGAACCACTGTCCTAGAATAACTGGGTCATTTAAGTACATATGGATGAGGTTTGTGCAGATCATAAACACCAGCACAAGCCAACTGGGGGTGAATGACCTGTTTTGGTGCTGTATTAAATGTAATTATTTAGTGGGGCAGCAAAATTAAAATAGAAACAGAGATCCACCAAACAGCCTTAGTAAAGCATGTCTTCCGACTCAACAGTGTCATGTCTGTGGGTGGCACTGGCTTGGCTTTTAATCAGAAATCTCTGATGTATTGTTAGCAGTGAATGATTTGTCTGCTGTTGCCTAGTTCCAACCGGAAGTTTCTATGGTAATGCGTAACATCAGTAAAATGAGAACTGAAGAACAGACTTGCAGAGCAGAAGGGAAACTGGGTTCCTGTGTCAATGCTACATCAGGGGGCATTCTGTTCACGGATTTTTTTTTGCCCATCTTGTCGATTTGTCTTGTAAGCATTAGTTGACGTATACACATTACGTTGAAGGACAATCTCAGCTAGAAGTGATAATATTACGACTGTAAGACAGGCCGCTCATCCATTAACATTTTTTAAAACTCTTAGCCGATAACGAGACCTGTCCTCCACCGTTTTTGAAGGTGTCAGCCATGCCTTAGTCAGTACCTCTATTCCATCGGAATCAAAAGGTGGTGTGTTCAAGCCCCAATTCAGATACTTGGTAATAAATCGCAATCTGATATTTAATGGGAGGGAGAGATAATGCGGGATTTTTAAAAATGATGTTTAACCAAAGTTCTGATCGTAAAAAATTCTGTGGCACTAAAAAAAAACCAACATTTATTGTGAACGCCACCGCCAGGTGGAACAACGAGCACACACGTTCAGGAATAGAGCGCTGCAGTACGGCATTTATTGGCCGGTAATGGGACTGCAGCCGCCGCCTGTGACAAAGATACCGCTGCCGCTGTAATCACACGGTGATTATAGACACTGGGATCTGGGCCAACCGAGGCTTTCTCTTCCTTCCGTCCCCAGACTCAACCAGCGTGAGTGAGAAGTAACCCAACGGCGCGGGGAACTGGTGGCAGCTTTTAAAACTAAGAGGTGGGCAGACTGCATATCACATAGTCATAGAAACGTAACAGCACAGGAGGAGGCCATTCAGCCCATCGGGCTTTTCAAACTAGCACATTGCCTAGTGTCAATCTCCTGCTTTTCCCCAATATCCTTTGTACACTATTTCTATTCAAATAATCATCCAATACTGTCTTGAATGCCTCAAATGAACCTGCTTTCACCACACTTCCAAGTCGTGAGCCCTAATTGGTCGCTGTGGGAAACGTTTTGTCTCACCACCTTGGCTCTTTAGTACATCACTTTCAATCAACGCTTTCTCCTTCTTGTTCCTTTTACTTGTGGGGACAGCTTCTTCCTATCTTCCTCTGTCCAGCCCTCTCATGACTTTGAAAATTCTATCAAATTTCCTCTCAGTCTTCTCTCTGCAGAGAAAAGTCTCAACTTCTTCAATCTATCCTCATACCTGAAGGAACCCTTCTTGTAAATCACTTGTGCACATTCTCCAATGTACTCAGCTTTCCTATAATGTAGTGCCCACACTGTACACACGACAATGAAGCTGAAGACGAACAAGTGTCCTATACATGTTCAACAAAACCTCTTTGCTGTTGTACTCTATGGTCCTATTAATAAAGCCAAGAACACAGTATGCTTTATTAACTTCTTGATTGTTCCACCTGTCCTGCCACTTTAAATGATCTGTGTACATTTTCTTCCAGCTTCCTCTGCTCCTGTACTCCCTTTAGAACTGTATCCTGTATTTTATATTGTCTTTCCATGTTCTTCCGCCAAAATGCATCACTTCACACTTCTCAGCTTTAAACCTTATCAGCCACTTATCTGTCCATTCTACAAACTGGTCAATGTCCTTTTGGAGTTCTACACATTTCTCCTCACAATTTACAGTTTTACCATTTTTCATGTCATCTGCATACTTTTAAATGATACCCTGCACACCAAGATCCAGATCAATAACATAAATCCGGAAAAGAAATGGTCCCAATATCAATCCCCAGGGAACTCCTCTATAAACCCTCGTCCAGCCTGAAAAATATCCATTGACCATTACTCTGTTTCTTATAAATCAACAAGTTTTGTATTCATGTGAGGAGAGCCAGGAGGGGGCACGAGAAAGGCTTGGCAGAAGGAATCAGGGAAAACACAAAGGCATTTTACACTTATGTGAGGAATAAGAGAATGGTCAAAGAAAGAGTAGGGACGATCAGGGATAGCATAGGGAACTTGTGTGTGGAGTCTGAGGAGGTAGGGGAAGTCCTTAATGAGTTTTTTGCTTCTGTCTTTACGAAAGAAACGAACTTTGTAGTGAATGAAACCTTTGAAGAGCAGGTGTGCATGCTGGAATGGATAGAGATAGAGGAAGCTGATGTGCTGAAAATTTTGTCAAACATTAAGATTGACAAGTCGCCAGGCCCGGACCAGATTTGTCCTCGGCTGCTTTGGGAAGCGAGAAATGAAATTGCTTCGCCACTTGTGAAGATCTTTGCATCCTCGCTCTCCACTGGAGTCGTACCTGAGGACTGGAGAGAGGCAAATGTAATTCCTCTCTTCAAGAAAGGAAATAGGGAAATCCCCGGCAATTACACACCAGTAAGTCTCACGTCTGTCGTCTGCAAGGTGTTAGAAAGGATTCTGAGGGATAGGATTTATGACCATCTGGAGGAGCATGGCTTGATCAAATACAGTCAACACGGCTTTGTGAGGGGTAGGTCATGCCTCACAAACCTTATCGAGTTTTTTGAGGATGTGACTAGAAAAGTTGATGAGGGTCGAGCTGTGGATGTGGTGTATATGGACTTCAGTAAGGCATTTGATAAGGTTCCCCATGGTAGGCTCATTCAGAAGGTCAGGAGGAATGGGATACAGGGGAACTTAGCTGCTTGGATACAAAATTGGCTGGCCAACAGAAGACAGCGAGTGGTAGTAGAAGGAAAATATTCTGCCTGGAAGTCAGTGGTGAGTGGGGTTCCACAGGGCTCTGTCCTTGGGCCTCTACTGTTTGTAATTTTTATTAATGACTTGGATGAGGGGATTGAAGGATGGGTCAGCAAGTTTGCAGACAACACAAAGGTCGGAGGTGTCGTTGACAGTATAGAGGCTGTTGTAGGCTGCAGCGGGACATTGACAGGATGCAGAGATGGGCTGAGAGGTGGCAGATGGAGTTCAACCTGGATAAATGCGAGGTGATGCATTTTGGAAGGTCGAATTTGAAAGCTGAGTACAGGATTAAGGATAGGATTCTTGGCAGTGTGGAGGAACAGAGGGATCTTGGTGTGCAGATACATAGATCCCTTAAAATGGCCACCCAAGTGGACAGGGTTGTTAAGAAAGCATATGGTGTTTTGGCTTTCATTAACAGGGGGATTGAGTTTAGGAGTCGTGAGATCTTGTTGCAACTCTATAAAGCTTTGGTTAGACCGCACTTGGAATACTGCGTCCAGTTCTGGTCGCCCTATTATAGGAAAGATGTGGATGCTTTGGAGAGGGTTCAGAGGAGGTTTACCAGGATGCTGCCTGGACTGGAGGGCTTATATTATGAAGAGAGGTTGACTGAGCTCGGTCTCTTTTCATTGGAGAAAAGGAGGAGGAGAGGGGACCTAATTGAGGTATACAAGATAATGAGAGGCATAGATAGAGTTGAGAGCCAGAGACTATTTCCCAGGGCTAGCACGAGGGGTCATAGTTTTAAGCTGGTTGGTGGAAAGTATAGAGGGGATGTCAGAGGCGGGTTCTTTACACAGAGAGTTGTGAGAGCATGGAATGCATTGCCCGCAGCAGTTGTGGAAGCAAGGTCATTGGGGTCATTTAAGAGACTGCTGGACATGCATATGGTCACAGAAATTTGAGGGTGCATACATGAGGATCAATGGTCGGCACAACATTGTGGGCTGAAGGGCCTGTTCTGTGCTGTACTGTTCTATGTTCTATGTTGCTATAATCCCTTTTATACCACGGCCTATAACTTCCCTCCAGTCTGCATTGTGGCATTGTGTCAAATGATTTCAACATCCATGTTTACCATATAAACAGTGGCCTCATTTAGCTTTTCTGTTATCTCTTCAGAAAACTCCAGCAAGTTAGTTGAACACAAACTCTCCTTTAGAAATTCATACTTTCACTTCATAATCAACCCAACTTCTTCCATGTGTTTAGTATTCTATCCCGAATTTGTTGTTTCTAGAGGCTTATTCATCACTGACATGAGTTTAATATGACACCAACTAATGCTGTCATCACTGCACGTAGAACCCGGTTATGTCTGCATTGTAGGTGAAAATTCTAAACCCTGTCGTGGCTGATGTCATATGTACAAGTGCCCCCAGCTTTTTATCCATCATTCTGGTGGTCACAATAATTACTCCAAATCAAAAAAAGAGCAGATAAGCTCTCCTCAGGGTATTAGCCAGCATTTATCATTCAATCAACATCACCAAAACAGGTGATCGAGACATTAGTACATTGTTATCTGTGGGAATTTATTGCATGGAAATTGATTGCTGAGTTTCCTGCATTGCTACAGTTACTATATTTCAAAAGTACTCAATTGGCTGCAAAGTTTTTGGGACAGACTGAAGTTGTGAAGTCTCTGCCTTTTACTTGGGACATAGTTCCATGGACTGACAGTTCTTAGGTATGTTCCCAAGAGGTCTATTTGAAATGTATCAAGGAAGGCAGGCTGAGACTTCTTCATTTTTTGAAGTGTCACGATTGGTAATGATCACAGTCTAATCATCAGTGACGATCTCCACTTCTGACCTTATGTTGACTAAAGAAAAGGTTATTGATGAAACAGCTGATGATGGGCCTGAGGATCTCCTTCATCGATAACATGCAGTTCAGATGACAATCACAACCAGCTTCCTTTGTGCCAGGTTTGGCTCTAATTAGTGGAAAATTTTCTCCCTGATTCCCATTGACTTCAGTTTTGCTTGTGCTCCTTGATGTCATGGACAGTCACTCGCACCTCATCTCTAGAATCCAGTTTCTGCTTACATTTGGATTAAGGCTATAATTAGGTCTGAAGCTGAGCATTTCCAATTGGAGCCAAATGAAGCATCAATAAGCAAGTCATTGTTGAGTAAGTGCCTTTTGATAGTCCTTATCAATGGTAGTGCTGTTTAATTGTCAATAGCACAAAACTATCCTCACGATCAAGACTAAACTGAGAGGATTGTATTTGGCAAGACTGAATTTGTTATTTTCTCTTCCTAGCCCAAGAGTGCTGGGGCCATTTCCAGGCCCAATGTAATTGTCTGCCTCAGCCATGGGCAAGAATGCAAACCTGGGATTTCCATGACTCAAAAGGTGCAACATCCACTGGAACATTGGTTGACTGCTTCACTCCTTTGATTTTCTGATGGGAAACATACACAGGGAGTGAAACTAATTTATTAGCTCTTACAAATTCCTAATACAGGCCCAACAGTCTAAATGGTCTTGCTCTATGGTGTAAGATTTGTGAATCTTGCCTCATGAGTGTCGATCATTTTCTTTTAAATATTTTTGTAGAATTCACCTCGACTACTGATTTACCGAGTTCCTGTGAAGGTTACACTAAGATAAGTCAATACAGAACCAGATTACTTGACTTTAACAAGCTAGTTGGAATATAGCACAGCCAGAAAAGTCAGTACAACAGCGCACTGTCTTGTTTCCCAAGGATATCCAATACTTACATCACTTTAGTTGCATCGCAATTGAAGGTTGCCAAATTTTAACTCGAATGCTGGCTGTAAAACATGATTCTAACTATTTAAAAGTTTGTCATTGAAAAAGTTCCTAGCTTGAGAGAATGACAACCAGCTAAAATCTCAAAGTGCTGTATTTAAGGAAGAATCATAGAATCTCCACAGTGTGGAAGCAGGCCATTCGACCATCAAGCCTACACTGAACTTTCAAAGGGTATCCCACCAAGACCCACCCCTCCACCCTATCCCTGTAACCCCACACCTACCATGGCAAATCCATCTAACCTACACATCCCTGGACACTACAGACAATTGAGCATGGCCAATCCACCTAATCTGCACATCTTTGGACTGTTGGAGGAAATCAGAGCACCCAGAGGAAACCCATGCAGACACAAGGAGAAGTGGAAACTCTACACAGACAGTCGCCCAAGGCTGGAATTGAACCCAGGTCCCTGATGCTGTGAGGCAGCAGCACTAACAACTAAGCTACTCCAAGAAGTGAACTTTTTTGGACAAGTGTCTACAAGATGAATTTGCTCTTTAAGCCTTAGAATCATCTTTGTTACTGGACTCTCTTTTAAAAAACGCTGTCCATAAAATATGAACTTGACATTTTTGGATTCTGAAATCGGAATGGGCTATACTAATTAAATGGTTAAAAATTGTGTCGCTGGATCAAAAGCAATTTTGTACTGGTTTGGCTTTGGCTGTACTTGGAGACAGTAAGGACCATAAATGCTGGAAGCTAAAGTCAATAAATGTCGAGCTGGAAGCTAAAGTCAATAAATGTGGAGCTGGAAAAGCAGAGCCAGTCAGACAGCATCTGCAGAGCAGGGAAGTCAACGTTTTGGGTCATCACTCATCATCAAGACAGTGCTTTACCAGCTCCACATTTTATTGGCTTTGGCTGGATGTTGTACAATCTGAGGAATTCAAATGCTAATAGAAAATTGGAAGGAAGAAATCAAAGAAAAAGTACTTCCAACTTTCAACATCTCAGCGTGGCCCAACTTATTTAATAGTCAATTATGGACTTTTGAAGTATAAACACTCATTGAGGACATGTCACAGCCAATTTACACACAAGTTCCCACAAACATCAATGTGATCACCAGGTAATCTACTTAATTGTTCTGTTAGGGATAAATATTGTTCAGATTAGCACTGCTCCACTTCAAAGTTGATCTTTTGTGCCCAGCTGACAGGGAAGACAGTTACCATCTGATCTGAAAACCTGCAGTTTTCCTTCTGTTGTGCTGGGGTGTCCACCTTGACACATGGTCAAGTTACTGGAACTCAGCAGTGAGATAATTACCCGTGGAGCTAGGGCTGACACCATCTCTGCACTGATCCTGAGCTTGCACTTATCACTGTACAAATCTCAGAGCCCTCAAAGGAAAAGCAAGTGAAAATTAGTTAAGATGGTCATCCATGTTGATTACAAACTGTATGGAACATGTAAACGGCAAGAAGTAAACTATAGTATTTTATATTTAAAAAGCAAAGTTAAATTATTAATTACTTAACTATGTTTTTCTGCTTGAAAGTACAAACATGAATTAGTTCCTCCTATAATCCATGGCTAAAATTCCTCCTCAGGAATTGGAGAAATTGAATTAAGATTTACACACTTGCTGTGAAACTGTTTATTATCTGTGTCGTTGGCATTAAGGAGATTTTTTAAAAATATGTATTATTTTAAATTTAAATTAAACTTCAAGGGGCAGTTTTAATCTAACTTTTCCAGTGAAAACCTATGGGCAATAGTTCAGAAAGGGTAATTGTGTATCAGTTGGTAGTACAAAATGGACGTTGTTGGATCATCTACCCATTACACAATTCACTGTGATTGATTTAAATGGAAATTAAAACAGGAAGAGATTTGTAATATTTTTCCAACATCATCTATTTAGTATTAACACAAATTGCACTGTTGATTATTACAATATTCAATATTTGACCCCTTTTCAAACAGAATTAGCCAAAGTCAAAACACATCCCATATTTCTAGTCTGTAACTTCCAAGAGAAAATAAGGGTCTACGTCTATTTCAATCTCTCACTTATTCTCTCTCTCTCTCTCTCTCAGATAACCTGACAGAAAATTACCTAATTTTTTTTCTCCAAGCAGGTTTACACTGCAGACTTCAGCGGGAGTGTGGAATTCACCTCGCACAGATGTGGCTGAGGCCAGAATATTATGTGCTTTCAAGAAGGAGGTAAATATGACTCTTGAAGCTAAACGGATATGGAAAGGGGTGAGGTTGGTGACATTAGGGTATTGAGCTTGATGATCAGATTGAATGGTGGAGTAGACTCACAGGGTCGAGTGGCCCACCCTTGCTCCTATCTTCTATGTTTTTATTGAAACCAGGAAGGAATATTATTGCAATACTCTGTTATTTGTGTCTAATTACAATTAATAGCCTGGTGTTACAAACACCAAATTACTTGAGACTCACTCTGATATTGAATGCAAAACTAAGAATTTCAGAACGTAGAAGTGACTTTGCCTCCCTCAATTAATCTGAACATCCATCTAGGCCCATGATTGCCATTTCTCAATTCCTTTTGCTTCCAGAGGTACACCTGATTGCCATTCTAACTAATTTATATTTATGCTTTAAGTGGTATAATAGGAACTATTTCAGCTATTTCAATAGCCACAATGTATTATAAACAATGGGGCTTAGTAGAGCAGTGGTAGTGTCCCTACCTCTAAGCCAGCAGCTCCAGGTTTAATTCCCCCTACATCAGAAATGAATAAAGTTTCCACAGTCTTGCAAGATCATAGGGATGGCTGTTTTCTCAGAGAGGACAGATGACGGTAGGATTAATCTGAGGGTCAGCACAGACCTTAGGTGGTTGAGCAGGTGAGTCCTTCAGTTGTGGGAATTCAGTCCATACTTTTGGCATCATAAATCAGCTTCCAGCCAAAGCTAAATCGACTCCCAGCAATGTATAATAACTTCACCAAACAGACTGATTAGAAAGTACCTGTATTACAAACATAGAGATATCAAAACATTTTAGGCTTAGAAGGAGATTATTTGGTTTAATATGCCCTTGCTTGCACTACAATTCATTCCTAGTCAAATGATATCTGATGGTAATTAATTGTTGAAAATTGGTTTATCTCTCTGGGCAGTCTTCCTGTTCTCCTCCTAACATGGCCATGGGACCTTTAACAAAGACTTGAACTACTTAAACAGACAAACATGGTCTTAGACACAGTAAGGACTGTACATGCTGGAAGCAGGAGTCAATAAATGTGGAGCTGGAAAGTAGAGCTGGTCAGATAGTATTCGAGGAGCAGGAGAATCAATGTTTCGACCTGAAACCCATCTATAGGGGTTTGGCCCAAGACGTTGACTTCCCTGCTCCTCCGGCACTGTCTGACCTGCTGTGCTTTTCAAGCTCCACAAAATGGGTCTTAGTTGCCTGTCTCACATTATATGCAGCACCTAGGATTTGTGGGCTGATAGTTTAAATCAGTGCAAAGATATTAATGGAAATGGGATAGTAAATCAAAAGCCAGAGTCCCTGTTAACATGGCTCTTTTCTAGTCCAGAAGCAGATGTGAAAGAGTTTGATCTATTAGAGTTCTATGTAATGAGGATGAATGTCGCTAGAATTTCATATAGTGGGTATGAACGGAAAGGAAATTGATCTGTCTGAATGTTGTCCGGTCTTGTTATTTGTGGAGGAGTTGCACATGAAACTGAACATAGTACAATTGTCAATGAATGGGCCCACTTCTGACCTTGTGATGAAGGGAACATTATTGATGAAGCTTTGAAGATGGTTGGCTCAGAATTCTATCCATGATCTGAAGACTTCCTACAGCAATGATCTGAGACTAAGATGGTTTATCTCTAATATTCACAAACTTTGAGCTATATTTGACTCCAACAAGTCGATTCTCATTGACTTCAGTTTTATCGAGTTCCTTAATGCCACATTCTTTCAAATGCTGCATTGATGCCAAGGTCAATCACTCTCACCTCTTTTCGAAAATTCAAATATTTTTCCATTTTGAACCAAGGCTGTAATTAAGTCTGGAGCCAAGTGGGGTGAACCTGACTTGAGCATCAGCATACAAAATTATTGCTGAATAAATGCTGTTCGATTGCATTGTCAAAACTCCTTCCATTGTTTTGTTGATGGTTCTAAGTAAATTGGTTTCTATTCATTTGAATTGTATGTAATATGAGTTAATGTAAAGGAATTTGCTCCTTTTGAATAGATCAGAATGCAAAATTTTTTAAAAATATATTTTAAGGCTGCCATTATGGACAATACCACAACTAGTTGCAATTAAATTTGAAACATTGAGAGAGTCGCACCTGACTGAATGTGGCAAAAATGACCATGTTTGTTACACAAAATTTATTCTATACAGGAAACAAGTAACCAGACCAATACAATTTCTTACACAAAAATTTTAAACTGGTTGCTAAATCTGGAAAAACACAACACTGATTTACAGGCATAAGTGGTGTACACCATTTATAATTAGTTTGAAAATGTATTTTCAAATTGGTTCTTCTGATGATTGTTAAATAGTTTGACCTCTATATTGGTGCAATGCAGTGTTGTCTGACAATTAATCAGTTTTTTTTATTGAAACCAGGGACCAAAGAGGTTTACAGACTGATCATTGTCGGTGCCAAGACTGTCAAATCTTCCAACTAGTTTAAAATTTAACATTATGCTGTTATGACATCACACATGCAGCTGCAAGTGAGTAGATGGATCATGGCTGCCATTTTTCAGTTGAGAACATACACTGATATTTGAATTGAGTGATGGATTCAACCATCACTTCAGCAGATGATTGTTCAGCAAATAAAGAGACTAGTTTACAGTCGAAGTTAATGTCATTTCACATGTCAAGTTAGAGACTCAGTTGTACAAACAATTACAAATACTGCAAATAAGGTCAGTATTGGAATGGATGGAGGCACAAGCTGTGCACAATTCATGCTTTTTCCAAAGGCAATTGACTCCATCTTCCTCAAATGTCAAAATCACTTGATGACAGAGACTAATCTATTTGGGTCTAACCAAGAATATTTTCTATCCATGTACTGGGATCCTACTTGCAAGTTTCTGAGGTTAGTTTTCAGATTGTTTTTGAATCTAAATTTTGGGACACTTTGCAGTGCAGGTTCTCACACTTAACTGACTGAGTACCGCCACTGGAATGTACAAACAAGATAACATAATCTTCATAGAATGGTTATCAGAAATAAGCAGACTCTACAGCCCATTGTGTGTCTGCTGGCTCTCCAAAGAAGCAATTCACCTGCTGCCACTGCCCCACCTACTCCCAGTAGCCCTACACGCTATTCCACTTTCATATCAATCTAATTTCATGTTGAATGCTCGAATTGAATTTGCCTCCACCACACTTTCAGGCAGTGCATTCCAGATCTTAACCATTCTCAGTTCCTCATGATGCCATTGCTTCTTTTGCTAATTACCTGAAACCTGTGTCCTGGAGTTTACAATGCTTCTACTTTTCTCACTACCTGCTGTCTAGATACCTCATGATTTGTAATACCACCTTTTTTCGTTCTGAGTCCCACCTTCTCCAATGTATCGACATACCTGAAGTTGCTCATCCTTCAGCCATTCTCATTGATCTTTTTTTTACATCCTCTAAATATCTTCATGTCCTTCCTAATGTCAAATTTCCAGATTGGCCACAATACTCCAGCTCAGACCAAACCAGAGTTTTTTACAGGTTTAACGTAACTTCTTGATTGATTGATTAATTTATTGTGACGTGTACTGAAGTACAGTGAAAAAGCTTTGTTTACGAGCAATACAGGTAGATCAGAGGTTGTAAAAAGACTTGGAGGCTTACAGGTTACATTACTTACGGTGTGCGCTAGGCGAAATTAACGTTAGCAAGATCAGCACTATTTGAGACTAGACAGTCTATTCATCAGTCTAATAATGGCAAGGAAGAACCTGTTCCTGAACCTGCTGGTGCGTGTGTTCAGACTTCTGTATCTTGTCCCTGACAGAAGAGGTTGTAGAAGTTCATCACCAGGGTGCATTGGGTCTTTGATGATGTTGACAGCCTTTCTGCGGCAGCAAGATGTGTAAATGGAGTCCGTGGATTGCATCCCAAAACCAGTCCAACCTGTCTCTGCCTCCCTAACCTGTTCTTCCTCTCACCCATCCCTTCCTCCCACCCCAAGCCGCACCCCCATCTACCTACCAACCTCATCCCACCTCCTTGACCTGTCCGTCTTCCCTGGACTGATCTATCCCCTCCCTACCTCCCCACCTACACTCTCTCCACCTATCTTCTTTTCTCTCCATCTTCGGTCCGCCTCCCCCTCTCTCCCTATTTATTCCAGTACCCTCACCCCATCCCCCTCTCTGATGAAGGGTCTAGGCCCGAAACGTCAGCTTTTGTGCTCCTGAGATGCTGCTGGGCCTGCTGTGTTCATCCAGCCTCACGTTTCATTATCCGTGGATTGAAGGTTGGCTTCTGTGATGGTCTGCGCTGTGCACACAACCTTTTGTAATTTCTTACATTCTGGCAGAGCTGTTGTTAGACCAGGCTGTTATGCACTTGGGCAGTATGCTTTAAATGATGCATTTGTAGAAGTTGGTGAGGATCCTTATCGACATGATAAATTTCCTCAGCCACCTGAGGAAGAAGAGGTGTTTATGTGCCTTCTTGACCATCGCATCCAAATAGGAAGTCGGTCAACATCACTCCAAGGAACTCGACAATCTCCACCCTCTCACCTTGATTCCATTGATGTGGATGGGGGCATGTTCTCCTTTCCTTTCTGAAGTCAACGATCAGTTCTTTAGTTCTTTGCGGTTGTACTCTCTACTCCTGTATATTATGCCCAAGATTCAATATGCTTTATTAACTCCTCTCCCAAACTTTTCCAGTACTTCCAATGATTTTGCACAAATGCATGAATCTCTCTGCTTCTGCACCCTTTAGTTTGCATTGTTTCTCCATGATTTTCATAGAATCCCAGAATCCCTACAGTGTGGAAACAGGCCCTTTGGCCCGACAAGTCCACACCAACCCTTGGAACATCCCACTCAGACCCATCCCCCTAAACCCCCTAAGCTGCACACCCCTGAGCAATATGGACAATTTAGCATGGCCAATCCACCTAGCCTGCACATCTTTGGACTGTGGGAGGAAACCTGCACAGACACAGGGAGAATGTGCAAACTCCACACAAACAGTCACCCAAGGGTGGAATTGAACCCAGGTCCCTGGCGCTGTGAGGCAGCAGTGCTAACCACTGTGCCACTGTGCCACAACTTGGGGAAATTTGTCTCTAGTATGTTTTTGGCAGTGTACATCTCGTCCAGGGCATTCATCATGTCCACGTGGGGTGGTATGTATACTGCTGTCAGGATGACAGAGGTGAACTCTCGTGATAGGTAGTAGGAACAGCATTTTGCTGTAAGGTATTCTAGGTCCAGGGAGTAGTGACTTGCTATGTCTGAGCACCAGGAGGTGTTGATCAAAAAGCATACCCCAGCCTTCGGATGATAACTGCCTTTGTCTCCCTTGAGACATCGATTTGCATGAATTGGAGTGGTGCCTGTGGATGCAACTCCGTGGTTTTGTGGCTAAGACTTTTAAGTTCTTCGGTTCTTGTTGGAGTGATTTCCAGCACTGTTGTTGTATATTGAGGAAGTGACATCAGAATGGGAATTGGTCTCTTGTATAGACTGGAGTATGATATTGCATGCTAGGGAATCTACAATAAGATTTGTGGTCAGCTGGAAAACCGTGGAAGAAGTGGTTTAATTTTACAAACAAAAGATAAATAAAAATTAAGTGTAGTCAACATGTCATATGTAAGCAGGTATACTACCTGTGGACAAATAAGTAATACTACAGGCTTTTCAAAGATTGAAATCTCTGAAGAGAATTCACAACAACATACTGTAGTCAAGAGTTCAACTGATCTTAATTGGTGCATTTGATTTTCATACCAAAATTAATCACTCTACACTTCTCAATGAGAAATTTAATCTATCACCAGTCCACTTGTTCCACAAACCTGCCTATGTCCTACTGAATTTGTACATTATCCTCCTCATAGTTCACAATAATTACAAGTTTATATTGTCTTCAAATTATGCCCAATACATGAAGGTCTGGGTCATTACTATGTATCAGGAAGAGCAGGGATCATAACATTGACTTTGACAACTCCACTGTAAACCTTTCGTCAACCAGAAAAAACAATGGTTAACCATTACCCTTTGTTTCCTGCCACTCAGCCAACTTTATATCCATGTTGCACTTTTTCCTTTTATTGCATTCCTTGTGCTCCAACTTTGCTGAAGTTTTCTGGCCATATACATTTCACCAACAGTTAACCCTGTTACCTCATCAAAAAACATCATAAGGCGGTTAAACAGTATTTGTCTTTAATAAATCTGTGCTGGCTTTCATTAATTAACTCATTTGGCTAAATCACCATTCATTTTGTCCCATATTATTGTTTCTATAAGTTTCTCCACCATTGCAGTTACACTGACTGGCCTGCAGCTATTTAGTTTGTCTTTACACACGTTTTTTGAACGAGGAGTGATCAGTGATTAAGAGGGTTGCCTTTGAATTCTATACAATAGATGTGAATGGGAAGGGTTTTACTTTGGTCTATATTAATTGCATAAAAGAAGAATTTTAGGCTTTCGGATTTTGATATTGAAACAGGACTACATTGTTAACATTAACCGGATCTGCCTCCCTCCAATAAATTGATGCTAGTTTTATTACATAGTAAAGATAATATGTAACTTTTGGAAAATGTGATAATGCACCTTTTGACGCATAATGAATCCCATTTTCCCCACTCATATAAGGGTATCCATTAGCATTTTAAACAAATGCAGTTATAGTGGATTAATGGTGAATCAGTCAAACGGGGCCTTGCACTTCTAATTAAATCATCTATAATTCATTCAAGAAAAAGAAAATGCTTAAGGATGAGGAGCGGGTCACCAGCTTTTGGGAGCAGGGTTTGAGCTGAGCTCCTCCTCTTCATTCTCACATTCCCAGAACTATCAGACAGCAGAGAGGAGTGTGGGGTAGCCTGCTCACAAAACGCTGAACTGCATCTTAGACAGACAGGGGGAGAGAGAGAGAGAGACTACCTGACAGGAGGAAGTACCTCTTCACAAGGACCTCCTTCCCCTGCCCAAGCTGCGAGGTATCTGGGACTTGGCCATGTGAAAAAATACAGCACTGTGTAGACCTCAGTGCTTAGTACCCATGCATTCAGGTGCCACTGGTGTTAAACTGTTTTTTCCCCTCTCTTTCTGTGAGTTGGAACAACATGGCTGCTGAGATTGCGCAGAAAGAATGAAGAGTTAATAAAAATTCTGCATTTTTCTCTCTCTCTCTCTGGATTTCTGAAGGATCCGGATTGTGTTTTTTTGGATTCTACCACCAACTCCCTCCTCCCCCCCCCCACCTCCCTGTCTTTTCCCTCTCTCTCTCTCTCTGTCACACACACATTCCCTGTGGAACAGATAAAGAAGACCTAGGAAACAGAAAATGACTGCAGGTAAATCTTGCAAGCTGTTAGCAGTGCCAGCAACAAACAACAAAAAAAACACCTAACCCGGGCGGGGGCAAAAGGATCGCTGTGAATTAATGCGTCTCGGAAAATGGGGGAGGGGAGGCGGAGGGTGTATCGGAGAGATTCGGAACCGATCCTCATCTAGATCGGCGTCTCCGGGACCATGTCTTAAGTAGCCAGTGTTAGTTGTTTTTCCTGCCTCTCTAACGCATGCTTTCGATGTTCGATTTCTTCTTGCAACAGGGAAACTGAAAGGGACCAGCTGCTCGTTTCAGCCTCCGACATTGTTGATTTCAGAATCTAATGTGTTTTAAGAGTAGGAGGGGGAGAGAGGATTGTGTGATGGGAGAAATCTTGTTTAGAACTGCAGGAAGACAACATCCAACGTAAGTCAATTTGGCTTTTAAATTTTCTCTGCAGTGCTTCTTTCTCTCTCTCTCTCTCTCTCTCTTTGGCGTGTCTTTGAACAGCAGAGGCCCCTTTACTGACTGCTGTTGGTTGATGCAGTCTCTACTGCTGTGTGTACAGACAAGCTCTTATAGGGTGGCCTGTCTGCTAGCATCTAGAGGGCTGGCAATGCAAATTGCAGCCCACAGATCTCCCTCCCCCCCCCCCGGCTTGAAGTGTAAACTGTCAGAAGAGACATTGGCAGAGATATGGAAGGGAGGAGGAAATTTATGTAGTCTGTCAATTTTATATATAATACTTGAGAGCATGCACGTATGTTAATGTTATATATTGCTTTTGGAACAGTGCATAAGGTTGAAGAAATGCAGAGTCGTTTATTAACTTGACAGATCGAAATATATGTGGAACATGTTACGTCGGGCCTGCTAATACACAACACAGAAGCTTATCAATGTCACTTTCTCTGGTGGGACTTAGAGGGAGAATGAACCCAGTGTTTTTCCCCTTACAATTAGCAGGTGATGAAATGCAACCAATATGATTCTGTCTACCTAGTGTTATAAATGGTGCTATTTACTTCAAGGAGCAGTGTGAGGGCTGGTTGTCAACTATTAATGGATTGCCTCAGGCAGAGTCCTTCAAGGTAGCAAAGCTTAAGAACTTGAGGAAGGTGTCTGAAAGGTAATGAAATCATATTTGTCAGAGTTTTCAAGTCCCGTTTCAATGCCAGTGCTGAGGGAATGCTACACTGCTGAAGGTGTAGCTTTTTTGAATTAGTTGCTTAACCAAAGGTTTCATTCAGCTTTTCAGGTCACTATAAAAGTTTCTAAAGCCACTAATTAATTGAAGAATTTTCTTCAGCGTCCTACCTAAAAATTATCCTTTAACCAATAGTAAATCACTAAAGTAAAACGGTTTGTTATCATTTTTGTTTAGAGATTGCTATGCATTATTTGGTCGTTACATTTCCTGTGCCACAACAGTGACTACTCTTGAAAAAAGTTTCCGTTTAGCTGTAAGATGCATTGGTCCATTCTGAGATTAAGACAGACACAACAAGTTTGTTCTCGAAGTGCAAGAATTTTGGGTGCTGTGAGTTTACTGACAGAGTTCAAAGCTCATGTGACCCATCCTGATCAGCAAATATTCACCCCCCTGCTCCCCCCCGAAAAAAAGAGAGTTTTGGCAGAATTAAAGATTGTATTTTGTATTCTGGCTTTCACATTCCTTAATGTGAGGCAATCCTTCATTACAACATAGAAACGTAGGGGATAGGAGCAGGAGTAGGCCATTCAACCCCTCAAGTCTGCTCCGCCAATGAATATGATCATGGCTGATAATCAGGCTCAATACTGTAATCTTGCTGCTTCCAGACCCATACCATAATCCCTTCAGCTACAAGAGCTTTATCTCCCTCCTCCTTGAAAACACAATGTTTTGGCTTCAACCACTTTCTGTGGTAGTGAATTCCATGGGCTCGCCACTCTTCAGCTCAGTCCTGAAAGTTTTATCCCTTGTTCTTAAACTATGCCCCTTTGTTCTGAAGTCCTCCACCATTGGAAACATCCTTCCTGTATCTAACCTGTCAGCATTTTATAGATTTCGATGAGACACTCCCTTCATTCTTCTAAACTCCAGTGAATACAATCCTAAGCTCTTCAATCTTTCCTCATACATCAGTCTTGCCATCCCAGGGATCAATTTGGTAAAGCTTTGCTGCATTCTGTCTATAGCAGAGCAGATAAAGAGACCAAAACTGCACACAATATTTCAGGTGTGACCTCACCAATGCCCTGCATTGCTCCTGTACTTGAATCCTCATACAAAACTGCAATCTATTTATCCTATTAATTTCTCACTCTTAGAGCTGGGAGGGTTGTGGAAGGGAGCTGAGTTGGAGGTCAATGACTGTCCGCACAGGACTACACATGCCTGTAAGCCTTCTCTACTAATCACTAACATCACACTTCTAAATCAACTCCATTTTCCTGCAATCTTCCTATCTCTTTATTCTTCTAATATCCAAAGATCTGTTTGCTGTCAGTCTTGGATATATCTAACATCTGAGCATTCATACCCTTCTGGACTAGAGATTTCCCAGCCTTCACAGTGTGTAATCCTGAGCATTGAGCAACAGCAAGCTGATAGACAGTGGAAGGAATTGCAATTAAGCCTGATTGAGAGTCACTGGACAGTGAATGTTAGCTGATCTCTGCTCCCACCTACACATCATCCAGTGTAGGGTCATTCTCAGCAATTGTACTACCCTTTAATAGATTAAGACCAGCAAACCTAACACTGAGTATGGATAAAGTTTGGGATCTTCCTGTTCTGTATGCCTTAGTATCACAACCACTAAGGTGTTTGAGTGATTCCATTTATTCCTGTTCCATGCACAACTATATTTGTTTCCTTTTGTAATGTTGCAAAGGGTTGACCTAATATTGACCTTTAAAATTATGAAATGCTTTATAGAGTAGATGGAGAATATTCCCATTCATGAGGACGATCAAAACCAAAGACCATCAGTGTAAAACTTGTTTGAGAAATCAAGTACAGAAGAATTCAGAACAAACCTCTTTATCCAGGAATTGGAGAAACTGTGGAATCTGCTGCCATGGAAAAAGTACAGATCACAGAACAGTTCAGTGCAGAAAACCACCTTTGACCCCATTGGGCTGAATCTTACAATGTCCTGAATGACATGGCTTATGGTGAGAAATCTAGGAGAACTGTGTGAAAAAAATTGGTTGAGGCTTTTCTTGACGTCAAGAGCAACTCAATTATATTTACCCTCAGTTCTAGGCATCCAGGCAAGATTTTCGGTAGGCTATGGTGAGATGCCTGTTAAATTGGACTATTACTTGTTAACAGCCTCATCAACTACAAATCTTGCCTCATTAATATGCAGCTTCCTTCCCTTCCACCCACTGAGAGGAAATTAGATGTTGACAGTTCCTGACATGAAAGCCAGAACAGGTGCCTGTCAACTTCAGCTTGCTGCATCCAATCCTACATCTTGGACAGCTGGCACCAACCTATCAGGGCACACTCCATGTACAGCAGCCGTAAGCCCCTCCTGTTCATGTGCTACTGTGTCATGAAACATCTTTGATTCATGTACAGTATGCTTCTGCAATTTAAAGCTGGACCTTGGGCTGCACTGGCAGTAATCATTGCAGTGTTGCTGAAAGGACACTTAATGCACAGATCCAGGCAATCAAATCATGACTGGACCAGGTTGCATCTCAGGGTAGTGAACTCACTCCCCTAACACTTATTTTGAACCTACCTGGCTGTTCACAGCATCCATGGCTTGCCCTTGCCTTGCCCTGCCCTGCCTTTTTGCAGTATGCCCCATCAATTAGAGCATCAGGATCACATTACATTTTTTTAAACTGCCTTGTGGTTTTAGGGCAGGCACAAAGTCAGGATGCGTATGCTGGTGCAGATCTGGGGGAAGTGGAGAGGCGTTCTGAGCAAGTGAATAAGTAGAGCAGAAGATATGCAGGGTTAACAGTCTGGGAGCAGGAATTCATTGGGAGAGAGCAAGTGAGGCCAGATGCTGCAAGCAACATTGAGAGCTGTAGAGCATGAGCCTTAGTGATTGGTGGATATTGTAGCAGAGAGAATGAGTCTGAGGCAGCAGGGAGCAAATGATATTCATGCTGGCAGGGTGGAGTAGGTAATTGTCCCTCTTCCTTCATTGCTGGGCATTCCTCCAAATGGCTGAGATTGTAAAAATGAAGGCAATCTTTGACCTGGCTGGCGTGCCATGATGACTTGGCATCCTCTGCTGGTCCTAAAGGAAGAGGATGTCCTTGATCTGCACCAACCGATCCGTCAGGATCTCTAGCTGCCTGTTTGAAAAACAGGAAACAGTTTCCCCCTAACTTGCCATATGCAGGGCAGTTCTTGTCTGACAGTGCTTCTCTGGATGCACAGCAATCTTTTAAAGAGAACATAGGTCTAGAGATGCTGGTGCATTTTGGAATATCCCAGCAGTGGCTACTTCCTCGGCACAGTAATAGAATCCAGCTAGCATCTGACATGAGGAGTGCTATACGGAGGTGGTAGGGTAGTTAATGAGGTGACTTTGAAACAATAGCATGAGAAAACTGGAATAGAACTCACAAACAGAAACCTTCCATGAAACTCAACAAAACTGTCATTTTGCTAAAATATGGCAAGATTCAGCCATTCTGTCTATCCCGCTTCCCCATAGCCCTGTAAATCTTTCTCCTCAATAATTATCAAGTTCCTTCATGAAAGCCACAATTGGATCCGACCTGATCACATTTTCAGGCAGTACATTCCAGACCATTGACCGAGTAAAGCACAATTTTATCTCTAATATCACCACTGCTTCTTTTGCCAATTGTCCTAGTATCAGAACACCTTTAACAAATCTCCCCTAAATCCTCTCCAAGAAGATCATCCATGTGCCATTTTGTGCTCATTTCTGGATCTGTTGTTCTCGGAATCATCCTCCTGTATCTTTTCTGCACCCTCTTAGTTTCTTTTTCAAATCTGGTGCCCAAAATTGACCACAATTTTCCAGTTAAGGCTGATCCAGCATTTTAAAATGGTTAAACAAAATGCCGTTGCTGTTGTACTCTACATTTATGTACAAAACCTAACAATCAGGCTATCTTATTAACCACTTTCCCAAACTGCCTTGCCACCTTCAGTCACTTGTACATATGTACTTCTGCTCCTGGACCCCATTAGAATTGTATTCTTTATGTTATATTGGCTCTCCTCTTCCTGCCAAAATCTTTCCACTTCTCTGTATTAGATTTCATCTACCAAGTGCCCACACATTCCCCAGCCTGCCTATGTCTTCATTGATGTCTGTCTATTATCTTCAAACTTCAGAGTACTTCCAAGTTTATTGTCTTCTGCAATTTTGAAATTGTGCCCCAAATATCCAAGGCTAGGTCATTAATATAGATCAACAAAAGAGTGATCCTAATACTGAGCCCTGGCAAACTTCCCCTGCCCTTTCACTACAGAAAAAAAAGTTCACCACTATTCAGCCAATTCTGTACCTATATCGCCATTGTCTCTTTTATTCTATGGGCTTCAAGTTTGCTGACAAACCTATTTGGTGTAAATTTATCAAAAGGCCTTTTGGAAATCCATGCGTGCTACATTAACTGTATTATGCTAATCAATTCTTATCCACCCCACTTTCCCACCTCCCTATCTGCATCCCACCCCACCTGTACTCTCTACATGCAAGTTAATCACTGGTCATTTCAGGGACGATAAAAGAGAGAAGAAATTTTTTTTTAAAAAAGCAAGATTCCTACCTCTAAATCTTAATTGTATTTAACTCTGGTGCACAACACATTTCTCCTGAAAAATGTCAATGTGGCTTAGAGAGGTTGGAATTGTAGAATAACTTGAAAACTCAACATTTCTGCCTCCAATATGTTCCTGTGACCTAACAAGAGGTGGGAGGTGTTGCCGGAACTGGTATCCAGGCTCTGTTCGCTCACCTTTTGTCTAGTGAGAGCATGGAAAGCTGATAAATGACAGAACCATCCCAACATCCACAGAACTGGTGAAGGAATCACAACAGCTTCTAACACTTTTTTTAAAAAAAACATGAGGCCAAATCATATGAAACCCTTGAAGCCAAACCAAGAAAAACTATCTTTAATGATTACCAGTATAAAATTACATTAGAAAAAGTTTTAGAGAACAGTCCCTAAGAGTCTGTGAAATCAATCTTGACGCATTCCAAGAGAATAAAGAATACTGTGGACCATGTGCCAAATAATCAATTAGGTTCTATTTATCATAAAGATATTAAAATACCACCAGAATTAGGGTGAGGAAGAATTGTACGATGAAATCGAGAGAAACAGTGAATAGTTGGTGGGCTGCAAGAGGGAGACAATAACAGGGACACCCAAATTCATACTGATGGTGGGCCTTGGAGGATTAAGTTATAAAAATGATTATGTTGCATAAAAATGGCTTTCATTCCCTTTTGTAGAGAGGTGATCTAAATGAGATGTTTAAACTATTTGAAGGATTTCATAAAGTCAAGAAGTATTCCCTGGTGGGGAAACCAAACTAGGGAGGAAAAATTTGAAGACCAGGGCAAGAAACATAAGTGAAATAAAAACTTACTCTTCATCAAAACACCAGAAAAATTCCCTGGTTTTTAAATAGCATCTTGGGATCTTTTACTGCCACATGACGGGCAAGGTGTGGCTGCTGTTTTACATTCTAATCTGAAGTTAATGCTTAAAACTAAATACAGGTCTCCACTCCCTCTTTGCCCATTTCACTTAAAAGTCCTGGCCTTTGTTGTGTCATTAGGAGGTTTAGCCTATTTCTGTCCTGCATGTTCAATGTAAAAACTAAACTGATCAAAGAAAATTGTAACAATACCCACCGTATTTAAATTCCTTTATGTTTTTCTTTTGAGTTGGTTATTGTAGTATCAGAGAAGTTAACAATTAATTCCCGAACAATCCTGGAGGGTTGTGGAACATGTATGTTTGCTTTTTTTTTGTTGTTTTTGGAACTATGCTGTAAACTAGTGCTAGTTTTTAGTAGAATATCTGGACGTGTCCCATAACCATCCTTTTCCCTGACAGAGACATTTTGAGATATCCCTGAAGACACATCACCATGGAAACAGCCACATCATTTATTATGGTTGTCTTTGCCTTTCTTCAGGTAAATTATTAATGGTTAGATTTTCTTAGCAGTGTCCATTAGTTCTGGACATATCAGTCTTCAACTTTATTCCAAATCACACATTGCCAATACGACAAGAGACATGGGGGTGATTAGAGCCAGCAACTCTGGATCTATGCAACTGAAGTAAAATTGTAAACTAAAATTGCGCAAAAGCAAAATACTGTGGATGCTGAAAATGAAAATTAAAAACCAAAATAATTCAAAATACACATCCAGTCAGAGAGGATCTGTGGGGAGAAAAACAATGTTAGCATTACAAGTCAATGAACCATTGTCAGAACATAGAACTCGTTTGTATCTACCATTATAAAATGGTCCATGGTGTTTCCCAAGAGCAAAATTTGATATTGAAACAGAAACGGAGATGTTATCACGGATGAACAAAGGCTTCGTCAATGAGGTCGGTTTTGAGGAACTTATTAAAGGAAGAAAAATAAATTGGTGGCAAAGGGAAGGAATTCCAAAGCTTAGGGCTATGTGGTTGAAGAGGCAATTGCCATTAATAGAGTGATTAAAACCAGGTTTGTTTGAGAAACCAGAATTGGAGAATTACAAATATACCTGCAGGCCAGTGAAAATTAGAGATTAGGGGCGGTCAGTGGAGGAACTTGAAAACAAAGATGAGACTTTTAAGAACAAGATTTTGATTAGTGTAGCTGATGTAGGACAGTGAACAGTTAATGTACATGAATAAGACATTGAGTTCGGACAGGGCCATCAGAATTTTGGATGATCTCAGTTTGACAGAAGTCAGAAAACGGAGATTTCATCGCCTTACCTATAGCTTGCAATTGCTCTGCCAAATGAACACCTACCACTTGTTGCTCGCTAAATAGCTATATTTCCCATGCTTTTAGAATTAATGAACATAAATGTTCAAAGAAAATGGAAAATCAAAATTCTTTAAAATCTCCTGTAAATTTGCTCCCACTTGTTCTTCACAGCAGTGACCTCCAGATTTGTAAACCGCAGTAGTGAAACAAACTTAAAAATAATGCACATCAGGAGCAGGAGTAGGCCATTCAGCCCCTCAAACCTGCTCCACTACACAATAAAATCATGACTGATTGGATTATTCAACATTATGGGAGCCTGAGTGGTAAACATTGATCTTCATGTTATTGTCCTCAGGAATGGTAGTAGGATACCTGTTGAGTAGCTATGTGCTCTCTCATTGGTCATCAGCTTCTGATAAATGTATTCTTTTGTAAGTTGACTTGGTTTGGTTTGTTTGTTGAAAATTCATTCACCTCTTTGTTTTCATTTGGAAATATGTATTTTCTATGACAAAAAAATTATCTTATCCTGAGCCAAATATTAAATTATTTATTTACTGGTGATTTCTTTCATTCTTTCAAAGACCTTATGTTAACTGCATGCAATAGATCCTTCATCATGTTCTCTTTGTGTCTGTGTGTGTGTTTTGCAGGTCCTGATATGAAATGGGTTGCTGGAAGTACTGTAGAGGTTTCTTGCCAGTTCTGTGACTCATGCTGCTGACATTATTGGAGTTTGATTATTGTAATTTACTTTACAGTAAATATTCCCTGTATCCCAGAGCAGGAATGACCAATGAGACATGACATATGCACTGCAACGGTGATCTGCCTTCCCTCTTAGTAAAGCTGCTTGCAAAAAACCCTGCTACTGCTGTTATTAGTGACATATATTCTGGAAACTGTTGAGGACATGGAGAGGAAAGAGATCTAGGATTGTGCTTGTGAGATTAGAGATCAGTAGATTTAATGGAAGTGTTCAAATTTAAGAAAGATTTTGATAAGCGTAAGTAGGGAGGAACTGTTTTCTCTGATAAGAAGGTTGATAATCAGAATGCACAGATTTGAGATAATTGACAAAGGAATTATTGTGTAGACCTACCTCAGTGTAGGGAAATCTTCGGTGAAAGTTTGTTACGATTCTGCTGTTTCTCTGTGCTGTTCTGAATGATAAAGTGTTGAGTTTTGACCCATTTGTTCCTGTATTATACAGTTCTCAAAGATTCTACTGCTTTGTCTCCAGTTAGGCTAACTAATCTCAATTAGGACAGTAGGATGGGCATCAGAGTTGGCTTCATTGGGCTACAGAGGGGAAAATCATAATCAGCGCCTTTATTTATTTGATGAAAAAGATGCATGTACAGCCACTGAGGACCCAAGAATGATATTGAATGGCTCAGTTATAGACATGGACTAGGAACTGGTTATAAGTAATGGTGAACTGTGAGACTGTCCCAGAAAGATTCAGGGACCTTGAGGGTTCAAAAGTGAAAGAAGTAAATCTGTGTGTAATATGATCGCAGTGGAAGGAGAAGCATGCTCCCATCGGTGAGTGAGTTTGTCTCTGCCTGTGTTGTTGATTTGATTAAATGTAACAGATGGCTGTATTCTGTCACACAGCAGGATAATGAGGAAGAGACGATATTCCTGGAGCATCCATAGGATGTAAGAGCAGTTCATCTGCGGAAATGTGGAAACAGCAAGCGAGGGAGACAGAACAAGGACAACAGACAGGCAGTGAAAGTATAAGAAAATGAGCTAATCAGAGGCAGACAGCCGGGGTATGAGAGAGAGGCACACAATAAGGGTACAAGACAAAGATTAAGAGACTGGAAGAAAGGCAGGCATAGAAAATTAGGAGGAAAAACAGAATATTGAAGTGAGAAGGATGTAAGAGGGAGAGAATGTGATCAAGTTATATAGATGGAGCTATTAAGGAAAGCGAGATACAGAGATAGAGTGTGACTGAGGAAGACTGTGTGAAGGAAGTTGCAGGTGGAGACCAACTTCTTGAGGGAAACCAGAGAATGATGCTTGTACAGGCTTATCGTGAGAGCTTATTAGTCAGAAAAAGAGGAAACCTGCTGAGATGTAGTCAAAGGCAGAGAGAGAGAGGAGAAAGAAAAGATGAAAGCCAATGAAAGGGAGGATGTAGGCTCTCCCTGTTGTTGGGTGTAGTATATTTGAACTGACCAACGTTAGTTATTGTGGAATTTTGTACTTATTTTGATTTCATAGGATCATAGAGTCCCTCCATTGTGTAAACAGACCATTTGGTCCAACAAGTCCACACCGATCCTTCGAAGGGCATCCCACTTGAGATCCATCTTTGGGCCAGCCATTATCTGTTCCTCGTTTGTCCTTTTGAAGGATGGGGGCAGTCATTCCTCCACTTACTAGGGGCATTCTTCTCTCCACCATGCAGGGGGTTAGCGTCATCCCTTCTCCATGCACTGGGAGGAAAATTGGTCCCTCCTCTATCCTTTGGAGCAGGGTGACAACCTGTCTTTATCCACAGGAGGGAGGAGGGGTAATCTCTGTCCTTCAACAGTGTGCATCAGGGAGGGGGTTTGGGTGCAGTCCGTCTGCACTACGGAAGGAATGATATTGTCTCATCCATCAACCAGGTGAGGAAGAATTCCTCCTTTGTCTACTGGGGGCAATTCTTCCACATATCTGCTCCAATACAGACCCAAAGGAAAGGGTGTTAAATAAGAACAGGTCAAGGCATAAACTGTAATGTAGAGAAGAGGACCAGGAGCGGGGGATAAGTCAATCAGTTAGGAATTAAAACAATGCTGTCAACATCAGTGCAAAAAGAAACAGAATCAGAGATTTCTGAGGTCGTGATCAAAAAGTTATTTTTGAAGTTGTAATCTAAAACAACGAATTTGAGAAATGGAATGAGTTTTAAGAACTGCGACCTTTTAAGTGTTAGTTTTTTTTATCTTAGCTTTTATTACTGTTAAGCTTAATTGGTATTCTAATAGCATGGTCACCGCAGTCCTATGGGATGCACATCTGGTGTTATGTGCAAACTCGGGGATGATACTTATATCTCAGACAGCCACGTACAGGGACTATCATCAGCTGGTCGAGCTTGTGACCTGAGTTTTAGAGCTTCAACAGCACTGGCTTCTCTGGACTACAGCTATAATGCAAAGTGAAAGCTTTGTGGGTATCACAATTCAGTAGGTGAGCATCCAGCAGTTTGAATGAGCTGTTAACAAAGGACCATCAAACAGACAAAGAAGTAGCACATTCTGCATGCAAACTACTGGTAGTTATAGTGCTCCTTCTGGAGAGTACAGCCAGAGCCAAGTCTCCCAAGGGGCTCAGCTGTATAGCAAGAGAAGAACAAGAACCAGAGAAGGTAAATAGTTAAATAGGATTCAAATGCCAAAGCAACAAGCATGCATTCCTGCAGCCACAGAAGTGATTCCAGAATGACATGTTGCCTTCCTCCATCAAGAATGTCATTGAGCAACTATAAATCTTTGAGAGCTGGGCATGAATAGCTAGAGTTCTTACTTCCGAAATTGGCCAAAGGTGGAAAGAGGGATGCATCTGTAGGCATTTATCAGGGAGCTAGGAAAGATAGTGATCGTAGGATTTACTTGTGAGCACAGAAGTAGGAGGATAGTGCATCTAAATGTGTGGGAGGAGAAATAGTGCAGAAGGGAAGGTTATGTGACGGCTATATGAGATTGTGCTTTAGCAGGCAGATTAGAAGAGTGCAATATTATTTAGATAAGGAAAGAAGTCAGAAAGCTCCAGTACAGTGGGATTTGGAGGTCCTTGTGCATGAATCAAAAATGCCAGCGTCCAAGTTCGGTGGTAATAAGGAAGTCAGATAGAATGTTGACCTTTATTTCAATGGGGAATGAAGTATTAAAATGGAGATGTCTTGCTAAAGCTACCCATGTCACTAGCCAAGCCATGCCTGGAACTGTGAATGGTTTTGGTCCCCTTATCTAAGGAAAGATAGATTCGCATTTGGAGACAGTCCTAAAAAGGTTTGCTGGGCTGATTCTGGGCATGGAGGGATTCTCTTATGAGAAGAGGTTGAGTAAATACTCGTTAGAGTTTAGAAGAATGAAAGAAGACCTTGTTGAAACATACAAGATTCTTGGAGGGGGCTGACACGTTAGATGTATAAAGGCTATTTCCACTTGTGGGAGAGCCAAAGACTAGAAGACATAATATAAGAGTAAGGGGACATCTATTTGAGTCAGAAATGTGGAATTTGTTTTCTCTCTGAGGGTACCGAATCTGTGAAATTCAGTACTGCAGAGGTCTATCAGGGCTGAGTTGTTAGGCATATTCAAATCTGAGAGAGATTTTTAATCAGTAGTGGAATCAAGGGTTATGAGGAAAATGCAGGAAAGTAGAGTTGAGGATTATGAGATTAGCCATGATCTCATTGAATGACAGAACAGACTTGATGGCCCAACTGGCCTACTTCTGCTCCTTTGTCCAATGGTCTTATGGAAGGGTTCATCTTACTGAGGCCATTGGGTCCTGTCCAAGTTGGATGGATTGGACCTCAAACAAAAACAGAAATTGCTGGAGAAAGTCAGCTAGTCTGGCAGCATCTGTGGGGAGAAAGCAGAATTAATGGTCAAAGTCCAATGGCTCTTCACCAGAACTGATAGCAGCTAGGAAAATGTGGTACTTACAGTGAGGAAGGCATTGAGCGGGGCAGCCAATATTTCCGTCTCGGGCCTGCCGCAGTGTTCCACTGAACCTCAGCACAAGCATGAGGAACAGCATGTCATCTTGCACTTAGGGACCCTTCAGCCTCTAGGACTCAACATTAAATTCAATAACTTTAGGGCCTGATCACGTCCTTCCGTGTTATACCCACCCCACAATCAGTGCTTTCATGACATAGCTTGCACTTAGCACAGCTTGCCCATTCTCTCCTAGTTGCAAAGTGCTGTGTAAGGCCATGGTGAATTTCTCTAGTGCATCTTGTACATAGTACATGCTGCTGCTACTGAGCATTGGTGGTGGAGAGAGTGGATGTTTGTAGATGTGGTGCCAACCAATCAGGCTATTTCGTCCTGGATGGTATCAAGTTTCTTTAGTGTTGTTGGAGCTGCACTCATCTAAGCAATTGGGGGTGTTCTATCGTACCCCTGACCTTGTAACTGGTGAATAGGCTTTGGGGACTCAGGAGATGAGCTTTTAGCTGCAGGATTCTTAGCCTCTGATCTGCGCTTGTGGTCATATTATTTATGTAGCTAGTCCAGTTTAGGTTTTGATCATTGATAATCCCTGGATATTGATAACGGTGGATTTCATGATGATGAAGCCATTGAAAAGGATAATGATTAGGTTCTTTCTTGCTCGGTATGTTCATTGCCTGCCATTTGTATGGCACATTGTGAACAAGTTACTGCTGAATGGATACTGCATGATGGCACTGTTGATAACACCTTCCGTCTCTTACCGATGATCGGGAGTAGATTGATGGAGTGGTAATTGGCCAGGTTGGATTATGCTGCTTTTTGCGTACAGTACACTCTGGGCAATTTTCCACATTATCAAATAGATGCCAGTGTTGTAGCCATACTGGAACAGCTTGGCAACAGTTGTGGGTCACACTTCTCCAATACTATTGCTGGGTCCATAGCCGTTGCAGTAACGAGTGCTGCCAACAGTTTCTTGATATCACATGGACTGAATCAAATTGCCTGAAGACTGTCATCAGTAATGCTGGGGATCTCTGGAGGAGGCTGAGATGAATCATCCACTTGGCACTTCTGGCTGAAGATTATTATAAGTGCTGCAGGCTTATCTTTTACATTGATGTGTTGGGCTCCCCCATTGTTGGACAGAATGGGATGAATTTCATTGCTTTTTTTCAATAACCTCAACATTTTATCAGGTTCAGTCATAGACTGTGAAGCTAATTGTGTTATTTTGGGACCACTTCTTGTAACAACTGAGCAGAGTGTATTAAGAATCTGCTACTAACTCCTAATCGATGTGGTGTCAAAGATGCCCGATGATCAAATTTTGAAACTGATTCTGCATTTGGAAGACATTTGAATAATTCCACCAAATCTGTTATATCTTTCATTCTCTCAGTTAGGAAGAGTTGTTGGAAACCGTTGTAATTAATTTCAAGTGATGTATGTTTTTCTATGAGTTCAGAAAAGATTCTTGGAGGCCTTTGAAATATCTTGAGTAAAGTTATAGATCACTGGGGATTTGACTTCTGAGCTGGTTAAAGTTTTTCAACAAACTGCGGAATTTTAAGAGCAAAGCATGTATGTCTGCTCAGCAGTGAAAAATGATGGTTTCTGATGATTATATCTGTTCCACATCGTATCGATCTCTGTATTTAAAAATGCACTCAGCGTTTTGAGTGGTATTTTGCGTGCACTGTGCAATTCTCTGACAGGTGGTTGTAATTTAATTCTCTTCAGGCAAGGATTTTCTCAGCTAATGTAGTAACACTCGCCCCTGTGTTGGGTTGATTACTGTGTACCCCTAAGAAAGGTTGATTTGTATCTTTCTAGGGTGGCACATCCTTATATAATGAAATGTGTTCTAATGAAGGTATGCCATGGTATTTTGGATTTTCTTCCACAGATGCTTGCTGTAAGGTATTGATTCCTTGTGCACATTACTAGTTTTGTCATTCAATGATTGCTTATGCTTCTTGTAAATTCTCTGGAAATATCCCACTTTCTTGCAAAAGTTGCATTGGCATGACAAAGATAGACATTGTTTCTGTTCCTGTCTTTTCAACTGTGGAACAAGAACTTTTTGCATCAAAGGTTTTAAGAAAATTTTGTGTCGGGCTGACATGATGTTTAGTGTTTTGTACCTTAGAGTTGATGAAGTTTGATGAGATTCTTGAGCTAGGTTGATTTTCTGTCCCCATTACTCTGTCTATTTTTGATTTTAAGCTTCTACCACTATCAGGATAGCTCTTTCCATTGTGAGATCCTCTTTTTTTAAATTGTAACGTGTCTGAAAGAGATATGTCAGAAATTCTAATGACAATTTTGTCTCAAGTTAGTTCTGGTTGTAAATCGCTGTATTGGAGATTTCTGACTACATAAAGATAATTAGTAAAGTTGTGAATAGATATTCCAGGAAGCTATATTCTTCTGTTAAATCTTGCCATCCCCATGATATGATTGCTACTGGATATGAAGCAATTCACTTCCCTTACATTTTGGCATTTTATAACGTGATCTACCACTGGACCCACAGAGTGAAGATGTAACAAAAATGGAAATTGCTGGAAAAGCTTAGCAGGCCTGGGAGCATCTGTGGAGAGAAAACAGAGTCAACATTTGGGTCCGGTGACCCTTCCTGAGAACTGATGGTAACTAGAAAAATGTCAGTTTTTATGCAGAAGATGGTATGAGGGGAGGGCATAAGGAGTAAATGATAGGTGGTGACAGAGCCTGAGTGGGGAGAACAGTTGGACAAAGGAGTGGATAGTGATCAGTCTGGGAGGGTGAATAGCTATTAATAGGGACCGTTGGTGGCTTACATTGGGCTATGTGTAATGTCAGCTGATGTGATAACAAGACCTGTTGTGTGGGGTTAGAGGTAAGGACATAGACAGCTCAAGCCCCAAAGTTGTTCAATCCAATATTGAGTCCAGAAGGATGCAAAGCTCCCAATTGGAAATTGAGATGGTGTTCTTCCAGCTTGCGCTGACCTTCACTGGAGCATGGCAAAAAACCTGAGACAGAGATCTTGGCCAGGGAAGAGTGTTGGTGTGTTGAAGTGGAAGGCAGCTGGAAGCTCAGGGACTTCTTTGCAGACAAGGCATAGATTGCCTCGAGGCATTTTCTGCAAAGCAGTCACTGAGTCTACACGTCACTTCCCCAGTGTAGAGGACACCACATTGTGAGCAGCAATTGCAGTAGACTAGGTTGAGTTAAGTGTAGATAAAGGGGTGCTTCACCCGGAGGGAATGGCCCCTGAGGAAGGCTGACAAAGAAAGGGGAGGGGAATATGTGTCTGGTGGAGGTGGTGGATAATGACAGCTATTGATACTCTGGGTGTGGATGCTAGTGAGATGGTAGGTGAAGACAAAGTGGATCCTATTGCTTTTGTGGGACGGAAGAGAGGGGCTGAGGGCCAAAGTGCAGGAGATGGGTCAGACCCAGCTAAGGGCCCTGTCACCTACAGTTTAGATTAGATTAGATTACATTACATTACTTTCCCTACAGTATAGGGACAGGCCCTTCAGCCGAACAAGTCCACACCACCCCTGGAAACATCCCACCCAGACCCATTACCCTAATACCCCCGCACCCCTGAACACTTCAGACAATTTAGCATGGCCGATCCGCCTAGCCTGCACATCTTTGGACTGTGGGAGGAAACCGGTGCACCCGGAGGAAACCCACGCAGACACGTGGAGAATGTGAAAACTCCACACAGTCGCCCGAGGTTGGAATCGAACCCTGGTCCCTGGCGCTGTGAGGCTGCGGTGCTTACCACTGAGCCACCGTGCCACTCCACAGTGCTGGGAAATCTTCAGTTGAGGATTCCTTGGCGAAGTTGGCATCCTTGGAACAGATGCGATAGATACAAGAGGAACTGGGAGAGTGGCGTAGAGCCTGTACAGGAAGCGGGGCGTGAGGGTGTGCAATCAAGCTAACTGTGGGAGTCGGTGGATTTATAGTGGATATCGATGGCCAGCCTATCACCAGAAATGGAAACGAAAGTATTGAGGAAGGGAAGGGAGGAGTTGAGATGGACCAGTTAAAGGAGAGAGCAAGGTAGAAATTGGAAGTGAAATCAATAAACCTTTCCAATTTTGGACAGAGAGAAGCAAGAGAGAGATTGTATCATTGATATATCAGAGAAGGAGTTGTGGTTGGGGGTAAAGATAAATGTTCAGTTGATCCGCTCTGAGTTCCTTTTGTAATTATGAAGCAATTCTGTATCACGCAAATTGTCTCTTCCACAAAATTCAATCCAAGTCTATGTCTGAAGAATTTGTAATTTTTAACACTGCTTGGAAGTGTAATCTCTTTCTCCATTTTCATTATATTTAACTTATTTTGTTTCTCTTTAAATTATTTGACATGGTCATAGAGTCAGACAGCATAGAAACAGACCCTTTGGTCCAAGCCATCTGAGCCAACCAAATGTCCCAATCTGACCTAGTCCTATTTGCCAGCATTTGGCTCATATACCTCTAAACCCATTCTACTAACATTTTCCATCCAGATGCTTTTTAAATGTTATAACTGTACCTGCCTTCACTGCTGCTTGTGGCAGGTTGTTCTGTACATGCACCGTGCTCTGCATGAAAATTTTACCCCTCAGTTCTTTTTAAAACTTTCCCAGTACCTTAAACCTGTGCCGTTTAGTTTTGGACACCTCTATCATAGCAAAAAGACCTTGTCGGTTCACCCTATCCATGTCCCTCATAACTTTATAAACTTCTATAAGGTCTCCACTCAGCGTCTGATGCTCCAGGACAAAAAAAAACCCGGTCTATTCAGTCTCTCCCTGTAACTGAAACTTTCCAATCCCGGCAGCATCCTTGTCAATCTTTTCTGCACCCCTTCAGGTTTAACAGCATCCTTCCTATAGAAGGGCATCCAGAATTGTATTCAGTATTCTAGAAAGGGCCTCACTAATATCCTGTACAGCCGTAACATGACCTCCCAATTCCAATTTTCAGTGTTCTAATGCATGAAGCCAACATCCTGTCTGTGTACCACTCCACTTTCAAGGAACTGTGCACCTGCACCCCAAGGTATCTTTGTTCAGCAACACTTTCCAGGGCCCTACCATTGATTCTCTAAGTCCTGGCCTGGTTTCCCTTACCCAAAAAGCGACACCTCACATTTATCTAAATTAAACTCCATCTGCCATTCCTCAGCCCATCTGATCAAAGTCCACAACACCACCTATTTTGGTGTCAACTGCAAACTTTCTAGCCATGCCTTCTATACTCACATCCAAATCATTTATAGAAGTGACCAAAAGCAGTGGAGCCAGCACTGATACTTGTGGCACACTGCTGGCCACAGGCCTCCAGTCCAAAAGCTAACCCTGTAACACCACCTGCCTCTTACCTCCAAGCCAATTTTGTATCCAGTTGGCCACTCCTCCTAGATTTCATGTGATCTAACCTTACTAACCAGTCTACCATGCAGAACTTTGTCTAATGCCTTGCTGAAGTCCATACAGACAATATCCACTGCTCTGCCTTCATCAGTCTTGTTTGTCATCTCTTCAAAAAACTTGACCAAGTTAGTGAGACACAAGTTGTCCCGCACAAAGCCATGTTGACTATCCCTAGCCAGTCCTTTCCTTTCCAAATGCACGTAAATCCTGTCCCTTAGAACTCCCTCCAACAAATTCGCCACTATTGACATAAGGCTCAGCGGTCTGTAGTTCCCTGGCTTTTCCTTACCTCCTTTCTTAAATAACAGCCACATCAGCCAATCTCCAGTCTTCCGGCACCTCACCAGTGGCTGTCGATAGGACAAATATCTTAGCAGTGGACCAGGCAATAACTTTCCTTGCTTCCCACAAAGTTCTGGGAAACCTGTGCCATCCTGGGGATTTATCTACCTTGATGTATTTTAAGACCTCCAGCCCGTCCTCTTCTATAATATGAACTCTTTTTCAAGATATCACCATTTATTGCCCCCAATTTCACCAGCTTCCATGACCTTCTCCGCAGTAAATACTGATGCGAAATACTTGTTTAGATCTCATCCACCTCCTGTGGTTTCACACAGAGACAGCCACATTGATCTTTAAGGAACCTTATTCTGTTCCCATTTACCCTTTTGCCCTTCATGTACTTACAGAATCTTTTTGGATTCTCCTTAACTCTATTTGCCAAAGCCTTTTAGCCCTCCTGATTTCCCTCTTAAGTATCCTCCTACTGCCCTTATACTCCTCTAATGGTTCACTTGGTCCCAGCTTTTTCTTGACCAGAGCTTAATTTTCTGTAGTCATCCAGAATTTCCTACACCAGCCTTGCCCTTCATGCGAACAGGAACACAATGTATCTGAACTATTGCTGTCATTTTTAAAGGCTTCTCACTGCACAACCATCCCTTTACCTGCGAATAGATTCCCCCAATCAACTTTTGAAAGTTCCTGTCCAATACTGTCAAAATGCACCTTACTCCAATTTAGAACTTTAACTATTTGATCAGTTCTATCCTTTTCAAAACTGTTTTAAAACTAATAGAACTTCCCCAAAATGCTCCCCCACTGACACTTCAGTTACTTGCCCTGCCTTATTTCCCAAGAGAAGGTTGAGTATTGCTCCTTCTCTAGTAGGTACATCCATATATTGAATAAGAAATTTTTTTCTTGTCTGAACTTAACAAGGCCCTCCCCATCCAAACCCTTAACACTTATGACAGTCTTAGTCTAAGTTTGGAAAGTTAAAATCCCCTACCATTGCAACCCTATTATTCTTACTGATATCTGAGATCTCCTTCCATATTTGCTTCTCAATTTCCTATTGATTATTTGGGGAATCTATGATACATTGTCAACAATGTGATTATCCCTGTCTTATTTCTCAGTTCTACCCATTTAATGTCTTCAGAAGATCTCCCAGAAATATCTCCCTAAGTACAGCAGTAATATTATCCCTAGCCGAAAATGCCACTTCCCCATTAAGCCACCAGCCCCATCCATCCCTGAGCCATATTTCTGTAATAGCTATGATATCCCAGTCCCACGTTCCCAACCACGCCCTAAGTTCATCGGCCTTCTGTATCAGGCCTCTCTTCCATCGAAGTAAATGCAGTTTAATTTATCAGTTTTACCTCAATCTGTGCCAAGCTCTTGTCTGCCTTGACTATTAGAGTTGCTCCCCTTATCTACTCTACCAGCCTCAGTCTTCTCTCATCGTTGCTTTTGCCCCTTCCCATTCCCACCCAACAACGGGGTTCGTTTAAAGTCCCCAGAAAAGCACTGGCCAGTCTCCCCACAAGGATATTGGTCCGCTTTGAATTCAGGTGGAATCCGTTCTTCTTACACAAGCCATTTCTACCCCTGAAGAGATCTCAATGGCCCAAAACCGTGAATCCTTGCCCCCAGCAGCAGCTCCTCAGCCACACATTCATCTGCTGTATCCTTCTGTTCCTACTCTCACTTGCACGTGGCACTGGCAGTAGTCCAGATATTACTATTTTCGAGGACCTACTTTTTAACCTCCTGCATAGTTTTCCGCATTCTCTCTGCACAGCCTCATCGCTTTCCCGACTTATGTCATCGGTACCAATATGCACAATGACCTCTTGCTGGTTACTCTGACCTTTCGGAATATTCTGCACCTTTTCTAAGCCATCCTTGACCCTAGCACCAGGGAAGCAACACACCATCCTGAGATCTCGCTGATGGCTGCAGAATCATCTATCAGTGCCCCAGACTAGAGAGTCCCTTATCACACTCAATCACTTTGGACTTGAAAGCTGCATTGACAATGTTCCAATTTTTGTAGAAGCAGCCGATTTTACTGTGTGGCATTTCAAATTGTTCATCATTTCAATTGTACTAAATGTCAAATCTTCAGCAAGTTTGCAAAATACTGTCATTATTTTTTTTATCTATTTAAGAAGAGTTTTAACTTCTATCCTATTACTTCTCTTTTTTCTTAATTTCTGTTGAAGCTGTAAAAACCTCTAACTGATTTGGAATTACGCCCCTATTTTTGTTATAAAAATTGTTTTCAAATATTTAAATATCAGTGAAATATTGTTAATTGAAGAAGCAATGTTCTGATATATATATTTTTTCTCAATATGGACATAGAAGTGTTATTTTGTGATGTTTTCCCTCATGATTTTTGTGTCTTTTTAAGGTTTTGGATGATTCATGCTCTTTCTGCTTTTTCTTTGAGATTTTCATGCCATTTTCCATTGAAAAATAGGCGTCATGCTGCTAACACTTCTTTAAAGGAATATTTTCAGTTAAGCAATAAATAATTGTTTTCCCTTTGAAGCCTTTTTAAATAAATTCTTCTGCCTTCAGTCTTCTTCCATGCTTGTTGGTTGATTTATCTTGCTGGTTCTGAATTATCTTAATGAGTGTCCTTTATTACAAAGACTTTCCCACAGATTTTCTCAATAATTCTGAACGGTCATAACAACACTTATTTGCTTAATATGGTGATATAACTCTTAGCTTCTCTGCCCAGGGTAAAAATTGTCATGCTTCCGCTAAGAAACGTAATTCACACCACACACTGTATCCCAGGTTTATGATTTGAATGTTACTCCTTATGGTTCTGTTAAGACACCCCATGATCTACTCAAGCTTTTACCCCATTTTAATTATTTCTAGCTATTTTAAGCTTTAACAGGGAGGCTTATGGCTATCAGTGCTGTTCCTCTTTTAACTGCTGGCTATTGCAGTCACATTGGCTAACAGGCTTTGTGTGCTTCAGAGCTACTGAATATTTAAAGATGCTTTCAGTTTTCTGACTGGAATATTTCTTCATTCTTTTCCTCGGATGGATGTAGCTTTTGTAGAACCGAAGATTTCTTCAGACTGTACCCACTGCTGCTACCGTATTATTTGCATCGGTGCTGTCCATCACTGCCAGCAAATTATAATGGCAGCTAAATTAAATCGCCAGGCAACCAAAGCTCACACCATATTTTAATGATGGGCTGAAAAGCTGTAGGTAGTTTCACTGCTCCCAGTTCTTTTTCATGGCATCAATCTAATGTGGAAAAGGATGTTTGCGTACAGTCTTCAGCAGGAGATGGGTTTAATCTTAATGACCAATAACATAGATTTGTTACTTTAGCTAATTACATTATGTCTGTGATGCTTAATGATCTCTTGTGAGACATCCGGCACAACTTACTCCTAAGTTCACATTACTACTGCTGAAAAGTTCTCACACAGCATTGATAACAAATGCAGAGCTGGTGTAGGACTGGTCAGGTCCTCCCAGGAACAATGCTGATGGGCAAAGCTTACCACACAGTGTTAGTTAATCCTTTCAGGCACTAACAGCCCTATGCAACTTAAAATACTCCTAAAGAACATTTTTTTGACATTTATTTATATGGATATTGGGTTGCCAGCATTTGTTCCTCACCCTAATTGACCTTGAACTGTGCATTTCATTCAACCATTTTACCATGTGTAGGTTAGATTTCCTCCCTTAGAGGATTTTGGTGAACCAGATGGGCTTTCACAATACAATGATCTGTACTAGATTTCAATTCCAGATTTTCTTAACTGAATTTAAATTCCACCAGCTGTCTTGGTGGTATTTAAAGCATGTCCTTAAATCCTGGGCCTCTGCATTACTAGTTCAGTGACATGAATGCTCGGCCACCAATGTCCCCTGAGCTCTTTGAGTGCAATCTGGTCATTGCCGTGATGTCTCCTTCTTTATCTCAGAGTCAATTGTTTTTGTATGATATGCCCCTGTAAAGCACGTTGGGACTATTATATTGAAAGTGCTATATAATTGCAAGTTGTTGTTTATTCAGACTTAGAATTCAGTTGGTCAAACTTTCGAGAATTGGTTTACCAGGATTGTATTTTGGACATTTTCATGGATATTCCGTCCTCAGCACAGATTATTGCTTGAACCTCCAGCCTTTCCTGTCAATTTGCCTTAGTGTCACACAGAGCAGGTTTTCTTAAATGCAAAACTAGGATACCTGTGCTTTGTTGCTGAAGTATACAAAATCAATATCACTTCAAATATGTGGCTTTTTATAAAGCACTCCCAGAAAACTGATTGCTCAAGGTACTATTCACGTGAAGGTGGCTTTCTTGATAGTGCTTGATATTTTTCTGTGTACGATCAACCGGCAGACCGTACCTACGTCATCATGAATTTACAGAGGAAGGGGGAGGATCAGTAGAGAATATGGGGGGAAAAAAAGTCCATGCAAAAATGCGCTTATAAATTGGGCTCCTAGCAACCAGGCTACCCTAGTAGCCATGAAGAGGATTATACCGTCTTGTATTGTGATTTGTGAGTTGGATTAACTGGTGTTTACTTGGTGGCATTTAGAATCATTGGAAGCTTTTAATCCTTTCTGGTCTAAAACAAGCCTCGGTTGATCTGTGTTGAAGAAATACCACCTAAAAAGGAAGTCGTTGGCATTGCAATATATTCCTCCTTTATTTCAGTTTTTCTGTCTCCATAAAGGTACCGACTTGTCCTGAGGTATTGTTCTGTGAGTGTTTTTGGCCTCTCCAAATTGATTCCATTTCAGAATGAACATCAGTTCAAATTCAATGCCCATTTTCTGCCCAACAAAAGAAGAGCACCAGGAAGCCCTGATAAGGTGTCTCTGCCCCACCCGCATCCCAAGCCAGTCTTAATTGCTGCTGCTCAACTTCAGTTGGCTTGTTGGCAATGCAGAGTGACATTAGCAGTAAGTTCAATTCCCACACTAGCTGAGTTTACCATGAAGATCCAGCCTTCTCAACTTCACCCCTCACTTGAGGCATGGTAACTTTTGGGTTAAATCACCACCAGTCATAACTCTGTCTTGAGAGAGCAGCCCTGTGGTACTATGGTGAATTTACCTCTGGACAAATTGAGAATCATATCAGTAACCAGGGAGCTCTATGCCGTTCACTCGTTTACTCATTGAAGACTGTTTCCACTGGCAGGGTAAGTTGATTACGCGGTTACATTTTCTCTCATTAGAGGATCTTTTGCCTCAAATTGAAAAGTACCTTGGTTTAACATCCCATCTAGAAGTGATGAGGGGAAACCTAGCTGACCCTAATCCCCTTTCATGTTAAGATTCTGACTCTGGCCTACATCATCCCTTCCTCCACACTTTTTTCAGTGGATCAGGAGCCCACTGAAAGATAAAACCTCTTCTCTCTGGCCCCAAGTCACTGGGGCATATTTTATTGAGGTCAACTGTATATAACATATGTAAAAATACACGCTTGAGGGAGGTGCCTGCCCCTTTAAGGCTGCCACTACTTGTGATATGATTAGACTTTGAGTACTGGGGAATGAGCAAAGCCTGCAGCAGCGACTCAGCTGAGAACAGTCCAATAGCAGAGCTTGCTCACCTGCAGTGTGGGCTGTAAAATTAATTTGCTGCAGACACTCTTATTTATAGCACATTAGAGCTTCCATCAGCCTGAGTACAGTGGCCAGCTATCCATCGGGGTCCTGCATTATCAACCCCGAAGCACTTATTGATCTGTGAGATGTGACTCTCCCTCCCTGCTCTATCTCCCTGAATTCTCCTTCCTTTTCCTGACTAGCTCCCCTCCCTCTCTATTGTCAGTCCTCCCCTCTGCAGCACTTAATGGAGTCAGCTCAATGCCACTGATGTATTGTTTACTGCCCCCCACCCACTCCCAAAGCTGCTTTATGCCCTCCGATCCCTCATTTTGAAAGGCATATTATTCACTGAGAACTGAGCTGTTTCCTGAAAGGCATAGACAAGCTCCAGCACCTCCTACACTGAGTTTTTTTTTAAACTCTCCACTGGCCTCTTCTGGTACTCCCCCTTCCCCTCTTTCCCGGCCCCCAATTTCCATTGATTACCCTGATCCACCTGAACTTTAATGAAGTGGCTATGTGGTTTCTGTGTGAGCCCAGGCAAGGGCTGGCGGGCCATGGGAACCGTCAAGGCCTCTCTTGAATTTGTTCATTGTTCACATGTATTTCCCACTGAAAGGGGGCACATTCTTGTCCAGCCCTGCTACTGCTGCTGCATACACCTGAGAGCATGACCCTCTGCGCGCTGCAGTCAGAAACTAATTGTTTTAATTACAGTGCTGTGAACTGACACTTCTGGGCCAGTTCTCCCTGGAGCACTGACACTGAGCTTTGTAACCAGCTGCCTGGAAGTGCCAGGATCCGTCTGCAATGCTACCCTCTTTTTAATTCTTTCTCCCAGTTCAGTGGGTCTGGCATTTAAAATGCTACTTTCTCCCTGCTTGTCCCTCTGCCTACCCTCGCCCTCCATCCTACCAACCCACATCCAACAACTCTGTTAATGATTTGTTCATACAGGTTTTCTTTGGGGTGTTTTCTTTGAATACAGTCAACATGGGCTCACCAACACTCCCACCCACAAATAAGAATTTATCAATATCCTTTTTGAAGTAATTTAACATCTGCCTAACATTTAAATGAAAAGAACAGTCTTGATAGGTCTAGTCATTCTGTAAGGGGACAATCTGCTAGATCCCTGTAGTGAGATTGTTAATTAGACTCTGTTCAGATGCTGGATGTTTAAAAATAAGTGATGTTTTTTGAAAATTCTGCTGTGTTGATGCTGATTGTAAATGCAGTCTCACGTTGTAGGGTTCCCAAGATTCTGCTGAACGAATCTCTGGCCATTTATCTTCCTGGGCATGACCAGCTTTTAATAGGGAAGTTTTACACAGCATGGAAACAGGTCCTTCAGTCCAACTTAACCATGTTGACCAGATATTCTACGTTAATCTAATCCCATTCACCAGCACTTGGCCCATATCCCCCTCAATTCTTCGTATTCATATGCCTGTCCAGATGCCTTTTTAAATGTTGTAATTGTACCAGTCCCAATCGCTTTATCTAGCAGCTCATTCCACACATGCACCACCCTCTATATGAAAAAGTTGTCTCTTAGTTCCCTTTTATGTCTTTCCCCTCTCATCTTAAAGCTATGCTGTCTAGTTTTGGACTCCGCTACCCTGAGGGAAAAAGCTATTCACCCTATTCATGGCCTTCATGATTTTATAAACCTCTATAAGGTCACCTGTCAGCCTCCAACACTCCAGGGAAAATAGCCCCAGCTTTTTGAACCCCTCCCAATAGCTCAAATCCTCCAGTCCTAGCAACATCCTTGTAAATCTTTTCTGAACTCTTACAAGTTTCATGACGTCTTTCCTCTAGTAGGGATACCAGAATTGTATGCAGTCCTTCTGAGTGGAGCTGAGGGATCTGTAAAACAAGCACCCCAACCCAAGAGAGAAGTAATAAGTGAGACGGGGGCACAAATGAGGACTTTTGCTCATGGTTAATGAGTTGTTGGGTGGGTGCGGAGTTGTTAAGACTTGAGTGACTGCAGCCAGATCTCTACCCTGTAGATGTGAAATTCTGTCTGTCTGTTTGTCTCTGTTTGCTTCCTCCTTTCTTTCTTTTCCTCTTTGTCTTTCTTTTTTTCTTGCCCTTTAATTTTTGTTTCCTTCTGCCAAAGAACAAAACTAGGAGAGAGATCTTTCTCAGCTTGCCCGTGATGACTGTGTATGTTATCTGTCTGCAGGTAATTTTGCTGCTGGCCTCCAGGGCTAGATGAATGTTCTCATCTGCTTCCGGTAAAGTGCTAACGCTGACCTTGCCCTCACACCGTGTCCATTATCTGCATGGGTCTGACACCACTCCAGCTGCCTATGTCGCTCAGTTAAGTGGTCTGCATGCAACTGCTCTGTGACACGACTTTTAATAATCGGACTGCATTTTATTAACAGATATCCTGAAGGGATAAAATCTGCCAGCATTCCCTTCATTGCTTTAATCTAGCAGCTACCTTGCACAGCCTTGTGCAATTAGTTTCAGCACTCTTGCTAGTGAGTGTGCTTCTGTCAGCTATATTGGCAGCTGTATGTAGGGCACAGTGGAGATTTACTAGAAAGGCACTGCCAATGAAAAGTCTGATGTTAGAGAACTGCTGCTCGTGCTCTTACAGCAGACAAAATTAAGATTTATAGTAAGCGTTCAAAATCATGAAAGATTTTGATAGCATGCATTTTGAGCAACTGTTTTCAGTGGATGATGGTTTGGTAACAAAAGGATACAGATGTAAACTAATCGGCAAAAGAACTAAGAGTAATATGAGGATATTTATTGCTACAAGATGTGATGATCTGGAATGGACTACCTGAAAGGTTGCTGGAACCAGACTCATAGGAATAAGAGTAAGCAATTTAGCCCCTGGCATCTGTTCGGCTGTTCAATTAGATTATGGCTGATCTGTGACTTAATATATTAGACCCCTTTTGCGAACAAAAATCTATCAAATCCATTTTAAAATTAACAATTGATTGAGCATCCGGAAGAGTGTTCCAAATTGTACTTTTTAGTTTTGGAGAAATAAGTATATCAGTCAATACTTGAAGGGGGAAAAATTTGCAAGGTTCCAAGGAAAGAGCAGAGAAATGTGACAAATTCAATAGATTCAAAGTGAAGGGAGGATTCCTGTTACTATAGCGCGCTTCAGAACTTCAGCACATGCCAGAGTAGTATACTTCAATGAAGTCAGAGGCTAGGAATCCTGCAGTGAATAACTCACCTCCTGACTCCCCAAAGCCTGGCCACCATCTGCAAGGCACATGTCAGGAGTGTGATGAAATACTCCCCACTTGCTTGGATAGCTGCAGCAACACTAGAGAAGCTTGTTACCATCCAGGTCAGAGCAGCCGGCTTAATTGGCACCACATCCACAAGTATTCAGTCCATCCACAACCAGTGCTCAGTAACAGCAGTGTGTAGTATCTCTGCAAGATTGAACAAGATGGTACACTGCGGAAATTCTTCAAGGTTTCTTAGCCAGTACTTCCAAGTCGATGACCACTACCAAGGATGGGAACACCACCATTTGCAAGCTCCTCTCCAAGCCACTTATTTTCCCCTCCCTTCAATAATATTGCCGTTGCTTCACCGTTGCTGTGCTAAAATCCTGGATCACCCTCCCTAACAGCTCTGTTCGTCCACCTAAGCCAGATGGACAGCAATGGCTCAAGAAGGCAGAGAGAGGAGGAGGAAGAGAGTTGACCTGATCGAGGTATACAAGGTAATGAGAGGCATGGATAGAGTCGATAGCCAGAGACTTTTCCCCAGGGCAGGATTGACTGCCACGAGGGGTCATAGTTTTAAGGTGTTAGGAGGAAGGTATAGAGGAGATGTCAGAGGGAGGTTCTTCACCCACAGAGTTGTGAGTGCGTGGAATACTTTGCCAGTGGAAGTCATGGAAGCAGAGCCATTAGTGACATTTAAGTGACTGCTGGACATGCACATGGACAGCAGTGAATTGAGGGGAATGTAGGTTAGGTTATTTTATTTTTGGATTAGGATTATTCCACGGCACAACATCGTGGGCGGAAGGGCCTGTACTGTGCTGTACTTTTCTATGTTCTAAGGCAGCTCAACATCACCTTCTCGGGGACAATTAGGAATAGGCAATAAATGTTGGCCCAGCCAGCAAAACCCACATCCACTCAATAAAACAAAATTACTTTGACATCTAGCCATTATTGTGATGAAGAGAAATGAGGGAAAAGACAGCATTTCTGACAAAGGTGCATTCCTTCATAACTGAATTGAAGTGTCAGTTTAGTCTCTGGAGTGAGATTTGCACCAACAAACATTTAACTCCAAGGTGAGAATGGTTCAGTTACTGACTATTGCATCGGCTCTTAAAATAACAGATTCTATAGTTCTCTCCATCTGTCAAACCTCCCCCCCCGCCCCCCACCACTGCCATTCCCCATGGAGACCCTCCTTTGAAACCCACCTGTTTAATGAAGCTTTTGGTCACCTGATCTAACATCCCTAAGGGATTTGGCATCCATTTCTGCCGGTTTGTTTCCTTTTGAAAGATATTTTTAAGTTTTAATTGCACTGAATAAATGCTATTGTCAAAGTGTGAACAATTTCATGTAGTGATAGAGGAATTTACGAAGTAAAAGTTTAGAAGGAGTTTGCATTTATATAGTACCTTTCACAATCTCAGGGCATCAATATGATGCTTCGGCAAATTATTTGCTTTCTATTGGAACGCAGTCACCATTATGATATGGGTAATACAGCGAGCAACTTGCACACAGTGAGCTCCCACAAACAGTAATGTGATGACTTGTTATTAGTGATATTGGTTCAGTAAAAATATTGTCCTGGAAACCGGGGAGAACTCCCTGTTGTTCTGTTACATAGTGCTGTGGGCTTGTTTCTGTTAATTGAAGGACAAATAGGGCTCGAGTTTAATGCTTAATGGAATGACGGCACATACTGGATTATGTGCTGAAGTGTCTGGAGTCTAACCTGAGCACTCAACCTGCTGCTGTAGATGCACATATTTGCCAAAGAAGCCAAGGCTGAAACGTTAATGTCTTGCTTGTTAACTGTGCAGCTAGCTGGGTGATAAAATTCTGTTCATGCGCTGAACCTTTGTGTGACCCCAGAGATTTCATACAGCACATTGATAGAGTGTCCTGTTGGTGCAGCGGAGGCTGCTCCCCTGAGCTTGGTGCTGCGTAGAAGAAGGTTTTACTCTAAGCTTTGTCCTGCTGAATGCCGGCTGGAACTGCTTGACAGTACTGCCCCATCTCTTCTCCCTCGAGCCTAACATTGCTCCTTCTTGACCAACAGGAAATATATGTTTACAAAAAGAGAAATATCGTCAAACAAATGAAACAGTCGATTTTCAATGCTGATCAAAATCTCTGGCCTCTGAGCTGAAAATGAGTCCAGGCAGAAGCTTTAATCCTAACTGCTGCCTTCTGTGTCTGTGGTTGGTTCTCATCAGCATAACCCTCTCTAAGTGCATGTATTAATGTACTTTGGAAAGATTAAAATGCTAATGGTGCACACAGGCAGCCGCATAATGACAAAGCAGTGAACACAATGATGTGTTTCCTGCTATCAGCTTTCAAGGAGCAGAGAAGCAGATGATTGGAAATCAAACTCGGCCAATCTGTGATATTGTAACAGCCAGGCTTGCCAACAGAAAAGGCATCTGCTATTTCCATGTTATACTCCAGTAATGGATACAAGCCTTTGTCTCTGCTATTTTTCAGAGCACTTGCAAAAATTGCAAACCCTATTGAAATTACAGAAAAATAAACAGATACTGGTGGACTGTTGCATGTTATTGAGAATAACAGATATCGCATATCCTGTACATTATACATAATCGCAGAGACTGCAGTTCCCTGTGTACGGTATAGTGAACAGCTCAGACTGCAGCTCTGTTTGAGCCACAGTTCCATTAGTAGCAGTATTTCCACTGAGTTGCAAACTGCTAGGTTCAAGGACAATATAAACATTTGAGGATAAAAATTAAGTCTAACTCTGCAGTGCACTATTGAGGGAGTAGTGCACACGTTGCAACTATTATCTTTCAAGTGGTTGTGGCAGCCCTGTCCAATGCCCAAGGTGAATGCAAAAATCTCCATGGCACTATTGTGAACAAATGTAGAGGTGCTATCGCGGGTGTCCTGGCAGATAGTTATCCCTCAGCCAATGCAATAAAAATAGTTTATCTGATCATTATCACTTTGCTCACCCTGGTGCATGCTGTGTGCAAATGGCTGTCACATTTTCTCAATTGCAACAGTGACAATACTTCAAAAGTATTTCATTGGCTATCAAACACTTTAAGTTGTCTGCTGGTTGTGACAGGCAGTATATAAATGCATTTCTGTCTTTATTATAATAGATTGTAGAGATTGAAGATCTGTATATATAATTGAGAGGAACAGCAGAGACTGCAGGCCCTTGCATGTATAATAGACAATAATCATGACTGCAGATCCTGCATAATTATAGGGTATAACAGAAATTGCAAGTCCCTATATGTGTAATGGAACAGTAGAGACTGCAGACTCCGTCACAAAGTTTAGCAAAAACTTGGGTATATCAGAGCAGCAAAGATTGCAGATCTTGCTATATAATAGATTATCAGACATGAACGAACCTTGTGTAAAGAGATCACGAGAAATTATCAGACACTGAATTACTGTATACATCAGAGATTAACAACGACAGAAAAGCATTAATATATATTTATATATATTGTCACAGAGACTGCAGATCTCTTTTTAAAGCAAAAATTTTCCCAAACGTATACTTTATTTATATCATCTGGAAAAGAGTATTACATAAAGTTTGAATTTGGCATTACTCAAAATACAATAAATATCAGTTTCTTTTGATACCATACCATTACGTGTCTCACAACACTTGCCATTCCAGGTTATATTTACACTTTACATTTACATTTTGTGCCAAAAGTATCTGAAAATGGTCTCTGTACAAGAACACAACATACAAGTGTTTAATATCCAGAAAAGAACTGCTGTCCATTGCAGTACAGGAGTGGGGCCATGGACCAGACCTGTCCTCTGTTGTGCCTGACTACTGATGATCTGGTTCCTAATGCAATGATAAAGGGACCATTGCTCCTCTCTGCCCAGTTGTTTTCTTTCATGTGGTTATACATTTCAATGTTTAGGTGCACACTAGGACATACTCCTAGTGTCTCCAGGTGAAGTAGATAAAGGATTGGGTGCCCTAGCTCCCACTAAAGAATATGTCCTTGTTATTAACAGAGTGTGCAGGGGTATTGTACAGAATATTCCAAATCAGAAGCATGACTGAATTGAGAACACTCTATAGCTGTTTTAGAGCAATTACCACATCAGCGACTGCCAGAGGTGGTTTTGTAATCTTTAATCAACAGAAAATGGCCAGTGTATTGATTGTTCTGTATGATTCTTGTTCATTCACAGGGACCAGTGATACAAGTTAAAAGGCCATGCAGTCCTTCCGAGATCCTGGGGCTTTCCAAAGCAACCAACAAACCTTCCAGCAAGTCCGGGCTGACTCGTCTCGGTTAGACAGCTACAGGCAGCAGAACCCGGTCGCTCAAAGCTACGAGGCCCATGGGATCACGTCAAAGGAGTATTACAACCAGCAGTCTTACCAAGGCTACAGCAGCAACACCGCGGGCAATTATTACAGCGGTGTGAAACAAGCATCTGCTCAGCAGCCGCAGGCCCGGGCTCTGAGCGCGGCATCAAGCTACCAGGGTGGAGCATACTCGAGGCAGTATCAGAACGAAGGTCAAACTCCAAAATGGGGTTCCCAAGGCTCTTCAGTGGGCGGTCTCTCTCAGTATGGCCAGGACTCTGCCTTTAAAAGCTCTGCCCCCTCCACGGCTGCTGCCTACCAACAGCAGCACATGCAAGGCAACACCGGCAGGACCCCACCTGCCCTGTCCACCCAACAGAGCCACTTCATGCACCAGGCCCACCACAAGTCTATCATGGGCCAGGCATCCCCTTACATTGCCAGGCCAGCCCAATTCAACCAGACCTTTCAGTCCTCTCCCAGCTCCTATCCCGTCCAGGATTACAGCCAACCCTCCCGGTCATATGAGGGCTATGGCCAAGTGCCGACAAATTCCCAGTATGAGAGGCAGAGTGCAGCCACACCGGACTACCCCAGCCAGGCTGGCTACGCTTACAAAGCTGGCATGGCCAAGAGCGGGGGCTATGAGCAGAACAAGGCCGTTCAGGTCAAACAGCATAGCCTCCAATATCACAACCAAGCAAAACTGCACCTTCTCAATCAGTCACCTCAAGTGTACTATCAGCCAGATGCTCCAGTCAAATCTCCCGAGCAGTTCTATCAAACCTTCAGCCCCACCTCGAGTCACTCTCCCGTCTCCACCGTGGTAAGATCACCTTCATATAGCTCAACCCCCTCCCCGTTAATGGCCACTCCTGAGTCCCTGCAATACGGCCAGGCCTCCGAAGCTGACATCAAGTCCAATGTTTCTCATCTGATGGCCCCTGCCGTCACTTGTACCACACAGAGTTCCAGCAAGACCCCAGGGCCAAGTTGCAAGGAAAAGCTTCCGGAGAAATTACTGTCGGATGGAGCTTTCAGCAGCCTCGTTGCCCTGAGCTCTCAGGTGGAAAACATTCCCAGGACTGTGCAGCAGCTCTTACTTTCAAACACCCTCGCCCCTCACAGGAAAATGGGCAAACGCCTGCCGAAAAGGTCGGAAATATTAAAGGAGCTGAAGAGCTCCGAGGAGAGCCTTTATTCTGAAGAAGCCCTGGGCACACCTCAGTCAGTGCAAGCCGAGCTGCAGGAGGGGGACTATTCCAGCAGCTCCGAGGAGCAGCTGGACAAAATGCCGTTCTTCCAAGGCCAGTGCAGGAACTCTGCCAACCTGGACGCTTTGAGGAAGAATCTGGATACCATCCTGTCCTGCTCAGTTGCCTCGTCGAATGACATGGCCACTGACTCCAAGCCAGACAACTCTGTCCAGAGTAGCGAAGCTTGCCTAGCAACGGCAGACTTTGAGAAGTTGGCTGCTGATAGACAAGCTCTGCTGTTCGCCAAGGAGGATATGAAATCATCCAGTGTTATCATTCTAAAGGACTCTTCCAAGGAGAGGCTGGAGACAGAACTGAAGTTTAACCATTTTGCAGGGGACAAGGAGAGTAAAGGGACACATTTCAACCTGTACAGTGCTGAGAACTTTGCAGGCCACTTAATCCGTGCCAAACGACCCAACCAAGGCCAGGCCCTTCTCCCAGATTGCAACAAGAGCACAGTGAAGAGTGACTGCTCAATGCTGACAGAGGGTTTTGGTGATGTCTCTTACAGCGAATCCCAGGCTTTCCCACACACCGTAGAGTGCACCAACACGATCCAGCCTTTACCAGGCGATTACAGAGAGAGCCTGGTGTCTAATAGCAACCATGAGTGCTACTCCTCACAGATTCCCGGAGCCCCTCAGGATTTGGAGAAGATGAAGGCGCTCGATTTGCCCGATCCAAAAGGGAAAGACACCCCCCTGGGCTGGGAGGAGGTCGATGCCAACCTGTCACAGTGTGACCTTCAGAAGAAATACCTTCAGAAACTCCAGGCCAACTACAAACAGGAACCAAGAACATCACAGAAGGATTTGACTCCTGTACACTTGGTCCAAGAGAGGGAAGACCAGAGAGACGGGGACGAGGAGGAGAAGCCAGAGAATGGTGAGACCAGTAACTCTGAGCTAAGACCGCCCACCATTGAGCAGATTGAGAGCACACGGATGAAGGTGGAAGAAGATGAGGAGCTTGCAGTGGAATTGAAAGGAAGTGCGATTTTACAGGATATAAGGAAATCTGTTATTTGTGATGTGTCCCCCACACGTCAGAGTGTTAAGGAACTGGTCCCTGCACATTTTGAAGGGGAATGTAGCTTCTCAGAGGACAAGCTGAACAGCACTGAAAGAGAACAGGATAGAGCAGCTTCTAGTCCCACCCCTCGCTTACTGCCACACTCTGTTATCCACGTGGGACCTGCAATAGGTGCCGAGCCCAAGATCGGACAAGGAGACATTGCAGGAGCCGAGATGAAGCCAGATGGTGAAAGTGGCAAATGCAAAGACACTGAGGAGGGAACGGTCTCCGAACCACAGGCAGTCCCCCAGCCTCTAAGTTTCCCAACACTTCCCTCCGAGGTAATCAGCTCGGCGCTGACCGAAATAGAGAATGCTCCCACAAAGGTGCCGGAGAGCAAAGGGCCGAGAGTCCGGAGAATGTCGTCCAGACCGGGGCAAGGAGCAGCTTTTAGGGGCAAAGATCAGTCCCCACCCGAACCAGCAGAGAATATCCAGCCCGTCAAGGTAGTGCCAGCTGGCAAACTGAAATGTTTGGGGTCACAGCGAGAGCGAGCTAAAAACAGAGGGTCCCAAGAAGGTCTCAATGTCTCCGAGCCGACTCGGATGTGCACGCGCTCTTCCAGTGCTTTACTGGAGCCCGAGCTGAGCGTTCAGTCCCGGGCTCTCTTGAGGAGGGGGATGGTCAGTCAGAGGGACGACGGTCCGAGGGAAATGGGCTGCAGCTCACGGCACAGGGTGAACTCCGACTCAGATAAGTGTTTGATCCAAAGACAGGGAAGTTCCAACCCGAACTTGAGAGCACACCTCACCAGACCCAGCAGCGTGTTGAACAAACCCAGTTACGGTCTTCATCCAGAGCAACAGATAAAGAGCCAGGAGCGCTTGAGCCAAGAAGCCAGCTCGTATAAATCTGTCGTTCTGAGAGCCAGAACGAGGGCCCAGGGAATGGTTTTGCAAAAAGATGTCAAACAACGCAAGAGCTGTAATCTAGTCCCCAGTCGATGCTTGACCACCAGAAATAGTTCTTCAGTGCCCAAACCTCAAAGACAACTGACCCCCAGACAAGAGGCGCTGGACTATGTATCGGAGGAGATGACAGGTGAAAGATTAAAAGCACGAAATTCAGCTTTAAGGCTAGGGGGGCAGGAAGACCAAAGATGTCCCTTAACACACCCTTTGAAAAGGAAGGGTTACTGCTCCCTTTCACTGATCCCGGCTAAACGGCAGCATCAAATGTTGAAGGCCAACGCCATGAGGACAGAGAAACCAAAACCATTGGCCAGCCCATGTCCATCAGAGAGCGGTCACCCAACAGCTCAGTCTGAGATGGCCGAACCCGTCCAAGGAGAGAGCAGTGAAGGGACAACTGAACGTTGTCTCAGTAAAGAGTTAACAGCCACTGATGGCAGTGCTCAGCCTGTTCTCTCCCTCAAGACCCCTCCGAAGACAAAGATTCTTCCACCTCGCAAAGGTAGAGGCCTAAAACTGGAGGCAATTGTGCAGAAGATTACTTCTCCAAACTCCAAATCATTCGCCTGCAGCAACTATTCAGACAGTAATGTGACATGTTTAACCCTGGATGAGATCCTGTCCCTGAAAGAAGAGAAACTCGCTGACAACTCCAGCAGTGAGGTAGAACAGGGACTGATTGAGCAAAGCAAAGTGACGGCCAAAGATGCTTCTTCAAAGATTGCCCTGGTAGAGCTGAATAAAAAATGCCTCATCGCGTCCAAGAGACTCAAAGAGGAAACAGAGTCACAAACTGAGGGGAACAGCAGTAGTCAAATGAAGGCTGATGGAAATCTATCTGTAGGGCCAGAATGTGTGGAGGCAGAGGACAGGCAAAGTGGGAAGCTTTCTCCAAAGGAAAGAATCACAGAAGAGAAAGAGGGGAAACAGCTTGCATCCCCTTCTTCTATTTTGTCTTCCGTTTCAGATCCAGGTCCCAATGAAGAGGTGGAGCACCCTCCAGGTGTCGTGGAGCTGAAGAGGCAAGCCCCTCCTCCAAAGAGGCGCAGTCACCAAACAGGAAGTCAAAAGGTCAAACAAGCCAAGAGTAATTCTAAACCTAGAAGGCCTGCTGGACGAGGTGGCAGAAGAAGAAGAAAGCACCTTAAAGGGAGCAAGGGTACAAAAGCCGCTCACAGGCGAAAAAGTCAACTGAAGAGAAGAAACCTCCCCCTCGTGGAAACCAAAGAACCAGTGATACGATTAAAATACGTGTCATATAAGATGCCAAGAGCAGAGAACAACGCCAAGAGCTTCTCTCCTTATATTCGTGTTGAGAAGAGCAATGAGGTATCGTCCATCTGTACAGTCATTAACACCTTACCAGAGGAACAGTCAAGGTTCCAAAAAATGAAGAGAAAATCTTCGTTCTCACAGCCCCCTGTATCAGTCAGCAAGACATTGCCAACATCTTCAGCTATGTTACCAGGGCCTGTGGTGCTAGATTCTGTCAGGCAAGGCTGCCTGGTCTGCTGCTTATGTGGAAGACCCAAGAATCACAAGGAGCTTGGAGACCTCTTTGGACCCTATTACCCAGAGGATTATATACCACCCGTCACAAAGAACCAGCATGTCAAGGGGAAGTTGGAGATAAAGAATGAAATCAAAGAGAGGCGAGATGGGGTTTCCACAGAATCCAAGGGAGCTGACTCGGACAATGAGAGCACTGCCAGTATTACAGCCGAGGTCCCACCAAGTTTGGAGAAGGCTCCATTCAGTCTGGAGAAGGCAACAGAGGTGGAAGATCAGAATCCGCTTAGGACTAGCTCAAGAGAAAAGTGCAAAAAGCTGAGCTGCTACTGCTGTGAGAAAACGGCTGAAGATACGGAGCCGAAGAAAATGAAGAAGAAGCCAGGCTTGGAGGAGGAGCTGCAGGCCCCTGAGCTGCCCCTTGACCCCCACGAGCACTGGTTACACGGAGCCTGTGCTGTGTGGACCAGCGGAGTGTACCTGGCTGCTGGCAAGCTATACGGTTTGCAGGAGGCTGTGGAGATGGCCAGTGAGATGGTGAGATATCAAACTCTGATCATTAGGGGGCTAGGAAATGCTGCCTGCTGAAGCACCACAGAGATAAACTTGATGCAAAGAGGCCATAAAAACATTGTGCAAGAGAGATTCAGTAACGATAGAATTATTAAGTTTTGTTTTTGAAAGGGTAAAGTAGGTCAGAGCAATGTCCCTTTAGATGCAAGTTTAGATAGAGTAAAGGGGTTGCAAATCCCCACATTGGCCTTTGATGGGAAAGTGGGGCGTTCCTAAGGGATGGCCGACTTGAATCACAGTGCATTCCCTATTGACCATTTGACCACAGCAGCACAAGTGAAGGTAACTCTCCGTTCCCCAGACAGATATTAGACTGTAAGGCAGCTTCACTGGATAATTCGGGTCCCTGAAACTGGTGGCATGGAGACTGGGGAGAAACACAGATGATAGCAGCAGGAGTAGGTCGCTCTCCCTTTGAGCCTGCAACACCATTCAGTGTGATCACGGCTGATCATCCAACTCAGTCTCCTGTTCCCATAGCCTTGGATCCCTTTAGCTTTAAGAACTATATCTAACTACTTCTTCAGGACACTTAGGGCTTTGGCCTTAAGCACTTTCTATGCCAGAGAATTCCACAAGCTTACCACTCTCTGAATGATATCATTTCTCCTGATCCAAGTCCTGTATAGCCTACCTCATATCTTTAGACTGTAAACCTTGGTTCTGGACTTGTCAGTCATTGGGAACCCCCTTCCTATGTTTACCCTGTCTAGTTCTGTTAGAATTTTATAAAGTTTCTATGAGATCCTCCCTTATTATTCCAGAAGAGTTAAGTACAGTTAGGCAGTGGAAATGAATTGCTTAAGTTCCTCAGCAGAACAGTTTCATTATAGGGACAACAAAACAAAGATTGTGAGGAAACACCGAAAAGAAGTTTTAAGGAGCATCTTAAATACACTTGAGTGATTTTAAAATAAAGGTTATCAGGATGCAGCAGGGGAATGAGACTTAATGAATTGTTCTTTCAAAGGCACAGTGGACCAAATGGCCTTCTGTGCTGTACAATCCAGAGTCAAATCATTTAGAAGATTTAGAATCAAGTGGATAGTTTTCTCTTCCCTCCCTAACCCTTGTAGCAAGATCACCACCCCCCCCACCTCCAGTGCTACACCAATTTGTCTTCAATAAATCTTGTACTCTATTTTAAACTCCTGCTACCAACTGGGTGTGAGGTGGTAACCTTTCTCTGCCCAAGTTCATTAAGTCCTAAGAGTTCCTCAGTTTCCGGGATGACAGTCTTCTATTCTCTTCATCTTGCCTTGAAAGTGCACGTTTTGGTTCTATCTCAGATTGTTGTGTGCTGTAAGAGGAAATGACTTCACTTGGTTCATTGTGTCCACTCCCGACTGTTTCAAAAAACCTAACCAATTACTTTACTGAAAATTTCCCCTTTCAAACGTTTGCGTGATTGAAGATTACTTCTTAAATTTCCAATTTATTTGGATTTTTCTTCACAGTCCCCTCCTCAGAAATAGTGTTACTATTTCCTGCAGAGGAAATCTAGTTTAATTTCTAGGAAGGTTAATCCCAATTTTTTTTTAATGACTAGACATCAACTTTAAGTCATCTAACTTCTGTTGATGAAGTATTGGTGGTAAGAGGAAGGGGGTGGGGAATGCTATTCCTGATCATAGAAGGATATGAAATAGCTTGTGGCATCTGGTGTCAGTAAAGCAGTACAAATAATTTTTTTTCTCTGGCGCCCGTGCTGTGGGAGTTTGATCAAGCCACTATGGATTATTTCCCTGCTGAGTGGTAATTGTATCTTCATGTTCCATCACTGCGTTTGAAGATTTTTTTTCTCCCAGAGTGAGAATCCCAGTCAGTATCACACTGGTACTCTACGCTATTGAAATGACTAATAATCTACTCCTGTCACACTAGATGAGCCAAAAATAATTATCTTTGCAAATAAGATCCTGAGAGTTGGAGCAAAAAAAATGAATATAGTCCATTTTGTGTAGTAAAGAGGCCTCAGGTTCTTCAGAAGTGTAATTGACAGCAATTAGATGCAGAGCAAAATGATTAAAGGTGGGTCATGGGACAAAACGACTGTATGAACTTTAATATCCTGAAACAACCCGAAGTGCTTCACTGGAGCAAGTTTCTAACTGAGTCTAGTACAAGGAGACATGGCGTGGGTTTTGAAAAGCTTCTTAAAGGAGAATTGGGGGATAGTGAGGGAGGGGTGCAGAAAGTTTTGGGAAAGAAATTCCCTGCTTGGTCTGGTGGGATGAAAAGAATGGGGTCTGCACAAAAGGCTGAGCCAGAGAGAGAAGGCATTCTTGCAGGGTTAACTTCATTTTAAAATGTTGTTACTCTGGGTGGTCAAATTTGTTGAATGTGCAGCTCCTTGCAATCTTTCTGAGGGGCCAAACACACATGTTTTTATTCACAGGATGCTCCTCTGATGCAAGTGTATAGAACCAATGGTTTTAGAGCTCAGGACAAAGCTGTTTACTTGTTTATTGTCTCCTTTTTGGAAAGTGAAATTTAGGTCCATTTTCTGCTTTTAAAAAAAATAATTGTGCAGTGTTTATTTTTTCTTCACAGAAATGTTCCACGTGCGAGCAGGCAGGTGCCACTCTGGGCTGCTACACCAAGGGGTGCAATCAGAAATATCATTATATCTGTGCCATTGAGTCAGGTAAGGAGGACACCATCTCTCTGTAATTGTCAAAACTATCCCTCCCTGTTTAACTCAGCTGTAGTCAGTAAACATTGACACAAATTTAAGACTTAAATCTCGTTCAATTCTGTACCCAAAGAGAGGTCCACCCAGATTTTTTTCTCCCCCCATGAGCCACATAACTGTATTCCATGCCTTGTTAACCTCAGCACTGATATTTTCTGTGCATCTTCGGGATCATACAATGTCATAATAGAAATAAATATTTAGCACACCAGGTAATACCAAAGTAAAGAAATTGCCATGATATAGCACAAGTCATAAAACAGCACATAACCTTAGGATGTGTCAAAGTATTTTACAGCTATTAGTGTACTTTTTTGCAGCGTAATAATTGTTATAATGTAGAAAGTACAGCAGCCAGTTATCCCACAAATGGTTGCTTCCGCAAAAAGGGAGTGTGCTGGTTGGGAGGATGCTATTGGCTGGGATGCGGCAACCTGGAAGATGCTATATTCATATATGTAGCGATGCAGAAGATTAAAAGGGGTCATGTATTGATTTTTTAAAAAGTGCTCATGGAAACCAAAATTTTATATTAACATTAGCTGTGACATCGGAGCACTATCCTGTCTCTTTTTTATAAATAGCAATTTGGGATCTTTCTGGTCCACGTGACAGGGCAGATAAAGCTTTGGTTCAATGTCTCACCTGAAGGACAACATCATTTGATAATGTTGTATTCTCTCTGGGTCTTGTTTCTGCGCTCAACTGCCTCGAGTGGAGTTTGAATGGACGATCTTCTGACTCCGAGCCACAGTTGGCACTTTATCCCAAAGCAGTGTTGTACCTCTTCTTGCTTTTTCGTAAATGCTGTTGAGCCTGTGCTAATTATTGTTCTTGTTTTTGCTTTCACTCATCCCTACTCCCCACAGGCTGCCAATTAAGTGAAGAGAATTTTTCAATGAAATGTACAAAACATAAGGTAGGAAAGAAATGAATTTAGGAAGCTGCACTTTGAAAATATGTTTCCTTTCAGCTTTTTCTTCCCAAAGTGAAAATTACAATATAAACAAAAGGCAACCTTGTGTCACTGAACTGCTGATCATGAAGTAAATCTAATGTTCAAATTGGAATTCTACATTTAATGCTTTGATACAGAGGCAAACAGGCAAAGTTCACCAGTGGGTGGATTTTTATATACTATATATAGAATTGGTGTGCAGTCACTTGGTGTGCTTGTTCATTTTAATCAAAGGTTTGGAACTGTAACTAGCATCAGAGATAATAAAGCTGAATGTTTTCATTGTTGAGATCAACAATTCACCGTGCCAGACGAGAAGCTGCAGGATTCCTTCTATAACTGCTCCCAGCCTTGTTTACGTTCCATATGTGAGCTGACATTGTATTAACAATGAGCAGCCCTTCACAGAATTGTGACTGGTATACCGATGGCTGGCAATCCATTTACATTGAGGGCAGACTGTTAATTGGAACGTCATACGTGTTTTTCGATCTTGGGAACTCTGCAAAGCAACTGGTGTTCTATTTTAGAGAAATGCAGATACTAGAACAGCAATGAACAGATACAATGTTTGCTCGTTATTTGAGTTAAGTGTTGGCCATTTCATTGGGGAAACTTTCCTGCTCTTGTTTTAGCAGCATTGTGATTTATTCAGTCTGTTACTGCCATTCATAAAACTGTCAAGTAAATTAGATGCCAGAAGCTACATTCTTGTATTCGGCTCAACTAGGTGTTTACAATAGCATTATGTTAAAAGGGAAATTCAAAATGATCCATTGACGAAATTAATTCAGTTTCCTATTGAAATCTAATATCTTGATAGTTTATAAAATAATACAAGGCCTGTAAACACTTCATTAATGCTATATCATTTTTAGTATACAGTGCGATGTTTGTCTATATATGTAGCCAACTTCACCACTAGGTGGAGCATTGTACTGGTCTTTGCATAATTGGAACAACACTGATTAGTGAGGAAATCAAAATGTCTTCTTATCACATCCACAGCTTAATGGTGACGCAGCATCGTCTAACCATTTCCTTAATAAACAAATGGAAAAAGTTGTGTTGGTTCAGACCTGATAGCAATGTGATCACTTGGGGTAAACAGTATAAACACTCAAATCATGATCTGACAGGGGGAATGACCAAACTAATCTGGTCTGGATAACTGATGGGATCAGATGATATCAGTTAAATTTAGAATTTTGCTAAAAAAAAATTTTGTTCTTCCCACTAATGGCATGAGCTCATGGATGCAACTTCATAAGCATAGAGGGGTGATGGTGGCAATTTTTCTTGCTGATGCCCGAACTCCTGCACGAAAACAACACTCCCGTCTTGTTCCTTTATGTGGAATACAATAGTGAGGTACCATGCTCCTGTAAAATTTAAACACCACCATAGACTGAAATATTCCTCTAGTTCTTAATCTTTCATGTGTTGTAACTGACTTTTTTTCTACTCTCTTTTTAGAGCATATTGTCTAAAACACTATAACAGCAGGAAAGTTCCACTGTGCCAAACAACAGTAACACGTAAGGTGTTAAACACAGACTGCAAACCGAGAACAGTCAATGAATGTATTGTAAAATAGCGCAGTAAAAGGAATGGAAAGATACCACGATATCTGGAAAATGAGGAGGACACCAACAGATTGACTGGAACAGAGTCAGAGTCAATGTATTTTCTCCCCCATCGTATCCTTGCTGCATTTTTTTCCTGGGCGCTGGTTTGGTGGGGGTGGGGGGGGGGTGGGTAAATATTAATAGGTTCTGCGTTTTTTCTGAACTGCAAGACGCCTGTGTAAACACTGATAATTTAAGAAGCTCCAAACCATCAATTGTCTTAATGTTGCTGTGTAGATAATCTTTCGAAGTGGGAAATTGTGGTGTTTTGCAAGGGGCTGTAAGAGGACAGGGGAATAATACCAACCTGCAGTCTGTTAATATATGATAAATGAAAACTTTACAGATGAGGACAGTCTAATTTGTTAAAAATAGCTACCAAAATATGTTTTAAAACAACAAAAAAAAACACAGCTGATTGCCTGGTCATGGTTTTTTTTCCAAAGTTTTGTTCAAACAGTTTTATACAGTAAAAACAAATGAGGATACACCTGTGTCTTCAAAGTACTGCAGGAGATTGACTGCAGCAGTGAGTTTTCCCTTTATCACACTTGGCAGTATTTAATTATTTTGAGTTTGCAAAATTAATTTTTTGTAGTTTTTTAAAAACACAAGATAAGGTGGCGGTCAGGTATCACCGTGAAGTGTCAATCATCAATCTAAATGTAAGGAAGAATTATGTTTCCTGTAATTATCAGTACACCCAAGTGTTATAAAGACAATTATTAAAAATTAATGGAACTGAAGATGCCTAGGTAGTCTGATATCTATTGGGAAGGGACCCACAACTTTAAAGCTCCTTTCAATGTGTAATGTAATGTACTGTATATGTACCTGTAATGCAATGCCACTTTTTAGGAATAAAAAGCTGCAGAAAGCAACCTAGCCTACTGGCATAATTGAGCAGCTCTTGTAATCATTTTTCTCCTGTACATTGAGTTACTGTATTTAATATGATGAGATTACATGATGCATTCTTGAGACTAAGAAATTTGAAATTTCCTCCTCCAAAACATTGTGCCTGTCAGTTAAAATATTTGCAACTGAGACTTAACAAAAATTTATAAGAAAAGGTATCCATGAATGTGAATTAAGTTGGAGTTGCTGTACAGGTGATTCATGATGGAACAAGCTTGAATATAGCTTCCTTTAAATCCCATTTTCTTTATCGGTATTCCATTTCCTTGATCTCCTGCTGGGGATGATTCGGTATGGCTATCTTATTACCCTAATCAACAAGGCTGCCATTACTCCATGGTGAGGCACAAACAGGAAAAGTAGATATTTGATGGACTGCTACTGAACCGTATTCCAGCACTGCTGGGAGTGCGGAGAAATGTGACAGAAACACAAGTTCCAAAACAAGAAAACTAAAATCAATAAACAAACACGACACTATAAACCAATGTGACAACACAATAACAGTAAATTCTGTGCTACAATACTAGCAGTTTTGTGATCAGCAGCAGCACATGTCTTGACTCTAATGTTGGTCGACAGCAAATGGAAGTATGCAAATAGCTTACTAGTTCCTGACTAAAAATTAAAATATATTCAACAACTCAGTATTTCTGTGCTTTTGAGCATGTGTTTCTTTTGAACTCACTTAGAACACTACCTCTGCCTCGTTACTGCTCAAAGGATGTGTACAAAAGTTACAGGTTGTAGAAATGAGCTAAGGAGAATTGTAAAGGCTATTGTAGGGATTGGTTATTCGGCAATGAAGAAAGTTCTGCCTGGTGTCATGGGAGAGAAACTATTGAAAGACTATTAAACTATAAAAAGAAAGCTACCCACTTGCTATCTCTTAATTCTCATGATCAGAGAGTTAAGGCTTTGGGCAAGAGATGCAGATCAGAAAGAACTTTTGTTTTTAAACATAGGAACTGGTTATGACTTGAGGCTTGCTACCAATAACTGATGGAACTGGCCAGGATCTAAGATTTCAAAAGGAATTAGATGAGGGAAATGAGTTTGTATGGCTATGGGACTAAAGCAGGAAGTGTAACTAACTAGACTGCTGTAAGTCGAGCTGATATAGACTCATGAGCCAAATGGTTTCTTCTTAAATGACTATCTACCTTTTCAAACTATTGAACAGAATTGCTAATATAGAAATGGAGGTAATTATAGAAAACCAAGAGATAAATGAAGCCAAGACTGTTACCTCCAAAGGGATGAGTAATTGAGAGGACAATGTTCTGTTTAGTGGACTCTCAAACCCACAGAGTAAAATGGTATTTTTAACATGACACCAGTTATTGTTGGAGCAGCATGCAAAGTCACTAGCCAGCCACACCAGAGTCTTTCCTCCACACCATGTTAGTGGTACAAGTGTTACAGGTGATTTTAATCAGACAAAGCTAAATAAAACTTTGCATTGGCTGAGAGGACGCTAGTAATCTAATCCCAGACATTTTGCTAACTATGAAGTGGATCCAACATAAGTTTTGAAATCCTAATAAGCCTAAAGAGTCTTCATCAAATCATACAATCCCTACAGTGTGGAAGCAAGCCATTTGGCTTGTCGAGTCCATACTGACCATCTGAAGAGAACATCTCTCCCTGCTATAACCTGACATTTCCCATGATTAATCAACTGAGCCTGGACACTGGACAATTTAGCATGGCCAATCCACCTAACCTACACATCTTTGGACTGCAGGAAGAAACCAGAAGACCCAGAGGAAACCCACACACACACGTGGAAAATATTTAACTCCGCAACATCTGCCAGACAGTGGAATCAAACCAGGTCCCTGGCACTGAAAAGCAGCAGTGCGAACCACTGAGCCACCATGTCACCTTTCTTCGAAATTATACACATTCTCCCCCCCCGCCCCCCACACACACACACATGAGTACAACCCAATTTCAGAAACCACCATATGTTGTCACAATGTTGCAACTTGCAATTTAAGGTCCTCGCCTTTATATCTGTGAATAGAACCTCAACTTAATGCCCCATCCAGGGGGCTGCAGTTTCCTCAATTTGGTATTTCCCCAAGTACTCTGTTCAAATCCTTGTGTGCATTCAAACCCAGGAGGCAAGTGTGCATGTGACTCATCAGAACTGAGTGACCATTGTGCTTGCACATGCCCCAGCTCTTCTAAATACAAAACAAGGATAAAAAATCCTGAGGATTTGAAAAATAATTGGAAATTACATTAGAGTAAAAAAAGTTTATATTTTGTCATAATACTTTCATTTGTGTTATTTTAATCATATAAAAGTATATTGCACAAAAAAGCCCAGAATGGCTTTGTTATTGGTGCAGTATTACAAGGGAAGCTAAGCTTCTAGAGAAACAAGTGCTTTTAATTCTACAAAAATGAATTTGCTGCATTCCAACTCATCTTAAAAAATTATAAATATTTTTATATATACAGTTTTAAACTATGAAAATACGATTTTTATTTGACCAAGTCATCATTTTAATAAAAGAAGTGCATTGCTTCTCTTGGGGGGAGGGGTTCGTGTATGCTATGTACAATCACAATGATTCTGGGGTGTGGGGTACGTTCTTATATGAAAACGAAACAAACATTTCAACTTGTGGTGACTGTAGTGCCACTACCCAGTTTCATGATCATCTGCTGGCAATCGTGGAGAGTCCGTTTGTCACCAATCTTTTCCAAAGTGCGGGCTGCCTCTGCGAGCATGCCTACACGCTGGTCTGGCGCAGACAGGAAACTTGGGGGCAGGTAACGACATGCTAACAGAAGAGCTTCAGCATGTTCCCGCCGGCCTGGGTGTGTGTCAGACTCACCTATCAAACAGAACAGGAAATACAGAAATGAGTCAGCAGTCAAACTTAGGTGCAGAAAGGCACTCACAGCTTGATTGATGAATTTAAAAACTTCCTTGATAGATAAATGAGCCACACAGTGTAATGAGCCAGAAAGCACAGAAATACCAGTTTAAATTGTCATTATATGGTCAGTTAGCAGATATTATCCATGGCAGGTACAATTGTTTTCAGAGCTTCTGGATCAGGGAGCAGGTAGAAATAAATGTTAGACAGATTTCCCTCCTCTGATCACTATTCTCTTGGACTTTTGGTGGAACTACGTTATTCTCAAAGGTTTTCTGATATCCATGTCCAAGCTGACCTCTTAAAAACACCAATTTCAACATGGTATGCAAGACTGCAAACTGTATGGATTGGAAAAAAATGCACAAGACAGATTCCCAGGGTGTGAATGCTGTTAAGAATCACTCTTAGGACTCACTGTGGGAAGAAGAATATTTCTGATCATTTGACAGCCAAGTGGCTGAGGAGGCCAAGCATCAAGTCCCAAACCAACGCGAATCCCACATAATCTTTGCACCGAGCACCAACATTCACCGGTTCTTGGTTTACTGATTTGAAAGGCAGGTGCAAATGAACTTTTATACCTTACAAACGGATTTAAAGGATTAGCCTAAAATAACTGCTCTCGAGGTGCTGCTTACCAGCTTTGGGTATGGGAGTTGTGACCCGCCGCCTGAGACTGCGGTCCAATAGCTGATGGGTACGGGTTGGACTGGCTCCTGCCATTAACCTGGCTGTTGCTTCATGCAGAAACACCTGAAAAATAAATTAAGTTAAAACATTATATTTTTAATCATAATGACTGTGGTTGGTGCTTCTCTCAACATCCCTCACTTGCTCTTCCTCAACTCTACAAATAAATCTCTCTTTCTCCTCCCGGTCTCATTACTAGATTCAAGTTAAGACTTGTTACACTACCAATGATTCTAGCTCATTCCCCACCCTCTACCTAAAATCTCTCAACTGCAGAGCTCCTTTCTTTTCTCAAACTGCACACTGAAGCAAAACCTGCACTGTCAGAAATGCTCACTTTTAGATGAGACTTTAAACCACAATCTCATTGCCATTTCACATAAATGTAAAAGATTAAAAGATGCACCACTCTCAGCACGGCAATCATGTGTCATCCAGACTATATTCTCAATACAAATTGGGACGGAGATCAAGAGGAACTTATTCTATCACAGGGAGTCAGTCAGTGGAATCCGTTATCATAGAGGGCTATTGAGGCTGCGTTGTACAGCATATTCAAGGCTGAGATATGCAGATTTTTAGTCAGAAAAGGAATCAATTGTTACGGAGAGAAGGCACGAAACTTACTCTTCGAAGGGCTGGTCTGAATGTTTGAGACAGCTTCCTGAGACTGCTAAGGTCCTGTTGAAAGCCTCTCAGTTCCAACGGGGATGCCTGGTGCATGCAGTTCACAGGCTGACTCATGTTGATCTGTTGCTGCCACATGCTGGTTCTGGTAATGAGCAAGAGATCACACAGCAACAGCTGCACTGCCTGAAAAAAGAACAAACGAACAATCTCAATCATGTACCTCTTTGTTGTCACAGGAACTGAAGAAGTGACGAGGGTATTTTAAAGCTCTGTAAGTATTTAACCATGGTTCCTAAAAAATCAGTTGAAAAGTTGTCACTTTTCGTTTATAGCTGCTTCACCCAAACTTCTTTTTTGTCAATGAATGTGACCACTTCCAACATGGTCCCAAATTTCCACAGGTAAAAGCTGCTGCTGATTTGGGCCTCCATTACAGGCAGTGCTGACACCAAGTTGTGGATATGATTCCTCACATGCAAGTTGCTTATCTCAGTGAATTGAGAACCAAAAAAAACACATGACAGAACAGTATAATAGACATGCACATCCACAGAAATGGGAGAGAGAGAGAGAGAGAGAGACAAACACACACAGACAGACAGAAGAGAGAAGAAATTAGTAACTAAGAAATAAACCTTTCACCAAGTCAATGCACTGGTCAGCTCTGATTTTAAAGTTCGCAGCTTTTCCTCAGATGTTCTGCTGAAATGGTGTTAGGGTCTGGCTCTGTATTGCATTGCAGGTGCATTGCACATCAAGGACACATGCAATGCAACTACAATGCACCACAGCTGCAGCCATTCATTCAGTCATGGGTCGATGAGGCAAATAAATGCACTGACCATTGTTAAATGATGCTACTTCTTGGTGTTTTCCTTCTCTCTCTCACTTTGTTCAAAAACTTGGGAGGGAAAAAAAGCTACATTTATTACCACAGAATACAAAATACATAACTATGATTATAATTAAATAGTGATATGGACTGCGTAGCTCTTCACTTTGAATCGTTTTAGTCTCGAAATTAATTATAATCTAATGTTCAAAGGTTCTCAGACCAAGTGCAGGAAGCACAATTGCTTGAATGGATAGTATCATAAATGCAAGTATCTAAAGCAAAATGACTCACTCCTCTCTATTTTAGATCAGATGAAAGGCATTGCAGTAATGAGTTTTGAACTCTACAGATCAGGAAAATCGCAGATTCACTTTCCTGTCTGAGCCATGTTAGCCGATCTCAGTTGCAACAGCTTTGCTAATAATATGTTTGACTTCAATACACCCCAAGACCCCATGTTCTCTCTCAGTTAGACATATTGTGAACATCATGGTGAAGACAGGATCAGAAAGCACCATGATGTTCTCCTTTGCCTGAACAATCTGTTGATACTTGCTTTCTTTACTCACACTTGAAAGTGACCCTGGGCAATACATTAAGAATGTAAAAACTATCGATGTACCAAAGTTCCAGCAGGTTCATATACTAGCATTTTAGCCAGAAAAAGTAAGCAGGTAGCACATGGGGAGGTTGAAGAGCATTACCTGGAACAAACCACTAACTTCAAATAGTACTTCAAATTGAAGTACAATCCAAAATAAAAATTATGCTCCAAGGAATGCCAGAACTTCCTAAATTCCTCATGCCATTTATAAAATACAATGGCTATGGAATCTCTGTCAGAATTCTGACTGACGACACTAGGCAGAATTTAATTGGAATAAAAATGTTAAATTGGACATGTGGAAGAGGAGAGAATGGGAAAGAAAGACAACTTCCTACAGAAACTAAATTAAAAATCTCACTGGAGACCTCCAATACTTCTCACAGAATTTTGGGTCCACTACACATCAACAAGACCCTGGCACTGTTTTAGCAACAGGTCCTTGTTGGCTTGGAAATACAGCATCAATATTTCTAGGAGGACATCTCTTGTTGAGATTCAATACTGCCCTCTCTCCCTGCCCCAGCAATATCCTCTTTCCATCAATATTAGAATAAAATGCACTATAATCATCAATCGCAGAAATACTCCAGAGGAAAGTGAAGGCAGTTTTAAACTTTCTTGCATAACACATTATGGAGTAAGTCCACTGTTCTACAAGTAGTTATTCCCACATAAAAAGCTCTTTAACACCTTCCTACCTAAACTCATTAGTAAACATGGAGCATTCAATCCGTAATGCCAACTGTAAGCTGTTTGAAGGGTTCAGACAGAAGGGTATTGAGCAGGCACTGCAGTATCCCCCAGCATGGGGGAAGGCAAAGTCGCAAGGCTGAGTCATGTTTAAGTGCTTTCCAATACTACTAGGTAGCCAGTGTAGTAGCAGCCTGTACAGGGAAAAGCAGAATAAAAAATACATAGAGGGCAGCTTACCGAAAAATATCTGCCTATTAGTAACACCTAAAAATATAAAAATGTTGATTCTTTATTCGAGTGCCTGGAGGAATCAGTTTTTTATTTGTTTTGGGATGCAGATTAGAAAATTGATCAGTAAATCACAATGTTAAGAGGATTTTTGGCAGCATACAGAAAACCCATAGCAAGGATTCATCAATCGCCATTATATTTTTTCTATTTATCATAATGGAATATGTTAGCATCAGAAGGAGAGCATATTCAGTAATTTCTCTCTTACATTGTACGCACCTATGTCACACAAATGAGTCATCCAAGTCTTCCCCCTACCTTGTGAATACTTTTGCTTGTGGGAGATGCCATGTTGAGGCTGTCCCTCAGGTATCCACTGGCTTTCTCACAATGCACGAGGCTCATCTGGCTACTCTCCTGTTTAACCAGCATGGCACGAACACCCCTGAATGTAAACAGGGCTGCTTTTGGCAACTGATTCCTGCAAGAGATTAGTACTCGAGAATCAGGCAAGATTCCACAAGGATGCTGATAACTCATAATATAGCTGGGTATGTACATTAAATTCCACTGGAAAAGGGACATTAGCCAGCTTATGTAGCTGGCTTAGGAGAAATGTACAGATGAAGCATGCAGTTGTCAACTCCATTCCTTCACTAAGATTCAAATAACAACCTAATTTTTAAACTGATAAAGGCCTGTGATTAGTGGAATATACAAGAGGTAGTAAGTATCCCCCCCTTCTCAAAGTAACACTCCTAATTAAACTGTAACAAAACAAAAGCAGGAGATTTAAACAAAACCTAACAAATCATATTATGTGAAAATTCTGGTGTGATGCTTATAATTTTTTTATATAAGAGTAACAAAAAGTTCAACATGCAGAAGTGCCAAGTACCTAGATATCACCACATGACCAGCATCTTAGACAAAGACTTTGTACAGAGATTTATTCTGTACTGCAATTACCCCATCGTACTCAACTGGTATTATCTTTAAAAAATGCAGAAAATAGGGAGTGATACAAGCTGGATGATCTCTGGCGGGTTTATTTACAGTTAAACCAATACAGTACAGAGTAGTCTTTGGATACAGCCTGTGACTTGGTGCTATCATGCAGAATGAAGGCTTCTGGTCATGTGATGACATTCAAATACTTGGTACACATGCATGTTGAGCTTCCGAAATGGACACAATTCTTAAAGCAACAATGAAGCTATGCTGTTCTCCAGTTGCTAGGGAGAGGGGCATGGCCGTTTTGTTTCAACCAGAACTAAAAGCCCCTCGTGAAAGGAGCCGCATTATTAGACTGTAAGGAAGTACAAAAACTTAAAAGGAAACATAGCTACACAAATGAAGATGACAATCCAGTCTTTGGCATGTATTCTACTACTGGGTAAAGTCGTTCTGCTGCCTCATCATCACCTTGCAGCCAGTTAATAGCAACAACAATCATGGAAACCCACCACTTGGCTACAGGATCAGGGCTAGTAGATACAATGAAGAGAAGGTATTAAAATCATTGGGCGAGCAAAGCACACTAAATCATAGAAATGAGGGGAATCACGTTCAGTCCTCTGTGTGGAATAGTGACAAATAATTGTAATCAATGGATTTCCTTTATTCTTCCGTAATTTTACGATTGTGCACCTTGTGTTATGATATTGGATAACTGCCCCAATCTATTAAACAAATTTTCCTGTAATTATCTACTGTTTTCAAGAATGAAGCACACGTGACTCTAAAAATCACAATTAGAATCACTGGTTGGTAGTCTAACGATAAACAAGGCAATGTTGTTCTACTGCAGCAAGATCAGCCATATAACATTCAGAGTACATTCCAAAGAGATCACAGGTGAGTAATTTTGCCTTTACAACCATCCAATTTGAGATTAGCAATTCCAGTCTGTAATACTGAATTTCTGACAAGTGGAAATCTGAAAAGCTGTAATGTCAGAGATCCACTCAGTGGTAAAAAGACAGTACTGCAGTTCATAAACTTACTTGAGTACTTTTAGTGCAGAACAGACCCTCTGCTTACAAAATGGGGCCCTAAACCTTTTGAACTTGTAGAATAGTGGAATATTCAAAGCATCAGTTTGACTCACCAAATAACACTTAAGGGTAAAACAACATGCTTTAAGATATTCTCAATGGATGTAATCTAAGAGGAAATATTTGGAGAGATTCCAAATAGCAACACTTACTCCACTGAATGCAGAGTCTTCGGCATGTATTCTACTACTGGGTAAAGTCGTTCTGCTGCCTCATCATCACCTTGCAGCCAGTTAATAGCAACAACAATCATGGAAGCCCACCACTTGGCTACAGGATCAGTGCCTGTGTACAGAATGAAGAGAAGGTATTAAAATCATTGGACTAGAAAGCACAGTCTGCTGATGCACTAAGTCACAGAAAGAAGGGGGATCAGGTTCAATCTTGCTCTGCGTGGAATCAGCAAATTGCAAGCCAAGTGACAGGAGACATGCAACAATTGCCAATGTCCCAGACTTGGAAGGTAGCCGGAAAAAATGCAGGCATTTCTGATACTGGAAGATGCAACGCAAATAGATATTATACACTGACGAGATCGGGCATAAGTTTTGATGCTGTCCAATGTTAAAAATCCTGCTAATATTAACTAAAATTGCAAATGAACAATAGCAGGAACACACAAGAGGAAAACTGTAGCATTTGCACTGTCTGACTCATAGGTTGGGTAGCCCACAAGATGAAATGGAACTGTATTCAGTCTAGCAACACCCAAAAGCCAAGTAATGCAACAAAGGATTCCGAAGAATGTTTGCAGGGTTACCTGTGACAGTCGTCATACTGGAGCCAATAGCACAAGTCTGTGTGGTAACTGCAGCAGCATCAGAGCAACCATTCAACAGTTGCAAGTATTCAAGAGCATCTGAGAATTCACTGTGACAGAAAGTTGGGGAAAAATAGTAAAGATCTGTACAGGACCTTGTTTTATTCTGCAAGAATGTTTAATTTAACATATAAAAGGGTACTTATTAATTTATTATTTGGAAGAGACTAAACTGCTTTACATATGTCAATGGAGTAGATAACATAATTCACGCAATGCTACTATATAATCATAAGAGATGCCTCATGCCTCTAAAGTATTGTCTTAGGCCTCTGTAGAACACTGTTTTGCTATTTATTATACCCCTAACAAAGGGACAGCTAAAGCCACACCCTTTCTTCACTTTACACATACTGCAAAGTTTTGATCTACATAAGGTGTCTACAACACAAGATACAAACTCTGACCAAATAAGTTTATAATAAAATCAAAAGAGAGCCCACCAATATGAAATCTGGGAGAAAAGGACAAGCCTTTCCTGGTGTGTCAAAAGAAAGGCAGTGAGTTCAGTTGTTTAGAACAGGGAGCATTGTGCTGAAATTACTGATCAGAGCTATACTGTCAAGACTGATAAAGATGACTGGAATTAGCCTCTAATGTACTTGGGTATATACCAGCTGATGCATGAATATACTAACTCTGTTTGGGAATGGCTCGAACAGTTCTGTTACTTAGCCCATTCTTCATTTTTGGGCCAATTCAATGCACGTGAACTGACAGCTTGGTCAAAAATCAATTTACTGAAATTCCACTGCAGTTTGTTAAATGTAAGAAATTGATGTGATGTGCATTAAGGATTCATAACATTCACTGGTCTTTTCCCTTTTCAAAAGTTGATGCAGCTGCTGATTGTATGCTTCGTCCTACATTCCCATCACCTCCCTCCAACTGTAATGTGTAACAATGCAAATACCACAGATGACATGAAGTTGCTCACCCGCCCTCTCCTGTCACTGGCTTCCTGTTCTCCGGTTTGGCAATGCAATATAATGCTTTCTCCAGCAGATGTTCACGGAAAGCTTGAGTCACCTGAGCCAACGGATCGACTGGAAGTGAAAAGCAAATAGTATTGCACTACATATTTAATAACATAATCACCGGTGATTGTTACTTCAAGTCTTGTCCCTACCAAGTTTTTTTTTGCTTTTGGCCGTTGTGGGCAAAAATTTCCAACACTCTTTTTAATGACCCTCTCCCTACCAATCTTCCCTACATACTTCAAATTTCCTTTGACGTGGCTTTGGGTCATTTCTAGATTTATGTCACTATATCAAGTGGACGTTGTTACTGTTACAATTTGGTATTTCTGGAACTGAATATTTGTTCTCACTTCTTTCACAGTCTTAATTCTATCATTTCTTTGTTCTCTTTTTTTAACTGAATTAAACAAGATGCAATAACAATCTATTTTATTAAACACAAAATGCTGGATACACCCAGCAGCTCAAGCAACAGTTATGGAACCTAATGAAAGGCCACGATCTGAAATACTGGTTGATTTTCAAAGAACTGATAATCTCTTCTGAAGCATAGATGGGAGTTGTGCACAGGGATCCTGGAGGACATCAAAGCATACTCTGAAGGCATTACCCAGGAAATTAAAGAGCCCCCTTGGGCAATTCCCCTCTCCTTGAAACCCTCAAAAAGTATCCAGTTAAATAAGAAATACGAAGGGTCTAGTTGCAGTTACACTACTGAGACAGGTTAGACTATTAAACACATTGTACACCACCCAAGTAATAATTGAACTGATTCCCAAACTTAACTTAACATAACTTCCCTCTAGGTTTAAGGCCTGACACCTAAACACCCCAATCTACCCTAAACATTCCATCACTTAGGTGGCCATTTTGCCATTTTAGATGCAGCATCCTATCTTACTTCCTACCAACTTGGCAGTCTAGCCTTCTACTCCCTAGATACCTTACCCTCACATTTACCTGAAGTATGACCTTTTCAAAGGAGCTGTCAAAAGTACCTGATGCTGGCCATTGCAGTTAGAGAGGCAGAACAGGGGGATGGGCCTGGGAGGAATGCTTTTCAGGGGGTCAGTGTGGACTCGTTGGGCTGAATGGCATACTTCCATACTGTAGGGATTCTACGATACATTTAAATTTCAGAGTACAGATTGTTGTGAAATGGGACATGGTGTACTTTCCCCTAACTGTTCTACACTATAAGAGACCTGTCAGAATGGACATACAGCTCTACATTTCTGATGGAGTTCCTATTAGAAATGTACAGCTCTTTTAGTTTGGAAAATAGGAGGAAGTGATAATCTGCGTGTCACTGGCACTCCTTGGAAAAATCTGACTTATTAACTTATTCCCTCTTCACGTACGTCATCGAACGTTTTGGCATTTCCAGCACTTTTTTTTATTTCAGCTTGGTACAATCAGCAGTAATTTATTTATGACAGTGTTTCTTATTCACATACAACATATGGAGATAGTATGTAGAAACTAGGAGCAGAAGCAGACCATTCAGGCTTTCGAGCCTGCTCAGCCAATCAATGAGATCATGATTGACCGAAATGAAAAGCATTTTCTGATCTGTCTCTATTTCCTTTGATGTTTTTAGTATACAGAAATCTATCAATGTCAGTCTTGAACATGCTCAACGACAGAGCCTCCACAATTCTCCAGATGTAAGTCACCATCCAAACACAGAATGATGAAAAGCATTTTTCCACAACTCAGTGGGTAAATGTGCTGTCGAGTATGGGAATGAATCATGCAAAGCAAAACGGTTACAAATTCACACTAACGAGTTTTGTTTGGTCACCACGGTCTACAGAAGAATTAGGGAAGAAAAACATTCAACTAAGCTTCTTGTCTCAGCAGGCTCTGCCAATTTGCATGTCTATGTTGTGTGTGTACATACACATGGAGCAGGGAGGAATACATCAGTGAGTCTAGGATTCTATTCAACTCTAATAACCTTTATACCAGAATAACCTTCCAGCATACACCACTGCGAAGTAAACAAGAATGGCTACTTGGTAAGCTACCAGAAAGTTGGCAAATTATGCACTAGCACAATTCAGGACCTCAGGAAAGGGTACATGGAGGAAAAATCCCAGAAGATGTAATGCATGACTAACAACACTAAGTATTATGCTTACTCAGGTCAAGACTCACATGTTACACCAAACCCACCTTCTGCTGCTAACAGATGAAATGTCACTAGATAAAATACGTTCTGATGGATGCCCTGAAATGTACTGAATGATCTCTCTTTGTCTCTCCACAGATATTGCCTAACCTGAATATTTTTTATTAACCAAGCAATTACCTGAGTTTCCAGTAACACTGTAAATGCTCTCTTTCGGAGTGTTCTTTACAGTCCATTCTTCATCAACAAAGAATCTATGACCTAGAGGGTGGCAAAGCCATTTCATTGCAGGCGGTATAGTACCACTTTGGGAGAGGCAAATCTGTCTGGCACTGCTGAGGAAGAAGCGCTGTAACAGAATAGTAAATATAAAGACTTTAAATACAGAGAAGAATAACACCTCTGTTGATCACTATAAAACAGAACAGAACCTCTCTAAAGTACATTGACTAAGCCCAAATAAAATGTTGAATTACCCAATTTGTGCCAAGTTAACTAGAGTCAGCCAGATAGTGGCAAGGGAAATCTGTCAAATTTCCTGCTCCCAATCACCGTCCAGTAATATTTGGTTTAACTTAGCCCTGATTTGAATAAGACAAGCCTCAGCTTTGAAGTGCTACTTTATCCCCATTGTTTTGGTTCAGGATCCTTTAGACACACCTCATTTAGGGTCACTAAGTATTACTGGCTTTAGAAGCACACACCTCAGTACATGCCAGTGCTTTTAATGGAGACACAAGAAATTCTGAAGCATCAAATTATACAAGAAGCTCACATGTACGCAAAACATTTCTCCACAATAGATTCTACAAAATTGTAAGCCAGCAGGAAGCATTTAATAAATGAATCAATTCAATATCTATACTTATGATTATTTCTTTAATAATTTACTGAAGGACTCCCCACAGAAACTATAGTCCATTTCTGTGACAGCCATTTTTGGGAAAAAGAACAATGTCTTTGTTAAATTCTTCACATCTTGTTTACTGTTGGAAACACTGAGGAGAGGCCGACAGTTAGGAAGCTTCTAAAGAGAGTCTTTTTCCTCGGATGGTGATGGCTAGCACGAGAGGACATAGCTTTAAAATTATGGGGTGATAGATATAGGACAAATGGCAGACGTAGGTTCTTTACTCAGAGAGTAGTAAGGGCATGGAATGCCCTGCCTGTAACAGTAGTAGACTCGCCAACCTTAAGGGCTTTTAAATGGTCATTGTGTAAACATATGGATGATAATTGAACAGTTTAGGTTGGATGGACTTCAGATTGGTTTCACAGGTCAGCACAACATCGAAGGCCGAAGGGCCTGTACTGCGCAATAATGTTCTATGTTCAATAGAAGGAGGAGGTAGAATTATAAAGCATTTATAGGGAATAGCAAGGATTAGTCTTTCCATCACTTAGGGTACAGTTGCAGAAAGGATGTTTGGGGACTCGTCAACTGAGGTAGTATGGGCTGAGGTTAGAGACAGGAAAGGAGAGGTCAACCTGTTGGGAGTTTTCTATAGGCCTCCGAATAGTTCCAGAGATGTAGAGGAAAGGATAGCAAAGATGATTCTCGATAGGAGTGAGAGAGACAAGGTAGTTGTCATGGGAGACTTCAACTTTCCAAATATTGACTGGGAACACTATAGTTCGAGTACTATAGATGGGTCAGTTTTTGTCCAGTGTGTGCAGGAGGGCTCCCTGACACAGTATGTAGATAGGCCACAAGGGGTGAAGCCACATTAGATTTGGTACTGGGTAATTAGCACGGCCAGGTGTGAGATTTGGAAGTAGGTGAGCAGTTTGGTGATAGGGATCACAATTCTGTTATGTTTACTTTAGCGACGGAAAGAGATAGGTGTATACCACTGGGCAAGAGTTATAGCTGGGGGAAAGGCAATTACGATGAGATTAGGCAAGACGTAGGGAGCACAGGATGGGGAAGGAAACTGCAGGGGATGGGCACATTAGAAATGTGGAGCTTATTCAAGGAAAAGCTCCTGTGTGTCCTAGATAACTATGTACCTGTCAGGCAGGGAAGAAGCTGTAGAGTGCAGGAGCCGTGGTTTACGAAGGAGGTGGAATCTCTGGTCAAGAGGAAGAAGGCGGCTTATATTAGGATGAGATGCGAAGGCTCAGTTAGGGCACTTGAGGGCTACGAGGTAGCCAGGAAAGACCTAAAGAGAGAGCTCAGAAGAACCAGGAGGAAGCATGAGACGTTGTTGGCGGATAGGATCAGGTTAAACCCTAAGGCTTTCTATAGGTATTTAAGGAATAAAAGAATGACGAGAGTAAGATTAGGCCCAATCAAGGATAGCAGTGGTAAGTTGTGTGTGGAGTCAGATGAGATGGGAAGCGCTAAATGAATATTTTTCAACAGTATTCACTCTAGAAAACGACAATGTTGTCGAGGAGAATACTGAGATACAGGCTATTAGGCTAGGTGGGAATGAGGTTCATAAGGAAGAGGTATTAGAAATCCTTCAGAGGGTGAAGATAGATAAGTCCCCTAGGCCGGATGGGATTTATCCTAGTATCCTCTGGGAAGCCAGGGAGGAGATTGCCGAGCCTTTGGCATTGATCTTTGACTCGTCATTGTCTACAGGAAAAGTGCCAGATGACTGGAAGATAGCAAATGTGGTTCCCCTGTTCAAGAAGGGGAGTAGAGACAACCCTGGTAATTATAGACCAGTGAGCCTTACCTCAGTTGTTGGTAAAGTGTTGGAAAAGGTTATAAGGGATAGGATTTATAATCATCAAGAAAAGAATAAATTGATTAGGGATAGTCAGCACGGTTTTGTGAAGGGAAGGTCATGCCTCACAAACCTTATTGAGTTCTTTGAGAAGGTGACCAAACAGGTAGAGGAGAGTAAACCGGTTGATGTGGTGTATATGGATTTCAGCAAGGCGTTCGATAAGGTTCCCCACAATAGGCTATGGTACAAAATGCGGAGGAATGGAATTGTGGGAGACATAGCAGTTTGGATCGGAAACTGGCTTGCTGAAAGAAGACAGAGGGTGGTAGTTGATGGGAAATGTTCATCCTGGAGACCAGTTACTAGTGGTGTACTGCAAGGGTCGGTGTTGGGTCCACTGCTGTTTGTCATTTTTATAAATGACCTGGATGAGGGTGTAGAAGGATGGGTTAGTAAATTTGCAGACAACACTAAGGTCGGTGGAGTTGTGGATAGTGATGAAGGATGCTGTAGGTTGCAGAGAGACATAGATAAGCTGCAGAGCTGGGCTGAGAGGTGGCAAATGGAGTTTAATGCAGACAAGTGTGAGTGGATGCACTTCGGTAGGAGCAACCGGAAGGCAAAGTACAGGGCTAATGGTAAGATTCTCAGTAGTGTAGATGAGCAGAGAGATCTCAGTGTCCATGTACACAGATCCTTGAAAGTTGCCACCCAGGTTGACAGGGCTGTTAAGAAGGCATACAGTGTTTTAGCTTTTATTAATAGAGGGATCGAGTTCCGGAACCAAGAGGTTGTGGTGAAGCTGTACAAAACTCTGGTGCGGCCGCACTTGGAGTATTGTGTACAGTTCTGGTCACCGCATTATAAGAAGGATGTGGAAGCTTTGGAAAGGGTGCAGAGGAGATTTACTAGGATGTTGCCTGGTATGGAGGGAAGGTCTTACAAGGAAAGGCTGAGGACTTGAGGCTGTTTTCATTAGAGAGAAGAAGGTTGAGAGGTGACTTAATTGAAACATATAAAATAATCAGAGGGTTAGATAGGGTGGATAGGGAGAGCCTTTTTCCTAGCATGGTGACAGCGAGCACGAGGAGGCATAGCTTTAAATTGAGGGGTGAAAGATATAGGACAGATGTCAGAGGTAGTTTCTTTACTCAGAGAGTAGTAAGGGAATGGAATGCTTTGCCTGCAACAGTAGTAGATTCGCCAACTTTAGGTACATTTAAGTAGTCATTGAATAAGCATATGGACGTACATGGAATAGTGTAGGTTAGATGGGCTTCAGATCGGTATGACAGGTCGGCACAACATCAAGGGCCGAAGGGCCTGTACTGTGCTGTAATGTTCTATGTTATCCAAGACTATGGGCTATATTGAGGGGTGGGGAAGGAAGGAACAACTGTACACCTGTTAAAGCTTATGATATTACAAAACATTCTTTTCAAAACTCCAAATAGATATCGCTAAGAAAACAGCAATTTTCTACTTCTAGCATTCATTATGTATACCAGAAATAATAACTACCAAATTGGAAAGTTCAACTATAATTCTGCAGGATGAACAGAACCTTTTCTACCACAATCCCACATAAAATGTACATTTGCTCTCTTGAATGGACAGGAACAGCAAAGCACTGACAGCTATACTCGGAAACAGTTGGAGGCAAGCAAATTATTCACACTGCCTTGCTATTTTTCTGACATACTTTTCTAATATGCTACTCTACTGCTATCCTCCAGCTGTAGCCAAATCACTATTTTCTTCACATTCATTGTGTTTTCTGTGCATGCATGAGAACCCATATCCAACAACATATGCCATATTAAGCCTAATAGAACGCTTCCTGCAGAACAGATTCTCTGAAGTGAAGTAGTGCCTCCTAGACATGCATAGGAGGCAAGAATTTTGTGTAGTGATGTTAGTTCAAATACAGCACAGCACTCGGGACTCCTGTATTTAAATTTTACATTGTTAGATTTTACTGCACACATCTTTTAAATGTCATTTTCTTTCTTACAAATTATTTATCATTTGGAACAAGGCAAGTTAAATGTTCCGCAGGAATCTTAAGAAATAAATCAGTCACGGAAAGTTCACTGAATAGGTTTAGCTTAAACTCTGCTCAGTGGAGTGGATCTTCTTTCCCACAACATCCAATAGCCCATACCAGAGATGGTTTGTTAACTAGTGTCCATGGGGAATCATACCTACAATTGTGTTTATTACTTATAAGTACAGGATTTTCTTTTTAAATCCAGCCGACATGTCTTACAGACAAGTCAGACAATAAATATCTAGGTGCTACTCACTGTCATGAAGTGGAGTCTTTTGTGTAAGCTGGTTTTGATTCGGATCGCTGCTGCCACATAGATTTCTGCCATAGTAGCAACAGAGATAGCATCTCCAGCACATTCAGCAAGGTTTACGGCACTCAAAGCCATGTTAATTGCAGACAAGCGGCTTCCGCCAAGTTTGCCTAAGAGTAATGGAGAGCCAGACAGCCTTAATTACAAATCCGTATACACGAAATGAGGTAATACAGAAGAAAACAAGGACAGATCACAAAGACTTTAAAGTAATTACAAGTCAGAATGTTCTTTCCCCACCTACACATGTGGGATGGTAAAGATACTCTAATATCAAGTGCACTCAACTCTACTAACATTGGGCCATCAAGTTCCCATTTGTTTCAAGTAGGTGGTCCAGGGGGTCTAGGCCTGAAATGTCAGCTTCTGTGCTCCTGAAAATGCTGCTTGGCCTGCTGAGTTCATCCAGCTTCACACTTTGTTATCGTGGTCCGGGATGCCTGATTTTGTTTTAGAGGCATGTAACTCCTAGCACCCAAATGAGTCTGTTGCAGATATCTCTGAACAAAAAGCCCACAGTTGCTGGCATTCGCTTTCTTCTTACTATGACATATGGTAAGGTAACAAATAATCTATCTATCTACATAAGCTTTGCAAAGGGACAAATTTAACAAACAAATTATTTCACTCGCTCAAGCCGTGTTTTAATCATAAGGGACATGGCAATTTTGCAATGAAAATTACTGTTGCAATGTTAGCATCAATATTTTTTTCTGGATTTAGTAAGTTAGTTAATATATCAAGCCCCGTTTCATTGAAAATTGGTGAAATAATTTTATTTCTCTATTCTTAAATAAAATGCTGGTGTATTGGTTTTACAAGTGTTGCAATACATCCACTCAGTTTGTGTTGGCACATCTGAGCGTTGTGAGTGTTGACAGGCTGTTTACTGACTAAGCTTCATCCTGTCCTCACCCACAATGGAGATGCATCTACCAAGAGCTACTGCGTACTTGGCTGATACCTTTTGTCCTTTTTATCCAAGGGAATCATTCCACAGAACAAAGCCTTCAGAGAGCTTTCCTGGGTTTTGATACAAGGACACGCATGGCATTCATTTAACCCAGTGAAATAGCAGATCAGACATGGACCTAGGTCTCCATCCTGTTAAGTCACTCTAATGACATCAATTGTAAATATCAAGCCTTCAATTGCCATTACTCAAAGAGATCACCTAATCATTATCAGATAGATCTGGAACATGGCTGTGAGGGAATTAACTGCTCATTTTTCTACGTTAGAACAGCAACTACATTTCAAAAGTTACTTCAACGTAGGTGAAACATTTTAGGAGATGGTGAGGCCACGGAACATGCTCAAAATGCAAGTCCCTTCTTTCAGGAAATGATTTAAAACTGATCCTCACACATATATTGTGTAATGAACTTAACTAGAAATTATATGATTAGTGGGAACCCTGGATGAACTTTTAGTTATCCTCACCTTAGCTTTATTAAGACCAGCTGTAGCACTGCAAGTGACGTTTTAAACGAGACTGCTGAACTAATTAAAAACAGGGTTTAATGCAAGAGTAGTAGCATATCGACCCATTCTCCGTATTATCCTTGAATAGATGGAGCACCCAATGACGAAAACTACCTGACATTCTATTTTTTCTCTCATGTTGCATTGAACACTGAAGCTGTCAAAATGACTGTAGCACAAACTGCAGAAGTTAATCTGGAAGAATGTGTATTTGTGATCAATGGACATTAAGTACAAAATGTTGCTATTTCAAAAGGTTTTCAACTTTGCGCAAAATACACACCAGTCATGTGGAGCTGTTGTAGCTTGTGATAGACCAGTGCCGCATCACGGGTGCTCTTCTTCATATCATCTTGCAGCTCCTTTTTCTGCCTGAAGCCTCCAGCTCGTGCTGCAAACCAGCGCCCAACCCACAACCGTTGCAGAATATGCCGGATGACATTCCACATTAGACTGCAGGCAAAGTCCAAGTTGGATGTAGGCAGAGGACGCCCCAGTGCCTTCAGACAGGTCCAAAGATTCTGGGAAGCTTGAGCAAAATCTCCCTAACAAAAATAAATGAGGAAAGCATATTGTTATTTTTCTACAGAAGTTTTAAAACTTTTACTTCTCTTTTTAAAAGGAATCTCAAATTTTCTCCCCATCTCAACAGAAGTCCCGATTCTGCAGATGCACAGTTTCCCCAAGTGCTATAATTCCTCTGAGTGGCCACACTTCACTTGTGGCCAAAGACATCAAGTGTCAATACGCTAGTTGCTCACATGTGACATCACAGTCAAGATGGATTCTGGCCTCAATCTGCACCTTTGCCAGCACATCAAGCAATCAGTTGCAGAAACGCCAGCTGATTTTCTCTCTGTAAACTGGAGACATTTGAAGCCTACTGTTGCACATAATGCAACCTTCATTTCTGACTAGCACACAATAACTGTACTTTACATCATGAGTCAAACATCAGGCAAACAGCATTAGTGGCTTCAGAAAATAACAACAAAACAAATGAAATTTAACACAACAACAACAAGAACTACTCACACAAAATTTAAACTGTTAATTTAGATACAACATGTCAAATCGTTACTCTGCCAACAACTAACTAACTTGCTCAGACATCACTAAAGTCATACTGTAGATGAGAGATTTTGTTCCCATAAGAGAATTCTATGTGCAAATCATGATTTCAGGTCTAATGTATATCCGTGAGGTAAATCAGATGAAGATTTCTGAAATGGTACAGGATAGTAACTCTTTGCAGGAAATATCACAGGTAGCAGTTGAGCAACAATAAACTTATATGCAGAAGCAAGGCCAACAATTGAGTCAGGAGTAAATCATTCTTACCCTTGCCAGGTCCAGATCAGCCTGCTTGCGATGCCTCCAGAAAAGGACAGATGATTCAGAATGCAACCTAGTAACGGGTTCACCATAGACAAAGATTTTAGCAAATACGAGCAGGACAATTATTCCGTTAATTAACCAGAGGATCAACGTTGGCCAGATCCAAGAAAACCAGATGGAAGAATCTACCAGGAAGAAAAGAGTCAAAAAAAACACATTTTACTTGTCAAGCAGTGGGGTTAATTCCAAGATCAGTAATCTTGTGTCACTCAATTTAAAGAAGGGGTTCATTAGGCTGTCACAACACCCTTGATAAATAGAACATATTCCATTATGTATTTTAACCAATCTTTTGAAACGACAAAAGAAAAACCTACACAAGTATTGCTCAACTCCTTGCTCAAAGGCTAAAGACAAAATACTTAACACTCATCCATCTTGACACATCTCCACCTGAGAATACAATTCCTGCTGTCAGCTAGACAATATGCCTATAGCACTGTTACAGAGGATGCATTTGGTGAAGTTAAGTCTGCAATTACAGAAAGTTGACTTTTCCAAATACTCAAATCCAGTCTTTTAAAATGCCTGTGGCAAACAGGAAAGTTGTATTATTAAACACCAGTATATATAAATCAGGATTCAGAGGAAAAGTGACTTGACTTAAAACTGCTGTTTTCAAAAACAACCTATCGGAGGTCTGCAAAAGTATATTAGCAAAAACGTGGATAGTACAAAGTAAGGCACTTCAATTGAAACTAGCTGTGATACCTGTTTATCTTCGTCATATATAGCTTCACCTTCAGTTATACTGGAAGCACAGATCAAGGCCATTCTTTTAAATGTCAAGAAACAGTCTAGAGCTTTTAATTTTATAAGATGATAAATGATGCTTAGTGTTAAAAACGTATCAGTGATAATGGGAACTGCAGATGCTGGAGAATCCAAGATAACAAAGTGTGGAGCTGGATGAACACAGCAGGCCAAGCAGCATCTCAGGAGCACAAAAGCTGACGTTTCGGAAGGGTCTAGGCCCGAAACGTCAGCTTTTGTGCTCCTGAGATGCTGCTTGGCCTGCTGTGTTTATCCAGCTACACACTTTATTATCTTAGTGTTAAAAACATTATGTTTAGCAACATAGACTGACTGAGGTTTGAACTGCACTCTGAGAAGTTCCTCCTGATCTAAAGAAGAATATCCAAGAAGGGAGATATGAGAAGACAAATAACTTATTTTTTAAAATTATTTTTAATTCCTGAGAAGGAAACAAAGAGTAAATTTCAGTCCAAGGTTTGGAATGTTGACACACCCCAACCTTAAAAGTAGATCTCCCAGTTGGATTGCTGCTGAGCTGTGCCAGGATGCAGAAGCTGTCCACTGAGCATAATCGTCAAAGGTAGACAGCAGCCCCGACAGAGTCTGCAGCTGCATTGCAGCAGAGAAGAGCCAGAGAGAATTGAGCACACGGCCAACTAAAATGTACTGTGCCTGATCACCCACACAAACCCTGAACAGCAGAATATTTCCTTTGTTAATATATTTTACTTCATTAAACCCTGTTAGCTTTGTGCTAACATGTGCTAGACTATTTGGATTTAGTGATTTTCAAATTGAGAATTGCCTTATGGCCCTCCTCGGCCCATTAACAAGCTTTTCAAGATGTTTCAAAGGTCATTAAGAGCAACAAGATTCCCAGCTCCACAAACCCCATTCCCAACCTCCTGAAACCACTATGAAAAATACCTGTTTGCCTGGGAAGTGCTGGGATACTGACATGCCATCTGGGAGTGTGAGTTTCAAAATGCACCTCCTTCCTTTCACAACCCCATGGCAAATAAAAGACCTGGCCAAAAAGTAACTTTTCATGATTTCTCACCCCATTATCACATTTTTTAAAAAAATCAGGCCTGAAACATCAGCTTTTGTGCTCCTGAGATGCTGCTTGGCCTGCTGTGTTCATCCAGCTTCACACTTTGTTATCTTGGATTCTCCAGCATCTGCAGTTCCCATTATCACTAAAATGGAATGTAACTATTATTACCCTATGTAAAATAACTAGAAGTCAAAAAGGTATTTTGAAATGTGTTATATAAATGCAAGTATTATCTCTTTAGAATAAAGGAATTATTAAGGGCAGAATGGAAATTGAACAATTTGTGAAATCCAAAAGGAAAAGTCAATTTATTGCAGTTAAGCATGAAAGTTCACATTATATTTAGGCTCCCGTAGTATTTAGTTTTGAAACATGATATTGTGATTCCCCAAACTAATTTTATGAAATATCTTTGTTTCCCTACATTAAAACACACTATCAACAGAACCTCTGTAGCTCCAAACACGAAGGTATATATTCATGCTACATAAATATAAAGCAATTAGTTTTCCCAATCATCTGTTGCATCAAAGGTAGAAAAACCATGAAATCTTCAAAAAACAGCAGAGATTCCCTATGATTTGCTGCTTTCCAAACAAAGTTATGATGCATGAGTGGCAGAACATAAATGGACTTTCACCATCAGTTTAAACCTTGTGGATTCTTCTGATAGTTTAATTTCATTTTATTTTCAAGATTGCTCTTCTAATATATTTTCTGACCAGCCTGTTCAGAAATGTCATGAGTCACCTCTGGAGCAGATGAGACTAAAACCCAGGGCACCTGGCTCAGAAGTAGGGACACTATTACTGTTCCACAAGAGCCGTCAAATACTTTCCATTAGTACTGGTTGAGCCCTACTCTGAAATCTATTTTTTTTCTTCACATTGCTGCTTTTCTATCTGTTTCTTTCTCTGTTTATCATTCTTGCTTCTCCGTAATCCCCCTATTCATTCCTCTTTTGTCTTTAATTTTTTGGGTAGAAAGATGATGCAAGTTTTGCCTGCTGCCACTATGTATTTGCATATTATTACTGTGTCATTTTGCACTCAATTGTTTGCCTCCTATCCTATGTTTCATCTCTCATCTATTCTTAATAACCTCTATCACTTAACTCAATGTTTCCACTACCTTTTGATTTATTCTTACAGCCTTTGTATTTCCACTCTTCTCACCTCAACTGGTGTACCGCAAGGGCTTGAGATCGTTATGACACGTCGGCACAACATCGAGGGCCGAAGGGCCTGTACTGTGCTGTAATGTTCTATGTTCTATGTTCTAAGAGGGCAGAGTTAGGACTGATTGGTGCCCAACACCACAGAGCCATTATACCTTTCTCGTGGGCAAAAAGCAGACTGTGTGTTTATACTCTTAGGTCAAGGACTCACACCAAACAAGTAACAGGAATACATGCTTTGTATGACAGTATATAGCACAGAAACAGGCTATTAGCCTAAGTGGGCTTTATCAATCAGTGCTGTACTAATAAATGTGCAGGTTCTACATCTGCTTTAGCTAGATTAGAGTTATACATAGAAGTCCACTTTGTGATTTTGACAGATTGGAAATGTTTTGAGAGAGGAGGAGAGGGGACCTAATTGAGGTATACAAGATAATGAGAGGCATAGATAGAGTTGATAGCCAGAGACTATTTCCCAGGGCAGAAATGGCTAGCACGAGGGGTCATAGTTTTAAGCTGGTTGGTGGAAAGTATAGAGGGGATGTCAGAGGCAGGTTCTTTACGCAGAGAGTTGTGGGAGCATGGAATGCGTTGCCAGCAGCAGTTGTGGAAGCAAGGTCATTGGGGTCATTTAAGAGACTGCTGGACATGTATATGGTCACAGAAATTTGAGGGTGCATACATGAGGATCAATGGTCGGCACAACATTGTGGGCTGAAGGGCCTGTTCTGTGCTGTACTGTTCTATGTTCTATGTTCTAGAAACTAGCCTGCTCGTGACGATGGATCTCAGATGGAGAAACTTGTCTATTAAAAGTAAGTTGTTACAACACTGCCTACAAGATCTCTTTTTTGGAGGGGAATATATCTGAAGTAAAACGGACATTAGGTTGTACAAAATGAACTGAATTAACACCATTTCTCAACTATTCCTCTGAGAAAACATGGCCCCTTTAGTTTACTCCAAGCTATAGGTGATTAACACTGTGGAAATGAACAATTTATCCTGCCTACCAGAAGTAAAGCTTCAGCAAAATATGGTTACCATCTGATCAGCAAGTGTTCTCCACGATTCCATGAAAAACCTCTGCAGTCTTACCTGCAAAAAGTACCTGCAACCACTCACTGGCTCTATTCATCTAATTTTCCACTCACATTTCGAGCAGGGTGGTCCTACATTCCTGGTTTTCCCATTTTGAGTTCAACAAAATCTCTGCTGGACATATTTTCAGTACAGGAGTTTTACTTTTTAGGACGAGGCCTACCAATTAGTTTCAGATTAATTCTAACAAAATATTCATACATTCGATTTACTGCTCTGTTTTCTCTCAGCTATGTAATAAACATCATAAAGAAAATATAATTTCATTAAAATAAAATTGCGAATTAGTCATATATACAAATACAAATGAGAAAACCAGCTCTTAAACTAATTTACCTTTTCTGGTTGGTGTTTAGACCACAGGTTCTGTCGGTACTCTACTGCTTTGCCTGGCTATTTTTTTCAAAAATGCAAATTGACAGTGCGAAGAGATAAAAAAACTCTTGGAATATCGTCTTACATATTGTCATTAATTCTTTTTTAAAAATTAAGGTTCCTACCTTCTACAGAAAGGCCCAACATGTTTCTGCCTGCACCATGGTATTCTTGGCGTTCCACAGAAATGATGTCCGTCCCACCCAGCAAGAATGCAAGAGGGTTAAAGGAAAGGCAAAGGAACACAAAGGTACACAGCACCATCCTGGATCGATCCAACATACCAACGCTGCTTGGTAGTGTCTGTTCTTGTTTGACGGACACCTAGAGTCAATAGGATGTACCATCAGTTCAAATGCAAATCAGACCACCCCACTGTTCAAATGCACTCTCTCAGGCTAGTCTACTGTGTTAAGAATGTACAGAAGAAAAGCCCTTCCAAGTTCTGCATTTTCATTTCCCACAGTCCCTGTATAATTCACAATGTCATGAACTCTACAAAGGAAATTTATGATCTTTGTTGCAAGTAGTCCCAAATTTCTAAGTGTTATCTAACAAATGCCAGAAATAATATCCATCTTTATTATTTAGCCCAGGTCTGCTGGCTTCTACAGACAACATTCTGAATAACCCCACGCTCATGAATGCTCAGCAAGACAGGAGGAGGTTTTTCAAACATTTCGAAGAACCACTGCATCACTAACTGGTTCAATATCTTCCTGGAAACACTTGAATATCATGTTGAACAAGTTCAAGCTGGTCAGATATGTATTTTGATGATGTGCGTGAGCCATTACTCAGTGAATTAAACTTATTCAAAACAATTAACATTTCTTTAAGAAGAAAGCTAAAGTCATTCTTCTGACAGCAGTGGAGTATGTTAATGTTTACACAATTTACCATAATCACTAAGTAATGCACAAGTCATCCCCAGTATCCAAAAAGATTCAAGTTACAACATTCACTACCATTTGCAGTTAGTTTGTTCTCAAACTTTCTGCTTTTAAATCAGAACAGGGCTATGAACTCATTAATCTTCCAATTATCTTTGTCTTGCCTCTAGAAACCTGGTCATTAATGAAAGCACAACTTGTATAACAAATAAAAGGGGGAACACGCATTTATACAGCAATTTGCTCATCCCCAGGAGGTGCTTTATAACCCATAAATTACTTCTGAAGTGTAGCCTCTGCTGTTATGTAGACAACGACAGCAGGAGACCATATACCACTATGTCTCGGAAACGTCAGTGAGATGAATCCCACAAGTTGATTTCATATTCCAAAAGGAACACATGCAAGCCTTGTGCTTTCTTTTGAATTCCCAGAAATGCTGCAAGCCTACATTGCTTTTTCCAAGGCACAAGTCAACCAATCAACTTGACATGCCAATTATTCAGCACCTTTTTCTCTGCTCAAGACAAATTGCTGATTGTTTAAAATTTTGGTATTTCAGCGACATAGCTTCCTGTTCAGCAATACTGACATTCTTCACTACCAAACAATTTCCTTTCATTGCATTGGTTCAGAGATAAAGGTTGGTCAGAAATTTTCTGCTTTTCTACAAAAAGTGTTGAGAAATCACTTACATTCCACTCAATCAGGAAGACATAAACGACCTTTGTTTACTATCTCATGTGAAAAAATCTAATTCCAAGAATATAGCACTCTCTTAGTATTGCACAACATTGACAGTCCTAACTTTGAACAGATTACATGTCCAAATCTTGCCATGGGACAAGAACACATTCATTTCTGGTTCAGAAATCAGAATGCTGCTATCAAACTTAAAGTAAAACTTTTTCAGAGAAACATAGTGGCACAACAGATTAAATGGTAGCACATCTAGTCTCTTTCCCTTTATTATAATAACATGATCTCAACGGATTTTCATTGTATTTTTATATCAATAGAGTACTTGGGATTCTTCAGGAGGAACTGGCAAGTTTTTCTTTCTTATAGTTAAGGTATTGGACAAGCTGCCAGATGCAGAGAGAACAAAAACACAAATTCACTCCAGCAGTGACTTCTACAGCTTAAATTCCTACTGAGCTCTTGATTGGAAGAAGCCTAGAGACACAGTGTCGATTGTATAAAGAAGAAATTAACTTCAAAACAAAAAAATTATAATCAATCCACAACCAGTGGTGCATTAGCTGATTTCAGCTGCTACATTTGTACAATAGCAACTGCCCTTTGACCTAAGCCAAAAGGGAAAAAAAAATGCAAGCCAATTCCTGCTTCTGATCACAATGCATTAACCCCAGCTGAAAACCATCACATATACAGGGTTGAGAGAACGTGGACTGCATAGCACGGTTGGAAACGTGGCCCTACCAGCTACAGTCTGTAAATGGGAACTATCTATGTGGGAAATAATAAGGAAGTAAGTAAAGGAAGTGGAGAAAAGGTAGTTGCTATGAATAATGATGGGGTGAAGGAAGGCTCAGTAATCTTTACTCATTCACAGGATGAGAGCATCACTAGCTAGACAGCATTTATTGCTCATCCCTAATTGCCCAAAGGGCAGTTAAGAGTCAACCACATTGCTGTGGGTCTGGAGTCACATGTAGGTCAGACCTGGAAAGGACTAAAAAGACATTAGTGTACCAGACAGGTTTTAAATGGCCTTAAAAATGGTACAGAGATTTATAGGTAAGTTGAATGGTATTCTGTGGCTATGCATTATTCCAGGTTCAGCTCTGTGGTGTTCTATATTTTTGGAAAATAAGCACTCAGAATGTAAGGGGTAGTATGCTGGAATGGATAGAAGGTTGGTTGCTAAAGGAAACACAGGGGAGATACAAATGGATCTTTTTCAAGGCAAAATGGTCACAGCTCTCATGTTACAATTTTTTATATTGTTTAGATAAAAGGGACCAAAGATATGGTCACTAAGTTTGCTGACGACACAAAGAAAGATAGGAAAGTAAGTCGTAAATAGAACGTAAGGAGATTACAAAGCGATATAGAAAAGTTAAAGTGAGAGGGCAGGGATCTAATAAACAGAACACAGTGTGGGAAAATGTGAAATTGTCCTGTTGGCAGGATGAATAAAAAATCTAAACGGTGAAAGATTGCAGAGCTCTGATATGCAGAGGTATCTGGATTTAATGCATGACTCGAAAAACATTAGTAGTACAGCAAATAATTAGGAAGGTTAATGGAATGTTAATTATCACTAGAGGAATTGAATACAAAAGTGAGGTGTTATGCTTCAATTACGCAGAGCACTAGTGAGACCACATTATCTTATTTAAGGACAGATGCAAATACATTGCATGCAGTACAGAGATTTACCAGACTACTATGTGAAATGACTGGACTGTCTTATGAAGAAAGGTTGAATGATTGCAATATCTAAGAAGGTCATACAGTGCCTTGTCAGGGTCAATTTGTCAAGGATGTTTTCTCTTATAGAAGAATCTATAACTAGGGGTCACAGTTTAGAAATCAGAGTCTGTGCAATTAAAATATAGAAAAAGCAAAATTTTTGTTCTCAGAGTCTGTGGAACATCTGACGAGATGGTGGAAGCAGAGTCTTTGAATATTTTTAAGGCACAGGTAAAGAGATTCTGGTTAAGCCAGGGGGTGGAATGTCATCAGCAGCAGGCGGGAATGAAACCAAAATCAGATGAGCTACAATCTCACTGAATGGTGAAGAAGGCTCGAGGGGTTGAACAACCTACTCCTGCTCCTTGCTCATATGCATGTTTGTACATTGTCAAAACTTACTCATGAATAATGATTGCTTGGCCATGGTACTAAAGGATAATAACTCATTCCCAGGAACCAATGGGATAAGTAACTGAGTAAAATAAAGGAAATAGAAATCAGAGGAAAAAAAAGATTGATGTCAGTGCTTTTGTCTGAATTGAGAATATGAAAATAACATAGGGCAGAGTTTTGCAGGTAAGGACAATTATGCATCAACACTGGCTGTTTTTGTGCTTACAAGGACACATGCACTTTATGGCTCTCAACATTCATTCTTAGCTCTCACTCGGAGGTTGCCAGTCTTACCTAACAACCAGGAACATGGGTAGGCCATCTGGTCCTTTGAGCCCAACCCATCATTCAATAAAATCATGGCTGATCTTTTCATTGGCTCAGCTCTACTTACCTACCCTCTCACCATAACCATTCCATTACTGTTCAAAAAACTACATTCACTTTAAAAACATTCAATGAGGAAACCCCATTTATTTCACTGAGCAAGAAATTCCACAGATTCACAACCCTTTGGGTGAAGGCATTCCTCATCAATTGAGTCCTAAATCTGTTCTGCCTAATATGGTGGCTATACCCTCCTGTTCTAGTTTCACCCGCCTGTGGAAACAACCCTCCTGCTTCTATCTATCTATTCCCTTCATAATTTTATATGTTTCTGTATGGTCCCCCTCTCATTTTTCTAAATTCCAATGAATATAATTCCAGTCTACTCAGTCTCTCCTCAAAAGCCAATCCTCTCAACTTTGGAATCAACCTACTGAATCTCCTCCTCACCCCGTCCAGTGCCAGTACGCTCTTTCTCAAGTAAGGAGACCAAAACTGCACCCAGTACTCCAGGTATGGCTCCACTAGCACCCTACACAGCTGCAACATAACATCCCCGCTTTTAAACTCGGTCTAGCAATGACAGACAAAATTCCATTTGCCTTCTTTATCACCTGTTGCACCTGCAACCAACCTTCTGCGATTCATGCACAAGACACCCAGGTCCCCCTGCACAATAGCATTCTGCAACTTTTAAGCATTCAGATGATAGTTCTTTTTACTGTTATTCCTACCAAAACTGACAGCTTCACATTCATTAACATTGAATTCCATCTGTCAGACCTTTACCCACTCACTTAAACTACTTATATCCCGCTGCAAACTTTCAGAGTGCTCTGCACACTTTGCTGTACCTCTCATCTTAGTGTCATCTGCAAAATTGGACATGCTACATTGGTCCCCAACTCCAAATCATCTGCATAAATTGTAAACAATTGCAGTCCAACACTGATCTCTGAGGGGCGCCACTAGTCACTGAACACCAACTAGAAAAGCACTCGTTTATCCCTAGTCTTTGCTTCCTGTTAGTTAACCAATCCTCTATCCATGCCAATACATTGCCTGTAATGCCATGTACCTTTTGTCTAATGTAGCCAAACTTGTCAAATGCCTTTTGGAAATCTAGATACACCACTTCTATTGGATCCCCATTGTCCAGCATGTTCACAATGTCTTCACAGAATTCCAGTGAATTAATTAACCATGACCTGCCCTTCATTAACACATGCTGTGTCTGCCCAATGGGACAATTTCCATCTAGGTGTCTTGCTATTTCTTCCTGGATAATAAATTCAAGCATTTTTCCCGCTGTAGAAGTTAGGCTAATAAATTCAAGCATTTCAGGATAATAAATTCAAGAATTTTTCCCACTGTAGAAGTTAGGCTAACTGGGCTTCTCCATCCTTTGTCTACCTCCTTTTTTAAAACTGTGGCATCACATTTGCTCTTTTCCAATCTGCTGGAACTGCCTCAAAGTCCAGCAAATTTTGGTGTTCATGTGCTATTTCTCTCACCGTCTCTTAGTAGCCTGGGATACATTCTGTCAAGGAAAGCAGACTTGGCTACCTTTCACTCCATTATTTTTGCCCTCCACTACCTCTTTTGTGATTCAAAAAGATATAAAAACCAGCATAAAGGCACTTTACCTGAATGGTCATAGCGTTCAAAACAAGTTAGATGAGTTAATGACACAAATTACCACAAATGAGTATAATTTAGTAGCCATTATGGAGACATGGTTGCAGGATGGTCACAACTGGGAATTAAATATCCAGGAGTATGAGATTATTTGTGAGGTAAGGAGGTGGTGTAGCTCTGATATTTAAGGATGACATCAGGGTGGTAGTGCGAGATGATATAGGTTCAATGGAGAATAAGGTTGAACCCATTTTGGTGGAAATTCTAAGAAGAAAATGTCACTGATAGGCATAGTCTATAGGCCATCAAATAATAACAGTAATTGATAACAAGGCAGCTAATGCAGGTGAGGACCAAGAAACACATGAATGCCTCTTGGTCTCCTTCCCTCTGCTTTCTTAGTGCACAGTTTTTGACTGCCAGCTTCCTTGGTTTAGCAGAGGGAGAGACAGGCAACATGTGACAATGAGGAGCACGAAATACTCAATCAATCAGTTGGATAGAGGGGAGGTCATGTCACTGTATGACAGTGTGCTATATGATACTCAGCAAAAGCATGGGATTATAGCTTACATGGCAAACACATTACATGAGTTTCACACAAATGACATTGAGGGAGTCATAGGGGATGATTCCTTAGTGGGAATAAGGGGGACAGGTCAGTTAGAAGATACCAGCACATCAGTCAGAGGCTCATCCAGCTACGCTTTAGGGGGTTGGCTAATCAGTCCTCCAGTCAAGTGCATGTAGTTTCGGAATTACACATAAATTGTAAAATCGCGCCAGAGAGTCACTGTGAAGCACAGCAGGCAATGAGAGGTCAGTAGTTTGGGACAATGAAGTGGTTGTGAGCCCTTCGGTGTACATGAAACATGCAATACTGAGTTGTGGTCCATAAGCCTTGGACAGATGTGAATGTAGTTGTAGAGCTAGACTGAATACTGGGCATTTGAGAGTGAGTTAGTAGAGAGAATACAGCAGCACTTACCATCTTTTTGATGTATCACACTGCAGTGACCTGTGCTGCAATTCTTGTCCAAGCTGACTGGGTCTGGTGGCATGGTCAGTCCCTTCTGGTGATCAGTTAGAACCATATGTGTCTCGTAAGCTGGGAGATAGCCTGCCTTTCCTTTCTCTGGTCAAGCGTCGCAGCTAGAGAGGTATTTCCATGCTTGCAATATCGGAGGCTGGGTTTTAAATAGGGTACCAGAGGTGTAGAAGCACGGTGCACTTCTGACTCTCTGGCCATACAATTGCCCAAGGTATGCACCCAAAATCTCAAGTGCAGAATTAAAGAGATTGTGACAGAAAGTTCACTCAGGCCATGGTGGACCACGCACCATAAAACACACTTTAATGACACTTGGGAAAATTCAGCCCATAGCCTCATGACAGCAATCACATGTACCTTAGTATCATCAAAAAACAGGCTGTCTGCTTCAGAATCACTGCTGCTCACGGAAAATGGGCTGTTTTGAGGTGGGGAGCCAACATCAGATGGTGGTGGTGTGAGAAGGTCAGGATCCTGCTTCAGTCCATTCGTGGTTGTATCCACGTTTATTCCATTAGATGACACAAGATCTTTCAGAGATTCTGAAATTAAACATAATACGTGATACAAATGGGACTCATTTCTAATGATAATGTCTAACTGTGCAGTACACAACCAAAGTCAATCATCATTCCTCACAACAGAAACCTAATTGAGGCCACAAACAAACATAATGATCTTCGTGAACAGCCCATGGAGATTACTCCTACTCCTAATTCAAACAAAATGTAAGTGGAAGAACAATATATGCTAGCTAACCTATATATTGTCCTGAGTCCAAAGAAAGGTTGAAGGTGGAGGAACAGAGGGATCTTGGTGTGCAGATACATAGATCCCTTAAAATGGCCACCCAAGTGGACAGGGTTGTTAAGAAAGCATATGGTGTTTTGGCTTTCATTAACAGGGGGATTGAGTTTAAGAGTCGTGACATCTTGTTGCAGCTCTATAAAACTTTGGTTAGACCGCACTTGGAATACTGCATCCAGTTCTGGGCGCCCTATTATAGGAAAGATGTGGATGCTTTGGAGAGGGTTCAGAGGAGGTTTACCAGGATGCTGCCTGGACTGGAGGGCTTATCTTATGAAGAGAGGTTGACTGAGCTCGGTCTCTTTTCATTGGAGAAAAGGAGGAGGAGAGGGGACCTAATTGAGGTATACAAGATAATGAGAGGCATAGATAGAGTTGATAGCCAGAGACTATTTCCCAGGGCAGAAATGGCTAGCACGAGGGGTCATAGTTTTAAGCTGTTTGGAGGAAAGTATAGAGGGGATGTCAGAGGCAGGTTCTTTACGCAGAGAGTTGTGGGAGCATGGAATGCGTTGCCAGCAGCAGTTGTGGAAGCAAGGTCATTGGGGTCATTTAAGAGACTGCTGGACATGTATATGGTCACAGAAATTTGAGGGTGCATACATGAGGATCAATGGTCGGCACAACGTTGTGGGCTGAAGGGCCTGTTCTGTGCTGTACTGTTCTATGTTCTATGTTCTATGTTCTATGTTCTAAAGGAGAGGGAGAACGCTTTGTCCGTGAGAACATTTCCAAATATGTATCAAAATGTGACCAACGGGCACAGGCCATAGCTCCCAAACAACAAATTAAAAACCAGATATTTTCTTTGCACTAATTGACATAACAACTTGCTAAAATTCTAGATTCCCTACCCCTAGCCATCTGAAAGCACATACCACACAATAACAACACTTACGGTTTTTCTGTGTGGCCATTCTCAGCACCATGTTCTCCTGTTTCAATTTCTGATTGGCTTGTTGTAAAAAACGGATATAATCAACAGCTTTCCTCAATATTGCTGATTTGTTCAACTGTGCAGGCAAAGAAAGAAAACAAAAAAAGTGTTTTCAAAGGATCATAAATTCACTTCTACATAGTGGTGAAAACACAGCTTCTTAAGATGCATTCCTAAAATAATGGAGTTTCTGATAAAAGCTGATATGCTTGCCTGCAAGGAAGGAAGTCTTAGACCAAACATTGACTCAGATTGTTACTGTGCACCTATTACCAAATCGTGACGCACAGCATTAATGGAGAAGGAGCTGCGGTGCCAACAATGAGATCTTTCAGCTCCACAATCTTGTCATTGATGGATGAGCTGTAACTATTCTCAATAGGGTATGAGCCATGCGTTTCTTCCCTTTGTTTGGTGCATTGCATGGTTTGCCACTCACTGGCATACGATTAATGGGAAGTTTGTCTGCAACTACCATCAGAGGGACTATTGTCAAAATTGTGTTTCCGCTGATCAAAGCCTGAGAATACAGAAATTTATAAACAAGCTCAGGACAATAATGAAAACAAACATGGTGCTCTGACTCCAGGTTAGAAACATGCTTGGTCTGGAAGATAAGGTACAGCAAGAATAAAAAAAAAGCTAAAAAGTTTTTTTTTCATTTTACAGGTTTACCTCCCTCTCTTCGAGATTCAGACTGCCTGCCCGACTGCCCAATTCCATTCCTCATTCAGCAGCAAAAACCAAAAGAACTGCGGATCCCGTAAATCAGGAACAAAAACAAAGTTGCTGGGAAAGCTCAGCAGGTCTAGCAGCATCTGTGGAGGAGAAAACAGAGTTAATGTTTCGGGTCCGGTGACCCTTCCTCAGAACTGAGCAAGAGTCACCGGATCCGAAACGTTAACTCTGTTTTCTCATCCACAGATGCCGCTAGACCTGCTGAGCTTTTCCAGCAACTTTGTTTTTGCTCCTCATTAAGCAGTGTTGTAGTAATCTGCTAAGTAGGCTAAGTAGGCTAGTTGAGTGAAGATGCATCACAGCTGAGGTTGATCTAAGCCTCAAACGGCATTCAAATATACTGTAGGGCTCTGGTGGCACATAGACAGCATCCATACCTCTGGGCCAGGAGGACCAGGTTCATGTCCTACCTGCACTACAGGTGCGTCATTATACGTTTGAACAGGTTGATTAAAAATATCTGCATACAAATATACACTTTGCAGCATGCATCAGGGGATAATGATTAGAAATAGAAACAAGAGCCCATCTCTCGACATTCAAACAAAAGGATAGCCTAACTAATTGCAACCAACTCCACAGAGTCCAGGAAATTGACTAAGAAAATACGGAGTTACTTTTTAAAAATCAACCTGTTCACAGGTTATTACACACTACCAGAACAGGTGGGACTTGCACTCAGGCCCCTTGGCTCAGAGGTAGTGATACTACCACTTGGGCTATAACCAGGCAATGAACTTCTGACAAGGCACCAAGAAAATGTTCATGTTTTTAAAAAGAACATGTATTAACAAAAACAGTCATTTAATCGACAATGAACATTTTCTTTTGAAGACAGATTTTTAGTTTACTTTACCTTGCTTTCAGTGCCAACAATGAGATCTTTCAGCTCCACAATCTTGTCATTGATGGATGACCTGTAACGTTTCTCAATAGCATTATGAGCTGTGCGTTTTTCCCCCTTGTTTGGTGCATTGCATGGTTTGCCACTCGCTGGCATGCGATTAATGGGAAGTTTGTCTGCATCTACCATCAGAGGGACGGTTGTCAAAATGGTGTTTCCACTGACCAGAGCCTGAAAAATACAGAAATTTATAAACAAGCTCAGGACAATAACGAAAACAAATTCACATTATTGTTTGTTTAAAATCAAAATGCCAGTTTCTTTTAAATTGCATACTGCTGAAATATAAAAGTACATAAATGCTCCTCTAATTTGAACTTTCCTACTTCTTACACTCAACAAGTGGGCATAATTAGCACCAGTGCAGTGAAACCAGGAAAATTATGTCTTAATTTCTGGTACTAGCGAAACTCAACTCGGATAACAGCAGAGTGCGACACTTAGCCTTAGTACCCGAGTTGACGAGAAGTGGAATAGGTGCATGAAGATACTTCCCATGGTTGCTGAAGCCCCATTGCTGGCAATGGGTGTGAAGTTCACATGTAATCAAGTTTGGACATGATAAGCTGAAGCTGAACAGCCTGCTGAAAATCACTCATGAACATTTACGAATTAAGTTAGCAGGAAGAATAAAGGTTGTTAAATAAAAGTCATTTGGTATTCATGCACCTCCTAAATGTATCATGTGTCTTCTGTTGAAATATAAGTTGAAGTAGCATGCAGCACTACCAGTTTTGACCCATCACACAGCTTCCTCAATTTAAAGAAAATGCAGGTGTATCTGTCGGGATGTTGCACACAGGTAAAATGTTCTAGAATTCTGTTTGCAATATTTAGTGGCTAGTTTCCTTTCATCAATGGGAAGTTGTGATCAAGACTCAGACCAGGAAAAGCCTCATTATTCTTGTCATCAAATACTTCTTTAGCTTCTCAACTGCATTGTTCTTCTTCTCAAGGAGAGCTTCAAATATTCCCCATGAAGAAACAGGTGGTTTTCTCTCCCTTTAGTTTTAAGGAAATGTTCAATTGCAATTTGCTCTTTGCACAATTATACAGTATTTCTTTCATCTACAAATGGAAGAAAGTCTCCACAAACAACAGAATACCACAAGAGTAATTTCAAAAGCAATGTTTTATTTTCTCAACGTATGTTAACAGTGACAAGTAGCTGCAAGGGAGCAAAAGGCAGTGGTCTGATTCAAGAGGTAGCTTATTCAAAGCTTTTATTGTGTACTGCATTAATTATGAATGTCCATCGTTTACATGGAATAATCCAAGGGGCTTAGTGAATTGTAATTTATCTACTTTAACTTGAAAAATCTACAAAAACTATTTCTTTCTTCAATGATAATGAAAGCTCATAACAACAGAGGGATCCTTGGGGTGCTTGTCCATAAAACCTTGAAGTGGTAGGACAGCTTAATACAGCAGTTATGGTGGCACATAGGACACGTCTTTATCAGTCAAGATGTTGATTACAAGAACAAAGAGATTCTGTTGCAGATATACAGAACTTTGGTTAGACTACTGCGTGAGTAATGTGTGCAGTCTGGTCACTGCACCAACGGAGAGATGTGATTGCACTAGATAAAGTACAGAGGAGATTCATTGGGATGGAGCACTTCAGCCATGAAAGGAGACCGGATAAGCTTAGGTTGTTTTCTTTCGACCAGAAAAATTCAAGGGTGGAACCTGGTAGAGGTGTATAAAATTATGAGGTGCATGGACAGGGTGAACACAAAACAACTGTTCCACTTAGTTGAAGGGTCAATAACAAGAGAGCAACACCTTGAAGGTAAAAATGTAGAAGTTTAGAGGGACTCAGAGAAAAATATTTTCAACGACAGGTTGGTAGGGGTCTGGAACTGCACTGAGAAGCGAGTATAGGCAGTTAATATCAACCTTTAAAAAAGGTGCTTGGAGGAGTACCAGAAATGTCACAACATTCAAGGCTGTGGGCCAAGTACTCGAAAGTGGGACTACTGTAGACATTGCGTAATTTTGGTAGTACAGACTCGACATGCCATTTCCATGCTGTATGATTCTATAATTTACCTACCGGCATTTGCAGAGATGTAGTTTGAATTGGAGAAGTGCTACTTGCTAGAGTTGATATAGTAGGAGACTTTACTGATGTTACTACAGTACTTCCATCAGGCTTCAGTGCTGTGAGTAGCAACTGGGGTTGGAAAAGTACCTGCAGAAAAAGACAAACAGAAAGATTAAGACCAACCCATATTTATACATTACTGCATAACCCTCATATCATTTCTGTCATTGCAAAATTTTTCTCCAAGTTGTGTTTTGTGATTCATTTAGTATCAGTCAAGCAGTTCAACAGCACATGAAGGGGTGAAAAAAAAAGTTCTCAAATTTCAACAGGAAATTCTTTTGACAATTTTCTACCCTAATCATCACCTCAGGGTAGGCTTCACAAGCCTGGAATGTCATCCTGTATATTGACAAATACCAAGTCTTTCGGTGTGTTCACACTATTTGACTTTGGAGACGGAACTGACTCAATCCTGTCCTCAAATTGAGATCCGAATGGTGGTCAAGAGTTAAAAAGTGCTGATTTTCTCCCCCTTTGTTCACGGGAACTCAGGCTAATTGTAACTCCCCTATTATCACACCAAGATTAGCAATTTCACATCTCCCTGTTCAATATGCTTCAGGACCTTTCAACAAACAGAGGTCCTTAGTTGCTTCATCAGTCTCCAGCTTGGCATGACAGTCAACAAATACGAGAACAAATCCTTCACTCAACATTTATTCTCTCAGATGTACAGCCTGTTGCAAAAAGCTTTTTTACTGAAATTATCATAATTTACTGATTGTATTGAGACTGAACTCCTTATCAAAATGTGAATTATAGCCGAACAATACATTTTATTTGCGGATTTAATATCATCAACCCAGAGTTTATTTTGTTCACTTGCTACGTTGGAAACCTGGCTTAACTCACAATCCAACTTTTACACAATATTCCTTTCAGTATTTCCAGCAAATTCATGAAAGATAAACCATCAGCTATTCCTGGAATCAGGCCCTGTGCCAGTGTGTCCTTAGGTCACCTTGCAATTTCCCTACATTGTGAACTCAAATATTAACAGCATTACTTAATTTCTTCAACAAAAGTACTATTATATTTAGCACATCAGGAGGAAGATCCTCCAATGTCAATTAAGCCGGAATAGAATAAGGCAATGTACATTGCAAAATATAGTAGGGGAATGAAATCAACACTAACAAACTAAGAAATAGAAAAACAATAAGTTCTGCAACAATCCCTAGGTGTTCAAGAAGGAACTGACATGCAAATGTTTTTTTCAGTACCTTTTTTTTACACTTGTGAATAAACATTAAGTCAGAAATCAGAATCTGGGACTGAGAAATTCAAAGCTTTCTGCTCCAGTGCACACTCATTTCCTCAGGTGTTTTATTTTTGAATAGAAAACTGAAATTACTTACTGGTACTTGCTGGAACTGTGAAGCGACAGTTGGAGAAGAACTCGATGTTGCAGTTGTTAAAAGGTGCTGGGCAGAAACATTCTGGACCTGGGTCTGAATGGTCATAGGTTGCATCTGCTGTGGAACTGCCAGACTCTGCAGTTGCTGAGTAGCCATCGCCTGTGTTGGTGCTACCCAAAATAAATCCAAAGGAAAATTAAATTTCAGCTTAAGATACTTTACTGGGATCAGGGCAAAATGTCTAATTTGGATCGGAGTTTTGGCTCAGTGGTACTATTTCCATTGGAAAATCAGAAGAACATCGGTCCAAGTCCCACTCAAAAGCTTTAGTTTATATCATCAGTGCAATGATGAGCTACATTGCCTGTTGAAAGGGTTGCCAATCACAAGATTTTGAATTGAGGTTCAACCTCACTCTCAGAGTGCTGTGAAAGATTTTATGGCACAGGCATTGGGAGTTCTCCTGGCCAACATTAAATCCCTCAACCATTATTAGTAAAACAGATTATCACACAGTTTTTTGGGGACCTTGTATGTAAATTAAGGCCATAAGGCGGACAAGCATAAGTAGGTCATTTTGTCCATTGAGTCTGCTCCAGCATTCAATTAGTTCATGGTTGATCTAATATTCCTTAACTCCACTTTCATGTTTTTTTTCCTACCTATAGCCCTAGCCCTCAAAGTCATTACAGGATTAAAAAGATTGATCTCTATCTCAGCCTTGACATTCTTAACGAACCAGCCTCAACAAACTTCTGAGGAAAAGAATTTCACAGATTCACAATGTTCCAGGAAGTTTTTCCTCATCTACCCTAAATGAGCAACTGCTTATTCTGGTCCAAGACTCTCCCACAAAAGGAAACAACCTTTCTGAATCTACCCTATCAAGTACTCTAAGAGCTTTATATATTTCATTAGGTTGACTTTCATTCTTCTTCTGAGTACAAGTCCTATTCTACTCAACCTCTCCGTACTAGATATTAGCCTAGTGAAGCTTCTCTGGATTGCCTGCAATGCCAGTAAATCTTTTCTTGGATAAGGAGCCCAAACTGTTCACAGCATTCCAACTATGGTCTGACCAGTACCTTGCATGGTTTTCACAAAACCTTCCTAATTTTATAATCCATTCCCTTTGAAATAAAGTTGGCTGCCACTTACATTTTTGTTACAATGTTGATTGCATTTCAAAAATACTTAATTGAGTATACAATACTTTGGGATACTGCAAGTTGCGAAAGGCTAACAAGCGTAAGCACCTTGCTTTTAGAAGTCTCACAGTCATTGTTTCAAAAGAATTCCCCATTCAACCAAGAACATTAGTTACAAAAAGATGTGAAATCCTGTAATCTGCTAAGGGCAAAAGGTCAGTCACCAAGGTCAACCATTACTTAGTCACTTTTGACCCAGCCCCAGTGAAAAACCAGCCCACTTCCATTTAAAAAAAATACATAAAGCCCTTCTTCCACATATTTCAGTTAAGGTTGGGAAAAATTAACCCTAGCTTATCTTGTGCCATTTTCCAGCAAGCAGCTGCAGAACACAATGACGACCCAAGGGAAAAAGACAGGGCCCCTCCATGAATGATCTATTGCTATGGCACAGATGAAAAACACACCTATGACACTTCTGTAACAATTCACCATTGACTTTGAAGTCACTCATCCAACAAACTACCTTATAATTGGCAAGAAAACACATCCTAGGTTGAGGCACCAGGAAATAGCCTTTAAATTATGGTAATGAACCATTTATCTTACTCAGATAAATTGCTAAAGAGAAATTTAGATATTTCTTTTAAACAGTCGACTGTTACACAATTGAATATCCTACTATAATTCTGTTGCAAGTAGAAATCACAAAAGCATCCTAAAAATAAAAAGCGAAGTAAGTTTAAAAAAATGCAATGTTCCTTCAGGAAGCACCATGGCATGAACTGCCTCTTTCAGTAACATACAATGCACAAGTTAGACCCAAAGAGATGCTTGCAGACTTTCCACCACCTCAACAATTAAGCTCTGAATCAGAAAGCCCATGGGTCGCCTTCTCAGTCCACCACCAATTAAACTGCTTTCATGGTGAATTAGCAGACATGTAAGGGCCTCAAGCTGCCATTAGCCCAATTACCTGTCTTCTTCACAGGCAGGAAAACTGGCCACTTAAATAACCTTATTTCCAAATGCCCTGATACCCTAAGCTCCACTCTCAAAAATCAGCTTGATTGTACAGCTTTACATGGCTGGACACCTGGGCCTTCAATTCTGCTTTGCAACTCCTTAGGGCTGCCAGCCTCAGATTGGCCAGCAATCTCTCACAAGATGAGACTTCAATGGCAAGATTCCTAACTGAACTAGAAATTTATTAGGCATGGCCTATGTACCCACCTCATGCTTATCTGGCAAGCTTTCATGCTGGTACGGGCAAAGAACCAGCTTCTGCTGAAAATTGTTTATTCCAAAAGAAAGCACTAAATACTACCCTATAATTCAATGCTGAAACTTAAGTAGAAAAACTGGTTTCATGGATTAGAACATTGGGCTTGAATGATATACATTCAAATTCACAACGTGTCAACTAGTACCAGAATGCTTTCTTTGCGTCTCAAAGTCAGAAGCAAGTTTTGAACTTGGACCACTGCACTTTCATTCATGTTACTGAAAAAAATTGTCAAAAGGAAAGATTCATGTTTCCATTCAAAACCTTACAAAAATACAGTGATTTTTATTTTAAAAAGGCAAAATCATGCATCATCTACAAGAAAATATTCCCTTTGGAGATTAGTATCTATTTAACAACATATCACAGAGTGAAAAGCACAGTTATAAAATGAAATCAGCAATGATGGGTTGGTCAACAATGGCAAGTTTTCAACACTGCAAGATCCATCCCAAGCAACATAATGATGCAATAAGTTACCCACAAATTTCTTTTATTTACTTATAGATTTTGTTTTTCAATTGTCTCAGACAGCTTAACCTTGTCAAAAATGAATACTTGCCCACCTTTTCCAGGTCAGCACGGTGGCTCCGTGGTTAGCACTGCTCTCTCACAATGCCAAGGACCAGGGTTTGATTCCAGCATTGGACCACGCTCTGTATAGAGTTTGCAAATTGTCCCCCTGTCTGTGTGGATTTCCTCTCAGTCCAAATATGTGCAGATTAAATGGATTGGCCATACTGAATTGTCCCGTACTGTTCAGGGATTTGCAGGTTAGGTGGATTAGCCATGCTAAAAGCAGGGTTATGAGGACAGGATGGGGGCTCGGTCTTAGTGGGATGCTCTTCAGAGGGTCGGTGTACTTCCATGGGCCAAATGGCTCTTTCCACACTGTAAGGATTCTATGACTCTAACTTAACTATTTTAAAAACAACCTGTATATCCGAGTACTCTCTTAAATCTTCAGTAGCCTATTACCACTTTGACAACTCAGGCCCTTGATCAAAACCTGATGCAAATGGTAAAGTGGTGTACTTATCCAAATGTCTTATATGTCTAAAATGTTAAAGATATCAATGGATGTGAGATAATGCAGCAAAATGGCTTTGAGATTAAAGGTCAGCCATGACAGATGCATGGTGGACCAAACTGGAGGGGCCAAATTTTCCTCTTCTGCCTCTTATTTCCTATGCTGACAGGCTCTGAAACACCGGTATATGCAGTCTGAATCCAAAAGACTCTCAAGGCATGGACAGAATTATACAGCACACAAACTGTTCAGCAAATTGTGCTTTTCTTAGCTGTTTGAAAGAGCTACCCAATCAGACGGACACCTCCACTCTTTCTCTAATCCTTTCCAAATGCACGCAACTTGTTACTGTGTTCTAGATCATAATTACTGCATTATTTTCCCTGCTGGTCTGATTTCTAATCATCCTAAACTGATGTCCTCTAGTTCTTTACCAACTTTTGAGCGAAATAGCTTTTCTCAACTATTCTGCCAAGTAAGATAACATAAAAGGAGAAAGTAAGTTCAGGAAATAGAACCTCCCCCCACAAATTTGCCCTAAATGTTAGCCTGAGTGAAATCCAAGTGTTTTTCTCCTTAAAGGCATGAAGGCAAAGGCAAAAACAGGATACATATAGGGGCAAGTAACCATTTTCTATCCTTCCTTTCCCATTTAAGACATTAATTTTGAAAGTTGAAGACAGTATTTGGTTATTGATGAGGCCCTCTAACAAAAGCACATTCCACCTCTTCCTTTCCTGTTGCTTAAAGTTCACAAAGCACAAGTTTTACACCCATTTTCAAAATAATTTTACCCACATAAAAATTACAAACTAAATATTCCACTTATTGAAATGAAAAAAAACAGCAGGTACTCACATCAGGACTATTCCTACAAAGAAATGAACTTCATTTGCTTATTATTTAACAATACTGGAACTAAAAGTCTGCATTACTCAACAGTCCATGCTTAAGTTAGGCTGACTTAACTGAAACAATGACCTTAATTTCAGAAGGGTGCATCTCACTCTGAAAACCTGCTTTATCCATAACTTCCTAAGCCATTTTAAACTGTACATTTGTGGACTTCAGAAGACAGTTTCTGCTGATGAGTAAGGACAGGCCAAACATGCACAGTGACACTCACATATTCAGTGACGTGGACTTTGAGGACCACATGAGAGAAGGTCCTACAGCAGTCAGATTTAACAATATAGTCACTATATTAGGGCTGCTACTGGATACATCGAGTTCTACATGTTAAAATAACCATGAGAGCATTCTTCTCAGCTCAAACACAGGAACATAAGTCAGTGGAGGAGAAGAATATTTGAACCAATGAGCCTACTCTACCATTTTAAAAGATCATTGCTAATCTGATTGTGACCTTAATTTCATATTCCTGTCTATCATACCATAAACGTTGTGAGCCCTGTCAATCAGAAACTTGCCTAATTCAATCTTGAATATATTCAATGACCAGCTTCCAGTGCTCACTGCACAACAGAATTGCAAACACCGATGATCCTCAAAGAAGAAATTTCTCATCTGTGTTATGTGGGAAATTGCTTATTTTGAAACTGCACCTCCATCATGAAAGAAAACACCCTCTCATTAAGATTCCATTAAGATCCCTCTGAACCTCATTGGTTTCAAAAACATAACATTCTTCAAAACTCCAATGACTATGGGTCCATTCTGCTAGACTTTTCTTCATAAGTTAGTTTCTTTAGCGGAGGAATCAGCCGATGGAACCTTCTCTCAACTGCTCCAATGCCATCATGTCTCTGCTTAGTTAAGGTGACCAAAACCGTACACTGTACCCTGAATATGGTCTCAATGCCCTGAACAGTCGTGGCAAGATTTCAAAAGCTTGTGACTCAACCTTCCTCACAATAAAGGCCAACATTCCATTTATCTTTCTAAATTACTTGCAGAAGAATCATACTAACGTTCTGAAATGTACACTGGCAATAAGATCACGCTATATTGCAGCATTCTGAAATTTCTCTCCATTTAAATAAGATTCTGCTTCTCTAAACTTCCTGCCAAAGTGAACGACCTCACATTTTCTCACGTCATATACCACCTGGCAAATGTAAACCATTCACTTATCCTTCTCACAACTTACCACATATCCTATTGCATCACCAAAAACTGAGGCTACAATACAGTCAGATCTTTGTATTATAGATCATAAACAGTTAAGGCTGTCATGGGAATCAGCTACTAAAGTTTGCCATCCTGAAAATGCCCATTTGTCCCTACTCTCCTTTTCCTCCGAGTTTACCAGTCCCCTGGCCATTCTAATACACCACAGCACCATAAGCTTGGATCTGCTCAGAACTGTGACAATATATTGAATTCAAAACGTACAAGACCCACCCTGCCAAACTATTCAACACAAGTGTTGTTCTTATTGCTCAGGTGGAAAGTACTCACTCATTCATTGTGAATAAAGACACCAATATTACAGAAAGGCCTCAGATTCAATTATCGCTTTTTAATGATCTTATATAGCACAGAGAACAGTGATAAAGTCAGCCTCAGTCGAACTAGGTTTTGGGTACGCACAGTTTAAAAAAAAGGATCGGGGCTTTGTCAACCACTATTAGATAGGAGATAATGTAAATCCAGTAGTGACTTTGCCCACTAGCAACAGGCTGGCAAATGCATACGCAGCCATCTGTGAAAAACGCAAAACTAAGTTTCTGATCTGGGGGCCTCTTAGTGAGCATTACAAATAGCAGTGCTTGGTCTGGCTAAATACAGGCACTATCTTCAAAATGTAATTGAATAAGTCTTCAAATCTATGGTTTTTTTTTCATTCAGGCAGTTCAACATATTATTATTCATTCTCCAGATTATAATGCCTCAGTTATGTTGAAAGTTTCAGAGAGTAAAGAAGTGATTCAGCACATCACACTTATTAAGCTTTAACCTGATCCTATTAGACTAGCCCTTCCCCCACGAGCCTTAAAAAATAAATTTTAAATGAGTACCCACTTTCATTTTAAAACTATCATGGGTTCTACTTCCTGTAGTACAATTAGTCAATTAAACACTTCTCTGTTCATCTTACTGACAATTTTAAACACATCCACTTTGGTTACAAACTGACCAAGTAGTGTCAGAGAAGTTTGAATCACCTTCAGTTCTCATTCTAAACTTCTTTCTTCTAATGATCACTGCTCTAGTTCCTAATGTCTCCTCATAACTAATGGCCCTCATTTCTTTCAATTACCCCAGTGAATTCTCTTTTCACAATTTCCACGTTCTTGCTATCCTTTCTGAAGCAGAGGATTTAAGAATGGACAAAGTATTCTAACTTTGGCTTGGGTAATGATTTATGTAAATTCAACCTTACCTCTTCAATAAGTGCACTGCTTATTGTACAAGTGAGCCAGACGCTCCAGATTCAACACTGATTTGTGCTGAGAGAGTTAGTGTCAGTAGGGGGCAGAGTTCTCACCTTTGTTTTACAGATGTGATTTTTTTAAAAAGGCAGTTGCACTTTCTACTGATCACATTAAATAGTCAATGATGGGAGCCTCAGTGCATCAAGCAGAAAAGACTGTATTTGGCCGAAATGTGCACAGCCACATACACACACCCTAATACTGAGATTCCTGCCATCAGTTTAAGCCTAGAAATAAACAACTATTTGGGTGACACATTCGAGGACATCACACCAATGGATATTATGCCAGAATTACTGAGCGCACTTAAGACTGGAAGGAAGAACATAAGAGGCTAAGAAGAAGTGATTTTACTTTACAATTTTATGCAGATCTTTGTTGTATCCAATATCTGAAGCAAGCAGCAGGTCATGTTATCCAAAATCTCTTTGCAAATTCCATATATGTAACAGGTTCATTTGTTAATATAACTAAAGCCAAATGGTGTCTTTACCATTCATGCATCTGCACATTACAAAAGAAATAGCAAATACCAACACAAGCCCAGATTAAAATGCTTCCAGGAGTTAGACACTTTAGTTATGAGGTTAGATTGAACAAGTTGGGAAAGTTATCCTTCGAGAGAAGAAAACTGAGAGGAGATTTAATAGAGGTTTTCAAAATCATGAGCAGTTTAGATAGACTAGATAGGGAGAAGCTGCTCTCAAATCTAAAAATCAACAAGAATGTGACAGCATAAATTTAAAGCAATGTGTAAACGAAGCAAGGCTGATGTGAGAAAAGGCTTTTTGACACAGTAGTTAGGGTATGGAATGCACTGCCTGGAAATGTGGTGAAGGCAGGTTCAACTGAGGCTTTCAAGTGAACATTTGTGGGTTATTTGAATAGAAATAGCATGTAGGGATATGGTAAAATGGCAGGAGATTGGCACTAAGTAACAGAACAAGCGCAGGCATAATGCACCAAATAGCTACCTTCTGCACTGTAATAAATCCGTGACTCTGTGAAAATGCTCAAAATCCTATGTCTATTGTTTCGATACTTTTAAGTTAACCTGTTCAGAGGTGTTACAACATAGCTCTGAAGCGGGTGGGACTTGAACCGAGGCATTCTGACACAGAGACACTACTGCACCTCAAGAGCCCTTCATTCTTCTAATCCTATTTCAATTTACACATTTTGTATTTAATTATCATTATTCAAAGGCCCAAACCAAGAAAAAAACATATTCATTCTGTGGCATGTTAAAAATAATCAATTACCTGTAAATCCATTGGAATTCTGAAAGCCCAGTGACTGTTGCTGCACAAACTGTGGCTGTAGTTGTGTTGAGGTTGTAAAACTCTGTGACATCATGAGAGACTGCTGATGTTGACTCTGTTGCATCTGAGCATTTTCTTGCTTGACACGTTGTGGAGAGGGGCCCTGAAGGAGCTGCGATTGCTGCGGACGCTGAAGCTGTTGGACCCTGGAGGCCTGATACGTTTTTGCGGGAATTTGATTCTTGCCACTACTCCCCAACAGGCTGTCAAGAGTCAAGTTCAGAGACCCCTGGTTAGGTGTGATGGATGAACTGCTATCCTGGAGAGGGCTGCTAGAAAAGGTGTTGTCAAACAATTCAGGGAAATCTCCATCCTGATTGCTAATCAACTGCAACATATCTGTAAATAAAGTGGAATACATATTACAAGACTAGACAGATAAGTTGCTACTTCAGCAAACTGTATCCTGAAATAAAGCAGCCAGTAGCACATTCGTTGTCGACTTATAAAAGCATTTACATTCCCCCAGTTGCAGGCTTGCTCCAACTAAATAAATCACTACAACATCACAATGTAACTGGAATGCAAAACTAATTAATTAATTCCAATGTATCTTGGGTCGTCAGATCTTCTGATAAGGTGTTACATAAATGGCGGTAATTTTCGTTCATAAGATCTACACTGGAAAAATCAGAATTTTTTAAAGTTATAACAAAAACACAACAGCTACTTTAACGCCATCAATTTCCATATCAACAGCTACTTTAACACAATCAATTTCCAATTAATCAGATTTTGATGGGGATATCATTTCCATTAGTTGTACAATCTCCAAGGCTCCCACATATTATGGACAACTGCCAATGCCTGTGTATTTCAGATCTTGCATAAATGCTAATTTGTTTTAGAATTATGAGCAAATAGCACAAACATTTTCATTAGTACCATTTTCCCATTATCACAAATGTGTTTTTAAAGCTTTGCTTTAAATATTCTGCTGTTCATGCTATTCTAAAAGTGAACTACATACATCTGAAATCAAATGTAGCCATCTTGTACAATAATTGAAAGAGACTGTTTACAACAGCATTAAGATACACTATCTGCACAAATATTTGCACCAGTAAACCTCAATCTTTACAGTAACACTATACTGTAACAGTATTACCTTCAAATGTGCAGTCCATTGCTACACTTCATCTGTTCAACACTTGATACAAGGGTTATGCTGCTACATTAAGAGCAATATTTTTGTAGTGCACAAGAGCACCTTAGGAGCTTATCTGTTTCGTCTTTCGGAACACTGCACATACAAAACCACACTGCAGCACAGTAAGCAAACAGAATTGCTCTATACTTCTTGCCTCCTCTTCCTCCTCCTAAGAAAAAAAATCCACTGACTGTATTCAAATTGAGGGGCGGTTGTTGGAATCTGTTTTTTTCTCATGAGGTGATCTGGTTGAACCAATCGCTGCAGTGCCCCAGTTGCTCGCTATGTTTGGCTAACCACTCAGACATGACAGAAAGGATTTGTGTAATAGTCTATACTTCCAGGGGCACTGACTAATTCACAAAGGTGAATAACCAGGGGTTACTTTCGGACATCTGCTCCCCAGTGCTAATTCCAATACAGATATAGTACAAACCATCAAACTCACTCAAGACATTTAAAAATCACAGTCTAATACTGCAACATTAGTTCATTTCTAGATTTTTTAAAAATGAGTGCATCATATAACATACTGAAAAACTTAGGTTAACAATTTTAAAATATCAGAAAGGGCTTCTCAGAATGTAAGTACTGTTATGGATTAAAACCAAGTACAGAAAATAATTCCTTTTGGTTTGTAAAAACTCAAAAGTTTCCAAGATGCTGTTGGCGTCTTGGAGTAGATCAATGTGCAGATGAACTTGAGAATTTCACAGAAGGCAATAACCGCGAGTAACCCAGGCGTGACGTCACTGACTGAGCTGAAAGGGGTTGGGTTGAAATTGAACACACAAGTCAGCAACTGTAACCTTGCCAAAACTGCAACGAATCGATTATACTGAGCACCAGGGCAAACAGGGTGCATACTCTCCACGTCGGATGATATACAAATTGAACGATTTGAAATATGAGTTTTATATTGATTAAGTGTAAAGATGATTTTCTCCTTTCCCCATATCTCATTGAAATTAAGTGTAATTTTTTCATAAATCCCTTTCTCTCATCAATGTTTAAACATTTATGTTAGAAAAGGGGCAGTCTGACAAGTAATTTTACCAGAATAAAATTCAATGAATGACTTAAGCTGCACTAACACCATTACCATCCCGAGTTAAGGGCTGTTTACACCCTACCCTAATACAAACTGACTTTAACTATTATAAAGTGCCTGTACTTAAATGCTGCACGAAGTTTAGAAGTAGAACAACAATATTATGTACGTAAGTTTATACAATTTTCCACAAATCATGGAAGCATTTACTCTTAATTAAATAATTTTACCAGTATTCTTGATTTTGATTTCAGTAAGAATTGTTTACCAAGGAATTCTACAAATTGTTAGTTCTATCTACAACTGTCAATGCAGAGTACAAGCTCAATCTTTGGATCTTCAAACAGCCCATTAAGCAGTGTCCTGTTCTACCAGACAACGAGCAGAGTTGTTAACATTAACATCTAGACCTTCTAGACTATCCAAAGGAGCCAGGCTCTGCCCTATACCTCCACGATCCTGCTCCCCCACCCGGAATGCTGCCCTCTCAAGCCCTGCCCATCACTCACCATCAATGTCACTGAGCAGTGCACTATCGATCTCGCTGCTCTCGGTCAGAGACGGCTCCAGACTGTCTAGGGCCGAATCCTCGAACATCATGGCCGGATCAGGAGCAGCGTATGACTTCCCACTGTTATTCATGTTAAACAAGGTGAATGTCCCAGACGCGGAGAGGGGAGGATCAAACCGGCCCGGGTAGGGTGGGGTGGGATGAGGTGGGGCAGGGCGGGTGAAGGGTATGTTGAACTCGCTGTTTACACCGGGCTCACCGGCCGTGGAACCATGTCAATAAACGCCAGGAGACACCTAACTCGCTGGCAGGAGCTGAAGAGGGAGGGTATCTCCCGAAGACACGAACTCATCTTCTTGATTGATAACTAGTATGGCCAATGAGAGGCCAGGTCCTTGTGGGCTCGCCCTACTGGGCGGGCAAAGTGCACCAATCATTTGCAGGTTATGTTCAAGTTCGGTTGAGAAGGCGCCGGCGAGCGCGGGGGTGGAGCTGGCCCGCGTGCCTCTAGAACCAGCGGAATGCAGCCAATGAGAGCGCGGTCTGCGGCGTGGGGTGATCCATCGTCATCGCTGCAAGCCGCCGCCCTCTTTTTGTGGGGATTACATCAACTCACTTCCCCACGTGGTGGGGTTAGGACTAGTCGATTTTGTGGTTAACAACAAGAAACTGTTACAAGTTTTGGAGGTGGGAGGGTAGAGATAAGTAGATTGGACAAGTAAATTGGACTTTTCAGCACAATTAAAGAGGTTGTTAGGCCACAAAAAAAGCTATGTGGCTCAAACTAATGGTGTAATACTTCCCCCTTTCTCCCTATTTATTTCAGAACCCTCTCCCCCTCCCCCATTTCTGATGAATTGCCTAGGCTGGAAATGTCAGCTTTTGTGCTCCTCTGATGCTGCTTGGCCTGCTGTGTTCATCCAGCTCCACAACTTGTTATCCAAGATTCTCCAGCATCTGCAGTTCCTGTCATCTCTGATACAATTTTAATCTCACTTCGAAGCCTCTTCTAGGGATGCCTAACCTGAAGAAGTTACCCTCCTCCCTCCAGACAAGGGGATCTCTCTCCCACTGCAACACCAGCATCTGCAGTTCCTATTGTCTCTGGCGTAATACTCCATATCAGCTCACTTCAAACATAAATCATTACAATATATTGAATGTATCCTGATGAAGGGTAACTGGACTCAAAACATTAACTCTGCTTTCTTTCCACAGATGCTGTCAGACCTGCTGAGTTTCTCCAGCAAGTTCTATTTTTGTTTCAGATCTCCAGCATCCATGGTTATTTGTTTTATTATAGCTTGAAATATCATTCTTGAGCACAACTATTAGGACCCGTCTTAACTTTTTGACTCTGCTTAAATAAAAGATTGGTAAGCAGCACGCACAGTCAGGTGGGAAAATTGTGATGTGCAAATAATAAAGTGGAGGTGCAGGTGTTGGACTGGGGTGAACAAGGTCAGAAAACACACGATGCCAAGTAATGGTGACTTCAACTGACATAGGAGCAGCGCTGTGAAAGGTTGTGATTTCCAATAAATCTGTTCAACTATAATCTGGTGTCATATGACTTCCAATCTGGAAGTAATGACGATCGGGTACGAAAAAGAGCAGACTGGTTATTAAATATTCCTGGATAGATGGTGTTTGGGAAATAAAAGAAAGGAAAGAAAGCAGGAGGGATGCATGTATTTGATATCTTAGATTAAGTCAAGGTCAGGATCTATTTGGGTAGTGCTAAAAACACAGCAGAGACACTGTTACTATATTTGGTATATTGCATAGATTATCAACTAATTGGAGAGATATAGAGGAATAAATATGGAATGAAATTACACAGAGGTGAAGAGGTAATTCAGTTGTTATTATGTGGAACTTTAATTATACTAATAAGTCTGGGATGGTAACAATAAAGGAAAAGAGACTGAGTGATTTTGAAGTGCATTTAGGAGAGATTTTTAGTCAGTGTTTTTTGGCCAGATGAGAAAGCATCATTGATCGATTAGATTTTGTGCAATAAGGCAGATCAAGTGGACAATGATGATCTCATCTAAGTTTTAGGCTAGCAGTCCTAGTAAAAATACTTAATTGAGAGTGAGTGGGTTGAGACTACTTTTAGCACAGGTAAGTGGCAATGACTGACAAACAGTCCTGCAACAGAACAATTGGTTGACTGTAAACATGAGATGGTTCAGGTACAGTCAAGGTATGTTCAAGGGAAAGAAAGGTAAGCCAAACAAAACCAAAAGTTGTGGATGACGAAAGAGACAGATAGTAAGATGAAGTGGAAAAGGAATGCATATGACAGATGTCTGATTGATAATACAGGTGAGAACCAGGCTGAATATAGAAAGTTCCAAGGGAAATTAGAAGTAAACAGTGGAAAACGTATACGGAACCCCGAGCATCACACCTACCCCTCTCTTCAAACATTATGTGCCCCACCTTTAATAGGGTGTGCATATCTGGGATCAGGCTGTCTGGTCACTTCAGGACACACAGAGTGGTTGGTGCATGGAATGCGCTGCCGGTGGTGGTAGTGGAGTCAGATACATTAGGGATATTTAAGCGACTCTTTGATAGGCACATGGAAGATAGTAAAATGTAGGGTACGCAGGTTAGTTTGATCTTAGAGAAGGATATTAGGTCGGTGCAACATTGTGGGCCGAAGGGCCTATACTGCTCTGCTGTATGTTCTGTGTTCTCTGTTCAAACAGTGAGGATGAGAAGAAACTGATAGCTGATGCAAAAAGGAATTCCAAACATCTTCTAGAGCATATGAATAAAAAAAGTGTGGCAAAAAAAGGTGTGGAGTAGATTAGGGATCAAAAAGGGAAGGTTAATCTCAGTGGTGGAAAGACACTAAAAATAATAGCCTGGAACAAAACTAACAGTCACTTGGTCAAATGTGTATTAACTGAAGACAGCCAGAAAATATATGTTAAATGCAAGATATGTTTAACAAACTTAATGGTGAATTTTATGAGGTAACAGAAATGAATGATACATCTAATATGGTTGATGTGGTATACTGACACTTCTAAAAGAAACTAAATGATGTGTCATATTTTGTTCGGCATTCCCCCAAGATTAAGGATGACTTTCTTCCATTCCAATGTTGTGTCCTGAAGTGATCAGGCAGCCTGATTCCAGATCTGCACACCCTGTTAAAGGTGAGACACATGGTGTTTGAAGAGGCAGATGGGTGTGATGCTCAAGGTTTTGCATACATTTTCCACTGTTTGCACTTGACCTGCACCTGGGCTTGTTGTAGTCATTCAGCTGGATGCTGCTACGTAGATGCTTCTTCTCTAGTTTGGACTATCTTGGGCAACCTTGAGCAAGGGAATCCCAGGAGGTGGTCCTATAGATCATGTGCACAGTACTAGATTTGATGTCTTTGTCATCAAACAATCTGTCCATCGACTACCAAAGTTTGTGCTGGATGTAATGTTGATTTTAATTATCTATTTCTCTTCACTGAGAGGTGGCTGCCAAGTTATGAGAATTGATCCGCATTGTCCAGTTCCTCACTGTGGATTTTGATATTTGAGGAACAAGGCTGTGCAGTGAGAAGGGAGAACAGCTTCAAAGGGAAAAACAGCATGGATTGAATGGAGGCAGTCAGTTACTACAACAGGGAGAGGAGGCTCAGAGTCCAGAACCTGAAAAGGAACATCAGGATTTAAAAGTGGTATTAGCAACAGGGAGAACCTGAAATGCCATGTCATATATGTGTCAGCAAATTTGACACCTATGAAAGAAAAGCAACACTGGGAGCAAGAATACAATGTTGGCTGAGCAACTAGAGATAGAGAGTGGTTGTGAACAGTTGTTTTTCAGACTAGAAGACAATAACAGAGTGGAAATCCCAAGTCAGTATTGGGACCATTGCTTTTTTTGATCTAAATTGAAACCTTAACATGGATGTAAAGGACACAATTTAGAAATTTGAAAATGACTCAAAACTTGGAAGTATTATGAATTGTACAGAAGATTGAGATAGATTTCAAAAGATCACAGAGTGGCTTGTGGGATGGCAAATACATCGCTGCTGAAACTTAATGCAGAGAAATATGCTGTGTTACATTTTGGAGGAAGAGCAGAGAGAGGCTGATACAAAATAAAGGATACAATTCTAAAGGGTGTGGACAATGAGAGGAACCTGGGTGGTATATGTTTGTAAATTATTGAACACGGCAGAGCCATTGAGAAAGGGTAATTGAGAAATATGTGACCTTGGGCTTTATAAATAGAGGTATAATGCGCTAAAGCAAAGAAGTTATACTTTAAAAAATACTTGTTTGGCTCAAATGGAGAACAACAATTCCTCATTTAGTAGCGTAATTACATTTCTGAAAAAAACAACTTAAATCAATGTTAGGCAAATTTGATTTTCCCATTATGATGTAGCTTTAGCTAAGTTTTCTAAGTAAGTTTCTGATCAAAAGAAAAATGAATGTTCTAATTCTTGCGGCTTAGGACATAAGAACTAGGAACAGGTGCAGGCAATTCAGCCCTCCATCTTGCTCTGCCATTTGATATGAACATGGCTGATCTCATCTCACTTGCCAATTTCTCTACTCATTGCATCTTCTGCTCCATAAGCCTCCAGCTCACTGCCATTCATGTTTCCACAGCCACCTGCTTCCCAACTCTCCTGGTTGCCACTGCCCTCCTTGCTGGCTACTGCTCCTGCCTCCCACTTGCTGTGAGCACCAATTGGCAGGAGGTAATCTATAGAGTGAGAGCAGTTTCAAGTATTAGGGTCACGGAGGCAAGCCACAAGCTGTAGAAGTGGGTTAGGGAGGGGAAGTGGTGTCAGGGAGCAGGAGACCCTGCCCCACCATGGCAGCAAATGGGTTATACTATCTCATGTCATAGCTGCTGCAGGCTGACGTTCATGGGCATTCTCAATGGACTGTGTGAATAGTGGCCCCTTGAAAAATACAATATTGCATCAAGAAGATTTAAAACAGGGCAACTTAAAGTGCAGACTTATAGTATTGAGTCCAAGTTTAGAGAGCATACTTTGGAAATGCAGTTGAGAGGCTGCGGAAACAATTTGTGGGAATTGTTTCGTGGACAAAAGATTTTAGTTAGGACAGTAGGTTGGACAATCTTGGGTTGTTTTCCTTAGAGAAGAGAAGATTTATAAAAATGTTCAAAATTGAGCAGGTTCTGGATAAATGGAAAAAAGTGCTCCCTTGAGTTGAGGGGTTGCGAGTAGATGACATTATAAAGACTGAATCTTTTTATTTTCTTTATTTTTGGATTATGGATCAAAAACTGGGAAAATACTGTTTAAATTAAAGAGATGGTGGAAAGACAATGGCTGCAGATTTAAAATCATATTTATTGGAGCTGCTTGTGACTTGCAAAGTAAATGGGGCTAACAGGTGCTTGAGAAACTGTATTACTCTTCAGGGACATTAAATCCAGACCAGTAACTGTAAAAAGTCCACCTTACACAGTTTGACCTTGTATGTTTGTTTCAATGCTCAGTAATGATTTCCTGTGTTTGAACAATTATCTGTACAACTGTTTGTCCCTACCGTTACCAAATTAATTTGTTAATCTTTCATATATTGCAACATCGAATAACTAAGTGATTGTGAAATGTGATAACGATTTGCAAGTTTCCATTTTACAAGTGTACGCGCAAGATTCTCCCTAGAGCACACTGTGCATGCTCCTTGGTGCCTGCAAACTCAGTCGTTTAAAATTGCCACTTTTATGACTAAGTCCTCACTATCTCTGCAAACTGCTGTTGGCCTATAAACTTTTGAGATACTCTTTCAAAGCTGCTGTCATGTACAATCTCAAATTTAGTGTTGTCAGCAAATAACTGAAAAGGGATCAAAGGAACCTGAAAGACATCAGACTAAAACACTCGTGGACACCTGTCCTCCAGATTGGTACTACCAAACTGCATTATTCCTGTTTATCTCCCTATCCTTTTCCATATCTTTATGTCTGTCTACCCACGTATATGTGTGAATGGTTAGGGGGTAGAGTTAAGTGTTTCATATTTGTTATTTCCTAGTTACCATCAGTTGAAGACAATTTGTTCAGAATAAGCAGTTTTTTTTTCCAGTTACATACACAAACCTCTCTTCCTTTATACTTCCAATCCAAGTTAATAGTTAGGTAAAATTGGGCAAATCAATGGTAATCAAACCTTTTTGCATTTGTGATGACTCTGGGAACAATGAGACTTGATTTCCAGTACCCTACCCCACCGAGTCATTACAACATTGAAAGTGAATGTCTAAAGAAACAATGGCAACTTGAACATGGGTTGTGATTTGGAATGAATTGCCTGAGAGTGAGGTGGATGTAGATTCAATTGTGGTTTTTAACAGAGTTTTGTTCTAACATGCTAGAGCCTGTTCACTTTGGAGGCATGCTGTTGATAATAAGCCAAACAGAAAAAAAATTGTTGAGCTATAGTGAGAAAGCAAATGATTGGGACGAGCTGCTTTGCTCTCACAGAGAAACACACTTATGTAATGGCCTGTGATAATGGGAACTGCAAATGCTGGAGAATCCAAGATAACAAAGTGTGGAGCTGGATGAACACAGCAGGCCAAGCAGCATCTCAGGAGCACAAAAGCTGACGTTTCGGGCCGAGACCCTTCATCAGAGAGGGGGATGGGGAGAGGGAACTGGAATAAATAGGGAGAGAGGGGGAGGCAGACCAAAGATGGAGAGAAAACAAGACAGGTAGAGAGGAGAGTATAGGTAAGGAGGTAGGGAGGGGATAGATCAGTCCAGGGAAGATGGACAGGTCAAGGAGGCAGGATGAGGTGGTAGGTAGGAAATGGAGGTGCGGCTTGAGGTGGGAGGAAGGGAAGAACAGGTTAGGGAAGCAGAGACAGGCTGGGCTGGTTTTGGGATGCAGTGGGGGGAGGGGATGAGCTGGGCTGGTTTTGTGATGCGGTGGGGGGAGGGGAAGAACTGGGCTGGTTTTGGGATGCAGTGGGGGAAGGGGATATTTTGAAGCTTGTGAAGTCCACATTGATACCATTGGGCTGCAGGGTTCCCAAGTGGAATATGAGTTGCTGTTCCTGCAACCTTCGGGTGGCATCATTGTGGCACTGCAGGAGGCCCATGATGGACATGTCGTCTGAGGAATGGGAGGGGGAGTTGAAATGGTTCGCGACTGGGAGGTGCAGTTGTTTGTTGCGAACCGAGCGGAGGTGTTCTGCAAAGCGGTCCCCAAGCCTCCGCTTGGTTCCCCAATGTAGAGTAAGCCAGGTGAACATTTGCTTGATATGGAAGGTCATCTTGGGGTCTGGGTTAGTGGGGAGGGAGGAGGTGTGGGGGCAAGTGTAGCACTTCCTGCAGTTGCAGGGGAAGGTGCCAGGTGTGGTGGGGTTGGAGGGGACTGTGGAGGGGACAAGGGAGTCATGGAGAGAGTGGTCTCTCCGGAAGGCAGACAAGGGTGGGGATGGGAAAAATGTCTTGGGTGGTGGGGTCGGATTGTAGATGGCGGAAGTGTCGGAGGATGATACATTGTATCCAGAGGTTGGTGGGGTGGTATGTGAGAACGAGGGGGATGCTCTGGAGCGGTTGTGGCAGGGGCGGGGTGTGAGGGATGTGTTGCGGGAAATGCGGGAGATGTGGCAGAGGCGGGGTGTGAGGGATGTGTTGCGGGAAATGCGGGAGATGTGGCGGGGACGGGGTGTGGGGGATGTGTTGCAGGAAATGCGGGAGTTGTGGCGGGGACGGGGTGTGAGGGATGTGTTGCGGGAAATGTGGGAGATGTGGCGGGGGCGGGGTGTGAGGGATGTATTGCGGGAAATGCGGGATTTCCCGCATTTCCCGCAACACATCCCTCACACCCCGCCCCCGCCATAACCTCCCCCAGAGGATCCCCCTCGTTCTCACATACCACCCCACCAACCTCCGGATACAATGTATCATCCTCCGACACTTCCGCCATCTACAATCCGACCCCACCACCCAAGCTATTTTTCCATTCCCACCCTTGTCTGCCTTCCGGAGAGACCACTCTCTCCATGACTCCCTTGTCCACTCCACTGTCCCCTCCAACCCCACCACACCTGGCACCTTCCCCTGCAACCGCAGGAAGTGCTACACTTGCCCCCACACTTCCTCCCTCACCCCTATCCCAAGGCCCCAAGATGACCTTCCATATCAAGCAGATCCTGCACATCTGCCAATGTTGTATATTGTATCCATTGCACCCGGTGTAGCTTCCTCTACATTGGGGAAACCAAGCGGAGGCTTGGGGACCGCTTTGCAGAACACCTCTGCTCGGTTCGCAACAAACAACTGCACCTCCCAGTCGCGAACCATTTCAACTCCCCCTCCCATTCCTCAGACGACATGTCCATCATGGGCCTCCTGCAGTGCCACAATGATGCCACCTGAAGGATGCAAGAACAGCAACTCATATTCCACTTGGGAAACCTGCAGCCTAATGGTATCAATGTGGACTTCACAAGCTTCAAAATATCCCCATCCCCCACTGCATCCCTAAACCAGCCCAGTTCTTCCCCTCCCCCCACTGCACCACACAACCAGCCCAGCTCTTCCCCTCCACCCACTGCATCCCAAAACCAGTCCAACCTGTCTCTGCCTCCCTAACCTGTTCTTCCCTTCCTCCCACCTCAAGCCACACCTCCATTTCCTACCTACCACCTCATCCCGCCTCCTTGACCAGTCCATCTTCCCTGGACTGACCTATACTCTCCTCTCTATCTTGTTTTCTCTCCATCTTCGGTCCACCTCCCCCTCTCCGCCTATTTATTCCAGTTCCCTCTCCCCATCCCCCTCTCTGATGAAGGGTCTAGGCCCGAAACGTCAGCTTATATAATGGCCTGATTGCCTCCTATGCTGTAATTACCTTATGTGATCATCAAAGTTGTTCAAACCTCAACAATAACATTTTGCTACAATATAGTATCTGTCAAGTAGATTAGATTTTTAACATTTGCAGCATTTGCTGTTTTTTATGGCTCTGTTCCCTTCATCTGACACCATTAACTGTATAAAGTCCAACTACATGGTTTGACCTTGTATGTTTGCCTCAATACTCAGCAATAATTTCCTGTGTTTGAACAGTTATCTGTGCAACTGTTTTGCCCCTAATGTTGCTTCATGCGGAACAAGTTCATTTTTTCACCTTTTTTTTATTTGAAAAAATATACTTTATTCATAAGATGTACAAAAAATAAAACATATTTATACACCTACCCAGTCATGCAAGCCGCTCCGGGTTACCCGGGGGTACATACATCACCTAAAGGAAAAAAAAAACAAACGAAGAAGAAAAAAAAAGCAAAGAAAATACCCCGGCAGTCATCACCCCGCACAGTCCCCATTGGCCCCCTGACAAGTTGGGGAAGGTGCCAGCTGGGCCCAGTTACCAGATAGGGCCCTTTTTTCTATTCTGGACGAGGGGTTTCATATGGTGGTCTTTCCCCACCGCGCCTTGGCGGCGGCTGCCCCAAGCTTTAGCGCGTCCCTCAGCACATAGTCCTGGACCTTGGAGTGCGCCAGACTGCAACATTCGGTCGGGGTCAGTTCTTTCAGCTGGCAGACCAGCAAGTTGCGGGCAGACCAAAGAGCGTCTTTCACCGCATTGATGGTCCTCCAGGCGCAGTTGATGTTGGTCTCGGTGCGCGTCCCGGGAAACAGCCCGTAGAGCGCAGAGTCCTGCATCACAGAGCTGCTCGGGACGAACCTCGACAAATACCACTGCATCCCCCTCCAGACCTCCTGCGCATAGGCACACTCCAGAAGGAGGTGATCAACAGTCTCGTCCCCCCCGCAGCCACCTCGAGGGCAGCGTGCGGTGGCGCAGAGATTCCGGGCATGCATAAAGGATCTCACTGGCAGAGCCCCTCTCACCGCCAGCCAAGCAATGTCCTTGTGCTTGTTTGAAAGTTCTGGCGATGAGGCATTCTGCCAAACGACTTTGGCAGTCTGCGTGGGGAACCACACGACGGGATCCACCCTCTCCTTTTCCCGAAGGGTCCCAAGGATACTACGTGCTGACCACTGTCTGACGGCCTTGTGGTCAAAGGTGTTTCCTTTCAAAAATTTCTCCACGAAGGACAGGTGGTACGGAACAGTCCAGCTACTCGGAGCGTTCCGCGGCAACAAGGCCAGGCCCATCCTTCGCAACACCGGGGACAGGTAGAACCTTAGTAAGTAGTGACACTTGGTGTTTGCGTACTGAGGATCTACGCACAGCTTGATGCAGCCGCACACAAAGGTAGCCGTCAGGGCGAGGGTGGCGTTCGGTACACCCTTTCCCCCATTTTCCAGGTCTTTGTATATGGCATCCCTGCGGACCCGGTCCATCCTCGACCCCCAAATGAAGTGGAAGATGGCCCGGGTGACTGCAGCGGCGCAGGTCCAGGGAATAGGCCAGGCCTGCGCCACATAGAACAGTACCGAAAGCCCCCTCGCACCTGACAACCAGGTTCTTACCCGCGATGGAGAGGGACCGGAGCGTCCACCTGCCCAGCTTCTGCTTCAATTTGGTGATACGCTCCTCCCAAGTCTTAGTGCACGCCCCAGCTCCACCAAACCAAACACCCAGCACCTTCTTGTAGTCTGTCCTGACGGTGAAGGGGATGAAGGAGCGGTCGTCCCAGTTCCCGAAGAACATGACCTCGCTGTTATCCCTATTGACTTTAGCACCTGAGGCCAGTTCAAACTGGCCGCAGATGTCCAATATTCTACTCACCGACCGACGATCGGTGCAGAAGACGGCGACATCATCCATGTACAGGGAGGTCTTGACCTGAAGGCCTCCGCTGCCTGGGATAGTCACGCCCTTCAGGCTCACGTCCTTCCTGATGGATGTGGCGAAGGGCTCCACACAGCACACGAACAAGGCAGGAGAGAGCGGGCAGCTCTGCCTGACTCCAGATCTGACAGGAAAACTGTCCGATTCCCACCCGTTGATCGAGACTGTGCTAACGATGTTGGCGTAGAGCAGCCGGATCCAATTGCGGATGCCCTCCCCGAACCCCAATTTGGAGAGGACGTCCCTCATGTAAGCATGAGAGACCCTGTCAAAGGCCTCCTCCTGGTCCAGGCTGACGAGGTAGGTGTCCACCCGCCTGTCCTGTACGTAGGCGATCGTATCCCTGATGAGCGCGAGGCTCTCAGCAATCTTCCTGCCCGGCACAGCACAGGTTTGGTCAGGGTGAATCACCGACTCCAGGACAGACCTGACCCGGTTGGCTATGACCTTGGCCAGGATTTTGTAGTCCACGTTCAATAGTGAAATGGGACGCCAATTCTTAATTTCTTCCCTCTTCCCCCTTCCTCTTGTAAATGAGGGTGATGATGCCCTTCCTCATGGACTTGCACATTTCCCCTGCCCGAAGCGCACTATCGTACACCTCCAGCAGGTCCTGGCCGACCAGGTCCCACAGAGCAGAATACAGCTGGACCGGTAAGCCATCGCTCCCGGGAGTTCTATTCCTCTCCATGGACTTGAGGGCTCTGGTCAGCTCGTCCAGGGATATTGGCCGGTCCAGCCACTCCCTCATGCTGTCGTCTAAGACCTCCGTGATAGACGACAGGAACGACTCGGAGGCCGTGCTGTCCGTGGGCTTCGTGTCGTACAGTCCGGCATAGAAGGATCTGCTGATCCTCAAAATGTCGGGCCGAGACGACGTCACTGAGCCGTCGTCCTCCTTCAGTCGGCTAAGCACAGAGCTCTCTTTGTGCACCTTCTGAAAGAAGAAACGTGAGCACGTCTCGTCCTGCTCCACGGAGCGGACCCTGGACCGGAAAATTATCCTGGAGGCCTCCGCGGCGAAGAGCGAGGTTTGCTGGCGCCTCACATCGCGGAGGTCCTCCGTGACATCGACCGCCATCAACTGCAGAAGGAGCAGGTTCTGCACCCTTTTCTGGAGTCGCGACAGCTTTCCCCGCCTCTCTCTCGCCTTCCGAACACCCTTGAGGACAAAGAACCTCTTTATGTTCTCCTTCACCGTCTCTCACCAGTCGCCCAGAGACTCAAAGAAGGGTTTCACGGAGACTCAAAGAGGGGTTTCACGGTTCTCCAACTGGCAAACTCCCTCTTAAGCTCCTCGACATTCTCTGGGGTCAAGAGAATTGTGTTGAGCTTCCACGGCCCCTTGCCGGCCGGCTGGTCATCCTGTAAGTGACAGTCGGCCAGCAGGAGGCAGTGGTCAGAGAAGAACACCAGCTCAACGCCGGTGGACCTGACCAAGAACGCACGTGACACAAACAGGAAGTCTATCCTTGAGCGAATAGACCCGTCTGGCCGCAACCAGGTGTACCTCCGCTGCTCTCCGTCTACAGGGGTGCTGAAGACGTCGAGCAGCTTGGCGTCCTTCACTGTGCCCATCAGGAATCTGGACGTGACGTCCAGTTGAATCCCCCCACCCGCTGTCCCCACGCCGGAACTTCCATCTGCGTCAATGATGCAGTTGAAGTCTCCGCCTCGGATGACCGGCCTGGAAGTAGCCAGCAGGGGTGGAAGCCGCTGCAGGACGGCCAACCCGCTCACTCCGTACCGCTGGGGCATACATGTTGATCAGCCTCAGGGGAACATTCCTGTAGGTGATGTCAGCCACTAGGAGGCGCACTCCCCCACCACCTCCTGAACTTGAGAGATGGTGAAGTCGCGCCCCCGCAGCAGAATAGCCAGGCCCGAGGAGCGACAGTCGTTACCCCCCGACCAGATCGAAGGCCCACAGGTCCAGGCGCCGGACCATTTCCCGTACCTGCCGAGGCGCGGTACCCCGCACTCCTGCAGAAACAGGAGGTCTGCCTTGATGGTGGTCAGGTAGGCCAACATGGACACACATTTTGCGGTTGACTTAACGTTGCGCACATTAATGCTCGCAACTCGTACCCCCATTGTGGGCAGTGACCGCAGTACCCTCCCCAAGTCCAAGGTCCAGCCCCTCCATCTATCCCGTCATGCCCATTGCCTGGGCTAACTGCTGGACGTTCTCCGGGCTCAGGAAACCGTCTGTGCTGCCTTCCGGGTGGCATCCCCCCCGTTGGGGTGCGGAGGCAGGAGGGTCCAGCTCCGGGTCAGGCTGGGGACGCACTGTTTCCTCCTTCCCGCCTGGAAGTTCCGGGGGGCCCTCCAGTGCTCCAGCGGCACTTGACTGGGAGTCGGAGGGAGCCTCAGGACGCCTCCCGTCACCTGGAAGCGGGGTTCTGCTTTCCTTCCCCCTCGAGACCTTTAACTTCTGCTTCGGGTGGGCCCTCTCCGAATCCTCCTCGTCAGAGGAGCTCTTATAGCCCCCCTGTAGCTGCCTCTTCCCGCCTGATGGTTGCGGTTCCTGGGCCCGTCGACGCACCTTCCTCCTCGCTTTCTGAACTGTTGTCCACTCCGCTGGGTTGCCCGTCGCCGCCTCCATTGGCTCCGGGTTGTCGGGGGGGATTGGAGCCTGCAGGGGTGCTTTGCTGGCCTCGGACCCATCCTGCGGGGCTGGGCCCTCCTGCACGGCCTGGCCCTCCTGCACATTAGTGGGGTCCTTGCTGGGCCCCGGTGCCTTCCTCTCCTCCGGGGGGGCTGGCCCCGCATTTCCCCTGCCGGCGACCTGGGCGTAGGTGGTACCCCGCCGCGGGCATGCCCTATAGAAGTGGCCCGCTTCCCCGCAAAGGCTGCAGCTTCTCTCTCGTGGGCAATCCTTTGCAAGGTGTCCCTACTCCCTGAGGTTCCTGCAGATGGTGGCTTTGCAGTCGGCCGCCATGTGACCTGACCTACCACAGGCATGGCAGACTTTAGGTTGCCCTGCATAGGTCAGGTAGCCCCTGCTCCCGCCGATCGCGAAGCTGGACGTTGGTGTACGACATTCCCGTCCGCACCCATCCTCAGCCTCACCTTGACCTGCCTCTTACTGGTCCAGATGCCAAAGGGGTCCACGATGTCAGTTAGGTCCCCTTCCACCTTCACGTACCTTCCAAGGAAGGTCAGGACATCAACTGCTGGCACATGCGGGTTGTACATGTGTACAGTCACCATACGGCTCCTCTGCGCTGGCATCACAAACAGCGGGACAGCGGTCAATACAGAGAGGGGGCCCTCACCTCGTTTCTCCTTGAAAACCTCCAGGAAGCGCTCACAAAGCTTGGCACTTCTGAAGGTCACGTCGTAAAAACCTCCTCCGGGGAAATCCTGCAGGCAGTACATATCCGCAGCAGCGAACCCGCAACAGTCCAACAGGACCCGAAGAAGGTGCGATCCACAGGTGCACCTTCATCCACCTTCTTTATGGAAACACGGATGGTGTTCCGGACCCCCGACCTGGGGCACGAGCACTTGCCGCAGCCATCATTGCAGGTTGGCTGCTCCCCTGAACCAGCGTTAGGCCGAAGCCAGCATTAAGATCCACTGGTTGCAAGGGTGCACAGCCAACCCGTCTTCCTTTCACCTCCAACACAGCGCTCTCCTCCTCTCGGTCCACAAGAGAGTGGGTCCTTATTTTGTTCCGGATGTAAGCTGGTTCACTGAGCTTGAAGGTGTGTTCCCAAATGTTTCATCACCATTCTAGGTCACATCATCAGTGAACCTCCGACAAAGCAGTGGTGTTATGTCCCGCTTTCTATTTATCTGGTTAGGTTTCCTTGGGTTGGTGATGTCATTTCCTGCGTTGGTGATGTCATTTCCTGTTCTTTTTCTCAGGGGATGGTAGATTGGCTCCAAATCGATGTGTTTGTTGATGGAGTTCCGGTTGGAATGCCATGCTCCTAGGAATTCTCGTGCATGTCTCTGTTTGGCTTGTCCTAGCATGGATGTGTTGTCCCAATCAAAGTGATGTCCTTCCTTATCTGTATGTAAGGATACGAGTGATAGTGGGTTATGTCGTTTTGTGGCTAGTTGATGTTCATGTATCCTGGTGGCTAGCTTTCTGCCAGTTTGTCCAATATAGTGTTTGTCACAGTTCTTGCAAGGTATTTTGTAGATGATGTTCGTTTTATTTGTTGTCTGTATAGGGTCTTTTAAGTTCATTAGCTGCTGTTTTAGTGTGTTGGTGGGTTTGTGGGCTACCCTGATGCCGAGGGGTTCGAGTAGTCTGGCAGTCATTTCGGAAATGTCTTTGATGTAGGGGAGAGTGGTTATGGTTTCTGAGCCCGTTTTGTCTGTTTGTTTGGGTTTATTGCTGAGGAATCGGCGGTCTGTGTTCAGAGGGTACCCATTCTTTTTGAATACGCTGTATAGGTGATTTTCCTCTGCTCTGCGTAGTTCCTCTGTGCTGCAGTGTGTGGTGGCTTGTTGGAATAATGTTCTAATGCAGCTTCGTTTGTGGGTGTTGGGATGGTTGCTCCTGTAGTTCAGTATTTGGTCCGTATGTGTTGTTTTCCTGTAGACGCTGGTTTGAAGCTTCCCATTGGCTGTTCACTCTACTACTCGGACCTCTTGGCATCAGGGTAGCCCACAAACCCACCAACACACTAAAACAGCAGCTAATGAACTTAAAAGACCCTATACAGACAACAAATAAAACGAACATCATCTACAAAATACCTTGCAAGAACTGTGACAAACACTACATTGTACAAACTGGCAGAAAGCTAGCCACCAGGATACATGAACATCAACTAGCCACAAAACGACATGACCCACTATCACTCGTATCCTTACATACAGATAAGGAAGGACACCACTTTGATTGGGACAACACATCCATCCTAGGACAAGCCAAACAGAAACATGCACGAGAATTCCTAGAAGCATGGCATTCCAACCGGAACTCCATCAACAAACACATCGATTTGGAGCCAATCTACCATCCCCTGAGAAAAAGAACAGGAAATGACATCACCAATGCAGGAAATGACATCACCAACCCAAGGAAACCTAACCAGATAAATAGAAAGCGGGACATAACACCAGCGCTTCATCAGAGGCTCACTGTTGATGTTACCTAGAATGGTGACGAAACATCTGGGAACAAACCTTCCAGCTCAGTGAACCAGCTTACATCTGGAACAAAATAAAGACCCACTCTCTTGTGGACTGAGAGGACGAGAGTGCTGTCTTGGAGGTGAAAGGAGGACGTCGGGTTGGCTGTGCACCCTTGCGACCAGTGGATCTTAATGCTGGCTTCGGCCTAACGCTGGTTCAGGGGAGCAGCCAACCTGCAACGATGGTTGCGGCAAGTGCTCGTGCCCCAGGTCAGGGGGTCCGGAACACCATCCGTGTTTCTGTAAAGAAGGTGGATGAAGGTGCACCTGTGGACCGCACCTTCTTCGTGAAGAGGGTCCTGTTGGACTGTTGTGGGTTTGCTGCTGCGGACATTTACTGCCTGCAGGATTTCCCCGGAGGGGGTTTTTACGATGTGACCTTCAGGAGTGCCAAGCTTTGCGAGCGCTTCCTGGAGGTTTTCAAGGAGAAAGGAGGTGAGGGCCCCCTCTCTGTATTGACCGCTGTCCCACTGTTTGTGATGCCAGCACAGAGGAGCCGTATGGTGACTGTACACATGGACAACCCGCATGTGCCAGCAGTTGATGTCCTGACCTTCCTCGGAAGGTACGTGAAGGTGGAAGGGGACCTAACTGACATCGTGGACCCCTTTGGCATCTGGACCAGTAAGAGGCAGGTCAAGGTGACGCTGAGGATGGGCGCAGACGGGAATGTCGCACACCCACTGTCCAGCTTCGCGATCGGCGGGAGCAGGGGCTACCTGACCTATGCAGGGCAACCTAAAGTCTGCCATGCCTGTAGTAGGTCAGGTCACGTGGTGGCCGACTGCAAAGTCACCATCTGCGGGAACTGCAGGGAGGAGGGACACCTTGCAAAGGATTGCCCACGAGAGAGAAGCTGCAACCTTTGCGGGGAAGCGGGCCACTTCTATAGGGCATGCCCGCGGCGGGGTACCACCTACGCCCAGGTCGCCGGCAGGGGCAATGCGGGGCCAGCCCCCCCGGAGGAGAGGAAGGCACCAGGGCCCAGCAAGGACCCCACTAATGTGCAGGAGGGCCAGGCCGTGCAGGAGGGCCCAGCCCTGCAGGATGGGCCCGAGGCCAGCAAAGCACCCCTGCAGGCTCCGATCCCCCCCGACAACCCGGAGCCAATGGAGGCGGCGACAGGCGACCCAGGGGAGTGGACTACAGTCCGGAAAGCGAGGAGGAAGGTGCGTCGACGGGCCCAGGAACCGCAACAATCAGGAGGGAAGAGGCAGCTACAGGGGGGCTATAAGAGCTCCTCTGACGAGGAGGATTCGGAGAGGGCCCACCCGAAGCAGAAGTTAAAGGTCTCGAGGGGGAAGGAAAGCAGCACCCGGCTTCCAGGTGACGGGAGGCGTCCTGAGGCACACTCCGACACCCAGTCAAGTGCCGCTGGAGCACTGGAGGGCCCCCCGGAACTTCCAGGCGGGAAGGAGGAAACAGCACGTCCCCTGCCTGACCCGGAGCTGGACCCTCCTGCCTCCGCACCCCTGATGGGGGGATGCCACCCGGAAGGCAGCACAGACGGTTTCCTGAGCCCGGACAACGTCCAGCAGTTAGCCCGGGCAATGGGCATGAAGGGACAGATGGAGGGGCTGGACCTTGGACTTGGGGAGGGTACTGCGGTCACTGCCCACAATGGGGGTACGAATTGCGAGCATTAATGTGCGCAGCGTCAAGTCAACCACGAGATGTGTGTCCACGTTGGCCTACCTGACCACCATCAAGGCGGACCTCCTGTTTCTGCAGGAGTGCGGGATGCCGCACCTCGGCAGGTACGGGAAATGGTCCGGCGCCTGGACCTGTGGGCCTTCGATCTGGTCGGAGGGTAACGACTGTCGCTCCTCGGGCCTGGCTATTCTGCTGCGGGGGCACAACTTCACCATCTCTCAAGTTCAGGAGGTGGTGGGGGGGGCGCCTCCTAGTGGCTGACATCACCTACAGGAATGCTCCCCTGAAGCTGATCAATGTGTACGCCCCAGCGGTACGGAGTGAGCGGTTGGACGTCCTGCAGCGGCTTCCACCCCTGCTGGCTACGTCCAGGCCGGTCATCCTAGGTGGAGACTTCAACTGCATCATTGATGCAGATGAAAGATCCGGCGTGGGGACAGCGGGTGGGGGGATTCAACTGGACGTCACGTCCAGATTCCTGATGGGCACGGTGAAGGACGCCAAGCTGCTCGACGTCTTCAGCACCCCTGCAGACGGAGCGCAGCAGAGGTCCACCTGATCGCGGCCAGACGGGTCTATCCGCTCAAGGATAGACTTCCTGTTTGTGTCACGGACGTTCTCGGTCAGATCCACTGGTGTCGAGCCGGTGTTCTTCTCTGACCACTGCCTCCTGTTGGCCGACTGTCACTTACAGGACGACCAGCCGGCCGGCAAGGGGACGTGGAAGCTCAACACGACTCTGTTGACCCCAGAGAACGTCGAGGAGCTTAAGAGGGAGTACACCGGTTGGAGAACTGTGAAACCCCTCTTTGAGTCTCCAGGCGACTGGTGGGAGACGGTGAAGGAGAACATCAAGAGGTTCTTTGTCCTCAAGGGTGTTCAGAAGGCAAGAGAGAGGCGGGGAAAGCTGTTGCGACTCCAGAAAAGGGTGCAGAACCTGCTCCTTCTGCAGGTGATGGGGGTCGATGTCACGGAGGACCTCCGCGAGGTGAGGGGCCAGCAAGCCTTGCTCTTCGCCGCGGAGGCCTCCAGGATAATCTTCCAGTCCAGGGTCCGCTCTGTGGAGCAGGACGAGACGTGCTTGCGTTTCTTCTTTCAGAAGGTGCACAAAGAGAGCTCTGTGCTTAGCCGGCTGAAGGAGGACGACGGCTCGGTGACGTCGTCTCGGCCCGACGTTTTGAGGATCAGCAGATCCTTCTATGCCGGACTGTACGACACGAAGCCCACGGACAGCACGGCCTCCGAGTCGTTCCTGTCGTCTATCACGGAGGTCTTAGACGACGGCACGAGGGAGTGGCTGGACCGGCCGATATCCCTGGACGAGCTGGCCACAGCCCTCAAGTCCTTGCAGAGGAATAGGACTCCCGGAAGTGATGGCTTACCGGTCGAGCTGTATTCTACTCTGTGGTGCCTGGTCGGCCAGGACCTGCTGGAGGTGTACGATAGTGCGCTTCGGGCAGGGGAAATGTGCAAGTCCATGAGGAAGGGCATCATCACCCTCATTTACAAGAGGAAGGGGGAGAGGGAAGAAATTAAGAATTGGCGTCCCATTTCACTTTTGAACGTGGACTACAAAATCCTGGCCAAGGTCATCGCCAACCGGGTCAGGTCTGTCCTGGAGTCGGTGATTCACCCTGACCAAACCTGTGCTGTGCCAGGCAGGAAGATCGCTGAGAGCCTCGCGCTCATCAGGGATACAATCGCCTACGTACAGGACAGGCGGGTGGACACCTGCCTCGTCAGCCTGGACCAGGAGAAGGCCTTCGACAGGGTCTCTCATGCTTACATGAGGGACGTCCTCTCCAAATTGGGGTTCGGGGAGGGCATCCGCAATTGGATCCGGCTGCTCTACGCCAACATCGTTAGCGCAGTCTCGATCAACGGGTGGGAATCAGACAGTTTTCCTGTTAGATCTGGAGTCAGGCAGGGCTGCCCGCTCTCTCTTGCCTTGTTCGTGTGTTGTGTGGAGCCCTTCGCCGCCTCCATCAGGAAGGACGTGAGCCTGAAGGGCGTGACTATCCCAGGCAGCGGAGGCCTTCAGGTCAAGACCTCCCTGTACATGGATGATGTCGCCGTCTTCTGCACCGATCGTCGGTCGGTGAGTAGGCTGTTGGACATCTGTGGCCAGTTTGAACTGGCCTCGGGTGCCAAAGTCAATCGGGGTAAGAGCGAGGTCATGTTCTTCGGGAACTGGGACGACCGCTCCTTCATCCCCTTCACCGTCAGGACAGACTACCTGAAGGTGCTGGGTGTTTGGTTTGGTGGAGCTGGGGCATGCACTAAGACTTGGGAGGAGCGTATCTCCAAATTTAAGCAGAAGCTGGGCAGGTGAACGCTCCGGTCCCTCTCCATCGTGGGTAAGAACCTAGTTGTCAGGTGCGAGGGGCTTTCGGTACTGTTGTATGTGGCGCAGGCCTGGCCTATTACCTGGACCTGCGCCGCTGCGGTCACCCGGGCCATCTTCCACTTCATTTGGGGGTCGAGGATGGACCGGGTCCGCAGAGATACCATGTACAAAGACCTGGGAAATGGCGTACCGAACGCCACCCTCGCCCTTACAGCTACCTTTGTGTGTGGCTGCATCAAGCTGTGCGTAGATCCTCAGTATGCAAACACCAAGTGTCACTACTTACTGAGGTTCTACCTGTCCCCGGTGTTGCGAAGGATGGGCCTGGCCTCGTTGCCGCGGAACGCTCCGAGTAGTTGGACCGTTCCGTACCACCTGTCCTTCGTGGAGAAATTTTTGAAAGGAAACACCTTTGACCACAAGGCCGTCAGGCAGTGGTCAGCACGTAGTATCCTCAGGACCCTTCGGGAAAAGGAGAGGGTGGATCCCGCCGTGTGGTTCCCCATGCAGACTGCCAAAGTCGTTTGGCAGAATGCCTCATCGCCAGAACTTTCAAACAAGCACAAGGACATTGCTTGGCTGGCGGTGAGAGGGGCTCTGCCAGTGAGATCCTTTATGCATGCCCGGAATCTCTGCACCACCGCACGCTGCCCTCGAGGTGGCTGCGGGGGGGACGAGACTGTCGATCACCTCCTTCTGGAGTGTGCCTATGCGCAGGAGGTCTGGAGGGGGATGCAGTGGTATTTGTCAAGGTTCGTCCCGAGCAGCTCCGTGACGCGGGACTCCGTGCTCTACGGGCTGTTTCCGGGGACGCGCACCGAGACCAACATCAACTGCGCCTGGAGGACCATCAATGCGGTGAAAGACGCTCTTTGGTCTGCCCGCAACTTGCTGGTCTGCCAGCTGAAAGAACTGACCCCGACCGAGTGTTGCAGACTGGCGCACTCCAAGGTCCAGGGCTACCTGCTGAGGGACGCGCTAAAGCTTGGGGCAGCCGCCGCCAAGGCGCGGTGGGGAAAGACCACCGTATGAAACCCCTCGTCCAGAAAAGGGAAAAGAATCCTATCTGGTAACTGGGCCCAGCTGGCGCCTTCCCCAACTGGTCAGGGGGCCAACTGGGACTGTGCGGGGTGACGACTGCCGGGGCGGTTTCTTTGCTTTGTTTCTTTTTTCTCTGTTTGTTTTTTTTTCCCTTTAGTTGGTGTACGTACCCCCGGGTAACTCGGAGTGGCTTGCATGACTGGGTAGGTGTACAAATGTTTTATTTTTTGTACATTCTATGAATAAAGTATATTTTTTCAAATTAAAAAAAAAGGTGATGAAATGTCTGAAAACGAACCTTCCAGCTCAGCGAGCAAACTCACATCCAGAATCTCAACAAATCTTCTCAAAACTCGCTAGAACAAGTTCATGCATTTATCTCTCAAATATTGCATCATCTTGTTTTGGTTTCCGGAATAATCAACTGTAAAATGAAATAAAGTTTCTAAGGTACTGTGCAGTTTGCAAATATTAGAGATTATTTTAACACAGCCCATTTAATAGTAACTGGGTCAAGAGGAATTAAAATCACATCAGTGAATTTACTCCTTGTTCCTGATTCATCTGGCATCACATATATTTTATTTAAAATTGCTACTTTTGTGTCAAGATCTGTGGTCCTAGCCCTTCCTATCTATGCAAACTGCTCTTGGCCTATGGACATCTGAGACATTCTTCCAATGCTGCCCAAGAGTACAATCTCAAATCTCCATCATTCCATCATTTATAATATTGCATTCTGCTGCCTGACCGTAAACTCTCCAATTTCCTCCTGAAATATGTCTACTTCTGTCCATCTTTAAGATGTTTCTGACTTGGATCAACTTTTTTGTCACCTGTCTTAATATTTCTTTATGTGTCTTGGTGACAAATCATAATCAACTACTCTTCTACCTTGGGATGCCTTTATCATGCCAAAGACATTGACTAAATATAAGTAGTTGTTTCTAATTGCTGATACTTTCTGCCAAATTATTCTTTGCCTGTTTGATCTAAGAGATAACTAAATCTGGGATTCGGGAGGGTTTAAATTACTCCCATTTTTCTCCACTCTGTTTGATTGCAACAAATTTCTTTAAAAAGATGCCCGCTGATTCAGTGAGGATTTAACTGTATATATATTATGACGATAAAAGACACAGACAGACTTTGAATCTTAGAGATAACAGAATAGTATTTCACAGGATCATAGAATTCCTACAATGTAGAAAGAGGCCATTCAGCCCACATCAACCTTCCAAACAGCACACCATCCTATTCCTGTAAACCCACTTTTACCATGTCAACCCACTTAGCCCGCACATTCCTGGATGCTGTAGACAATTTTGCATGGCCTATCCACCTAACTTGCACATCTCTAGACGTGGAAGAAAACTGGAGCACCCTGAGGAAACCCATACCGACATAGCGAGAACGTGCAAACTCCACACAGATAGTCACCCGAGGCTGGAATCAAACCAGATCTCTGGTGCTGTGAGGCAGCAGTGCCAATATAGCTAAAGATTATATGACTCATAAAGGCTGGTGACTCGGCTGACTTCGGACTGAACTTAGTCTGGAGATAACAGTTGCTAGGTTGACTTTTTATCTTCTGACTGCAGCACGCAGATAGTCAAAAAGCAGACAGGGCTCAAAGTTTGTGAATTGGATAGAGAGGGAGAGTTTGGGAAACCACTTTCACTCAGGAAATCTTGCTTCTCAGTGTCTCATCTGTGTGTTCTTTTCATAGTGATTTCTATCGTTCAAGTGATTACATCTCATGATTTGTGCCCACTTAGTTATCTGGATGATTACTGGGATATTTTGTAAATGGATGAATATGGCACCATCCGTACTTCTTCAAGGGCATTGTTCCTGGTGAAACTTTGCAAATAGGCTCTCTCCACTGGAATGATTTTTGAATGTAGTAGGTGCAGTGATGCAAATGTTATGTCACCCTTGAGAGTGCAAAATCAAGATATTGAAATATGACCTCAGGTCTTTTTTAAACTTCAGTTAGGATCTTCCAGCCATAAAATCATAAACCTTTATTGCTATAAAACAGGGTTTCACATAACATACATTGGATAAAACAAAGAACTGTGGAAATCTGAAATGAAAACAAGAATTGCTTGAGAAACTGTGATAACAAGGTGTAGACCTGGATGAACACAGCAGGCCAAGCAGCATCAGAGGAGCAGGAAGGCTGACGTTTCAGGCCTACTATCTCTAATTCCTGGAGAAAACTCTGGCAGCATCTGTGACGAGAAAAACCTATTTACTGTTTGCGGTCTAGTGACCCTTCTTCACGCCCTGAACCAAATTTGAAGAAAAATTGGTTAATTCTGTCAGTTGACCAAAGGAAGAACAAAATGAGGATCTCAAAAAAAAAGTTGTGGAGAATTATTTTCTTGAGGCCAGTAAAAGAAAGAAATCTTCTTCAGACCCTACAAATAGTTTGATGCTTGCCACTGTATGACCTATTCCACCATCCCTCCTACCTGGACCTACCTCAGAACTGAACAGGTTAACATGTAAGATGCTTGATCTTCAAAATTAACTGTGCCCCCAAAACCGGAATTGGGTGAGCAACTCATGGATTCAGTTGGGTGACTATTCAATGGTTCAAATCTGCCCGGTAAAGTCACTAGACAATTATCCCGTGTAGGATACGCACAATTTTCCCCCAAAAGTATACTTTATGCGTAACGTTTGTAAAAGTACATGACCTGACAGTTCAACACAAAGAGCTTAACAATTCAGTTTCTCTCATTACTTTCCGAAGAAGGGTCCCAACCCGAAAGGTCAGCTTTCCTGCTCCTCTGATGCTGCCTTGCCTGCTGTGTTCCTCCAGCTCCATGCTGTGTTTTCTCTGTACTACTGATTACTTTTGAAATTACAGCTAACACCTAAATTGAAACTACATCAGATATGTAGCCTGAGGGGATTTTAACACTTAATGCTCAATGGCTAAAAGGACAGTGTCAGAAGTCACACAACACCAGGTTATAGTCCCACAGGTTTATTTGAAATCACAAACTTTCAGAGAATAGCCCCTGTGTCAGGTGAAGTGAGAGTAAAGCACATGGACACAGAAGCTATAGGCAGAGAGATCAAAAGATCAAACAAATGGTATGAGTGGAGTGTTGAATAAAGTCTCTGCCAGTGCTCAAAAGTGCCTGACAGTGTGAATAAAGTGTCAAGAGCTGAATAACAAGTGAAGGGATGATCTATAATCCCATTAAATGAGGCAGAGAGATAATTATTAAAAAAATTAAAAATAAGGTGGTGCTAGAGAAAACCAAGTGACTGGAATAACATGATATGCATAAGAGTTGCATGTTGATGGAGAAACCAAAGTAACAAGTAATCCAAAATTGTACAAACTAATTAAGGTAGAGATATCATAGCAATTTATCAAGGTGGTAGTGTCAAAATAGGACAATAAGGAAGATTTTACAGATACAGAACAGTGTGCTGGGTTCAGATGAAGTATGACATGAACCCAAGATCATGGTTGAGGCTGTCTTCGTGGGTATGGAACTTGGACATCAGTTTCTGCTCAGGGACTCTACATTGTTGTGTACCTCGAAGGCCATCTTGGAGGATGATTATCTGAAGTTCAGAAGCTGAATGTCTTTGATCGCTGAAGTGATCCCCCACTGGGATGGAACCTTCCTGTCTGGCGATTGTTACAATCGTCATAACATCTGCACGGTCTCACCAATATTCCATGCCTCAGGGCATCCTTGCCAGCAGCGTATGTGATAGACAACTTTGGCTGAGTTACATGAGTGTTTCCTGTGCACGTGGTGGGTGCTGTTCCCACATGTGATGGTAGTATCCATGTTGGTGATCTGTCATGTCTTGCAGCGGTTCCCAAGACAGGGTGGTGTGGTGTTGTGGTCAATGTTGTCCTGAAGGCTGGCTAGTTTGCTGTGAACAGTGGTCTAAGGTTTGACAGTTGTTTGAAGGTGAGAAGTGGAGGCATAGGAATGATCTTGGCTAGATGCTCATCAACGACATGTTAAAGACTGTGAAGAATATGGCGTAACTTCTCCGCTCCACAGATAAGCACACAATGTTGCACTTCTCTAGCTTCCAACCTAAACATATTAGAGAAGCCACCTCCTATGGGCAAAGTCTCCACGTACACAGAAGCTGCTCAGATGAGGATGATCATAACGGACACCTCAAGATTTTGAAGGATGCTCTCATAAGAACGGGATATGATGCTCAACTCATCAATTGCCAGTTCTGACGTGTCACAGTGAAAAAGCGCAATGACCTCCTCAGAAGACAGACACAAGATATGACTGATTGAGTACCCTTCATCGTCCAGTACTCCCCTGGAACGGAGACGCTATGCCACGTGGTTGTAGACATGCTCACTGAGTTGGTGTGTTTGATTGCAAGTATTTTGTCTTCCTGCTAGGTAACATTGTGCACCTCCAATGAAGTATCAGTGTTCTGTCCCACTTGTTATTTTTATGCCTCAGTTTGCTGGAGTGGCTGGTATTACTTCCAGTTCTGTTCCTCAGTGGTTTGTACAGAAGGTCTAATTCAATGTGTTCGTTGATGGAGTTCCGGTTGGAGTACCACACCTCCAGGAATTCCCTGCGTGTCTCTGTTTGGCTTATGCGATTATGGATCTGTTATCCCAGTCGAACTTGTGTCCATCATTGTCTGTGTATAGTGAGACAAGTGAGAATTGGTCGTGTCTCTTGGTGGCCAGTTGGTGTTCATAAATCTGTATAGTCAATTTTCTTTTGGTTTGGCCGATGTAGTGTCCCTCACAGTCCTTGCATGGTATTTTGTGTATTATACCAGTTTTACTGGTTTTGGGAATGGGATCCTTTACGATCATCAGTAGCTGTATACAACCTCATCCACAGCTTGAGCTACAAATCTTCTCAAAAACTTTAAACTATGCCATGTTCCTAACAGCCTTCAACATGTCATCGATTGCGATGAGCATCTTGCCAAGATCATCCCTACACCTCCACTTCTTGCCTTCAAACAACGTCCAAACCTTAAATGGACCATTGTTCACAGAAAACTACCCAGCCTTCAGGACAACATCAACCACAACATCACATAACCCCGTCATGGTGACCTCTGCAAAATGTCAGATGGAAACACATGGAAACATCACCCACCGCATACATGGCAGATACTCACGTGACTCGGCCAATGTTGACTATCTCATATGCTGCAGGAAAGGATGCCCCAAGGCATGGTATATTGGTGAGACTGTGCAGATGCTATGACAATGGGTGAATGTACACAGCACAACAATCGCCAGACAAGAATGTTCCCTCCCAGTTGGTGAACACTTTATTAGCAGTCAAGGGCATTCAGCCTCAAATTTTCTCGTCAGTGTCCTCCAATGTCGATTCTGAGAATCACACCAATGCAGGATCACCGAGCAGAAACTGATAGCCAAATTCCATACCAAGAAGACAGCCTCAGCCATGATCTTGGATTCATTTCCTGCTACATGTAACTCTACCACACTGTTCTGTATCTGTAAAATCTTCCTTACTGTCCTGTTTTGACAGCACCACCTTGATAAGTTGCTGTGGTCTCTCTACCGTAATTAGAGTGTATCATTTTGGATTACATATTATTTTGGTTAGATCCTCAGCATATGACTCTTATACCTATCATCTTATTCCAGTCATTTGGTTTGTTTCCAACATCACCTTATTTTTAAGCTTTTGTTATTATCTGTCTCATTTAATTAGATTATAAATCATTCCCTCACTTGTTATTTCTGCTGTTGGCACTTTACTCACACCATCTGACAGTTCTGATCACCAGTAGAGACTTATTATTTGACTCACACCCATTTGTATGACTTCGTTCACCCCAATCCAACAACGGCACCATTCACATCATAAAAGAACACTGACCTCTCTCCATTACAACTCTACAATGACCAGCCAAGCAAGTAGTCATGACCTTGCAATATGTCAGTCTTTAACACTCGGTCAAGCGCAGTTCCTAGCACTCCACGACCAGCAAATTGTGGGTAGACCAAAGAGTGTCTTCTCTGAGTTAATAATCCTCCAAGCAGAGTTGATGCTTGTCTCAATGTACGCCCTAGGAACAGCCCATGAAGTACAGAAGCCAGTGCCATGGAGCACCTGAGGATGAACCCTCAACAAAAACCATTGCATCTCTCTCCAGATCTTTTTTTTTTGGCAAAGGTATACTTCAGAAAGAGACATATCATGATTTCTACCCCACCACAGTTGTCTTAAGGACAGCATGTGGTGGAACAGAGAATCCAAGCATGCATGAACAATTTGGCAGAGAGTGATCTTCTCACCACCAATGAAGCTACATGTTGGTGATTATTTAAAAGTTCTAGTTCTGAGGCATACTGTCAGATGACTTTGACAGTCTGCCCAGGGATCTATCAGGCAGGAGCAACTATCTCTTTTTCCCAGCAGAGCATCAAGGAAGTTACATGTTGACCACTACAGATGGATTTGTTTCTATTAAGTTTATTTGCTCCAATTATTCTTCAAGGATGCTCCCCAAGATTTAGAGAAATTGTTAGCTCGAGAAGGAGGATAAATTACTTTAATTTCATTCTTGTTATGGCTCAATGGCTGGCACTCTATTCTGAAAGCCCCTCTTCAGAGGCTAGACACAAAATCCAGATCAAAACTTCCGGGTGCACCTGAAGGAGTGTTTCACTTATGGAGGTGATGATTTTTGGATAACATGTTAAACTGAGGCCAGATTGGTCTATTCTGGCAAGTGATAGTTGACACTTTGCTAACTAGCGAAGTAAGTAAAAGATTCTTGAGAAAGTGCATAAGAGCCAATTGCTGTTCAGTGAATGATCCAACAGTAATAATAAATACCAAGTAGGCAATAATAATCAGAATAATTCTGATACACAGATAGCTTTGTTAAATTAACTCCATCTACATTACTCCTTCCTTCCCCTTACAACTGTATGTCAAAAGTGCAGCATATTTTCAAGTTTTGTTTTGATGCAACTGACTGTGAGGTGGATTATAGAGACATTTACAGACGTATAATTTTAAGTAGAACATTTGAAAATAAAAGGACTTACCAGTACTGAATTGAAACTTAAATATACAGCAAGAATTTTTGTCATTTCAAAGAAAATGTTTTGTGTTAAATGACATTACAGTGTTGCTTCAATGAAAGTTTCAGAAACCTTTTGGTGTAATAAGTCTGTAGTGGGATACATACTCAACAAATAAGGGGGTGTGGTCATTTAATATTTCACTCATTTTGTGAGGCTAATACTACATCAGACTGTCCATAATTATTATGCGAGTGAGAAGAAAGTGGCCTTTGCACTCCAAGGCTAAGAACAAGATAGAAGTTGGCAATGGTGAGGGGACAGCCACTGTTCTCCTTCCCTATTGCTAGAAGTGACTCCCTCCTTACCATCCACCCAAATATGTGATGACCACCCCTTTGGTAAAGTAGTTTGTCAAAGGACAACATTAGATCATAAGACATTGGAGCACAACCTAGGCCATTCGGCTCATCAAGTCTGCTCTCCCATTCAAACATGGACGATTTTTCCTCAACCTTAATCTCCCTCCTTCTCCTGGTAACCTTTGATTCTCTTAACTATCAAGAACCTACTTATCTCTAACTTAAATATAGTCAATGATCTGGCCTCCACACCCTTCTGTGGCAATGAATTCTGTAGATTCACCACCCCCCCCGGCCTAAGATGTTTCTCCTCATCTCTGTTCTAATAAGTCCTCCCTTCAGTCGGTCGTCATCTCTTCTGCTAATGGAAACATCTTCCCAACGTCCACGCTGTCGAGACCTTTTAGTATTCTGCAAGTTTCAATTAGATCACCCCTCCTTCTAAACTCCATTGAGTTACAATCCTCAAACGTTCCTCATACATTAAGCCTTTCATTCCTGGGACCATTCTCGTGAACCTCCTCTGGACCCACTGCAGGGCTAGTACAACCTTCCCAAAATATGGGGCCTGAAATTGCTCACAATATTCTGAATGTGGTCTGCCCAGAGCCTGAAAAGCCTAAGAAGTACATCCCTGCTTTTATATTCTAGTCCTCTTGAAACAAAAGCCAACATTATATTTACCTTCCTAATTATTGACTCAACCTGCAAGTTAACCTTAAGAGAATCTTGGACTAGGACTCCCAAGGCCTTTTGCATTTCAAGTTTCTAAATTTTCTCTGTGTTTAGGAGAAAATGTCTACGCCTCTATTCTTAATAATGTTCATGACCTCATACTGTCCCATGTTGTATTCCATCTGCCACTTCTTTACCCACTCTCCTGATCTGTATAAATCCTTCTGCAGCTTCCTCACCTCTTCAATACTACATATCCCTCCACTTATCTTTGTATCATCTGCAAACTTAGCCAGAATGCCCTCAGTTCCTTCGTCTAGATCATTAATATATAAAGCAAAAAGTTGTGGTCCCAACACTGACCCTTGTGGAACACTACTTCTCACCGGCTGCTATCCTGAGAAAGACCCTTTTATCCCCACTCTGTTTTTGCTGGACATCCAATCTTCTATCCAATCTAGTACCTCACCTCTGACACCAAGGACTGCTATTTTACTCAGCAGCCTTCTGTGTGGTACCTTGTCAAAGACCTTCTGAAAGTCCAAGTAGATAGTATCAATTGGCTCTCCTTTATCTAACCTGCTCATTACCTCCTCAAAGAATTCAAACAGAGTTGTCAGGCATGACTTTCCTTGGTGACATCATGCTGACTTTGCCTTGTTTTACCATACACTTCCAAGTATTCAGAAATTTCATCTTTCACAACAGACTCCAAAACATTATCAATTTCCGAAGTCAGACTAATTGGCCTGTAATTTCCCATCTTTTGCCTTACTCCCTTCTTTGTTGCCATTTCTTTGCTTCCCATTACTCCTTCTCCAATATCATTTTCCAGCAGCCCAATATCCACTCTTGCCTTTCTTTTGCCCTTTGTATATCTGAAGAAACTTGCTATCTTCTTTTACATTACTGGCTAGCCTACCCTCATATTTAATCATCTCCCTCCTATTTCTCTTTTAGTTATCCTCTGTTGACCTTTGTAGGCTTCCCACTGCTCTTCATCAAATTACATGCTTTCTTTTTTGCTTTTATGCTGTCCCTGACTTCCCTTGTCAGTCATGGTTGCCTAGTCCTCCCTATGGTATGCTTTTTTTACCAAGGGATGAATTTTGCTGTGTCTCCCAAATTACTCCTTGAAACTCCTACCCTTACAGTCTTTCCTGCAAGGTTCCTTCCCCGGTCAATTCTTTTCAGCTCCTCCCTCATGCCTCTGTAGTTGCCTTTATTCAACTGTAATACAGTTACATCTGATTCAAGCTTCTCCCTCTCAAATTGCAGAATGAATTATATCATATTATGGTCACTGCCTCCAAAGGGTCCTTCACGTTAAACTCCCTTATCAAGTCTGCCTTATTGCACATCACTAAATCTAGAATTGCCTGTTCCTAAGTCAGCTCCACCATAAGCTGTTCTAAAAAGCCATCACTTAGACATTCCAGAAATTCTTTTCCTTCTGATCCACTGCTAACCTGATTTTCCCAGTACACTTACATATTGAAATCCACCATGATCACTGTAATATTGCCTTTCTTACTCACCTTGTCTAACTCCTGGTGTATCTTGTGCCCCACATCCTGACTACTGTTTGGACTCCTGTAACTTCCGTTAAGGTTATTTTACCTTTGCAGTTCCTCAACTCTGCCCACACAGATTCTACATCTGACGCTGTGTTGTTTCTTGCTATTGATTTAATTTCAATTTTCACTAACAAAGCAACCCCACCCCCTCTGCCCACTTGCCTGTCTTTTCAATAGGATGTATATCCTTGGATATTTAGCTCCAAGTCCTGATCCAGTTGCAACTACAGTTCTGTGATGCCCACCACATAACACCTGCCAATTTCAATCTGCACACAAGCTCATTTACCCAGTTTTGTATACTGCATGCATTCAGACGCCACACCTTCAGTCCCATATTTATTGTCTCTCTTCTCAACATCATCCCTTTATCCAAGGTATTGAAGTTTGATTCCTAACCCTTTCCAGACACTCTGTTCTATTTTGTGTTTTGGAGACTTTAATAATTTCTCCTGAATTCTCCTTCCTTTTCAGACTTTTCCAAACAGTCTAATCCACCCCCACAGATGTTAACCTGCTGCTTTGTTTCCCATTGGCCATTATAATTATTAGGATTTTTACCCTTGTCTTCCCCCCCACTGCCCAACTTTCTACTTTAAAGTCGCATTGACCACCCTATTTACCTTCTCTGCTAGAACATTGGTCCTAGCTCGGTTCAGGTGGAGACCATCACAACAGTACAGATCCCTCTTGTTCCAATACTGACGCCAGTGCCCCTATTTCCTGCATCACTCCTTTAGACATATGTTTACTTCCCTTATTCTTGTGTTCCTATGCCAATTTGCACTGGCTGGGGTAGTAATCCAGAAATAATAGTGCTTGACGACCTGTTCTTTAACTTAAGTCCTAGTTCCTGGCGATCCCCAACAGGTCCTCTTTTTTCGTGTTGCCTATGTTGTTTGTTCTGACATGAACCACAGCATCCAGATCCTCCCCATTATATGTTAAAAGTGTTTCAACTGATCAAAAGGGCCATGTTGAATGATATCCAAGCAACAATCAAAAACGTCAGGAAGGCAGACAAAATGGAAAAGATGAACAGTAGATCTAACAATGTATTCCAAGGTGCAGCTTCATCCCACTATCCAGTATCAGTAAAATTGTTGCAATACATTTCTTAGCTTCGGCAAGACCTCAATATGTGGCAACAAAGTGTAAACGTTTTAGTTAATTTTCTTGGTCAACTCAAGCACAATGCACTAGAGATACAATAATATTGAAACAAAGATCAAAATTCCAATAAGTTCAGGCGACTGAGATGTTTCTCAGGCCACCAATTTATGAACATTAGAAGTTGGGATAATTAGTTATTTCTTAACATCCAACAATTTATTTCAATTTCTTTAAGCTAAGTGAACAAATCTTGATGATCTTACTAATTCTGTAAGCTGTGGCCAAACCTTAAACAAATCTAAACAGGCATACACAGGTCGTTAATTAGTTTAAACAAAAAGGAGAAAGATGAAGCCTTAATTTAAGACTTTTAAGATCATTAACTTTTCACATGCCTTCCTCCATATGTTTGTTTCTCATTAAAGCTTGTTGTTTATGGTAAGATCCATGCCATCTGCTCAGAGTGCATTTCATATGCAAATAATTTAAGATTTGCTCTGAGCCTTTGATTTCCAAGTGGGCTCATTTCAGTAACTTGTCAACCCATAATAATAACTGTTTAAAGCTTAGAACTGTCTGAGCTCCAATATGTTCTTAAATTGAAGGGTTTGTCTTTTTATTGCCCCCTAGCTTTTCTGGAAACCAAATACAACTGTTGTGGGGGAAATTGCTGGGTTTTTTTCATCGGGTGGAAGGAAAAATAATATTGAAGCGTCTGCTGAAGAATGAGGTGGATGTGTACAGGTCACTCAGTGCAACCAGAAGATCTAAAATTCTCAACAAAATAAGTTATTGCAAATTTCACACATTGCAGATGTCTGTAATTTGACTTATTGTAAAAAGTGGAAGCCAAGCAAAAACAGAGGGAGGAGCGTGTTGCCACACCAATGCCCCACCCATCCCCTTCCCATGACCAATTTCTGCCCCAACCGTGGCATAGTCTGCAAAAGCCACATTGGACTGTACAGCCACTTACGGTCTCACCCTAAGCGGAAGAGAGTCATTCTTGTCTGTGAGGGACCACCGATGATATAATTAAAGAACACACTGGAGAGAATCCACGCGGGTAACAATAAGGGGAATAGCAGGTGTCTTTTTCCTCGGGTGGGATATTTCAAGTCTAGGGGCATATTTTTAAGCAGAGAGGAGAAAGATTAAGAAAAAAGAAGACACGAGAAACAACTTTTTTATTACATAGAGTGGTTCACGTGTGGAATGAATCTCCAGAGAAAGTGTTGGATACAGAAACTGTTACAATGTTTAAACGACATTTTGAAAAGTACATGAATAAGAAATGTTTGGAGGGATACGGACCAAGTGCAAGCGACTGGGTCTTGCTTAGTTTAGGGTTATAGTCAGCCTGGAGTGATTGGACTGAAGGGTCTGTTTCTGACTTGTATGACTGATTCAGTCAAGTTGAAGCAGCAACAATTTACAGTAAAACTTGCATGGTCACTTCAGGTAATAATGTTTGCTTTGGAATACAATTTAGAGCCAAGATTATATTTTTAAAAAAATGACTGAGAGGAGAATAAAGAGCCCTTGTGCAGCTGATGTCTGACGTATTCCTTGCAGTTCTAAACTTTCTTTCCCTTCCAATTACTTTGCAGAGCAAAACGAACACCAGCACTGTCATTCCATAACTAGGAAGGGTCTAGGCCCGAAACATCAGCTTTTGTGCTCCAAAGATGCTGCTTAGCCTGCTGTGTTCATCCAGCTCCACAGTTTGTTATCTAAGATTCTTTTGGGAGCTATTTCTATGTTAATGTGCCCAACCTGACTTTAAATGCAGATCAGTAAACATGATTAAATAAATTCCTATCATCCGAGCAAGGCATGGCAGTCATCAGTGGTGAAACTTCACATTCTTTGAATGAGGAAATATCTGCAGTCGTAGTTAGATTTACAGAATTGTACATTGTCACGGACACGACCATCACTAGAGTCATAAAGCATGGAAACAGATCCTTTGGTCTGCCCACACACAATTTGTAGATAATCTGTCAATGTGGCACTTTATAAATTCCTACTTTAGAAATAAACCAGTCAGACTCCAAAGCAACACAAACAGATTTTAAACAGGACCTCACGCCCAACATGCATTGTCTGACCTAAAACGTCACCTCTTTTTTCACTGATAAAACGTTTAGCTCTCAGTGTAGTGACTTGAAAGGAATTTGGGGATTTAGATATACATATTACTCAATTAAAATCTTCTAACTGATTAAAGGTTTAACAGCATCTTGGGTTGGTTTAGTACATCCTCATCAATGCTGTGTCCCTTTGATTTTTAAACTTATGAATTCTGCATTTGATACTACCTTTCTCAACACAGAGGAGGAGTGAGGCTCTGAAAGCTGGTTTTCAAATAAACCTGTTGGACCATAACATGGTGTCGTGATTTCTGATAACATGCAGTCACAGGTTCACCCTGAGGTTTTGGAGGATAAAATAAATATCTACTTTGTTTTTAGAGCTATGTAAATCTTACTTTATATTTTCTCTGGCATTGATCCTGGGTTACACAAATTCAAGAAGTGAGGGAGAACACTGCTCTGTGCTAAAATTTTATTTTCTACAATAGCCTTTGATACGACATTTTATCAAATGCCTTTTCAAAATTCTACGTTGCCCATTTATCGACAGCATGTGATAACTTTGCAAACACCCCCATAAACAAACGCAATTTCCTTTTACCAAAACCATGCTGACTCTGCTCAATTACCTTTAACTTATCCTAGTGTCCTGCTATAACTTTTTAGCCTCTTACAATTTTCCCTGCATCAGATTTTCTTAAAGTAACTGGCTTAAAGTAGTCTAACTTCAGTCTCCCTTCCTTTTAGTTATCTTACAATCTTAAGGGTTATTCCCCAAATCCAGGAAGTTCTGGAAAATTAAAACCAATTAATCAACTATTTAACTAGCCACTTAAGACCTTAGGTTGAAATTCATCAGAAGGTGGGCATTTGTCAGACTGCAGCTCCCAACCATTTACTCAGTAACACATCTCTGGCAATCGTATTTTTCCTTCATTTATTCCCTCCTTTCTTTTCCTTACATTTAGGTGTTTCTTCTATTCTTCACATTGAACAAAACTTGTATTATCTATCACGAAGACCAATGGCAACATATGTTCTATCCAATCTTCAGACCTACTAATTGTGTTTTCACAATTACATGACCTTTCTTTATGTTTGACGCAATTTTAGACTTTAGTCCATCCCTTGGATTTTTGTTTAAACTCTTTGTAAGACAGAGCATAAGCACATTCCAAACTATCTCCTGAAATGTGTGTACTGCACCTATATTGATTAACCCTAACTACCAATTCATTTTAGTCAGGTCTGCTTTCATGCCCTCATTTAAATCTACATCAACATTCTCAGATAAAGTCTTCTGTCCCTCAAACTAAATGTCATATCATGATTGCTAATACCCAGGGACATCTTCACTATGAAATTTTAATTAATCCCCTCATTGCTACCTGGTCTAGTACAGCCAAATCTCTGATCAACTTCTGATGTGGCTTTCTAAGAAACTATTCCAAGGATTTGGCAGGGGTAGACTTAGATGATGTTTGTTCCACTAGGTGGTGAAAGGGAAAACTGTTGCAGAAGCAGCAGATTGAATGGAACTGACATTGTTATCAATGAAGACCATAAGCTTATCATACTCAAATGTCAAAGGTTGGGTGGCGTTGGTGGACCAGAGCAGCTCACTCAGCCAAACCCTCCCTACTCAGGACTGCTGCCCGGAAGCATACGGGACAAATGGATCATAGGAAACTAAGTTCTGGGAAAAGCCAGTAAGTGTGGCCTACTTGCTGAAAAAAGTGACACCATGTCTAGATACGGGTGAAAAAGAACAAGAGGTAGCTCTGTTGTGATGCTCTCAGAATCTAACATGATGTAGTCTCATCCTGCTCTAGTAATAAAACAAAGTACTGCAGATGCTGGAGATTTGAAATAAAAATGAAGTGCTGGAGAAGTTCAGGTCTGGCAGCATTGAGAAAGAAACAGAATTAATGTTTTGAGTCCAAGGACTTTTCTTCAGAATTTATTACTTTGGCTCATGCATAAAGAATACGGTTCAAGGCAAATTAGCATTAGGGGTGTCTGTGAAACAACATCGTTGGGTAAATCACTGCCTTTCAGAGAAAGATAAAGGGAAAGGGCAAAGTGTGGTAAAGATTGCAATGACTTATAGAAGAATTCCTCTCCAATTTGTCTCTCTAAAACTACCAGCTCATTGGCATCTTTATGCTGTTCTCCATAGAAATTTTTTTTTAAAAAATCACAGCTTATTCAACCCATTGTACCTCTGTTTGGGCAAATTAAAAAGTGCATCTGCAAGACACACTGCAGTCAAAAAATACCATTAGAATGTACAACAGACGCTTTACCTTACAGAGGGTATGACAGGAAAAAATGAGCTAAGCAATGCTGAATCTTCCAGAATAAATAGCAATGTTTAAATATACACTAGCTCCCATGTTCAGACTTGACAGTCTAATTCAGGGTACAATGCACCGGCTCACCCACAAATACATATCAAATTAAGCAATGACTTAGACACCACAACAGAAGAAGAGCACACCAGCACACACACTAGCATTTATTTATAACATTACATGCAAGAATCAAGCACAACAGAATTTAAACAGTAGTGACAGTTCAGTACAAATCACACACATACAATTTGTAACACAATATGACATAATTCACAAGTCTGCAGAAACACAAATTTGTGAAATACAAGTTTATGGATGAGCATATAAGGAACATTTTCTCATATATGGAAACAAAACCTAAAAAAAGTTAATAAATAAATATTAACCATACAGAGGTTTAGCTCTTACAGCCTTTGAGGTTGTGTAGTGTTATGATTATAAGTAAAGGGATCATACTGCTAAACTGCATAATTTTGAGTTGGTTATATTTTTAACAAGCCTCGTATAAAGTAGTCAATCCCATGCAGTACCAACATACCACTGAATTAATAATAATAATTAACCTTACATATAACAAATAAGAAACAAATCAAAACGCAGGTTAGTTCTAAAACTCACCCCCCCATCTCATTTTCACCATGAAAAGAGAAAGCTGAAGAAAGATAATATAATTTAGTTTTTTAAAAAATTGGAGGCTTAATGAACCTTGCAGAAGTCATGTGTCAACAGGTTTCTAACCAGACCTATCCATGTGCACTTCCATTTGAATCTAAATTGTTCAGGTAGAATTTTAATAACCAAATGGGTAAAAGTACATGCAAAAAAATCTCAGTTTAAGCTTCTTTATGAAATTAGGATTACACATTTGGAAAGCAGTAAGTGTGCACTGAATGCCACCGGGGATATATTATGGACACAAGAAGAAGAAAGAGGAGCACAAAGCTGTCATTTGGCTCCTAGTGTCTAATCTGTCATCCTACAAGATCAATTTTTATTGTTATGTTAGGAGAGGAGGCACATGGCTTAAATTGTAGCCTACTGGGTTAAAATGGGATTGGGACATCTGTGTGTGTCTATTTTTGGGGGGTTTGGTGGAAAAGGGTAGTGTTGCATAATGGTCACTGCTATGTTTTTTTCCCTAAATCTGAAGTTAAGGTTGGTTTGGCAGGATGATGTTGACAAAGTTTAAACTGCATTGGATTCAGTGGGAGTACATGATAATACTGAAGACAGCATCTGAGAATTCCATCCTCCTTTGGAATTCAGTATACTTAAATTTTTAATATCATTTGGCTATTATAGAGAACCAATTGTTATTTTGCAGCATGTCTTAATTGTAATTGTGAATTTACAGTAAGTTTCATAATAAAGGATACCAACTCAATATGTATCTCAACAGAACAAAACGAAATAAAACCCCAACATATTTAATCAGGCTTCCAAGCTGAAAGGCTTGTATAGAGTATTCACTGTTAAAACACTTGAGGATTCCTGAAAGTTTACTGTTATAAAACGCTCACACTTTCATCCTAGCCTTTTAACAAGCATGCAACTGAAATAATTTGCAAATTAGAAGGACCTTTCTGCTCCTGTGCATGTGGCAACACTTAGAGGGGTCTACTGTCAAGGAGGCAACATTAACTGTGTTTGCTTGAGGTCATTAATAATTACCACAATATCTGAGATAGTCAGAAAGGTGCTACCCAACACCATTGATCAAAAACGGTTTGATGAGATGAGTGGCATTGTTATGCACCATGCTACTTGACAATAAGAGAAATGTTACATCTCAATTCCGTTGCTGCTAATTGCACATACACACTTTTAGTTTATTACATTAAAACATTTGGCAGATTATCAAATTATACATACCTTATACTACCAAGTCACACATTGTCTATTTATCAAAGTCTCTGAATGTGTTACTGGAAGTATCTTTTTACAATAAATCCATTGAACTGTACATTTATATCTGTATTAACAGTAGCAAACCTTTTATACACATTTAACATTATTCTTCCAGGATGGTATAATTATGGCGATTTGCAGGGCTATTCTTCCAGTTTATTTTTCCCCCATTGCAAAAAATACTTAATAGTGATAAGAGGCTATGGGACGGAAACCAAACAACTAGACATCTTAAGATCCTAGGCAGCTTAAAGTGCACTTGCACCAAAGTGAATGCAGGGATTCCATATCCCAAGCCAGTTTAACTTATCCCACTCATTTGGAAAGGAGGAGATAATAAAGTTAGATTCTAAATCACCCCTCAGCTGAGTTGAGAGATGGGAGGCAAGAAACTGCATGGATCATAATGTTTTCAAAGCCTTTGTTGAACGGATCTGAATATTCAAACCATCACTGTGGGTTTCCCTCCTTTTGATTAGCGCTACCTATTTTTTTCTACAAGAAACATTAGCCACGTGCCTCAAAACAAAGATGCACAAAAAGCTGAACAACATGTATCTGAATCCAAATGGGTCTAAAAGGCAACAAACAAAGCTTCACCAGCAAAGCTTATAATGTTACTTGGGCAATTTAATTGGGAAAAGCTCTGCAACAAATCCCACAAGTTCCCTATAAATTTTCTAATACATTACAAAAGGTGCTTAGTACAAGTAAACATATCACCCCTTAGAATTTGTATTTCTGCTCAACACAGTGTTAATTTAACAAGCAGTGTCTAATAGCAAACTAGTACCTCTGTTGTGAAAAACATAGAATGTCCAGCAAGTTAAACATAACTACAATTTGTCAGTCTTACAACAGATTATACAAATCTAGGCCCTGACCAATAGAGGAAAGAAATGTGATTATTTTTATTACTAAACATAGCAACTCTGTTGTGAAAAATAAGATCTATAGATTTTTATCATTGCAGAGAAAACTACCAATAACCTAGCAATGTACAACATGCAGATACTTAATTTTAGATACATGTTTTCATTGTAGTGGATGCTAGACACTTACTCATCACACAACTGCCCTATATTAAGATGCCGATGGAATAGATGACTTGGAGATTCTCCCACATTTAATGATGCCAACGAAATATAGTACGGTGGGTAAAAGCCAAAAGAACCGCGGATGGGGTAAAAGCCAAAAGAACCATGGATGGGGTAAAAGTGAACAAAAACAACGTTGCTGGAAAAGCTCAGCAGATCTGGCAGCATCTGTGGAGGAGAAAACAGAGTTAACATCTTGGGTCTGAAGGTTCAAGTTCTGCGCAAGGGTCACCGGACCTGAAACGTTAACAGTTTTCTCCTCCACAGATGCTGCCAGATCAGCTGAGCTTTTCCAGCAACTTTGTTTTTGTTCTTGATTTACAGATGGCATACTCTCTCTCACCAGTATATAATCCATTTATGCACACTTAGAATCAGCACAAATCTAATTTGTCCTCATGGCCAACAGCACAAATCTGTACTATCAAGCGTTACACATACCTGATTTTAGGCGTATGGTCTCAAAGACGATAGACATGTTTTTTGGTGATTGATTAGTTATTTCATCAATGGTTAGAGGGGAAAAATATACTTGTGGCCAAACTGTTCACACATCAAATTAGCAGGATTTAGCCAAAATAAAATAACTGCTCACACGCCTAGAAAATTGCCATTTTAACCACTATGCTTCATATCAAGTGTGCATTGTTATTTCTGCAGTAATAAGTATCATTTCTTAGTTACATAAGGGTTCATCCTATATTTAATGTATATTTCCAATACAGTTCCCATTACAACACATTTAGTGTTACACATAGAATACAATTAACATATTCATCATTAAGATATGAGTTTAGATTATAATGTCCCTTATAATACAGAAAAACTCCTATGATGCCTACTGCAACGTGAAAGATGCTATTGTCCAACAGAACTAAATAGTTCACTTAGAGATACAATTTTTTTTTAAAAAAGCACACTTGCCAAAATGTCATCTTTTTAAACAATAAACATTTTGCAATTATGCAAAAAAGGCCAGCTGTTCCAATTCCCTTTGGCAAGGTACAGGTTAATCAGAATGTAGGTCCTTTGGGCTTGAACTGTACTCATACCTAGGAGGCAGTGGGATTGAATCACTTTTTAGTGATCAACTACAGGGAAATGTTGCAAGTCCAGCTATATATGGGCATAATACATTGAATCGTGGAGAATGCTAAAACTCTGTTTTAAAAGATCTGCCAGTTTTAAACTGCAATGAGCCCACTACGAAGGCAGCTTACTAATGAGTTGACTGGGGGAGCTGAAATAAAAGGGAGATGCATAAAACTTGAGTGCATCACAAGCCACACATTGAGAAGCTATAGCGAACTGTACAGCAACATCCTGCACAACACACACACACACACACACACACACACACACACACACACACGTCATTATAAAGCATACAGGGTTTCCTTGGAATGGTCCGATTTGTTTACACTTTCAGCAGACACTGGAGGAGGATTGGAGTTGCTACTGAGGGCAGAAGGCAGGTTTGGGACTCTTTCTGCTGCTTTTGCTCTTTCTTCCAAAAATTTATCAAATTCTGAAAAGAAATACATAGATAAAAACCATGTAAGATATTTTATGCTTTTCAAGTCAATTTATTCTTTCTTGGTTCAACCATAGCCATGGTGAGAACATGGGTAGCTTATCTGCTGCCACACCACTGCTCCTTGAATCAACTGCCAAAGAACATGAAATAGTTGCCGAGTTTGACTCACCCATCAGTTTTCCTTCCCTTTGGGAAAGTGTGTTGACTTTGTTTAGTCTCTTTATCAACAGTACAGCCTGTGGAGAACCACCAGAGCAGCGTGTTGGTGCTCTAATCTCTCCATCATTACCAAATATTTCTATGGCTTATGAACAGACAATATGATAAAAAATCCTGAATGTGCACACTAACACAATTGCAGTTAGTATCTTAAAGGCTGGTCTACAGCAAATCACAAACTACAACTTATAACCATTCCAGATAGACTTACCTTCACTTGTTACTCCTCCTTCTACATCATTTCCCTTCTGAAATTAAGAAAGAAGGTCTAACATTAGTAGTTGTCCATCCCACAATTGAAGGATATCTCATAGATAACAAAATTAGAGGATCCTCAGAAAAGTTGAAACTCAACAATTAGACATGTGTTAAAAACTGATAACATTTCTGTTAAAATTTTTAAAAGATTGTTTTGTGACATGTCTAAGTAATCAGAGACCGAGAGTAATAGGAAATAATGCAATTCAACCAAATGGTTCCAAACAACTCAAAAGCATGCATGTGCATATTGCAAGGAAGCCAATATTAGAGACAAGGAGGTAACATTGAAATTTATTGCCATTTTAAATGAGTGAAATTAAATAGTAAAAGCTTCTGATTTTGGAAACTCGAAGATAAATTTGAATGTAATTTAAAAACTTTGATCTTTCCCTATCAAAATGCACATTCTTGGATTACAGACATGCCCAGTAGACACTGTGAGGAATGCCAAGGACAAACTCAAAAGTGGAGAAATCTCACTCCTGATTGCTCATGGAACTGAGCGAGTGAATTCAGTTAAATGTTGTATTTTGTTCAGATGTACATTGGCACAACTTTCATTTTTAAATCATACCAAGTATGTATCATTCCAAAATTATACTGATCAGAGTGCAGCTTCTCAAAATCCTTCTCTGGATGCTTTCACTGATTTTCAGGAAGCACAGTGTGACTGGCTCACACGTTCAATCAGCAGCATGGTGGCTCAGTGGTTAGTACAGCTGCCTCAGTGCCACAGACTCTGGTCTGATTCCAGCCTCGGGCTACTTCTGTGTAGAGTTCGCACATTCTCCTGCATCTCTGTGGATTTCCAATAGGTGCTCTGGTTTCCTCCCACAGTCCAAAGATGTGCACGCTAGATGGATTGGCTATGCTAAATTTCTTGTGACAGAATCCATGGATGGGCAGGCTAGGTGGATTAGCCATGGTAAATGCAGGGTTACAGCGATGTGGGGGGGGGGGGGAAATCTTGGTCTGGGTGGAGTCCGGTATAGACTCGATGGGGATTCCATGATTAATAAGTCAGAGACCTTTTACATGCCACAGATTATTGAAATTGAAGGTAACAAACTTGTTTTCATTCCAGTGAATGGAAACAGCTCTGGATTTGGAGGAGACCTGATGACATCTTCCCCAAGATAACAAAGAGTGGAGCTGGATGAACACAGCAGGTCAAGCAGCATCTCAGGAGCACAAAAGCTGACGTTTTGGGCCTAGACCCTTCATCAGAGAGGGGGATGGGGAGAGGGAACTGGAATAAATAGGGAGAGAGGGAGAGGTGGACTGAAGATGGAGAAAAGAAGATAGGTAGAGAGGAGAGTATAGGTGAGGAGGTAGGGAGGAGATAGGTCAGTCCAGGGAAGACGGACAGGTCAAGGAGGCGGGATGAGGTGGTAGGTAGGAAATGGAGGTGTGGCTTGAGGTGGGAGGAAGGGATGGGTGAGAGGAAGAACAGGTTAGGGAGGCAGAGACAGGTTGGACTGGTTTTGGGATGCAGTGGGGGGAGGGGATGAGCTGGGCTGGTTGTGTGATGCAGTGGGGGGAGGGGACGAACTGGGCTGGTTTTGGGATGCAGTGGTGGAAGGGGAGATTTTGAAACTGGTGAAGTCCACATTGATACCATTGGGCTGCAGGGTTCCCAAGCGGAATATGAGTTGCTGTTCCTGCAACCTTCAGTGGCATCATTGTGGCACTGCAGGAGGCCCATGATGGACATGTCATCGAGAGAATGGGAGGGGGAGTGGAAATGGTTTGCGACTGGGAGGTGCAGTTGTTTGTTGTGAACCGAGCGGAGGTGTTCTGCAAAGCGGTCTCCAAGCCTCCGCTTGGTTTCCCCAATGAGTTACAGTCATCAATGTAACGGAGGAAGAGGTGGGGTTTGGGGCCTGTGTAGGTGCAGAAGAGGGACTGTTCCACAAAGAGGCAGGCATAGCTTTGGCTCATGCGGGTATCCATGGCCGCCCCCTTAGTCTGCAGGAAGTGGGAGGAATCGAAAGAGAAGTTGTTGAGGGTGAGGACGTCGGTGGAGGGGGATTGGTCGGGCCTGCGGGACAGGAAAAAGCAGAGGGCCTTGAGGCCATCTGCATGAGGAATACAGGTGTATAGGGACTGGACGTCCATGGTGAAAATGAGGTGTTGGGGGCCGGGGAATTGGAAGTCCTGGAGGAGGTGGAGGGTGTGGGTGGTGTCACGGACGTAGGTGGGGAGTTCCTGGACCAAAGGGGAGAAATTGGAGTCCAGATAGTTGGAGATGAGTTCGGTGGGGCAGGAACAGGCTGGGACAATGGGTTGACCAGGGCAGGCAGGTTTGTGGATTTTGGGAAGGAGATAGAAACGGGCTGTGCGGGGAGACATCTTCCCCACCTTGTTTATGACCCCAAGTTGTTGAGTTCTCAGAATCAAATCACTTAGCTGCAGGTAGGCAGAGATCTTGGTCATTGGTCTGTGGATTAGTGACCAGTTATCAATCACTTGTTGTCTGCTGAATGTCCATTTGAACACACCCTTGGCTCTATCCAGTCTGCACCTGTGAGAGCTAGCTGCTGTGTAATCAGCATCTACAATGAGTGTCAGGTTACTTGCTTTCAAAAACCATGCAATAATCTTTAAGCAATCCTTGGCTCTAAAGAAAGAGAGCACTTTTCTCATTTCAGTCTACAGCTTTTTTGTAAAATCAAAATCAACAAATCCCTTATACATCAGAGAATTTCAATCAATGTTGCCTCTCAGCTGCATGGTTGTGAATCATTGGCATATAACTCTACGAGATAGCGCATCCACTGACTTCTGGTTCTGGAAGCTGTTGCTATGCCTGGCCTCGGAGGTCTGCACAGCAGCAAGGTTAGATTAGATGGAATGTATCTTTCAATGGAGCATGTTACAAATATCCTGGCAGTAATTTTCAAACATTGATTAATCATTGACATAGTTAGACCAAAGTCAGTTTGTGAGCTATTGATGCAATGATCAGATCAATTTGAGTTTGGAGAGGTTTTAACATCTTTCTCTCACAAAAACAATGATGGTAGATTAGAATTTATAATCAGTCATTGTTAAAACCTAGAGAGTACAGAGCAAAATTCAGATAGTTTGACAAGTGGCTTGTGCATAAGACATACTTGAATTTTTTTTTCAAAAAGCAAAATTTTAGACGTGAAATAGGAAGAGTGAATTAAATGAAAGTTAAACAATGTTAAGATACCCACTGATGTTAAGACTGGACAAGCAAGATCCCAAAATGAAATCTAGCTTGAAGGATCATATTTTGTTTTCTTTCAATTTTATGTGGCATCTCTCACTGAAATAAACACAAAATGCTGCAGATTTGATTTCATCACCAAAACAGAAGTTTACCGTACAAAAGAAATATAAAATAAACCAAGTAATCTACATAACAATTTGAAAGATTTCAAAATACATGACAAAACAAAACCTATTCTTCCATCACTTTGTCAAAAAAATTCTCTCCACATCAAATCAGTAGGTTTGCCTTAAACTTGTTTTTTTTCAGATCTGAGAGTGGAGAAGCCCTATTCTTGAACCCCCAAATAATTGAGATCTTAAGGTTTTCTCAGCTTTAAGTAATCAATGCACATTTCTAATCAAACACTCCTGGTCTAGACGTTTTAATAAACTACACTCTTGCACAGAGGTAACTATTTCCTTCACCATACTGAACAATCTCTTCCCCCACCCCACCATAAGCACACAAGGTCACTTTCCAAGACAGACCATATTGGCTTCTGATTACACTAACCTCGCCTCCAGGCTGCCCAAAAAAATTCACGTTTGTTTTAGATTTTAAAATAAAAGGATAAAAGCAAATAAAAATCTTGATTATCTTAAGTATAAAATCAAGCTAATATCTTTAAACGTTTTCACTTTCCAGTCCTAAAACTCCATAATATAAACAAACATCTGTATACACTCCAGAATTCCATTCAGAGAGCTGCTCTCTGACACATACTGGTTTAAAATCCTGGTTCCTCAAAGACTGATCTAGTTTATTGCTAGATCCCTTCACAATGTACAACAGATAAATACCTACATACCTTTAGTTTGAAACTCAAATATATATAAACACAAACCTTTCAACAGGAAAGGAAACTGGGGTGCAGAAACAGACATTATTCTATTCAAGGGGAACCAGCAAATCAAATCTAAGTTCATAAACCTCTCAGCTCATTCAATCAAGAAATATAAGAATGAACAAAGACAAACCAGAAACAAAACTGATCTAGTTCTTAAGTTAGTTTTGGCATTGATGATTTCACATTTCAATTTTGGTGGGCTTATTACTCTCTTTTGTTTCTTTAAAGAGTTCCTTTCTAGACCAAATACCTCCTGTGTAGGAAAGCTGATGTAGCCTGTTCTGGACATGACAGTTTTAGTCTTCAGCAGGATTACAACTTTAATTCATCATTGTGTGAGAATAGAATCATTCAGCCCATCAAGTCTATGCTATGCTTTTTAAAAGCAATTAGTTAGTCTCTCTGTGCTGCTCTTTTTCCACATCCCAGCAACTTTTACAACAAATACTTGTACAATTGCCTTTTGAAGACTGCATTTCAATCTCCATTGACTAACGAATAGGGACTCCAAGTCTGAACTACACACCAAAATATTTTTCTTCGCATTGCCTCTAATTTTTGTGCCAAGATCCCAAGCTCTTTAGAACACCTGCCCTTTAAACATTTTAAGTAGCTCCATCAAGTCTGCTCTTGGCCTTCTCTGATCAGAGAACAAAGACAGCTTCTCCAGCGTGATTGACCTTAAGGTATTATTGCATCCATTCCATCAAGGCATTCCAAGAAACACATGAAAAGGCATATTCATCAGGAATCACTACGCCCATTTTTCCTTCTTTTTCTCCACCACTGGCTTATAATCCTATTAAGGATTCCCACAAAAACTTGTTGGAATTTGTCAGAAATTGCAATTCAGAGAAGATTGGTAGCAGTTCTGAATGAACGGCAAAAAAAGAACAAGTCATTAAAGTCTTCTCAGAACCCTGAAATATCCCACCAAGGCTAGCACACATCAACTCCATCCGCACATCGCAGTGCGAAAATTTATAGAGGCTGCAAACAGATACAAAATATCCCTGTTCTAATTACAGAATAGGCTCATTGTTCATACATCACTTGGGAGATGTTGATAAGATATTTTCTCTGGGCAAAACACTGCAGCGTTTTAACTTTCTTTCTCTCCTTTCCCAAAGTGTGTAATAAATTTCTAACTGTGCTGTAACTATATTCTGATTAGAATATTTAATCGTTGTACATCAGACAACGGCAAACACAGAATATTTAATATCTAACTTCAATAAATATTTTAGTTCGCATTACCTGAGCCAGAAAACTGATTATAAAATGAGGTACATGAAAACTTCAAATCTGTTTTAGCACCTGTTCTTATAGAACGAACCAGAATGCGTCAGTATGAATCTCACAGAAAATAGTTAACAATCAACTTGCTCGTACATGCTATGACACACCTTTGGGGCAGGTGGGACTTTAACCAGGACCACTGTGCCACAAGAGCTCTCTCAGAAAATGTACCAATAATAATCAGAGGTACTTGGTCTTCTTATGGGTACACAGTCTTACCCCATAAATTAGTTCACATGGATTACTAGCTCAAAGCATACATTTTGTGATTAATGAGCTGCCAGAGGAAGCAGTGGAGGCTTGTACAATCAATCACAATAGTTAAAAGGCATCTGGATGGGTACATGAATAGGAAGGGTTTAAGAGGGATATAGGCCAAATGCTGGCAAATGGGACTAGATATAGGATTGTCACAGAGATAGTAGGAACTGCCAATGCTGGAGCATCCAAGATAACATAGTATGAAGCTGGACAAACACAGCAGGCCAAGCAGCAGAGGATCAGGAAAGTTAACATTTCGGGTCTCCAGAAGGGTCTCGATCTGAAACATCAACTTTCCTACTCCTAGATAGTTAGAATAGCCAGTCAGCATTGACAATTTAGACCGAAGGGTCAGTTTCTATGCTATACATCTCTATGAATCTAAATACACTTCCTCTATCTTTATCTTACCCAAATGGTCATGCTTCTTTTTTTAACTCCTTAAACTAGATATGATTTGGCTGTTTCATCATGGAGAACATAAGCACACAAGGTCACTTTCCAGGAGTCAATGGATACGATTTAGGAGAAGAAAGCCCATCAGATTCCTACCCCTGGATGTTGTGGTCAAGTTAGCCAAAACCAAAATCTATTTTATGGTCATTACTTGTTCCAATTCTAAAGTAATGCAGCACAACCACCTTGGATTTGGTAGACTCTCAAATTAGATTATGCCACCACTGCAAGCTTCTGAGCTTTTTGAAACAATTATATTGTCAAACCAACATACATAATTTTTGATCACAGCTTGATTGTAATGCAAAAACAGAAGTTTTATTTACAGAACCACAAATTTTAAAGCAGAAGTTAAAGTTTTCTTATGTTATTTCATGATGGTATTCATTTGTTGAGTGGTGCAAATTTATACAATAAAATCATGAGAGCACACTCAGCATACTGTAACAAGAAAAATAGATCTCAGCAATAATTTTCAAAATTCAATTATGCAAGCTGACTGTAGCTAATCTGCAAATTAATTTCTTCCTTTTCACCTCTTTCACCTTTCCCTCAATAGCACTGCCGACAATTTTTCCTGAAGATATCATGAATACTGTCTATTTTCCTGACAATACCAAGATTCTTGTTGATTGGTCCTCCAAGCTGCGTTTGTGTGTACACACAGTAATATATTCATGCAGACAAGAATATGCTGCATGCCACTTGGGACAAATAGCGGTAACATGGAATTTTTTTGCCTCAATCACTGTGCTGATCATTAGTCTTGCTTTCTTTTCCACCACACCCTCTAAAAATAAAACCAAAACTTTTTAATTTTTGGAACCTTCAACACAATGTACTGCAAATACCCTGGTAGTAGGTTTAGGACATAGACTAATTATGTACAAAATGAATCAAAGTAACTTGATGTAACGAGGAGGAATTCCAAGGTTGGATGACGGTCTTGTAATCACACTCTTTCTGTGTCACACACAAATAGTGACACTTTATGTCACAACGGGTATTAAAGTCAAGAGGTTAGACAGCAAGACTCACGATAGTCGCTGCGTGTCTTTCTGTATAGAGTTTGATGTGCACCAGTAACACTTGCACAGAAATATAACACCAGCAATAATAAGATTCACATTAGAAAGAGAAGACCTGGCAATGAAAATGAACGTACATGAACTAACTAATGGCAACTTCTGGAGTCAGAAAGATGGCAGTCATAATGGGACAGCATTGGAGACAGCACTGTACATCCATACATTTATGACAAAAAGTTCTTGAAAAGAGAATAGTACATATATTTTGAATGTCATCATGCTCACATACAACAGGCAGACTTCTCTAATCCCTACAGAAAGCTGGGCAAAACTCTAGCAAATGATTAGCCATCATTTTGCAAACCAACACTCAGAACAGGGTGTACTTTTAAGTTCTAGCCTGTTTTACTTGTTTTAAACTATAGAAAATGATGCAAAGAGAAATTGTAGTTTTATTATATGCACCATGCATATGTATTCACTCCTCATACGACATTAAGTGGGGAGGTAGGGGGTGGGCGTGATAGCAAGAGAAGATCAACCCAAAGCAAAACGAAAAGCCCCTCACCACATCAGTGCTGAGCCATTCTTCAACGTCGTCCATAACAGACTGTGCAACAGGAATCTATACAGCGAAGGAAATTTTAAGCCAGACAACCAAAGTAAACATAACACAAAATTAAAAGAACAACATTTATGATGGGAATGAAAAAAATTAATTATCTATAAAAGGCAATGCACATAAATACAAAAACTGCAATTACAAGATTATCAAAACACACCAAGATTCAACTGTGAAAATAGAATATGCTTGAACCAACTCATGGTGTCTTCAGGAGACACAAAGATGGTCTTCATAATGGGGAATATGTTAGAGAAAATATTTTGTGTGCCTACCTTTGGTAAGTTTTCTGCAAAAAAAAAACCCCCCAAAAAATAGAATGGCATAGATAGAGAAGCTGTCTGTTTTCACACGGTCACCGCAGTAGGAGAAGCACACATAGATTGGAAGTTGGGATAATTTGTCAACAATTTGTCCCAGGATTTAACTGTGTTGGGTATATCAAATCCCCTGCTTTCCGATTGATGAGCTTTGTTCAACTGTATTATTTCTGGTGTTAACTTGTAGCTTTATTTCAGGACATGGCCTCAAAAACTTGGGCAAATACATTTTGTTGCATAAAATTAGTAATCCAATTTTTTTTAAATGGCAAAGCGCACAAATGATGGTTTGTACCACTTCAATTATTAAGCAGTTAGAGTTACAAATTATCAAGAGTTATGCATGAATTTCCTCCCCATCATCTCCCTCATCCACTTCTAGCTAGGTTCATACACTGATTGCAGTGAGGAACAAGTTTTGTCCAGATTGCCACAATCCTACAGCCAATGAGGTCATCCTGCTGCACGGTTTCCTTCTTTCTATTTGTGGAGACATACCTATGCAGCATTAATGGAATTGAGAACCCGGCAGAATGGAGGAGATATGACTTACACCGCAAATTAGCATGCTGGTGCATAATACCACCCATGTAGACACAAATTAAACCTAGCATTAAAGGAAATACAATAAAATCAGAGCAGGGGAAATGCTCAGCAGTTCAGACAGAATTTGGGAAAAATAGGTGAATGGCTCAAGTCCAATAGACTCGGATTCAGAACTCAGGGTTCTAAAAAGAGTGTCATTACTGGTCTCAAAACATTAAACTGTTTCTCTGCATCACAGATGTTGCCAGACCTACTGAGCTTCTCCAGAACTTTGTTTTTATTTCAGATTTCCAGCAGTATTTTGCTTTTAAATAAGCAAATGCAAACTGTGAAGTTGACTTTTCAGCATGTCAAATATCATGCAGTCCATAGTTTTAAAAAAAAATCAAAATACATTCTGTACCCTGATTATATTTGCTCTTCCATAATTAAATTACATGAATTTAATGTGTGACTTTCTTAAAATAGCCCAAAAGCATTTTGGATAAGAGCAGCAGAGTTTTAGATTCAAAAATTTCTCAGCATTAGTAGAAGAATTTTCAACTTCATATATTTAGACCCAAGTTTAACCAAGTTAATATTAACATTTAAAACAAAAGGCTTAGACTTATAATTCAAGCACTACAACACACAGTATTTCAGGCATATTAAATATTCTAGCATTATAAGGATTTGCAGTAATTATTTATCATCTCCTTTTGCCATCCTTAATATCCACTATTTTGAAGGCAAAAACTTTTTGCAGAACATCATTAGTCCCCAGTGTCTCAGATAAGTAGTCCTTCCTTAAGGGGGAATCTGGACATAAAATTTGTCATGCAATCCAGCCATGGAATGTAAGGCAAGCAATGGCATTATCAACTATTATTTCAGCTGATATCAGCTACTGTATTGACCAGAAACCAAAATTGGGATCTCCTGCCCTGTACAGTGTAGTATATTGTTTGTACCAACAAAGCTAGTGCATGCTACCACCTCAGGAGAGTTAACGGACGCTGATTATGAAATGAATCAATGGGAAGGGGCAGCGAGAGCGTACAGGAGACAAGGAGAGCGCAAGATAGCGAGACAGATGGCTCAGGTTTCATTTCTACAGATGATTTTTAGGATTTATGTTGTAGAAAGGAAACAAAAAAGGTTCAGCTTAAATCTTCCTGTTGAATTGTGAAGAACAAGGTATGTTTAGATAAAGGAGCAGGTAAGAACTCAGATCTGGAGAGGTTGAAAGCTATTTAACAACGGGTGTGTTGAGGGTTTAAAAAATCTGGGACATAACCAAAAGAGTACATCGTTTAATACAGGCAAGTAGGAAATGAAATAGATTGCAATCAAGTAGAATAAGAAATAATGCTTTCCCCTCCAATTAAGAAATTTAATGGTTAAATATTATTGTTATACTATAAAATCAGTTACTTATTTGCTAAGACCTAGGTCAGTAAGTTTAAAGTTCTTGAAAGCTATATTAGAAGGAATCTTGTTAAGAAACATTCCAAACTGCATAGTAAAAGACCAATTGATTCATAGTCTAAATCAGAATATGATTACTACAATTACTCTACTAAACTGTATGAAGAGCTAGCTGTCAAACATGAAAGCTGATTAAAAGTATTTGTTCCTATCACCACAGGAAAGTTAACTAGTTTCAGATTTTCTGTTCATTTATTTGCTCCTACTCTTGAAATTTACCCTTTTCCCAATTATCTACATAGGTGGATAACATCCTCTAATAGTTTTCATGTTCTAAATGGAGAGCTTAGGTCATCCAAACTGGTTCTTAGCACATGGGGAAATATTACAAGGCTTTCTATATTTTAGGCATAACCTTATGCCAAGAGATCACAAGGGTTGTTGATGTAGCAATGTAAAGATTTGAACACGTGGTGCCAATGTATTGCTGGAGCAAGGTAAAGGCAAAAATGATTAGGAGGTACTATCTTTAACAGTGGTGATTGCTTAAGACTGATATTAGGTGACAAACTATGCAGAGCCTTCCATTCAAAAGGTCTTGCAAGACCTTAAAACTGAATCCCAGGGTTTTGTTGGGGGGGGGGGGGGCGGTGGGAGGTTAAGAAAACACAGAAGAAAGAAACTCCCATTTGATGCATTTTATACACCAAATGGTTTGTTGGGTTTGGGGTCACGTACAAAATGCATCAAAGTCAGTTGGTGTAATGAGGAAGAAGAGATTTTCACCTTGATGCCAAGTTTGGATGAGGGTCTTGTAATCAATTGATACAAGTATAAAAGACATTCAATTTATGCAGTGTACCTCTCCAGGACTGTGCAATCTTCAATTTAAATAAACCTATTCAATGAATCATAATTTGGCACAGAGCAGGTTTATTAGATTTCTGCATGTTACTTTGTGGATGCACTGCAAGGTCTGGTCTTTTACTGTGCAATATTGAAATCAACAGGGGTGTAGAAGGAGGCAAGAAGGTTATTTAGTAGGGTACGGCAGATCAATGTGGTGAAACCTCACCATTCCTTGAGTCATGAGCCACTTGTCTATAGGCTCGATGTCTGGGTTGTCAGTTCTATGGTTCAGCTGCACCAGTTATAGAATATCCCAAAGGCCCAGCAGTCAGAGAGAGTCAGGACAAATCCAAGAAAGACAAGTTAAGAGAAATCCACATCAAATCATTGTAGAATATCATTGGCACTCCACTAAAAAAACTTTTTGGGCAAAACATCGAAAGGTTTGCACGAAAGTGATTATTTTCAAAGTAATAACAGTGCAGAATGACAAAAGCATGGATTACAAAATGTAATTTGCTCGTTTAAAATTAATCTAAAGATCAAAAATGAAGAACCTCTTGTGTTTCTTTGGTTATATTCCCCCAACGCTATAAATGTAGCGTACCACAGCAAGATGAGTTTAGCAAGAATCAGCCTGAAAACTGATTGGCATAATGAACAAACTCAGACACAGAAGTGCATTTAAGTGTACGTCAACAGGAGTCAGCATTTCGATTGTTTTCCTGAAAAGGAACAAATTTACAAATTTTCTTACAAACTGCTGTTACGAAGGTTTTGTTTTAAAAATGAAATACTGGTTCTTAATAATGGAATTTAAAAAAAAACACCCAAGCAATTCTTGGTGAACAATTGATTAAGACATGCTTTTCTGTACATTTTTACAGAACTGCGGCAGGAATAGACCTCAAAGTGTGTCAAGTGCTAAAAATGCATGACCAAGTCACATTTGCACAACTCAACAGAAGGAACAGAACTGTTTATCTGCTGCCTTTGAATTTGGAAATAATACTTGAATATAGTTCAATAATCCTATTAACATGGAAGACTACAGCAGCATTTCTGTACCAAAAATACATGTTCATGTTGCCAGAGATAACACCATGTGGAGCTGGAAGAACAGAGCAGGCCAGGCAGCATCGGAGGTGCAGGAGAGTTGACGTTTCGGGTCAAGACTCTTCTTCAGAAGGGTTTTCTCTCTAGGATCAGAGGGCAAGAGAACTGTTTCTTGAACAAACTACCAAAGTTGTCACTATCAGAGCACTAACTGAAGAAGAAGTGGGACAATGGGAGAAAGTTGGGGTGGTGGGCAGAAAAGCTCAAAAAGCCTGTGTTTTGAAAAATAAAATGAGAGATTTTAATGATTCAGGAGTATTGACACAAGAAGGCACACTATGGAGTTCAAGACTGTTCATTCTGATGAAATGAGAAGTGGGGTTGGGAAGTACATTCATGGTTCATGTGGTTCATTGCAAGAACTCTAACATCAGACTTCATTGCCCTGTCCATTGCATTGCTTCATGGCTGGCTCTAAACATAGATAAATTATTCTTAAAAGTTAAACACACGTTGGCACATAAAATGTAGCCAGTCTTTCAACAGTTTAAGTGAATCTGAACTTTTCATTTGCTGCTACGTTAAAAATTGATCATTTCCATGTTCTCCAGGATCAATCTTCTCTAAATGCCTGGTAAGCTTACCAGACCAACTTAAAAGCAGCCTCAATGCCCAAATGAGAGCACTAAAATGATATCTGCTGGTCTAAGAGGCTTGTAACAATTTCATCAAATGTGTACATATACTCAAAAAAGGTATTACTTTCACACCTAAATATCCCATTTTATGCATTTAGCAAAAAAGCATTTTCCAGCAATTTCTGAATGTAAAAGAAAGTTTTACAAATAAGAAAAATGAAACCAGGTAGAAAATAAATGCTACAAAAATAAATATTAATATCTAACATGACAACTACAAACACAATTGCAGTTGCTCATGCAACAAATTATTAAACTGGACTTAAGTCCAGTGAAACAGCAGCCTTGACAGCAGACCGTGAGCTGGGTGTAAATAGACAACCATGAACACAATCATAAGGTCACAGGGTGAACCACAAACAGAAAATTGACAGCAACAATTAGTAACATTGAAGTATAAAGGAACACAGAAAAATTTACAAAGCTTAAGTAACTTCAACACAATACAGCAAATTATGTGGAAACAAAGCTGAAGTTGTAATTTTGTATTTCTGTAATTTCAAAAAATTATATTTGGGTCCCAATCATATTAAAATGTCATACACATTTCCAAAAATTATGATGTCATAAGATGGGGAGACAATGCCATTTTCTTGTGATATCAGAGTACTGTATATGATTTAACAACACTTTCCGCTCAAGAACAGATTATTTAAGAAGGTAAAGACTAACAAAAACAAAGTTTAAATTTCCAGAAAGTGCTGTTTTCATATTCAATTCTAAATCTGTCTATTCAGATAACAAACTTTTTCATATATTCTTTCAAGTAATTAAGGAGTCATAGAGCCAATTAAGTCACAGCAAATTGCACAAATTACATTTTTGTTATTTTTATTTTAGGAATAGAAACCTATTACAGCCAAGACATTCTATAAAGAAACAGAAAAGGAGATTTGTAGTGAAAGTTTTCTAGAGTATTAGACTGCATTGAAACTCCGGGTCAAGCCAACAGTAATCCTTTAAGGGGTGATGGGAATAACATTCATTTAACATTGAACATATCACTGACAGAACAACGCAGCTAACCTTGTATATATACTACACGCCAAATATGATCATGCCTCCATGGGAATTGGGGATATAGGTGTCAAAATTTCTAAAGAATTGCTTGCCTGATGATCTGTTTTTAGGTTTACTACCTACATCAATAAATACCAAAGGCCTGGGATCAGAATACTGAGGAGGTAACATGTTTTGCCCCTTCTAGCAATCTTCGATTGAGTGTCTTGCATCATCCAACAGTGAAATAATCACAAAACCTTCTTACCCTGTAGCCTTTGCATTCTTCTCCAGCTCAATATTACAGCTCATTCCTCTAATATGCATCAGCCTCTTCATTTACTCTGGCAACAATGCTACAATTGCTGCTTAGATTTACAAAACACCTTTCATAGGACTTCACACGTGAACAGTGCATAAATGAGGAGAAAGCACAGCCTTATAATCTTCTCAAGCCTCAGCTCTCAGATTCCAAAGTCATCTCAAAACTTAAACCTACAACTGCACTTTCCAACTTCTCTCCTTTCTACTCAGTGCACACTGTTCACATATAAACTGCTATGAAAGAGATGGTTTGTAAACATAAGCAGCAATTGCTGCTGTTGTAATTTTTAAACTGAGAAGCAGCGATAAACTGAGGAGGGAACAGATTTTCCTCTCTTAGTATGGGAAAGCTGCTCTCTGTACTTTTGAGTTAAGATTGTTGAGAACAAGGAATCACCACTCAAACTTGCAGCGTAGTATTCTGAAATACTGTTGCTCACATCAAAGGAAACATTTCTCTAGCTGCAGTAGATTTAGCCAGGAGATATATCTTAATAGTTTTGGAGGTGTTAACATCACAGAAACCGTGTGTGTTTTGGAAATGGCCAACCATCTAGATGCTTGAGATTTTTGAGACTCACATGCTGTAGCTGCGAATAGTAAACTTGTATATCATTTTTCAAACCTTGCATCAATCCTAAACATTATACAGTGTAGGCATTAACCAAAGGCCCCAGTCACTCCCTACACAGTCCAAAAGTACCTCAGTGACATGTACCCTTCACCAATTTCTTCTTGCCATGGGTAACCAAGTTGAGAAGATTGTAGTCTTAAAAGTGACTATTTGTCCCATGATATTTGGCCAAGAGCAGTAATGGGGAAAGTATTTTGTTAAATTTCCATAGTTATACACTTTAGTGTTCAGAAGGGATTAAATGTTAAGTGTTATGCTTAAGTATTTGAATAAAAGTGCAGCAACATTGAGTGGCATCTTTGAGACAGTTTGCTTTCACTTTAAATCAACAATGTAGCCAATTGTGGTGGCACATGACACACAAAGCAGCAAAAAGCTCTTACCACTCTTGAATTTTGTTGATCAATGGCAGCTCCCAATCCTCCAATTGGCTGCAAGTCTTCATATGTTACACTACAAGTAAGAAACATACATTGCAAACATTCAGAATAGACAGGCATTCAGTGGAAAGTCATAACTGCATGTGTGCAAATATCTCAAGTTTATGTTCAAACTTAGATACACTTACTTCTTGCACTGATCAGCCTGAGAGCTGCTTCTGATCTGTGCAAACATATCAAAATTAGCTGAATCTTGAGCATCTGGATTGCAGTTGGTCAATGAGCTAAGAGTGCCACTAACACTGTCTGTTCCAAGGTCTGTTGAAAAAAAATTTTTATTGGCATTATGCTACTACTATCAGGGGGTGACATCTAAAATCAAAAATACTGCCAATGAAGAAAATCTGCAACAATAGAAAATGTTGGAAATTTTAGGTTCGGTGCTGATGTAGTGGCAATGTCACTGGTTTAGTAATTCAGAATCCTAGGATAATGTTCTGGGACATGGATCAAAACTGCATGATTGTAGATGAAGATATTTGAATTCAGTAAAAGTCTGGAATAAAATGCTAGCCATAGATGATTGTGATAAAGACCCATTGCTTCAGAAATGGACACAGTAAGGACTGCAGATGCTGAAAGATGGAGTCAATAACTGTAGAGCTGGTAAAGCACAGCATCTAAGAAGGAGGAAGTCAGGTTCGGGCCAAAGCTGTTTGTCAGAACTGGGGAGGGGCAGCGAAGCCCAGAACTAAATAAGGGGGGGGGAGAGAGATGGGCTGGGGCTGTTGTTGGGGAAAGAGGTTAGGTGGGATATAGATACATAGATGCAGGTAAAGGGTTAGTCAGTGGGAAGGGTGGAGTGGATAGGTGAGACAGAAGTGCACAGGTTGGGGGGGGTCGAGAGATTTTGAAGCTGGTGAAATCAATACTCAGTCCATTGGGCTGTAAGCTCCCATGGCAAAATATCAGGTTTACATTTGGCCTCACTCTGACAGTGGAGGCAGCTCAGGATGGACATCTCACCAGTGTGGGAGGGGGAGTTAAAGTGGATGACAACCAGAAGGTCAGATTGATTGGTGCATGAAGAGCACAGGCACTCTGTGAACCAGTCCGAGTCAGTGTTTGGTCTCACCGATATAGGAGACCACACTGGGAGCAACAGATACAGTAGATGAGATTAGATGAAGTGCGGCAGAGTCTCGGCTCGATTTGGAAGGATTGTTTGGAACCTTGCATGGAGGTGCTGGGGAGGTGTCGGGGCTGGTGGGGAGGGTGGAGCTGATGACTGAGTGGCAGAGTGAACAGTCACTGCAGAAAGCAGACAGGGGTGGGGTCTGAATGTAGGTGGCAGAAATCTCAGGATGATGCATTGGATTTGGAGATTGGTGGAGTGGTACGTGAGGACTAGAGGTCTCTATCCTTATTGTTGTTGAGGGGGGGGGAAGAGGGAAAAGATTTGAGTACGAGATGTGGTTGAGGGCATCCTTAGTAACAGAAGAGGGGAAACTACAGTCCCTAAAGTAGGAAGATTCCAATGAGTCCTACGGTAGAACGCCTTATCCTGGGAGCAGATGCAGCAGAGGCAGAGGAACTATTGAGTATGGGACAACATTTTTGCAGGATGATGGGTGACAGGAAGTGCAGTTGAGGTAACTGTGGGAGTCATTGGGTTTGAAATGGATGTCAGTGCTGAGTTGGTTATTGGAGACGGAGACGGAGAGATCCAGGCAGGGGAGGGGAGTGTCAGAAATGATCCATGTGAATTTGAGAGCATGATGACAGTGTTGCCAGCTCCAAGCTCCCCACCAACCCCTCCAGCTCACCCAGTACCACAGGAAGTGCTACATCTGCCCATACATCTCTCCCGACGTCCACCCAAGGCCCCAGACAATTCTTCCAAACCCGGCACAGATTCATCTGCACTTCATCTAACCTAATCTACTGTACCCATTGTTCCCAATTTGGTCTCCCCATATAGAGGAGACCACATGCAGACTCAGGGATCAGTTCGCAGAGCATCTGCATTCTGCACGTTCTGACTGGCTGTGCTTTTGCTGCTCTACGTTTATTGCTTCACTTTTAGGTAAGGAAATCAGCTATCCTTACCAGGTTTAGCTTGCATGTGACTCCAGATCCACAGCAATGCAGCTGACCCTTAGCTACCCTGTGGGCAATTACGGCAGAGCAATAAATTCTTGCCTAGCTAGTAACAGCCAGATTTCACAAAAAGAATGACAAAAAAAAACTTAATAGATCTGACAGCATCAGAATTAACATATCAAGTTGAAGAAGTTTCATTACAACCTTAGTTTCATTACAAGCTTAGAGTTGATAGGTTTAAAGCAAATATGACTGCAGGGAAGGTTAGGGGGAGAAACAAAAGAGATGACAGTCCAGGGAAAAAGAGGGCGATAATGGAACAAGCAGCAAAAGTGGTGGCTAAAGGGAGTTGACATATTCACACTCCAGATTGGTCTGATGATTCTCTGCGCTTTTCTTCAAATGTGGCCCATCCACCAATGCCCTTGACCTGTTCTCACAGTGAGCAACTTCTCCTTCAAAGGCCACTCACTTCCTCCAAATAAAAGCTGCTGCTGTAGAAAGATGCATATAGATCAGCTTTTCTGTGAAGTAAGTTGCAATCCTACTTGGGTCCTCTCACTCACCTCTTGCCAGCAAGTTCGCTTCTATTTCCACAGCCTGACACTTCCTTTTCTTGATTTTTCCATCTCCATTTGCTGGCATATGCTACTGTCCAGCATCCATCATTGGACTTAGCAACTCTCAGAGCTACATTGATGAAACTTTTTCTCATGCTGTTTCCTGTAGGGACTCTAAACCACTCAAATACATTTTCACATTTATTGAGATAATGCAATCTTCCACACCAGCACTCGAAAGGAACATTCATTTTATCTCAATCAACCTCACGAAAGTCTCCTACCATTTGGCTGATAAGGCCCCCAACCATGCCATTCTACTTGGAAAATGTCTGCTCTCAGGCCTTCACCTCACTCCCTCAGACAACAGGGCCTTCCTTCCCCTCAATCTTATACCACATTACCCTCCACGCGCAAGGGATCATCCTCTCATTTCCTCCATCTCTGTGGTGATATTAAACAACTTCCCCTCACCATGCAGCACGCTAGGACCAGTCTTTTTGTGATACTTTGGTTCACACTTCTATTACTCTCAACACCATTTCCTCTTCCCACAGCACTTTCCCATGAAGTTCAATGCCTGTAGCCATCTTTTGATTCGACATTTTCCAACATTCCGAACTTAAATCAGATTTGAGGTTGTAAACTCGCTCCCACCTTGTGTATTTATGGTTTTGGCCAGCAGAATGTGTAATGATTTTGTTTTTCATTCATCTAATGACATCCTTTACTACTTCTTGTATTACCGTAGCCTTTATTCCTACCACATAATCACATCATTGTTTACATTTCTCTCACTGTCCACTCTAACACAGGCCTTCTCATTTTTAATATTGTTCGCAAATCTACCTCTGCCTCAGTATGTGGCAGCCTGCTACTGTATTCTGAAATCTACAAGTTCATCAGTAAAGAAGGCAAGTGAGAGCTTATGGTACCAGATGGATTGTGGGTAGCAATCTAAATGGGCAGAATGCCAAGTGGGGAGGCAGAGGCTGATCAGGTCCAGAGCAAAGAAAGGGGCAGTGCAGATCTGGAGCAAAGGGTGAGGCAGAAATGTACTGGGTTCAAATTGGATTGGATTAAGCAGCTTAGCTGAGGTGGATTGGCCTTGCTAAATTGCCCCAGTGTCCTGGAATATGCAGACTAACTGGGAAGGCCACGGTTAATGTGGGTTTACAGCGAAAGGGTGAGGGGGTGGGTCTGGTTGGGATGTTCTTTGGAGGCTCAGTACAGACCTGAAGGGCCAAATGACCTCTATCTGCATTATAGGGATCATATATGATTCTATCTTGACATTATAGGTCAAAGAGCAACGCGTCACAGTAATGTTTTTTTAATAAAAACGGAACATGTTAATCCTGGGATTCCAACATAGGAATGAGGGAATTCTGATTAAATACTGTATACGTTAAATGATCTAGACAAAAAGACAATGAAACCACTTCCTTACCCAGCCCAGCAAGCTGTGAGGACAAAGTAGGAGCACTCATGTTTCCAACCATTGGGCTCACAACTGCAGGGGACCCTGGGCCCAAATCTATTAGATTATCTGTGTCTGTAACTTCATTCAATGCCTATTGAAATGAAAGAGAAATTAACAGAATGTGACTTCTCCAATAAAAAAAAATCCAATCATTGAAAATTTCTGTAGATCTTTATGATTAGAAGTACATGCTTGTTACTTACACCATCTCTTGCTTCCTGACTTTCATGTCCTGATCTGCATCGCTCAAATCTGCACAAAAGACATGACGAACCAGGAAAAGCAATGTGGAAGCTGTGATGCAGGGGATGTGATTCATATACATTTTAAAAAAGTGTTTAATATTTTAGAGTTTAGATTTTGAACCAGTGGCACGAGAGTTTGGTCTGTATCTAACTGCATTTTTAAGTATTTCCGTAACTATGGTGATTTCTCTTAAAAACAGTACAAAAATTCTAATTCCTAGACAGTAATGCTATTTTGTTTTCATTGGGTGAGTTTACAAGGGGGAAAAAAAGAGAAGAGGAAATAGTTGTTCATCATTTCCAATCACTTCCAGCAGAAATCTAGAGACAAGATGTACAGCTGGATGAACACAGCACGTCAGGCAGCATCAGAGGAGCAGGAAAGCGGATGCTTCAGGTCTGGACCCTTCTCCAGAAACTTTGGGTCCAGACCCGAAGCGTCAGCTTTCCTGCTCCTCTAATGCTGCCTGGCTGCTGTGTTTGTCCAGCTCTACGTCTTGTCGTCTCAGATTCTCCAGCATCAGCAGTTCCTACTATCTCTGAAGGAATTAGAAGTTTATTTTGGCAATGGGGAAAACTATAGCTTGAATAAATTCAAACTACAGGTTTCGTCAAAGCCAAAGCAAAAGCTTTGTTGAGCCCTGAAGGTAAATGGGCAGGCTACCAATACAGTGAAGGTGGGATATGGGATGCTTGCTTTCAGCAGTTGTGCATAGATTACTAGAGCAAGGAGGTTATGGTGGAGCCATGGAGAACTCAGGTTAGGCCACAACTGGAATACTGTATTTAATTCTGGTCACCACACTGGTGGAAGGATGTGACTGCACTGAAAGGCATTCAAAAGGATATTCACCAGGATGTCACCTGGGATGGAGCATTTCCGCTGTAAAGAGAGGCTGGATTAGCTTGTGTTGTTTTCTTTGGAGCAGGGAAGGCTGGGGTGCGTGGGGCATGCGTGCGCGTGTGTGTACCTGATCCAGGTGTATAAGATTTTGAGGGGCATGGATAGGGTGACTAGAAGACAGCTGCTCCCCTTAGCGGATCGGTCAACAACTGGGGGGCAAACTTCTAAAGTAAAAGGCAAGCGGTTTAGAGAAGATTTGAGGAAAACCTTTTCACCCAGGGGTGGTGGGAGATTGGCATCCAATACCTGCGATGAGGGTCAAGGCAGGCAACTTCATGACCTTTAAAAACTACTTGGATGAACACGTGAAGTGTCATAACATTCAAGACTATGGGCCCAGTGCAGGAAAGTAGGACTAGTGTAGTTTTGGTAGTACAGAATGGCCCAAAGGGCTTCTGAGGTGCTGTATGATTCCATGATTGGCTGAAGCTGGATGCGCAAGAGGGTTACTCCTGAGAATTGCTTAGAATTGCCAAGAAGTAAGTTACCTCAATGGAAGGTGTTTATTTAAAGTTTCATACCAGAAATGGTTGGTTAGAACCCTGAAGCAGTTATCCAAAGCAGACAAAGATTAGGCTCAGTTTGTAAGAAACTCAAAGAGGCTCTCAGATTTTCAAAAACTAAAAGTCAAAGGTATGACAAAGAATACAATTCTTTTTGGAGCAAGTTACATGAAGGAGCATTGTTGAGATTGTACTTTACTGCATGTTTCAAAATCTTTAACCTCATGTTGTATGCAATTTTCTTAGTTTATTCCATTGTTCTTCATTTCTTTTGCATGATTGTAACACATTACTAGCTGCGAGCTTTAAAAGACCCCAGCACATTCCCAAGATGCAGCATCTGAAATAAAAAAATCCAAAATTCTTCTATTTGGTTCATTACTGTCTTATAAAACACCAAATAGCAGGCAGAGAGACTGAACTACTTGGGCAACAACACTGATACTACTTTTTGTTCCTGGTTTCTCTTCAAATTTTTGGCCCTTTATTGGATTATGCTTCCAGCCCAACATTTCCAAAATTTCACAGTTCTACAAATCAATTAGGGAGAATGTGACACAGTGAAAAATCATGTATCAAATATTACGTATTCAACATTTAGGTTCTAGAAGATGTTTAGTAAACGGTCTTATCAATGAGCAGCAGTATCAGGGAATTATGGTCATCAAATGCAACACACGTTTCAACCTGTCAAGAGGAGGAAGACCATTTGCACAAAGCAGTAGCAAGTTGATCACTCACCTTTCATATCGAAGAAATACATTATTGAGTTCATCATTTACATGTAAAAGTTCCTCAGTGATCTCTTCATTAGTTACATTGGAAAGAAGTTCTACAACTCGTTGCTGCATTGCTCGACATGTACGATTCAGTTCCTTGTTTAATGAATACAGGACATGTTAACCAGCTCTGTGCCACTAAAAGCATTTTGAATTAAATATTTCACTTAACAACAACTCTGGTGAATGAAAATCAGAGAAATGAAAGTAGACATTTCTTTCAGTATTTCAAGCAGTCCTGCATTAGATATTGCATAGGCCAAACACATTAGAAATTGCTTCAAATTTCTCACTTGCAGACCGAGTGTGAATTTTGGTATTTCTCACATCAGTCACACTGTGGCTTCCTAATTAGCCTGTCAATTTAGTGATAATCAGTACTGAATTATGGGACATTTCAACACAACTTGCTCAGAGATCAAGACTAACTCAAACTCAATTTTTGTAAGAACTGAACTCCCCAAAACATAGAACACATTTATTCTACATAGACAGATATATGAAAAGTACGTCTGTAATTAAATACTGATAAAAGACTAGGCTATGGAGTCAGAACAGCTAGCTCTGGTTTACAAATGTGAAGCAAAAAATCTAAATGGTTTCATTCGGTTTTCTTATGACTTTCAATGCAAGTTAACTTCAGATCTTAGGAGGACAGGTGTTCCATTGCATTCAAAACAACAACCTTTTGCCTTATTTCACCATTTCTAAATATGATGAACAATTGGCAAAACTCCCACTAGGTTACTCACAGATTGTATGACATGGCAATACAATATTGTCCTACTGGAGAACTTATAGGTAGTGAACGCTTTTCACAAATTCAAAGCAATTGAAAGTTGAAACTTTAGCCTTGCGATTTAGCTGGATGCGAGTCCTTGTTTTACTACAGTACCATTCAGTAAAACACTGCGGTGAAAAACATATTTTGCAAGTAACTTCAGCATTCTCACCTGCAGCAACTCGAAGTCCGATTGATTTTCCTCTCCAGGGGCTGTTTCTGTCAACATTTCGGACATAACTTTGGTATTTCCACGGACGACATCCAACTCGCTGCGCAACCTGGCAAGCTTCCATATAACAAACTCAACTTAAAACAAAGGGTAAATCCTAAGATTAACCAACAGAGAATATCACAAACATAGAAACAGACTCACTCGCATATTGAAAAGCCAGAAGGAAGGCTGTCTACTCTCCTGCACCATCTCAGTCATACATCATTTATCTGATACTATCTTCAGTCTAACAGAATAGGTCAAGCATTCGATCTTTGCTGTTCTCGGATGCAAACATTAGCAGGAAGAAATTACTGGAATGCACAACTGAAACAAATTTCTGTTGTACTTTTAATCCCACTCCTATATGAAAGTAAAAGCCAACTAATGTCTAAGGCAGAACATAAAACATATTTATTGCCAGAATACATGATTTGAACTAAATCTAAAAATAGTCAATTTTCCATCATGTTGCTTTTTAAGATTTCTTCTTGATCTGTGGGCATCACTGGCTATGCCTGAATTTAATGCCCATCCTGAATGCCCTGGACAAGGTGGTTGTGAACTGTCTTCTTAAACTGATGCAGTGTTCAGAACGTAGAAGTACCCAGTGAAATGTTATGGAAAGAGTTTCAGTGTTTTGACCCAGTGAGTGAAAGAAAGGACATATACTTTCAAGTCAACGTCTGGTTCCCAGGAGAACATGCAGGTGGTGCTTCCCACATATTTACTGCCTTATCCTTTCAAGTAATAGAGCTCATGGGTGTGGAAGGTGCAGTCAGAGGAACCTTAGTGAGTGTAGTACATCTTACAGTTGGCACATGCAGCTTGGTGAGTCAGTGGTGAAGGGACTGAATGTTGAAGGTGATGCAGATGGGATGCCATTTAAGTAGGTTGCTTGTCAAGAATTAGAGCTGCACACATTCAAGAAAATAAACAGCACTGCATCACACTCCTGATGCCTTATATTTGGTCAACAATGGAAGTGACGGGCATTAACAAGACCAGTGTTGAGTTATTTACCACACAACTCCTAGCCTCTGGCCAGCTCTTGTAGCCAAACTACTTATATGGATTGGCAAATTCAATTTCTAGTTAAAAGTAACCCCCAAGGATGCTGTTGATAGGGGATCCAGTGATGTTAGGGGACAATGACAAGGTTCTCTTTTATCAGCAACGGTCACTGCCTGTCACTTGGTCCTCAGGGTGGTGATCCAAGCATAACCATCCTCAGCTACTTCAATGGCCTGCCATCCATCTTAATGTCAGAAGTGGAGATGTTTGCCGACAGTTGTTCAATGGTCAGTACCATCCACACTCCTCAGATACTGACACAGTTCATTTCCAAAATAAGACCTGGAATGTATCCAGACTTTAGCTAACATATGACTTCCGCACCACAACAGCTGGGCAATGACTATACCTAAGATGATAGAATCTAACTGTCAACCTTTGACAATCAATGTCATTCCTATTACAAATACCATTTTATCAACTTTAGGGGATGGGACAGTGCAGGGGGATTCCCAATCAACTGACCAAAAACTGAAGTGGACTAGTCCTATACACACTGCAGCAATGAGATCAGATGAGAGAAAAGGAATTCAGCAGCAGGTAACTCACATCCTGATTCTCCAAAACTTGAGACAGGGTTAGGGTTAACCCATCTACAAGAGATAGAACAAGAGTTTGATGGAATACTTGCCATTTGCCTGGATAAGTACAGCTCCAACAACACTCAAAATACCAGACACCATCCAGGACAAAGAAGCTTGCTTTACTGGCATCCAAGAACATCCACTCCCTCCAAAACCAACACAAAGTGGCAGCAGTATGTACCATCCACAGGGGTGCCGCAGAAGATCAAAGTTCCTGCGACAGCATGCTCCAAATCCATTACCCCTTACTTAAAAGGGCAAGGATAGCAGATGCATGAAAGCAATATCTCCTGCAGGCTCCCCTCCCAGTCAAATTGCTCTGTGGCTTGGAACTATACTGTTTTATCTTCCCTTTACCTGGGTCAAAATCCTGGAATTCCCCTCCTAACAATTTTCCAGATGCCCTTGTGCCCCAACAACTGCAACAGTTCAAGATACCAGTTTCTTCAGGGCAATTAGGAATGGCCATTAACTGCTGACATAAGCAATGATATCCACTTCCCATGAAAAGAAAATCTCAACACTACATTACAGTCCATTGATTATGCGGACCTTACAGATAATCAGGAACTTTGGTGTACTATAGAAATTCACAAGGCTTTTCCAACAGCTGCTTCAAAACCCAGGACCGCTCCCAATAATAAAGAAAAGAACAACAAATACATGGAAACACCACTGCCTCTAAGTTCCACTCCAAGTCACTTATCATGACTTGGAAATATATTGCTGCTCCTTCACCATCAATGGGTCAAAATCCTAGAACTCCCTACCCAACAATATTGTCAGTGTGCCTACACCAAACGGTCTGCAAACATTCAAGGCAATAGCTCACCACTGCCTTCTCAACTGTAATTAGCGACGGGCAACAGGTGCTAGCTCAACCAGTAAAGCCCATGTCCTTTGAATAAAAGGAAGAGACTTGAAACATTCCTACCACACAAGGTTTTAGGAAGTAATTTATGAATAATCAATTCAGAAGATATGGCTGGAGATAGATATAGATACTTCAGCATTGTGCTTTGCTCTTATGTACTGTGCTCACCCAACAATTAGGATGGGGATAATTGTGCAGCTTCCACCTCCTGCTCATTAATTGCTCCCTGCCATTCACAACTGCCTAGTGTGGAATTTAGATCTAATCCACTGGGTGTGGGATGGCATACTCTTGTCTTTTGCATGCTGCTTCCACTGTTTGGCACACAAACTTCACTGTGTAGCTTCATTGGGGTAACCCCTCATTTTTGGATATGCCTGATGCTAATCCTGGAATATCCTCTGTACTCTCTTCACTGAACCAGGGTTGATTCCTGACTTGACGGTAATGGTAAATTGGGGGACATAGGTCACGAGGTTGAAGATTGTATTCCAATACAACGTCTCCTGCCGACGGCCCACAGCATCTTGTGGGTACGCAGCTTGGAGTAGCTCAATCTGTTTAAAGTCTATCTCATTTAGCATGATGGTAATGCCACACTACACACGGAGTGTATTCTTAACCTGAAGATGAGGCTCTCTTTTTACGGACATAGTGCTGTGGTCTCGCCTAACGACCTGGTGTCAGGTAATCTGTCAGTTTCATTTCTTTCTTTAGGCTTTGTGGTCATTTTGATTCAACCGAGTGGCTGGCTCGGCCAATTGAGAGGGTAGTTAAGAGCAAAAAACAGTGCTGAGAGTCTGGAGTCATATGTTGGCCTGACCAGGTAAGGATGGCAGGATTTCCTTCTCTAACAACTGGTTGTGGCTACATGGTCACCATTAAGCAGGCTTTGATTTCCCACGTGGACTGAATTCAATTTTCATCATATGCCATTATGGCATTCAAACTCAACCATTAGTCTGGTTTTCTGGATGAATATTCCAGTGATATTAACATTATCCCATCTCCTCTCTGTACAGCTGGAGAACTGGACATCCCACAAACATGTGGCAATGGATCAATTTTAAAATTCTCATCTTTGCTTGCAAATCCCTCCATGGCCTCAAAAGTTATCGATGTAACCTCCTCCAGCTCAACTTTGCCCGGATACAGCTAATTCTAGTGTCTTGAATATCATGGATTTTAATTGTTCCACCACTGTCTGGTATTCCCTCTCCAAATTCATCTGCTTCACCAACCTTCTTTTAAGACATGCCTCAAAAACACTGATCAAGCTTTCAGTCATTCATCCTAATATCCCCTGTCTTAGTGTCAAACATTGCTTTATAATAGCGTGAAGTACTATGGGACAATATTGTGCTACTTTGAAGGAAGGTTGATTAATGGACAAGAAGCAGAGAGTCGGGATAAAACAGGGCATGTTCAAATAACGGGCAATGACCAGCGCTGTGCCACATGGATTGGCTTTGGGGGTTCAGCTCTTGAAGTTGAAGTCATGTCGTTACACAAAGGAACGAAGAACAAGGTATGCATGCTACTGATGATACAAGGCTAGGTTGGAACATATGCCATGAGGAAGACGTGTTGACTAAAGTGGCAACAGGGTAGCTTAAGGCGACAACAGGGTAGCTGATCGACTATAATGTGGGGGAGTGCAAGGTTCTTCACCTAGTTTGTAAGATTAGAAAAGTAGAATTTTTTAAAAAGCATGAAACATGTCCAATTCTCTGTAAACATCAATATTTACAAGGATCACAAAGTTAATATGAAGGTATAGCAAGCCTTTACATAACCTTCATTACAAAAAGAGACTAAAGAACATTGTTACAATTATAAAAGGCTTCCATGAAACCACAACTGGAGTAATGTGCACAGTTTTCATGTCTTATATCTCAAGGAGGTTTGGAAGTGGTACACTGGAGGCTCATTTAATTGAATAGCTTTCTCATCTCAGATACCAATGATAGGAAGTTGACTAATTGGAGCCTACACTTTCTGGCATCTAGGAGGATGACAGACAATCTTAGAGAAACATAAAAAGTTTGAGGTTAGACAAGGTGGCTGAGGAATCCAAAAAATGCATGCACAATCTTAGATGAGGAGTCAGTCATTTGGCAATGAGATAAGAAAAAATTTCTTGACTCAGATTGTGAAACTTGGAAATGCTCAACCTAAGAAGGTTGCAGGCACTCCACTGTAATCAAGGCTGAGATAGATTTTTGACCTTTCAGGGAATTAAGGGATAGGGGTAGCTGTTGAAAAAAAAAGATGATTAGCCATGAACATGATGAATGACAGAGCAGCCTTGAGAAGAACTGGTCCTACTGCATGTTTGCAAAAGGTGTTACCTAAACATAAGTTGCTGAGACACCCTCAATTTTTTTTGTCACCTGTTCAACATTTGCAGTGATTGGTCCAGCTGGAAGGCCTTGAGAGGCTGTATAGGCAATCAGTGTGGACGGTGCCGATGGTATGCTGGCCGGCAAAGTGCTTTTCTGTCGGGACTGAGGCATTGGTTTGTTCATTGCAGGATCTACCTCAGGAACGCACTGCAGTTAAAAAAAAATTGTACACACAGATACTCAGTGTAAAATGGAAATAACGTTTGAAACTCTGATAACTTATTTTCAATGAAATTCAGAATGATTGTTACTGAGCACTTTCCAACTTCTGACAGAGCAACGCATATTTCTTCACTAATGCAAATAAGTTAAGATTCACTGGCTCATCTAACTTTATCACCATTAACTCTAAAAGAGCACTTTTTAAGGATTCCCTTGGCAAATGTGGAAGTACAGAATCAGAGGCACAGATAATAAGGCTCCATAGCTACCCCTAGAGTACACAGAAGGAACATCAGTTACTATAAACATTAAACATTTCTGAAATTAAGTAAACAGCTTCCCTTCAGTTGACAATAGCAGGAAGAAATGCAATTGAATTGTGATTATTTGGATAATAGAATAAATCACAATTTGAAATTTTAATAATCAAGAGGAAGCAGATACTCCTCACTTCAAAAAGTAAATCACTGATTCGAGCCTCTTACAAACTAAAATTATTGATTGTATCCAGTATGAAAAGCAGATTAACTCAATTTAACAAATTCTATACAAACACAAAATTAATTTTTGCTATTTTGAAAATAGCAATGTGAAGATACATGGGGAATAGTTATGCCCATAAAACACATATTGAATTTTCTTCAAATAAATGCAATATGTAACCCAGTCCACAGAAAGCAATCATTATTGACGGGCATACAGACTGCAATTGACCTAAATCTCCCTCCTGTGTGCAATCTTAATGTTGATTTTAAGTTGGACCAATATTCCCGTTAAAATAAAAACAAATACATAAATAATTTGTATCAAGATTTTCAGTCTCATCTGCAGGCTGTAATGAATCTAGAAGTTCACCTAAAAGCTGTATGCTGAACTTTAACAACTGATTTTATTAACACTCAAGAAAAAATAGCCTATATGCAAGCCAATCCTGCATTAGAAGCATCCAATGCACTTGCATAGGTCAATGCTCACTCTGCCTGGTGTGTGAATTGGAGACAGTGCATCCAGGTCTGCCATTGGAAACTCCATCCCTTTTCTCTTCAACTCTTCATAAATATGAACTACTCCAGTCAGATCAGGACTACTTCTGAAAGCATCAGCCCAAGCCTAGGAGTGAAGACAAACAATCAGCATCTTTACAGGAGGATTAATAATCATCACACATATTGACCTACCATGTCAGACTTCTGCTCTTGGGAACTCCAGGTTTCATTTGGGCTTGGTAGATCTACAGCCTTTCAAAGTTTCTTACAACTTCAGAGCACAAAAGAATAGTTGTCTCGAACAATTGCTGGTGAACCCACTAGGACCAATACTAGGTCTGCGCGTAGCTTAGTTTTGGCAGCTCAGTGCATTTTGGGCATATCTTGCATGTTCAGGATATAACAAAGGGTGGCGGGGAGGGGGTGCCTTTAAGTACCACTAAGTCAGCTGCTGGAGTATTCTGGTTATGATATCTGACCCTGCACATTTGCTTACTAAGCCACTAAGGGAACGCAATAGCAAAAGGCTGCAACTGGCAGATGAAAAGATTCTCTGACCACCAAATTGGCATTTGCTAATTGAAAAACTTTCATTGAACAATGAACCTTATTTACAATATACCATCTGATAATCCATGGTATTAATTGTGAATAATATGGGATCTGAAATGCAAATATACCTGCTAATTTGGTCTACTGTGTTAAAGCTGTTGCTCAGATATTCCCAGAAGAGGTGGCGTTGATCATTCAGAGGCTAACTCTCTGCAATTGTGACTGTTGATCTCTCTGCCACACTCTCAAGTTCGGAAGAACAGCAAATAAACATTTAAATCTTTATGTTTAAATGTTAGTTGTGATTTACTGATGTTTAAGATCAAACCTAACATCTTCATGAAAGGCACTCAAAATTTGCAGAAGTATTTTCACAATGGAGAATGTGTATTCTTAAAAGTTAAAAATACATACTTGTATAAGTCCAAGGACTTTATCCTGCACAATGGCTGGTGGATTATTCTTGGGCAAGACAATTTTTACTAATACACCATCAACAAAGTCACGGTTGGCTATGAGGACGTGGAAACGATGACCACAGTTCTTAACACAGGTCTCCAAAATCTAATTTTGAAAAAGTGAGATAAAATGAAGTTATTTGTCAAACTTAAGCATGGATCACTCACTTAATTCCTTGCAACAGGTTAATCTGAAAGCATGAATTTGACACGACATTTTTTGTCTTTCCCCTGTAAAGGAGGTAGAACTTTAATTATTTTTCAAGTTCATTTTAAGGTTCACTGGTGGTAGAATTAGGCATGTTGATGTTGGTCGGTCGCCGAGCTGGTTTGTCGTTCTGCAGATATGCAGAGTTCTATGCGTTTGACCCCATATAGACTCCACTATGAAGGAAACCCGGAAGTGAGGCAATCCAGCTGAAAGAACTCCAGAGTTTAAAAACCAGGCAGGAAAACACACCGACGCTTCATCGGAGGCGGCACTGATGATGTTACCCAGAATGGTAATGGAATGTCTGTAGAATGACAAACCAGCTCGGCGATCCAATCAACCTCAACACCCACAACTCGAGCTACAAATCTACTCCAAAACCTTAGAGAATTAGACATTAATTCTGTTAGTTGCCATTTACAACACCATTCTTAAGCACCATGCTGAAAATAGTGACAAGTTACACAAGATATATTTTACTCACTGAGTTTGAGCAGGTGCAACACCATTCTTAAGCACCATGCTGAAAATAGTGACAAGTTACACAAGATATATTTTACTCACTGAGTTTGAGCACCACGTGCAGACTGGTAATCTCATGGATCACCTCATTGTCAGCAAATTAAGGTCAGATTAAATCTCTGGGGTCATGGGTTCAAGTTCCATCATGGCAGTTGGAAGAATTCAAACTCAATTAAAAAAAAAATCAGAATTGGCAGCTAGTGTCTATAATAGTGAGTAACCATGATAACTATTAGTGATAAAAACCCATGAGAATATCTACAGCATCCTTACTTGGTCTGGCCTATAGAAGATTCCAGATTTATGGCAATGAGGTTACTTTGCCTTCTACAATGACCTAGCAAGCTACTCCATTCAAAAGGTAATTAGGGATGGGCAATAACAATTCACAAATCTAATGGAAGAGTTTTTTAAAAATGCCAGCAACCATTATTACTGTATTTTGAAAATTTAGACTTCTACATCCAATCTTCAAAAGGAATAAATTTAGAGTTCAAGTAACTTCAATTGTCAACAGCCAATCTGTTCTTCACCCAGTAAAAAGGAGACTGAATGGAGTGCATTCTTGGCAGCACTGTGTAAATTCAATGTTTTTATCATTATGTCAAATTTTGTCAAGGCTTTCTCCTGCTAGGCTGATGGTCTGTAACTGCAAAGATTCCAAAGTTACCACTTTAAAAAAAGCTTCTCTTTCACTGAAAAGGCTTCAGGCCAGTCCATAATCAACATCCACCTCGGAAAACTCAATCTAAGTTATACCACGACAACCAACATAATTGATAACATTCTAAAAAGCATCAAGCTGCCACAACCTCACAGTATCAGATCTTGCAAAATCATTGGAAATCAGATCTGTAGATCTTCCAAAAACAAATCTAGTCTTCCACGGATCATACTTGGGGAGGTAATGATGTACGAGTATTGTTGCTTGTCTAGCAATGCAGACATGCAGGTAATGACTCAGGAACACAGATCTGAATCTTATCATAGGAGACAGTGGAATAGAGAGTACATTAATACAGTAAAAAAAGAGGCTGAATAGGCTGGGATTTTTCGCCTGGGGCGGAGGCTGAGGGGTAACCTTATAGTGGTTGCTAAGGTCATGATGGGTATAGATAAGATGAATGGCTAAAGTCCTTTTCCCTGGGTAGGGGAGTCCCAAACTAGATGGCATAGGTTTAAAATTAACAGGGTACCGGGGGGAGGGGGAGGGGGAGGGGGAGGTGCATTTAAAAGGGACCCGAGGGCCAGCATTTTCACACAGAGGGTGGTGCATATATATATATATATATATATATATATATGAGCTACCAGAAATGGTGGTGGAGGCGGATATTTAAAAGGCATCTGGCTGGTTACATGAATAGGAAGAGTTTTAGAGGGATAGGGCCAAATGCTGGCAAATGGGATTGGTTCACTTTACGATATCTGGTCGGTGCGGCCAAGATGGATCGAACGGTCTGTTCCCATGTTGTGTAACTCTACAAACCAGGAATTAAAAGTCAAATAAAAACCAAAAGTCAAATGATGACCATGAAACAGTTGTCATTTGTCTGAAAAACCCAGGTGTGGCACCAATGCCCTTTTGGGAAATAAAGCTGTTTGCCTACATTTGACTCAGATCTCTCAGCAACGTGATTGACTCAAACCTGCCCTTTGAAGTGGTCTAGCAAGCCACTTAGTTGAAGGGCAGCTGGGGATAGTTAATAAATGCTGGCCCAGTCAGAAATATTCCAGCAAAAAAAGTTACAAGGTTTGTTGAATTTCATCCAATAGTTTTTGAGATGTGATGTTTAGAGAAACAGATTAATGGATGGATGAAGGTACTATTCTGCCCATGTTTGATGGCGATGATTATTATTCAAACAAATACTGACACATGACATCCATGAAAGGCTAAAACATGATTACAAGAGGTTGTGGGAAGAAACTGTAGCTGCCAAAATGGTTAGGAGACAGCTAAAAGGGCTGACTGGAATTTAAATGTACTTGGTTATTCTTGTATCATATAAAAGGCACAAGATATTTTTCTCTAGACTTGTGGAACAGCAAATGAACTGGTCAATGCACAAGTAAATCCATCATTTCAATGAGGCCATAAGTCATGGCACCAGCTACTTTTTCAACTAGATGTTAAAAATCTTACAGATCTACCCAAATGTAAACTGGCAGTTGTCTTTATATCCTGGCCATCATTTGTCCCTCAATTAAAAACACCAAAAACTATCTCATGACCATATACCTCATTGCCCCATTTTAGAATCAAAGATACATTGTTACGTTGGCAAACAGTGACTAGTGATGACTCCTTAAAAAAAGTCAAATACCTCAAGGTTAGAGATAATAGGAACTGCAGACGCTGGAGAATCCGAGATAATAAAAATGTGGAGCTGGATGAACACAGCAGGCCAAGCAGCATCGGAGCAGGAAGGGTTTTCTGATGAAGGGTCTAGGCCCAAAACATCAGCCCTCCTGCTCCCCCGATGCTGCTTGGCCTGCTGTGTTCATCCAGCTCCACACCTTGTTATCTGAAATACTTCAAGGTATTTCTCAGATGTTAATGGGCAAAAGATTTTTTTTTCCAACTCACCGTTAAAGCAAGCATCACTTCCCGGTAGTTTTTATTTCCACTCAGCCTTTTTTTCAGAGCCCTGATTGCATCCTTTGGCCTACAAAAAGGATAATTTTCATCTTTTAAGAAGAAAAAAAGACTTAATTCTCTCAAGCAATGTGCACAAAAACAACTCTAGTAAGAAAAGCAGTTGATAGCCATAATTTTTATTTTTCATCAGTTCAACTCATCACATCCTCAAAACTAAGTTATTTTGTGTGCTCACATACAATAGTGATCCCAGATGGCAGATAAACAAATATGATGGATATTCATAGCTTAGGCAGTTTTAGTGAGTGAATGAGACAAATGCACATGACACTTGTATTAACATTGATATGCAATTGTTGTTGGATGTAAAAAGGTACTGAACATGCCTTTTTAAATGACTTCTGGAATGAAATTGATGCAATTATTAAGAAACTAGAACCACAAATTCTTATACTCACCCAATCGCTTCTGAAATATCACAATTACTTTCAAGGACATAGGAAATCCATTTTCTTTTGGATAAAGCTTATTATTTAATAAGAGTTCTGACTTTTGTTTCCAAGATATATTGCACAAGCACTGCTAATACTCAAGTAGTGTACCCAAGTTTTAATTCCTTGTGGATAAACCTGAAGGGGTTCCAAAAATGGAAAAAATGTAGTTCTGCAAGTATACTGAATTTACAAAATGAAGAAACAGCCAGCTCCTCTGGTTTCTACAATTGGGTCTCTATCAAAAGGTGACTACGCCAATAGTTAGATAAAGTCACTTGAGAGACCACTTTTGAAAGCAGAGATAGTCCTCCTATCTCCATCAAGGGCCACTTAGAAGAAAAAAGGTTCCGCAGGTAGATGAGGCAGTACTGGTAGTTAACTCACAGCTCCCTTTCTCAAAGGGAGCAGAGATCTGAAAATTATTACAGGCAAGGGAGAAGTAAATACAAATATGAGATGGGCAGAAAAGGGGAACAATGAAGGCATAGCCACTGGGGTAATATTTTGCTGGAAAAAGTGACCCAGCAGGTTAGTAGGTAGCATTCCTGAGAAGTCAATAAGCATCCACAGCACATCTGGAATAGTTTAGGCACCATACGTCAGGAAAGATACACTGGCCTTGGAGGGAACCCAATGTAGATTTACTAAAATACCTGGAGTCCAAGGATCAAATTATGAGGGGGGATCTCATTGAAACTTCTGGATCATTGCAGAGTTCCCAGCTTTTGTTAAGTTCAAAGCTGACAACCAAAGTGACAGGTGGGGAAAAAAAACACAATAGATTAGATAAGGTGATGGCATTGTGATAGTGTCACTAGACGAGTAATCTAGAACACCAAAGCTAATGGTCTGGGAACATGGGTTTGAATTCCATCACAACAGAGAGTGAAATTTGAATTTAATGAAGAAAGACCCAACAGTGACCATGTAGCCATTGCTGATCGTTGTAAAAACATAGCTGTTTCACTAATGCCCATTATCAAAAATCCCTTCCTGGTCCGGCCTACACGCGACTTTAGATCCACAGCAATGTGGTTGACTCTTAACTGACCTCCGGACAATAAATGTTGGCCTAGCCATCGATGCTCATAGCTCATCTGATTTAAAACAAAAGCTTACTTTAAATTTACATAATCAACTCAACCAAAAACTGGATAACTTTATTCAAAATTGGACAAATGGCCAATCTATATTAATGTAACTCTTGAAATTATGTTCTCAACCCAGAGGAAAACACAGATCATTCAAACAATGTGAAATAACATAACACAGCCTAAGCTGGTGCACCTTCCGTTCCACTGGGTTTTTGAAGAGCTGAGAAAGACCACAGCAATTAATAAATTACCTCATTTAGGTGCTGTATTATTTGTTCCTTCTACATTATAGTAAAAGTTCTTATTCAAGCATTTAATACTTTCCCTACGTAAGCCTTACCCTTCTTCAGTCTCATTAATAATATCACAAATTTCCATGTTCAGGGCCCAGTCTTCAGTTTGCAGGGATCCATCTGTAGCACGTTCTGTTAATAAAGAATAGCAAAATGTAGGAACTTTGTATAGCACATGCTTCCTTTAAAAAGAAAATAAGACTGTGAATACAATAATTATTAGCAAGATTGATTACAGAATCACAGAATCCCTAATGTGGAAAGGGGCCAATCAGCCCATCAGGTCCTGCGCCAATCCTCCAAAAAACATTCGGTGCTTACCCAGCACCCCCACCCTATATTCACAGCCCCAAATTTAACATGGCTAATCCAACTAGCCTGCATATCCGCAGACACTATGGGATAAGTTAGCATGGTCAACCCAACTAACCAAAGTGCCTGTTGGAAACCCACACAGACACAGGGACAATGTGCAAACTCCACATAGTCAGACTGTCACTAAAGCCTGGAATCGAGCCCAGCTCCCTGGCACTGAGAGGCAGCAGTACTAACCACTCAGTCACCATGAGCCACAATGTCTCCCAACTGTCTTAAGTTACTGTCAAAGTTCAATCCAACAGCCCAATAAGTGAAATCCAATAGCCTGACAAAATTGATATTCTAAAGGACAGTTTGGGCGTTAAACTCTGATTATGATGTAAAAGAGATATAAATGACTCAAACTGAAAACTCAGAAGTTGTCATTTATGTCCAATTCAACGCAGTAAGTCATTACAATTGCACTGCGTCAAGGAGACTAAACAGATTGTACTCAATCTCTGATGAGCTGGTCTGCTGACAAAAGATGAAGAGATTTTCCTTGACTCAAGTTTTGTTAACTTCTTGCCTTTGCTATGTTACTGCAGGGACTCGAAAATTCTGACACATATACTCCCAACATCTCTGTAGGTTCATGGGGGGAAAATCCCAAAGGATTTAAGGACTAGCCATTCAAGAAAAGATGATCACCATCTCATCTGGCCTTTTGTATAGAGAAGTGCAACAAGTGATCAACTACTGGTCATTTTCTAGAGTATAGGATGCTGGCTTAAGGTGGACTTATCTAGTCAGATTGAGCAACTGTCAATTGCTCAAGGCTGCAGACTTTAATTATTATGGGGTCCAAGAAAACCCCTCTTCCATTTACAAGTTCCTCCAGACCCTGAATCTATTATGCAGTCAGTTTCTACACCCTAGAGAAGCCTTCCAGGTTTCCACTGCTAACTAGTGCAAAAAAAGTCAACCAGAGCTGGAGAGGTTTGATAATTTTTCATGCAGTGATGCAGGGCAAGAGACTTAGGTCAGAAGTTCGGTATTTCCATTTCCAAAAAAATCTCACTTTTGAGATCTCAATCAATATAATAGTGCTCATTTGAAAAGCCAGTGCAGGCACAATGGGCTGAATGGCCTTCTACCCCTTAATTTGATTATTCTGAGATTTAGGAAATTCACACATAATTTAATAAAACAAAATATACATAAATGCACAATGGTACCAACATTTAAAGGTGTTGTATCTTAACAGAAACCGTTGAACTAATGAGTCAATATTAGTGAATTAGTGACCTGAATATCAAATTCAAATAAGCTTGCATTCATGTTCTCTCTTTAACATAATGTAAAAGATTCCAAGGACTTTGCAGGGGAAAAATGGCAGGGAAAGGATTGTGAACGATGGAGGAAGAGATTAATTGGTGAATGGTGAGAACTCTGGGGAGAAAAGGGATTCTGGGCTACTTAGAAAAGGATCAAGACGGATGACTACGCAAGACAGGTTAACAGGAGAGTGAAACATTCTAGTTAATTGAAGCTTATGACCCATCACTCTAACTTTATGCACTGTTTGAACAAACAATTTCACCAGGTGCATAAAGTTAGAGTGATGGGTCATAAGCTTTTTTTTAAAACAATGGAAATGTTTCACTCTCCTGTTAACCTCTCAGTCCTCAGTCTCCGATCCTACATATTCACAAAGCCAATTAGGAAACTATTGCACAAATTACATTGTAAAAGGCTTGAGGATGAAATGCGCCAAAATATAATTCATTACGCTGATAGTGCTACGTGGGAAGCTCCAATATGCCATTTCAATAAACCACTGCTTTCACACGGAATCATGTTTATGCTGGGCCTACTGTAGTGTTCCAACAAAGCACAACATGCGCCACTACCCTCAAGATGTTTTTTGTGCCTTGTACTCTTGAAGGCAGATTCAAAAAATGATTCACCATTTCTGAAGCACCTCATGACTTTTCAACCATGTCCTCCATTATATTCTCACTTAGTATAATATCACATGGGAAACTGGCTCAATTTCTGCCAGCTCTCTTGCTCTGATTTGCAGTTCTTGGACATTTTCTGCCTGCTGAGGTCAGGGCTTACACCCACTAACTTGGATGCTTTTTGCTCCAATCTCAAAGAAAGATCTACTGAAAAATCCCACAGATAACTTGCCAGAATTCCAATCATGGATCCATTCTGAATCGTTTATCCCCAAAGGTAAAGAGTAATTGAGATACTTCATTGATTTTTACATGAACTTTTAGTTTCTAAAATCAGGCTATTTAGTCCCCAAGGTCCATCGGAATACCTTAAATTTATTAAGTTAAAGCAATTTTTGCCATTTTTACTGTCTGCAGATCTCCGGCTAAAATGGAGGGTACCTGTTATTGCTATGACTTTCACCCTCCTATTGAATAAACAATAATTACCTCAAAGCTGTTTACTAGTTCCTCAACCAAGTTTTTTTTAAAATTCATTCGCAGGCTGAGGGCATCGCCGGCTAGGCGAGCATTTATTGCCCGTTCCTAGTTACCCAGAAGGCAGCTGTGAGTCAATCATATTGCTGTGGGCCTGCAGTCACATGTAGGCCAGACCAGGTAAGGATGGCAGCTTCCTTTCCTAAAGAATATTCGTGTTCCCATTTATCTTACATTTAAATCCAACCTTTAAAAAAAGTCACATTCCAACAACTAATAGTGGCACCTCCAAAACACGTGAACTATACGTGTATGACAGAATTATTTAGTCTTCCCAATATTTCACTGGAGGAAATATCTGTACAGGGCTACATGTCAAATAAGCTGCCTGTAATTTAGCAAGCGTGTGGGACTCAACAGCAGTGTCATATATTTGTGTGCCATCAGCTTACATGGGAAAATGAAAGCTTTGCTTTGGATAGTAGGAACTGCAGATGCTTCGCAGTGGAGTTAAAATTTTTTCAGCTTCTGGAAGATGTTACCAAGGATAGCATATAGATCAGAAGTAGCAGACACCAGAGTTTACAGCGCAGGAGTAGGAGCATAAGCCATAATAAGTGATTAGATATGAACAATGAAGCTAGGTTTCAGCAGTCCCACATAATTACATGGGAGGGGTAGTGAGCAGAAACAATATGCAATAGACAGGTTGGCAATCCCACAACCTAAAGATCACATCTAAGCTCTGATATCCTCGGGAGGAAGAAGTTATACTGGACAGAAAGAAAGACTGTGGGATCAATTTCATAGCAAAGTGTGGAGTTGGAACACAACAGGCCAGGCAGTATCAGTGAAGAGGAAAAGTTGAAATTTCGGGTTGGGACCCTTGTTCAGAATTTTTCTCTAATGCTGCCTGGCCTGCTGCGATTCTCCAGCTCCACACTTTGTTATCCCTGACTCCTGCATGTGCAGTTCTTGCTAGCTGTGGGACACCTTTTCCTCTTCTCATTTTTCAGCTGTTTGCAAAAAGATGCATGTTTGAGGGAGCATTTTAAACCTGGAGTGTTCTGACTTCTTCTATTATTAGGCACAGAATAGGTTTTTGGATCATTTTAATTCAGAAGAAAAAAGGTGATGACTAGTGACACAATACCACAAAATGTCAATGTAATGAAAAACACTACTTGGTGCACATGCAGAAATTAAAGACAGATTTAGAGACAACGCATGTATTTAGGTTTCCTTTACAGGAATAAGAAACAAGTCCCACGTTTACATTTCAGTTCTTAAAAATTCATGCACTGCAGTCCTAGACGGGTGCACTCACATGACTCTTTAGATGAATAGAAACTAGGAACAGTGAATTTTTAGATGTCTAGATCATGACCAAAGTTTCTTTAGAGGTGATTCTTTGTGGATGAAGCACATAAGCCTCTCTCCTCACTGCCTGGGTTGGCTGGTTGTTCACAAAGGGTTCTGTTCTTCTCAGAAGACAAACAGTCCCACTTATGTGCTGTTGGTTTCTAGATTACCTCAACTCAGCTTGGAATAAGATTTATTATCTTAAGTCAATTGTGATCAATTCTTCTACAATTCACACTAATGATTTGAAGTTCAAAGCCATTGATGAACATTGGAATGCAAAATGGCGGCTATTCACACCTGCTTGTATGAAAGTGGTTTCTCTGCAGCTTCTTTCGTTAACTGCCCAAATCAGAGAGATTGAGCCTGCAGATGTATTGATACTGAGCTGTTGGTACTGCTGGTACCCAGTCAATTGGGCTGTAAATTCCACAAGTGGTGGATTGAAGGTTATTGCTTACAGGTGGCCAGGAGTCAGGCAGCTTTTAATTCCCCTAGACTTTCCTGGCTAACTATGCGGGTAAGTCAGAACATCCACAGTCTCCAAATCTCACCGAGTAAGATACTCTTCCAGAGGATTCCAGGCACCAGGTAAACTGCCGATCCATATAGTTTCAACTTCCCAGAAAGTTGCGCAGAGAGTTGGCATCATATGGACTTCTGCATGGTCCTGATGTGGAAGTCCAGACTATGCTGCTGCAACAACTTTCTCCCGACTAGAAAATCTGAACCATTACATAATTTCTGATTTGAACAAGTAACCGCATGCTTTCCTTCAGTTTTTAAATTCAGGGAGATTTTAACATCAACATATAGTCAGTGCATAGGCTTGATGAATGCAGTGGGATCTATCAGGGATTAAATGAATCATAGAATTTATTGCTAGAATGAGAATGGGTGGAATTAATTTTCTATTCTTTCCTCCTCATTTTTGAAAGGCACACATCAGGTCACCAAGGGCATTGATGGCCTATAGCACCTTAATTAAGGAGCTGTACTGCCCACCTGACCTGAACAATAAGTTACAGCAGGACACCTGAACTGCAGTTCCATCCACAGGTATTTATTTTTCACCAAGAGATTTCTGACCATGGGGTTCATTAGCTCAGTTGGATGGATGGCTGGTTTGCAATGCAGCATGATGCCAACAGCGCAGGTTCAATTTCTGTACTGGCTGAAGTTACCATGAAGGTCCTGTCTTCTTAACTTCACCCCTTGCCTGAAGTGTGGCAAGTCAGGCTAAACCATCACCAGTTATCTCTCTCTGAAGAAAGAGTAATCCTACAGTCCTCAGAGACTATGCCAACTTTACCTTTATCAAATCACGATTGTCAGTAGTTAATTCTGCCTTTCCTAGTAATTTACTTTTTATTAAAAAAACTATCAATAAATTACTTTAGAATCTGAACCAATTCTGCGGCTAAATGTGGCAACTGATTTGCCTACTTGTTCTTGTCGTTGCACTATGTGGGGTGGTTGAAAGATAAACATTGGTGAGCACATCCTGTCATTCTATCATGGGACCTTTTGTAATGTGGCCTTCACTTTAATGTTTATCCAAAAGTTGGTATGTCTAATGATAATATACATTCATTGAAATGTTTGGCTAAATAATGTGTTAGAGTCCAAGAGTAGAACTTGAAATCACAGCTCTAAGATTGCATGACATAAGCACAACCACAAATCAAATTCTGATTCCTCAATTCTGCACTAAGACTTCAGTTCTGCAATTAAATATGTAAAATACCTTTGTTTCAGTTGCCATTTAGTACCTTTCACAGTGGTCTAACAAAACATACTGCAATATTTGATAATACAATGTGATCAAGTATTTACTCCCCCAAATTCTTGTTTAAAAACAGTTGCAAATAGTTGGAACCGAATCTCCTATGGCAAGTAGAAGCTACAAACTTAATTCGTAAGATAGAAAAAGTCTGTTAAACTAATGACAATGACATCAAAGTTTAAAACAAAAATCAGGATCACAAAGATTTCTGAAGCTGATGTTTTTCATTAATGTAGAAAAGATCAAGGAACACTGCTCTGCAGGTTAATTTGTTGTAAACATTCTGAAAGATTCAGAGATATACAGCACGGAAACAAGCCTTTTGGCTCAATTCATCCACGTCAACACTGTATCTTAAACTGAACTACTCCCATTTGCCTGCATTTGGCCAATATTCCTCTATACCTTTCCTATCCATGTTCTCGTCCAAATGTCTTTTAAATGTTGTAAATTGTACCTGCATCTGGCATTTCCTCTGGCAGGTCATTCCATTTACACATAACTGTGTGGAAAAAGTTGACCCTCAAGTCCCTTTTAAATCTTTCTCCTCTCACCTTACACTTATGCTTTCTAGTTTTGGACTCCTTTATTCTAGAGAAAAGACGTTGGCTATTCACCTTATTTATGCCCCTCATGATTTTATAAGCCTCTAAAAGGTCACCCCTCAAACACCATGCTCCAAGGAAACAAAGTCCCAGCCTATTCAGCCTTTCCTATAACTCAAATCCAAAACGTTTTTATGTTCTTAAGCATTTTTCAACATTTGGAGCAGTTTAGTTTTGAACAAGTTATCCAATAGACTGGTTTCTGCCTTCATTTCTAAGGCATAAAATGTCCTCAAAAATTTAGGTCACATACAACAGATGAGCCCTATACAGTGAAAATGAATGATCACTTTTGAGATAACCTTGTTTCAAAAGTGGTTTTCTGTGGTCTTGACATTCTTATTCTTTAATGGAATGTTAGTGTTAATGTCAAGGTCACCATGTGTTGTATACCATTAACTGTCTTGAGCAGGTGGCTTACCAGCCCATTTCAGACAGTAGTTAAAGATCAACCACATTCCGGTAGGTCTGGTGTCACATGTAGGCCAGACCAGATATGGATGGCATCTTTCCTTCCTTAAAAGGACATGAGTGAATCACATGATCTTTACAACAATATTTGTTGTGATGGCCATTATTACTGAAAATAGCCATTTATTCCAGATTTCATTGTACAAATTTAAATTCCACCAGCTGCTGTTGTATGATTTGAAGCCATATCCCCAGCTACAGTAACTGTCCTGGCTTACTAGTACATTACCATCTTCCTCATTTCGTGCACCATCCCTAGCTAAAACACCAGGCTTCCAGTCTGTTCTCTCAGGTCTAATCTCAGCCATAAACAGATCACATGTAGATGCTCCCAAGTAGTTAAGAAGAAAAGGAAGTAAACAAACAACAGCATTCGATAACTACCAGTTAGTATCTCTCAAATCCAATTCCTTGTCCTGCTCTGTTAGGTTCAATTGTTTGCTTTGATAAGACACCAGCCTCGCACATTTCAACTAGCTTTTCCTTCTTAACTCTATGTAACATATTCAATTGAATGGAAATTTAGAAATCTCAAGAGCAAAGTCAAGACAACAGAACAGTGTAGTAGTTTGGGTAAAGTGAGTCAGGAAGGAACAAGATATAATGGGAGCAGTGCATCTGTGAATAATGTCCATGTACTGACTGAAAAAAATAATGGCACTTGTTCTGAATGCCCAATACTTGCAAACGGAAACCCACAATTTAGATTTAATCACAATCAAAGACATGATTAAAAGGTGACCTCAGCTGAGAAATAACTTCACAAAAGACAATAAAAGGTAAAGAAGGAATAGCCTTGATTCAAGAACCTAAAAAATAGGAAGAGTAAGCATACAGCCCTTCAATGTGTGCCCCACTATCTCCAAGATCATGGTTGATCCACACCAGGTTTAAACTCCTTAAAGACCTCAATATTTCAAAAGTCTACCTACCTCCTCTCTTAATAATATCCGTGATCTAGACTTCACAACTCGGGGGTACAGAATTCCAGACACACGTTCACTATGAAAACATTCTACATAGCTATGGAGAAGGAGAGGATTAGGCAGAATGGGAGGATATTTAATTGGGGAAGAGGAAACTATGATGCGATTAGACACGAGTTAGGAAGCATGGACTGGGAGCAGTTGTTCCATGGTAAGGGAACTATAGACATGTGGAGATGGTTTAAGGAACAGTTGTTGGGAGTGATGAGTAAATATGTCCCTCTGAGACAGGCAAGACGGGGTAAGATAAAGGAACCTTGGATGACGAGAGCGGTGGAGCTTCTAGTGAAAAGGAAGAAGGTAGCTTACATAAGGTGGAGGAAGCTAGGGTCAAGTTCAGCTAGAGAGGATTACATGCAGGCAAGGAAGGAGCTCAAAAATGGTCTGAGGAGAGCCAGGAGGGGGCACGAGAAAGGCTTGGCAGAAGGAATCCGGGAAAACACAAAGGCATTTTACACTTACGTGAGGAATAAGAGAATGGTCAAAGAAAGAGTAGGGCCGATCAGGGATAGCATAGGGAACTTGTGTGTGGAGCCTGAGGAGGTAGGGGAAGCCCTAAATGAGTTTTTTGCTTCTGTCTTTACGAAAGAAACGACCTGTGTAGTGAATGAAACCTTTGAAGAGCAGGTGTGCATGCTGGAATGGATAGAGATAGAGGAAGCTGATGTACTGAAAATTTTGTCAAACATTAAGATTGACAAGTCGCCAGGCCCGGATCAGATTTGTCCTCGGCTGCTTTGGGAAGCGAGAAATGCAATTGCTTCGCCACTTGCGAAGATCTTTGCATCCTCGCTCTCCACTGGAGTCGTACCTGAGGACTGGAGAGAGGCAAATGTAATTCCTCTCTTCAAGAAAGGAAATAGGGAAATCCCCGGCAATTATAGACCGGTAAGTCTCACGTCTGTCGTCTGCAAGGTGTTAGAAAGGATTCTGAGGGATAAGATTTATGACCATCTGGAAGAGCATGGCTTGATCAAATACAGTCAACACGGCTTTGTGAGGGGTAGGTCATGCCTTACAAACCTTATCGAGTTTTTTGAGGATGTGACTAGTAAGGTTGATGAGGGTCAAGCTGTGGATGTGGTGTATATGGATTTCAGTAAGGCATTTGATAAGGTTCCCCATGGAAGGCTCATTCAGAAGGTCAGGAGGAATGGGATACAGGGGAACTTAGCTGCTTGGATACAGAATTGGCTGGCCAACAGAAGACAGCGAGTGGTAGTAGAAGGAAAATATTCTGCCTGGAAGTCAGTGGTGAGTGGGGTTCCACAGGGCTCTGTCCTTGGGCCTCTACTGTTTGTAATTTTTATTAGTGACTTGGACGAGGGAATTGAAGGATGGGTCAGCAAGTTTGCAGACGACACAAAGGTCGGAGGTGTCGTTGACAGTGTAGAGGGCTGTTGTAGGCTGCAGCGGGACATTGACAGGATGCAGAGATGGGCTGAGAGGTGGCAGATGGAGTTCAACCTGGATAAATGCGAGGTGATGCATTTTGGAAGGTCGAATTTGAAAGCTGAGTACAGGATTAAGGATAGGATTCTTGGCAGCGTGGAGGAACAGAGGGATCTTGGTGTGCAGATACATAGATCCCTTAAAATGGCCACCCAAGTGGACAGGGTTGTTAAGAAAGCATATGGTGTTTTGGCTTTCATTAACAGGGGGATTGAGTTTAAGAGTCGTGAGATCTTGTTGCAGCTCTATAAAACTTTGGTTAGACCGCACTTGGAATACTGCGTCCAGTTCTGGGCGCCCTATTATAGGAAAGATGTGGATGCTTTGGAGAGGGTTCAGAGGAGGTTTACCAGGATGCTGCCTGGACTGGAGGGCTTATCTTATGAAGAGAGGTTGACTGAGCTCGGTCTCTTTTCATTGGAGAAAAGGAGGAGGAGAGGGGACCTAATTGAGGTATACAAGATAATGAGAGGCATAGATAGAGTCGATAGCCAGAGACTATTTCCCAGGGCAGAAATGGCTAGCACGAGGGGTCATAGTTTTAAGCTGGTTGGTGGAAAGTATAGAGGGGATGTCAGAGGCAGGTTCTTTACGCAGAGAGTTGTGAGAGCATGGAATGCGTTGCCAGCAGCAGTTGTGGAAGCAAGGTCATTGGGGTCATTTAAGAGACTGCTGGACATGCATATGGTCACAGAAATTTGAGGGTGCATCCATGAGGATCAATGGTCGGCACAACATTGTGGGCTGAAGGGCCTGTTCTGTGCTGTACTGTTCTATGTTCTATGTTCTAAAAGGTAACGGTGAAGCTGCTATAATTCCACAGGACCATTGGGCTGCTCTTTCATCAGAGACAGATCATAAGAGAGGAAAGTGAGGGAGAGGGAAAGAAAGAAAATCCAAGCGAGAATGAGCAGAAGACCCAAGACTGAGCACAAGTGAGCAAGATGGTGGTTATTTAACCAGAGGGTCACTACAATTTAAAGGGGGGAGGGGGGGAGGGGGGGGGGGAGTGAGGTCAAGTAGGAGAGTCCTTTCTGGTAACCTCAGCTGGCTCAGGGATTGAATCCACACTGTTGCCATCACTTGACAGTATTTGAATTAAATGGCACCCAACACTCTTTATCACTAGAACCAATTCTTTGGCAAGTCAGTTTTAAACGAGCACCCCCTTACTTGTTTTCAATTGGGAAATAGAATCACTGCTTTCTGGTCTAGCCCTATAAAATATGGTATTTTTCCATTAGATCATCCCTCATTCTTCTAAACTACAACGAATAATGGACTTGACGTATCAAGAATGAAATGGTTTAGGCCACCATCCCAGGAATTACTCCAGTGAAGCTCTTTTGAACTGCCTTCAATGACAGTATGTGCCTCAAATACACGAACCAAACCGTGCAGAGTACTCCAGGTACAGCCACACCAACAGCATGTACAGTTCTAACAAGACTTCCTGGGTTTTAAGACTCCAACTCCCTAAAGCCCAAAATTCCATTTTCTTTCAATATTGACTTCTTCATTTCAATAATAGTCTGTCTTGATTCCTCCCACCGAAGTGCACGTTCTCACACTTTGCTACACGAAACACCATCTGCCAAGTTCCCTTCCCCCACTACCTCACTCAACCCATCTACATCCCCTTTCAAATTCCTTGTATCCTCATCTCAAAATTCTCTCCCACCTATTTTTGTATCATAAGCAAATTTGGAAACATTCACTCTCCCCTCTCCAAGTCACTGATACAGATGGCAAATAATTGAGGTTTTAAGACTGATTTCTGTGGCATTCCACTAGATAAAGTGAGGATGAAGAAGACAAAAGTGTGAAAGGATCTTGTTCAGAAAATGAGTCTGCACTGAGATTAGAAATAACAAGGGTGTGTTAAATGTACTGGAATAGTTTATAGGTCCTACAATAATGGTTATACTGTTCAACAGAGCATCAAAAAAGAAATAATTGGAGCTTTAAACAAAGGCAATGTCTTCATCATGGGTGACTTCAATTTTCTCACAGGCATAAATCAAACTGACAAATGTTATGTTAAAGTTAGGTTTGTGGAATGCCTGTGTAACAGTTCCTTCAGCAATACACTGTGGAAGCAACTAGGGATAAAGGGATCTTAAATTTTGTTTTGCGCAGTGAGGCAGGTTTAATAAGTAATCTCACAGTAAAACATCCTCAAGGGAAAAACTGGTCAGCTTGACGGAATTCCATATAAAGTTTGAAACAGACATAATTCAAGCAACAATTCTAAACTTAAAACAAAGTCAACCTCAGGAGGTGAGGAAGCTGGCTAACGTTGATTGGATTAAAAAGATATGGAAATAAATATGGTGGAAAATACTTAAATAATTCAATATGCTCCACAAAAATACATTTCCACTGCGAGGCAAAAATGCAGCAAGGTCTGTGGCTTTCTAAAAAAAGTTCATGATTGTACACCACTTTTCAATCTGATACAGTCTGGCAAAGAATAGGCCTGAGGATCGGAGTATTGACTGTCTTTGTTCCAGAAAATACAAGTTACATACCAGAAAAAGGGTAATAAAGGCACGTAAAAAGTGAGAACTTAAGTTAATTAATATCAAACAAAAGTTGTTGGGTAGGCTCAGGGACTAAAATCTGAGAGATACTTTGGACCTGACAACCTCAGCCCTATGGTTTGAAAGATAGTAGCTGCAGAAATAAATGATGTGCTTGTTGATTCTCTTAAGTCCCAAGATTGCTGAATGATCTTCGCCAATCGGACGTTAGCAAATGCAACTCTTTGTTCAAGGAAGGACTGAACTACATGTCAGCTAGTCCGATTTCAAATTCAGACATTTTCCAAATGATTACTTATTAAACTTGGAACAATGCACTTAAGTCATTATTTCATCATACAAAGTCAACACAGAATCCATACAGTGTGGACGCAAGTAATTCAGCCCATCAAGTCCACACCAATTCGCTGAAGAGCAACCCACCTGGACCCACGCACCCCCCCCCCCCACCCATCCCTGTAACCCTGCAATTTCCACGGCTAATCCATCCAACCTGCACATCCCTGGATGCTATGGGAAACTTGGCACGGTCAATCCACCTAACCCGCATATCTTTGGACTATGGGAGGAAGTCAGAGCATAATCTAAGAGGTCTACTTGGACAGCTAACAAAAGTGAAACAAATCTGCTCATTCACTTCTCCCTGTCTCAAGGAAGTGAACATAATCATTAGCACTCGAACTGCTACAAAGGATTTGTGATCTATACAGCTAAGCATCAGATTGTATAATTACACAAAACCACGACAGCAGTTCGCCTGTACTATTTTTATAAGGGTCCTCAAATCAAACCGCTGTATACCGACAGTTAGATCAACATGAAGTATGCATGGCTATGATTTACTGTTGTACAACTAGGTACTAGGTATTCCCATTCCTGATTTTACACCAACTTGGATAAGATAAGAGAGGCATGATGGGGGATAAATGAAAATACATAAAGAATGTTAGAATGCTTGTGGTAACCATGTTTTGTACCGCACAAATCCTGCAATGCGGTTTGCCACGATATCTGTAGAATTTCCACCTCAATTAAATTAACTCATTGAAGCAGCTGGTTTTACTCGGGTTCAACTAATTAGCCTCCTATTGCCAATGCAGCTCCAATTTCAAACAAATTACAAAATTGCAACAGCAGCATGCAAATCACTAGAACAAGCCAACATTCTGGCAATATGTAACAAAGATATCAAACCAAACCATGTTATTTAGAAATAAGTGGCATTTTTAAACAAAAATCATAAATACTTCTGAAAAGAATGAAAGTGTCCAAAGCTTTATTGATTTTAGCTACACTAAAATGGCGAAGAGTAAATAAATTTCAAGAGAATGAAGCCAACATCTGCTGTGTGTCAGGAACAACCACGTAAACTGATAGTTTAGCCCATGTGCAGCTCAATTAATTAACTGCTGTTTTTTCCAAGTTAAAAAGTGGGTAGATTTACTGGACTGAATAATTAGTACTGACGCAAAGAATTTCTGTCGTAGGAGTTACTGTTTGCAACAAATTTCTATACCTAACTATGTGGCCAGGATGATTGTGTGCAACATCAAAAACAGAAAATTCTATACCACTGTGACAGCTTTCATATCTTCCCAGACACCATCTTGGTCACAGACAGTCTAGATTAGCAAGTAATTCAGGAAGGATTAGAAGATAGATTGTTCCAAGTGTATCAGTGGTATACTACGTTGGAAACACAGGGCAGAATACAAATTCACAAGTCCTGCAGTAGTGAATGATGGATTTTTTTTCAAATATCTAAACCACAGTCACCTCTGGCAGCAGCCAACAGTTCTCATGTCCACAAAATAAATGTCAAATTTGCAGTCTAACAGCCATGATACTGTGACAAGTTAAAAAAAACCTGTAAAATTTACAGATAGATGACTACAATGAAAAATCATCTAACTGAAAAAAAAACTAGATTTCAGCTGTCACTTCACTAAGTAGAACGAGTTTCTTAGTACAAATTCGTGAGATGAACTGCACTGCATAATACTAAGGCGCCAGTGATAACCTGACTTTTTAAATACACAGTCATCTGTGGAAATTCTAAGCATTCAGAGTTATTCTGCCAAAGGAGGAAAAGAAAGATTTAACTGCAGCAAATGGGAAATTCCTCGGCTCTCCACATCCAATTAAAGTAAAGTAGTTTCCATCCTCACTGACAATGTGTTTTTGGAAATAGGATAGTGTTACCACAAGAAGCCAGAAAACCCGACCGCTTTATATCACAGATAATAAAATGTGAGGCTGGATGAACACAGCAGGCCAAGCAGCATCTCAGGAGCACAAAAGCTGATGTTTCGGGCCTAGACCCTTCATCAGAGAGGGGGATGGGGTGAGGGTTCTGGAATAAATAGGGAGAGAGGGGGAGGTGGACCGAAGATGGAGAGAAAAGAAGATAGGTGGAGAGGAGAGTATAGGTGGGGAGGTAGGGAGGGGATAGGTCAGTCCAGGGAAGACGGACAGGTCAAGGAGGTGGGATGAGGTTAGTAGGTACGAGATGGAGGTGTGGCTTGGGGTGGGAGGAAGGGATGGGTGAGAGGAAGAACAGGTTAGGGAGGCAGAGACAGGTTGGACTGGTTTTGGGATGCAGTGGGTGGAGGGGAAGAGCTGGGCTGGTTGTGTGGTGCAGTGGGGGGAGGGGACGAACTGGGTTGGTTTTGGGATGCGGTGGGGGAAGGGGAGATTTTGAAGCTGGTGAAGTCCACATTGATACCATTGGGCTGCAGGGTTCCCAGGCGGAATATGAGTTGCTGTTCCTGCAACCTTCGGGTGGCATCATTGTGGCACTGCAGGAGGCCCATGATGGACGTGTGATTTAAAGAATGGGAGGGGGAGTGGAAATGGTTTGCGACTGGGAGGTGCAGTTGTTTATTGCGAACCAAGCAGAGGTGTTCTGCGAAGCGGTCCCCAAGCCGCCGCTTGGTTTCCCCAATGTAGAGGAAACCATTTCCACTCCCCCTCCCATTCTTTAGATGACATGTCCATCATGGGCTTCCTGCAGTGCCACAATGATGCCACCCGAAGGTTGCAGGAACAGCAACTCATATTCCGCCTGGGAACCCTGCAGCCCAATGGTATCAATGTGGACTTCACCAGCTTCAAAATCTCCCCTTCCCCCACCGCATCCCAAAACCAGCCCAGTTCGTCCCCTCCCCCCACTGCATCCCAAAACCAGTCCAACCTGTCTCTGCCTCCCTAACCTGTTCTTCCTCTCACCCATCCCTTCCTCCCACCCAAAGCCGCACCTCCATCTCCTACCTACTAACCTCATCCCACCTCCTTGACCTGTCCGTCTTCCCTGGACTGACCTATCCCCTCCCTACCTATACTCTCCTCTCCACCTATCTTCTTTTCTCTCCATCTTCGGTCCGCCTCCCCCTCTCTCCCTATTTATTCCAGAACCCTTACCCCATCCCCCTCTCTGATGAAGGGTCTAGGCCTGAAACGTCAGCTTTTGTGCTCCTGAGATGCTGCTGGGCCTGCTGTGTTCATCCAGCCTCACATTTTATTATCCTGGATTCTCCAGCATCTGCAGTTCCCATTATCACTTTTTATATCACAGCAGTTTCACACCATTTAGTTAAAAGTACTAACGAACTTAATAAGACCATAAGACATAGCAGTAGAAATTAGGCCACTCGGCCCATCGAGTCTGCTCTGCCATTCAAATCATGGCAGTTAAGTTCCTCAACCCCATTCTCCTGCTTTGTCCCCATAAGCCTTGAGAATTAAGAATCTCAGACTTAAAGGTACTCAATGACCTGGCCTCCACAGCCTCCTGTGCAGTGAATTCCATAGATTCACAACTCCCTGGCTGAAGAAGTTTCTCTTGATCTTCATTCTAAAAGGACTTCCCTTTATTCTAAGGCTGTACCCTCGGGTCCTAGTTTCTCCTACCAATGGAAGCATCTTCCCAACATCCACTCTGTCCAGGCCATTCAGTGTTGTCTAAGTTTCAATTAGATTCCCCCCCCCCCCCCGCCCCACACGATCTTTCTAAGTTCCAATGAGCATAGTCCCAGAGTCCTCCAACATTGCTCATTTGTTAAGCTTTCCATTCCTGGGACCATTCTTGTGAAACTCCTCTGAACCTGCTCCAGGACTAGTACATCCTTTGAGATACGGGGCCCAAAACTGCACACAATACACCAAACGTGGCCTGACCAGAGCCTTATAAAGCCTCAGGAGTACATCTCTGCTTTTATATTCAAGTCCTCAAAATAAATGCCAACATTGCATTTGCCTTCTTCACTCCTGTCTCAACCTACAAGTTTAGCTGGACTAGAACTCTCAAGTCTCTTTGCACTTCAGACTTCTGAATTTTCACCCCATTTAGAAAAGAGTCTATGCTTTTATTCTTCTTACCAAAGTGCACAACCTCACACTTTCCCATGTTGTATTCCATCTGCCACTTCTTTGCTCACTTTCCCAACTTGTCCAAATCCCTCTGCAGCCTCCCCACCTCCTCAATATGACCTGTCCCTTCACCTATCTTTGTATCATCTGTAAACTTAGCCAGAGTGCTGACAGTTCCTTTATATAGATCATTAATGTATAAAGTAAAAAGTTGTGGTCCCAACCCTAACCCTTGTGGAACACTGCTTGTCACCAGCTGCCATCTTGACAAAGACCCCTTTATTCCCACTCTCTGCTTTCTGCCAGACAGCCAATTTTCTATCCATGCTAACACCTTGCCTCTAACACCATGGGCACTTATCTTACTCAGCAGCCTCCTATGTAGTACCTTATCAAAAGCCTTCTTGAAGTTCAGCTAGATACCATCCATTGGCTCTCCTTGGTCTACCCTACTCATTACTTTTTCAAAAATGGTTAAAGGATGGTTATTTGCAGGTAACGACATTCAAATTTAGGAACAGACTGAAAACTTGGACATCAGTTGCAGTTTGGTGTTCGCATTTTCACTTCTGGAATCAGAAGGTCATGGATTCAAGTCCCAATGGACAATACAAAACCTACAGTGTACCTCATTGCAGTTGAGGAAAGTGCCATTTTTGATTTACACAGTAATTTGACATGTCCTCTCAAGTGTACTTCAAATTATTCAATGACATTATTTTTAATACCAAGAGTAGAACCCTGGTGTCCAAGTCAACTTTACACTTCAACCAATTCCACCAAACCATTATCTGGTAATCACCACACTGTTGCTTCGGATGACCTTGCTATGCACAGAATGTATTCTGTATTTCCTATGTATTAGCAGCTAATATCTTCAGCAATAACTCATTTCCTGGAAATTATTAAAGGTCACAAAATTGACTATATATTAAATTTATTTGTTGCCAACACAAAATTATCAAACACTTGGTGCAACATGGATCATTGAGAAGTCAAGTAAAACAATGCACAAGTGCATATTGGATACAAAATCAAATTTTGCTTAATCACTTTCATTAGTTTCAGAATGTTCTTGGGGTTCTTCCAATGAGCTTTTGTACTCAGGTATGTATTAGCCTCAAATATCACTAACAAATAGAGCTCTTTCTGGTATCCAGTTGTTATATCAAGCTTAAATGGGTCTGCAAGACAAAACAAATATCCTTCTTCCCTTGCCACAAGGGATCAATGATCAAGCACTGTATAGCAAGTATATGCACTGCTGCAAAAAATCAAGTTCAATCTTCAATGGCCAATTCTTCTGCAACCTCCAGTGGGATTTTCCATTTCTCACAGCAACAATTTTGTTGTCTGTGAAGAGGATGCCAGTTTAACAGTAAAAATTAAACCCACTTAAAACAGGGAAAAAATGCTTTTTCATTTCAAGCAAAATATATAAAGCTTGGAAATTAATTCAAAGAATTAGAATTTCCTTGCATTATAATGATTATATACATAACTATATACTTAACCAGAACAAAAGTAAAAATGGCTGCCACAACCTAAAAACAATTGGTTAAAATTGCATCCTTTTTGTTTAAGATAGATTTGGATATCTACTGAACTGAGCTATCTTTCAGCAAACTAGGCAGCTTAAAATTTCATTTAGGTACAAAACACGGCACAGATGTACCAACAAGAAAAAAAGACAAGCTGAAAGAAAAAAACATTATTTTAGTTTTAGGAATCTTAACAAGCCCAAACACTACTGGTGCCAACAAGGTCTACGAATCTTTAATAAAAACTGAAAGAACTGCGAAATCAGAAACAATCACAGAAGTTGCTGGAAAAGCTCAGCAGGTCTGACAGCATATGTGAAGAGAAATCAGAGCTAACGTTTCATGTCTGGTGATCTTCCACAGATATCAAATCATTAATTTAGTAAATTTTGTATTAAAAATCCATCAAGATCAAATAGATCATGTATTTCCATTAAATAACACACCTAAGCCTTCATTTACATCAGTTATCTTCAAACAAAAAATTATTTATTTTTGATCTATTTAACAGATGATTCAACTTTGACGAAGAAAAACTTACAAATGAATCTGCATTTTGTGTTACATTTTCGGTGTTGACTAGAGCTCACTTAGCAAGTTAGTAGTACTTTGGAGCAATCAGCCAGAACAGACCAGCGTGATGAGTACTGTGTTATACGCATGTGTCATTCGACATTTTGCAACAAAATTAGTAGAAACCAAATTGCAATTCTAGATCTTAGGTAAGTGCTTGCATTCAACTGTCAAAACTGCATTTTATTTCGTTTGCCGGAAAGCGGATACCACTAGAAAAATAAAATCAAAACAACGAAAGGAATACATTATCACAAACCGTACTCGCTGATGTCAGGCGCAAGTTGTATGAGGCAGGACTCAAAGTAGACAGGGCAATTTGACAGCTAAATTCCAATGTGTAAGCAGTTGAAGAACTTTACAACACCCATATGTAAAATAATGATACATAAGCCACCTTGAACCGTGTCGCTTTTAAATGACATTGCAAATGTGTAAACAAACACTTATTTTTTTGGGGGGGGCGCGGAAACCTCTTCTTTTAGGCTGTGCGAATCCTTGAAAAACATTCACGTATCAGTTTTATAATAACTTAAAATAATTACTTTCCCGGCGGCATTTTTTAAAGAAAAAAAATCAAGCAGACTGTGAAGCAAATTAAATGCCAGAAAAATGACACGGCATTCCGAAGAGATTAATTTCAAAACGAGACAAATATTTATAATACTTAAGAAATGAAGTGAACGTTTACAAAACAACTAGATTATGTTTTAAGATTGACTGTAAACTACAAGGCTCGCACCTATACATTGTCCAACGGGAGTACTATACGGGTTCCCAATGAAGAACTCCATCTTGACGCTTCCTCCACAAACATCCAATGGATGTGGGTGACGTCAACTTCGCCTCAACCGAGCTTGATGGTGCGAGCTGAAGCCCGTTCCTTTCTCTCACTGATTGGCCAACAGCGCGCATGTCCCCGCCTTCTCCAACATATCCCATACGGTTATTGGTCAATCGCCAAGTCTGTCAGGCGTCCCGTCAAGTCAAGTTCGCTCTCGTCTTTGGATGATTATTTTGCCTCTCCATCGTTAAAATTATATTTTAAAACGAGTGATTTTGTTTTACATGTTCTTTTATTGTACAACGCTACAGTTAGTAGTTGAACCGGTACGAATCCTATCTCACGATGTTGCTACTGAAGAGGGTGGGGGCCTAGGTCATGTGATGTTTATCCTAGCAACCGAGTGAAGCTCTGCCCAGCCAGGCTACAGTCAAGGAATATAGTAGAAGTAGCTGAATATATACAGGTAAAAGTTCAAATTGTTGATAGGGTAGGTCGTGTTTCTGTCCGCAACAGATTAAACTGCTAATGTCTTCTTTGAGTAGCTCTTCCATTTGTACGTCCAGTGGTGAATGTTGATCACTCAAAACCAACTCGACTGGCTGCGACATAGTCATACAGCATGGTAACAGACACTTCGGTCCAACTCGTCCGTGCTGACCAAATATCCCAATTTGATCTACTGCCATTCGTTGGCATTTGTCTCTTATCCCTCTACACCTTTCCTATTAACATACCTATTAAAATGACTTTTTAATGTTGTAACTGTACCCGCCTCCACCGCGTCCTCTGATGAAATTGTACATTTCCAAACCAAGAGCACTTAATACAAACCTAAAATACTTAAATCGAAAGTGGACAATTCGAATTGCTAACACCTTTGATTATATTGCATCTAAAATTCAAAAAGGCTAATCGATCTATATTCACTCAAATTTTCATCTGAAGATGTGCAAAAGAAGTGCTACTTAAGACAAAGATGAGATGGAATTTGCTCTCTGAGGGTAGTTTCTATAACAAACACAAACGAAAATAGCTGAAGAAACCCAGCAGGTCTGGCAACATTTGTAGAGAGAAAACAGAGTTAAAATTTCAAGTCCTGTGACCCTTCTTTATAACTAGAAACAACTAACTGCTTAAAATTTTGAAGGGTCACAGAACACGAAACATTAACTCTGATTTCTGTCCAGAAATCGTGCCAGATCAGCTGAGTTTCTCCAACTATTTCTGTTTTTGTTTGTTTCAAATCTCAGTATGCATACTTGGTTTTGTTTTAGGCAGTTCCTACAGCCAACGCCAGATCCCCAAGACAACTAGTCCACTGAGAATTTGATTAACACGGAAGACTTCCAGCACCACAGCAGAATTTTGTGAGCCCTCAGCTGTGAGTGACCAAAATACCCAGAAAAGCGTCGAGAAAAGCAAAAAGTGCTGGAGAAACTCAGCAGTTCTGGCAACATCTGTGGAGAGATAATAGTATCAACATTTTTTTGAGTTCAGAAACCTTTTGCCTGTTCTTACAAATGGTGAGTAGCCTGGAAACATGAACTCTTATTTTTCTCTGTAGTGATGTGGCAAGTTCTGCTGAGTTTCTCCAGTACTTTCTGTTTTTATTTGTTCCAGCTCTCTAGTTTCCACAAGTCTTTGTTTTATTTAAAGATATTGAGAGAACTTATCAGGAATGCACAACAATGGAGATGAGGTATCAAAGGTAGTGTACAAAGCTCCAAACATCCCATCCATCTGCTCCTTCAAATATCACAGTTGCAACTGTGGCAGAATCTAGGAGATCACATGTTCGATGAAGCCTAATGCAAGCTGGTGGAATAGCACCACATTTTCTGTTGAGGGACTTTAGAGCTTGTAGTAATCAAAATTGACTTAACAACTTTAAACCATGAACTTTGTCCTCTATTATTTATCCTGACCAGCATCTCTCCAATGTCTTATTTGCATAAGTTAGCTCTCCATAGAGCTGACCTCTTTTCTGCCAGTATGCCTACACTTCATCCATAACTCAACTATCTTGAGCTCTCAGTGACATCAGTTTTATTTGTAGATCTGAATTGTGTGTATTAAGAAGTGAAAGACATAGCTTCAGTTTCATTTTTGAATTCTGTGGATGGTACATGGTTGTCTGAAGATTTATTTACATTCATTAAAAATAGATTGATTTTTAGCTTCAGAATTGAGTATACCTTCAGCCAAATAGTTCAGTGCATGCAAAACAAGAAGACAGAAAAATGTGGCGCTATTTCCATGGAACAAAGTACCCATAACACAAGAGACAGAATAAGTTTATTTAGAAAGTCAATGAAACAAGCTGGCCATTTGGAGAGAAAAGGCCTATAGCATCAGCAATGTTGTTTAGGATTCTCCAAAACAGATGAGGGCAGAAGAACAGAAATCTGGAGTGATTTAGAAGTTAGTAAAAAGAAAACTCCAGAAATGAATTATAGCCATGCCAACTGAAAAATGAATGTTAAATGTTAATGTGGAGATCATGTGATCTTCAATAAACTTTATATATCTGTAAGGTTGCCATTGAGAATGTTTTTAAAATTTGTAATAAGACCATTTAAATAATTATTGTGTAATGTTAGTAGTGTAGTAGTTAGTGCTTTGTTCCTTTTTTTCTAATAACCCTGAATGTTCTTTTGTTAAAAGTACTTTGGTAACCTTGCGAACATGATCAATGATCACAATGATGAACGAATAGCAAGAATGAAACTTCTGATCTATCAAGCCAGATTTCACCCTGGAATCCAACTTATCCAGTATTGCCACAAATCATAAAGTTTCATCATGGTTTTAACTTTTCAACCTTACCTGGCCTGTAGAACTTGCTATCATGTTCATTGGACATTAGAAAATAGAGTCATACAGCCAGAAACAGACCCTCTGGTCCAAATCATCCATGCTGACTAGGTTTCCCAAACTGAACTAGTCCCATTTGCCTGTGTGTACCTCGTATCTCTCTAAACCTTTCCTATTCATCTACCTGTCAAAATGTCTTGTAAATGTTGTCACTGTACCTGCATCTGCCACTGGCAGTTCATTCCATATATGCACCACCCAGTGCGTGAAAAGTTGCCCGTCAGGTCCCTTTTAAATCTTTTCCAGCTCACCTTAACACTGTGTCCTCTAATTTTGAATTTCCCTGCCCAAGGGAAAATGTCTTTGCTATTCATCTTATCCATGCCTCTCATGATTTTATTAACCTCTATAAGATCATCCCTCGATCTTTTATGTGCCAAGGGAAATAGCCTCAGCCTCTCCTTGATAACTGAAACCGTCTAGCCCCACCAACATCTTTGTGATTCTATTCTGCACACTTTCCAGTTTAATCACAAATTTCCTATACCAGGGCCTCACCAACATCTTGTACAGCTGGAACACAGTGTTCCCACTCGAGTACTCAGGAGTCTGATCAATAAAGTTAAGTGTGCCAAACATCATCCTAACTACCCTATCTACCTGCAATTCCACTTTCAAGGAACAATGTTCCTGAACCCCTTGGTTTCTGTGTTTGACGATACTTCCCAGGCCCTATCATTTACAATGTAAGTCCTGCCCTTGCTTGGCTCACCAAAATACAACACCTTGCATTTATCTAAACTCCATCCATCCATTGACCCAGCTGATCAAGATCCTGTTGTACTCTTAGATAACCTTCTTCACTTTCAATTATACCCCCAATTTTAGTTTCATCCACATATTTACTAATCATGCTTCCCATATTCTCATCCAAATCATATCCTTAAATGATGAAGAACAGTGGACCCAGCATTGATCACTGCACTTACGTCCTCATAAAAACTCAGTCAAATTTGTGACACACAACTTCCCATGCACAAAATTTCAGATCAGACAACATCTGTGAAGTCGGGAACCTCACATTAGATAGTGCCTCACTTGCTGAGCATTTCCAGCACTTTCTGTTTTTATTTAAGATTGCTAGCATCTGTAGAATTTTGAGTTGTTTCAGTATTGGATTAAGTAGCACAGTTATTAATCAAACCAATAAATGTTTCTCAGAGTTCAACAGCAAGACTGCCATAATAGATACATTTTTCTACTCCCTGACTAGGAAATACTGAGGAAATTGAAGGCAGACAAATCCTACTGCGTATTTTTAGTAATGCATAAAACTTAAAGTAGCTTTTGAATTTCTTGCAATTTGCTACTGTTTGTTGTTGCCTCATTTAAAAAAAAACTGGAAATACCAATTATTTCACTTGCCTCCATTTTCAAGTAAGCGGAGAGTGAATCTTTCACAAGTAGAGTTGTTTACTCATCCGTTAAAAGATGTATGAAAATATCTGAGGGAGACAAGCTTTTGCTTTGCCTCTTTACAATGTTCTACATGACAACTATTGATAGTTGCAGCAACACCAGATATTCGTTGTCAGTTCATAATAATGTAATGCAAGAAATGATTATTTATTTTAACCAATATACCTTTCTCTCTTTTAAGTAGATACACCATTCAAGATGAGTCAACTTTATAAAACAATTGAGCCCAGTGTAATTGATGATGAAATGCTTGAAGAGGCAGTGAAGAAACAAGGGCCACCAGGAAAAGCTGGGCAAATAGCCCAGTTAGAAGGAATTGAATTCAAAGATGTAAAAAATCTTCAACTGGATTACCGAAGTATGCTTTAGATCATCATCTTTTATGACCTAGATAAACAGGATGTTCATAGATTGTGTTATTGATAAAACAATTTGCAGATAATACACAATTGCATCTTACATACATATTTGAAAAATAATGTATTCTTTTGATCTGAATGCTTGTGATTATCATGGTGATTGTTAATTTAACTCAAATTTATGGAATAAGCTTAATGTAAAAAATATATCTCCGTGTTATTCTGAGATGGGAGACCCGAGGAAACCGAAGCAGAATTTGACTTGTAGTCAGAGTTAAAGATGGCAACCAAAAGCTTGATATAAGAAGTGGGTTTATAAAAAAAGGTTTTGAAAGACAGAGAGGTGGAAAGAGAGGTTAGAGATAGTTTCAGATAGTCAGGCTAACATAGCCGAAGGTAGTTAGATGAAGGAGGACGTGTGTCAAAGAAGTTTCAACACTGCAGAAAGCTGCAAACTTGTGATGGATTAAGAAACCTGGAAGTGAGCTTAGAATAACCAGATATTTGGAAGAGAAATAATAATATAGAAATGTGCATCAAGGAATTTATCTTGAAAAGCAGTCTTGTCCTCAGAAACTTTTTGCATAGAAATTCATTTTATCATTATTTTTGTTCTAAAATCGCTGTCTGATTTCTCTGTTCAAGATATACTAAAGATTGATAATCTGTGGCAGTTCAAAACACTGACCAAACTCCAGTTAGACAATAATGTCATTGAAAAAATTGAGGGACTGAACACTCTGACCAACCTGGTGTGGCTGGGTAAGTGCTGAAAAACTCAGTACAATTAAATATCTTGGTTTTGGTATCATTCAGCTATGTTTCGGCTATTAGAAAAACAGCTGTGGAAGTGACAAACCGGTTTTTATCTAACTGAATGGCAGAACAAGCTGTGGCACTGAATTACTTAAAACGCTTTTCTAATTCAGAATCACCACAATTGGACTTGCAGATGTGTTCTTGCTGGACGTGAGTACGTGTGAGTTGAGTGAAAACTTGCTTATATCCTCCTGCTTGGAAGAGCCAACCATTGCTCTCTATTTAAGTTCATACAAAAGGACCCCTTAGGTAAGAAGGGCATCCAATGTCCGTTACAGTAAACTCCAGTTTCCTTTTGAAAGGCAAGGGGGAGTCTTGGGAAAAAAGCATCACAAAGTTAGTTTTGCATTAGTAGAACTGCTTTTTTTGCCTTATTGGTGCAGAAAAAAGCAAAATCAAATATTGAAAGCAATCCTGCAAGTTAACAATATGGAGATCAATAACTATCTAAACCCACAAATGATGAATACCTGGACAAAGTCCTGGAAAGCTCAAAGTATCCCTAGAACTGTAAACATAAGAGAAAGAAGGTGATCAGTTGGGGGTACATGTTAATTTATCTTTTTTCCTTCTAGATTTGTCCTTTAATAACATTGAGATAATTGAGGGCTTGGATGAACTTGTTAAGCTGGAAGACCTCAGTCTGTACAGTAACAGAATTGCCAATATTGAAAATATGGACTCATTAGCAAACCTGCAAATCTTCTCTATCGGAAAAAATCACATCAATAAACTGGAAAATGTGAGCAATTCAGTTGGGGATTATAATTCCCTTCTACCACTCAATATATTCTTTTGGTATTACAATGTTTTCTTTTTAATGCCAATATTTCTGTGTGATTTTCTAAATTACAAGAAATTTGTTCTTTTAGATTATCTATCTAAGAAGATTTAAGAGGCTGCGCACTCTGAACCTTGCTGGCAATCCTATGTGTGAAGATGAGAGGTATAGCATGTACATTCCTGCCTACCTACCTACACTGATGTATCTGGATTTCAGATTAATAGATAAGACCACAGTAAGTGTTTAACAGCAATAGACCAGAAGCAGAATTTATGTTGTTTTGAGATGCTGGGTGATGGTAATGAAGGATTTATTTCATGCAATGTAATGCACCCAACTTTGCATCCAACTTTCTAAGATGACGCAATTATTCAAACAAAATTAGCTGGCGCCAACTTGCCCAATGTTCTATTTAATGCAGTGATATGGAAGAGCTTCAGATTTACGTCTTCCTGAGTGAATATCAATCTTTTTGCACCACTAATGTAAACATACTTTCTGAAGCTCTTCAATCTTGACGATCCCTGTTGCAACCATTTAATAAGTATAAGAACTGCCTTAAACCTATGCTGTCTCGTTTTACCATGGGGAAAAGCTCAGCTATCTACTTTATCTATGCCTGTCATGATTTTACAGACCTCCATAACGTCACCCCTCAGTCTCCTATGGTCCGGGAAAAAAGTCCCAGCCTACCCAACTTCTCCATATAACTCAAACCTTCCAGTCCAGGTAGCACCCTTGTAAATCTTTTCTGCAGTCTTTCTCATTTAGTAATATCTTTTAATAATCTCGTTTCTTGTTTAATAATTTCCTTTCTGCACACAGATATGTGTGTCAGAACTGCACGCAGTACTGCAAATGTTGCCTCACTAACGACTTGTACAGCTGCAACAAGATGTCCCAATTCCTTTACTCAATGCTTTGACCAATGAAAGCAAGATGCTGAAGACCTTCTTCACCAAACTGTCTACCTGTGACTCTGTTTTCAAGAAGCTATGAACCCGTACCTCTCGATCTCTTTAGCGCCCTACAATTGACTGTCTAAGTCCTGCCATGCTTTGCCTTACAACATCTCTCTTTTGTCTAAATTAAACTCCATCTACCATTCCTCAGCCCAGTTGATCAAGACCTCGCTGCATTCCCAGATGACCTCCTTCCTTCTCCACGATACCACCAATCTTGGTATCATCTATAAACTTACTAACCAACTTCCTAATTTTTGCCCTTGGCCCAACCATCTTGAGCTACTTCAACATAAGGTCAGAAGTAGGAATATTTAGTGATGACTGTTGAGTATTTGACACCATTCATGACTCCTCAGATACCAAATGCAGCAAAACCTGGAAAATACCTAGGCTTGGGCTGACAAACAACAAGTAACATTGACATTGCACAAGTGCCAGGCAAGCACCAACCCAACAGGAGAGAATTTAATCACTGTCCTTTGATATATTCTTATATTTTTAAAAATATCTTATGATTACCAACCACCTCCACCTCTCCCCCACCTCAACATTATCAGTATCTTGGGGTTAGCATTGACCTGGAAACTGAACTGGAATACCCATATAAATTGTGGCTACAAAAGTAGGTTGGAAACAAGGAATCCTGCAGCGAGGAACTCTCCTTCTAACTCACGAAAGCCTGTCCATCATTACCAACGCTTAAGTCAGCACTGTGATGAAATATTCCTCACTTGCCTGGATGAGTGCATCCAACAACACTCAAGAAGCTTGCCACTACCCAATAGAAAGCGGCCCAATTGATTGATACCATGTCAATAAGCATTAATTCTCTGCACCACCGATACACAGTTGCAGCAGTGTATGCCATCAACAAGATACACTGTAGAAATTCACCAAGGCTCCAGAGATAGTACCTACCAAAACCACAACCACCATCATCTAGATGGACAAAGGCAGCAGATAGAAGGGAATACCACCTTTTGCAAGTTCATCTTCAAACTATTCACCACGTAAAATTTGGAAATATGCTGTCATTCCATCATTGTCTGTCAAGAAATATACCTTTCTGGATACTGTGGGGTGGAAGGTTGTGGTAGTGCAGCAGCCAGATCAGTGGCTTTGTGTACAGAGGGAGGGTTGAAATGTAGACGAGAAGTTAGTGATATGGGACTCTATGGTCGGGGGCACAGATAGGCAAGACTCCACGATGGTGTGTTTTCATCCTGGTGCCAGGGTCAAGAATGTCTATGAGTGGGCATATGATGTTCTGAAAGGAGAGAGCGAGCAGCCGGAGGTCATGGTCCATATTGGTATTAACACCATAGGCAGGATGAGATATGAGGTCCTGCAAAGGGAATTTAGGGAGTTGGGTAGAAGTTGAAAAGCTGGATCTTGAGGGTTGTAATCTTAGGATTACACCCCATGCCTCATGTGGGACCAAAAATAGGAAGATAATACAGTTGAAAGCGTGGCTATAGACTCTGTTGACGGGAAGACTTTAATATCATCCATGAGGATCAATGGTCGGCACAACATTGTGGGCTGAAGGGCCTGTTCTGTGCTGTACTGTTCTATGTTCTATGTTCTATATCTGGATCGTTGGGATCTCTTCCTAGGCTGGTAGAAACTTTACAAGAAGGACCCATTGCACCTAAACTGGAGGGGCACCAATATACTTAGAGAAAGCTTTGCTAATGCCAGTCGGGAGGGTTTCAGCTAACGTGGCAGCAAAGTAGAAATTAAGTCAAATAAGCCTGATAGGAAGAAACAGCAGGGCCTGTTTAATGAGCATGGCATACCTGGTGGTCTGAAGTCTATTTTATTTTAATGCAAGGAGTATAACAGAAAAGGCAGTTGAGCTTAGAGCCTGAATTAATATGTTGAGGTACAATGTTGCAACCATAACAGAAACTTGGTTAAGAGAAGGGCAGGACTGGCAGCTAAACATTCCAGGGCTTATCAGGTGGGATAAAGTGAGACATAATCGGTAACACAACTCCACTGACCCTTTTAAGTTTGCAAATGACACGAAAATTGGTAGAGTTATGGATAGTGATGAAAGTTGTCAAAGAATACAGCAGGACATAGACCAATTGGATCGTTGGGCAGATAAATGACAGATGAATTTTAATCCAGACAAGTGTGATGTGACATGTTTTGGAAGTAAATTGCAAGAGGAAGATATAAATGGCAGGATCCATAGGAGCGATGTTATACAGAGGGACCTTGGGGTGCAAGACCATAGCTCCCTGAGAGTGGCAACACAAGTGGATAAGATCATGTAGAATGCCTATGGCATGTTTATGTTCATCAGTTGGGGCAATGAGTATAAAAGTTGCTAAGTCACGTTACACCTACATAAATATGCCATATTTGGAGTATTGTGTGCAGTTCTGGTCGCCACACTATAGGAAGGATGTGGAGGTTTTACAGAAGGTGCAAAAGAAGTTTACCAAGATGTCATCTGCATTAGAGTGTACTACTGATAGGGAGAAGTTGGAGAAACTTGGATTGTTTTTGCGAGAGTGTTGGAGGATGAGGGGGTGACCTGATTGAAGAAGAGAAAATGGATAGGATGGATAGTCGGTGTCCATTTCCAAGGGTGGAAATGTCAAATACTAACAGGCATAAGTTCAAAATGGGAGAAGGAAAGTTGAAAGAAGATGTGCAAGGCAAGTTTTTTCTATGCAAAGGGTTGTCAGTGCCTAAAACATGCCACCAGGGAAGTTAGTAGAACTAGATATGACAGCAACTTTTAGAAGGCATTTAGAGATAGAGACAGGCAGGTGGGGAATAGAGGGATATGGACCATGTTCAGCAGATGGGATTACTTTGCATGGTTGGTACAGCCGTGGTGGTCCGTGCTATATTGTTCTATATTCTTATATGTGAGTCTCAACCATAAGTGTTAATAGGTTAGCTCACTTTGGTGCATGAGGTACCCTCACAAAGGACAAGTTGCAGGCTAAAAGTATTAAATATAAATACTTTCCTTGTCTACAAATTTACAGGCCACCAAACACAATTTCAGTCATGTGGGATTGATAGTGGTTCATTTTTAACAAGAGAAAAGTGTTTCCCAATGGCCCAACTGGCCAAGGCCATGAGTGGGTGAAGCTCACAGAACGGAAAAGATCCAGGTTCATCTCTGATGAATTAGCAGATCTCAACAATAACATTGGTGGAATGCTGGAATTAAATTGGTATCTTTGTGAAGCAATGAAATTGGCTACCGTACCAGCTGCTGATTGCTGTCCAATGGTCCCAGAATGAAAGAGAGAATGAAAATGAGATCATCAGTGATGTCTCCTGTGATCAAGTTGCCTATTGATAATTAATGGGTAGGCTCACAATGGATGGTAGCCAAGTATCCATTACACCAACAAGGAGCTCATTTCTATTAGCATTTAAGAGGTAGAGAAGAAATTAACAAGAAAAGGATCTCCATTTTTATAAGTGAAAGGTACTGTATGCTGGACTTCAACAAAACTATTTGATGGAAGTAAATAATTATTTCTATGCATCCTGACTGTTACAATAGAACAAAGAAGGAATAATAAGAATTTTTTTAAAATATGCATTTTATCAAAGATGTAACATGCCATGTGAAAGGGCCATCGACTGTGGGAAAGCATGTTGAGATCTACCAAGCAGAATTCCAGGCCAATGTTGAAGGAATGTTAGTGGTATTACCTTTTGGATATGTTACTAAATTGAGATGCTACAGTATTTGATCTTTCTGATGAATCTAACAGTGTCAAGTTATTATCTGCAAGATGAGTAGATGAGTTCTATTGAGTGCTTTTGTAACATTTACCCCTTTAATATATTTATGAGAGCTTGTATGCAATTTAGTTGCCACATTTCCTGCATTACAACAGCAATTACACTTCAAAACAAGTAATTAGCTATGAAGGGCATTGCGACATCCTGAGGTCGTGAAAAGTACTACTTAAATCTTTAATTTTGAGACATCTAAATTCACAATGCATTGGCAGAGATCAATGTGCAATTATCAGTCACGTGCACAGGGATATCGATGGTACCTGATTCAGATGTCAAAGAAAATTTGCAAAAGCCATGAATTGAAAAATCTCTATTTGTTATAGAAAGAAATTGCTTTGGAAAAACATCACAGTGCTGTTGCAAATTTGATATACCATGAAGATGTAGCATTTAAAAAGCTTGAGAAAATAAGGTTACAAGAGGAGGAACTGGCTCTACATAAGGTAAGCCAACTTGTATCATGAATTAAGCAGTACATTATCAAATCACATAGTCACATAAATATTTTTCTTAGCAAAGATTCAATTCCTTGTAATAAATACTTTATTTAAAATAATGTTTTGAGCTCATTCAAGAAAGCAATAAAAACCTCAAAAGGGAAAAAAAATCCAATATGTACTTATCACCCGTCAGTCCTATTTAGTGCCATTTGCTGAAAAACCCACGTGTGCAAGGACAGCTCATTTCCATCTCATAATTCAAAATTGATAAAAGAAAAAGATAAATCAGCAAAGGTTCTCACAATGCCAGGCAAGAACCATTTCCAGCAAGATTAAATATAATTGTTTCCCCTTGACATAAAATGGCATTGAATCCCCATCCATCAGCATCCTGGAGGTTGCCATTGACCAGAAATTGAACTGAATCAACCTTATGAATATTACAGTTACAAATAGCAGATATGAAGCTAGGAATTCTGATGGAAGTAACTCATTTCCTGACTCCACAAAGCCTGCCCACCATCTTGAAGGGAGTGTGGTGAAACATTCTTCACCTGTTTAGATGAGTGCAGTTCCAACAATACCCAATAAGTTCAGCATTGTCCAGGACAATCCGTACTCTACGCACCAACTTCAACATTTGTTTCCTACCTACAATCACTGTTCAGTGGCTGCTATGTTTACCAATTACAAGATGCAATGTTGCAACTTTAAAAGCCTCTTTTCACGTTTCAAATGGACACCATTACCTCCAAACCTCCTCCCTCGCCAAGTTACACACCAGCCTTATTTACAACAATTTCACATGTTTCTTCAGTGTGGATGGATCAAAGTCCTGGAACTGCTTATGTAACAGCAGTACAGGGGTACCTGGACCAGATGGACTGCAACAGTTCAAAAAGGTGACTCAGTATTATCTTCTCAAAAGACAGTAAATGTTGATAAACTAGTGACGCTTATCTTCTATGAATAAAAGAAACAATCCATGCCCAGTATGAAGAAATACTTTGGGAAGTCTGATTATACCCTTGTATGTTAGAGAGGATTTGAATTAAACAGAAACAACAAGTTGGAGAGCATTGTGATCTTCTTCCCCTTTGGGGAGGAGAGTGGATAAGTTGAACACTTGTCACTGGACATGACATTATTTTATTGTGCACCATGATTGCAAAAGAAAATGCAAAAATAACCCATTACTTCTAGGTATGAAATAAACTAATTGTTAACCAAATCCTTGCACATTGGCAGATTTCCCATTTCCAATTGATGGGGTAAGAATGATATTTATTAATTTCCCCAAATCGATGTGTTTAGCAATTGAAGTTTAGAGCCACAATCACCCTCTGAGATAGTTTTAAAAAAGCTGGTATCTGAGCTAGGTTAGTCTGGTGTACAATAAGGCACTGTTGATTGACCAGTTCAGCCTGTCACCACTGGCTGGGATCCCTTCCGTTTTGTTGCAGAAATCCTGTAAGCAAAAGGCAAAGTGAACTTTAGATGAGGAAAAGCATTGGTAAGTTTGCCAGCACCTGTGGTGATTCATCATATTCACAGCCTTGACAGTCATTGAGTCTATATCTTTTATTGACCGAAACATGGGTGGGTGTGTTGCCCATCTATTTCACATCAGACGAACAGCGGATTCATCAGCAATTCTTTCTTTAATAACTGATGGAATTTAAAGTTGTAATCAGAGTTAGGCTGTTGTGCTTATGATGGAGCAAGATCTCCTTGATTTAATAACTTAATTTTTTAATCAAGGCTGCCTATGTAGAATATCTGAATGGACCCGGCCTGTTCAACACAATGTTCTCGGAAGATCCTGAAGCACCAAAGCTTTTAATGTTACCTGGAGCAACAGAACTTGTGGACACATATCCCCTTCCAAAGGTCATTTATGCCTTAAAGATATTAATCCCCAACCTTAGATTTGTTCCATTTTAATTCAAAATTTATACCTGTGACAGATGAATTCAGATTTACAAAGTCACACACTAGAACGTTTGTGTGCTGGTCAGTAGCAAAGTTCAAAGCCCCAAACCAATGCCAAGAATTTTGCATGAACCCAATCCTATCCACATCCCACATCTAACATCCACATCCATAAGATGTGATTGAACCTCTTGACAGGAGTGTTAACAGTAATCATAGTACTAGCGTTTGGCTCTGTGTTTGTTGTTTTAATCAACCTGTTTGGAAGTGCCTTGACACACCTCTGGGCACAGGTGGATCTTCAACTGGACCTTGTGTTTAGAGGCAAAAGCATCACCACTGTTCCACAAGACCCCTTCCTGTGTGTTTTCTTTTGAGAAACCACCGCAAAATCAACCAATCACCTAACTAACAAACAACAGAGGGGACAATGTAACAATAACAAATATCAAAAAGGTGGGGCAATCAAGGGAGGCAATTTAGTTAAAATAGTATTTGAGGGGGAGGTCCCTGTATTTCCCATCTCTCTAAAAACCTTGAGGGTACTAGTGGACACCAGATGCTTCCTCTGAGGGATACTTGGGTATGGAAGTAGGCACAGAAGAGAGACAGGCAATTGGGAATTAAGATACTCTTCCACAGGCCACTGCCTTGACCTGTGAATAACTATTTTAGCCAGGCCATGAAGGGGTCCTCTGACCTCCCTAGTTTGCCTCCATATTGCCCTGTGTTTTATACTTGCCTGATTCATATGACTGGGCTATTGAATAATTAGCTGGCCCACTGTGGCAGTGTCTATTGGAAATTTGTCTAATATTTGAAAGATATGAACTGAGACAAGATTAATCCTTTAATCAATGACAGAAAAGTGGATTACCTAACTGTTTACGCTGTTTTAGAGAACTTTCTATCCACTAATTGACTGTGGCATTGCAATGGTGACAGTGTTTCAAAATATATTTCATCAGCTGTAAAATTCTTTGACATGCCTTGAGTTGTAAAATGCACAATAGAAATAGTCTTTTTTATTAATTTCCATTTATACAGTAGAAACTTGCAAATATCCCTTAAATTTTATTTTTTAAGCAGATAAGTAGTTCAGCTCAGGAAGACCAATCCCCTCAGATTAGAAAATAGCACTTGCACTAATCATTCTGTATTCAGTTGGCTGATCTCATCTGGAGTTGTCTGAACCCAGTCAGGGTTTGTGTTCTTAATCATTATCTTGACATCTTCATTAGAAGTGGATGTGTACATGTGGATGCCAGATTGATTCAGGTGTCATGTCCTGGTGATGGAAAAATCTGCAAATATTTAATGCCTAGGCCACAATTGTGGCTCATCCATTCTCTTTAAAGTTTGAGCCCCAACAGAATTAAATACTTTTCAAATGTTTACTGTCTGCCATTGATGATCCCACCTCCAAGAGATCAGATGACCTATCAGGAACAGTGGCCACTGCTAGATTTGAAGCAGGCACCAGAATACAGGTGAATAGGCTGAGATCACTGGGGCGAGTCAGGTAGGCTTTTGTGAAGGGTAGAAGGACTATAGTGAAGGTTGTGAGGATGGCCTTTGCCACTGGACCCCTTCAGAGCACAGGATTCCTGATAATGAGTGTGCCAGCCTGACACTGCAGTGATTATACCAAGGTAGATCTGCAGGCTCCCAATGTATATAGCTCATCCTTCCTAGCAGTAGTGGTGGGATGAGGTCCTTGTTTAAGTCCAAGGGTCTCTTTAGGCCTCTGGACAGTAAGCTGACATTGACCTTCTTTACCCCACCATAATCAGGGTGAGTTTGAAATTAAGGCGATAGACTCTTGACCCTGTACACTTGCACCTGATTATAAAGGTCTACACACTACTCAGACCCTTACTGGATTGAATTGGAGATTGCGATGGAGTTAAATGCTGGTCAAAATATGGAAGGTGAATAGCAAATATGCCCCAGAAGGGGGAGTTGAAAACAAAGTCACTATAATACCGTATGCCAATGATGAACTGACACTTGTTCAGTTGTCTATTTATTAGTTGTGACATAATGCATTAATTCATTCTGATGGTGAAGGTGGAAGCCAAACACCAATCTTGTTGCTTAATATATGAATCATTACACATTTCTGCCTCCTCCCTAACCAACACCCACTTTATTTTAAAAATCCTCATTTAATGAACATTGCTTTTTGGAGGAGCTGGTAGTGTGATGTGGAGTACACATTTCCGTGCATGTTTTAGTGTGGAGTTATGGATAGTCGTTGTAGAGGGCATCAACTTTATTTCCATCACATGGAAAAATTAGAATCTGTCTCTTTTATCGCCTGCAATTGGGTGTGTTGAAGTGATTTGCAGGTTGCTAATTGGCCTGTTTGCTCATAACATGGACAGACCTGTTGTTGACTATGAGTCCATGCAGTGAGACTTGGCCCAGAAGCAAGCATATTGCTCACTGTCACAAGATTTCCTTAAGGCTTTCTTTAGTCTGTGAGCAAACAACAATCAGAGGACAAAATGAACTCATTGAACAGCCCCTTAAAACAGATATAGCAACAAAAGCTAGATATGTCTTTGTACACTTTAAAGTAATAAACAAATAAGCTAATTAACAGCCCTTCCAAGGACATGGTGTTAGTAATCAATATTTTGACAGGTTTGCTTTAAAGTTAAGTAACATCCCTCAGACTGATAATACAGCAGACACCATTCATGGAAAGCCTCAAGGACATTATATGCTCCCTCAAAGGGCATCCAGATGTTGATGTAATCACAGAATGGACAGGCACCTTGGTAGAATGAACCTCTTAACTGTTCAGTGTTTTGACTTGTTAATAGCCATCTTGGCCATGCCTCAGAGCAGGCAAACTAAGTCGTCCTCAGGATTGCTGCCCTCCTTGACATTGGTTGTCCAAAGGTTTTCTAGGAGCATGGGCTTAAAGTGTAAACAGATTTGGGGAGCAGCCCTGTCAAACAGTAATACAGGAATGAATGTCTTGATACTCTTGAGAAGCCAATCATCTAATGAACCAAAATTAGCTAGTAGATAGTCCCTTAAATGGGAAGTGTAACAAAAACAAGAATTTAAGTTAAAAAAAAACTTAAATCAGTGAACTAAAATTTGAGATGAGGGAAGATGATGCATTCAAGTCATTCTTTATACTCTTTTGAGTTCATGATCCCAAATAAAGTAGTTGAAACCATTTTAAAGGGCCATCGCAACTATAACAAGACTGAAGGAAACTTCAGAACTATAAGAAAATCATGTTTTTAGGATTAATGATACACTCCTGGGATACTTGAGCACAGATATAACCATACAGGGAAGTAAAGCATTCAGACCAATCATTTCCTTTACAGCCTGTTCATTGTCAATTGTCTAGGAGAATTTTAACAAGAAGGTCCTCTGACTTGTCTGCTCGTCCTCTGCAACAGGGTGCAGAGGACTAGGGCATAAGTTACAAATAAAACTTCAGGGTAGGCCTGCTCGTGTTGTGAAGTGGGAAAGTCTTTTTTATACTCTTTGGCACAAAAAAACTGAATAAACCAAATTAGCTAGTTTACATGCCCTTAAAGGGCAACTGCAACAAAGTAAATAGAGTAATAGAGTCAAACATCATGGAAACAGACCCTTCAGTCCATGCAGTCCACACTCACCATATTCCCAAACTAAACCAGTCTAACCTGCCTGTGCTTAGCAAATGGTCCTCCAAACCTTTCCTATTCATGGAATTATCCAAGTGTCTTTTAAACATACCTGTAACTGCATCCACCACTTCCTCTGCTAGTTCATTCCACACATGAACCACAGTCTGTAAAATAAAAGTTGCCACATGTCTTTTAAAATCTCTCCTGTTACCTTGGAAATACACCCTCTAGTTTCAGACTGCCCCACCCTAGGGAAAAGATCCTTGTCATTCACCTTATCAATGCTCTTCCTGATTTTATAAACTTCAAATAGGTCACACTTCACCTTCCAAAGCCCCAGTGGAAAAGAGTCCCTGTGGGAAACTTTTAAATAAACCTTGGTTTTGAGGCTCCTACTCTCACTTTTAATCTACTTTTCTGATCAACTTGTTCAAAAATGTTACTACACACTTTTGTAGCAGGTGGCACTTGAACCTGGGTCTCCTGGCCTAGACATAGAGACACTACCAGTGCACAAGATGAGCTTCTTGAATCTTTCTTTATATATGCTCAAAGCATCTAATCAATTAATGGCCTTTACCTGTGTCTCTTTAACCTGATAATAAATTGACAAACCCTGTGCAACAGAACATGTTCGATGGAAATGCAAACTTATGCAAATGATTGCTCTAAAATGTGATAGGGGTAAAAATGAATAGGAAAGTTTTTGTGGCAGCCATACTTTTGAGAATAAAACATTTTATAATCTTTCAAAGTATAAACACAATAGTATCCTTGACAATATACCACATTCAAGGCTGAGTTCACCAGCATTTGCCAGAAGCTCTTTACCCATGGGCTTGAAGGGCATGAAAAACGTCAGAAGGAACTGGAACATTTTATGGAATGCCTCCGTGAAGCGATTGAAGAAAACCAGCAAAAAGGAGTAAAAGTTATCAAAGAATTTGAAGAGAAGAATAAAGAGGTAAGAACAAATTATAAAGAGAAGAGCAGAAAATTCCAAACCTATAGAGATCAGTCGGTATCTTTAAATAGATGATGAATATTATTGGTGTTTTGAAGGTGGAATTGATGTGTTAAAGTCTACTTTAAGTATATGACTGGAACAGAGGGATATAAAGTAAATGAGAGAGGTAAGGTATCATGGCTATCATTGTAAATGAGACCAAAGTTTCCACTTACAGGCCACCTAGTGAGCTTTCATTTTCAACAAGTTATCAAGTATTTGATCTATACAATTAGTTTCCTGAAACTGGGTAAAGGCAGTAAACAACATGATGCAGCTCTCTACTAACCAGGAAGATTTGAAGTTTCACCCAGCCTCTAGCCTGTGCTGAATTTGCAGAACTCAACTAGGGCACCACTTGGGGCCTTAAATAGTCTCTATACCAATTCCAATGGGGATCATTAGATAACAGTCAGGAGTCCTGATTGATTTACTGTATCCAACTGCTAAACTACTGAGGCTAGCTGTAGTAATTAGACTACTGTCTAAGCTGAGGTCACTGAGAGATTAGAAACAAAACCCGCCAACTTGCTAGTTGCTGTATATTTTTAAACTGGGCAGAGCTGTTCCCTGAAGGCCAATAGAGGCAATAAATTAAAATGGTCTTCTGTTTAACCTACTTTTAGAGCCTTAGCATCATAGAGCTGTACAGCGTGGAAATAGACACTTTGGTTCAACTTGTCCATGCCAACCAGATATTCTAAATAAATCTAGTTCTTTTGCTAGCATTTGGTTCATAACCTTCTAAATGCTCCCCATTCACATGCCCATCCCGATGCCTTTTAAATGCTATAATTGTACCAGCCTCAACATCTTCCTCTGGCAGTTCTTTCCATTAACGCACCACCCTTTGCATGAAAAAGACGCCCCTTGATCTCATTTAAATTTTTCCCTTCTCTTAAACCTTAAAGCTGTACCCTCTAATTTTGGACTTATGGGGAAAATACCTTAGCTTTTCACCTTATCCATGCCTGTCATGATTTTATAAACTTAAATAATGTCAACCTTCAGCCTCCGACTTAGCAGGAAAAATAGCCCCAGCTGATTCAGCCTTTCCCTATATCTCAAACTCTCCAACCCTGGCAACATCCTTGTAAATCTTTCCAGAACCCGTTCAAGTTTCACAACATCCTTCATATAGCGGGGAGACAAGCATCGACCGCATTTTTCTAAAAGTGGCCTAACCAATGTCTTGTACAGCCACAAACAGACGTCTCAACTCCTATAGTCAATGCACTGACCAATAAAGGCAAGTTTACCAAATGCCTTCTTCACTGTCCTGTCTACCTGTGACTTCACTTTCAAAGAGCTATGAACCTGCACTCCCAAGTCTCTTTGCTTAGTAACATTCCCCCAGATCAAAGATTGAGGGAAGACATTTTGCAGGCCTTAAGAATATTGGACAGCGTAAGTACATTTAAATAAACTAGCTTTCTAATTTGGTTGACGAATGGACTTAGAGCTTTGGCTATGTCTTATGTCTGTTGCACCATATCCATGCATTACATGAGGAAGGCAGTCTCATGAATGAATTTAAAAAATACACATCTTGCCATTCTGAAAAATTTCTGATCAGTTAATGAATTTTTTTTTAAAATCAGGATCACCTGTGTTCAGAGGAAGCCTAGAATCAAGCCACACAAAAGAAGCCTGTTAAGCATATTATGATTGTGCTGGCTTTTTAAATCATCATCCTATACTTTAAATTGATATTTGTATCTAGCAACAGGGTTACACAAATGATATCCTCCCTTCATAGTTCTTTGTTCTAACAGTTGTAGATATTTTCTAATCAGTCTTTTCAGAGATGGTAGCACAAATCTTTGGAGCAAGGAGAACATGGAACCCAGGTCTCTTAGCTCAGAGCTGGAGACACTACCACTGGAGTCCTTTTGCTGGTTTTTTTAAAAAAAATTAAACTTTTTTAAAATCTACATGTTCAGAGATATTATTACATGCTTCTGGAGCGGGTGGGGCTTGATCTCAGGCCTCCTAGCACAGGAGTGGGTCAGGACACTACCACTGTGCCACAAGAGGACCCTTGTGCTGGCATTTATTTTTAAACAGTTACACAGTATATACTTTCTGTGTGTATACTTTACTGTTCATTTTTTCCACCACCAGGAAAACACCCATTTGGCGAATTCAACATTAACAAGCAAAACTTGTTGAGGACTATGCTGTTATTAAAATGTGGTGGAGGGGGTGGGGGGTGATGGTTAAGAAGAGAAGGATGAGACTAAATCAAAATGGAGTTGGGGAGGGAAATAAAGCTGTCCATTCCCTGTGGTGCCCACCTCTGTCTAAAGATTTTGAGAGCATTGGTGGACACTGCATGATTCCTCTACAATGAGGCTCAGGCTATCCAATCTTCTATTTATACAAGGAAATATATAGCAAGCTCTCATTTTGTATGGTAAACTTTATGTACCATTTTATTAAATGTCTTCTAGAAATCTAATTGTAGCACATCCAGGAGTTCCATTTATCCATGTCGTGTGTCATTTCCTTTAAAGAAACCCAATAAAGTAGTCAAACATGATTTCCTTTCCACAAAACCATGTTCACCCTCCCTGATTGCATTGAGACTTCCTAATTGCCCTGCTACATTTTCTTTAAAAACAGATTATAGATTATAGAATCCCTACAGTGTGGAAACAGGCCCTTCAGCCCAGCAACCCAACACTTATATATTCTGATATTTTCTCTGTGGTAGTAAAGCAGACTCCTTAACTTGAATATTTGTCATTATCTAATCCAATTGGATCCTTCCAGAAACAATTGTTTTTTTTCGGGAAACTTAAAACAATACCTCTATTGTTTCCAACAGATTTCTTCTGTGATGCCTATCAATATCTAGTGCCAGTTTCTCTTAATAACATTTCCCTGGTGATTGTAATTATTTTAACTTCCTTCTTCCTCGACAACACTTGGTTCACAATTATTTCAAATATTATTTGGATCTTCTACAGTGAGTATAGGCACATAGTATGTCTTCATATCATCCACCATTTCCTCATAGTAAGGGATGGGATCAGAACATTAGTTGCGAAGCATTTCATATTGAAAGAACAAAATAGATTCTGTTTGGTAGAACTACAAGGGAGCAAGCATGATAGGAGTTAGTTTTAGGGGACCAAACAATATGAGCAGGCTGTTGTGGCATTGTGGTAGTATGCCTACCTCTGAGCTATGGGACCTGGATTCAAGTCTCACCCCCTCCTGAGGTGTGTAATAATATCCCCGAACAAGTTGATAAATAGTGAACCAATCACCTGTCAGTCTTACATCAGAAGTAGGGAAAATGCTCCAATCTATTCTGAAAGATGTGACTAATAGATGCTCAGATAATAATGTTTTGATCGGGCACTATCAACATGCATTTCAGATTAGCAATTGTTTTTAACAAACCTGTTGTTAAAGTGCCTGACAGGAGATTAATCATGTAAGCAAACGGTAATGTGATAGCATGGATTAAGGATTGACCAACAGGCAGAAGACAGTGATAATAAATGGGTTATTCTCACATTGGCAGACTGAGTAGTAGGGTACCTTAAGGATCGCCATGTGCTTCCTGATTTTCACTATGTATCATGATTTAGATCCAGGGAGTAAATGCATTATTTACAAGTTCATAGGTGACACAAAGTTAGGATTTGGACAGGCTTAGCGGGTGGGTGAGAACATGGCAGGTGGAATAGAATATAAAAGAAGTGAGGTTATTTGCATTGGTAGGAGGAACAAATGGGCAGAGTATTTCTTAAATGACAGAGATTTGTAAGTATAGACGTACAAAGAGACCTGGATATCCTCATCACTAAATCACTCAAGTCTAATGTGCAGGTGAAGCAGGCAGTTAGAAAGACCAACATATGTTTGGTCTTTCTATTGCAAGGGAATTTAAGTACAAGAGTAACAAAGTATTGCTTCAGTTGTAGAGAAGTTTGGTTAAACAACACCTTGAGTACTGTATGCAGCTTTGACTCCTTACCTTAGGAAAAATATTTTCAAAGAGGAATGTAACAATGGTTCACCAGACATGTTCCCAGAAAGGCAGAACTGTCTGAAGATTGGGAAGCTGGGCTTATATTTTCTTCAGTTTCAAAGAATGAGAGGTGATTTTTACTGAAACATACAAAAAACTTAAAGCGATAGACGGAACAAGATGTTTCCTCTGGTTGGGGAATCTAGAATCGGGACACAATTTCAAAATAAGGGAAGGCTACTTTGGACTGAGATGAGACATTCTGTGAATCTATGTAATTCTATACTCCAGGGGGGTTGGGGAGACTCAGACATTGAGATTTTTTAAAAATGACGTATTTTCCAGGCTGCAGAAATGACCGTGGGTGGCACGGTGGCTCAGTGGTTAGCACTGCAGCCTCACAGCACCAGGGACCCGGGCTCGATTCCAGCCTCGGGTTAGGCTGGAGTCGAACTAGTCTGTGCGGAGTTTGCACATTCTCCCCGTGTCTGTGTGGGTTTCCTCCGGGTGCTCCGGTTTCCTCCCACAGTCCAAAGATGTGCAGGCTAGGTGGATCGGCCATGCTAAATTGCCCGTAGTGTTCAGGGGTGTGTGGGTTACAGTGGGATGGGTCTGGGTGGGATGCTCCAAGGGGCGGGGTGGACTTGTGGGGCCGAAGCGCCAGTTTCCACACTGTAGGGAATCTAATTTCTAATATCAATGTCAGAGAGATATTGACTGAAAATTATCCAGGTCTGTCAGCTTGACACTAGTAGTGGGTAAACTGATGGAGGCCAAAGTACAAGATAAAGTAAAATGCACTTAGAAAAAAATCAATTTATACTAAATAGTCAACATGGCTTTGTCAAAGGCAGGCCATGTCTGACAAATGTAATTCTTTTGACAAGGTTGCATACGTTATGGATGTTGTACGTTTGAACGTTCAGAAAATAATTGACACAATGCCACGTGGTGGGTTGGATTGCAAATTAGAAATGCCTGGGATTGTTAGGTCCTTGGCAAGCATGGATTAGAAATTGACTAAAAGAAAGGAAGCGGAGGGGAAGTGTAAAAGATTGGAGACAAGTTGAAAGTGGTGTTCCCCAGGGATTTGTTAGGGCCCTGGTTTTTTTCTGATTTTATATAAACTATTCCAAGATGGGTGTTAAGGGCAAGATCTCCAAATTTGGAGATGATACTGAGCTAGGGAAGACAATGAATTGGGAGCAAGGTGCTAAGGGACTTCAGAGGGATCATTCACAAGTTAGCCAAATGGGCAGACACCTCACAGATGATTTCAAAGCAGAGAGTTTGAGGTGATGCATTTTGCTAGAAGAAACAATACAGGCTTAATGGTACAACTTTGAAAGGAGTACAGGAACAGAGGGACCTCATGTTTCATGAGCAAAATTCTCTGAAGGTGACAAGGCAAATTGAAACAATTGTTAATAAGCTTGAAAGATCATTGGGTCTATAAATAGAGGCAGTACAAAAACAAGGAAGTGATGCTACATCTCTATAAATAATTGATCAGACCCCATTTGGGGTATTATGTTAAGTCTAGACAGCTTATTTAAGGAAGGCTGTAAAGCCTTGGAGAGAATTTAAAAGATATTTACTGGAGTGATATGAGGAATGAGGGATTTTAGCTACAAGGAAAGATTAGAGAAATTGGTCTTATTTTCCTTAGAGTAGAGAAGATTAAAAGGTAACCTTTTGAGATGTTCAAAATTATGAATAATTTTGTCAGGTTAAAGAAGGATATTCTGTTTCCACTAATTGGTGTGTCATTAACTAGGGGGTCGCAATTTCAAGACTGTCAGCAAGAGAGCTAGGAGTCAAATGAGGATAATCTTCTTTACTTAGAAAGTTGTTAGAATTTGGAATGTACTGCCTGGGAGAGAAGTGGAGGCAGATTCTATGGGAGGTTTCAGTAGAGAACTAGATATATATTTGAAAGTGATGAAGTTAGAGGATTATGGAGATAGGGCTGGGGAATGGCCAGGTTGGTTAGCTCTTTGGGGAACTGGTACAGGCATGATGCCCTTGATATTAAGGCTGCATTTGACAAGTATAGCATCAAGGAGTTCTATCAAAACTAAATCAATGAAAATCAGGGAAAGCTGTCAACTGGTTGGAGTTGTGCCTGGTGCAAAGGTGGTTCTGGTGGTTGGAGGTCAGTGATTTCAACTTAAGGTCATCTCTGCAGGAGTTCCTCAAGTAGTGTCCTTGGTCTGACAGTCTTCTTCTGCTTCATCAATGGTCTTCTCTCCAACATACGGTCAGAAGCGGGCATGTTTGCTAATAACTGCATAATTTTCAGCACCATTCATGACTCCTCGGATACTGATGCAGTCTTAAGTCCAAATGCAGCAATGTCCAGGTTTGGGCTGACAAGTGGTAAGTGACATTCACACCGCACAAGTTGTTGACCATCTACAACAAAAGAGAATCTAACCATTGCTTCATGACAATCAGTAGTATCATCGACACTGAATTCTCCTGAATCAACATCCTGTGGTTCCATTTACCAGAAACTGAATTGGACTAGTAAAGTAAATAATAAATAAAAACAAAGACCTGCTAAGTTTCTCCATTTCAGGCAGCATCTGAGGAGAAAAAGCAATTAACATTTAGAGTCCAGTGACCCTTTTCGGAAAAGGGTGGGGAGATCAGGAACTGCGAGGACAGAGATCAACATCAGGACCCTGGAAAGAACTGGAGGAGTTGGGGAGGCTGTGCTTCCAGAAAACAGGAGAGAAGAATGGTTGTATGCAGAGGAGGAGAGCACAGAATGGATGAAGCCCCTTCAATTTTTCACAGCCATCCAGTTTTATTCCAGCCCCTTCTGTGATTTTCCCTTGCCTCTCTGATTTTCTGCCTTCCCTGCTTTCCCTGCTACCTCCCGGGAGGCCTTTTCTATGGCTGGATTCTGTTTCAATGTTGTGCCTACTCTGTGTGCATGCTGAGTGTGCAATTTGTACATGTCAAAATAGCAAAGATTGTCCAGAGCTGCGCATATCTGTTTCCAAATGAGCACTGTGATGATTCTGTAGCTTTAACGGGTTATTTTATCTTTTTTTTTCTGAAGGTTGTAAGGCAGAGATAGTGAGCAATCTACCATAACCACTAGAGTAAACAGCTTGTGAGGCCTTGGGTTATTTTTAAAGTTGGAACAATGCAAGTAGCCTGGATGGGTGTGGCCACCTCTCTCAGACCAGTATTTTTAGGTTTTTTCTAGTTTTTAGGTTTAAATTTAAACAGATGCCGTTCTGAGCTTGAAGAAGTGAAAGCTATTTTTCCTTCTCTTGATTACAGCCAAAAGCTTGAGTTTCTCTTTCTAGGCTGCTAGACTGCATGCGAGACGAAATCTGTTTCTTTGAATTTGCCTTTTTACCAAAGGGTGTGCTTCTGGGATGTTACTATATTTGAACAGTTAATTAGTAAAGTTAATGTAACTATTCCTTTATTCCCCTTTATTCTTTATTCATTCATGAAACGAGCGTTTCGCTGGCTAGGCAGCATTTATTGCCCATTCCTAATTGCCCAGAGGACAATTCAGAGTCAACCACATTGCTGTGGGTCTGGAGTCACTTGTAGGCCAGCCAAGGTAATGATGGCAGTTTCCTTCCCTAAAGGACATTGATGAACCAAATTTTTTTTCCAACAGTTGACAATGGATTCATGGGCATCATTAGATTGTTAATTCTAGATATTTATAGAACCCATATTTATAGAACATTTTCTGGGTCTCTGGATGAATAGTCCAGCAATAATACCACTAGGCCATCACCTCCCTATTATTCTGTTAAGATTTCCAATAGAGTTAAGTTATTCTAAATTCCTCTTTCTTTGGTTGTATTTTAACTAAAGTGTTTAAATACATTTTTTTAATGTCGAGTAGTTTGACCAGTTGCATTGCATCTGGAACACAGCACTTTGCATTTTCCTTAAAAATAAGAAAAGTTAGAGTCTAGGCTACCTTCATAAAATATCTTGAGGGGGCCTGATCTAGTCCAAAACCAGGAAGTAGTTGCATTTGTTCCACAATTTCAGTGTCAGCAGACACTACTATTTGTAATGTCCACCTTGTCAAGTGACAACTATCTGTCTCCCTCAGTCTCTTCACTGTGGTGTACATATCTGAGCTAATGGAAGGTGTGCATGAGTTGTTGAATGGTATTTCCTTGAAGCATGTACCTGCTGTGGACACACTGGAGTCCTCCTGCTCTATTTCCTGTACTGCACTTCAGGGAGATGCAAGACATTACTAAGAACTTGAAAAGGTTAAAAGCGTAAAATGTCACAACTTAGGAGCAAATTACAGCAGATGCTGGAATCTGTACTGAAAACAAAAAATGCTGGAGATCACAGCAGAATAAGCAGCATCCATGGAGAAAAAGTCAATGTGCGTTCTGAGTCCAGATTACTCTTTATCAGAGCTGACATGAAGTATGGAGGTGGGAGTATTTCTGCAATAGTAAGTGGGTAGGGGTTGGAGGGGTGTGGAGTGCAGGGGGGGAAAAGATGTTGATAGAGCACATTAAGCGATCAGAATGTGAGAATGGCGGAACAATGGTGTGTGTAGTTGCCAAAGAGAGGAGAGAAATCAAGGTAACCAAGAATTAACAAGTAAAACTAAAAGAAAGGGAAGGAATGGGTGTGAGCTCACAATTTGAAAGTATTAAGCTCCATATTAAATGCAGAAGATTGTAAATTGCCTAGTCTGAAGATGAGATGTTTTTCCTCCAGTTTGCGCTGTGATTGACTGGAGCACTGCAACATGCCAAGGACAGACATGTGAGCATGTGAGCAGGTAGATGTATTAAAATGATCGGTTACGGGAAAGTCAGGGTCGTGATTGTGCATGAACTGGGGATGTTCCGCAAAGTGGTCATCCAGTTGGCATTTGGTTTCTTCAATGTAGAGTGGGTGCAGTGAATACAGTACACAAGGCTGGAGGAGGTACACGTGAAATGTTACTTCACCTGGAAAGACTGTTTAGGCCCTTGGATGGTGAGCAGCAAGGAGGAGAAGGGGCAGATGTTGCACCTTCTGTGTTTACATGGGAAGATGCTGTGGGAAGGGGGCGGGGTTGGTGGTAAAGGAATGGACTCAGGCGTCCCAGAGGGAGTGATCCTTGTGAAATGCAGACAGGGAAGTGAGAGGAAGATGTGTTTGGTGGCGTTCTGCTGGAGTTGTCTGAAATGGCGGAGAATTATCTTTTTGAACACAGAGGCTAATGTGCTGAAAAGTGAGGACAAATTGTCACTATTGTTCATGTTTCAACTGGTGAAGCAAGCAAGTTAAAGTTGTTGATCATTATGTGCCAGAAGAAATCCTTCCCATGTGTCACTACTATTCCTATGGTTGCTGAAGCATTGAGAATTAGTGTAGAATTCTGCTCCTATGCAGAGGTCCTCCTTTAATTAAAAATCTTTTCATTTATGGATATTGGCCATTTTCACACTGAAATGTGTGAATAATGAGGAAACAGAAACAATATGTACTAATGTCATGTCTGGGTTAAAGTATGTGGCAAAGATTGCTACATGCTCCAATAAGTGAGTTCTTGATATGTTCCAACACCATCACCCTTCAAACCAGCTTTGAGAGGAACACTTCTATTAAAGTTTTACACATATCTGTCTTTTTTCTATTGAAACAAACATCGACCGCAAACTTATCCGTTTGGGAAGTGACATCTGATGTTGTCAATTTAATTTAAAGCAGTAACTTCAATAAGTTCCTTGATATTAAGTACCTTTTGATGTACAGTTGCTTGTAATTGCTGTAAAGTGTTTTGGGATCCCTTAAACTGGTGAAAGATCATGAAATAAACTCCATTTTCCCTTTTTAATAACGGATCCTACCATGTGAAAGTTGTTCTGTCATAAATATAACTACAAATTTGTTACCAAAGCAGTACAGTACTCAGATGAGAACTCGATTTCTATTTTTAAAACAGTGATGTGCATATATGTGATGTGCAATTAGTTTTATGTTTTTGTAGTCAATAGATGAGTTTTTATGCAGGTCCACTTTAATGATGTCTAAGGAATTTATTTTCTGTTCTGCCCATCTTTCTAATATCCAAAAGGTTGGGGTAAATTCTGTATTCAATGTTTTGCATATCAAGCAGGCTGTTATGGACTATCTCAGTCCACTTCTTGAAGCCAATAAATATTTCTGTGATCTCACCATTTTAAACAAATACAAAATCAACTGTACAGAGTAGGATATTCATGGTAATTCTTTGCTGCAGGTTAGTTTCTAAGAGCGATCTTGAATTGAGTTTCCTGTTTTGCTCAAAGCTTTAATAACGCTTTGAATGATTTTTTTTATGCTTTTCCTTCTCCTTTGCAGTACATTTTTCTTTCCCTCCCTTTCCCTCTATCATCCTTTCTCTTCATTCCGCCTTATGTGTTTTTTCTTCAGTACCTACTTTTCTCTCACTTTTTTCATGTTTTCCATTCTTTCTTTGTTTCTGGTCCTTCATTTTTCACTGACCTACTACCTCAATAGAGGTTGGAATTACTGGAAATAAGCGTGCATGTTCTAATACACAGAAATATTTTTCCTCCCTTTAACTGGGATTAAGTCAGTTTTATTTCACAGATTAACTGTAAATGTTTCATATAAATGTATCATACTTGTGTTAGGGAAAGCATTGCCAGTGTGTTCTGCACCAAAGAAAGCTGACTATTATTTTCTCTGTGCAGCAATTTAGTGAAATACAACATACGAATGATTCTCAACTTCTAGAGATAATGATCAGAGAATTCAGAATAGAGGTCGATCAGCTGTGGAACAAACTGATGAACCTAGAGATGCAACTGGTTGACCAATTGGAGGTGAGAAAGTAAACTTAGAAATAATAAAATTTTACAGCTTAGAATGAAGCCATTCATTCAATCTATTGTGTTTGTGTTGGCCAAAAATAGAAGTATCCAGCTTTGTCCCACATTCAGTCTTTTGTTACATAGCTTTGTAGGTCATGGCATGTCAAATGCGCCTTTATGTACTTTTTAAATTGGATAAAGGTTTCTGTCTTTATCATCCTTTCAGGCAGTAAGTTCCAAACTTCCATCATCCTCTGGATGAGAAAATGTTCTTGTTAACTCCCCTCTTATTCTTCTACAAGCTACTTGAAATCTATACCCCCAAATTGTCATTGGAACAAACCACTTCCTGTTAAAATTTGAAAGAATGTGCATGATGGACAACAGAGGAATTCAAAGTTGAAAATACAGAAAACACTCAGACAGCACCTGTAGAGAGAGAAACCAAGTTAATAAAGTTTCAGTTGAATTACCTTTCACCAGAATGAGAAGATTTAGAAATTTAGCAGTTTACAAATAAGTACAAAGTGAGAATAAAGATACTTTAAAAGTAAAGGTGTGAACCAAGGGAAGGTCTGTGATCAAGTGAAGAACAGTGGTGATTAAATGACAGAAGGTTTAACTTTCCCTGTAAGTGCTGTTGCTCACTGAGGCATAGTTCCACAACTCTAAAGTAGTTGTTGCTTTTAGTACATCAATCATAAGAACTTCCTTCATTTGTCCACGTAGTTTGTCAGTGCTCAATGATTTAAAATTTAATCATAACAACAAGCTCACAGCCAACTCTGACTCTATCTTTGTCCAAGATTTGCAGGGATGGCAGAATCACAATCAAAAATTGATACTTGGATTTTTTACCCCAGTTTCGCCTAACTACACTGGGACCAACTGAGTGAACTCCACTGATACGTTAGCTGAAATCAGCTACCTCTGCATAATTTGAGGATCAAACTTGATTCCTTACTGCTACTATCCAAAAGATGCTTAAATGTGGGGGAAAAAAAAACTTTTGGATTATGGCAGTAATTAGCTGCACCACACTTCGTTGGAAGCAGTTCTCATAATTCTTCATATACCGAATTCTGGTCTTGGCTGATCCATCTCACAACTGAAAAGTTAGAGACAAATCCCTCCTTGTGCAAGGTTTTTTCTAGGGAAAACATTTTGCTATATTGCACTTAAATCTGTTTGAAAAGTACAGTTTCTCTGCTTCTAACACGTGTTAAACAATGAATTACTCTCAGAAAGAAAATAAGTGTTCACATTTGTACCAGTTCCTTGACTTTCAACCATTATTTTGCATTTTGTTTGTTGCGGCATTTTTTTTTTGTTTTGTTGCTTGTTGGCTCAAAGATTAGTTCGTGCCCTCATTTTGAAACACAATTGTAGCTTCTTGCCCTGGCCAAAACTTTAAGCTCAACAGGTGTAGGTAACAAATGAAAATCTGGATCCAACTGCTCTTCAAGACATCATGGCCCATCACCACCTATGGCCCAGAAGGGTCTTTACAAGTTTTATTTAATTTAAAACTTTACTGCTGTAATATCTAACATTGCATATCCCACAGGTTATAGGGGTTAGTAAGGAAAATTGCATCCCTTCCCTAACATACATACTTAATCCAGTTCTGAAGAAGGGTCACTGGATCCAAAACATTAACTCTGCTTTCTCCTCACAGATGCTGCCAGACCTGCTGAGCTTTTCAAGCAATTTCTGTTTGTGTTTCAGCAAATGAAATGCATTTTGGCTGAATCAACTAATAAAAAAATACTGCTACAAAATCTACAACCTGTAACTGCAAATAAGACCATAAGACCACAGGACATAGGAGTGGAAGTAAGGCCATTCGGCCCATCAAGTCCACTCCGCCATTTAAATCATGGCTGATGGGCATTTCAACTCCACATCCCTGCACTCTCCCCATAGCCCTTGATTCCTTCTGAGATCAAGAATTTGTCGATCTCTGCCTTGAAGGCATCCAACATCCCGAAAATACTTTCTGCAGTATCAGTCTGTCTCCCTAGGGACTAAATATTAAAATTGTTATGGCTGTAAATGGCTAATTAGCCATCCAATGGTGTGGTAATGGAGGAGCTTAGTACTGATTGAGTTGATCATAGCAAGGCAGAGGTGGGATGATCAGTGTTCTCGAAGTTAGGAAGAGCACCAATGAACCAGGGCTCTCATGTCTGGAATTGCAAACTGTTATGACTGCCCCCCATTAAAAACAAACAGAAGCCGGCTACTATTTTTCCTTGACCAGTAATTATCAGCAAGGACGTTCCAACAGCTCTGTGCTTGTGGTCACCACAACATGTTTTATTTTTGGGTTTTTTTTTGGTCTGTGTGCCTCCTGTAATGCTTAAGTGGAAAAATATATAGAGTCATACAGCATGGAAACAGCCCCTTGGGTCCAACCAGTCCGTGCTGAACATAATCCCAAACTAAGCTAGTTCCACTTACCTGCTCCCGGCCCTTATTCCTCCAAACCTTTCTTATTCATGTGTCTATCTAAATATCTTTTAAATATTGTAATTGTCCCTGCATCCACCACTTCCTCAGGAGGTACTTTTCACACACAAAACACCTTCATTGTCTTTTTAAAATCTCTCTCCTCTCAACTCATAAAAATGTGCACTCTAGTCTTGAAATCCCCCATCCTAGGGGAAAGACAACTGCTGTTAACTCTATCTATACGTCTTAGTATTTTACAAATGTCTATCAGGTTGCTTCTCAATCGCCTATTCTCCGGTGGAAAAGGTCCCAGTCTATCCAGCCTTCCTTTACAGCTCAAACCTTCCATATCAGGCATCATCCTGGTAAATCTCTTCTGAACCCTCTCCGGCTTGATAATATCCTTCCTATAATGTGGCAACCAGAATTGGATGCAGTATTCCAGAAGAGGCCTCACCAATGCCCTGTACAAACTCAACATGACTTCTCAACTCCTGTACTCAAAGTACTGAGCAATGAAGACAAACGTGCCAAACACCTTTTTAACCACCCTGTCTATACGTGATGCAAACTTCAAAGAATTATGTACCTGCACCCCTGGGTCCCTCTGTTCTACAACACTACCCAAGAGGCTACCATTAATTTTGTAAGCCCTATCCTTGTTTGTTGTACCAAAATGCATTTATCCAGATTGAACTCCATCTGCCATTTTTCAGCCCATTGATCCTTTGATCAACGTCCTTTTGTAATCTTAGAAAACCTTCTTCACTGACTACTATTCTACCAATTTTGGTGTCGTCTGCAAACTTACTAAGCATGCTTTCTATATTCAAATCATTTATATAAATGACAAACAAAAGTGCATCCTGAACCAATTCTACACTGGTAACAGGCCTCCGGTCCAAAAAGCATTAATCCACCATTACTCTCTGTCTCCTGCAATTAAGCCAATTATGTATCCAATTGGCAAGCTCATCCTGAATCCCATTTGAGCTAACTTTACTAATTTGTTTACCATGTGGAACGTTGTCAAAGGCTTTACTGAAATCCACATAAACAATGTCAACTGCCCTGCCATTATCAACCTTTGGTAACTTTCTCAAAAAAAAATCAAGTTTGTGAGACATGATTTTCCTGGCACAAAACCACATTGACTATCCCTAATCAATTTTTACCTCTCTATGTCCATAAATCCTATCTTTCTCGTCACCTCCTCCAATTTACCCACAACCGAAATCAGACTCACAGGTCTATAGTTCCCTGATTTCTCTTTACGACGTATCTTAAACAAAGGTACAATATTATGTTTTGTTGATAAACACAAATGGCCAAAGGCTCACTACAGGATGAAATCATGGCTGAAGATAAGAGCAAATATCAGCTGACCAATGAGATAAATTCTGGATGGTCATAGGAGGAGGAAGAGGGATTGGGCTGAAACATGTGAATTAGTTCCACTGTTTTTAACGTCCTGGGATAGAATGAGAGAATAAAAGATGGAGCCTTGATATCAATATAAGGAAATTCATGCTGGCCTGTACTTCTAAGGACATTCTTGAACATGAGTAAAATGCCAAGTTTCCATTATTTCTGTTATAACTGATAGTTCTAATGCTTTGTTGTTCTGTTTGATTTTACAGGAAACGATGATCAATTTTGAACGAAATATTTCCGAAATTGTAACAAGTTATGTTGAAAACGTACAAGCTCTATATCCTTTGATGTAAACATTTAATCATCAGCAAAAGTTAGCTTCAGTACATTAAAGCACGAATGAGAAATAAGGTTTTGATCCTATAGGAACAGGTCCTTTCACAGACCAGGTAGAGACAGGTGCTGCCAGGGGTCATTCCTCAGATTCTAAATGGAATGGGTAATGCCTTTTGATGCTCAAAAGACATCCCAAGAAAGCAAATCAATTCAAAAATATTCATCCATTTCCATATATCTTGCTGCAGGAACCATTGCACCCATGAGGTATTTGATTTTGCCAGCACATCCAATCTTTTTTCATTCATTCATGGGATAAGGGTATCACGAACTAGACCAGAATTTATTGCCCATTTATAATTGCCCAGAGGGCAACTCAGATTCACCACATTGCTATTGGTCTGGAGTCACATATAGGCCAGAGCAGGTAAGACTGTTTCCTTCCCTAAAAGAAGTCAGTGAACCAGATAGGTTTTCCCAACAATCAACTACTGTTTCTTGGTCATCATTAAACTCTTAATTCTGGATTTTTTAAAAATCGAAATCAAATTCAACATCTGCCATGGTGGGATGTGAACCCATGTTCCCACAATGTTGCCTGGATCTCTGGATTAATTATCTAGCGATAATATCACTCAGCCATTGCTTCCCCTAAAACAATTACTGCTGTGACTAGGAGTTGAACCAAATTTGCTGCAGGCACAACATAAAGTACTAACCACTACACAACCAAAGAGGCACATGTCCTGATCATCATCAAGAATTTTTTAAAATTTTAATTTACATTGTATTAGCTGCAATTGCCAGAAGCCCAGAGAGCCTGAGGTAAAAAATAACCTTGAAACTCCAGTCTTCCTTGAGCCCGTGGATTTTGAAACAACTCTCTGTCAAACTTAAATAGTCTGCTTGTATCTAAAATAACTCCATAGAAGTCAGTATCCCGTCACCAAGTCACCCTTTATTTACACATGAAAAGTCCTTGACTCTAGTACTAGCTCTTCAAAGTCAGCTATCAGTATGTCAATAGCTCTGACACTCCCTTTTTTATCTGTCATCCCAGGTTCCCTGATAGGAACAGATTAACAGCTTCAATAAAGGAACTTGCATATTTAGAGGTCCAGCTGGCTGACTTCATTGCAATCACTACAGCATCAATATCAAACTGCTTAGAATTTTAGATAACAATGTGTGGAGCTGGATGAACACAGCAGGTCAAGCAGCATCATAGGAGCAGGAAAGTTAGACTTGAATCATGTTTTCTTTATAATTTTCATCTCTTCCAATTTTAAAACTCTCCAGTTTGTACTATATAAAACATCAAATATAGTTGTAACAAAAAGTCATCATAATCATGCAATATTAACTTTCTGTCTCAACAGATGCTGTTGGGCCTTGCGTCTTTCAGCACTTTTCTGTAAGAGAAGACATTTTGTGTGCTTCTCCAGTTATAAATTTTGATGCAGCTTTCAATCATTTAGAATATGGAACTTCTTGTTGCAACATCAAATTCTCTTCCCACAGAAATATAATATGATGGTTAACTTAGTCTTGAGTATTTTCCAGAACGGCTGTATTAAAATATATATTTTAAGATAATTCAAATCTAACAGCAAGTATGGTTACATTGCAAATCTTTTACTGTTTGTCACCAAATACTTGACATATGTAATGTCATTAAACAGTAGAAATCGATTTATTTACCCTGTGGTAGAGATGCAGCATTCATTGAACCTTTTTCAATTGTCTCTTTCTCTACAAATTTGAATGAAAGCTCAAGATAAGTACGGGTCTAGATAAGTACACACACGAAGTACAAGATAAGTACACACACTAGTCAGTGATTCATTATTGCCTGAAAAGTTTATATCTGAACTTTTTTTAAAAAGTTAAGTTGTTCCTGTATCTGTTTCATATCATCTCAGTCCAATCTTGTGCATCCTATTTCTATTATGGCCCCTCTCATTGTCAATAAATTGTGAAAAGTTCAATCGAAGTTGAGTGAGAAGCTGCCTTTTGTCTTTGTGAAATTCTCTGGTCACAGCAGAATAAACAGTCGAGCACAACAAGTGGTTCCTTCATTTGGAAAGAGAATGATCAGTCAAGGTTCTTAATTCTGATCATTATTCATTGATTTCCCTCCTTGGAAAGTGTAGGTACCAGGTTAGACCACAGTCTGGTAGGATCATATTGTACGGCACTATCACCATGCTATCTGGGATTTGAAATGGATTTAATTCTGATTCATTCAGGTAAATTCTAAATGGATTCAGAACAGATCTAAGAGCTCAAAGTGGGTATCCATGAGGAATTGAGCCAGCAACAGCAGGATAATATTCCACCAAAATCTATAAACTTGTGGTTCAGCATACCCCACGCTCTACTATTCCCACTAAGCTGGGGATGAACCAGGTTCCAGTAATAGCAGGAGAAAATTCAAGGAGCATCACCATACATGCATAAATGAGATGCCAAACTGCTTAAGCGACAACATATGACTAAATATGATAAATAGTGGAATACTGTAGCTAGAACTAGATAATTCCACAGCAAATGGTCAGATCAAATGTCTGTTATCCAGTTATGTCCAGTTGTGAAAGGTGTGGACCAATTAAACCACTCATGGGAGAAGAAGTTTCCACAAACATTCCCAGTTTCACTGAAGCCAGCAAAATAAGGTTGAAGCTTTTGAATCACCTTCTGACAAAACAACTGGGTAAATGACCATCTTCCTATTGAACTCCTCACCATCATAGATGCCAGTCACAAAATGGCTGAGCTATTTTCTACAGCAAAAGCTGTACAGGCCCTTTTTACATCTCAGCTGTGGCGCTGAACACTTTGCTCCTGAACTACGTGCACTTCCAGTCAAACTACTCTAGTACAGGTGTAATAATGGCACCTACCTGACAATATGGAAAATTGCCGTCATACATCCTTTCACAAAAAACATGACCAATCTAAATTTGTCCCATTAGTATACTGAGTTTTCAGCAAAGTCAAAATGCTTTTAAGTAGTACCTATCCAATAAGAACCAATGCATGTGAGTTTTGCCAACACCTCCCAAACTGTGATCTCTCTCTTCTTTGTGGTGGAATAAGAGAAACAGGTGAATGGGAATACCAGTGCCCAAAAATTCCATTGTAAAACATACATCACCATGACATAGTATTATTCTGTCATCATTGCTGGACCAATGTACTGGAATTCCTTTCTGAATAGAACTCTACAAGTACTTACACTGCACAAAATGAAAGAGGTCAACAGGCTACTCATTATGACTTCTCAAGGCTAGTTAGGGACGAGCAACCAATGCTTACCAGTTCTACCCATATCCTGTGTAAAATTAAAGATAAGTTCTATATTACTCTAATGATGAAAGAACTCTAACACTCTTGTTTATTCGTGAGGTCTTATGCCTGAATCTATAAAATGCACAGGTCAGTGCCAATTGGAAGTGCATTTGTGAAATAAATAAGAATGCGGTTCTGCTTTTGGAACCTTAACATAATCACAATAGCTCAGTGCCGAGACCTAGAGAATCGTCACAATGAGAATATTTTGGAAATTGCCATGAGTAGTTATGACAAAATGGGAAAAAATGAAGGGGAAGAGGAAATGCCAGAAGAACTGCGAGCAGTAAGAGATTTTTCTACACTATGTTCCATGTCCATATTTGAAAATCAAGAATATTAGTTTTTGCAGCTTTGAGAAATAAATATTCTTCAGAAAATATAATGTTCAATGTTCCTAAAAAAGTTTTTCTATTCTCCTTCAGGTGGATGTGAGTGGCAAATTAGATAGCTTCCAGCAGTCTTCCTGTGAAGCTGGTTCTATGGGGGTGTGCGAGCACACTATGCACTGATGCTCCATCTTTTTTCCCCTTTACACCCCAGTATCACTTTGTTGGAACAACCAAAGCTAGAAAGTCATTAAACAATCCACTGAGAAAATAAAGAGAAAATAATTTTTCCAAGAATTTTGGAATGCACCACCACGAAGAATAATTAAAGTAAAACATTGAGGGAAAACTAGATAGTGCACAAAAAATGCAAGGATACGTGGTGGGGTTAGATGAAGAGATGTAGTAGCAGGCGTACTGCACGGGCCTTTGCTATCAAATGGCTTGTTTCTGTGCTACAGACACTATATCAGTCCTAGACACCATACTGTTCAATCACTTCAATTTGATTTGGTGCCATTGGATCAGTTTAAAAAAATACAATTCCTTGTAATAAACATTACAAGTACACACTCCACCCCAAACCTTACACCCATTCCTGTAACCAACAATGCGGTCTACAGGATCCCTCCTACTAAGACTTAGTTCAAATTTGCAATTCTGGCCATTCCCCACCACCCATCCCCCCGCCCCATTCAGATGTCCCAAATGTAGCACCCAATCCCAAGCCCAATTCTTAGCAGTTTGATCATTGACCTGCTCGGTCCCAAAATGCAGCATCCAGCTCCTATGTGACTTCACATACAGTGAAGCTACCTGCCTGGATCCAGGGGCCACAGTTTAAGGATTCAAAGCAGGCCTTTTAGAACTGAAATGTTGCAAAATTTCTTCATCCAAAGAGCGGAGAGACGGTAGAATTCACTGCCACAGAAAGTGGCTGGAACCAAAACATTGAATGTTTTCAAGAAGAGGTAGTTCTTGGGGCGAAAAGGATATAGGGAGAAAGCAGGAACAGGGTACTGAGTTGGATAATCAGCCATGATCATAGTAAATCGTCGAGCAGGCTCAAGGGGCTGAATTCTTACTCTTGTTGCTAGTTCTTATTCATGGGATATGGGTATCTTTGGCCAGGCAAGCACATATTGTAAATCCCTAATTGCTGAGAGGGCAGCAATTAACAACTCTAATCTGGAGTCTGGGGTCATATGTAAGGTCAGGATTGCAGACTTCCTTCCATAAAATGACAGCAGTGAACCAGATAAGTTTTAGAACAATCAACTGTTACCTGGCGTCATTCAATTTCATTTTTATTTCAGATCTCTTGCTGAATTTAAACTTCACTATTTGCCACGATAGGCTTTGGACCCATGTCTCCAGTACATTAGCCTTATGTTCTGGTCATTATTTAACTGCCGTTCCCCCTGCCCCATATTCTCTTTGTGGAGCAATAGCCCATGCCAAGACAAACTAAGTGTGAGGTCAAAGAAGAAACTCACCAATTATTCATGAACTATTTTGGAACATCCAAAATACATTACTTTTTAATATTATCAAATTATGCAATATTATTAATATCATTAATATATAAATAATATATTACAATATTATCATTATGAAGTGTTTTATTTGATCCTTTATTTAGCTGTTTGTAGATAAAGATACAGTAATCAATACAGTTAATGCATCACATGACACGCATCTGCTTAAGATTGATAACCAAGAAGACAAGATGGTGACAAGGGCAAATGGCTGGGCTGCAGACACAATTGAAACGGTAAGGATAACCAGATGCTTTAGTTTCATGTGTGGTTTTAGACACTCTAAGTGAAGAGCCATATAATTTGAAGTCCCCCTGCTTCACTTAGTACTGTTGAAATCAGTGGCATCTGAAAATGCGTCAAATTATAACTGCTGACAGTCCCAAAAAGTAAATATATAATATTGGATTATTATGTCTATCACAGCAGTTCTTCTTTGGCTGATCTTTTAGAAAAAGCTTAAGAACATTTCTGCTTTAAAATCTGTAAACTGGGGAAAAGATCCTATAAGTTTGAAAAGTCCTTCTGAGGTTGAAATCACAGCTGACAATCATCCGTTAGAATGGACCAGTTGAAAGCCTATTGAACAATGTTATTCTCAGCATCAGTTACGAAGTGCAATACTTAGAATTTGATTAACTCTTGGACAACACAATGGGTCCTTCCAAAGATGTGAGAATTCAAAGCAAGAGACAGAAAAGGACCTAACCATAATTATCTTCTTTGCCTGTTGAAACAGTGACCCATTTCAATGTAACATAGCAGCGATTTTGCCTTACTTGGGATCAAGTCAGATCACTAAACAGGGCAGAACCCAGAGAATGACCTTCCAGAGATGTCATCAGGGACGGTTCTCAGTTAAAGGAAGTACAAAGGAGGAAAATCTACAGAAACCTTCAGCTGTTCTGCCAAAACAGCCCAGTAATCTGCAAGTGTGACAGCCACAGAATTAAGGAGGAACTCAAATCCTGTTACCTGATGAGTCCACTGTACTGGAAGAAACATTTTTCAATTAACTATTGCAGCTGCTGAATCTGACTTCAATTTTCAACCCTTTCACTTCAGAAAGAGAAACTTCAAAAAGTAACAGGCTTACAAGAATACTGGAGCTTGATCTTACTTTCATCTTTATGTGACTATCGTTTATTTTTACCCATGTTTAACCTCTGTATATTTATTGTTCATGTACTGTTATCAATTTTACTCGAATAACTACAGCGATAGTTCACTAATATTTATATTGTTTAAGACTAGAGGTTTGTAGTTATTTTTAATAAAAGGCCCTGCATTGAGCTTAAAATGAATTCCTTGTTCAAAGATCAGCCTAAACAAATGCCTGTTCTGGTTATGATAATGTGTGTGAAAGCCTTAGACTCAGAAAGAAAGAGCTTATGTTTTTAAGAGTACCTTTCATAATCTCATTCTTCTAAAGGGTCAAAAGCCAATGAATTACTTATGAAGTGTAGTCACCATTGTACAGTATGAAACTTAGCACAAATTTTAGCACACAGGATGCTCCCACAAAATGATAACAACCAAATAATTTCCTTGATATAAGTTGAGGGGTAGATAGTGGGTGTGACCCTAGAGAAAACTCTCCTGATCATCTTCACAATAGGACCACGTTTTATGCCCATATGGAAAAGCATAAAGGGCCTCAGTTTAATGACTCTGATTTTTTAAAAATGTAGCCTCATTACATTACATCCACATTGTTGTTTATTCTCCCCTGAATCAATTAGTTTCCTATCTCAGCCACAGCTATTTAGATAGGCAGCAACTAGAAATTATATACTTTCTGTCGGAGTAAAAGAGGGAAAAAAGTAAATAATTAAAAATGTCAACCCATGACTGTGCAAGGGCATTCACAACTGACTCTTGGGCAGATTGAGTTGGTGATGATGCAGACAAAATTGCCAGACGGGAAAGAAACAAGATGCTCCATCGACTCTCCTGATTGTTATAGCATGATGGTGAAACAGATCTTCTGCCCTGGCCCATGCAGTCTCCAGGACAGGCAAAAGGGCCAATAATAGAGAAAATACCTTCGCAAATCTTCTCTTTGACCCCCTCAGGTGACCAAAACCAGTTCAAAAGATCACATGATTCAGATGTAGATATGCACCTTCTCAGTTGAAGTTAAAAACACAGGATTGGACAGTGATGATTAACAAAGAAAAGATTAAACTGAAGCAAAATTAGGGAAGAAACAAATTATTTAAATTACAACACAGTAACGTGATTTTTTTTTTGTTTTGCAGCTGCATACGGATGAAATAAATCGCAACCGTAAACGAGTTTTAGAAATTAACATCTACGTCACCCACTGGCGGGATGAGCTAGATTTCCTGGAGCTCCAGGAGACCAACTAATCCCTACATATAACATTAAAAGGGAGGGGATGTACAATACAGTTTCCATATCCTTATGTTCCTGTCCTATCTAGGTTCTAACATAACTAGATTTAAATGGGGTTAAAGTTTTTAAAATTGTTCACCCTGCCCCAACTACAGCCCATCTACTCTCATCACATCTCCATTCTTAGTAGGTGTTGGAACGCTTATGAGACAACATTTATTTTATAGCACTTTTTAATGTAATGGAGAACTAATAGTTCCCTATTAATGTCTCCACTGCACCTGATAGGGTAAACTAGCCTCATCTCAAAAATTTTATTATCTAGAGCTGTTCTTTTTCTGGAAACCCCTCATTTCTTGGAGTAGACCTTTAAAACTGTATTTTTTCAGCAAATTAACATTTGTTATTCTGCTACAAACATTCACTATCTCACATGTACAGCATCTCCTCTAACTCATTCTTTCCCAGGACTCCTTACTCTTCCCTTCCTTCTACAACTTGAAACCTTTTCACATTGCAAAATTAGTACTTTATGATTTTAATCCTTTTTTTTCCCCCCTCCTACTCCTTGCAGCATTGTTGGATCCCCAAAGTGTAAGCCATTTTCTTTGGCAAAAGTGTGCAAGTTTTGAAATGTGACATTGATGTATGAAGAGAAGTCCAGAAAGAATGTGAATAAACCAACATCTATACTCTTCAAAAAGACCAATCTTTAGTTTTAAAAAAAGTCTTCATTCTCTTTTGTTAAAATTTAATGTCTTGTATTTTGCAGCTGTTAGTGCTATTTTGGATACATGTGTATTTCAAGATCTATTATTTTGCTTGGAATTCACCTTCATAAATAGAAGTATTAAATAAAAATGCAAGGATGTTATGGTGAACCCATATAGAGCTCTGGTTTGTAGCGAACAACTAAAATTCTGCATCCTGTTCTGGTCGCTACACTTCAGGATCCTGGAGAAGGATAGTGTACAGCATACAGGATTACCATAAATGATTCTTGAGGGAAGGGCATTTAGCTACAGGGTTAGGACAGAGAAACATAATTAAAAGAGCCGGAGGGAGCACAAATAATAATTTATTTCTTTCCGTTTCTATTCAAACATTTTGAAAAATAATGCTCACACGAATGGAAGTACTGTTGTTAAATATTAGGATTTAGTTTTTACATTTGCTATCATTAATTGCCAGATTTTCATGGAATTAGTAATGTAATTAAATACAAGCAAATTTTCTTTAAAAAAGACAAATTCTTTGAACTTGGAAAAATTCTCAATGAACAGGACTGTTCAAACTGAAATATCATATTTTACTGTGATGTATTTGATCATAGTTTTGACCCATGACTGGACAGACAATTGATCGCTTTTAGTCCTGCAACAACTTGTGTTTGACAGTCGAGCTCTCTGAACACAGGTGGACGAACAAGGTTCCAGCAGCTGTACGGGATCGAAGCTCATACAGTTCATAGTCATGTGCCCATTCAATATTTCCCCACATTTCAATCTGGAGAAAAGAAATTGCAGAAGAGAGTCACTTTGGTGCTTATAATACTGATTCCAATCTGAATCCATGTGAAAGATTAGCACAACTTAAGATAACAGACATTAGCAAACACATGCATTTGCTTGTTGGTTACATTTACTGTTGAAACAGATCATGCTGACTCAGTCAAAAGCACAGCAAAAGCCAAAGTCATGGGATCCTGCTGTTTTGGGACTTCAGGGAACAAATCTATAAAGGACTGTTGGAATTGATATTTGAAGTTCAACTCAAGGTTTACAGCAACTGGTAAATACTTTTTATTAAAACTGCCATGCCCACATCTCACCCCTCTGTAAGAAGAAATTGGCTTGTGTCAAAACTGGGACAACTGTTCCACAGACTCATCAATCAATAGAATAGCCAGGCTATTGACTAGTCTGTGGAACACTTTTCCCAAGTTTAATATCCCCAAAATAATAGTCCCAAAAATATATCTGACACCCAATATCCCAGATATCAACTTGATTGTTTCTGGAGATGCATTATCCTACTTGCAGGACAGAACCAACAGAGTTGGCAGTAGCACTGTGGTATACAATTAGGGAGTCCACAAGTGTCAAGACCACTCCCTGCTCAACTGTATTCTCAGTGTTGAAGACTACTTGGACGAAGCACTGATGGTAACAAAGACTGAATATACTGACGTGGGCATCAATCTCCATCACCAAATGTGGGTCAATGGCACCACTACCGGCTATGTCCTAAAGGTCTTAGCTGGTAAATGGGTCACATGGCCTGTGATGCTGGAACTCAAGAGGCAGAAACAACTTATATATGAACGTAGAACACAGGAACAGGAGGCAGACACTCGGCCCTTCAAGCCTGATCTGCCATTCAACACAATCGTGGCCGATCATCCAACTCAATAACCTAATCCCACTTTCACCCATAACCTTTGATCCCGTTCACTCCAAGTGCTACATCTAATCGCCTCTTGAATTCATTCAATGTTTTGGCATCAATTACTTCCTGTGGTAATGAATTCCACAGACTCACCACTCTTTGGGTGAAGAAATCTCTATCCAAAATGGTCTGCCCTGAATTCTCAGTCTATGACCCCTGGTTCTCGACACACCCACCATCTGGAACATCCTCCCTGCATCCACCCTGTCTAGTTCTGTTAGAACTTTATAAATCTCTAGGAGATCTCCCCTCATTTGTGGAACTCCATCAAGAGCAATCTTAACCTAGTCAATCTCTTCTCATATGTCAATCCTGCCATCCCTGCAATCGGCCTGGTAAATGTTCACTCCAATCCCTTGACAGCAAGAGCATCCTTCCTCAGAAAGGGTGACCAAAACTGCACACAAAATTCGAGGGGCGGCCGCACCAAGGCCCTGTATAATTGCAACAACACATCCCTGCTTAAAGCCTGGTCACAATGACTTGATCTCATCCTCAATCTATCAGCCACATGTTCATCTGCCCATGATAGTACAGATAAGCGAGACCAACACAATCTCATGGAGATGAAGCATGCGTTCACATTCAAGATGTGTGGCATTGTGTGACACTACTACTGAGTGAACAGGGGACAGATCTAGGATAAATTCAGCAACTCAAAACTGGGCATCCATGAGGTTCTGAGAGCCATCAGGGGAGAACTGTAGCAGAGATAATGGGAACTGCAGATGCTGGAGAATCCAAAGAAAATAAAATGTGAGGCTGGACAAACACAGCAGGCCAAGCAGCATCTCAGGAGCACAAAAGCTGACGTTTCGGGCCTAGACCCATCAGAGAGGGGGATGGGGTGAGGGTTCTGGAATAAATAGGGAGAGAGGGGGAGGCGGACCGAAGATGGAGAGAAAAGAAGATAGGTGGAGAGAGTATAGGTGGGGAGGTAGGGAGGGGATAGGTCAGTCCAGGGAAGACGGACAGGTCAAGGAGGTGGGATGAGGTTAGTAGGTAGATGGGGGTGTGGCTTGGGGTGGGAGGAAGGGATGGGCGAGAGGAAGAACAGGTTAGGGAGGCAGAGACAGGTTGGACTGGTTTTGGGATGCAGTGGGTGGAGAGGAAGAGCTGGGCTGGTTGTTAGGTGCAGCTGGGGGAGGGGACGAACTGGGCTGGTTTAGGGACGCAGTGGGGGAAGGGGAGATTTTGAAACTGGTGAAGTCCACATTGATACCATTAGGCTGCAGGGTTCCCAGGCGGAATATGAGTTCATCCACTTCACCAACACCTTCCACCCCAACCTTCAGTTCACCTGGGCCATCTCCAGCACATCCCTCACCTTCCTGGACCTCTCAGTCTCCATCTCAGGCAACCAGCTTGTAACTAAAGTCCATTTCAAGCCCACCGACTCCCACAGCTACCTAGAATACACCTCCTCCCACCCACCCTCCTGCAAAAATTCCATCCCCTATTCCCAATTCCTCCGCCTCCACTGCATCTGCTCCCACGATAAGACATTCCACTCCCGCACATCCCAGATGTCCAAGTTCTTCAAGGATCGCAACATTCCCCCCACAGTGATCGAGAACGCCCTTGACCGCATCTCCCATATTTCCCGCAACACATCCCTCACACCCCGCCCCCGCCACAACCGCCCAAAGAGGATCCCCCTCGTTCTCACACACCACCTCACCAACCTCCGGATACAACGCATCATCCTCCGACACTTCCGCCATCTACCATCCGACCCCACCACCCAAGACATTTTTCCATCCCCACCCCTGTCTGCTTTCCGGAGAGACCACTCTCTCCGTGACTCCCTTGTTCGCTCCACACTGCCCTCCAACCCCACCACACCCGGCACCTTCCCCTGCAACCGCAGGAAATGCTACACTTGCCCCCACACCTCCTCCCTCACCCCTATCCCAGCCCCAAGATGACATTCCACATTAAGCAGAGGTTCACCTGCACATCTGCCAATGTGGTATACTGCATCCACTGTACCCGGTGTGGCTTCCTCTACATTGGGGAAAACAAGCGGAGGCATGGGGACCGCTTTGCAGAACACCTCCGCTCAGTTCACAACAAACAACTGCACCTCCCAGTCGCAAACCATTTCCACTCCCCCTCCCATTCTTTAGATGGCAAGTCCATCATGGGCCTCCTGCAGTGCCACAATGATGCCACCCAAAGGTTGCAGGAACAGCAACTCATATTCCGCCTGGGAACCCTGCAGCCCAATAGTATCAATGTGGACTTCACCAGTTTCAAAATCTCCCCTTCCCCCACCGCATCCCTAAACCAGCCCAGTTCATCCCCTCCCCACACTGCACCACACAACCAGCCCAGCTCTTCCCCTGCACCCACTGCATCCCAAAACCAGTCCAACCTGTCTCTGCCTCCCTAACCGGTTCTTCCTCTCACCCATCCCTTCCTCCCACCCCAAGCCACACCTCCATCTCGTACCTACTAACCTCATCCCACCTCCTTGACCTGTCCGTCTTCCCTGGACTGACCTATCCCCTCCCTACCTATACTCTCTCCACCTATCATCTTTTCTCTCCATCTTCGGTCCACCTCCCCCTCTCTCCCTATTTATTCCAGAACCCTCACCCCATCCCCCTCTCTGATGAAGGGTCTAGGCCCGAAACGTCAGCTTTTGTGCTCCTGAGATGCTGCTTGGCCTGCTGTGTTCATCCAGCCTCACATTTTATTATCAGGGGAGAACTGTATTCATCCACAATTTAGAAACTTCACAGTCAAGCATATCCCAACACTTGCGTTACCATCAAACTGGGAGAGATCAATTTTAATGAAGGATGCAGACCACTTCTGTATTGAACTTAGGGCAGCCCTCCCTAATTGCTAATATCACCACCATATAACAGAGCCACTTTTCCCCTTCTTTTCTAGCTTCTTGTCGAAGCTAAATGTTCTGTATCTCATCTTATAAATATCCCAAGAGTGTACTTATATTTAAAATCATTTGTCATGGAATCTTCCTGATAGGGAAAGGCTGCTACTTACAAGGCCAGAAAAAATAATTTCTCATGATTACCTGAACTGCATTCCCAGTTATTCTACAAGCAGCAAGCTTGGTCTCAAATTATTCGTTTTTCAAGCCTTTGGTTCAAACAACTCATGGTGAAGCAGACCCATTAAAAAAAAAACACATTTCTCCATAGGGTTATGATTCTAACCCAAACAAAACCTTGCACATCAGGTTTCATAGTTTCACGTACAACTCAGAACAGCCTGCATGCTTCACAATGCAGGGAGCAAAAAGCCAAACCGATGTCATTGAGTAACTGGAGGTCTGAGCATTGTAGGAACACATAAGCTGCACCCAGTATACGACATCACCCTCACCTGATATTGCTCCTCAAGTCGAGACAGCAAAACAGCTTTCTCCACATCCAAATTTCGATCAATTAGATTTAATGAAAGAACCACTGATTTCAGCTGATGGACAACATATTCCAGACCTACAAAATCAAAGCCATCATGAAAAGAAAAATATGCAGGGCAGTGAATTCAGCAATGATTACCCTGATTGTAAATTCAAAAGCTTGAGTAGTTGGCAATGCGCACTTGAAAAGTGAGAAATGAATATCTGGCAAATCACTTACTTCCCCAGTCACAGTAAAGTTCTTTTTAGAATGGAACCTCTGATTGAATGCAAAGAATTACGGTTGTAGGGGTGAAAGACAAGTTCCTCCCACGCTGTGTGAGCTGTATAAAACCATTTAAAAAATCTCTTGCCTTGTACATCTCTTCATTTCAAGCATAAAAGCCGAGGAAGGCATGTTCATAACAGTCTGTTAGATTGTTACCCTGCAAATCCATCATTTATTTCACAGTATTCTTCAAAAAAACAAGGTGAAAGATTTGAAAACAACAATCCCATTCCCAATTTTCAATTTCTACTTGCCTGTGCGACTATCTGGATCTGCATTCCTTAAACAGTAATTGACAACTTGAGATCACCGTCTTTGGGATCACTTTTTCAGACACGGTCAGCCCGCACATTTATGCTCATGTTCTTACTCCCAGAATCATTTGATTATAAACACAGTCTATCTATGCTTTTACTATCCTCACCATTTCCCCTTGTACTAGGCACCCACTGTTTTTCCTCAAAGCTAAACTGCTTCCAAATATTTCACTCTAGGTAAAGCACAACAGAAGTGCAGCTTGTGATTCTTGCCCTTGATACAAGGATAATTAGACCACTGCATCGAGCTAAAGGAAAAGGAAACATTAAGTTTTACCTTCTGTTCCAGAATATCTGGCTAAAACAAAGACTTACGAGATCACAAACCTACAAGTGCCCAGGAATTGTACGAGGACAGGTGCTGCTCAAAGGTCTGCTTAGTTTCCTCTGGAATGTTCAGTCCCAAGATACTTGTGGAGGTGCCAATCACAACATTATATCTGTTTGAAAGATGCAAAAACCAGTATGAAACAAATAAATCAGCATCAGCACAGCATCAACCTTGGGTGCATTTAATTCTGGGTGACTCCTTCTTCTCTGATTGATTAATATGGCTGAAAGATAATGCAAAATACTGTCTCTTTACAACCACTCACAGCTGAAGCAAATCCCCATCAAACTCTTAACTAAAACCGAAGTGACTATTCCATTGAGTATTCCCCTTCAATAGGTAAGGTGAGTTGGGTTATTTTGTCACAGACAAGACACAGTACTGACTCTGTCCCAGGCATTCAGGAAATCTTCTTGCACTCACCTGTTCTCTATCCATTTGATGACTGGATTCCATTCATTTCTTTGGAGTTCTACTAAACCAGGTGGCTCCTCCACTCTGTAACTGATCAAAACAACAGAAATAAACATAGCTAAGAAAGGTCCGTTTTAAGCTCATTCACAGAAAGCCATGATATTGTTTCTTAGCTGCAATTGTTTTCACCCACTTTTGCAAAATTTTTCTGGCTCTACTAACCTCCTTCTGTACAATTATTTGTTTGACTTTTTGTCCATCCATGCACTTCAATCTTGTATCAGCATGTTCCTCTTTCTCCATTTTTCAGACTGGGTTTGTAAACATTAACCAAAAAAGTTCAAACCTACCATCTTGCAAATCACTTGCCTTCTGGTCAACTAGCTCTGTTGAGTTGTGCGCTATTTACTCCAATAAATCTGATGTCTAACTCCTAGCTCAGAATCATATACTCATGAAATGCCAGGAGCAGGGAGACATCATTCTCTAGCACTTAACTAATGTTGCAGTTTAAATGCACCAATAAGATCCTCAAACCAAGTTAATGGGTTGACCTGACTAACATGTAACGTTGTAGAGACACACAAGTCCAGCAAACTTGTGCAAATCACCTCTGCCAATTTGCACATCTCATAGGAAGCCTGTCTGATGAGACAGCATGTTAAAAATTCAGATGTTCAGTAACATGGTCTGGCAATGTGTGCCTGAATTTTAGACATGCTCCTAGGGGTTAAAGCTCACTGTCTTGACTGGAGTTTTGACTCAACAACTGATAACAGGAAATTATTCAAACCTGCCATTTTAAGCGAGAATGTACTCCCCTTTCAAAGATTCTCAAAGAATATACAAATTCCAATGATTCTGTGCAGAGTGTCTATTAAATGTTATCTGCTTTCCCAGCTGCTCACTGCTTCCATTCCATGCAATGGCAGAAGACTTGGGCAGGAATTAGCAAACCTGCACAAATCTCCAAACTAAACGCTGAAACCCCCTAACCAAATACTGCCCAACTACCTGACTATAAAAAGGTAGAGGGATAGACTGTAAAATATTGAGGTTAACTTTTGTGATTATCTGACTAACCAGTGGAAAACAGTTGATTGTTGTAACCAATCAGATCACACACAAACCTGTTGACATCTATTGCAGGCAAAAATACTATATCCCTCTGTCTTTCCTAAATTTATCCTACAATGAAGTGCCTAAAACTGTACAGAATATTCAACAAATGCAGAATTCAGCCCTGTACTAGTGCAGCAGCAGCTTTTTGCTTCTGTATTCCAGATACAAACCTAAATATTGCTTTTTTTTTTTTGAGATCTCCTCTACTGAAAGTTGGCACATTTAATGAATTGTGTATTTTTTTTTGCTGCAATGAAGTATTTGGAGATGCACAGCGAAGGCCGGTAAATGAGGTTAAATACAAATCAGTCTGATTGACAGGACAGGCTTCAATTATTGAATAGTCTACTTCTGTACCCATCTGTTTAATTTCCCCAGGTTTCTCTTTCAAAATTCATTCTTTTATACTTTTCTCCATTGAACTGCACTGATCACCTATTTTCCCAAACCACTACTCCATCTGTCTCTTTTCCACAACTCTCAGCATAATTAGTCAGTATCATGAATTGGCAACAAGAAAATTCCAGTTGTGTTCCTTCAGTTCTTAAGGCCTGAGCATTTGTGTGTGTGGTGTAGAAATAACATTGTCACCCAAAGCAAATATGACTTACCAGACAGTATCCGTATCCAGGTATTTGAGAGCTGCCCTAATCAATTGTGCTTTTGTTCTTTGTGTGGGATTATCCAGTGCGGTGTTGCATAAGGTTGTCTAATCAAAGAAAAGTTTAGATTCAGGTAATACTTTTCCTCCATAATAGTCATGGAACTTCAAAGTTCATCAAGTGAAGCTTTGCAAGATGTTCTGATTTGGTCAGGAAATGTAAACTCCCATTTGTACAGAACCCTTCATAACCCAAAGTTCTAAAATGCTTTACAATAGTCTACTACTACTTTGAAGTGCAGATGCTGATAGTGTAGAAAAAAAACATAGCAGCCAGTTTGCATACAAAAAGATTCCATGAACAATGTCATATGACCAAATAATGATGATTGAGGGATTAAAATTAGCCAGAGCTTCCCTCTTTATTGTATTGTAGACTCCTTTCCCCCCCATTATGGAGACAAACAATTTAGTGCATCAGCTGAAAGACTGCAACTGCACAGCATTTTCTCAAGAAGGAACTGGAAAAATTGTGGTCCTCTTGACCTGACTATCCCTGTGTATGTACCTGCATTGACATGTATGAAGTCAGAATTGGGAGGCACAAACTTGAGTTGGGTGATTTATTGTTTCATACAATTTCAGATCAGTATCACTGTTTATTCTTGCATAGGAAGCTGCTATCACCTGCAAAGCCAGCATTTGTCGCCCATTCCTACTTGAGACACCTCGCATGAATGGAGTGACTTGACAGGCCATTTCAAGGGTACTTAAGCTGTGGCTCTGGACCTTATGTAGGCCAGATCAGGTCAGGGCAGCAGATTTCCTTCCCTATAGAACATGAGTGACCTGATGGGCTTTTACAACAATCTATGATAATTTTGTGGTCACAATTTTTAAAACTAATTTACAATTTCAAAATTAATTAATTGAATATAAACTCCACTATTTGCCATGGTGGGATTTGAATTCCTGTCCCCAGAGAATTGGCCTGGATTACAATTCCATGGACATCGTCATTGCTTCCAATACTTCTGACAGTATATTGTAATAATTCTGTGATGACATTTATAGCGCCAATTTTGGTTACTGTATTTGTTCTATTACCACCTCTTGTCACTATAGCCTTCACAGAATTTCCCTTGTGTTTTCTCTTGGCATGTATTGGGAAGACATTAGACCAACAATGGCAGGAGTTTCTGGGTGTAATTGAGGACACAGTACAGAGGTTCATCCCAAAGAAAAGAAAGATTATCCGGGGTGGGATTAGACAGCCATGGCTGACAGAGGAAGTCAGGAAATGTATCAAAGAAAAAGAGACAGCCTATAAAGTGGCCAAGAGCACTGGGAAATCAGAAGATTGGGAAGGCTACAAAAACAGACAGAGGAAAACAAAGAGAGCAATAAGGAAGGAGAAGATCAAATATGAAGGTAGGCTAGCTAGTAATATTAGAAATGATAGTAAAAGCTTCTTTCAATACATAAGAAACAAACAAGAGGCAAAAGTAGACATTGGGCCGCTCCAAATTGATGCTGGAAGGCTAGTGATGGGAGATAAGGAAATACCTGAACAACTTAAGTACTTTGCGTCAGTCTTCACAGTGGAAGACATGAGTAGTACGCCAACAATTAGGGAGAGCCGGGGGCAGAGTTGAATATGGTAGGCATTACAAAAGAGAAAGTGCTAGAAAAGCTAAAGGGTCTAAAAATTGATAAATCTCCTGGCCCCGGTGGGCTACATCCTAGAGTTCTGAGGGAGGCGGCTGAGGAAGTAGCGGAGGCTTTGGTCGTGATCTTTCGAAAGTCACTGGAGACAGGGAAAGTCCCAGATGATTGGAAAATTGCTGTTGTAACTCCCTTGTTTAAGAAAGGATCAAGGCAAAAGATGGAAAATTATAGGCCGATTAGTCGAACCTCGGTAGTTGGTAAAATTCTAGAATCCATTGTCAAGGATGAGATTTCTAAATTTCTGGAAGTGCAGGGTCAGATTAAAACAAGTCAGCATGGTTTTAGTAAGGAGAGGTCGTGCCTGACAAACCTGTTAGAATTCTTTGAAGAGGTAACAAGTATGTCAGACCAGGGAAACCCAGTAGATGTTATCTATCTAGACTTCCAAAAGGCCTTTGATACAGTGCCTCACGGGAGGCTGCTGAGCAAGGTGAGGACCCATGGTGTTCGAAGTGAGCTACTGGCTTGGATTGAGGATTGGCTGTCTGACAGAAGGCAAAGAGTTGGGATAAAAAGGCTCTTTCTCGGAATGGCAACCGGTGACAAGTGGTGTCCCGCAGGGTTCAGTATTGGGGCCACAGCTGTTCACCTGTATATTAATGATCTGGATGAAGGCACTGGGGGCATTCTGGCGATGTTTGCCAATGATACAAAGATAGGTAGACAGGCAGGTAGTACTGAGGAGGTGGGGAAGCTGCAGAAAGATTTGGACAGTTTAGGAGAGTGGTCCAGGAAATGGCTGATGAAATTCAATGTGAATAAATGTGAGGTTTTGCACTTTGGAAAAAAAGAATACAGGCATGGACTATTTTCTAAACGGTAAAAAAATTCGCAAATCAGAAGTGCAAAGGGATCTGGGAGTGTTGGTCCAGGATTCTCTAAAAGTTAACTTGCAGGTAGAGTCCGTGATTAAGAAAGTGAATGTAATGTTGTCATTTATCTCAAGAGGGTTGGAATATAAAAGCAGCGATGTGCTTCTGAGGCTTTATAAGGCTCTAGTAAGGCCCCATTTAGATTACTGTGTCCAATTTTGGGCCCCACACCTCAGGAAGGACATACTAGCCCTGGAGCGTGTCCAGCGGAGATTCACATGGATGATCCCTGGAATGGTAGGTTTAGCGTACGATGAACGGCTGAGGATCCTGGGATTGTATTCATTAGAGTTTAGAAGGTTGTGGGGAGATCTAATAGAAACTTAAAGATAATGTCTGGTTTAGAAGGGGTGGACGCTAGGAAGTTGTTTCCGTTAGGCGGGGAGACTAGGACCCGTGGGCACAGCCTTAAAATTAGAGGGGATAAATTTGAAACTGAAATGAGAGGACGTTTCTTCAGCCAGAGTGTGGTGGGCTTGTGGAATTCATTGCCGCAGAGTGCAGTGGAGGCCGGGACGTTGGATGCCTTCAAGGCAGAGATCGACAAATTCTTGATCTCAAAAGGAATCAAGGGCTACAGGGAGAGTGCAAGGAAGTGGTGTTGAAATGCCCATCAGCCATGATTTAAACAGCAGACTGGACTTGATGGGCCGAATGGCCTTACTTCCACTCCTATGTCTTATGTTTTCGTACTCTTGAACTTGCGTAACACCAGTTAATTTTCTCTTTTTCCAGTTCAACCAAAAGATCATGAAAATGAAAGGTTAATACTGCTTCCCTCCCAACAGATGCTGCCAGAAATGTTATTTCTCCCTCCCCCAGCATTTTCTATCTTAGTTGATTTACCCATGTTGGTAGGTTTAAATTAATCATGAACTCCAGTACATTAAAAAAAGCACAAATAATACCAGATGCATGGTAAAGAACTGCAACGTGTCTCGCTGAGAGTCCCATTCTGTGGCGACAGCTATTGCCAGAGCTTCACTGGGGACCGTGAACAACTTTCCTTGAGGTGTCTTCAGTTTCCTACGGTCCAGGTTTATCTCAAATGCTCCTCCTGCAAAAGGCAATGAAACACTCTCTTAAATCAATGGACTGACAGTCATACACGGTGTGTTTCAGGCTTTCAGCAAAAACATTTGGCTTCTGTGATAAAATAGTTCTGCCCAAACAAGAGTTAATTGTTGTAACCATCAATCACTGGTGTGCTCTAACAATTTACAAAATCCAATATTTTCAGTAACATAACCGTTACAGTATGCAAATGCCAGTTTTACCCTCGCTGTCGCTGCTCGTTAAGGTACCAACCAGGGATCAAGTGCAATAAAATAACCTATAAATAATTTTTTGTTTTACATGATAAAAAATTCATACTACTTATTTTAAGCAGAGCCGAAATACAAATCAAGTTTGAAAGTGTTAATTACTTTGGTCTGGTTCTGCTTTAAAATTGGGATGAGCTAGAGCCAAGCATGATACTGAAGGCATCCATTAACATTTTTCTTCTGGGTGTGTAGCTGTTGCTGAGACTTGCATCTAAGTGGAGCAATGTTCCTGCACCAGTTAGAGCTACAATAAAGCAACACAGTAGGATTCAAAACTTAACAAAAAAAATGGTAAAGGTTAACAATCCGTCTAAATTCCACAATTACATCTACCAGTATTTTTAAGAGTACAATTTGGCAATGTGTTCATGTCCAAGGGCAAGGTGAGACATAAGATCATTGAACACAGGAGACCATTAGATCATTGTGCCTGTGCCAGTTCTCTGAAAGAGCTATCCCAGGTGTACCATTCTCTGCTCTTTCCCATTGCCCTGAAAATGTACCTTGGACCTCAAATGGAAAGACCCACAAACTTTCACACAATCAAGCTGCAGAGAAAATATGTTCAATAATACTGCAAATCAATTAATAATAATGTAATTTGCTATTATAGAAATTTGACCAATCTTTTCAGGCAATAAGGTTTATAAATCCAGTTCATAGAAACATGACTTGCTATTACCTGGAGTTACCAGTGCAGCAGTAGCTCAGTAGTTAGCACTGCTGACTCACAGTGCCAGGGACCCAGGGACAATTCCACTCTAAGGCGACTGTCTGTGTGGAGTTTGCATAGGTTTCCCCCAGGTGGTCTGGTTTCCTCCCACAGTCCAAGTTAGGTGGATTGGCCATGATAAATTTCCCATAGTGCTCAGGGTGTGTAGGTTAGCCATGGGAAATTCAGGGTTCCAGAGAGAGGGTAGGGGGATGGGTCTGGGTGGGATGGTCTTTGGAAGGTCAGTGTGGACTACAGTGTGACTGTAAGGATTCTATGACTACCAAGTGTACTTGAGCTCTGCCAACAGTTAAGTAATGAGCTCAACATGGAGCTCAACAGTTCAGGCCTTTCCAATGCAACTAACTTTCAGCTGATTCATTTCACATGCCCTGTTTGGCACTTTCAGCAACAAGTAGATTTGCATTTACAAACTACGTTTAACAAGTGAAATGTCTAAATGGATCAAAGGGGTAGATTTTAAAGGACGACTGATAAACACAGAGGATCAGCAATGGAATTCCAGGAGATCAGTTGAAGGTTTGGCCACCAACGTTAGTGTGATTCAAAGCAGCGATCCACAAAGACAATACTTAAAACAGTAGATATTTCAGAAGAGATTACAGAGATGAGGAAAGGCAAATGGGCTCTTGGATAGGTTTGAAAACAAATGAGAATTTTAAAATTGGGTTAGCAAGCAGAGAAATGGTGGATGAATAGGAATTGGTGAGAGTTAAGATTCAGGCAGATAGTTATGAGCTGAAGGTTATGTGAAGCCAGGTAGGAGTATGCTCGAATGTTGTATAAAAATAAGAAAGACATAAATGTGATTTCAACAGATGAGCAAGGCAAGGATGGAGATCACCATCATTGACTGGATGACTCAAAGAAATTCAACAGTAGGGCGGCACGGTGGCTCCGTGGTTAGCACTGCAGCCTCACAGTGCCAGGGACCCAGGTTCAATTCCAGCCTCAGGCGACTGTCTGTGTGGAGTTTGCACATTCTCCCTGTGTCTGTGTGGATTTCCTCCGGGTCCTCTAGTTTCCTCCCACAGCCCAAAGATGTGCAGGTGGATCGGCCATGCTAAATTGCCCGTAGTGTTCAGGGATATGTGGGTTATAGGGTGATGTGTCTGGGTGGGATGCTTCAAGGGGCGGTGTAGATTTGTTGGGCCAAAGGGCCTGTTTCCACACTGTAGGGAATCTAATCTAATCTTAAATAAAAAACACTACTTTTAAATATCAGACTGGAAAGCACAAGTCTTACCTTCCCCTTGAGAAATGCTAACATCCTGATAAAATTTCTTCCGCTCTAAAAAACAGTAAAATTACAAAAATAATTAGATGACTTTTATTTATCTGTATTTGCTGAAACTTGCACCACAGCAACAGTGCATCTACAATAATATACTCCAAGTGTGCACAGCAATTTAACCCAGTTACAGCATAAGCGACTTACATAATTACCCAAATCAAGCACGATTTTTTGGGACTTCTGTCCAGGTACCTTCAAAGAATCAAGCAAATACCTCTAGTTTGCTGAATTATTACACTGGTCACAGCCACTGAGGCCATTGTAGAACAGTCCTAAAGGGCTCAGAACCTGTACTGTATTCCACCACGTTGCTCATCAGAAAAATTTACTAAAAACTTAAAATTTCAAACAAGCAAAGGAAAGGTGTCTTGACAGCCAGGCCAGGCTAATATTTACTTGACCTTATTCTTGTTCTAAACATAGATTACAACCAAAAACTCTAAAATACCAGTTTTGGATCCCATGCTGCTTAGGAAGCCATTCTATACATATCTTAACAACAATGTGTACAGAAGGCAAGCAGTGGTACTTGTACAGCTAATTTCACAGGTTGTGGACAGAGAGTGATTTACAGCCAACGTGCGGCCTCTTCTGGGGTGCTCGAGCCCATCTGTTTATGACAACGATAAAAGAACATTTTCATGACTTTTGTTAGAGGATAAACACTGGACAGAATTTCCCTGCTCTTCTTTAAATGGTCTAGAACTTTTGCGGCCACTTGAGTGGTCAGAGGGAGCTCCAGTTTAATGCCTCGTTCGAAAGAACTAACTCTGTGAGCTATGTTTTTTTTGTATCAACCTGGATTCTGTATTCGAGTCTGTGGAACAGGATCGAATCTACAATCCTGAAGCTCAGAGGCTCAGGTGGTCCCACGGACACACGGCTGACTCTCTGTAATCGATTCCCAGTTTCCAATCTGAGATAATGGGAACTGCAGATGCTGGAGAATTCCAAGATAATAAAATGTGAGGCTGGATGAACACAGCAGGCCAAGCAGCATCTCAGGAGCACAAAAGCTGACGTTTCGGGCATAGACCCTTCATCAGAGAGGGGGATGGGGAGAGGGAACTGGAATAAATAGGGAGAGAGGGGGAGGCGGACCAAAGATGGAGAGTAAAGAAGATAGGTGGAGAGAGTATAGGTGGGGAGGTAGGGAGGGGATAGGTCAGTCCAGGGAAGACGGACAGGTCAAGGAGGTGGGATGAGATTAGTAGGTAGCTGGGGGTGTGGCTTGGGGTGGGAGGAAGGGATGGGTGAGAGGAAGAACCGGTTAGGGAAGCAGAGACAGGTTGGACTGGTTTTGGGATGCAGTGGCGGGGGGGGGGGGGGGGTGGAGAGCTGGGCTGGTTGTGTGGTGCAGTGGGGGGAGGGGACGAACTGGGCTGGTTTAAGGATGGGCAACTCATATTCCACCTGGGAACCCTGCAGCCATATGATATCAATGTGGACTTCACCAGTTTCAAAATCTCCCCTTCCCCTACTGCATCCCTAAACCAGCCCAGTTCATCCCCTCCCCACACTGCACCACACAACCAGCCCAGCTCTTCCCCCCGACCCACTGCATCCCAAAACCAGTCCAACCTGTCTCTGCCTCCCGAACCGGTTCTTCCTCTCACCCATCCCTTCCTCCCACCCCAAGCCGCACCCCCAGCTACCTACTAACCTCATCCCACCTCCTTGACCTGTCCGTCTTCCCTGGACTGACCTATCCCCTCCCTACCTCCCCACCTATACTCTCCTCTCCACCTATCTTCTTTACTCTCCATCTTCGGTCCGCCTCCCCCTCTCTCCCTATTTATTCCAGAACCCTCACCCCATCCCCCTCTCTGATGAAGGGTCTAGGCCCGAAACGTCAGCTTTTGTGCTCCCGAGATGCTGCTTGGCCTGCTGTGTTCATCCAGCCTCACATTTTATTATCCCAGTTTCCAATCTCTCAGATTTTCTGAAGAAGGGTCCCGACCCGAAACATGAATTTTCCTGTTCCTCCGGCCCGCTGTGTTCATCAAGCTCCACACGGGGTGACCTCTAACTCCAGCATCAGCAGATCTTACTACCTCTGAATGTTATGACATGTTTGGCTTCCATTGCTCTGGCTCACCCACCCGCTGCTGGATACTGCCGCCGCCACTCCACCGTCCTTCCCATCATCTGGGAACCAACCCCAGGCCTGAGCCGAGGGAGCACCCGGGCCCAGAGACGGCACAACATGGTCCCGCAGCCTCGGCAGAGGAATCGCACCAACGGGGCAACGGCTGCTGCCGTAAATCGCTCACTGAATCCACCACTGAGCTTCGGAAGACATTCACATTCAGCAAATACTCTCCTTCAGGCCGTCGCCATGTTGCTGACCTGCCACCCCGCAAAACATGCGTTGACGGATGTGCCCTGTATCCAATCACAAGGCGGCACACGGGTCAATCAAATAGCAGGGGGCGGGGCTTCATGGAAGCTGGTCGGGGATGATCCAATCACGTGGATGCCTTTTATCAAAAGTTTCCAATCACTGAAAAGTTCCTAACCGTGACTTTACCTCTCAGAGTAGAGGATGTATTTTAATTCCTGTGTAACACTGAAAATTAGTGATAAATAACAATGAATCTCTTTCTGTAATACCTTTTATGGTGTACAAGTTAATTAACCACTTTCTGAAGCGTAGTCACTATTTTAATGTAGGAAACACAAGAGCCAGGTTGTATGTACACCATAAACAGTAATGGAATTAAAGGCCGGATCAGCATACTCCTACTAAAGTTCTGATTGAAGCTCGTATCATAAGATTTGTTTCCTTGTGCTCCAAGTGCCATGTCAGCTTTTGCGTAAAAATGAATGAATACGAGATTTCAAATTACAAGAGAAACAGTTATGAGCTAACTGGATATCAAAGTGTGGGGCTGGATGAACACAGCAGGCCAAGCAGCATCCCAGGAGCACAAAAGCTGACTTTTCGGGCCTAGACCCTTCATCAGAGAGGGGGATGGGGAGAGGGAACTGGAATAAATAGGGAGAGAGTGGGACGCGGACCGAAGATGGAGAGAAAACAGGATAGGTAGAGAGGAGAGTATAGGTGAGAAGGTAGAGAGGGGATAGGTCAGTCCAGGGAAGATGGACAGGCCAAGGAGGTGGGATGAGGTGGTAGGTAGGAAATGGAGGTGCGGCTTGAGATGGGAGGAAGGGATGGGTGAGAGAAAGAACAGGTTAGGGAAACAGAGATAAGCTGTGAGGCTGGATGAACACAGCAGGCCAAGCAGCATCTCAGGAGCACAAAAGCTGACGTTTCGGGCCTGGACCCTTCATCAGAGAGGGGGATGGGCAGAGGGAACTGGAATAAATAGGGAGAGAGTGGGAGGGAAACCGAAGATGCAGAGAAAACACGATAGGTAGAGAGGAGAGTATAGGTGAGAAGGTCTCTGATGAAGGGTCTAGGCCCGAAACGTCAGCTTTTGTGCTCCTGAGATGCTGCTTGGCCTGCTGTGTTCATCCAGCCTCACATTTTATTATCTTGGAATCTCCAGCATCTGCAGTTCCCATTATCAGAGATAGGCTGATGGGGGTGCGGCTTGGGGTGGGAGGAAGGGATGGGTGAGAGGAAGAACAGGTTAGGGAGGCAGAGACAGGTTGGACTGGTTTTGGGATGCAGTGGGTGGAGGGGAAGAGCTGGGCTGGTTGTGTGGTGCAGTGTGGGGAGGGGATGAACTGGGCTGGTTTAGGGATGCGGTGGGGGAAGGGGAGATTTTGAAACTGGTGAAGTCCACATTGATACCATATGGCTGCAGGGTTCCCAGGCGGAATATGAGTTGCTGTTCCTGCAACCTTCGGGTGGCATCATTGTGGCACTGCAGGAGGCCCATGATGGACATGCCATCTAAAGAATGGGAGGGGGAGTGGAAATGGTTTGCGACTGGGAGGTGCAGTTGTTTATTGCAAACTGAGTGGGGGTGTTCTGCAAAGCGGTCCCCAAGCCTCCGCTTGATTTCCCCAATGTAGAAGAAGTTACTCCGGGTGCAATGGATACAGTATACCACATTGCAGATGTGCAGGTGAACATCTGCTTGACATGGAAGGTCATCTTGGGGCCTGGGATAGGGGTGAGGGAGGAGGTGTGGTGGCAAGTGTAGCACTTCCTGCGGTTGCAGGGGAAGGTGCCAGGTGTGGTGGGGTTGGAGAAGATTGTGGAGCGGACAAGGGGGTCGTGGAGAGAGTGGTCTCTCTGGAAGGCAGACAAGGGTGGGGATGGAAAAATAGCTTGGGTGGTGGGGTCGGATTGTAGATGGCGGAAGTGTTGGAGGATGATGTGTTGTATCCGGAGGTTGGTGGGGTGGTGTGTGAGAATGAGGGGGATCCTCTGGGGGCGGTTGTGGCGGGGGCAGGGAGTGAGGGATGTGTTGCGGGAAATGCGGGAGACACGGTCAAGGGCGTTCTCGACCACTGCGGGGGAAAGTTGTGGTCCTTGAAGAACGTGGACATCTGGGATGTGCGGGAGTGGAATGCCTCATCCTGGGAGGAGATGCGGCGGAGGCGGAGGAATTAGGAATAGGGGATGGAATTTTTGCAGGAGGGTGGGTGGGAGGAGATGTATTCTTGGTAGCTGTGGGAGTCAGTGGGCTTGAAATGGACATCAGTTTCTAGTTGGTTACCTGAGGTGGAGACTGAGAGGTCCAGGAAGGTGAGGGATGTGTTGGAGATCGCCCAGGTGAACTTGGGGTTTGGGTGGAAGGTGTTGGTGAAGTGCATGAACTGTCAAGCTCCTCTGAGGAGCAAGAGGCGGCGCTGATACAGTCATCAATGTAATGCAGGAAGAGGTGGAGTTTGGGGCCTGTGTAGGTGCGGAAGAGGGACTGTTCCACGTAACCTACAAAGAGGCAGGCATAGCTGGGGACCATGCGGGTGCCCACGGCCACCACCTTTGTCTGTAGGAAGTGGGAGGAATCGAAAGAGAAGTTCTTGAAGGTGAGGACGAGTTCGGCTAGGCGGATGAGGGTGTCGGTGGAGGGGGACTGGTCGGGCCTGCGGGACAGGAAGAAGCGGAGGGCCTTGAGGCCATCTGCATGAGGAATACAGGTGTATAGGGACTGGACGTCCATGGTGAAAATGAGGTGTTGGGGTCCAGGGAATTGGAAGTCCTGGAGGGGGTGGAGGGCGTGGGTGGTGTCACGGACGTAGGTGGGAAGTTCCTGGACCAAAGGGGAGAAAATGGAGTCTAGATAGGTGGAGATGAGTTCGGTGGGGCAGGAACAGGCTGAGACAATGGGTCGACCATGGCAGGCAGGTTTGTGGATTTTGGGAAGGAGATAGAAATGGGCCATGCGGGATTGGGGAACAATGAGGTTGGAGGCTGTGGGTGGGAGGTCCCCTGAGGTGATGAGGTCATGGATGGTGTTGGAGATGATGGTTTAGTGGATGAAGTCATGGATGGTGTTGGAGATGATGGTTTGGTGGATGAGGTCATGGATGGTGTTGGAGATGATCTCAGGTAACCAGCTAGAAACTGATGTCCATTTCAAGCCACCGACTCTCACAGCTACCTAGAATACACCTCTTCCCACCCACCCTCATGCAAAAATTCCATCCCCTATTCCCAATTCCTCTGCCTCTGCCGCATCTGCTCCCAGGATGAGGCATTCCACTCCCGCACATCCCAGATGTCCATGTTCTTCAAGGACCACAACTTTCCCCCCGCAGTGGTCGAGAACGCCCTTGACCGCATCTCCCACATTTCCCGCAACACATCCCTCACACCCCGCCCCCGCCACTATTGCCCCCAGAGGATCCCCCTCATTCTCACATACCACCCCTCCAACTCCGGATACAACGCATCATCCTTCGACACTTCCGCCATCTACAATCTGAACCCACCACGCAAGCTATTTTTCCATCCCCACCCTTGTCTGCTTTCCGGAGAGACCACTCTCTCCGCGACTCCCTTGTCCGCTCCACACTCCCCTCCAACCCCACCACACCCGGCACCTTCCCCTGCAACCGCAGGAAGTGCTACACTTGCCCCCACACCTCCTCCCTCACCCCTATCCCAGGCTCCAAGATGACCTTCCATGTCAAGCAGATGTTCACCTGCACATCTGCCAATGTGGTATATTGTATCCATTGCACCCGGTGTGGCTTCCTCTACATTGGGGAAACCAAGCGGAGGCTTGGGGACCGCTTTGCAGAACACCTCCGCTCAGTTCGCAATAAACAACTGCACCGCCCAGTCGCGAACAATTTCAACTCCCCCTCCCATTCCTCAGACGACATGTCCATCATGGGCCTCCTGCAGTGCCACAATGATGCCACCTGAATGGTGCAAGAACAGCAACTCATATTCCGCTTGGGAACCCTGCAGCCCAATGGTATCAATGTGGACTTCACAAGCTTCAAAATCTCCCCTTCCCCCACTGCATCCCAAAACCAGCCCAGCTCGTCCCCTCCCACCACTGCATCCCAAAACCAGCCCAGCCTGTCTCTGCCTCCCTAACCTGTTCTTCCTCTCACCCATCCCTTCCTCCCACCTCAAGCCGCACCTCCATTTCCTACCTACTAACCTCATCCCGCCTCCTTGACCTGTCCGTCTTCCCTGGGCTGACCTATCCCCTCCCTACCTCCCCACCTATACTCTCCTCTCTACCTATCTTGTTTTCTCTCCATCTTTGGTCCGCCTCCCCCTCTCTCCCTATTTATTCCAGTTCCCTCTGCCCATCCCCCTCTCTGATGAAGGGTCTAGGCCCGAAACGTCAGCTTTTGTGCTCCTGAGATGCTGCTTGGCCTGCTGTGTTCATCCAGCCTCACGTTTTATTATCTTGGATTCTCCAGCATCTGCAGTTCCCATTATCCATGAGCTAACTGGAGCTGTGGACTGTGTAGCCCCCACATCCTGAGAGATTTCATCCTCTTAAAACGGGTGCCAGATGAAGTAGTAAATGTGCTTGCGTTAATTTTGTAGACTTTGTCAGATTCTGGAAAAGTTCAATCAGACTGGAGCATGGCAGCTATAGTTGGTTTCTGAAGCATAACTCTTAATTTGAAAACGTTCCTCTTGAGATGTTGCCTATCCGTCCCACAGAATTCTTGTCAAAATGGCATAGAGCAACCCATTAATATGAAACAAAGAACTGTGTAATTGGTCATCTGAAACAAAAACAGAAAGCCCTGGTCAAAGTCTGAGGAGAGAAAACAGAGCTAACATTTCAATTTTAATGACCCTTCTTCAGAACAGTGTCTCCTAACTGAGTGGAGGTAAATTGGTGCTTCCCCTGGGGCCTTAGGTAGTGAGGAGGGAGTACGTAAATGAACAGGTATTTTACCGTCCGCAATTGCCTGGGAAGGTGCCTTCTTGGTGTGGAGAGGGGTTAGGAATGGAGGAGGACCCAGGGTGTCCTGGAAGGAATGGTTCCTGCAGAAAGCTGACAAAGGTGGGAAGGAGAATATGTATCTGGTGGTGGTATCCCAATGGAGGTGGTGGAAATCACCACTTATTGCCACATCAAAAAGGCAAATGATCCTTTACAATGTAGCAAAAAAACACCATCATTTAGTAATTTTTGAATGAATGTACCTCTTATACTTCTGTTCCAGTACTTAATAACAGACATTTAAATAAATAATAAATCATTTATGCTTTATATCCATTCAAATCAATTCCACTTATTTGTTCTTAACTTATCAGCAGTCCATTAGCTGAGTGCTAGCTGATTGAATATGTGTGCTGCTTTTAAGCTCCCTCCATATCTAGTTACTACAAAGTGCACTTAGTCATTAAAACTGCAGGTTGTAAACTCACTTTATATCGAAACAAAAGCACTTTGCTCTGACAGCAGTCAAAAAGAAATCACCATGCCCAACATTAGGCACATATGCCAATTAAGCTAACTGTCTGTATGTTTCATATTGTTTTCTTTAAAAATAAGATCAACATTTAAATGCCGTAATAAAATGAGGAACTGCAGACACTGGAGATTTGAAGCAAACTCAGAATATGCTGGAAAAGCTCAGTAGGTCTGGTACTATCTGTAGAGAGAAAAACAGAGTTCATATTTCAAGTTTACTGACCCTTTGTCAGAACTGAAAGCAGCTGGGAAATGCTGGTATTTATGCTGATGATGAGGAGAGGGGATGGAGTGAGTCAAATAGATAGAGATAGCACCAGAAAGAGACAGAGGAAAGAGAGGAGAAGCAAATGAGTGGATCACTGATGAGAAGCTCGGAGAGAGAAAATGCTTAATGGGAGCTAACAGGAAGTGTGAAGGTTTGAAAATAGATTGGCTGTGATGGGAGCAACCCATACAGAACAACACCTGGAAGTGTGGGGGTGGGTAAAGGACATGGAGAAGGATGTTCACATTCTGAAATTGTTAACCTTCAATGATGAGTCCTGAGGGCTGTGGATGTATCTTGGTGGAAGATGAGGTGTTGTTCTTGCATTGAATCTCACTGGAACACTGCAGTGGGCCCAAGACAAAAATGTCAGCATGGGAACACAGCAATATTTTGAAGTGGCAGGCAACTGGAAGCTTGGGATCGTTTTTATGAACAGAATCGAAATTGTGCAAAGTGGACAGCCAGTCTGCATTTCATGTCCTAAACATTGACACTTCCTTCAGCACTTTCTGTTTTTATTTCAACACTAAACTCTTCGGCACATTTTCTTTCTTACAATGATTATTTCCAATATATTTTAAACATTTCTGGATGTCAATTATATTTACTTGCGACAATAAATGTAAACCTGGCTTTTGCCCTTCTCAAAAATATGTTCCCTATGTAATTTTAGCTATCTTTCCCTTTTTAAATGTTGCTTTCTTCATGACCCAGATCATGCATCTCAGGGTTAAGGCCTTTTTGCAATGGGCCAGAAAAGGAAAGATAATAGATATAATTTTACTGTAAAGTTACCCACGTAGTAGAAACAATGAATCAACAGTTTTCTATTGAAAGTAAACAAATTGGGGCACTTCCTTCAGAGGAATTAAAGTAGAAGAATCCAACAGCCTCAGATTAGGATAAAGATGATAGCCACAATGGTGTCCTTCTGTAGATTTCATTGACATGGAGACCAAAATGGAATTCCACAGCAAATTGTAATTCGGTGATTGCCTTATGCTTAGCAAATAAGGACTTACACTTACGTAATAACTTTTCCAGATTTAGGATGTCCCAAAGTAATTTATGATAAATGAATTACTTTCTTAATCACTCATCACTGCTTTAATGTAGGAGTCACAACAGCCAATTTAGCTCCCACAAACAGCAATGCGATAATAACTGAATTATCTGTTTTCACACATTGTTTAAGAGATAAATAGGTTACTGGGGAAAAGTCCATGCTCTTCTCTGAAAGTGTAATGGAATCATGTACATCTATCTGACAGGGCAGAGCGTCTGCCTCTTGCACAAGAAGCTTGTGCCATTTGTTTATTTTGATGGAGAAATTTCATTTCTGGAACCTTTAGACAAAGTAGCCCTAAAATTCCTGTGGGAAATAATTGTTGTGACAGTGTTGTTTGGAGTTGTAAGTTGGGACTATGCAAAAATGCCAACACAGTTTACTCTGTGGGAACTGTCTGGGAATTTGTAATTTCCTTGAGACAATTACCCAGCCTCTGCAACACTCCAAAAATTTCCCTAATTCTTTCTTAGAGTTGGAAATGACAGAGGGTTTTGGACCCACTCAAGATTAATAGTTATCCCACGGAAGGTCAGAGGAATTGAGATTTCCTGTAATTCATAGGTAACTATTAAACCGAACCCTGTCTCATTACTGACATAGCCCAAATACTAAATCACACACCCCGCCCCCCCATCTGACTCCACTGGATCCCTGACCTCCATTCCAGCACTCTCTCCCAAACCTCACCACTACTAGCCACAAAATCGACAGAGAGAATTCATTTAAAGGAAACTTGTTTTTGTTTGATCAGGATTAGAAATGGAGCTTCCAATTGTGATGGGAATATCTGGGCCTGTGTGTAAAGCACGGATTTACAGGATAGATTTTTGTTAGACCGTTTATGCCAACTGCGTGTGCTGCATTCATGGAAACGTTATTTCCCAAGCAGAAGTTAAACCCAGGCATCACTTCCCCTCACAGATCGGAGTAAAAGACTCATGATACAATCTCGAAGAACAGAAGAGTGTTTCGCCAAATGTACCCCTCAGTGAACATCTTGAAAAATATACGGCCATCAATAGTGTTGTCGGCGTGCTATATCAGTTATATTACAACAGCGAGTATAAAAGCATTTTGTCAGCTGTAAGATGGCTAACAGCCTCCTGAACTCATGACAGGCGTTGCATAAAGGCAAACTATTTCTTTAATAAAGTACTAAAAAAATCTTTTGCAGATTTTCTTCATTGGTTTTCTGAGCAAAGTAATGAAAAATAAGCTTATTTTCAGATGACAGTCAGTTGAATTGAATCCTTCCTGTGTGGAAGCAGGCCATTCGGCCCATCGCGTCCACAAGATCTCTAAGGAGCGCTCCCCTACCCTTGACCCTGCACTTCCCTGTGGCTAACCCACCCAGCCTGCACATCCCTGGACACTATGGGTGATTGAGCATGGCCAATCCACGTGATCCTGGGTTACCAATGATTTGTTATCTTTGGTGCTAAACAATGCGACCTTTCAAAATTAGAAATATAAAAAGAAAATCCTAGAAAGACTCAGTAGGTATGAGTGTATCAGTGGGGAAAGAAATAGAGTTAACATTTCAAGTCAATAATCTTAAGCAGTCTGTATATCAGATTGCTGACTTGAAGCATCGACAATAGGATGCCGTCAGTTCTGTTGAGTATATCCTGCATTTTCTGTTTTTTATTTCCGTTTGCCTGTTACATGGTACATTTAATAAAAGTCTGTCTCAATTACAGTGTTCGATCTTGTAAACTGCTGCAGGTTTCTCAAACTGATCAAGCCGACTACCATGGTAGGTTGACAATGTCGACGTTCCTTGACTGAACCCACATTCAGAAATATAGACAGAGCAATGAAGGCGAGAGCTTTGGATCATTTGTAAAACATTAGGGTGACATGTTGGAGAGGCTTCACGATCTTTCGGAATTGATGAATTAAGGTTGAACCCCTGACGGTACGTAGGTTTCGTTAGTTTGCGATCTCTTCCAGTCGTATCAATCCTGTAATATCACTGAGTGTCTGAGAGTGGCGCAATTGTATCAGCAATCGACGGTGAAGAGCTTGGCAGTGTCTTTTTGTCGCGAACGAGTTTTACCTTTCAAACCGTTCCTTTAAGGTGAATATCAGTGTTATTCTCTACAATTTGTAAAGGTGTTCAACATCACCATGACTATTACATAACAGTGTTATAGGAAGTTAAGGTGAACCGTTTTAAAACAGCGAATCAGCCTAAACCAAACTATTTCAACCTGGGCACCAATGGTTCCAGAGGTGAAAAACTCCAGTTATGTGGAAAATAAAAGATTCTGGAAGGATGGATTTCAGTCAGGAGAGTAGAATGGAGAAGTTGGATCATTCTCCTTGGAGCAGATTGAAGGGGGATTTGAAAATGGTGTTCAAATCATGCGGGGTCGAGAGAAACTGTTTCCAACAATGAAATAATGGACAACTGGACGGCAGGGCTACGAGCCGCATGGAAAGAACCAAACGTTAATTAGGCAGCAAGTGTTTCGGATCTGGAATACTGCCTGAGAGGGTGGTGGAAGCAGATTCCATTGTGGATTTCAAAAGGGAATTAAATAAACACTTGAAGAGAAATGATTTGCAGCGAAAGGGAAAAGTTGGGGGAGTGAAACAAGCTCCATTCGTCTTGCAAAAAGCCAGCACAGACACATCCTAAACGGCACCCTTCTGTGCTGCAACCATTGTATGATTAGATGCTATGACTCTACAAAATTCCCAAAACCTGTCAACTCAGATATTACCCTTAATAAAACTAACAGTATGGATAGCAGGAACCATAAACGCGTCAGCTGATCAAAAATGAGGCTCCTGTTTTTTATACGCATAAAACTTTGAGATGAGAGTATCTGTAACACATCCTGGACAAATACTGTTCCTTGACACTTTGGTGCATTTTTCATTAGAAATGAATTGCCTTCAAAACAAGTGAGAAGTAAAAATAATAGATACTTATGTTTTACCCTTCTTCACAAAAATTGACAAACACCCAGTTACAATCCAAACTCCAATAAAAATAATATTTGTATATAAATTATATACCTCTTATCTCAGGATTCAGACTGAACTCCCTTCCATATTTGTGTAGATGCATAGGGTATTTTGACACCCATCATAGCAGAATTAGAAGAATTCATCAACAAACACAATAATTTCAAATCCCATTAAATTTTAGGCAAAATCACACAACAAAAGCAATGATTTGTTGGAAATTACAGTATTTAAATTAACAGAAGACAAAAAATCAGCAAAAGTTTTTGTTTCAAAATAAGAATCCCTACAGTGTGGAAACAGGCCCTTTGGGCCCAACAAATCCACACCAAACCTCAGAGTATACCAAGTAGTCCAAAGATGTGCAGGCTAGGTGGATTGGCCATGCTAAATTGCCCGTAGTGTTCAGGGGTGTGTGGGCCATAGGGAGGATGGATCTGGGTGGGATGCTTCAAGTGGCGGTGTGGACTTGTTGGGCCGAAGGGTCTGTTTCCACACTGTAGGGAATCTAATCTGATCTATACCACCCAGACCCATCCCCCTATAACCCACCTAATCTAGATCTCCCTGAACACTATGGGCAATTGAGCATGGCCAATCCACCTAACCTGCATATCTTTGGACTGTGGGAGGAAACCAGAGCACCCAGAGGAAACCCACACAGACACAGGGAGAATGTCCAAACTCTGCACTGACAATTGCCTGAGACTGGAATCAAACCCGGGTCCCAGGCGTTGTGAGGCAGCCGTGCTAACCACTATGCCACCGTGCCACCCATAATTGACACACTTTTCTACACAAGAAAATTAATTATTCTGCAGACGATGAAATCACAGGTAATATGCTTCCACCGCATCTTCACAAAGTTGGAATATATTGATGAGGCTGCCTATTACTGCCTCTCAGGTTTAAATTTAATTATTTACACACTATTCAAATGTAATATCATCCACTGTACTTTTCCCCATAAAGTAGTTCCCAAAGGCATGTGATATTAAGCTAAAGATATCACTTTCACTATCTCAGGGGATTGAAGTCTTCCTAGATCCAAGGTAGCTAAGTTTTCCTTTATTGATAGGTCTTAAACTTTTCTTTCTTCATGGCAATCTACTGATTGATCTCTTCCACTACAAGCCACCCTGTCTCCCAAAGCCCCCAGTTGCATTACTCCTGTCAGTCGCTAATACCCTACCCACGACCACCAAGTCTCTCCGTAGTCACCCTGCCCACTTTATCGTCTTGCATCTTTCCTCTTTCCCCAAACCCTCTGGATCCCATATGCAGACAGCCATCTTGGCAAAAAGGCAATCCTGGATGATTCTTCCGGACCAGCAAAAAGGCTGCACCCAACCTTGGCTTCCATTACAGGTTTTGGCCTCTGAAAAATGTCATACCAAAGTTCAAGAACATAAAGTTCATGTAAACATGCTGAAAAATATCAGGCATTAGAAACAAAGGATCACCAGCCTTGAGGCCTATCTCTACAACATGCAAGGATTTGAATGTTTCCTACGGGGCCAACCAGGTACCAGTGACTCCATCAGTTAAACAGTTCCAAACAAAAGGCAGAACATCTTAAAGATTGACAACACTCTTTATACATTAGTTGACTCAATACATCATATCTGATATGTGGAGGTGGGAGATTGTGTTTGTGACATATTAAAGAAACAAATATTACTTGTAAATAAACCAGCTGTTTGAAAAATTTCTGCAGCTGTTGAATGCACTTGCATGATTATTGATTGGTAGCTATAACCGCGGCAATCAGCCCCCTGCTGTGATTGCCTCTAAAGCAGCTATATAAATAAAACACTGTACCAAGGCGAAACAGCTACTTTATTCTTATTAGCACAAAAGCTCCACAAATATATTTTGGGACAGTGTTCAAGAAACTGTCAAACATTAAATTCACTTGTGAAGGATTGTGTCACTTGCTCATGACTTAGTTGCTGGTGAGTAATATTCTACCAGATTCCTACATGCCAATTAATTAATTGTCTGTGAAATACTATAAGGTATTCCTGAGGTGGTACAAGGTGGTATGAAAAAAGTCATTCCTGGAATAGATATCAAACAAGACAAATGCCCAATATACATTTGATCTGCTAAAAATCTGTTTCAACCACTGGCCAGAAAACACTTTTCCAGCGCCATTGAATACTGTTAATTTGTAGGTTAATTCTTCACAAATAGTAGTTGATGCCTGATCAGTTGTTAGTTTTAAGTCTGAGAGAAATAATATTTTGTCAAGCAAAGGTAATAAGGGATAAGGGCCAAAGGTATATGGAGTTAGGCCATAGATCAACCATGATCTCATTAAATGGCAGGACAGGCTGAATGGCCTACTCCTTTTCCAATATCATACAGTTCATTTCAGGCACTCCTTTTCGTTTGCCTCTTCCTATGTTCCTTCAAAGTTAACATCATCAGTCATGTTGACTCAACAAGCAGGGTTATTCTGCAATTCTCCTTCTCTAGTCATTAAACAAAGGATTGATTTAGAGACTTGTCAACTGGACAGTTTTGCACAATTCTGAAATGTATAGCAATTTGCAAGTAATTCCTAGTAAATAAAATTATGCACGATGTAGAATATGCCTTATTTAAAATAAAAACAAATGCTCCTTGGAACCACAGCTGTTTTGTTAGAATTATCCATTTTTATGAGCTGTATGTTTTCTGCATATGACTTTCACTTTGGGAATTGAATTTTTAAAATGTATGATAAATTGGATGCAAACTGGGTTTGATAAATTGGCAAATTCCCCTAAGATACTTACAACTCAAAGTACGGTCCATGTTTACTTAAACGGGTTAAGAGTTAGAGGTGTAAAACCATTAAATAATAGAAGTCCCCTCTTAGTTTTGTAAGATTGGTAAGATTGCAGTTGTCCCCATTAGGGATGCAAATTGTCCATGTCACTACAGAAACAAAGACATGCTTTGACATTTAAGTTAATTAATTGTATCTCTTTCTTGATCTCTCTCTAGCATCACATCCATGCCATATTACTGTGGCTAGACTGAAAGGAAACTTTGGTATTGGGTTTTACCTTTGTGATTTCTTACATAAACGGGTATTTGGATTTTGAGAACAGGTGCAGAGAGATCATTGCCAGCTGTTGCAGTTGAAGACTGGATCAAGAGCTGTAGAGTGGCTGTAGGCCATTAAGAAGAGACTGTCAGAAAGCAGGGTGGGGTTTTTCTGATATGGAGTCACTGAACAGGAGTGCGGTGATGTCCATTGTTGAACTGGAAAGTCCACAAACGTGAGGTACTTGAATTTAAATTAGTATTTCTTTCCTTGTATAGTTGGCTGTCAGTGAAACCAATTGATGGAAGTTTACCAACCGCAAGGTATCTTCTCCCACCAAAAGTAACAAATTGCAGATGTTGGAAATCTGAAACGAAAGAAAAAGAGTCCTAGAAATACTTAACAGATTTGGGAGCATCTGTGGAAAGAAGAACAGTTGACATTTCAATTAGTATTCCATCACAACAAGATTGGAAATTTAATAACCCAGATCTTGCAGTCCTAAAGTGCTGACGCTGTACCATTTACACTACTGAGGTTCTCACTGGCATCATGTCTTCTGACAATCTCACTTATTTTGAAATCTAAATATTGTGGTTGAATGGACTCTGGAGAAGCCCATGATGATGGTTCGGCTAGGATCTGTCATTTTAATGTTGAGCCAATTGGTCAGCAGTTATACAATTTTGTATATAACATTTTTCTATGGTTGCCTCTAGCAGACATGGAATTGGAGATATATGGTTGAGAGAGTGATCTGGTAGCGTGGAATGGGGGCAGAAGCTAAGGGAGACTGGCATATAAAGGAAAACAAAGACTGAATGAGCTGGGGATGGGAACAGACAGTGTTGGGGAATGAGATACCAGTTAGAGGGCAGTATGTAAAACTTAACACATACATTATCATCATCAAATAAGTCGTACCAAAAATACATACTTGTGTTGTGACAACATATTCATATTTATGGACTATGTGGAAAACCTGAAAGATGTTGAACTTTTTGTATACTTTCTGGATTATTCAGGATGTTTGCCAAAAGAGAATGGAACTGCTAGTAGGTCTAGACCCGTCAGCCTTCTTGCTCCTCTGATGCTGCTTGGCCTGCTGTGTTCATCCAGCTCTACACTGTGTTATCTCAGAATGGAAATTATGTTGTTTCTTGGAAATGAGGTCAACAGTTGAATATGGACTGTCACTCAAGTAACAATCACAGAGAGTAAAGTGACTTTGGGAAAAGAGCCAAAGGTTTTAGAGAGATAAGAGATGGAGTTTATTGCTCTTTGGTGCTGGAAAATTGACTTTGAAGGACTTTGTGGGGCCCCTGTGATGATAGTTGCCTAAAAATCCTTTCTAGTCTAAGTTTCTGTTTCAAAAACCAAGGGAGTCCGAAGGAATACCTCCAAAGCTTGCAATAAAACTACAAGTCTCTGTTTCTGAGCTGGAATAATTGGGACCCTGATATAGTTTCAATATTGCAGGATTTTGGCTACGTCGCAAACCATGAGAGGATGAACTGTTAACAAGTTTCCAAAGGTTTGAATTCAGCTTGATTTCCACCTGAACCGAAGCTTGCTTGGAAGGTCTTCTGTCAGTCTATGGCTGTTAAATTTTATCAACTAGAAACCAGTGGACAGGGAAAATTTGTCAAATTCTATTTTTTGTTTTTCACACTATCAGCCAACAAGGGTGATTTTCTTTTGTCCCATACAAACTATATTTTTTGCAGGGTCCTTGTTAGTCATGTGTCGTCTGAGTATGTTCATGTTGGATTGAAAAGGGGATGTTGTTCGAATTTTATATGAGAACTTACATGTTAACAGGTTTTCCACTTGTTTTTAGAAATGAGAGGTGTTTCATAATAAATTGATATTTTTGAGTTCATTAAAGGAATCTGGTGAAAGTCTTTTTCATTCTGGATAGCAATGTCAGATGGGAAACAATTGGCCATTTTATTGATTAAATCAAAACATATATTCTAATGGTGTGATTCTTGGAGAGATGGGGTTTGACTACCAGTTTGTTCCTCCCATCACAGTCATAACAGTTTGTAGTATGGACTTCAAGCTTTTAAACCTAATGAGACCATAAGAAATATGAAGCGGTGTAAGCTGATTGGGCCCTTGAGTCTACGTTGCCATTCATTAGGATCATAGCTGATTTGACACTTCTCGCATCTACTTTCCACCGTTTTCTCCATAATCCTTGGTTCCCCTACTGATCATAAATCCATCTATCTCAGCCTTAAATATACACAAGGAATCTGCCCCACAGCTCTCTGTGGCAAAGAGATCCGAAGACTGTCAATCATTTGACAGAAGAAATTCCTCCTCACCTCAGTCTTAAACGCCTTCATTCTGAGACAATGCCTCTGCTTAGACTCTCCTAGAGAAGGAAATTTTCTCTCAGCATTTACCCTGTCAAGCCCATTAAGATTCCTACGAGTTTCAATGCAATCACCTCTCATTCTCCTCAACTCCAAAGCGTAGAGTCCCGAACTGTTTAGCCTTTGCTCTTCACACAATCCCTCCATGCCAGGGATCATCTGAGTGAACCTCTTCTAAACTGCCTCCAGTGCAATGCTATCTTTCCTTAAACAAGGAGACCAAAATTACTCACACTACTCTTGATGTGGTCTCACCAGCACCTTGTATTGTTGCAGTAAGACTTCTTTAGTCTTATACTCCAACCCCACCCCTTGCAATAAAGGTCAGCATTTCATTGGCCTTCCTGATTACTTGCTGCACCTTTGTGTTAGCTTTCCGTGTTTCATGCACAAGTACCCCCCAGTTCCTTTATCTTGAAGCTTTCTGCAGTTTTCTTGTCTATTTAAATTATATTCTGTTCTTGTGTCCTCCCTTCCAAAATGAAAAATTTCACATTAGCATCTTTTTTTTTCATTGGAATACCATGCACATTTAACTGAAGTTGTTTTCAAACTGCAGTTATTAAGAAAATAGCATCTGCAGTTCCTACTATCTCTAAAACAATTTTAAGCCCACTATGAAGCCTCTTCTAAGGATGCCTACCTTAAAGAAGTTACCCTCCTCCCTCCGGAAAAACCTCTTCTATCCTCCACTCCAACTCTGCCTATTTATTTCAGTAACCACTTCCCCTCCCCCATTTCTGAAGACGAGTCTAGGCCCAGAACGTCAGCTTTCCTGCTCCTATGTTGCGGCTCGGCCTGCTGTGTTCATCTAGCTCTATGCTTTGTTATCTTGGATTCTCCAGCATCTGCAGTTCCTCCTATCTCTAAGAAAATGGTACTGTTGTGTTTCCTTACCTTAATAACAAACTTAGATGATACAGATTAATGGGAAAATAACAATATTAATTTTGGATGGAAAATCCAAAGATTGTAGTGCTGTAACAATATAACTTGGCTTTTTATAGTGGAAACGTATACATTATCCACAATTTCAGAATAACTTATCCAATCTCCATCGTTGTTAGAGATGAAATTAGCAATCTAGAGATTTTCAGATGTTGAAATTAAGTGATGTAAATAATTTCCTTAAACTACATGCAATTCCTAACTTCAATATGAAATCCAGCAACTTTCCCAAGCCTAATATGCTTATTTATTTTATTTCCTTTGCGGCCTTATTTTAAATTTCCTGTATTTTTAGTTTTTAATAAGCAAATATTTCTCCCATTTACCTTCAATATAAAAAGAAACCAATAATAGATAGTTAAATTAGCAGCTATTAGCAACCAATGAACTTATGGCTTTCCTGTGATGTTACTCTTTGCTTTGTGCTGGGGTTCAATTTATCCTATCAAAAAAAAGAGCCAGAAAAGCAAGCACAAGGCACCTCTTTCCCCATTGCACTGAATTCCCATGCTCGTTTAAATTCCCTGACATCTATACTCACTCAGGCTGTACCTCATTCTATTTGTGGTCTCTCCTTCCTGATCATGTGAAATTACTGATTTAGCTGTTTGTTTTGCACTTGTTTGGACAGATGCAAGAAAGCCAAATTTTAAGGGCAGCAACAATTTATACTGCATGAATAAAGAAATGCTGATTGGTTGACAAGTCAACTTTGATTGGTTAAAGTGTCACCATGGAAAATGCATGAGTAAACTATTCCTCCATTGTTTTCTGTTTATTACAAAAAACCGCAAAATCTAGAAACGTTCCTTTGACTGCAAAGGGCAGGTCCCTCTGCAGGGTGCACTGGAGGTGTGGAAATGGCAAAATATGATCATTTGAATTTAGAAACATAGGAGCAGAAGTTGACATTCAGCACCATAAATCCTTGATGTCAGCTAATTATTTATTTGAATGGCATATTCCTGTGCTATCCACATATCCATTTCAGTCACTTGTAATTAGAAACTAGCAATCTCTGTCTGAACTTGATTGAGCTTTCACCGCTCTCTGGGTAGAAAATTTCATCACTCTCTGAGTGAGGAAGTTCCTCCTCATCTGAGTTCTAAATAACTTGCCTTTCAGTTTGAGATTATGCTCTGTTGTTCTCGACACCAATCACCCAAAGCAGAAACACCTTCTTGCGTCCAACCTGTCTCTCCATTTAAGGATTTTGTAAGCTTCAAATAACATCACCTCTCAGTCTTCTGAACACAAGAGTCTCTCCAATTTCTCCACTGATAGTGCCACCATCCCAGGAATCAGTCTGGTAAACCCCTGTTGCATTCTCTCTATATATTTTAGGCAAGGAGACAAAATGGCACACAATACCCTAAACCTGGAAATATGACTTTTGGCCCTCTCATCCAAATCATTGAATAAATTCTGACCAGCAGGTGGCAAAGGGTAAGGGTGGCCCCCAGTGACTAGTGGACTTCCACAGGGGTTCACGGTAGGACCACAATTATTCACATTACGCATTAATGATTTGGACGAATGAACGGAAGGCATTGTTGCTAAATTTGCAGATTACATAAAGACAGGTGCAGGAACAGATAGTGTTCAGGAAGCAAGGGGGCTGCAGAAGGACTTGGACAGGCTAGGACAGTGGGCATAGAAGTGGGAGATGAAATACAGTGTGATATTCGATTTGACAGCAAGAATAGAGGCAAAGACATTTTTCTAAACGGTGAAAAGGTTGCTGAAATCTGAAACACAAAGGAACTTGGGAATTCTAATTCAGGATTCTCTTTTGGTTAACATGCAGGTTCAGTTGGTAGTCAGGAAGGCAAATGGAATATTAGCATTTATTTCATGAGGGCTAACATACAAGAGCAGAAGTATATTGCTAAGGCAGTTTAAGGCTCTGGTCGGACCATGGAATATCATGAGCAGTTGTGGGCTCGGTATCTAAGGAAGAATGCACTGGTGTTGAAGGGGGTCCAGAGCAGGTTTCCAAGAACAATCCTGGTTAAATATTTCTCAGATCAGAAAGGAACTGGATAAGACACTCATGTAATAAATTATGAACGGCATGAGTATGTTCAACTCTTAGCAGTAATTGAAAGGCTTGACCTCTTTGAACAATCTTATTTGATTTTTACGTTAATAGTCTGACTTTTTAATATGATTGTGTTTTTAGTTATGGGGTTAATTTGCCAGCAATACAATACAAACTGATAATACAAACTTTGTTTAGTCAACTTAACTGAATTGATAAGTTTTAATTATTTTAGATTCCTTCTCATGTTATGGATAATGTCAATTACCTGGGGTTAATTTTCTGTTTTTCTTTCAGAAGCTATATCCTTTACACAGAGCTGTTGATCTAGTCCTAGTTTCTAATGAATAGATAGTAATAATTTTCTGTGTAGAGTTGAAGTTTTAAAAATCTTTTATTCCTCTTAAATACAGTTTGGATTTTCTCAGTGCTAATCTGCTAAATTGAATTAGGAGCATTAAAGCCTTCAAAAAATTACATGGAGAAAGCAAAGTAGCACAAAATAATAATTCAGAACAAATCCCTGATATAAATATTGATTTCTGCAGATATTGATGTTTTATATGAAAAAATTTATTGTCTATCAAAATCTTTTATTTAAACGAAAATTTTGGTTATGAATCCACTTACATGGCTTGCTACTGCAGAAACGCTACCAACGTCATCAAAGACCCATGACACACCGGTAATAATCTCCTACAACCTCCGCCATCAGGCAGAAGATACAGAAACCTGAACACACACACAAGCAGGTTCAAGAACAGGTTCATCCCAGCCATCATCAGACACATGAATGGAGTCTGTGTCTAAGTCTTTTTGATCTGTACATTCTTTGCTTACTATGATCTGCCCATACTGCTTGTAAACAAAGACTTTCACTGTATTTCGGTACATGTGACAATCAATCAAAACTAGTATGATTGATGTGAACACTGCCCACAGTGTATTTATCAGTGTTTTTAGTACACTCTTATCAGTTGATGGCTGCCTTGTTCAGTTCACTTTAAGGATGTGAGTGGAGTTCAAAGAAAAGTTGTTCACATCCAAATAAATTATATTAATGCCAAAAAGCAGTGGAACTAGCACCAAACCTTGCAGCACACCATTGGTTACAGGCCTCAAGTCTGGAAAAACCACCCTTGAAAATCAATTTCATATCTGTTTAGCTAGCCCCCTCAGATTCCATGTGATCTAACCCTGTTTACCGGTCTACCATGCAGAACCTTGTCAAATGCCTTGCCAAAGTCAAAAATGACAACAGCTACTGCTTTGTCTCCATGAATCTTCTTCATCACTTCTTCAAAAAACTCTATCAAGCTATGAGGCATGATTTCCCAGCACAGAGCCATGTTGACTATCATTAATCATTCCTTTCCTTTCCAAAACCATTTAAAAGTGCGTTGATAGTAAATATCTTGCTAAGGACAAGGAGGGGGGAGAAAAAAGAGAATAGTACATTTGTAATTTTTCTTAATCCTGATAAAAGGTGAGATGTGCAAAATTGACAGTTTCTCTTTTCACAAATGGCAGGTCAACCAAACGTTTCCAGCTTTTTCGGCTTTCTTTCTTAGTAATTTCATGTCCGTAGAGCTCGATGATGTAGACAGGGTTCTAAATTAATATTTTGTGTTAGTGATCATTTGTGAGGGACAATGTGGGTTTAGAAATCAAGGAGAAAGACTGTGATAAATGTAAATAAATTAGCATAGACTAGTAGCTCTGAGTAATCTGGCAGGCTTAAAAGTAGATAAATTTCCAGGGCTGGATGAAATGAATCCCAGGCTGTTGTGAGGAATGAAATGGGGGGTTGCTGGCAATAATTTTCAAGACTGGAGGGCAAACGAAGTGGTACTGTTTTTTTAAGAAGGGATCAAGCTATAAACCAACAAACTCCAGGCCAGTCAGTTAAACCTTAGTGTAGGGGAAACGATTGGAAGCAGTTCTGAGGGACAGCATTTAGAGAGGCATGGATTAAGCAAGAACAGTCAACAGGATTTTGTTAAGTGCCATGTCTGGCTAACTTGACTGAATTTTCAAATAAGTAACCAGGTGTGTAGAGAAGGGCAATGCTTTTTGTGTAGTTTTCTTAGACTTCAGCAAAGCTTCAGAGAAAATGATAGTGAAGGTAAGAGCACATGGGATTAAGGAAATATAGCTAATTGTAATCAGAATTGGCTGTGTGGCAGGAAGTGGAGTGTGATGGACAAGGGGTATTTTTGTATGTGTGTTCTGGAATCCACATTATTGCTAGGATGTCATGGGACTAAGTGTTGGCAGAGATTTACCAGAACATTGCCTGGGGTGGTGAGTTTTGGTCATGGGAAATGGGATGATCTGGGTTGTTTTCCTGGCCATAGAAGAGACAGAGGGTGGATATGATTGAGATATATAAAATTATGAGGGGCATCAAAAGGGTAGGCAGGAAGAGACTTTTCTCCTTGGTAGAGGGATCAATGACTAGGGTCACAATTTAAGGAAAGGGGCAGGATATTTTCAGGAAAAATGTTTTCACCCAGAGGGTGGCAGAAATATGAAAAATTTGGAGGGATATGGGTCAAACACGGAGCGAGACTAGTTTAGTTTGGGTAATGATCAGCATTGACTAGTTAGGGTGTTTCCAAGTCACATGACTTTGAATCTGGAGCCCGCAGCCTGTAAGGGTGGTGGAAGCAGAAACCCTCATAACATTGAAACAGCATATAGGCTTACACCTGCAATGCCAAAGATCAAGTGGTGGGAAATAGGTGTAGCATAGTTAAGTGGTTGATTTTGACTAGTACAGACTTGATTGGCTGAAGGTCCATTTTCTGCACCATAAACCTTCATGTTGGCCAAACAATGACATATTTGAGAGAGGCTTATTAAAAAAATAGGCTAAAACCACAAGGTAATTTATGGCTTGGTTAGTAACACATTTGTCCTTGGGTCAGAGGATACTGAGTTGAAGACATTTTCTAGGGATTTGAACACAATCCCTAAACAAAGGGGGCAGAATGATTGCTGATTCCACCCGGCCATACCCAAAAAAAAACACAAAATGCAACCTTAACCAGTACCAAGGAGGCATACACTCCCAGTATACTGATAAGAGTAGATGTACAATTGGAACTCATTTTTAAGACTTCTCTCATTTGCCCTCTGAAGAATAAAAGATTCCACTCCACTATTCAAAGCAATTAATTTATCTCTATCACAAAGCTGAATGTGGGAATTTGCGGTGCCCAACTAGATTAACTACACAAAATGCTAGATACCACGTTGGATTCAGAAAAACATTACACAGTTGCCCTTTGCAATTCGCTCGGACTTTAAAGAAAACGCTTAAAATTATGAAAATACGGACGCCCGGAAAAGTGCAAATAAGAGAAATTAAAAAACAGCTAAAAAAGGTGCCGGGACACATAGATTAATCTCTCCACCAGCAGAACAACCAACTGGCCAAGTTATTTTGAAAGTCTTTAAGAGATGAGATAGGACGGAGGTGGCAAGGTGCTCAGCTAAACCAAGGCCTACAGGGTGGAGTCAGGAAGGCACCCATGGGCGAACAAGACAAAAATCGGTGGCGCCGGCGGGAGATTCCATTACACAAATGAAGTCAACAATTCACATAACAGCGACATTTAGGCAACCATATGTACTTTCAATAGAACGTAAGGAGAAAAACCTAACAAATGAGGAGGCCCTAAAACCTCAGCCAGCCAGTAACAGGAAGCCTTAGCAGCAGGAACCGGAAGCAGCGCATTCACGCCATTCAAATCGCTCAAACGCCCGTCCTCTATACCGGTACCGTCAGCCGATAGACAGCACAACAACCAATTAGAAATGGAGCAGGAAACAAGGGCCGGATGTTATCCAATCGGAGCACAGCATGTGGGCGGGACATCCGCCAGTGCGTTGTCTCTGCTACCCTCCCTCCGCAAGGCGAGAAAAACCTCCGGTCCCGCGCAGTGATGGATAGTAACGCTAACCAATCGGAGGACAGGTTGTGTAAAGGGCCCGGCATCTTGACCAATGACTCTGCAGGGGTAGGTGGGACTTCCTGCAGTTTCGGCGAGTTTGCTTTCCTCCTCCCGGAGCGCTGCCGCCTGACGACCATCATCCTTTGCCGACACTATGGGCTTTTCTTCATATAAATAATCGGAGCCGCGACGGCGGCGGGCGGCGCTTTGGGGGTGGAAAGCGGCGGAGGAGGAGGCGTTGCGGGGACAGCTTGCGGCCCGAGATTGCGCGTTGGCGGCAGTGCTTGTGGTGCGGCTCCTGTCATGAGTCCGGCCGGGTGCTCCCATGTGAACAGTTTTAAGGCGGACAATTGGAAGCAGAGCCTGCGAGTAATTTACCAGTGCTTTGTGTGGAGTGGGACTGCGGAGAGCAGGAAAAGGAAGGTAAGGGCCGGGCTCGCCACGGATAGGGGACTCTCCAGCAAAGGCAGCCTCGCAAGACGGACCTCTCTCGTTTGAGGTGGTGAAGAGTCACTGACACTGCTACAGTAATGGATAAGAGCTACTGTACAAGGGAGGCTCTCACTGGGACCGTGAGGGGCACAGTTGTAAGGGGAGGGACAGAGGTGGAGTCGTCGCATGAACAGTGATGGGCAAAGATGCAGGTGGAGTCTCTCTGACAGTAAAAAAAAAGGTTGAATCATTTCAGAGGACTCAGTTATGAGGAGAAGCTAGGAAAAAAAGAGAAAGATGATGAATGCGACAGTGATACCTAATGATACTTAAATTTAGATGGTTAATCCTTAGCACTATTTGAAATTGGTTCATGACAAGGCTAGAAACTGATAAAGGTCAGTTTGGGACAGATGCCAGAAAGTTTTCTTTTTGTGTGCAGGGTGATTGTTCCCTGCAGTAGTCGTAAAACTAGTGTCTTTTAAGTATGGCCCTTTATAAAAGGGTGTCTAGGTGGGGCTTGTGGCCTCCCTTATTTTGTTTTTTTTTGAGACAGGTCATGCTAAATATGTCCAGCAAGATCAGGGACTTAATTAATGGTTCTCAGCACCGTTGTGGTCAGACAACTGACAGATACCCAGTGTAATAATACAAATTTGAGTTTTATTGGACTTGAAATGTTAACTTTACTTCTGTCTCCACAAATGCTGGTAGGCCTGCTGAGTTTGGTTTTTTCAGCATTTGCTTTTGAGACAAATTTTGTGCAGGAGCTCTGTGGGTTGATTTGCTTTGTTCTGATATGATGAGGGAAAGTGGCATTAAGCTTCTCAGGAATACACTGTGTCCTTTTAAAATGGCAAATGTTCCTGTTTTTGGCATGTTCATGTCAGTAAGCGAAAGATGTGTTCCCATGTTGAGGAAGTCCATTAATACTGGCATTTTGTGCCCTTGATAGATGTAATAAACTGTTGTGCAAATACTGTCCCTTTTTAATAGGGCAAACTGGCAGTAGTAGTGTTGTAAAGAATGTTATTATCTACTGTGGTGCTCTAGAATCCTAGTATTGTAGGAATCACCTTATGATCAGTTTGCCTCACCTTAACAGTGTAGTCTGCAGTACGATCTGGCCAGGTTGTACCAGTGTGTGAGATGTTAACAGGAGATGTTATCGAAAAACAGAATCTGCATTATGTGATTAAAGTAAGGGGTGCCTGCACTATTGGATTTCTTCAATATAAAGATACTGCTCATTTCTGGCAAGGAATAGGAAGGGGAGATAATCTATATGCAGGATGATCTCTTTCCAAGAGTGAGTTTGCCACACCACAAAGGTATACAAGCAAGGTTATTTTCTTGTTTGTCTACATGCTGTAATTTTAAGATTTACATGCATTTGGAGAGGCATGGACTGATTATGGATAGATGGCACGGTTTAGTCCAAGGAAAATCATATCTTTCAGACTTGATTTTTGACCTCATTTGAGGATGTAATCAAAAGAATAATAGATGTTGTTTACATAGACTTCAGTAAAGCCTTTGACAGGTTCCACATGGTAGATTAATTAGTGAGGTTAGGTCACATGGGATTCAGGGTGAGCTTGCCAATTGGATACGAAATTAGCTTGGTGGAAGGAGACAGGGTAGTCATACAAGGTTGTTTCTCAGACTGGAGGCCTGTTACTTAGTGTTCTAGAGGGATTGGTGCCGGGTCCACTTTTGCTATTGATATAAATGATTTGGATAAACATTTAGACTTTGCCAGTAAGCTTGCAGATATTCAAAATTGGTGGTATAGTGGACAACGAAGAAGGTTGTCTAAGATTCCAAAGAGATCTTTATCACTTGGGTTAATGGGGTGAGGATTGGCAGATAGTTTGATTTGTATAAATGTGAGCTATTACATTTTGGTAAAACAAGCAAGGGCAGGAGTTGCACTAATAATGATAGGGCCATGGGGAGTGTTTTGTAGAACAGAGACATGGGGATTTGAAATTTGTCACAGGTAGACAGGGAGGTAATGAAGGTGTTTAGTATGCCTGTCTTCATTGTTCAGACCATTTGAGTACAGGGCTTGGGATGTCCTGTTGAGGTTGTACAGGATATTGGTGAGGTCTCTTCTGAAGTGCTATATGCCGTTCTGGTCACCATACATATTATTAAATTGGAGGGGATTCAGAAAAGATTTACCAGGATGTTGTTGGGACTGGAAGGCTTGAGTTCTTAGGAGAGGCTGGATATTCTGGGACTTAGTTCATTGGAGAGGAGGAGTTTGAGGGATAACCTTGAGGGTTTATAAAATCATGAGAAGCATACATAAATTGAATAGCAAGGGTCTTTGCCTGCCATGAGGGAGTTCAAAACAAGGGGGCATACTTTTAAGGTGAGAGGAGAAAAGATTTTAAGAAGGACATGAGGGTCCACTCTTGTATACAGTGAGTGGCACATGTGTGGAATGAACTGCCAGAGGAAGTGATGAATGCAGATACAGTTACAACATTTTCAAAGACACTTGGACAGGTACATGAACATGAAAGGTTTGAAGAGATATTGGCCAAATGCAGACAAGTGCAGCTAGTTTTGTTAGGGGCAAAAATGATTGGCATTGACTAGTTGGACTGGAGATGACTTTGTCTCAATGCCATAGTTTCAGGAAGGGCACGCATCTGAATTGAACTTGTTTACTTTGTGGTAACAAATATATTACTTGTGCTAATCTGTCCTGATGCATTCCAAGAATGCACTGAAGGAAAACTATTTATAATTTGATACACGTATGTAACTCCTGATTTCTAGTATTATTGAGTTTTGTCCATGTGTAAATTAATGGCAGTGAGATTGTTGGTTTTGTCTTTGCTTCACACTTTGCACCTAGTTTGCATTAGTTTACCTTATGGGTTTATTATATCTTTTTATCCAAGTGTCATGAGTAAATATCCAATTCATCTTGGTGTGCAGAGTGCTCCATCCTCTTCTTTTTTCTTTTTGTCTTGCACCTCGCACAGCATTTCTTCAGAACTCGCCATGTTGCAAGCACTTTTTTGTACTTAGTCAAAACCTCTTTCTCATTTTGACTATGGCTCTGTTAAAAGAATGCTTTGTCTTCCATGAGAACAAGTTGTAGAGCTGGATGAACACAGCAGGCCAAGAAGCATCGGAGGAGCTGATCATCCAGCTCTACACCTTGTTCTCTGAGATTCTCTAGGTTCGGCAGTTTCTACTATCTTTGTTTTCCGTGTTCTCTTTGAAGATTCTGCAGAATTTTGGTAAGTTGTATGATATCCTTGTCAAATTATTTCAACATCTCTTCTCAGGCAAGTCCTAATGAATCCTGGCCTCTCATTCTTCATGGTTTTTCTATCCATTCGAGGAAGTGCTTCTTGTTTTATACAGTAATGTATGAGCATGTCTGAACATCTGTAACTCCTTCCAGTAGACTCTTCTGAGGCAGCAAGTTGGCTGGTGCTTTGAGACAATAAAACATCAGTGGCATTTACTTCTGTGGTATTTTTGGCACTATTTGTATTCGCACTGATGTTTGTTTAAGCAATTCAGTCATAATGTTATTGACCTCTTTAAATGGAGACTTCTCGTGGAACATAATTGCTACTATTTCCTCACTGACAATTTTGTGCACTGCCTTTTCCATTTTCATTCTGGGAAAACAGTCTGACAGTGAGCCTTTCTTTAAGGCAGTGTTGCTAACTCAGGAATTTGGGAACTGTGAAATATATGGCACTTTTAGAATTTCTTAGAAGTAAAATCCAGTGCATTCTTCGTATACTGTTTATTCATTTATATGGTCTTGGCACACTGGAACAATTGCTTGTACCCAGTCAACTACACCTCCACCATTTTTATCAGCATGTCCTTTCACCGTGAAATTGAATGTTGAACCAAAAGCTGCTATGTCTTGCAAGTTGCTGAAGGTTTGCTTAAATTGATCCTTGCCTGCAGCTTAGTTTGCCGTGTTCATGTTGGGTTGACTGGTGTGGTGAATGGAAACATTGATTCGTGCAGTGATGGTTGATTTCTCCTGGGGATCTCAGTGTCACGGGGCACTTCGTACATATGTCAAGTGGTATTGTTCGTCAGTTAAGTCAGATGCTGTCTAGGTTGAAGTTTGTGTTGGGGGTATTATAACTGAGCCAGACCTTCCCTTACCATATTTGGCTGTTTTGGGCATGGATAGTAAATGTATTTGTACAAACAAAGCAGAATATAGGAATATTGTTAAATTAGAGATTCAGCTCTGTGGCAGTGGCATGATGAATTTTACTGAGACAAGGCTACTTGACTTGAATGTCATAATATCAGAGTTACAGCATGGTAACAGGCCCTTCAGATCAGCATGTTTGTGCTGGTTGCTAAACATCCATCTCAGATAATCCTATTTTTCAGCACTTGGCATGTAGCCTTGTAGATATTTTCTATTCTGCCTGCTCAGAGATGTTATTACCCCTCTGGAGCAAGTGCTATCGGAACCTGGGCCTCCAGGCCTAGATGTGGGGACCCAGTCACCGTACTGCAAGTGCCCGCCTGTAGCCTTGTATGCTATGGTGTTTCAAATGTTCACCTAGATGTCACTTAAATGACTTGAGAGTCCTGCCTCTGCCACCTTTTGACAGGCAGAGAGCTCCAGAGTGGTATTCGGTCTTCTGAAGAAATTTTTCCTTGAGACCCGTCTAAACCTCTTGGTCTTTGATTTTAAAGTCATGCCCCTGCCTAGTGGCACCCAGACTAAGGGGGAAAGTTTCCCATAATCTACACACTTAAGAACTTTTGAACACCTCAATCAGAGTGCACCCCCAGCCATCTCTGGTCAAAGAAAAACTACCTGAGCCTACCTAACTTCTCTTCATAGCTGAATTGCTCCAGTCAAGACAACCTCTAGGGCAATCTCCTCTGCACACTGTCTAGTGCAGTCCTGTCCTTCCTATAGTGTGGTGACCTGAACTGCTGAACGCACTCCTGCACAATGGTCAAATTAACATTTATATACAGCTCCATTATAACCTCCTGTGCTTAGGTTGGAGTATATTGAGTTATAAGATTAAATTTAAAAAAAAAACTGGATAAACTGACCAGATCAGGCAGCAGCTGTGAAAAGAGAAACAGTTAATGTTTTGAGTTCAATGCAACTCTCCTTCAGAACTGGGAATTTGGAAGGAGAGTTGCATTGAACTCAAAATGCTAACTGTGTCTCTCTCTCTCTCTCTCTCTCTCTCTCTCTCTCTCTCTCTCTCTCTCTCTCTCTCTCTCTCTCTCTCTCTCTCTCTCTCTCTCTCTCTCTCTCTCTCTCTCTCTCTCTCTCTCTCTCTCTCTCTCTCTCTCTCTCTCTCCCCACAGATGCTGTTGGATCTGGTGATTTTATCCAGCACTAGGCTGGAAATGGGAAATGGGGGAAAAAACTTATTTTGGCTTTTTATTTGATTAAATTTTAAGCTTTACAGGTGAGTTGTGGGAGATGGTAGAAGTGTTGCCTTGGTGATTGAAGGTGAAGTCACATCTTTGACAGAGCATTGAAAAGCAGTTCTGTAGTGGGTGTTTTTGTGGGAACAATTTCCTTTTGGTGGGGGGGAAAAGGCAAGGATTGAAGTCATTTGTACGTATTGTTCATGGGCAGTTTGGGGAGGCACACAGGCATTGTGTAAAACCAACATTTAGGCAGGCATGTAATAAAGGCAGAATAGTTTTATTAACAGTTCTCTTAATGTAGGTTGAGATGTGTAGACCTGCCCATTTTCAGAGGCAGTGAATTATTAGCGTGATAATTTTCAGCAGCAGTATCTCAAAGAACCAACAAGAAGACAATCAAATTTATAATTCAGTAATGAGCCAGATTTGGTTCATGAGAGAAGTGTTTGAATTTTACGTAAGAACCATCCTAATGTGATCAAATTCGAGGAAGAAATGCAATGGTATACTAGGTTTGCGCAAGAGTAGTTTTATTGTAATAAAATGGAGATTGTTCTTAGTAAACTGGGCAATGGTTAAAATGACTAAGGCCAGGAGGCTTTTTAGAAAGAACCAATGATCTTGTGCTAGTTTATACCTCAAGTTGTTCTTGCCAAGGAAGATGTTCGAGAATAACCAAGAGTCTTAGACGCTCCAGCTTTTGTTTATCTTCAGTAGACGTATTCGGACGTGCTGTGACGCACTTGTGGGGAAGGTGGAACTTGAACGTGGAGTTTCTGACCTAATGGTAGGGTCACTACCATTGTAGAAGACCCTGAAGAGCCAGTTGGTTTGCTTTGTCAGGCAAGATGAATCTATATATCATTTGCTGGAAGTAAAAAGATTTGCCTGGAAGGAGTGGAGAGGCCAGTGTCTGAATGCTGTGGTTGTGAACTTCCAGAAGGGACATGGAAATGGGGGAATCTATCCTATTACACTGTTGGTTAAAATTAAAGGTCATAGAATTGAAGATGAATTATCAATTTTTTTTTGGTTTCCCACCACAGAGCCAACTTGCTAACTAGGAATAAGAGGTGGCACTCTAACTGACAGGATGTGAATACTGTCTTAATGACTACTGCCCAATAGCTCTGACTTCAATAATTACGAAGCGCTTCAAAAGGCTGGTCATGGCCCACGTCAACTCCAATCTGCCAGCCTGCCTCAATCCCCTACAGTTTGCCTACTGACATAACAGATCCACAGAGGAAGCCATCTCCCTAGTCCTGCACTCATCCCTGGAACACGTGGGCAGCCAAGACACTTATGTCCGGCTCCTGCTTGTTGACTACAGCTCTGCCTTTAACACCATTATCCCCTCCAGACAGATCTCAAGCCTGTGTGACCTTGGCTGTGCCCACTGCAACTGGAACCTTAGCTTTTTGACCCATAGGCTGCAACTAGTGAGTATTGATAACTGCACCTCCTCCACAATAAGACAACACTGGAGCCACTCAAGGATATGTCCTCAGCCCCCTACAGTACTCTCCACCTACGACTGTTGCCAAATTCTGAACAAATGCTATCTAAAAGTTCACTGACAACAGCATTATAGTGGGACAGATATCTGACAGAAGAGTCCAAATACAGGAGGGTGCAATGAAAACAATCTGTGTCTCAACATCAGTGAAACTAAAGAACTGATCATCGACTTCAGAAAGGAGGAGAACACACCCCCCATCTACATCAATGGAATGAAGGTGAAGAGCATCAAGTTCCTTGGAGTGATGGTAATTGGCAACCTGCCCTGGACTTCCCATGTAAATGCAACAGTAAGACGGTACAACAATGCCTCTTCTTCCTCAGGCAGCTCAGGAAATTTGGCATGTCCATAAAGTCCTTCACCAACTTCTACAGATGCACTGTTGAAAGCACGCTGTCCGGGTCTGTAATAGCCTGGTACGGCAACTAGTCTGCCCAGGAGTATAAGAAACTACAGAAGGTGGTATGCACAGCCCAGAGCATCACGGAAGCCAACCTTCCATCTGTGGACTCCATTTACACAGCTCGTTGCTGCAGAAAGGCAGCCAACATCATCGAAGATCCATCGTACCCTGGTACCTCCTACAACCTCTTCTGTCAGGCAAAAGGTACAGAAGCCTGAATACACACACAAGCACGTTCAGGGACAGCGTCTTTCCAGCTGTCATTGGACTGCTGAATGGGATCTAGCCTCAAATTGTGTAACCTTTTATGCTGCTAAGTCTTTTTGAACTGTATGTCCTTTGCTTGCTGTGATCTGCCTGTACTGTTTGTAAATGAAGTTTTTCCACTGTATTTCGGTACACAAGATAAAATCAGAAATCTGCTTTGTATCAGCTGTTTGCAATGTTAATTAAAACAGTTACAGACCTGAATTCCTTGACTTGTGCATTGTTAAAATGTCTGAAAACAATAGAGATTGGCAAAAACTGTAAATTGATTTCGTTGTAGGCAAGCATGAGGTTGACCCTTTTTACTCTAGATCTCAAAGGTTAGAACACTTTTTCTGGTTTTCAACACAATAGGGAAAAAGTGATGGTCTAAACAGACTTCGAGCCCAATGTGGGGTCCTCAAATTGTGAGTTGGGGCAGAAAATAATCAAAGGCCACTAAGGATCTGGTCTTTCTAAGCTAGAGTAGAATACAAAAGAACCCAAGTTTTATGAAGGTGTAATAAACAGTTCTGGCTGCACCTTACTCTGAACTCCAAGGATATGGTCTTGCTATGTTCAGCAGAATGATATCTGAGCCGTTCAGCTGCGAATGTGTACTTCCAGAAGACACATGAAAGACCTTAACAAATTATACTGTTGGCTAGAATTGAAGGTGAATTATTTTAAATTATTAGCTGAAGAAAAAGTGTGAGTTAGTTACTTTGCTTGGTATATTGAGGGTAAAGGACTGTTTCAGTCAAACTTAACTAGTTAATTTTGAGAGAAACTATTTTGCTGAGGAGGGTGTTTTTGACTTGGTTGCAGAATCCTAACCGTTAAAGCCAGATCTTTCAGGAGTTAAATTTTAAAGAAACATTTCCACATGTAGAAGGTTGAAAGTTTCTGCAAATTACAGTTTGATGTTTTGATCAGTTCTTGTTTTAAAACTAAAATTGGTACATTTTTGTTCTTTATTAAGGCACATAGGTTGGAATGACTTGTGGAGGTACGGTTGATCTGTGTAACATTCTTTCCTTAATGGTGGAACATGCTTGAGGGATTAACAGCTTACGTTGTTCCTAATGTGCTATCTTAAACAATTCAATATTATAGAAACATCCACTCCCTTGAAGAGAATTTGGCACTTGTATCATGCTGACCATGTCCACCAGATATCTGGAAGTGCTTTATAAGCCGATGGATCCCTTTTTAACTGTAGTCACTATTGTCATGTCGCTAAACTGAGTGGGGCTTGAACATGGAATCTTGCGATCTTGGGCAAGAGTGCTATTGTGTGAACCACATCCAAAGTCGCCGTACAATTGCTTCTCTAGGATAAATAGAACACAGACATTTTTGGTAACAGCAACACTCAAACTTTACCTCAGCCAGTTTGAAAGATGAAGGAAATAGTTCCATGAGAACGTCATTGTCTCCAATTCATCCACAATCCTGATTTTTAGGCACTTTGTCATTTCTTTCCTTGTTAATTGGGCAAGACCCTGGACTACTCTAGCACTGTTCACTGCAGCAATTAGTGAGAGTGGTCAAGTGCCATCTTATACACCAGGACAAGTAAATGCTAACTTTGCCAATGAGACTTGTAATGAAAATGAAACTCATCAGCTGTTGCTTGATCCTTTCTTTATGAAATTTGGATTATTTTTCTCACTTGTATTGTTATGTTGTATATTTTTTTAAAACCCCAAAATAAGTTCTGGATGTGAGTTTGCTCGCTGAGCTGGAAGGTTAGTTTTCAGACGTTGCGTCACCATTCTAGGTAACATCAGTGAGCCTCCGACGAAGTGCTGGTGTTATGCCCCGCTTCGTCAGAGGCTCACCGATGATACCTAGAATGGTGACGCAACATCTGAAAACTAGCCTTCCAGCTTAGCGAGCAAACTCCCATCCAGAACCTCAACCTGAGCTACAAATCTTCTCAAAACTCCCCAAAATAAGTGCTTATTGGTGATGACTTCTGTAGACGTGGCAATTATTGTGTCCACATTGCTGTGTGGTTCCTTTGTACTTTGCAAATATAAAAGTTTTAATTCTTGAAGCAAAATATATCTGAATTGGAGTGCAGCTGTGCAGTTCATTTGAGTAAAGAAATTGTTTGAATTTGAAGAGCAGCTTTGGAGCTTGGAGAAGAGATTACATGTCTTCATATATTGGCTTGTTGAATGTATCTTGTAAATGACTACAGTGTTATTTTCAGTTGCAGGTTTTCTAATCACTTTGTGGGATGTGTTATTGGTTTCTGAGCGTTTATTGCCTGTCTATTGAAGGTGGTGATGAACTGCTGCAGTCTTCCTGCTGTGGGCTGACCTATAACGCCCTTGGGGAAGGAATTCCAGGATTTTGACCATCGATAAGTGAAGGAATTGTGATATGTTTCCCAGTCAGGATGGTGAGTGGCTTGCAGGGGAACTTTGAAGATTGTGATATTCCTGTTTATCTGCTGCCAGTGTCCTTCTAGATCGCAGTGGTCATGGGTTTGGAAGGTGCTTTTTGGGAATCTTTGAATTTCTGCCGTGCATCTTGTAGATGGTATACACTGCTTCTACTTAGTGGATGGACTGCCAATCAAGTGGGCTACTTTGTCCTGAATGATGTCAAGCTGCTTGTGGTTTTGGGGCTGCACTTATCCAGGCAAGTGGGGAGTATTCTATGGTACTCCTGAGTTGTGCCTTTTGTAGGTGGTGGACAGGCTTTGGAGAATCAGGAGGTGAGTTGCCCCTGCAGTATTCTTAGCCTCTGATCTGCTTTTAGCCACTGTTTGTTGCGAGCCCAGTTGAGTTTCTGGTCAATGGTAACCCCCAGAGTAGTGACAGTTGGGGATTCAGTGATGGCAAAACTATTGAATGGCAAGGAGTGGTGGTCTGTGTACCTCCATTGCTTGGCATTTGTGGCATGATTATTACTTGATGCTTGTTATCCCAAGCCTGGATGATGTTCTGATCTCGGCATTTTAAACGTGAACTGCTTTAGTTTTTTTGAGGAGCTGTGTATGGTGCTGAACAACTGTGTACTCATTGGCAAATACCTCCACTTCTGACCACCTTTGATTTGAGGGAAGGTCATTGAACCAGCTGAAGATGATTTGGGCCTGGGACATGAGTTCCTTTAGGGTCCTACTGAGATGACTGATCTCCAACAACCAGGACCACATTGTTTTATGGCAGGTATGACTCTGACCAACAGAGCAATTGCCCCCTAGTACCCATTGATTCCAGTTTTGCTAGTGCTCCTTGATGCCACACTAAGTCAAATGTGACCTTGATGTCAAGGGCTTGCCCTTGTCCCTGGAATTCCTTTTTTTTTGTGTTTAAACCAAGTCTGTACTAAGGTCAGGGCTGAGTGGCCTGTGTGATCTAATTACTCATTTACAGAACTGAAGTCAAGAGTCTGAAATTCATTTATTGCTGTTATAGTGTAGCTTCTCAGCTTTTCCTTTTTTGTTTTTTGGCTTGTTACAATATTTGTGCAAACACCTTTCTTTTGGTAGGCAGGTTGTATGAACCGCCACTGACCTCTGCTGATGTTGGTCACGAACCAAGTGTGCAAGAATGAATCATTCTTTTTCAACATCTCAATCTTATTACTGCTTTAAGCCACTCTATTGCAACACAAGCCTGTATGTCCAGAATCCTATAGTTTCATGTACAACAGGTTATTCACTATGAAACCTAGTAATCTCCATTTTGAATATTGTTGTTTTTCTCTGTATGGGAGAAAACTGCAAAATCTTGGCTTTTGGGTATTATCTTGAGGTTATTTTCATGTGATGTTTTGGCTTTTTGCTGAAATCGTGTTCATGTGCAGAGAAGGGTTTTAAATGTTTGCTTTTTTAAAAAAAAATGTTGGTTTGCATAGCTGCTGGAAAGTAAAATCTCAACCATGAAGCGATTGCTATGGGAATGTGTTGCACTACAAAAATCTCCTGATCTGTTACCAAAAGTCCTCGTCAAGCTTATTTTGTGCATAAATCTATATATGTTTTGTGACTCCAAACCAAAATAGCAAAAATGACCAACCTTATTGGTGGGTTGTTGTCGATGACCCGCAGTCCATCTGGTGGGTTATACTCTCTTTTTATCTGATTCTCAAATGCTTAGGCGCAGGTTGTCAGATGAGTCTTCAACAGTGGCCATGGGTACTGTTGGAATTCATCAGATCTAACTATGGTGTTTGGCTAATTTAGAATATTGGTAATTTTGCTGTTGCGTATGTTGTTAGAAGTACTGTCACATTTTGGGCATTGGCTTTATCTGCATCTCAGCAGTGAGAATACTCCAGTGACCTGATAGGGTGTTCTTGTTTAGTGAGAACAACTTTTTAGTGTTTTGTAGTAATATAGACTGTCTGCAGTATTGGAATGTTGAGTCTGTCTGGCTGTGTTATTTTGGAGCTGTTGTGACTCTAAAGGAACTTGCTATTCCCCAAACTCCTGCTGTAGGGGAAACTTCTCATGATTTTTGAGGTCATGAGGTAGATTTACAGGACTACGAGCGAGTCAGCACTCTCGTTCATACATGAGAAATCAGAGCATTGAGTAGTGTGTTAGGACAGGTTTTTGAGTGGCTTGGTCTGTATAGGAGATTGGGTTGAACATGGAATCATTAGGTTTATGGCTCAGAAAAAGACCACTTTGTCATGTCTAAACCAGCTGAGAAATGAACTTTTCCTTGCCTTAAACCCCTTTTTTTTTTTTACCTGGAGGAAACTTGGGGCACACATCCAGACACCCTTTTTTAGCAAATAAGTTGTTTCTCCCTCATTTTATCTTTGGGGTACAGAGTTTGACACTTCACCCTATGGGTGAAATAAGTTGTTGGTTTTTTTTGTCTCCTTTACTAATCTTTCTGCAAGCACTGGTAACTCTAACCCTATGCCCTGTTGTTATGTCACCTCAAAGTGACATCAACCCTTTTTATCCTTCCACTTTACACTATATCAATTTTGTATACCTCAACTAAATTTTTCCTTGGCCATCTCTGCAGAGAGAGCAACCTTACCCACAAATTTTTTTTTCCCCACACCTGCAGTCTTTTTTTTGAAGTTCTGGTAATATGCTTGTAAATTTGTATCCTGTCGGGGGCAATTCCATCCTTTCCGTAATGAAATGATAAGAATGTCACACAGTACCCCAGTTGTGACCTAACTCATGCATTATATACTTAGAACAGTGGAGGGCTATATGATCAATGCTTCAGCAAACCAAAAAGTCAAGGCTTCCTTTTGCTGTCTTGACCACATCACTGTGCTATCCTTATCTTCAGGGAACTAGTGGAAATTCATTCCAAGTTCTCTCACTTTGTTTTGCTCCTTTTGTATTCCCCCATTTTAATGGTTTATTCCCTGTTTGACCTCCCAAGTACATGCCCTGTCACTTCTCTTTTTCCTTCCAGGTTAAATTTCTTTTGCTATTTTTCTGCTCAGCTGACCAGCCCTCTTCTATCTTCCTGTGGTCTACAGCGATCCTTTTTGCGGAAAAGCAGTTTTATTTTTGTCATTGTGCAAACTTCTTGTCTCCGATGTTTATGACTAAAGAACACAACAAGCAGAGGACCTAATTCTGAGCCCTGAGGGATACCACTGATGAACAGATTTCGCTTTGCAGAGCTACCCATCAAACCCCCCCCCCCCCTTTTTTTGTTTTGGTTTCTATCATAAGCCAACTTTCATATCCACCTTGCTATTTGTTTTGTTTTTGTCAATCTGCTAAATGGCAGACTGGTTCATGTCTTGCTAGAAGTCATGTATATGACTTCAACTGTGCAATGCTCACCATTTCTCAGTTTGACAAACACCTTTTGTTCACCGAATCTGTGAAAATCTTCCTTTTAACAAATCTGTGCAGGCCTTAAACTGTCACTTAAAGTCACAGTTTAATTTATCCTACTTAGAATTGCTTCCACTAGTTGGCTCACTGCTGAAGTTGCACTGACTGGCCTGTTGTTATTTAGTTCAACTCTGACTGTGTCCCTTTCCTCCTTCTAAAAAAATTACAAGATTAACAGCTCTGTAATCCTTTGGCACCACAACTAGATATGAATAGGAAGGTTTTAGAGGGATATGGGCCCAATCCTGACAAAAGGGATTGATCTATTTGGAGAACCTGGCCAGCATGGACTAGTTGGACTGGAGGGTCTGTTTCCATGCTGTACACTTCTACTGCAAAAGTATTGGGAAATGGTCACATTATTTCATCCCTGGCTTCTAACAGCCTGAGATGTAGTTTTTTTTAATCCACCTTTTGGTTATGTTGCCCATCTTAATACTTCCCCTCTCCCTATTTTAATTGCATCCAATACTTCACAGTACAATTCTAGCTGTACTAAGACCGAATCTAATTGTCACCTGCTTCACGTATGAATTCTCGTCTTCCCCCTGCACCCCACTAAGGTTACTGCAGAACAACTGGACCCAGCTGTTTCCCTAGTTAGACGCTAGCCACGCACACCAGTTGTGCTTCGTAGACCTGGGTTAATACCCAGGAAAACTGGGGGAACCTTGCATTCTACTTCTCAAACTTTTTTGGTTGTGAGCAACAGGGCATTATTTCTTAACTACAGAAAAGAATGCTTATACAGTTTATAAAGAGAAATTCTAACACCTCTTCCTTTACTGAGAAACCAAGGTGAAGTGACAATGCCCCCAGTACATTATACTGAGCTGAACAGCTATCCTTGGATAGTGCTGAGTTGAATATTTGACTAGCAAAGTTGCTGGTATGCTAAGGTAGTTGGGAAGTGGCACAGTTTGAGTCATTAGTCAGCTGTATAGCATGGAACCAGACCCTTCTGCCTGACTTGGCCATGCTAACAAGATATCTTGAATAAACCTAGTCCCATTTTGCTCGCTAATGGCCCATGTCCCTCTTCAACCCTTCCTGTTCATAGACCCATTCAGATCCCTGTACTGGCCTTGTCCATTTCCTCTGGCAGCTTATTCCATACACACTCTCCACCATCCATGTGAAAATGTTGCCCCCTCGGGTCCCTTTTAAATCTTTCCCCTCTCACCATGATCCTATGCCCTCTAATTTTGACTCTCCTACCCAAGGGGAAAAATTCTTGTCTATTTACCTTATCCATGCCTCTCTTGACCTTAAACATCTATTAGGTCACCCCTCAGCCTCTGAAGCTCCAGGGAAAATAACCCCTCACTATTCAGCCTCTCCCTACACCTCCAAACACGCTGACTCTGGCAACATCCTTGCAAATCTTTTCTGCACCCTTGATAACAAAGTGTGGAGCTGGATGAACACAGCAGGCCAAGCAGCATCTCGGGAGCACAAAAGCTGACGTTTCGGGCCTAGACCCTTCATCAGAGAGGGGGATGGGGAGAGGGAACCGGAATAAATAGGGAGAGAGGGGGAGGTGGAACGAAGATGGAGAGAAAAGATAAGTGGAGAGGAGAGTATAGGTAGGGAGGGGCTAGGTCAGTCCAGGGAAGACTGACAGGTCAAGGAGGTAGGATGAGGTGGTAGGTAGGAAATGGAGATATGCTTTGAGGTCGGAGGAAGGGATAGGTGAGGGGAAGAACAGGTTAGGGAAGCAGAGACAAGCTGGGCTGGTTTTGGGATGCAGTGGGGAAGCTGGTGAAGTCCACATTGATACCATTGGGCTGCAGGGTTCCCAAGTGGAATATGAGTTGCTGTTCTTGCGACCTTAGGGTGGCATCATTGTGGCACTGCAGTTTTCTGCATTGTTTTCTGCACCCTTTCTAGTTCCTCAACATCTGTCCTTAGGCAGGGAGATCAGAATTGCATGCACTATTCCAAAAGTGGCCTAACCATGTCCCATACATCTGCAATATGACCTCCCCACTCGTCTCTGAATGCACTGACCAATGAGACCAACACTGTCTTCACTGTGGTGGAAACCAATAATTCATGCTTAATATGTGCAATTTCCCCAATCTGTCCAACTGAAGCTGTAGACTCCTAAGAGATGTATTGGATGTATCTCGAGTTAACTCTCCCAACAGTGATGTTTGCCAATTTTCAGAATAAGATCTGTTGCAGAAAAACTTTGTTTTGTGAAATATAGTTTTTGTTTGAATTATTCACTGATGATGAAGAGTAAATTAATATTGAGAGTTGGGAAGGATCATTCCCTCAGGAAGATAGTTTGTTGTAAAAATGTGTTGAGGAAAACAAAAGGTGAAGCTTCTGTTCTCCTGATTTGGATGGCTTTTTTATTCTTGTACCTTTTTCCAAATCTTTTGATCTTTCTGTTCCTTCATTGTCTTTTTGACTTTGTGGATTAGCAGTTATGATGGGTGTCTTTGTTCTAATATGTTCATGTAGTTTTTACAACTGGTGAAAAATGAATCAATATTTGAAAGTTTCTGCATCTGTTGTGATGGGAGGGCAAATGGAATGAAAGTAATCTTTTACTGATCTAGGTTTGTGTATATTTCATTTTATTATTTCCATTAAATCAGTTTCATGCTCTGCATCTTCCTGAAAGAGGTCTAAATAAATTAAGTTCCATTTAGAAAAATGCTTGAAATTTGTTTTTTTTTGGTATTATTACTTTTTTAAGGCAGTCTTCATGTTCAGATGACTTTTTTTGTTTTTGAAACAAAAACAGTACTGGTGGGTCCAGAGACTGTTGAACAGTAAAGGAATTATGGGTTATGGTGAGCAGGTGGGTGAGTGGAGCTGAGTCCACAAAAAGATCAGCCATGATTTTAGTGAATGGCAAAGCAGGCTTGACACGCTAGATGGCCTATTCCTATTTCTTGCGTTCTTGGGAAACTCAGCAGGCCTGGCATCTATGGGAAGAAATCAAATTTGTTGTTTTTTGTCTCCTGGAAATGAATAGTATATCTGTATTCACTTTTCCTAAACCTGTGTGTATTACTTAGCTATGAATGTTAACTAACAGTTTAGTGTTTTTTTTAAACTTAGCCCCTTGTTTTGAAATTGTGGTCAAAGTAAGTTTTTCTCCAATTAGTGAAATTTATAGGAAAGAAAAGGAAGCTGAAATTAGCAAAACAAGCTGCAGATGCTGGAAATGAGCAAACAAACAGATTGCTCTTCCCCTCCACCAGTGCTGTCAGACCTGCTGAGTTTTTTCAGCAGAGTTTTTTTTTGTCCAGCAATTTGTGTTTTGGAAGCTGATATTGGCCTTCATCCTGAGAGATTAAAAAAAACCCAAATTCTCAAGACAGTAGGAGGCAGGATTAGGGTAGGATTCCTAGATGATGAGCCTTTTGTTGCATTTGTATCCAGTAGTGAAGGAGACTCTGGTTCAAGAATTGTATGTTGTGAAAAATTTGCCATGAAAGACAGTAAAGAATAGGAGGCTGAGAGTTTTTGCTTGGTGATAGATGGTCAATGGATGAAAATCAAAAATTGAATGGATTAGACCTCTTTTGGTCTAAATTGGCTTGATCAAGAGTCTGTGTTTCTGAAGAATTTCATAGATATCAGATTTCAATTGTTCCTGAACAGAGTCTATAAAAATGTGGTTATTCTGTCTCTGCCTTTTGTTTGTGCTTACATCATCTAGGTTCTCTCTTTGCCCCTGCAGTACAAGGTGAGCTGAAGAAGCTTGATGAACCATAAGGTGGCATAATCAAGTTTGTTTTTAAATTTTTCATAGGAATTGGATATCCCTGGCTGGGTCAACATTAATGCCTATCTGAAATTTGCCCAGGAGAAGGTGTCAGTGAGCTGCTGTGGTTTGTTGCAAGTGTACCCACAGTTCTATTAGGCTGACAAAACAGTGATTCCAGTTCCAAGTTAGAGTACTCTGAGGGGAACTCACAGGTGGTTGTTTTTCATGCATCTGGTCCCCTTGTTCTTTTTACAGTGGTAGAGGTCACAGGTTTGGAAGCAGCTGTTGAAGCTTGGCTACATTACTGCAATGAATCTTGTGGAATATGCATTGCCGTCACTGTTCGGGATGAGTGGTTGGTGTCCAAGTTTCTTTTGTCCTGGATGATTTCAAGCTTGTGTTGGTGCTGCAGTTGTCCAGGTAGAAGTGGAAAGTATTTCATTATACTCATGACTTGGGTCATGCGGATGGTGGACAGGAGGGGGTGAGTTAATTTCTTCTTAGCTTTTTATTGACCTGTTCTTGTGTTACCCTCCAGCTTTGGATTTGTTACTGCTCCTTGACGCAATTATTGATCAAATGCGGCTTTGTAACGGACCTTGCATATGAAGTAGTTGAACTTTTGAACGTGTAAAATACATGAATAAAATAGAAGAAATGAAAAGTTTGGAGCAGAAAGTTCTGAGTAATTTTACTCCAAATGGAAAAGTAGTCAGGTTGAGCTGGAGCTGAAGCTTTGTAATCGAGGAAATGTAAATTGCCGTTATCACAGATCCGGTGACAAATCTGTTGGATTTCGTAACTTGTTTACTTATGTGCTCAAGGTGGATTCAGTTGCAGTCGTTGTGGTAGGATTTCTTATTTTAAAGACCGTGATAGTTTGAAAGTGATTTAGAATTTTTAAAAATCTGACGTGTAAAGCTAGAGCTCCATTTGTTTCCCGACTTAGACCAAGATGCTGTACATTTTTATTAATGGCCAAAAAAATGCTAACTTGCGAATAGCAAAATGTCATGTTCCAGCTTTGCAAATCTATAAAGCTATGCTTCAAAATTGCAATTCTGCCTGCTTTGTTATGGAAGCTGTAAGCTCATAGCCTGACTGTGTGTGCGCGTGCGCGCGCGCACGCTCTGGGTTTTATATAAAAATCTTGGCAAAATGTAATGTCGGATTTTGTTGCGAAATGTGAATTAGTACAATTGTTTGTTTGATTTGTCCCAAAGGTGAATCAGAAGTATGGCCAAATTTTTAACATGATTTATACATAGTGGTATACATCTAAACGTGCTTCAGCTGAAGTAATGGAACAAGTTGGATCACATTTTGAGCGGTTACCTGCTGGGAGTTAAATGAGAGCTGTAGATTCCTAACTAACTGATGTTGAGGGTAATTTACAGTTGCAAAGTAGATTGCCTGAAGGGAGACAGTCCTTTGAACTCAGCAATTTACAAAAGTTTAAAAGTACATGTCTTGCTAATGTTTAAAGTCCTAAGTCCTGAGACCAAGTTAGGTCGTGAATGGCAATTTCATGTTTCTGTGAATATTGTTATTTGCTACGGAGTTAATTGCAAAAGAAAGTAAAGCTCCCGTGGATGTGCTGTTTGGCTGAGGGAATTGGTGATAGGAGGAGGCTGGAATGGAGAAAGTATTGCACTGTGGAGTATGATCGATTTAAATGACAATCTAGCTTTTTCATTCCCTTCCTTTTCAGCTATATTTTTAAATGTTTATAGTTCCAAAAACACATTGGTCATAGTACCTGTTGCTGGCATTAGTTGCCTTCTCACATGTAGGTGACCCATGTCAAATCTCTTAGGATGCCCGGATGCTCAAATGCTCCAGCTACAATGAATTAGCTTTGTGTTCAGTTATTGTTGTCAATTCATATTATGGGGATTTTAAGCCTCTAGTTTGTTAACCCATTTTGTTCAGTTCCCTTCTTTTCACCTGATTGTCCAAGAGGTACTATTACTTTCCTTTGCTATGCAATCTATTCCAACAAGTCTGTTTTGTAACAGTTTTAAAGCTGACCTGATATCGGATCCAAGATTGCCTCAACTTTGTCACTGACATTGAGTCTAAACGTAACTGTTGCTACTAATAGGATGTTGAAGCTATTGCTGGGTGATGGATGTACAACTCCAATGACAAAGGTGTTTATGCTATATAGTAGTTGAGATCAGGGCTGCTGATACAGTAAGTCAAATTCTATCTTGTAAGATTTTGGATTTTTTGTACCTTTTTTTAGAATGAGGTTCTGGCCTGGTCACCTTTTTTTCATGGTTAAAAAACTTTGCTTTAAAAAAATGGTGCATATAATTAGCTCTTGTGGAATTGGTAAGGTGTATAATTGTATTAAATTCTTGCACAAAAAAGTTAAATAGTCACGTTTTTTGCCTTCACTTGGTTTTACAAGCAATTATACCACTCTTTGTTAGGGGATTCTTGTTTTGAATTTCATTGTTTATAAATATTTACATGTAGTTTTCACGGTAAAGCACTTTTTATTATTGACACAAAGCATTGGAATTAATATTTGTAGTTAAAGTACATAGTACTTGAGAGAAACTGAATAATTCATATATCTACTTCAAGTCTATAAATGGAAGTGCGAGGAAGGAATGTTGACTTCACAAATCGCATATTAGGTGACGAGTGGTATTTGTATGTTTTTTTGGTAAAAGAAGTTCAGAGTGGATTTGGAGAGAGATAAAGGTGCATATAAACGAAAATGTGACTTAAATTTTGAGTATAATACAGACTGTTTCCGAAAACTTGCGTTCAGTCATTGTTTCTAAGTAGTTGAGCTGGAAGTGTGTATAAAAGTATGATATATGTCAGAACTTTGTCACTTCCCTCTAAAATAAAAAATTGCTGATCCATTCCTCATGAATTGAGCCAGAATTTGACGTTTGGGGATTTCCATTGTTTCACAATTTAATGGGAAATTTGTTTGGGATATAAATAACACATTTGGTGAACTAAGATTATTTACGTGCAGCATACAGCAGAGCAATTTGCTAGATTGAAATTGCAGCAATCTTGTGATGGTTGAATCTCTTTAGTGAGAACATTGCAAATTTAACAGCGGAGAGGCTTGATTAGTCTATCCAATGATACCTGCAGCTGCCAAAAATAGTTTCCAGCATTCTGTACTAAATTTACCAGCAAGTAGTTGCTGAACAAAATTTTCTGATGTTCAGAATAAATTGTTGAAATTTTTACCTGGTTTGTTCTCGCCACTTCCTTTTTTTTGTCAGCTTCAGCTAACGTGTCATTTTTAATTGTTCGACCACATTTTCTCCAAGAAGGTAGAGGCCAGTCTTGTCCTTTGAATTGTTGTTGTCTGGGATGATGGTATTGGGTAGGTAATGTCAGCATTTTGCCCCTGTAACAGTAAAGGAATACAGTATATCTAATAGGCATTGTATGACTTGGAAGTGGAGGTTTACCTTTGAATTTTTTGTTCTTTCCCCCCTCCCTAATAGAGATTGCAGGGCTAGGAAGAGCAGTTGAAGGATCCAGTACATAGTGGATAAAAGATGATAATGGAACCAAGTTCTAAATTCAACTGAGTGTAACCATTGTTCCAATGCGAAATATATATTCAGGTTTCTTCGTAGCCATTTTCCAAACCTGCGTTTCTGGTTTTCCCATGCCTGTAATTAATGCATTTGAGATGCATAATAGACGAGCCAGGACCTGATGGGTTTTGTGAAATATACTGATTCTTCCGAAAACTTGTCTTCAGCTTGTTTTAGTGGTAACACTGCCTTGAGTTAGATATTTTAGTTTCACAGTTTACATCAAGACTGGATGACATTATCTAAGCTTGCATTTCTGATAGACACACAGAATATACTGCACTCCAAAGTGCACGCTGTAGGTAGGAAGAGCTTTAAAAATAAATTCAATTATTACTGCATGGAAGGAAGCTGTATGGTACATTGCCTGTATCAGCTCTCTAAATGAGCATTGTATTGTACAGCATAGAAACAGGCCCTTTGGCCCATCGTATCTCTGACTAACAAATGTTAAACTACTTCAGTCCCATTTACCTGCACTTAGTCCCTCATCTATTATGGCCTGGCATTTTAAGTGCTCATCCACATGCTGCTTAAATGCTGAGAATATTTGTCTAAGGCAGCATGTTCTATATATCCATGACCCTCTGAAAATTTTCTTTCCTCTGATCCTGTAAGCCACTTGTTCCTCACCTCAAACTTTTTTTTGCCCTCTGATCTTGGACACATCTGCCACAGGGAACAGATTCTCATGATCTACTTTTCTGTCTCATTTTGTATGCCTCAATCAGATTTCTCTCTCCTCCTTCTCCACCCCCCCCGCCCCCCGGAAGCTTCCTGCTCAAAGAAAACAAGCTACATCTATCCATCCTCTGCTTAACTGAGACTTTTCATCCCAGTTAACATCCTGGTGAATCTACTTTGCACCCTGTCTAGTGCATTCACATTCTTCAGATTTAGTGTGACAACCAGAACCGCACATAGTATTCCATCTGTGGCCAAACCAATGTTTCGTAAAGTTGTAACAAGGCTCCCTTGCTGCTATATTGTGTTCTGCTTAATGAATACAGCCATCCCTTATGCCTTCATTACTATCTACCTGTGCTGACACTTGCAGTTAACAGGATTTAATTCCATCTGTTGGTTGCCCATTTACCAACTGGTCAAGATCAGACTGTAGTCTGAGACGATCCTTGTCGATATCAACAAGATCACCACACTTGCCATCTGAAAACTTGGTAATTGGACTTTTTACATTCCCATTCAAGTTGTTAACTTGTGTAACAAACACCTAAGGGTTCAATTTGCTAATCTGTGATACACTGCAGCTCACAGGCTTTCAATTACAAAAAAATCTTCAGTCATGACACTCTGCCTCCTATTTGTAACCCAGTATTTTTTTCTGTTGGATCCAGTTTGCCAACTTGTCTTGGATCCCAAGGGCTCTTTAGCTTTTGGATCAGCCTTTCATGTAGGACCTTTTGTCAAAGGCCTTGAAGTCCATGTAAATCACATCAACAACACTAGCCCCAACAATATGTTTAGTCACCTTTTTTTTAAAGCAGGTCTGTTTAAATTTGAGACAAGATCTCCCTCTAACAAATCTGTGCTGACTATCTCTCTCATCAGTTCTTGCCTTATTGATTAATCCAGTCCTTTACATTCCAGTTAGGCTTGCATCAAAGGTAGGCAATCACCTGGTCTGTCCCTGCTGCCCATCTGGAGCAAAGGAAACCTGTTTAGCTATCCTCCAGTCGTCTGGCAAATGAAATATTAGATATATCCACCAAGGTCGTAGTGAACTCTTCCCTTGCCTCCCATAGCAGCTTGGATACATCTCATCTGTCCCTGGGGTTTTAGGTACCTAAATGCCTGCTGTGTTCATCCAGCTTCACACTTTGTTATCTTAAAACATCTTAATACCTCCTTTATAAATCTTGGAATGTGTTATAGAACCTCACCATCTTATCTGAGATCCCTGACTACCATCAGTCTTGTCTGTCAATACAGATGAGAATTCTTTATTTAAAACCCTGCTCATGTTGCTGGCAACATATGCTCCCTTTGCTCTCTATCAAGTCTCTTTTCCTGATAATCTTGGTAGTTTTTAATATACTCACAGCCTTTTTGGGGTTTTTCTGGATCCCATCTGACAAAGATATTTTGTGGCCCTTTGCTTCCTAATTTCCTCTCTAAACAGCGTCCTGCATTCTGTACTTTGGAAGGGACTCCTCTGTTTTTAATGCATTGTATCTGACATGTATGCTTCCTTTTATCTTTTGACGAAAGCTTTGGTGTCTCTTGACATCCAGAGTTACCTGGACTTACTGCCATTGCCCTTGCCCTTTGTGCATGTTGGCCTTGAATTTACATTCTACTGTGCTTAAAAGATGCTAATTTCCTCTCTCTTTTTTCCAAATGTAGATTTGCCTGCAAGTAGCTGTTCAGTCTGCTTGCCAGATCTTGTCTAATCATATTGAAATCTGTCTTGTCTCAATTCAGTTTCTGCCCTATCCTTATTCCTTTTACATAATGATGTTGAAACTCAGTCATGGTGACAATCCCCAAAATGTTTTCCCACCGAAGCTTCAACCGCTTGATTGACTTCATTCCCAAGGATTAGGTCTGGCACTATCCCATTCCTAGTCAGGGTATTGATGTACTGGCATGAAAATGTTTCTTGGATAATGTTTAAAAACACCACCCCGATCAAACCAGTTCTCACTGAGATGAGATAATAAGGTGTAGAGCTGGATGAACACGGCAGGCCGAGCAGCAAAGCTGATGTTTCGGGCTTGGACCCTTCTTCAGAAATCCACTTCACTTCTGATATGGGTGGTGGGGGGTGGTGAGTTTGGGTAGGATGCTCTTCAGGGAGTTAGTGTTGACTTGTTGGGCTGAATGGCCTGTTTTCCTACTGAGTAGGGACTCGACAAACAACACTTTGGAGGGTGTACCTCAGGGTGGTAGGAGTGCAAAATGTACTGTGGGGGGGATTTTGCTGTGTGGGCCATCAACAGCAGAATTGTACTCGACAATCTGTAATCTCATGGCCTGTTTATCCCCACCCAACCATCAAGCCAAGACATCACCTGCTTAAATGGAAATTGCAGCAAGACGACATGCCAGGAATAGCACCAGGCATACCACTTCCAAGTTACCCTGGTGAAGCTATTAAACAGGACTACTTGTGGTTTGAGTGATAATGGGAACTGCAGATGCTGGAGAATCCAAGATAACAAAGTGTGAAGCTGGATGAACACAGCAGGCCAAGCAGCATCTCAGGAGCACAAAAGCTGATGTTTCGGGCCTAGACCCTTCAGTTGCAGTAGGAGAGAGATTCCCTGAGGTTGGTTCCCCTGCAACTGCAGGAAGTACTACACTTGCCCCCACACCACCTCCCTCACCCCCATCGCAGGCCCCAAGATGACTTTCCATATTAAGCAGATGTTCACCTGCACATCTGCCAATGTGGTATACTGTATCCATTGTACCGGGGGAAACCAAGCGGAGGCTTGGGGACTGCTTTGCAGAACACCTCCGCTCGGTTCACAGTAAACAACTGCACCTCCCAGTTGCGAACCATTTCAACTCCCCCCACCCATTCTTTAGATGACATGTCCATCATGGGCCTCCTGCAGTGCCACAATGATGCCTCCCGAAGGTTGCAGGAATAGCAACTCATATTCCGCTTGGGAACCCTGCAGCCCAATGGTATCAATGTGGACTTCACCAGCTTCAAAATCTCCCCTTCCCCCACTGCATCCCAAAACCAGCTCAGCCTGTCTCTGCCTCCCTAACCTGTTCTTCCTCTCACCCATCCCTTGCTCCCACTCCAAGCCGCACCTCCATCTCCTACCTACTAACCTCAGCCCACCTCCTTGACCTGTCCGTCTTCCCTGGACTGACCTATCCCCTCCCTACCTCCCCACCTATACTCTCCTCTCCACCTATCTTCTTTTCTCTCCATCTTTGGTCCACCTCCCCCTCTCTCCCTGTTTATTTCAGAACCCTCACCCCATCCCCCTCTCTGATGAAGGGTCTAGGCCCGAAACGTCAGTTTTTGTGCTCCTGAGATGCTGCTGGGCCTGCTGTGTTCATCCAGCTCCACACTTTGTTACTTGATGTGGTTTGTTGTCCCGCAGATGTTGTATTACCCTGTGGGGTAACATCAGTGTAGCCTGCATTGAGGTGCTGTTGTTTTCCCGCTTACCATTTAAACTATGGTGTTTGTTAAATGACAGGTGGGAAAACACAACAGTACTTGTTTGCAGGCTACACTGATGTTACTCAGAAGAGTAACGAAACATCTGTGGAACAGCAAGCCAACCAACCCCATCATCCACATCCCAAGCTACAAATCTACTCTAAAACCTTCGAGGACTACTTGCTTGTCAAACAGCATAAGTAGCAAGTGATACTGGGTGATGATTTGGCCTCTATCAACAGATTGGATCTAACCTGCGCAGCCCTGCCACATTGAGTTGTGAATAGTGGTGTACAATTAAACTACTCAGTGGAGGAAGAAGCTTCACGAATATTGATGGAAGAGTCCAACACAAGCATCAAAATAGTATTCAGCCAGAAGTGCTCAGTGAATGATCTGTCTTGGCCTCTTCCAATGGACCCCAGTATCACTGGTTCCAATGTCAGCCAATTCCAACTATTTCTTGCTGTCACGTGGACTTTATGGAGGCATTTGGATACTGCTAAAAGCTATGGGCTCTGTCAACATTGCAGCAGTAGTACTGAAGACTAGAGTTCCAGAAGTTTCTGTTCCCTGGCCAAAGTGTTTTCTTTCAGTATAGTTATAGCACTAGTGTCTACCTGAACAATATGGGAACATTCCCAGGTATGTCTTGCGTACCAAACAGGAGGACAAACCCAACCCAGCAAATTACCACCCCACCAGTCTGCTGCCCATCAGGAAAGTCATGAAAGGTGTCTTTGGCGCTATCAAGCGTACCTCTTCACCAATACCCTGCTCAGTTGGATTTAGCCAGAGCCACACCTGACCTCCTCACAGCCTTGGTTCAAACTTGGACAAAAGGTGAATCCCTGAGGTAAGGGAAGAGAGACTGGCCTTGGCTTTGAGGAGCCCTAGCAAAGCTGGAGTTAATTGGCGTTGGTGTAAACTTTGTACTGTCTATGTTGTACTGCAGCAAGATTTGGATAATATCCCAGGCTTGGGTTGACAATGGGAAAGTTAACATTTCTGCCTAGCATTTGATGTGGCAATGACCGTCACCAATAAGAGACAATCTAGTCACCACCTCTTGACATGGAATAATATTAGCAGCCCTGAATCCCCAACTATCAATGCCCTGGGGATTACCGTTTGACCTGAAAGTCAACTAGATTTACTACCCAGCAAAAACAGTAGTTACAGCAGATCAAAGGCTCCTTAGAATTCTGTGGTAGGTAACTCCTGTTCTGACACTCCAAAGACACTGTCTACAATCTACAAGGCACATGTCAGGAGTGTGATTGAATATGCACTATTTGCCTGGGTGGGTGAAGCTCCAACAATGCTCAAGTTTTGACACCATTCAGAAGAAAGCAACCTCCCTGTACTTAATTTGACACTGTATTCACTCCCTCCTCCACTAATGGCCAGAAACAGCAATGTGAGCAATCTACAAGATGGACTGCAGAAATTCATCTGAGATCCTTAGACAGCCCATTTAACCCCATGACAATGTCAATCTAGAAGGACGATGGCAGCATATACATGGGAACACCCCTGCCTAGAGAGATCCCTCCAAGTCACTCACCATCCTGACTCAGAAATGCATTGCTGTTGCTTCACTGTCGCTGGGTCAAAATCCTGGCATTCCCTCCAGTACTGTTGTGTGGCGCTCAGTACAGCACATGGACAGAAGCCGTTCTAGATGCACCACTGCTTTGTCAAGGGAAACTAGGTTGAGCAAGAAAAGCTGGCCAGACAGCAATGCACATGTCACAAGAATAAATAGTAAGAACAAAATACTAGTCAGAATGTGAATTTGCAGTCATAGGAATCGGAAGAATGATTTCATCTACTGGTGAATAGGAACCACTGAATTGCCTCCTAGTTTTGTTTGCCTATAACTTTTATTTTTCCCCAGTCTGTGTGAGGGACTGATTTTTTTTATGAAGGAATTTGAAGATTTAACTAGTGTTGTACAGTTTACAACTGTTTACCAGTAACTTAAGTCTAACTGGTTGTAGTGAATAACAACATTTAAGTACAGAAACTTGGTTTGGGCTTTCTAACAGCTTCTGAAAACTGGATAAACTAAATTTCTGTGTGTACTTAAAAATCCTCTAACTTTTTTTGCAATGACTCTAGGAATTGTCACTTGATTTCCAGCAGTCCACCTTTAGTGAGGCATGATAAAAGGGCAGAGGGGACGCAAGTTTGAATTGTTTACAGGAGATTTGTCTGTCTGCAAGCAAAATGGGGGGGGAAAAATCAGATGGTTGTACTAATTCTCTGAAATGGACTGGGTTCGGCATGCAGACAGCCCAGCGTGGAGAAGGTCAACTGTGAGGAGGATGCAGTGAATTCAGTATGGTTTGGACGAGTTGAGTGGGCCCATGCTTGGTGGATGAAATATAAGATGGATAAATGAGGTTATCCACTTGAGCAAAAACCGATCTTTTTTTATTATCAGATGCTGATTAGATTGGTAAAGGGGGGGGGGGGGCGCTGCACTGCAAACTGTGTGTGTGTGTGTGTGTGTGTGTGTGTGTGTGTGTGTGTGTGTGTGACAGTGAAGAATGGTATGTTAGCCTTCATTAGTGAGAGGATTTGAATAGGGGAGCAGTCATGTCTTGCTGCAATTATTCAAGATCTCTGGTGAGACCACCTGGAGTATTTTGTGTAGTTTCTTTATTCCTTTATCCTGGCTTTGGAAGGAGTGCAACAAGAGTTTATTGGGTTAATTCCTGGGATAGCATTTCTGATGTATGAAGAAAGCCCTAACCCATGTTGACTGGAGTTAAGCAGAATGAGGGGAGGGATTGCGTAGAAGCCTGTAAAACTTTTAGGATCAGTCAAGGTTGAATGCAAGTTGGATGTTCCTGATGATCTAGGAAGATGAGAACCAGGGGTCACGGTGATAAGAATACAGAATGGGCAATTTAAGATTTAAGGAATGTCTTGCCTCACCTTTCTAGTGGTGAGCTTGTGGAATTTCCTACATCAGAAAATGGTTCAGGCTGAAACATTAAGAGCTAACCCTTGAAAAGATTCAAAGAGCTCTAGGTGTATGGGGAGAAAGTATGAAGTACTGAGTTGAACGATCAACCATGACCGTACTGAAGGATGGAGCAGGCTTGAACAGCTGACTGTCCTCTCTTCTGCTTTCTATCAAGTGTCAGCGAACATTTTTTAAGTGATCCATTTTACAAGAAAGGACTGCTGGTAAAACGGATTGGGGGGTGGGGGGGAGGGCAACTTCAACGGGGTGCAAATGGATGAGAGTCGGGTAAACTAAAGCCAAGTTAACAATGAAAGGTTAAACTGAATGATGGGATTTTTTTAAAGGAATGAGTTAAAATGCTGCAATATTTCCATAACACAATGTAGGATGATGAAATCCAGGGTTGCTTGGATGACTGAAAAATCAGAGCACAGTGGAAAAGGTCCACACGACCAACATCAGATGGGTAATACAATTGTGCATGTGCATCATATTCAACCAACTGGCATACGTGGACACCCAGGTGTTGGTGCCCCTGTCTCCCATCAATCTAATCAGCAGTTTAGATAATTTGTTCTCCTGTTTTAGCTGAAGTGGATAACCTCACATTTCATACATTTTACACTTCATACACCATGTGTGTGACCACTCAATTAGTCCAATTGGCAAACATGTTAAGAATCTGAAGCTCTCTCTTGTCAATGTTAAAATGGGGAAAATTCTTTATCGGGTGGTGGGCAGTTCACATTTGGAATATGCCACAAAGTCATGGAGGAAAATTCTGCTCTTGGCTTTCAAAGAGGCATTAGATAAAACCTTGGCTAACAATTGCATGGGGAGGTAGGGGAGGGGAAGGAGTTGGTGGGGTTCAGGAGTGGATAGGAGTGTTCACTGTTGAATAGCAAAATAGAAGTATAAGCATTTTTATTGATTTTCTAGCATCTTTTGAATTCATTAAAAAGAGCTGATAAGACCTAAAGTCAATTTTCTTTTCTTGTGATTCACCTTGTTCAATGTAGAATTAATATCTTGGAACAGCCAATAACAAAAGGCTGGCCCTTTGATGTTTTATTACCACTGCTAGTGAGGGTGGACAAAGGTAAAATGTTTTTGCTCTTGCTTCTTTCTTTACAGCAAAACAGACTCTCAAACTTAAACTTGAACTGATTCCAAAAATTTGGTACACAATGAATGGGCTGTGGAAGAGCTGAACCTAGATATTGGTGATGATGCTGGTATGGCATTGGGATACTCTTTGAAAGAATCTGTTCAGATTGGCAAGATATGGTGAATTGACTTTTTAAACTACAGATGTTTTTGTTATAATGCGTGTTTTTATGAACATGTATTGGCTGTAAGACGATTGAATAATGGATGCTGTTTGGATAACACAAACTTTCTACTGTGCAGTATAGTGCTTTTGCCTAGAGATATCCCTGAAACACTCTTTCCATAGTGGTTTTTTTCTCTACAGCATGCGATTGCACAAGAACACAAGTATGTTATGAGAATGGCCTGTATTATGGATTGATTTATTTTGAATTTCATGGATTGTCTCAACTGCTTCTAAGTTCGCTAAACTGTCTAAATGTTAAGAATTTTTAGAGCAGGTTGTTGGATGTGGATTGGCCTGAAACTTGAGTGAGGCAGAAGCTCTTAGTTTAAAAGCTTTGTAGTTAGAACAATTGACCAGGCATAAAATGTCCCTGAAGAATGACATGTTTAGTGATGTATTGGTCTAATGTGTGTATACATTGTGTGGTATGACCACCTTCACTTTGTTACTTAGAACTAGCAAGAAAATTTTAATAACTGTAGTGTTCTTCTAAGAATGCTTGGGTTTTTTCGTCTCAAATCAGTGACCACCCTTTGTTTTTGCTTTAAAATGTAAAATCTTCACCAGTTCTATTATCTCAGCAAAGGCACGAAATATCAAAGTTTTTAAAAAATTTTTCATGTCAGGCATAGGTTCCAAAGCATTTCCTCTTCAGTGTGACTATGGTGGTCCAGGTTAGTTAATTAGCAAGCTTGTGTGAGTTGTAAGTTTTCTTTTTGTATCTAGTTTGAGCATATGTTTTGAGTTAGACCCATTTTTGACACCTTTTTCTGATGTTCCTCTTTTTGTTAGTGTGCAATTGCTACACCCATTTTTTTCCTCCCAGTGGAAAAAGCTGTCAGAATAAATTGCAAGCCTAGTTAAAGTCAACAACTTATGACCCTGAACAATAGGGTGGGGGGAGAGGTGGGAAGCAGGACAAGCTCGATTTTAAAAATCAAATCCCTGCTAGATATTACTTCTGAACTGGTTAATGTTAGATGTGTCACTAGTGATAATTGAGTTTAAAACTGATTAAGACAAGCTGGAAAGTATATGCATGTGGGTAGAATCTGGCTGTGACAGTATTGGATTGACTCTGATATACAGTGTCTGATTTTCATTTCCATTAGTATTAATCTGAAAATTCAGCTTCCGCAAATGCGGAGTCAATCCAATATTGGCGGTTTTTTGTTGTAGCTCCCCATACAGGTTTCCATGATGTGATATCAAATGCATATTAAAATGCATGGCCTGGTTCTGCCACTAGAGGCTCTCAATGAACTACGTAACTTCCAATTGTAACTCAGAAAACAAATGCTACCATGATATATCAACAGAACCCCACAATTCCCTGCAACAACGCTAAGACTGCTGATTTGGTTGTTCAGCTTGTGTTACTGCATTTTCATAGTAATAAAATGCAATAGAAGGTGTGTGACATCATGAATATTAGTGTTGTGACAATAGTGACTTCTGAATTTTGCAAGTCTTGCAAGTGGAGTTTGTCTGTACACTGGGACAGTGGTGTCTCTATTCCTGCTGCTGGAAGTATGCTGTGAATGCTACTGGTTTTCCCCATTGTTACTTTGCCCAATTCATCCGCATCTTGGAAGCATCCTGGCACGGCATCCCCTCAAAGCTGAGTTTAATATTTCAAGTCAATGGCTTTTCAATCAGAACTGACCAGTGCATTTTTGTTTTGGCCTGGTTTCCAGCATCAAGTAATTTTGGCTTTTTTTTTCTTTGAACACTGTCTTTTGTTTAAACACCCTTTTTGAACGTTTGGTTTTTTAAAAAGCTGTATAAATTTGAGTTTGTATTTAGGATACTTCAGCTTGATCCAATATGCAGTCTCTCGTGCATTTGGAATATTCCACATCTTCAGCCATTGAACTAGTTTTCGGAGCTGAGTTTCCTTCCACTTATCCCTTCTCTGCTGTTTTTCTTAGTGAAGACTGCACATTGTGCAGTTTGGATGAGGCAAATAGTTTATTTCGTTAATTCATTCAGAAACAAAGTACTGAATGCTCTGGCTGATTGCATTAGTTTTAAATAAGAATTAATGTTATGGCATAATTCTTTACACCAGTCTGCATTCTGTAATAGGCCTCTATCAGAATAAAACATCTCTGCAGTAAACCTAAGGTCGAAGAAAGTGTTATTGTTGCTGTTTGGTTTTTTTGTAGAAATTGATTTGATGGAATGTGAGCATTGTTGGCTAAACTGGTATTAGGCACTTGTCCCTAATTTCCCAGGAACCGAGTGGCTATGTCAGCTATTTCAGAGACCAACAAGTTGCTGACAGTCGAGAGCCCTGTGTACGCTACACTAGGTAATAGTGGGTGTGTTTTTTTCCCTCTCCTTTCTGCACCGCTCCCCCCCCCCCCCCCCCCCCCCGCCAATCTAAAGGACACGAATGAACCAGATTGGTTTTTATGACTTGAAAGTATGATCATGTGGTCATAGATTGTAATCTGAAATTAAAAGCAACAAAAATTGGCTTCTATTTTTGGGAGCACCATTTACAAAAGAAAGGAAGTGATGTTGAAAAGGCCATAGCTGAAGGATTGTGCATTGTTCTGAGTGCCCATGATATTAACAATACTATAAGGTGCAGTAAAATCTGCCAGTACTGCTGTGTATCCTGTAGTATTGCTTACAGTAAGGTACTGCAGTCTTTCCTGGTCATGGATTTTTATGCTGCACACTTGTTTTCCTGGATAGTGGAATGGCAGCCAAGAAGCTTGTGTTCTCTACCTCACTCTTTGCAGATGTGAACCAGTTGGAAACATGCTGCTTGTTTCCTAATTCAAGTCCATTCATTCGTATTTAATTTTTTCAAAATTTTCTCATACTAGCATGCAGGTTTGTCAATGGCTTTGCCCCACCATATCTTCTATAACCCATTCCAATCCTGTAATCTCCTCTGCTGTCCCGATTTTCTTCTGGCTTCCTGTGCTACCTCTGTTATAATTGCTGAACCATTGTTTTAGCCATTAATTCTGGAATTTATCTACTCTGCCTTTTAGGCCTCCCTCCCCTTCAGTTTGCCTTAAAACATTTGACTAAAGTAGGATCTTCGGTCATCTTTTGTAATATCTAATATGTTTATGTCAAATTTTGTTTAACATTACTGTGAAGTGTCTTGGGACAACTTAGTTTTAAGGCTTTTTTTATCATTTGATCTTTACATCCTGACAGTTCAATATTTTTTTTGATGTTACTTGATTTGTGATGTATATTGTTTGACACGATTGCTTTAAAAGCTGTTGGGGAAGAGCTTAGGCTGGCACAGGGGTGTGTGTAACAAGTGAGATTTTGGCTGGCAGCAGATGCCTGATTTTTGTTTCTGGAATTGTGACCAGTTGTGCATACCAAAAATGAGGAACTTTCAGATCTTCGGAAGGTGCATGGTGGCGTTTGCTCTCCTACACTCAAAAGGCCAGTATGGACTTGACGGGCCATTGGCCTCTTTTTTTTCCCTTTTACAGGTGGGGATTCAGTGATTCCGTGCAGAAATCCCGAGCACAATCTCTTCTGAACAGTTAATTGAAAGTTACCTATACACGTTAAGAGATTTTGTTTCAACAGGGCTTCCAATAAATTGCATGGCTGGTGACAAATGTTATGTTGCAGACCCCTTGCTGTGACTGGCTTGGAGAGTTGCTCATTTTAATTGGAAGAGGAGTCTGCTGAGAACAAGCTGCACAGCTGATTTCTTATTTCTAAAAAGAACGTCTTGACTTCAGGGTGAATTCTAATCTTTTTTCTGAAGAAGAACTGTCTCAAGGTGGCATTTCCTGAGCAAACTGCCTGTGCCTGTGTCCAATAATTAACTGTTTTAGTAACTCGTGCTTACTAAAATGCCTGGCTAATATTTTAGAACAAAATTGTGTTTAATTGGTCCATTTAGTTTGTGGAAAAAGTGCTTTTATGATGCGACCCAAGGAGTAGTTGGATTAGGACAAGGCTTGCACTTTTCCAGTTTTGGTCACAACAATGATTTGATTCCAACAACAAAACGTCACATCCATTGGATCAAACATGGATGAAGAAAGAACCATGGCATTGGGGGAGCTTACTTGACATCGTGCTCCCCAATTTTTCCTTGCAGCAGGTGCTTCTGCCCATGGCACTGGTAGGAGTGACCACTGCCAACAGTGTCAAGATAGGGCTAGCTTTACTTTTTGATTTTAAAATGCTTCATCGTGTTATGTGGCATTGACACCATGCAAAACGGGACAAATTTGGAAAAGATCTCGAGTAACCAGAAGGCAAAGTACAGGGCTAATAGTAAGATTCTTAGTAGTGTAGATGAGCAGAGAGATCTCGGTGTCCATGTACACAGATCCTTGAAAGTTGCCACCCAGGTTGACACGGCTGTTAAGAAGGCATACAGTGTTTTAGCTTTTATTAATAGAGGGATCGAGTTGTGGAACCAAGAGGTTATGGCGAAGCTGTACAAAACTCTGGTGTGGCCGCACTTGAAGTATTGCGTACAGTTCTGGTCACCGCATTATAAGAAAGATGTGGAAGTTTTGGAAAGGGTGCAGAGGAGATTTACTAGGATGTTGCTTGGTATGGAGGGAAGGTCTTACAAGGAAAGGCTGAGGGACTTGAGGCTGTTTTCATTAGAGAGAAGAAGGTTGAGAGGTGACTTAATTGAAACATATAAAATAATCAGTGGGTTAGATAGGGTGGATAGGTATAGTGTAGGTTAGATGGGCTTGAGATCGGTATGACAGGTCGGCACAACATCGAGGGCTGAAGGGCCTGTACTGTGCTGTAATGTTCTATATTCTATATTCTATATTCTATCTCGTCACTCCAAAGCCAGGCACCAGTGAGATGCTTGGGCCATCAGCAGCTGAAGTGTACACAAGTTCAGTCTTTTAATTCTTCAATTTAATTGGAATAAATGCCAATAAATATGTTCCATAAGCAGCCTAGGAAGGTGGTGAAAAAGAACTGTCCTTTTTGGATGTTGGCGAAGGGAAATGTCAAGGTTTAGAAACTGGAAGGACCCAAGTATAGCTCATAAGGTGTCATGAGCAATGATGAAGCTCAAGCAGAAAAAGAAGCTGTTGCAAGTGATATTCAAACATGAGCCAAACAAAGAATGGAGCCCTACAAGTGCAGCCCTATCCAGCTGGATGAGTGGAGATGTGTTGGAGGATTGTCATTGAAGAGAGTATAGATTAGTTTAGTTTTGTCATAGTCTTACTGCCTGTATATTCCTTCTGAAGAAGCAGAAGGATATATATTTGAAGAAATGAAGCCTATCCTGTGAACAGTGCTTTCTTTGTTCAAGACCTTGAAATAATAAGATCCTCTTTTATCAAATGATGGTGACTTTTTCCCCTAATTTTGCACCAATATGCTTTTTTTAAAATCAAAACTAGTGGGTTGAAGAAGGCAAGGTACCAGTCCTAAATGTCTGTTTTGCTGGTCCACTCAACCCTCCAGTCCTGCCATGCTGCTACCCTTAAAGCTGCCAAGTCACGAGCAGGTAACTGATCTATCATTTAGTGAGGCCAATACTAGTTGGCTTATTCGGTAAGGTGCTTTTTTTTTTAAAGAGATGGTACTTGGCATTAAAGGGAATCAAGTGCTGAGAATGTGACAAGCAAAACTAGACTGGATCAGTTTCTTGAACAGATGAGCATTGAATGGTTTTCTGCAACTGCTTGATTTATTTGCTTTATGTATTTTAAAAGCTATGATTTGGAGGGCCAGTTCAGATATAGCAGACTGGCTGCCTTCTGCACCATAACACCTTCTTGCCAATGCTGTGATTCTCTGGAATGATGTGAGAGTGCCACTTTTTTGCTAGATTAAAAGAATGAGGATTTTGGAAAGGTTGGTTCGTGGATTGTAGATGCAGTTGAATGTGGAAACATAGAGTAAGACATTTTACAAAGAACAGCCCGGAAAGTAACTGCATCTTGGGTAAGTTTTTTTTAAACCCAGATGTGAGAAGGAAGACTACTGGATAATGTCATTTAAAAATGTATTTCATGCTGTGTGCTTCATTATCTCTAAATCTGAACCTGTTTGGCTATGGAGGTTTTTTTGGTTAATCTTCAACTTTTGGAAGCTCTGACATCCAAAAAAGATGTTCCTCCACTCCCAGAATCTTTCATCTCCAAACATATTTTTTTTTGCAAACTCTCAAGCCTCTTAGGTGCGACGAAAGATCCGTGAACTGCTTACCACTCAATCACTTGCACTTTTCAATGCAGAAAAACTCCTCAGAATTAATTGGAACACTCAAACCATTTGTAGTTTTGCTACTAAATATAACACCTTTTTGTTTCAGTTTTTATATCATTACAAAACTGCTAATGCCCGTGCATATGTTTCATGTTAATACATGAATATTGCAACAGAATGAATTTGAAACATTTTGATGTTATAAAATGAATAATTTTCCAAGACACTCATGCACTCTAATATTAGAAGCAGTGGTGAAATAAATTGGTGATATAGATTTGTAAGCTTGTGCTTAATGCGTATCCCACACATGCGAGCTGGCGTGGTTGCATGATTTCATGGTGAGTAGTATGCATGATGATTCTGGCTTGTTCTCTTCCATGGTCTTGGCTATGGCTTTGTGCATTTAGTGACTTGCCTTCTGGACAGATCCACAGATTATCTGGAGAGACTATGTGGATGGCCAGTGTTCATGCACCATGGTTTGAGAACAACTCATCCAACAGTTACACTTGCTCTGAAATATACTGTTTGTTTTCCCCATCACTTTTGGTCTTAGAATTTATTTTAAGCTGAACCTTGACTAATTTTAACTAAGAACTGGTCCATCACCTTGAGCTATTTTTCTACCGATTAATCTAAAATAGGTTATTTTCCAGTCTACTGGGATCACTTCCAATTCAACACCTTTTTTAGTCTGAATCCAATTTATTCCTTACCATGTGGTCATTATTTCATAAGTACTGTATCGTAAAGTTAGTTTGCTTTTCTGCTTTACTCAGATATAGATGGACTACTGCATCCATTCCTTGTTAGGCACGCAGCAAACTGATTGTAAGGAATTCTGCGTTGTAAGAGCTAATCATTATTTTGATCTTTGCATTTATATATCTGACCAAGTGAACTAAGGAAGATGATATTGATTTCTTCTGAAGCTAGTTGGTGGCCTATTGTACTCATTTGTGTGGTGACGAATTATCTTCGTTTGGTCTGCAATGAAATACTTCAGTATCGTGAATAAAACTGAAAATACTTTGCACTGTGTTTCCACGATTCCACCTTTTTTTTTCTCTCTCCTTTCTTCCTCAAACCTTCTGTGAATGTCCCACTGGTGGAGGTAGATAGGTTTACCCCTTTGTGGGAAAGTGTAGGACCAGACGATGTGATCTTAGTCTTTGCCCTAACCCTTTACTAAGCGGAATCCTTGCTCTCAAAGTCAGTGAATCTGAAATTCTTGACTGCTGAGAGCATTTTAGGTTGTGACCGAGACTGTTCCAGGCAGGGGCAGATGGATTTTTAATGCTTATGGGAATCTAGGGCATGCAGAAAAAGTAAGTATGGAGTTGAGGATTCTTGGATCAGCCATAATCTCCTAGAAAGGCAAAACAGACTTGAGTCAAATGGCTGATTTCTACATCTTACAATCTAAAAGGAAAAACCAGCAAATTTAATCCTGTTAATTTGCTGCCCTGTTTTAGAAGGGTGCATGCCGTCCTATCTAATCTGTCTTGTTTTCTTTTTATTGTATATGCATTAGAAATTGAGACAGAAATCTTGACCATTCCTGTTGTAGTATTGCAAGCAGAGCATGTTGAAGAAACTCGGCAGATCAGGCAGCATCTGTGGAGAGAAAACTGAGTTAACAACGTTGAACCCAGTTTGACTTCTTCAGAACTCATTTCCAATCCAAAAAGGAGTTAGACCGTCAGTGTTACAGCTTGGAGACAAGCTCTTTGGCCCAAACTGATCTCTGCTGACCAGAATGCCCATCCGCACTAAGCCCATTTCCCTGCACTTGGCCCACATTCTTCTTTTGAAAATTTACTATCCATGTGTTTGCCCAAATGTTAACGTACTCTGCCTCAATTACTTCAGCTGGCAGCTCAATCCATATGCTTACTATCCTCACCATTATTTTTAAAAACAAATTTTCCCCTCAGGCGCCCATGTATCTTTGCTTAAACTGATGGCTGTAGTCCTCAATTCACCTTACCCTAGTTTAGAACTTGAACCTTTGGACCAGTTTTATCCTTGTCTGTAACTATTTTAAAATTGAAAGCAGAATGGTCACTGGTCCCAAAGTGCTCCCCCACTGTCACCTCAGTCACCTGTCCTGCCCTGTTTCCCAAGAGTAGATCACATTTAGCCCCTTCCCAAGTAGGAGTTGTATTGGATTTGAAGTGTTACCTTTTTTCTCTCTCCACAGATGCTGCCTGACCCGCTGAGTTTCTTCAGTGCTTTGTTGTTCCAGGCTTCCAGCATCTTTTTTGTTTGCCTCTTCTAGTATTGTATGTTCTCTTTGTTTTGTTTGGTTTTTTTAAATTGCATCTGCATTCTGTCATGTCTGTATCTCCCTCTGTTTTGACTGCTTTGTTCTCTTTGCCCCTCTCCTTGACGATTTTTTGAAAACATTTCACTAGCCATTTTAATTTTACATATGTCTACCATTAAACCATAGGTTCACATCAATACTGGAACAATGTATTGGGGGGAAAAAAATGTTCATGTGTGCTCATTGGCAAAGCTAGAATTTAACTGTTCCTAATTGCCTTTGAAACGGTGCTGGTGGGTCACCACCTTTTCAAGTGCTTGTGGAGGTGTGCACAAACAGTGCTGTTCGAGAGGGAGTTGATTTGACCCCATAACATGTACAACTACACAACCATTCTGTCAATCGTGATGCTGTATGGCTTGTGGGGGGTAGAGGGGCAAACCTTCTTCAACTAGTGCTGCCATGCATTTGCTTCCCTTTGACCTTCTAGGTGGTGGTACCTTTTTCAAACCTTCTAACTCTATCAGAGGAGGTTGAATATTCCTGCTCTTGTCCTTCTTCGCTCCAGTGAGAAAAGCCCTAGCTCCCTCAACCTTTTCTCATAAGACCTGTTCCCCAGTCCAGGCAGCAGCCTGGTAAATCTCTTCTGCATCCTGTATAAAGCTTCCACATCTTTCCTATAATGAAGTGACCAGAACTGAACACGCTATTCTAAGTGTCGTCTAACCAGCATAACCTTGCAGCTCTTAAACTGAACCCCCCTGCCAATGAAAGCCTGCACACCGTATGCCGCCTTTTACAATCCTGACAACCTGGGTAGCGACTTTGCGGGATCTATGGATGTGGATCCCAAGATCCCTCTGCTCCTCCGCACTGGCGAGAATCCTGCCATTACCCCTCTATTCTGCATTCAAACTTGACCTGAAATGAATCACTTGACACTTTTCTGGATTGAATTCCATCTGCGACAACTTCCCAGCTCTTCGTTCTGTCAATGTCCCCTTGTAACCTGCAACAGCTCTCCACGCTGTCCACAATTCCACCAAGCTTCGTGTCATCAGGAAACTTACTAACCCACCTTTCTACTTCCTCATCCAAGCCATGTATAAGGCTCATTAAAGAGCAGAGGTCCCAGAACCGATCTCTGTGAAACACCACTGGTCAATGAGCTCCAGGCTGAATACTTTGCATCTACTACCACCCTCTGTCTTCTATTGGACAGCCAGTTTTGTATCCAGACAGCCAAATTTCCCTGAATCCCATGCCTCACTTTCTGAATGAGCCTACCATGTGGAACCTATATCGAATGCTTTGTTAAAATCCATATACACCACATCCACAGCTGTACTTCCATTGATGTGCTTTGTCACATCCTCAAAGAATTCAGTAAAGCTTGAGGCATGACTGTTCCTCCTCAAAGTCATGTTGACTATTTCTAATGGAACTGTTTTTCCAAACAATCAAACACTACCTTTCAGAATCTTCTCCAATAATTTGCCCACCACAGAAGAAAGACTGGTCTGTAATTTCCAGGATTATCCCTATTCCCTTGACAACAGCCCTATTACTTCTGCACCTTTCCAAAATCTGTCTCCCAATCTGTTCCTCAATGTCTGGTATCTGCTGAATTAGCTCATTATCTTGGCGTTGTAATTGGCTGTTCTTGCCACGATTCCTCAGCATTGTCGCAATGGAATTAAGATTGTCCCTTCTCACTGGATGGATGGCATAACAGCCACCATTGGGAGGGACTGTCACATTTTTTTGGGTGGATGTATGGAAGCTGCTGCTAAGGCAGGTATCCTCCACCACCACCACTCCAAGTTCTCCTGCCTGCAGGCAGTGAACCTTGGAGGATACTACTTTTACTCTGAAACTGTTACTGTTCACAGGTATGAGCACACAACAGGTGGAGTAAGATATTTTTGATAAAGAATGTAAAGCTTGGAGAACAGAAACTTGAGTGAGAGGTGAATTCATTTCACTTGCATAAATTTAAGTATTTGCTAGTATGGATTGCAAAGACCTATTTCATTTTAATAGAAAAGTCGATAGCTGGGTTAGAAGTATACAAGTATTGAAACAGCATTAAGGATTAAAGAGTTGAATCATTCTCACCTAGAATATGCCAAGGCTTGGAACTTGCATACCCGTAGTGGTAGTGGCAGAAACACTCCTCCGTACAGGAAAACAAACCTACATTTTGAGGTATTGTAGTGTACAGGGCTACAGATCAAGAGCTGAAAAGTTGGGATTAGACCAGATAGCTCACATTCCAATAGCACAGACATGATGGATTTAATGATCTCTCCCATGCTGCAAATTTCTATTTTACTATTGTGTTGAAGCCACTTGGTAGTGCTACATTTGTGGAAGCAGGCTCAGTAACTGCTCTGACCTTTTTTGTTGACATATAACATTCTCTTGCTCATGGGATAAATCTGAGTTTTGGGATGTGTAATTGAAGAATATTGAACCTGTTATATATTGCAAAGATTAAAGCTGTTTTTTGTGTTTGTGGAGAATTGTGAACCTGACATTGTAGCAGAAGAACAATGCTCTATTTACTTTAAGCTGGTTTGTATAGTCAGCAGAAGGCAACATTGTAAGGTTTCCTGCTATCTCTTGTAAATAGTCCATTGGATTTGCAATCAATACTCATCAAATAGGGCCAAACATGATGCTGCAGTACAGATGAACAAATAGGTGTTTTGAATGGGAGCTGATTCAATGACTGTGTGTACTGCTGCAGTGTTGGTTGTTTTCGAAGCAACTGCAGTGCCTGGTGCATTGCAGGGAATAGAATGACACTCTGCGAGCTCAGTATACATAACGTGGTTTATTTGTCCCTTGCCTTTACTGCTTTGATTAGCCTGTCACTACTTCCACACTGTAGTTTTACAGTCGATGCTGCAGAAATCTGGAAAAACTGACAGCTGCAGACTGAAACTGGCTGCTTTTGTTTTTCAAAAAAAGTAAGCTGACTTGAATTGATGAAATTTCATCAAGTAGCAAATAGTTTTTAACATTTTAAGGTTTGAACAAAGATTTTCTTCCTGATAAAAGCTGCTTTGAAAACTTGGGATTAATTTTTTTCAGTATCATGAAAGCAATTTTAAAAAAAATCTGTTTCTGGGATCTATTGCAGAAAGGTAGGGAACATACAAGCTCCAGTCCTGTTCCATTTTTTAAAAAAATGTGAGCTGTGTTGAATTATAGAGGGGAGGGCTACAACACTGCTCTGTAGAACAGAGGGAAAGGTTAAGGTAGGCTGATGGGGAGAGAGTTTCTTGAGGCACGTGGGTAATAGAGTAGGTTTTGTGGTGGTAGAGAAAGGAATTGCATTCTTGTTTGGGGGTTAAAATCACAATCTTTGAGGCCAGGAATGATTGGTTTGCATCTTGGTGTATTCTAGAATAGTTGAAGCTGAAACTTGGTAGTGAGCTATGTACTGCACTTTCTGGTTGCAAAAGTGGTCATGCTGACTAGGTGACAGTGTGTGTTGTCCCAGAAGAAAAACCCTGTAATCAAAGCAGTTGAGAGCACTTGACATTTTAGGGACTGACACACTTGATAATGTCAGAGATAATGGGAACTGCAGATGCTGGAGAATCCAAGACAACAAAATGTGAGGCTGGATGAACACAGCAGGCCAAGCAGCATCTCAGGAGCACAAAAGCTGACGTTTCGGGCCTAGACCCTTCATCAAAGGGTCTCTGATGAAGGGTCTAGGCCCGAAACGTCAGCTTTTGTGCTCCTGAGATGCTGCTTGGCCTGCTGTGTTCATCCAGCCTCACATTTTGTTGTCTTGCACACTTGATAATGTGTTCGATCTAAAATTTAGATTGTTACCCTTTTGCAGCCTTGGCTTGTAATTTAATGTGCAAATTGATTACAGAACAGTAGGGGAGTTCCCTATGCTGTAACTTGCAGATTTGGAAAGGTGGCAGTTTGTAAATTTTACTTTGTAACAAACTGCTGGAAATGGTCAACAGTCATGTCCAGTCTGATTTTCCAATCTTCCATTGGACTTCTACTGTTTTGCTGCCTGGATAACAGACCTGCTGAGCATTCCTATCACTTTGTTTCTATTTTGTTTCCATGATCTGTAATATTTTTCTTTCCCTAGGTTTTAGGCCATTCTTGCACCAAGCAAGACAATACCCTTCTGTACAGTGGAGAAAAAGTATGCAATGCAGTGATACAGTTTGGGTGATTTGTCACCATTCACTTCACTTCTTTAAAAAAAATTTTTCTGTTAGATAAACTTTGCTTTTTAGATGTGAAATTGGGAGGGCCCACTTCTCGTGCTTGGTTTATCCGTTCTAACCTTTTTCTTTATTCACTAATGGGGTGAGGGTGTTGCTGGCTAGGCAGCATTTATTGCCCATCCCTAACTGTCCAGATGTCAGTTCAGAGTCAACCACATTGCTGACAGTCTGGAGTCGTATGTAGGCCAGACCAGGTAAGGATGGCAGCCTCCTTCCTGAAAAGGGCACTAGTGAACCACGTGGATTTTTCTGACAATTGACCAATGAATTCACAGTTGTCACTTAAATTCTTAATGTGAGATATTTTATTGCATTCAAATACCACAATCTGCCATGGTGGGATTTGAACCCAGGTCCCCAGAACATATATCTGGGTCTCTAGATTAACAGTCCTGTGATAATACCAATAGGCCATCGCCTCCCCTGATCAAAAATAATCTGCATATTATCTGAAAATTTTGTTTTGTTAAATGGAGAGTTTTTGTGGATAGATTGCAGTTACTGAATCCTAGTCCCAGAGATAGTATATCAATTTTCAAGATAAATCACCAAAAACAGTTGGCTGGGACCTGAGTTTTTAATGTTGCATTTTGAAGGACTGTACCAATCTTCTGAGTGGTGCACCTTACTATGCTGAAGCTCTGCATCCACAGCCTTGTGACTCAGCAGTATTACAGAAGACAAACTTGCCTTGAATCTTACTCGGGTTGTGATTTGCTGCAAACTACTTTGTTATGGCTACTCCCTGGAATCCTAAGGCCTTCAGAGCAGTCCAGTTAACTAACTGCCTCAGCATTATGATCTTGGTTGAGCAACTCTGGTCTTTGTTAGCAATCTTGTTTTACGAAACAAATCATTAACCTTTCCATTTTCACATCTGCCCCAGTATCTCATGCGGCTTTGAGAATAGGTCTTGTGGTGTCACTAAGTGGGCTAAGTTCAAGTTCTACCTGTTTTGAGCTGCCATAACATGCCCGAGCAAGTTGGTTAAAGATGAACTTTTCAAAGAATGTTAACCAAGCTATAGGTATATGTTCAGTCATAGTGAAATTTCAGGGTCACATGGATAGGACAGTTAGGAACATAGGAGTAGGCTAGTTGAAACGAGCAATCTGCTGCACTGTTCAACCAGATCATGACTGGTTTTTTTGTTTTGGTCTAGCTCCACTTTGCTATCTGCACCCCTTAACATCTGACTGACTTTTGATTTTAAAAATCCGTGTAACTTAACCTTGAATAAACTTGATGTCTCAGCCTCCACTATTTTTAGCGGGGGAGAAAATGCTACTTTGTCAGCAACCCTCTCCTTTTCACACAGGGATAAAAAGTTGACCTCATTTGTTAGTGTCCCCTGATTTTAATGTCTCTCTACAAGTGAAAGCTTCTTCCTGAAACCTGCTTTGAATTCAGTCTTGTTAAGACCTTTCATGTTTCAACAAGTAATTCATTTTTCTCAACTCTACCATTATGTAAAGACCTAACTTAAACTTCCTTCAAGAGGTAAGTCCTTCATCGTAGAAAGGAGTCCCTTCCCTGAAGTACTTGTAAAGCGATTAGTAACCTTCTTTCAAATAGAGACCAAAATGTTTTATTGTGAATGCCCTGTACAGCTAGAGTAAAACATCCTATGCTTCTATTCTCAGCAGCAACATTTGCTGTACCCTCCTAATTAGTTGCTGTATCTGCACATTAACCTTTCATGATTTATCTACCAGGACCCCAGATCCCTTTGTTCCAAAATCTTGAGTTGTCTCTCTTTTTTTTTAAATAGTAGGCTGCTTAAGTGTGCTACTTGCAAAATTTAATGAGTTGAACAACTGGTGACTTTTGGCTGGTAATGGGTCTCTGATTTGTGGAGTTGACTAGGTGTGGATGCCAATGGCCATCACCCTCGACTACCTAGTTGGTTTCTGGAAAACGAACAGCTTTAGGTGTGAATGATATGGCCAAAGCCTTTCGTTTTAACTGCTCAATAAGCAGCTGGTGTGCACCTCCAGTCAGATGTTAGTGGGAATAGTCAGCTGTGAGGACCAATTGTTTTGCCAGCACCTTTTTTATTTCCCACGGTGGTTACCTTGAGTTGCTTCCACTCTTTTTCATCTTTTTATTTTGGTTTTTGAGTGCCTTTTGAAAAGTGCCTAAATCTCTGATTTATAGGCACAGAATACCAGTTCAAATACTCTGTCCTTTCTTTATTTTTCATCAGTTGTATACACTGTCTGTAGAGGATCAAAACTATCTCTCGCTAGACCTTTGTTTCCTTTTTAAAATATCTGTAGCAACTCTGTTTCTGTTTTTACATAACAACAAAAAAGCTTTCACGCCTGCTATTTCTCCCTTTTCTAATTTGTCATTTGATTCTTGCATATTTTTGAAAACTGACCGGTTTTCTGATCTATCAATTTTGATAATTTTGAAAACTTTTATCTTGACTATTATACAACCTCTTTAAATTGGCAACTGACAATGCATCCTTGTCAAGTTTTAATTTCTCACCTTTTTTAAATGATAGCTGGGCTCTCAAGTTTTCCACTGGAAAAGTCCTATCTTTTTTAACCTAGTTGCTCTGTTCATCTTTTTCGGTAGCTCTGCCTTCAGTTTCTTCAACTGTGTACATGCAAATAAACTATTGCTCTTCAAACCATGTTTCTCTTTGAAACAACATGACGACATTATTTTGTGTTAAAATATCCCTCACCTTGAAACTCCTCTTTTTTTTTGAGCTTTTCAGTTTTGGTTTGTTCCATGCTTCTTGCCTGGTTTTGTATAGCATGTTTAGCCAATACGAATTTACTTGTGGCTCAGGTAAATGTCACAAATTAGTCTATTTTTGACGTTCTGCTTTAAATGTAACCCTGAGCTGCTCAACCCCTTTTCTGCTAGTTCTGTTAATAGACCACAGGGGCACCAACATTTGTAACTGGATCCTTTCCCTTCACATTAAGTTCTGTCAAGTCACAGCAGATGTTTTTAACCCTGGCATCTTACTAGCAGAAAAGATAAATGCTCTGAGATATTGTTTTTCCAAAGACCTTGTCAACATCTTTAACACCAGCAAGTGCCACATAAATGAGTCATTGTAGCATATTCGCAAACGCATCCAAGTAAATTTGATTTTAATTCTGTTAAACTGATTTTCTCTTGGAGCAAAGATTCAGTTGGCCTGACCTGGACAGTATGCATGGAATTTGGGGTTTTTTGACAGTGGTGCTTTTCGAAGTATCCGATTTTAGATATTTATCGATGTCAAGTGCTGAAGTGTGTAAAATGTGAACACCACCTGATTTTATTTTTGAACTCCAATTGAAGCCATCAGAAGGACATGATGTATAGAAATTTTAATGTGTAATTATGCTGTAAGGTTATCAATGTGGTTAATGTTGGGAGAATGTGAGCAGAATTGACTGAACCAGCAATAACCAAGCTTGATATTCACAGGTGTACAAAGGGATTACAGATACGTTGCACTCCCCACTGGCAAATGTTCCAAAGAATTTTGCAAGTTATTAATATTCATCTGGGCAGTATGTCTGCATGATTTTTGTGGTGGTTGTTCAGTATGGACTTTTAACGAACATTGTGATAAGAAATATGAAATGTGTACACGGAGACTTGTCAAAATTGAAAGATTATTTGGGCTTGATTGAGTATATATTGGCCCATAATTTAAGTACATGAATACACTACATTGTTTGCTTCTGAAGGCTATGCTTTTATTTGTAAGAGGAAAATAACTTGGATGTATGGCGAGAGCACATCCACAATGTATTAGTAATGCTGAGAAGCCAAGACAAAATATTGTTGAAACAGTGAAGACTTGTGGAACTTAATAGCCATGTTCATAATATTGACTTTAATAGGGGAAAAATAATTTAACCTCTGTTTGGAACTTAGTTGTTGGAATTTGAGACCATCATTAATTATTGAGGCAGAGACTAAGGAGCTGTGAATTGCTCAAAGGCTGGGCAGGCATGACCTGGCATGCTTTCTGTAAATCCTGAAATGTGCCTACAATAGCAATATCTATGTAATAAAGGTCAAATGATCAGTCACTTTACAGTTTACACTTTGATTGGACATAGTGTGCAAAGGCCTCTAATTACGTGGCTGAGATTTGAACTGTCAACTAGAGGAATAGAAGATTTAGAACGGGAGCAAATCTTGAGGTAGTATGGTTCAAGACTGGACAGTAGTGGGTAGGGTGAAGTGTTTTTTTTTCTAATTCACTTGGTTTTGGATGTTGCTTGTTGGGCCATTGTTTATTGCCTGAGAGTGGTGGTGAACTGCCTCCTTGAGTCACCGCAGCCCATGTTCTACTTTGACCCACGTTGTTAGGGAGGGAATTTTCGGTGTTTGACCCAGTGATGGTGAAGACACGTCAATATATTTATAAGTAGGGATGGTGTGGCTTGAAGCAGGACTTGCAGATGCTGGTGTTCCCATGTATGTGCAGTCCTTGTCCTTGTGGATAGAAGTGGGTCATGGGTTTGGAAGGTTCTGTCTAAGGAGTTTTGAATTTCTGCAGTACGTCTTGTTGAAGGTACATGCTGCTACTGAGGATTGGCCACAGAGGAAGCGAATGTTTGTGGATGTCAGTCCAAGTTTTATTGTGAATGATGTCAAGCTTCTTGAGTTGTTGGAGCTGCACCCAGCCAAACAAGTAGGATATATTCCAACACATGCCTGTCTGGAGATGGCTGGTCCACCATCTACAAGTCAGTTGTTTAATTACCCAGCGTGGCTCACAGCTGGATGTGGTAAGACGGCAGAGATGAGATTTGATGTGTTGGTTATGACATTGCTAGGTTCCGTCTATCGCTTGTTGTTCAGCAAGCAGTAGTCCTGTTTTGATAGCTTCAGGTTGTGATGCCTTAGTTTGAGGTATGCCTCATGTGCCTGGCATGTTCCCTTGCTGCACTCCTTTAAACCAAAGTTGATCCCCTTGCTTGATAGTAATGGTTGAGGATATGCCAGGCCATGAAGATGCAGGTTGCGCTAGAGTATAATTCTTCTACTGTTGATGGTCCACAATACTTCATGGATGCCCAGTCTCAAGTTGAGATCTGTTCACGGCCTCTCCCATTCAGCACAGTCATTGAGCTGCACAACACGATGGAGGGTATTTTCAGTGTGAAAGTGGGACTTTCATCTCTACAAGGACTCTTAGGCATCTGTCCATGATGGTATTGTTCAGTGCTGGCAGATGTGGTAGTGATGAGATCAAGTGTGTGATATGGTCGACTGATTTCCTTTTAGGGGAAGAAAGTGGCTACTCTCTCCTGATCTGGCCTAGGTGTGATCCAGATGTACGGCTGTGGTTGACTCTTAGCTGCCGTCTAGGCAATTAGGTGGACAAGAAATGCTGGCCTAGCCAGTGTTGCTGTTAGCCTGTGAATGAATAAAAATTACTCTTCCCTCCGTCTGTGCAGACCCAGTTTAGTGGCTTGATCAGTGGTGCTGGTTGTGAACTCCTAAAATCTCCCGACCAGAGTACATAGTTCCCTTTTAATCCTAATTTCCTCCAGGTGTTGCTCGACACTTTGAGGAGCACAGTCAACTGCAAACTGAAGGCAGTGTCTGGGCAAGGGAATCTCCTGGTTGCCGTGTTCAACTGGAATTGATGACTCCAGATGCCATGAAATTTCAATCTTACAATGCTTGCCGGGCAACTCCATCCCTCTTGTATATCACTGCTGGGCCTTTTGGGATGTATGCTGGGAGAGTGAGGTGAGACATTGAGTATGCGTGTCAGATTGTTCCTTAGTTTTCTGAGATGCTTCTCCCAATTTTTGGCACTGGCCACCAGATCTTAGGAAGAAGTACAATTCTCTGGCTGTTGTCTGTCTATCTTGATGCCTAGGTTGATTGCAGGTGGTCTGTCTGGTCTTTTTTTTTTGTGTGGAGCCTTCGTAGTCATTTGATGTAACTGAACAACTTGCTAGGCCATTTTCAGAGGATGTTTGTCAACCACATTGCTCAGAGCCTGGAGTCACGTGGCCAGACCAAGTAAGGATATATGGGTTTTTTCTGATAACCAATAGTGGTCATTATTAGACTTCTGATTCCAGATATTTATTCAATTTGACCCAGGTTTTCAGAATATTACCTGAGTGTCTGGATTATTGTCTAACAAAAATAAAACCACTTGGCCGTTGCCAAATCTGCTATTTACCATTTTAATTTCAAAAGAGTGCTACAGACTTTTTCAGGATGAATAATCGAGGGCCACAGTGCTGGAGAACACCTTAAAGGAATGCTTGGGCAATTTTTGGTTGATTTCCCAGGGCTTGAAGGTTGCTTTTCGTTTTTGTGTTATCTATGAATGAATGTAGTGTTAGGCATTAATGAGGATAAGGAACGTGGTTACTCCTTTCTGGATGTCATGTTCTTCAAAAGAAACCTGGCTATATAGAATGTTTAAAAACAAAGGTGCTAAATAATGGATTAAGCTTCTGCGATAGAGGGTGACCACTCTTCATGTGTCAAAAATATTTTCTGTCCTATGGTTGGCAACATAGTGAAGTTCAGTACTGTGAGAAACTTGGAGATAAGACCAAGTAGTTCCAACTTTTCCTAGGAATAGTGGGTGAAAGACACTTGAGCAAGTTATGTCTGGGATGTCACTGAGGAAATATTGACTTAGAGGAAATATGAGGTGTTTAAAGATCCTAACGGTGATAAGCATAGTGCTAATATTGTTGGATGTAATTATAGACTTAATACGTGAACGCATTCCACGAAAGGAATTGTAAAATGTGAGGGTAACAAGTCGACGGAACATACTGCGGAAGGGCACAGTTTGTGTTGCTCAATTCTAGAAAATTAGGTACTTGGCCTAAGAAGTAAGAGAAGTGGTTTCTTCCAGTTGCGTACATTCCTAAACTAAAATAATTGCCATGGATTTAGGTTAATGTGATTCTGTTTGTGTGAATTCCCTAGTTGAACGCAACTTTTATTTTTTTGTCTGTTTTTGTTTTCCAGTTGAAACCTGGCATGGATCCATTTTTCATTCAAAAATCCTAAACACCTGTTTTGAGCTGTCCTAACTCTGAATTACTGTGGTGCCTCTGTCGTCAAGTACCTGGAGCATGTCATAGCTGGCAAGGCACTAAAGCAGTCTTCCAGTTTGAGAAAATACCATAGGAATCATTTTATGCACTTGAATTTTGTGTTCCTGATTTGTAGCCAAATCAGTGTTTTCTTTGGCCACTGTTTTGAATCACAGAAATTCATGGAGGAGATGTTTGACCATATGACCGTTCAGCTGACAAGTAGCAATTTTCTAATCTCACTTTCCAGCTCTTAATCCATAGCCTTCTTTTATGTCTAGTGCATGTTCATATTTTTTTGACATAGTATGAGGGCTTTTAGCTTTTACTTCCACTGCCCTTTTTTAATTTAGCAAGGAATTAAATATTCCTACCAGCTGCTGGCAAAAATATTTTGCTTGTTATCTCTTAAATTCTCTATTTATCTTGCTGTTAGGTTACTTGCCCTTCTACCAGGAGGAATAAGGTCTTCCCTACAGTTTTTCTTTCCCTACCTCAGTATTATACACCAATAGGGTCTCCTCTCAGTCTTGTCTTTGTTTAAATGAAATGGCTCTTGCATGCCCAGTCTTTGCTCATAAACTGAAGTTGTTCAATTGAAATAGGTGTTGTTTTATTTCAGTTGAAAGAATATGATGACAACTTAGTATCTCAGTGGAGTGAAACTTCAAAGTACCTCACTGCAGAGGGATCTACGTGTTTTTCTGCATGACTTGCATAAAAGTAGCATGGCACAATAGATACTAAGGAAGCCAAGTGGAATTTTGGCACTTATTGCTGAAGGAATAGAGTATAAAATTAGGAAGTGTTGCTGCAACTGTGCAAGCCATTGGTGAGACCCCACCTGGAATATTTTGTGCAGTTTTTTTAGTCTGGTTACTTGAGGGACAGGCATTGGAGGCAGTGCAAAGAAGATTCGGTAAACTTGATTTTTGACAGTGGTTGAACAATTTAGACTTGAGTACAGACCTAGAGAAATGATGATATCTAACTGAAGTGTAGAACAAGTTAAAGGGGATTGACAAGGATGTGGAGTGAATGTGTCCTACTGGGGGACAGTCTCTAGAATGAGAGGTCAGTTTTAACATAGAATCCCTGCAGTGTGGAAACCAGGCCCTTGGGCCCAACAAGTCCACAATGAACCTTGGAGCATCCCACCCAGACCCCTTTCCCTACTGCGCTGCCGCCGTGCCCCCCCCCCCCCCCCCCCCCCCAACCTAATGTACACAACCCTGAACGCTACAGGCAATTTAGCATGGCCAATCCGTGTACCCTGCACATCTTTGGACTGTGGGATGAAACCCACGAAACACTGGGAGAACGTGCAAACTCCACACAAAGTCGCCTGAGGATGGAATCGAAGCTGGGTCCCTGGCACTGAGAGGCAGCAGTGCTAACCACTGAGCCGCCAGGGATTGGGATGGCAGATGGAATAAAATCTGAAAAATTGCTCCTCTCAAAAAAGATTGTGAATCTGTGGAACTCCCTACCCAAGAGTCCTGTGGGACATAGAGTAAATTTTGAGTAGAGATTTTTAATTAACAGCAATTTGAAGGGTTAAGGAGAGTAGGCAGGCAGTGGAGTTGAGGTGGAGGTAAACTCAGTTATGATTGTATTTAATGGCAGAGCAGGCTCGAGGGGCTGAATTGCCCATTTCTGCTGCTAGTTACGTTCTTGTGTTTTCCCAGTGGTCTGGCTTCACTTTTTAGTAACTGGAGAAGATCTGGAAACTGATTAGAGTTCCTGTATCATTCCTTGCCCAGAATGTGGACACTATTGGCAAGCTTGTGTTGATCTTGATTGGAGTGATCCAAGCATGTGCAAATGACGTAGCAAGTCAACCATATTACTACAGATCTGGAGTCAATGCAGGCCAGATCGGTCAAGATGTCCTTTTTTTTTCCTCCCCTCCCCTCCCTAAAAGATATTAATGAACCCCAGATGGGTTTTTAATGACAATTGATGGTAGTCATCATGGTGACCATTGCTGAGACTAACTTGAATATTCAAGTTTTAATTCCGATTGCTGTAGTGGTTTACGAATGAGTCTGCAAGGCTTCAGTTTTGGCCTCCTGAGGTATCTTCTGTGGTACCACTTCACCCCCTGCCTTTTGTGGTAGGGATGCTTTTTCATCATTTCTGGGGTCTCGTTCATTTTCGAAGCCATTAAACTTCTTATTTTTTCACTAACATCTGAATCATTCTTCTGCCTCTTCATGCTGGTTCCCTGTTTGCATACTCTGATTTATTTAAAATGTTTTCATTTCCTTTTTTTTTAAACTTCTTCCAAGAGCGTTTTTTTAAATCTTGCACTTATCAGGATAATTTGCTAGAATTTCCAAGATAAAGGAAAATGAATAAGTGGACACTCGGTTGGTTGGCATGGAGAATGCACTAGTTAATGACTTGACAGTTAATGTCCAAACTATTTGTATTTTAACTTAAACTGGTTGACTTTAGGCAAGGCAATATCTTTACAAATGAACTAGCAAATGACTGGCAACTATTTTGTTGCATTGATACAGGCTTCATTTTGTCATGGGAGTGAGTATTGTGTAGAAGTATATTTTAGTACAGGTGTAATGCCAGTTTAATCACCTGTATACATAAGACTGGAGAACTGTCAGGCAGAAAATCCTCTTGGTGGCTATCAACGGCAAGGCAGTGACCCTACCTAAACAGGCCTCACTTGTGAAATTCAAGTGTCCAATGTCAGCTCTGATTGGCAAGTACAGTTTAAATAAACTGAATTTTTGGAGTTACACTGGCATCAATTAAGGATCATCACTTGGGCTGGCAGTGAGGGACTAGAGTATAGCAAGCTACCTCCGTTAATATACACAGCTGTTCTTTGCAGACGAGACCTGTATACGCTTGCAGTACTTTTTTTCAAAATAACAAAATAGGTGACAGCTGCTCTGATTCATTTATTTGAGACATTGTCCCTGAGAGAGCCAAATCTGGTAGTTAACTGTCAGTTCCTATTAACGGGTGATTTCTCCATGGCCGTGCCTGTGCCAATCAAACAACTGGCCAAACAATCAGCACTTACTACTTATACTGTACAGATGATTACTTGATAGTTCTTGTGAATTGTCCTGATGAGAACAAAAAAGTTTTTGACAATGTCTTTGTCCTTTTCAGAAATGTTGACTCTGTAATACCAACTGACTATCTCTTTTTGGTCTGTTTTAGTTTCGCCTTTAGTCTTGTATACTGCTGTTTTCTGCCGTCCTGGGCCCATTGCATTTGTGAAAAGCCTTTTGCCTTTATTGGCACCTGATTTGGTTGATTTTTGTTTTATTACTGTCTCATATACTTTATGGACAGTGAAAAGTCTTTTTTTTGTTTTGCGTGCTGTGCAGGGAGATCATAACATAGAAAGTGCATAGGGTGATTGGACAAGGCGAGAAATACCAAATTACAGCTGCAAAGAAAACACACAAAGCAAAATCAGCATCAGGTTTGACAGTGATAATGGGAACTGCAGATGCTGTACAATCCAAGATAACCAAGCGTGGAGCTGGATGAACACAGCAGGCCAAGTCAGCTTTTGTGCTCTTGAGATGCTGCTTGGCCTGCTGTGTTCATCCAGCTCCACACTTTATCAGGTTTGACAGTTTTGTTTACAAGCAGTACTCTCAACTTTTCACTTGGTCGTGTGTACCAAACAATCATTCAGACATCTAATAACTGTAGCATGACCTTTTATTTTGAGGGGCTTTAACATCCTGTAGCTGTAGGTCTGGGAGTTTAGGGAAACAATACTTGCTGCAATTCCTCGAATGCATCTTGCTGAAAGAATGCATCTTTCTTAGAAGCATTTTCCAGTTTATAGCTCAATTCCAGCTCAGACTTGAGCTCTGGCCACTTTATATTTAATTCCCATTTCTCCTCTGAAAAGCCTGCAACCAGGACTGTTGACTACTATTTATTTCCTTTTTGTTAATCCATGTCTCTAATAGCTGTAAATATCTTAGTTTCACATGTCTATCTCTGCTGTCCACCTGTCTTGCATACAATAAATACATTGAAGTCTAAGGAATAAGCACATAAGATGAAAAGTAGAACAGGTCATTTGACCCTGTAAACCTTGTCTGACTCTCCAAATTGTGGTTGATCTGATTTGTGGCCATAGCACTACTTTCTTGCCTGCTGCTCTTCTCATAATCCTGATCTTCTTTGTAAATCAAAAATTTGTCTAACTCCGCTTTGAGCCGTGGAGGATAGGTCGTTGAATAATCATTGAGGAGGAAAATTTCTGAAGACTCAAGACCCTCTGATCAGAAATTCCTTCTAATCTGCGTTAAATTGAAGATTTTAGTTTGAAACGCTTCCATTTCTAGATTTCTCCCCATAATGGGGAACAGTGTCTCCTTTTCAATCCTTTTTTTTGAGGCTCCTCAAATCATGTGCTTAAAGATGATTTCCTCTTGCTCTTGTTAATTCGAATCAACATAGGCCAATCTTACCTTTTTGTACTCTGACAAATCCCTTATCAGAGAAATCAGTTCCATGAGCATTCTGAAGGCTTTCCACTGCAAGTATGTAATCTTAGCGTGACCAAGCTCCTTGCTTATTTTCTAGTTGATTTAATGTTTCCTTTACTTCCATCTATCTCAATTACATTTTGCTCTTTATTTTCAATTCCGCCCCCCCCCCCCCCCCCCCCCTTCAAATGTATTTTCATTCTGATGTGAATTTGAGCCCATGCCAATAGAGCTGGCAAAAGCCTTTTGTGGTGATATTGGTCCTAGCCCTCAAATCCAACTTAACTGGCACGTATAGTCTGGCACTCGCTCAAAGTTGCCATAGTGCCTCCAGAATCTCTCCGTCCTTCTGGCACTATTTCTCCAACTACGTTTTGACCAGCTGTATCTTCCTGTGTCTATGTTCACTAGTCAGTAGAAATAGCACTTGTTACCTTTTAAGGTCTTAGTTTTTAAAATTTCTCACCTAGCTCCCTATACCTTGCCTTCAGGACCTCTATTTATTTTTCTGTCTGTCTTGATGTAGATCCCAACTTGTGGCTGATCTCCTCTTGCTCAACTCTGTGTCATTGTTGGCCCTGGCACCAGGGAGCAACCCAGATCCTGATATCATGGCTGCAACCACAAACATCTGTCTGTTCAGATGGCTATTGATCTGAGCCACCCATGTTGTTATGGACTTGCACTGCTTGTACTTGCCAGAAGGTGCACTTATGGGACCTCTGTCTAGCTTGCCTCCTTTCCAGTAGTCACCCATTTCCTCACTCATTTTTAAACTAATAGCTAAACCTTGGCTGAAAACTAATTGAATGGAATGGATGTCTGTATTGCTGACCTCATAAATTACTTAAGGGTTTAAACAATGCACTCAAGGGGAGTAGAAGCAGAATAATCTTTCACAACAATTCCACATTAAGAATGATTTTGAAGTCTACAAATATATCTCCACTCTCTGAATAAAGGACATTAAACTATGCAGCATAGGAGCATGTCAGTGCTGACCATGATGCTGTTCTCATCGGCCTGTACATAGTCTGTCTCCCTCCATTCCCTGACTGTTCATGTGCCTAAATCCCTCTTAAATGTTGCTGTCATGTCTGCTTCTACCATCTTCCCTGGCTGTGTAACAACAGGCACATAACACCGTGTGTGGAAAATGTGCCTCCAACATCTCCTTTTTAAATTTTTGCCCTGCCCACCTTTTAAACCTATAGCCCCTAATGCTTGAGATTTCCAACTTGAGAATAAGACTTCAACCATCTGGCTTAATCATGACTGTCCATGATTTTCTACTTCTCTCAGGTCGCCCCTCAGACTCCAACACTCTCTAGCAAAAACAATCTAAGTTTGTCCAGCCTCTCCCAGTAGCTAATACACTCCTATGCAGGTAACATCTGAGTAAATCTCCCTTTTTTTTTTCCTCCAACTTCCATATGTGTCCTATAGTGTGGTGATGAGTACCCTGAATGTGGAGGAAGTGTATTGAGATGGATAGGAAACTAGTTGGCAGAGAGGAAACAGTAGGAATTAGTGGATCCTCCTCAAATTGGCAGGCAGTAACTAGTGGGGTGCCACAGAGATTGGTGCTGTGACCCCAGCTATTCCTAATATATATTAATGATTTGGATGAGGGAACAAAATGTAACATCTCCAAGTTTGTGGATGATATCAAGTTGGATTGAAAGGTGAACTGTGACAAGGATGCAGAGATGTTTCAGCAGGATCCTGACTAGTTGACTAAATGGGCAAATCAATGGCCGATGCAGTGAGTTTGGATAAATGTGAAGTCTTTCACCTTTTTAAAAACAAGGAGGCATTCGGGTAGTAATCTGGCTGTAATTTGGGAGAAGGGAGTGTGCAGCAGGACCTGGGCATTCATGTGCACCAGTTGCTAAAGATAAGCATGCAGGTGCAGCAGGCAGGAAAGAAGGTAAATGGTATGTTGGCCTCCTTTGTGAGAAGTTTTGAATACTGAAGCAGGGATGCGTTGCAATTGTACATGGGCTTGGTGAGACCACATCTAGTATACTGGTGAGCAATTTTGGTATCCTTTTCTGAGGAAGGATGCTCTTGCGTTCAAGGGAGTGCAGTGAAGGTTTACCAGGCTGATTCTGGGTATGGTGGATCTGATGTATGAGGAGAGTTTGACTAGGTTGGGATTGTTTTTGCTAGAGTCCAGACAAATTGAGGGTCAGGGGTGGTGGGGGGCGGGGGCGGTGCTGTATCTCAAAGACGAATAAAACTAAATTATAACTGGACTGGGCAGGGAGGATGTTCCGAATGGTGGGTGTGTCCAGAAACGTGAGTCACTGCATGATGATTCTGGGTGAGCCATTTAGGACAGTGATGAGAAGATGTTTCTTCACCCAAAGAGTGATGAGTCTTTGGAATTAATTACCACAGGAAGCAGTTGATGCCAGAACATGGAATGTATTCAAGAGGAGGCCAGATACAGCATTTGGGGTGAATGGGATCAAAGATTATGGGGAGAATGCAAGATTAGGCTATTGAGTTGGACGATCAGCCATGATCGTGAAGAATGACAGAGCAGGCTTGAATGGCTTCCCCTTCCTACTGTCTTCTGTTTCTATGTTTCTAAATAAAGTTCTTTAAACAGTGACAACAGCTAGCCAGCTTTTATATACAGTGCCCCATGATGAAGGTAAGCCTTCCTGTCCTGTCCCTTTTTTTGTTACCTTATCCTCATGTGCAACTTTCGGGGGGCTACGGATTTGCACCCACAAAATTCTTCAGTATGTCAATGCTCTAGTGTCCTGCCACTTAGTGTTTACCTTCCTAATACGTTACTTCTCACTTGTCCAAGTTAAACCCATTTGCCACTTCTCTGTCCAGTTTTTCAACAGGTCTGTATCCTGTATCATTTGACAGAAGGATTTGGGGCCATGAGCAGGCAGGTGGGATGAGTTCAGTTTGGGATTATGTTTGGCATGGATTGGTTCAACCCAAGGGTCTGTTTCTGTGCTCTGACACAATATCTTCCTCCCTGTCTAAAGCTCCATCGATTTTCATGCCGTGGGTTTGGGTTTGGTGGGGTTGTTGGGGTTGTGTTTTTTTAATATAGGAACACAGACTTCCAGTCAGAAAAACACGCCTCCACAACCATCCTCTATCTTCTATGACCAACCCAATTTTGTATCAAACTTACCAACTCTCAGTGGATCCCATGTGGCTTATATTTCTGGACCAGCCTACCATGGTTGACCTTTTTCAAATGCTTTAGTAAAATCCATGTCAATAATAAAAATGAATTTGATCCATAAAATAACAAGTGTGCAATACCAGAATTAAAATCAATACTGGAAATGCAAAGGAACTTTTTGGACACCCCCCCCCCCCCCCCCCCCCACAAAAAAAGACGTGTTGCAAACGTCCATTGTTTCCTGTCCAAATATCAATCTAACTCTTGTGGAATTTTTCACCTAGTGTCCAGCACCATTGCACCCCTGTATAAGTTATTTCGTGTTAATTTTCACTAAACTGGTCATGAGGGACTTGAGGCTGTTTTTCATTAGAGAGAAGGTTGAGAGGTGACTTAATTGAAACATATAAAATATTCTAAACATAGAAACACTCACTCACACACACTCACATGAACACTTACTCACACTCTCTCTCGCGCGGGCGCTCGCTCTCGGGCGCTCGCTCTCGGGCGCTCGCTCTCGGGCGCTCGCTCTCGGGCGCTCGCTCTCGGGCGCTCGCTCTCGGGCGCTCGCTCTCGGGCGCTCGCTCTCGGGCGCTCGCTCTCGGGCGCTCGCTCTCGGGCGCTCGCTCTCGGGCGCTCGCTCTCGCTCACACCCACACACAGCCTCTCACACTTAGACAGACAAACACATTCCCAGGGTGGATAGGGAGAGCCTTTTTTCCTAGGATGGTGATGGCGAGCACGAGGGGACATAGCTTTAAATTGAGGGGTGAAAGATATAGGATAGATGTCCGCGGTAGTTTCTTTACTCGGAGTAGTAAGGGAATGGAACACTTTTTGCCTGCAATGGTAGTAGATTTGCCAACTTTAAGTACATTTAAGTTGTCATTGGACAAGCATATGGACATGCGTCGAATAGTGCAGGTTAGATGGGCTTCAGATCTGTATGACAGGTCGGCACAGCATCGAGGGCCGAAGGGCCTGTACTGTGCTGTAATGTTCTATGATCGTCTGAGCTGGAATTTGCCCTTGTATAAGGTTTGTTGTGCAGCCTGACTTCTTGATCCTATAGTTTGCTGTAATACATAGTTTGAATGCTGCTAGATAGTAATTCAGAGGCCAAGGCTAATTCTCTGGGGAAGTGGGTTTTAAATTCTATCATGGCTGGTAAGATTCAAATTCAGACTTTAAGTATGGAACTGAAATTTTTAGTCATTTGGGTAATGTTGATTGTCATCAATTTTGTTATAAAACCCATCTGGTTTGCTATGTGTTTTAAGGAGGGAAATCTGCCTTCTTAGCCAGCCTGTCTTATGTGTGATTATAGACCCTCAGCAATGTGGTTGACTCTGGAATGGTATGGAAAGCCACTTGTTTCAAGAGCAGTTCAGGATTGGCAGCAAATGTTGGCCATGGCCATATCCCAAGTATCTGACAATTGCTCATCTCTCGTGTTCCTTATACTTCCTTGTTTTATTTTCACCTTCTTTAAGTATCACCTGTTCCCTGTAGCCTCAGTTAAAATTGTATCTAAGTGTGAGATCATGCTCTGTTTACTTTACTCATACTCATAGAGGATTCATAGAATCTCTACAGTGTGGAAACAGGCCCTTTGGCCCAACAAGTTCACACTGGCCCTCAGACCTTCCCATTGAGACCCATCCCTGAATACTACAGGCAATTTAGCATGGCAAATCCACCTAGCCTGCCTATCTTTGGACTGTGGGAGAAAAATAAAGCTCAGGGTATCTCTTTGTGTTTTTGTTTTTTGTTGTGGTTTTTTGGTGTTCTTGTTTTCACCATCCTTGTTTTCTGGTCTTTTTGGCCATTCTCAATGTTGTCTTTTCTGTAAAAAGCATTTACAAGAATCTTTCCTTTTCAGAGCACCACTAAGTAAGCTTTTGAGAACAACTGTTGCATTGCCTGAAATGTTTCTTTTCTGTACTATTGTGGTACAGGAGTTCTAAACATAACAATTGATGTGTTGCATTGGTTCCTCCCAAATTTTACTCCAGTCTAATTTGACCCCTGTGAAAGCAGCTTTTCTTTTAGATTGTAAAATGAGGCTGGATGAACACAGCAGGCCCAGCGGCATCTCAGGAGCACAAAAGCTGACGTTTCGGGCCTAGACCCTTCATCAGAGAGCTTTCTCTGATGACGGGTCTAGGCCCGAAAGGACAGCTTTTGTGCTCCTGAGATGCCGCTGGGCCTGCTGTGTTCATCCAGCTCCACACTTTTTGTTATTTTGGATTCTCCCAGCATCTGCAGTTCCCATTATCTCTGCAGTTATGAGCTGTGTGATGAAACTAAATAAAAATAATCAAATTTACTGATTCCCAAATGAAGAAATTATAAACAAGATTTCCCTTCTGTAACTATACAAGATTGATTTCTGTTACAAAGTAAACATATCAATAGGCAGGTGATACTTGAACTACCATTTACCTTTTATGCAGCAGAACTGATTTAATGTGTTCCCCAGCTACGCAGTTGTGCAATATGCATTTCTTTATGCATGCAGAGAGGTCAGACATCCTAAAATACAAGTATGATCATCATCAAAGCATTCATTTTTTTCCTGTGATCATAGTCCTGACTAGTGTAGATCTACCAGAATTTTTAAAACCAATTTTTAAACCAATAACACTTCTGTCAGCACCCGGCTCTTTACTGTCTGAGCGCTAATTACACCATGGTCTCAGTTTTAGACCTTTTCTAAGATGCATATGCAGGGTCTCTGAGCTCCTGCACCTGTGTTGCTGTCCCCTAAAACCAGCCTTACTAGTATCACTCGTCTGTGCCTAGCTGTGCAGTTTTTTTCTTTTATCTTCCTTGTGATATCGCTTCCAGATTGTGTTGGTGGGCCTCATGCTGATTTTTTTTTGTAAACCAAGAATGTGACAGTTTAGACATTGTTGCAACTTTTTCCAAGTTTTCTTGAAGGCAGTTACAGATGCAGCCATTCATTTAAAAAAACATGATGAATCTTCCTTATTGAACTGCTTCTGGGTCAAAGGGCTTCGAAGAAAGTATTTAAATGTATTGACTTGTTTCACTTTGCTCCATTAGCTAGGTTCCAATCTCCCAGTGTTGTCCCATTTTCTTAAAAGGCCCTTTTTAAATCTGCATATATTTTAGTTACTTAATAGTCAGGATTTCAATAATTTTGCTCCAAATATCGTGGATTTTTTCTTTTTTAACTCGAATGGATTTTTGTGTGGCTAGGCTTCCCCTCTATTTTACTGTCAATTTAAAACATTCCTCTTGCGTTTTATACAATCAGCCACTGAATTGTTTCACACAATCATTATCAAACACAACTATTAGAACAGATGACTGAAATCTTGCTCAAATAATTCAGCTTGAAGGAATGTCTTTGAACCTCATTTGCCTCTCTCTTTGCAATGAGGGAGTTCAAGAACTTTCGGTCTTTGGTAACTGAAACCTTTGTAGTAAATAGTGTGAGATTTAAATCTGGCCTTTCCGAAAGGCTAGAATTTGAGACCTGCAGGCAGATTTCAAGATTCTAGGTTGAAAGGAAACTTTGGAAAAGAAAATGAAAGGCAGGCATATGGGGAGAACTGGAAATGTTATAAAATAGAGGGGTTACTACACCAGAAGGCAATGTAGGTCAGAAAGTGCAGAGTTGATGGGTGAAAGGCATTTTGGTGCAAGCTAGGATGTGGGCAGAGAGGAGCATTTCTTATTACGGCTGCCCTTTTTTCTGCATCCTGATGTAGCTACACACCCGAACAACACAAACTTATTGGAATTTGGTTCTCCTTTTGATAGCTAATTTATCACTTTGCTCAAATGGCAAGAAAAGTGCCACTTCTTCACACCTATGACTGCTTTCTTTTTCCCTGTAAGCTTTTCATTTTGTTTTGTCCTATTTACCCTGTCTCTGTCTGAGGATGTTTATTCCTGCTTGGGTGTTCCAGAATTTTATGTTCCTCCCTCCATTTTGCACCATCTCCTGAAGCCTCACATTGAAATCTCATCTAGTTCATAACTGGCACTGGATGTAATTCTGAAAATAATTTCCCTGAGGCCAGTTTCCTTTTTAATGTGCCACTTTACCATATACCCTCTAACTTCTTCCAATGCTTTTTTTACGCCATTGTTCAAGTGGGAACCAAAACTTCTGGCTCATGTCTTTGTTCAGGTGGGAAAACCTGGAAAATTTAGCTTTTTTTTTTCAGTCTGAATCTGTATACTTGTGTGAAATTCAGTCCTGTATTTGTTGCTTTGAATACAGCTGTTAATAGCAGTTTTATGGAGTTTTCCATCCTATTTGCTGAACAGCTTATTTTGCAAGAAAACCTTCTGGTTGTCATTACACTTTTGAGTTTTGAAATTTCAGTCAGTAAACATGTAACATGTAAATCAATGATTTTGGAGGTTGCTTGTCTAAACTAGTCTGGTTCTGTTTTTTAGTTATTCTGACACTGTTTGCCTCTTAATGTGTGTTTCTCTCTTTTTTCAGGCAAAATCCTGCATTTGCCACATGTGTGGCGCTCACCTCAACCGACTGCATTCCTGCCTCTATTGTGTCTTTTTTGGTTGTTTTACCAAGAAACACATTCACGAGCACGCAAAGTCCAAGCGCCACAACTTAGGTGAGATTGTGCCAAGTGCATTTGCTTGCTTTTTGTTTGTAGGGAGCTTTATTAGAAGTGGTAATTTTAATGCAGTTACTGTTATGAACTGTTAGCTCTAATTAGATCATTTCCTAATTGAAACAAATAATCTTTCCTCCTTTTATATGTAACAATTTATTTTCTTAACACAACTTGACTTTTTTTGTTTAACAAGTCATGTTCTAGTTCCTTTTCTGAACAACTAACTTTGAAAACAGATAACAACAATGCTAAGGTGAAATCATTGTTTGGAGTCTGTCTCTGGGGTATATCTTTTTAAAAAGTGGTATGTCTGAAAGAATGAGAGGTGACTGTAGACAAGAGTTCAAGTTTGCAATTTGACCATACACTGTCCTTGCTTCTACTGACTCATTCAAAAGTTGTGTTGTCAGAAATGGGTCAGTATAGGAAATTCACAGCAATGGATAAAAGACTGGGTTGAATATTAGAATTGCATCTTGCTATTCAGAATTTTATTTCAGCTGTCTGTATGAATAGCCAAACCATCATTAGTGAATTGAGATACATGACCCTTTTTAAAGCAACCACTAAATTAAGTATTGCACGTTCTATAATTGGTAGTTTCTTCCTTGCTTGTCCTTAGGTCTCTTGTTATTGCCATCTGAACCGTTTACTTTCATAACATATTCTTTCAAATATTTGTGCTGTTTGACTTTTTTTGTTGTTGATTTATGTTGTCTTAATAGCCAGTTGTAGTGGAGTATTTCTCTTCCGAGTGATCCTTGAGTAAGAATAATTCTGAACTCCATTCTTCACATCCTGACTCTGGCCTCTCATCTGTTGGTGAGAAGCATTTCTGCTTTTTGTCTGTTTCATAAATATACTGTTTCATTCCCTGGAATTCCAGTTAAATTTCTTTCAATGCTCTTTCTGCACTGCTTATCTGACTGCATGTGCCTTTTGTGATTGCTTGAGAAACCTGTCTGATACGTTACTTGCTTGCTGAGGTGCCCATAAATGTTCATTTAATTTTTCCCTGCCCAATGGGCTGTGAGGTTATCTACAATCAGTAAAACAAACTAGCTTATAATTTCATTGTATTCTTTTCTGCAATGGACTATATTTTGGACTAGTTTAGGAAGTTAAACTTGATGTCTCAACTCTTTTTTTGCATTTATTTTTCAAATTTTGATCCCATATCTCTTTGTTTATACAGCTAATGTATTTGGGTATTCCTCTCCCTTTTGGAGGCTGTGTATGAATGAGGTGTATTTTGAATAGTTTGAGACCATATTGTGTCTTTAACGAGGGAGCAACATTTTAAACCTACTTGTGTAACGAGAGGCCCTGGATTAATCTAAAAGCATCCTCCAGGGATGAATGGCCATAAAGGGCCATGTCAATTTTAGTTTGACGGTGAGAAACCTGAGCTGGGAAATAGTGTATCTAGTTCTAAGTAAATGGTGATTACGGAGCTATATAGGTAAGACTTGGAATCCAATTTAGACAAATGGCTAAAACGCAGGTTGATTGTATTGGCCAACATTTTAAGGATACTTCGTTGCTCAGATAAAATTTCCTCAGTTTGTCATTCAGTGGAAATGTATCCATGTTAAAAAGAAAAGATATACCATGTTGCCAAGGTTGTCAGTTTTTAATTTTTTTAAGTAAAGAATAATTTGAGAATTAAGAGAAATTGCTTGCTAAATTATGTTGATCTCAATGTAAAATCAGACAACCTTTGCAAAGGAGGAATGGCATAGCCAAAGTGACTGGCCCATTGAAGGGTGAAACTGGTAACTGGCACAAAAATTGGTGCTGGTATTGATGATGAGGAAAATGGTCTCATGCTGCATTATGAGACTAATCAGCTGGTAGAGTTGCAAATGGAAACTTTAATCCCAAAAAGTGAGGTTGATGCTTTTGGAAGCTATAATAAGGGAACGAGATACACCATGACTGTTAAGTCTTCAGGCAGCACTGACCAACAAAGAGACCTTGCTGTACAGTTCACTTATCCTGAAAGTGTCTGCATTGCTACACAGTGGTGAAAAAGCTGCTGGGGTTTTTGCCTTCATTAGCGGCGTTGTAGAATATAGTAGCAAGTGGTAGAATAGAGTGCCAGAGACCTGGGTTCCATCCCTCCCTTGGATGACTCTGCAGACTTCACACAGACATGCTCCTTGTGTCTGCCTGGGTTTCTGTCAGGTGCTCTGGTTTCCTCCCATAGTCCAAAAATGTGCAGGCTAGGTGAATTGGCAATGTTAAACTGCCAAAATGTACAGGGATGTGTAGGTTGCGTTTAGCTATGGGTAATGAAAGGTTACAGGGAAAGGCTAGCCGGATGGGTCTGGGTGGGATGTTCTTGGGAGCATCAGTGTGGACTTGTTGGACTGAATGGCCTTTTCCACACTGTAGGGATTCTAAGCCTTGTTTCACTTTAGTATAATAGATTGATTAGACTGCATGTGAAATGTCGTGCGCCATTGTGTAGCAACCAGAATCCTAAAGGACATAATTGTATTAGAGAGGGTGCAATGGAGACTTGCCAGCATGTTGCCTGGGATGAAACCTCTCATTTATGAAGGGAGACTGTTTAGACTTGATTTTTGTTTTCTTTGGGGCAGAGGAGGCTGAGGGGGTGATCTAATTTGAGGCATACAAAATTGAGAGGAATGGACCAGGAAGGTCATGAGTCTCTCTTTTTGCCCACAGACTGGAGGGCATAAGTGTTATTTTTTTTTAAGGTGAGGAATGACTGGTTTAGAGGGGCTGTGAGGAAATTTTATTTGGCGCAAAGGGTTTTAGAATGTGCTACCTAATTGTGGAGGAGGCAGTTTTTTTTAACATGTGAAAACCTTCAGGATATGCACTTAAAATGCCTAGGTGTTGTAGGCTATGGACCAAGTGCAAATAAACAAGATAAAGTACACACAACATAGAACAGTACAGCACAGGAACAGACCCTTTGACCAACCATGTCTGTGCTGACTATGATTCAATTCAAATCCGTTCACACACTGGTTAGCACTCAATCTCTCTCCTTGTGCTGCACTTCACCGAATGAAGGGGCTGACTGTGTATTGTAACCAGATCTGATGATGCAGAAGTTGGAAAGCAAGTTGGAGGATACATTTTGCTTAAGTTAGTGGGCTAATATTTGGTTGATTTTTTAAAAAGAAAGCCAGAAGAGCTGTGGATGCTATAAGTCAGGAACAAGAAAAGTTGCTGAAACGCTCAGCAGGTCTGGCAGCACCTGTGAAAGAGAAAACAGAATTAACATTTTGGGTTGGCGCCCCTTCCTCAAAAAGGTAGTATTTGGTTGATGTCGCTCGACAGTGGGGAAATGTGAAGTTGCCCATTTGTCAGGACAATAGAAAAGCAGAATAATATCTAAATAGTGATCAGAGATAATGGGAACTGCAGATGCCGGAGAATCCAAGATAACAAAGTGTGGAGCTGGATGAACACAGCAGGCCAAGCAGCATCTCAGGAGCACAAAAGCTGATGTTTTGGGCCGAGAACGATGAAGGCTCCTGAGATGCTGCTTGGCCTGCTGTGTTCATCCAGCTTCACACTTTGTTATAATATCTAAATAATGACTGCTGAATGCTGCAGTACAGAGCTGGGTACGCTTCTATCCTAATATTCAGGTGCATCAAATAACTAGGAAATGAAATGAAGTATTTGCTTCTATTGCAAACAAACCATACCACAACTGTACAGGAGATGGCCAAGACCATTAACTAGAGCACTGTTTTTGAACACATTGTTTAAAGAAGGATATACTTGTATTGGATGTCGATCATTATTTCCTAGGGTCAGGTATTTTGCTTGTATGCTTGGAGTTGATAAAATGCAACACGATCTTATCTATTTTTGAGACTTGGCAGGGTTGACTGGCTGATGGCATGGTTCCCCTTGTGTAATCTAGAACTGTGGCACAGTTTTAGAATAAGGGGTAACTCATTTAAGATAACAGTCTCACATGTATGCACAACACAAAACAACAGACAAAAGCAAATTGAGTTCAAGGAGAGTAATTGTCAAGAGAACCTAGTTCTGTATCACCAGTCCAAAGCACAAAGAGAATTTGGTTTTGTTATCCTTTTTGATTTTTGAGTGTTATCTGCACAATAGTGATCAGTCTGTGGCTCACTCATTGCTTGGTTGGACTGAAAATTGGACATGCAAACATTGTATAGAGAAAAGAGAAAGTGCTTGCTGCAGCCAATTTCTGGAGGTCTCCTTGTTTCTCTTTTTCTTTCACGCTTTCCTCATAGGAGAACCCTGACCTAAGCGTTCTCTCAATGCAGAGCTCTTCTAATTGCATAATAAAAGGAATTTATCATCCATTTCCTCCAAAAAGTAACATTGTCTCCGATTGTATCACTTATTTGTTTATCTACCTGTCTATTTATCTCTTCTGCCAAGTAGTACCCAGTTTCATCAGTGTCAGTCCAATGTGGTCTCTTGCACTGTTACAGTAATGAAAGTCCCTTAAATTCTCAATCTGTTGAGACAAGATTGACCAGACTTTGTTTTGGTAGTTTTGGATTGAGGGATGAAAAGACCATCTGGGGCTGCCTATTGATGTAATTGATAATTTTGCTTTTACCTGGGAAGGTGAGTGAGGATTCAGTTTAAAGTTCCCCTACTAGAGCAGCAATGAAACCGCCCTGAACTGAGGGGTCTACCTAGAATACATGTTAATATCTCTGGGTTGAGATGAAAATCAAATTTTCCTGTTCTGTTTTTCATATTTTCGGATTTATCTTGATAGCTTTGTGCCAGGTTGCTCTATGCAAATGCAACCACAGTCATTGCCTTTACAGATGGCAGTAGTGACTACGCTTAAAATGACACTTTGATGAATCACTTTTTGAGATGCTGAAAGACAGTGGCAAATAAATTCAACTACTTTGTTGCTGAGCATCGTAAGATAATGGAAGAGTTTGTTCAGCAGCTGTGTACCACACACTAATTAGGACAACTGAAGCTGATGATCAGGTTTAAAAAGAATCTAAGTGGCACTTCCATACACACACGTTTTAAATATATAGTGCCCATCGCAAAAGCTTGTTGGTGCTCAACATCCCATCTGCTTCTGTTCATCTCTCTGCATGCCCCTGTGTCCATCTGTCACCAGCGACTCGGCAGTTCAGTGAACTTTGCAATCCTATGTGGTATACAGTGAGCAGGAGTAATTGCTGTCATGTCAGCATTCATCTTGAAGAGTAAGATGTCAGACTAAGTGCACTTTCCTGGGGATTATTGTGTCCTTAAATTCTACTCATGATTTTTGTCTCCACCTCGAACAGTTTTTACAGTATTTTCCCTCCAATGTTTGGGTTCAAGTGTAAGCTGGTCAGTTTTTAGTTCAGCTGCTGCATGAACTGAATAACTTTGTGCCTTTCTTCAACATGGGATTCCTTGGAATTGAACCTAATATAGGTTTTACATGCTGATATTTAGAAGTGCTGTTGCTGTGGTAATGTACAGAAGTCCAGTTTCCTAGGAAACAGTTGAATCATTTTACAAGCAAAGTAGGATTCAATTTGGTTTATAGAAAATTAACTTAACTCCTAGGTACCAATAGAAATAGGTAATCAAGTTGGAGGATGTGGTTTGATCGTATTCAAAATGTGATAGCAAAGCCAGATGCTAGGTATACCAAAAATCACATGAAATGAAAAATCCAGTATTGGAAGTACTCACCAGGTAAGGCAGCTTTATGTGGGTAGAACAGGTTAATATTAATGCTGCAGTTTTGAGCATATAAAGGTGGATGGGATTTGTTTGGTAAGTAGGGGGACAGTAGCGTGTACAGGTTTTAAGATTATATCTGGGAATATCTACAGTCGGGAGGTTGATATGACAGATTTCAATGATAGGTTTATTCGTATAAAGGATAGAGCTTGAGGGAGTCATGAGACTAACAAAGAAAGGTGTCTAGATTTGGTACAAATAGTGATGTAGCAGATGCCAAATATTGTTATGAATCAGATCATCATAGAATCCCAACAGTGGAAACAGGCCTTCGGCCCAGCAAGTCCACACTGGCACTCAGAGCATCCCACCCAGATCCATCCCCCGAGAAACCTACCTAATCTACACATCTCTGAACACTAGGATAATTTAGCATGGCTAATCCACCTAGCCTGCACATGTTTGGACTGGGGGAGGAAACCAGAGCACCGGGAGGAAACCTATGCAGATATGGGGACAATGTGCAAACTCCATGCAGTTTCCTGTGGGTGAAATTGAACCAGGGTTCCACACTGTTAGCATTGTTGCCACCATGCCACCTGAATGTGTTGAGGGTAACTCAGACCCAACATTCTCTTATTTCAAAGGCAGATGTGAAGTGCATGTCACTGATGTGACTGGTCAAACTACTTATGTTAAGGAAAACGCCATTTATTTAAAAACTAACAAAAGAGAACAGTTTTAAATAAATTGAGTACTGTATCATTTAGTTAATTTTTCCAATAGTTGTTATTGATAGCTCTCTATAGCAACATTCCCTCAAAACCTCCCTTGGCAAAAAGGCAAATTTCAGACACATTCTTGCATGTTTCCTCGTGGATTGGAGAACTGCAATGTCTTTTAAATGACCTTTTAAAGTAACAGTATCATCTCAATACTCAATGGATTAAATAAAGAATTGAGACAAGTAAATCACTGAGAAAAGGAAACTTCTGAAACCGGAAACACTTTTTGTCTACTGTGCACCATTCTGTTAGCAAAACTGCTGTTGTTAGTTGTGTGTTAATTGGCAAATGGAGAATTCGCAGTTAATTTTCACTTGAACTCAGCACCCCCTTGCAATTGTGGTTCCATTAAATGTTACAAGCGTCTGTAATAAATAGATGTACAGTTGAATCAGTGGCTACAGTACTATTTATGGCATCTGCATTAAATGCTTGCAAGGGTTCTGGACGTGAGTTTGCTCGCTGAGCTGGAAGGTTAGTTTTCAGACGTTTCATCACCACCATTCTAGGTAACATCATCAGTGAGCCTCCGACAAAGCACTGGTGTTATGTCCTGCTTTCTATTTATCTGATCAGATAAATAGAAAGCGGAACATAACACCAGCACTTTGTCGGAGGCACACTGATGATGTTACCTAGAATGGTGGTGATGAAACGTCTGAAAACTAACCTTCCAGCTCAGCGAGCAAACCCACGTCCAGAACCTCAGCTTGAGCTACAAATCTTCTCAACTCGCTAGCTTGCAAGGGTGTTGAGTTGATGGAAATTTTCACGTTGTATATGGCATTTTGTTTCTTCTAGACAATTTGCCTTGAGATAGTCGCTGAGTGTTAGGTGACCTTGTGATTTTCCCTCACAGATGAAGGATTTGTGCATGTTTGAGCATGATTTTCAGAACATATTGTCTGTGGGCAGTGTAGCATCCCTTGATTGAAAGGATGTACCAAGCCAGACGTTTTGAAAATCACCGAAAGCACTGTGGATGCTGTAAATCAGGAACAAAAACAAAGTTGGTGAAAAGCTCAGCAGGTCTGGCAGCATCTATGGTGGAGGAAACAGTTAACGTTTCAGGCTCGGTGACCTTTCCTCAGAACTCGGATTGTGAAAATCTCAATGACTCTGACTCTCTAAGTCAGTTTTGGCTAACCAATGTCTCCAAATTTGAAAGCTTAACTGTTGTGCAAAAATCTGTTCTTCCCACATAGGTGTGAATAACCCTTCCGTTTTTCCTCACTGTATGCAGTGCTTTTAGACTTCTGAGTCATTTGGTGTGGACTTTGGCATGTGACCAAACTCCTCGGATAGCAAACATTGTTATTCCACACCCCAAGAGAACTGTATCACTTGTGGACGAACAGGGCAAGAGCCACGGTTTGTTCTTTTGGCTGAAAGAACAGAACAGTGCCTAACAACCAGTCAACAAAGGCAGTGTGAAAAAGTTGCTAATTTGTTTCCTCGTAAAGCTTTACCTCTACAGAAACTTGGGCATGATTTTTGTTGTGATCCCAGAAACTTAACTTCTATTCTTCTCCAATGAACCATAAGAGGGAACCTTCACAGGCTATCTTTATTTAATGTACATTGTTAAAGGACTGTCTGAATGTGATTTTGTTTATTGTTTTCTATTAATAAACTAGCTGCAGCTTTTTCTCCAGGATCCATCTTTTACTTTTGTGCTAATCACTGTGCCTGACAGACTAAGTGCGTGCATGGTTAAATTCTGGGATACTGAGAGGAAATGTCTTTATCCCAACTTGCTTGGAAGTTAACGTCATCTTTTATTACTTAAAAATTGCAAAAACCAAAATAGTTAAATGCTCCCCATCTAAATGCCTCTTGTTACTGGTAGGTGAGAGGTTGAGAAGAAAGGGAAAGAGCGATCCAATTGCTCCTCACGTGTCTCTGGCATACTCTTCAAGTGGATTCCCATTATTTTGTACCCGTGTCCTTAATCATTTTAACTAAGTTCCATCATCTAGCCCAAATATTATAGGGGCCATAATGTCTTTTGGTTAAGCAAGGATTTAGTTAGAAACAAATTGTCATCCTTTTCGTTTTGTGATCTCCTGTAGCTTCACTCTCTCTCCCCCTCACTGTAATATCTTTGAGACCTGTAACACTCGGATATGTACGCTGGTACTGATTTCTGGCTGCTTGAACATCCCCAATTGTAAACCTACAACCATTTGGTAGCCTTCGGCTGCCAAGGCAGCAAAACTCAAATTCCCACTCTAAACCCTTCACCCACGTCTCCTGTTCATTTTTTTTTCCCCCTCTTTTAATGTAACTTTTACAGTGAGAGGCATTAGTGTCGGATGTTGGGTTGTTAAGGAAATACTACCAATCTCAGACTTGTCAAAGCTTAATTTGAATGCAGCTGGTGAGCTCTCGGCCTTCACTCTGCCATCTTTCAGAATGCAGACAGACCTGTTCAGGGGCCATGAATGAGAAGAGAGAAGGGAATGTTGCAGTAGGAGATAAGAGGTAACAGACTGAAATACAGGTTTGCTTTTTTGTTTTGTTTTGTTTTAACATGTTGCTGCTGACAACTGTGAAAATCTGTCCTTTGTACTGGGGAGACCGAACAGACTCTGGGACTGGTTCACATAGCATCTGCACTCTACATGCAACAACCAACGTGATCTTCCAGTTGTCATCCATTTTAATTCCCCCTCCTCCCCTGATGACGTAATCCTTGACTGGCTCCACTGTCGGTGAGGCCAAATGTCAACTGGAGGAACAAAACCTGATTATTTTGCCTTGGAAGCTTACAGCTGAATGGCCTTTAATATTTGACTTCAGTTTCAAAATTCTTCCAACCCCATCCTTATCCCATGTCTGGACCTGACCTGACCATCCTCCCACTCGCCTAACCATTTCGCCCTTCCCACAGGCCAATCACATTAACAGCCTACCTGCATCCACTTATTGCCATCTCTCCAACAGCCACCCCTCATTTATTTCTAGGACCCCCTTCCCTCCCCAGTCCTGACAAAGGGCTTTGGCCTGAAAGGTTGAATTACCTCCACCTTGGATGCTTGTCTGATCTGCTGTGCTTTTCCAGTCTCTCTTCAGTAGACCATGTCCAAAGTATGCTTTAATGTGCCTTTCAGTCATGGCCTTTGGTTGCTGATGCTGAACTTTTAATGTTGGTTGCTGGGGCATAATTGTAACTAGCATTTGAACTGTTTAAAAATGGGACTTTTGGACACTACCTGTTTTTGTGTATTGGGATGTGTTGTGAATCTGCTGGCAGATTTACTTTAAATTTTTGTGCATTTATTCTAGGGTGTATGATTGTAGTACTATTTTGCAAAAAGTACAGTGGCGTGAAGAAGCCCTGGCAAAACTGGAATCAGTGGGAATCAGAGGCCAAGGTCTCTGCTCATTGCAGTTATACCTGGCATGTAAGATAATGGTTGTGGTTGTTGGTGGTCAATTGCTTCGGCTCAAGAACGCCTCTGCAGGAGTTACTCAGGATAGTGGTCTATGCCCAACCATGTTCAGCGGCTTCACCAATGACCTTATGTCTAATCAAATGTCAAAAATGGGGATGTTTGTCAATGATTATGCAACCTTCAGCACCATTTGCAACTTCTCAAATACTGAAGCAATCAGTGTTTAAATGCAATAAGATCTGGACAATAATCCATGCTTGGCCTGACTAGCATTAAGTAACATTTGTGCCCCACAAATGCTAAGCAATAGCCAATTCCAGTCAGAAAAGCTAACCGCCATCCCATGAAAGTCAATGGTGTTACCGTCACTGACCTATTTCCTACTACCCTGCTCCCTCCCTGCCCCAAAGACCTGGGGGCTACTGATGACCACAAACTCAGTTTGGATTTGACAGAAATATAGGTTTGAGGTTAGGAATGCTCCAGGGAATAACTTGACTCCCTGTCTGAACTGAGGCATGATGATGTACTGAAGATTTTTTTAAATTCTTGGGAATAACCCAGTCCATCTTGTGTGTCCTGTGGTGTTTTTTGTTTTGGTTTTTGCTGTTCTGTTTCAGTAGCCCATACTACTTTTTGAAAAATAAGGAAGAGATGAAAACCAAATTTGTTTTTGTACAGCTCCAACATAACCTCCCTGCTCTTATAATCTATGCCACAGCTACTAAAGGCAAATGTCTTTGTATGCCTCCTTCACTACCCTATTAACCAGCCTTGCTACCTTCTTAATCTGTGGTTACGCTCCCCTAGATCCTTCTGTTCCTCCTGAGCTTTCTAATGTCCTGTCATGTATTGTGTACTCATCTGGTTTTGTTGCTTCCATAGTACATTGCTGCATAGTACATTTTCAGAGTTAAATTCCATCTGCCAGTCATCCGTTCATCTGATCAATCTGTCTGTAACTTCCTGTAACTTGGCCTTTTTAAAACTTGCTATTGACTATCTAGCCAATGTTTGTGCATTACTTCTCATTTTCCCCCTCACCACCTCAACTATATCATTCACATACATCATGAGCAATAAGAGACACAGACGCCAGCACTGATGCCTGTGATATGCTTCTGGACACTCTCTCCAGCCTCAGGCAGCTGTCTACCACTATCTTCCCTCCTACAACTGAGCCAGTTTTGATTCCACGAATAGGAAAGATTGAGGGATATGGGCCCAATGCTGGCAAATGGGACTAGGTCAGATGGGGATGTTGAGTCGATGGTTCAACTGGTCCACGAAGTCTCTTTCTATGTTGAATGGCTCTGAATAGGCTTACGAGGCTGCACTGGATCTCATTAGCTTTTAACTCCTTGATTAGACTCCCATTTGGGACTTTGTTGAAAGCTTTGCTGGCATCCATGTAAACTTGATAAACTGCACTACCCTTGTCTACACATGGTCATCTCAAAGTTCAAGAAAATGATCTTCCTTTGACAAAGCCCTACTGTTTGTTAGTTTGTTTCTGAGCAAACGTTGCCCCTCCAAGTGGAAATTAAAATCCCTCCTTCAGAATTTTCTCAGTTTCCTTATGGCTGATGTGAGACTTGCTGGTATATAATTTCCTGGTCTATCTCGTAACACCCTTCTCAAGGCGAAACCACACTAACTATCGTCCAGTCCTCTGGCACCTCCTGTGGCCATAGAGGAAGAAAGTTTTTTGCCCAGGCCCCTGGTCCTTCCTCTTTGACCTCTCAGCAGTCTTGGATACAATGGTTCTGGACCTGGGGATTTGTCCACTTTTAAGCCTGCCAATGCCTCCCCACTCTGTGTGTAATCTGCTCACACATCTGATTCTTCAGTTCTGCACCTACATCCACTCGGGAGTCAAGGCTAGGAAATAATTATTTAGCATCCTGCTTCTATGTCCTTGAGTTTGATGCATGGACTGCCGTTTTGGTCCCAAATGGGCCCTTCTATTCTTGTCCCCAAATAAAAGTTGTGCTTTAAATTATAATATGATACAATTCACTCAAACTAGGGCCTTGGATCTATTAAAGGAGATTAAAAGATGTGAGCAGCATGTTCATTGTGGATGGGGTAAACAAATAAAAGGGATTTCACCGTAGACCAACAAAGGCTGATGATACAGTATGTCTGCGACAGATATGTACTGGCTTCTAAGAAATGTCTTGAAAAGTAAATCAACTGAGGTTAAGCGGTAAGAGGTAAGAGGTAAGGGAAGAATTTTAAAGGTTACACTAAATCAGTGGTTTAGGAGTCTTTAATCTGCCTGTTCAGACACACTGATGTTTGTTGGGAGCAGGTGGAACTTGGAACCCATATTTTTCAGCCCAGTAGTAGGTGTTAGCACTGTGCCATGTGCCTTAAGAACTATCTTTTTAGATGTGTTTAATCAACCCATTCAGATCCATTGCACACCTGTGGAACAGGTGGGACTTGAAAATAGGCCTGCTTGTTCAGAGGAGACACAGCAAGACCTAGAGTGTGACTTGTATTAGACAGTGTAAATGCTGAGGATTGGAGCAAATTATAACCCACCTACCGAGGACCAAGAAATTGGGTAGGAACAAACTGATTACATGGAATCCCTAAGCGACCACATGACTTTGCAAATGGGGTCTTTGGCATTTAGTTCACTGCAACAGGCTGCAGCAAAAACTTGCATGTGCCTTGCTGACATCATGCCAGGCTGCATCTGTGCATGCGCTGTTAGTGTCACTGTAATCCATTGGCAGCGATGCCAGAATTAGGTTTGTCTGTTTACACTACTGACGTTGTTTTGGAAGGTGCGGTGTTGCACTGGTTGTGGATCATGGGACTGGGGAATATACTGGGGTCTGAAGCAGTGGCAAAGCCTCCCTTTTATGGTGCTACCTGCAGAAGAGCTCTCCACTGTCACCTTACCCTGCAGCACTTCGCAGCCATGGGAAAAGTCCTTCGTGAAGCTGGGAGGCTATGCTTTTGCTCCATGCCTGTAAACTGAAAGAGGTTGGGGTCAGCAGTACAGAGGAATAGACAGTGACTCTGGCCCCTGGGCACAGCCTTTTCCCAAGTTGGGGCAAGGCAGCAGTTAGACAGTTGGGTGGCAGTGAGCACAGGAAATTGGTGGCTGAGATGACCTCTGCAGGTACCATTTGAAGAGGGAAGCTCCACATCTCCAGCTTCCATATGAAGTACTACTCGACCTGATTCTTGGGGATAAGATGTTTCAAATAGATCAAATATCAGTAGGTAAACATTTTAGGTCATGATTGCTATTTTGAAGTTTAGGGTGATAATGGAAAAGGATAATGAATGATCTAGAATAGGAATAATTGAGGGTTTTGCAGTTGGGTGCAGAGTTGCATGGAAATGCCACCACCTGTATGTTTCCCTGAAGTACTTTTGACTTTGTTTCTAATGGCACCATGGGTGTCTGCACCTTCAGTGCATTAGAGTGGTTCACAAGTAGCTTGCCACTCCCTCCTTCTGGCTGGATAATAAGTGCTGACCTTGTCAGTGAGACCCACATCCTATACATCAACATAAAAAAGACAAGCCTCCAGGATTGCCTTAACAGAAATTCCCATTTGCTGAATTTTGTTTGTTACTATCACTGGATCCATTAGTTGTGGTGGATTGTTATTGGATTAATCTGTTGTTCTTTTTAATCAGTGCTGTTTTTATTTTTGTGAGGCTGGATGAACACAGCAGGCCCAGCAGCATCTCAGGAGCACAAAAGCTGACGTTTTGGGCCTAGACCCTTCATCAGAGATATTGACTTGGCTTTATCATGACTCTCTAATTTGGTTTGGGAGAGGGAAATGGAATTTGCCAAAAATGGTTGCTGTCATTGAATGTGTCGGCAACTTGTTTGTTCTGAGGTGGCTCTCTTGTTCTTGTACCGAGAATCCTTTTTCCCCAAAAAGGCATTCTGTAACAACTTTTTTGGCTGCCTCGGTCTTCTGAATGTTCAGAGAGCGAGAGGGAAAAGATTTGAGTTTAAAGTTTTTTTTTGTACTTTTCTGTATTTAAACATTTTCCTTAAGTTTGTTCTGATGTAAGGTCATCAACACACTATTTGTGAAAGTTTTTTTAGAATTTACCTTTTTTTGGTTTTCTTTCCCCCAGCCATAGACCTCTTGTATGGAGGTATATATTGTTTTATGTGTCAAGATTATATATATGATAAAGACATGGAACAAATTGCCAAAGAAGAACAAAGAAAAGCATGGAAGTTGCAAGGTACGTGGCAATGACTTTAAATGTTTCACTTCCTATTTGAGATGGTGTAATGGATGCTTTCTGATAGTTTTCCCTAACTAACTGCTCTATTAGGATGAACCAACAATCTTGTGTGAAAGTTAAGAATTATTTGTGCTTCTCCTCTGTGATAACTAGGCATTTAGAAAAAAATTTAAGACTTTTTTTAGTTAAGTGAAGCTCATTCTAGTACAACAAAGCATTGCTATTATGTTATCTAAGTAACGTTAACAAACCAAAGGAATTTGGTATGACGTAGGACAAGAGCAACAGAAACTTTAGTCAAACTTTAGTCAAGCCACATGTGTAGATGATAAGCAGGCTGGTGAGAATTGTGTCTGGGTAACTAGGTTTGACTGTCACAAGGCATGCATGATGCGTACAGTGCGGACAGTTTGAACTCTGAACGCTGGGTATGTTTTGAGAATACCTTCCTCTTGTGACAGAAGAGGACATACATTCAGAAACGTACATTATTGGGTTGAACAAACTTGTGATTCCACCCCGCCCCCCCCCCCCCCAAAAAAAAAATGGCCTGAAGATGTTTACTCGACGGAGGATGTATTCAGTGTTTATCCTGGGGTCAAAGGTTGACTTGATTTTTCTCTGTCCACATGGCAGAAGGCAAGCCCTAGTTCTGCATATCCTAGATTTCCCTTCAGTGGTTTGTAAAACAGCTCATTCATTTGGAGTTTCTTCTAACAATATTGAAACTTTAAATTACGCCAGTTGCTTTTTTTTGTAACTGTCGAGTAGTAACTGTTTTTGTCAAGGTGAGCATAACCAAAAGTTAGCTGTAAAATTTACTCTTAGTGACCGAACATAGAACCCAATATCTGTCTAACTGTATTAATACTTCACAAGAGAAAGGACCTTTCTGCAAGTAAGATACTTTGATGTTTGTTATCTGTTTTTGTACATTTTAATGTTTGGCTATTTGCATTGGGTTACTGGAACCTGTATGTCTTTCCTCAGTTGCGTTCTGTCTTCTGCACACTTATAACTGCCATAACTGATGTAGTCTTGCTACTGCTAGGGCCATCATGTTCCACATGTTAAAGTTCTTAGCATCTCCTTGTGACATGCCATTATCTTGCTACTTTCCCCAGGAAGTTTTGTTTATTGCAGACCTGTTGGTGTTTTTTTATGTTTTGCTTAAGTAAGTCTTAATCTGTCAGCTATTCAATGAGTCTTGATTTTCTTTATTAGTTATGTGCTGTGATCTTTCTTTATTTGAATATGTGGATCTTGACAAGACAAACTGTCTCTGGCATTACACCCTTACTGCTAATTTAATTGCTATAGCTGTACAACAGTATGACTTAAATGATTGGAGAAAACTACCTGGAATGGTGCAAATTGTAGTCTATGTAAATCATTTTAATTTGAAATGTTTGGAAAGCATGAAACAGCAGGGGTAAGACAAAATAAACTTGCTTTCTTTTTGTGGAATGCCCCAAAGCAGCTACCTTTTTTCAAATGAAGTCCTGCAAAAATTCCAATCATCGTCATGAGATGAAGCATCATGATAGTTGCAAGATTTGTGCAACTCCTCCAGTAGGGAGCATCAAGTTAAGAGTGTGATTTACATTTTCCTCTTTGTTCCAGTCTGTGTCCTCTGCCCTACAGAATATCATGATGGACACCATAGGCTCAGGTCCTCTGATCAATCTTGTCTGATGTACACAAGTTGCCTCATCACTGACAAAACGAGTCCATGCTAGTGCTTGATGCACTAAAGCCTTTTTTTAAATTCTGTTATCTAAATCTATCATTGTAAGCAATATTCCCATCCATCTCATACCTGACTAGTTTCTCCTTGATATTGATACTATTTGTTCCAGTGAAATGCTGCACTCCATTAAGTTGGTTCTTCAAGAAGAATTTTGTGAAACCATGTGAGACTGTTCTTTGGTATATGATGGGAGATTTATTTCCACCTTGAAATTCTTTGCATTTCTGTTTAGAATCTGATTAACATTTAACCAGAATGTGATCATAGGTAATTTAAAATTGAATTTTTGAAAACTTTTTAGGGGTTGGTGAGAAGTATTCAACATGGGAACCAACAAAAAGAGAATTGGAGTTACTACGGCATAATCCCAAACGCAGGAAGATAACTACAAATTGTACAATCGGTAAGTGAATAAAAATGTGGGACAATGAAAGGTCAGGAATGCCTGCAGCAATGGCTTGGCAGCCCTTAGTTTGGCAGTTATTTCAAAAATTTTAGGTGTTGTTATATGACAGTGAAATGATGAGGTACTTTGTCATAGTCATTTTTCTTGGCAATCTGTGCCATTAATAATGGTTGTGATGAAGAAAAGATCACCCTAGGATATGAGATGTACCAATCAGCTATATTGTACATTGTATGAAGGTTTACTTTTTTGTATTTTCAGCATCAGTCTTGATAATTCACTGTCAAAAGTTTAAAGTCCCATGTCCCTATTCTTTGTGGACATCAATAGAGTCAGAAGACATTTTGGGGGGGTCGGGGTGGGGGGGGGGGAGGAATGGTGCAGTTTTAGCTTGTTTAGGTTTGGGGTCTCTAAAAATATCCAGTTAATAAATGACATTAAAGTGACTGCACCATTCTCTAGAATTGCTGGCCAATGCACTGGTCTCAACTTAGTTTTCTGTTGCACTTGATGATCTGTAAATGCTTAGAATTCTGGCATTCGCTGTCAAAGCATGGAGTCTTTGGGCCATCAATTCAGGGTTTTTTGATAAACTTAACATGCACTCTTGGGACATAAGCTTGGGATTTTAAATCAGTCTTTCCTTATGTTGAGCAACAGACTGCAAATGAGGTTTTTTAAGAAAATCACACACTGGAAGTATTCAAATAAACACTCTGATCAATCTGTAATAAGTGGAGAGAACAGACAAATTAGTTCCAGTTGGAACAAATCACACTATTTGCAGGCCTGCATACTCGCCTCATAAACCATTTTGTATCAGTACTAAAACAGAAGTTGCTGGAAAGGCTGAGCAGATCTGCCAGTGTCTGCGAGGAGAAATCGCAATTAACGTGTTGAGTCTGGTGAACCTTCCTCAGAAATGTCAGTGAAATTAATGTCAGGTCACAACAAAAAAAGAACGGAAATCCTGTCAGAGGAGCTGAAGTTCAAGGTGGACATGCCTAGAAGAGATGTGACAATGACTTAAATACTAAGTAGAAGCTGAAAGAATTGCAGGTGTTGCAGATCGGCAACAACACTGTTAGAAAAGCTCAGCAGGTCTGTTCAGTTCCATATTGTGAGTACGGTAATTCAGCCCATTTTGAAATACATTCTTCTTGTATCAAGAATGTATATTTACTGAACTTGGTGTTGCTGAATGGGCAATCATGTTAGTGATGCCTTGCACTGTCAAGATGTGACCCCCCCCCCCCCCCAGGAACGACTCTGCTTCAGTTTATCACCATATAAACAGTAGAAATTGCATATTGCTAACAGTAGGTTATTCAGCCTACCCCCACGCGACAGCTGAATTGTATGTTTCCATACAGTTTGTTTCCGGCAGGAGGGTAGTCCCAATCCCATGTACTCTATCCACCCTGTTCTTAAATGCTGGTCGGCATAACTCGTCTTGAACTCATGCAATCTAACTGAAAGAAGCTACTCCTGCACTTTGTCCTAATCCCTTGTTGGATTTTAAAAAGCACTTAAATTGAGTGAGATTAGCTGGATCAGTATCAATAGGTTAAAGGTGGCAGACTCTGTAGCTGCAAATGTCTATTGAATCATGAAATTTGCAACACAGAAGGGCCATGTTTTTGCTCTTCAGCTGGAGCAATCACTGCTGAATTCCATTTCATTTGTTACTTTCTGTATGTTTACCGCTTCCTCTTTTGAATACTTTGCTTTTTAAACTTTTTAGATTTTGCTCCCTCATCCATTTTATGTAAGGCATCTCAAAACAGTGAACAAAAACCAATTGCTGGGGTAGAAATGCTGTGTACACAGTCTGTGTACCTGAAGCTTCATTTAAGCTGTGAAATTGGTGATCACAGCGTATGTTCAATGCATGCTGTCCACCTGGAACTCGCGCTGTAGTTACTAGTCTGACAACCGTTCCCTGCTTGGAGCTACCACACACCCTGATTGCCAGGCTGACATTGGCTTTCAGTTCCAGTAGCCACTGTTGCATGTGGGCTTCTGAGGCCTGTATTGTTGGTGTGGGGGGGGAAAAAAATCAAGTCTAAAAGATGAGTATCATTTGTAAATACAAATGAATGTGTATTTGGCTGGTTAACTGAGCGAGAAAGAAATGGAGAAAGGAGTTGTGCTTCAAAATCTACTGTTGTCTCCAGGTACCTTTTTTCCTGAAAATTTCAGAATTGTTACCTTTAATGAATTTTTTGACTGTACTAAAAATATAAAGTTTGAACATAAAATTTCATCTAACTCAAGTTTGTATGTATTCTAATTGGCTGAAAATACTAAGTGGAAATCTGATCAGCTGAAGGGCAGGTCAGAAACATTTGGTTTACGCATGATGGAAACCTTTTTGAAGTTTTCGAAGTCATAATCCTTTATGATCTGTCAACTGTTTCTCTCAGTAGTTGTTAGGACCTTTTTTGGCCTAAATTTAATTGCGTCTGCCCCTCTGCCCCCGTTTGGCAATTTTAAATGTGTTCCTGACTGATTAGAGCATGGCTTGCTTTTTGATTTTTGAAGGTGCCCATTGCTAGCTAGGCTGTTTTCTTTTAATCAATGCTGACTGAATTGAAATTACACTTCATCTCCTCTCCTCTTCTTCACACGCACACACGCACGCACGCACGCACACACACACTGCGGAGGGAGGTGATGCTCTAAATCCCAGGCTTATTCATTCGCCACAATCTCCTGAATCGTGAATGCAGCCTTGCTGCAGTTTTCACACTGGATCTTGCACGTATCCTTTTGGTCTATTATTGCACAATGTTGCCCAAATTATTTGAATTGCAACTATTAATTGAATTTGGGCAGCATCATACAGCACAGCTTTCATGTGCTGGAAGTCTATCCAACTCCTGACCTGAGACACAGAGGTTGGTGCTTTTTTTTTTTGAAGCCAGATGCTGACTCTGTCCATCTTGAGACTCTGTTGCTTTGTCTTTTGGTTTTTTGTTCTGCTACACTTTGGTAGTTGTAACTGTTCTCCCCCTCACCTGAGATGTTTGTTCCAGATGATGTGCTTTCATGTGTCAAGTCATTTCCAGTAATTTAATCATTAGGTGGTTAAAAGTGCTTGAAGACTTTGCTTGGGTTGCAGATGAGAATGTAGACTTGCTTGCTCAGCTGGTGTGTTTGATTGCAGTTGTTTTGCCACCCTACTAGGTAACATCATCAGTGCGGGCCCAGTAAGTGTTGGTGTTCTGTCCTGCTTGTTTATATGCCTGTGTTTGCTGGGATGGTTGGCATCACTTCTGGTTCTATTTTTCAGTGGTTTATATGTCAGGCCCAGTTCAGTGTGCTTATTGATGGAGTTCCAGTTGGAATGTCAGGGCTCCAGGAATTCCCTGGCATGTTTCTGTTTGGCCTGTGCTGTTCTGAAAGTGTTGTCAGTCAATTTCATGTCCTCCTTTGCCCATGTGAATTGACACTAGTGAGAATTAGTCATGTCTCTTGGTGGCTAGTTGGGGTTCATGTGGCCTTTATTGTCAGTTTTCTTCGAGGCCAAACTGGAAGAAAACTGACACAGGCTACACAAACATCGACTAGCCGCTAAAAGACATGACCAATTCTCACTAGGCTCAATTCACACTGGCAAAGAAGGACACAAATTTTGCTGGGACAATGCATCCATAATGGCACAAGCCAAAGAGATGTGCCAGGGAATCCCTGGAGGCCTGGCATTCCAGCTGGAATGCCAGCAACAAATGCATTGAACTGGACGTGATATACAAACCTCTGATGAACAGAACCCAGAAGTGATGCCAACCACCCCAGCAAATTGAGGCATACAAATAACAAGTGGGACAGAATGCCAATGCTTCGTTGGAGGTGCACTGACTCTTATCTAAGTGGTGGTGTTTTGACAATTTTAATAATGTTGCAGCAGGCCAAAGCAAGCTTATGTGAAACTTCTAGTTTTAAGATAGTTGGTGACAGAGAAGAGAACCATCTACAGCAGCACCCATTGGGGTTTTATTGTGGTGTGTGTGTGTGTGTGTGTGTGTGTGCGTGCACACACGAATACAGCCAGCACCATGGAGTGATGTTCCTAGAGGGTCAAGAATGTATCAATTTAAAATAATAAAAAGTAAATTTTATGCTTGCCTTGCAGCCCTGTATATGTTGCATTGCTTTGGAATAACTTCGCTAGTTTGGCTCTTACAATGAGTCATTGTTTTCTGAGAAGAATCAAGCTGGTAGGGGTTTTTTATTGGATCATGTGTGAGCTTCAATTATCTGAAGTCCTTGTTAATGTAACTGGGATATTGAAGAACCTGTTGTTATTTTTACTGTTCAGTTAAATGAAAAACGACAAACTTTCTGCTCAGCTTGGTGTTATATAGGGAAGGGAGAGTCAAGGCCTAGTGATGGTATTGCTTGACTAGACCAGAGACTCAGGGATGTCCTGAGGACCCAGGTTTGAACCCCACTGCAGCAGATGTTGGAGTTTGAATTCAATAAAAATGTAGAATTGTGTATTGATGTCTGTCTCTCTCGCTCACTCATCCGGTTCACTGCCTTTTTAGGGAAGGAAATCTGTCCTTACCTGGTTTGGCCTGCATGGGACTCCAGACCTACAGCAATGTGGTTAACTCTTAGCTGCCCTCTGGGCAATTATGGATGGGCACCCCTCATCCTGTGACTGAATAATTTTTCAAGATGACACTTCTTCAAAAGAAAACTGACAGGGAAATGGACAAAACTTTTTTTCATATTTTATTGGTTAGAGGTTGCAGTCTCTGCCTTCCCCTGCCATGTTTGATTCATGAAGGCAGAAGTAGTTCTGGGAGAGAAAAGGATACAAATTTTGTTTTTTTTTCTTTTATCCCAACCACCATGCTCATCTTATGTCACCTGCAGATCTCCTCCTTTTGTATGGAACCATTGTTGTCTTGCCTTATGACTCTAATCTTTTTATATATCTCTCTGTGATCCATTTTCTGTACAGTACCTTTTTTTTTGTTAAATTATAATTGACTTCAAATTCCAGGAGTGGATCAGATTAAAACACAACTATTGCATTGAGGAGAGGGTGGCATTTAAAACATCGTCATTTCTGCTATGTAGTTTCATTGCATGAATCTCTCATAACATGATGGGCGAAAGATGACTAACGTCGCATCTATTTTCTCAAGATAAGGTTATGGAAGAGTGCCTCTTGTGGTTAGTGTGTTTAAAGATTTGGCTGTAAATAAATTCTAGCATTTAAGAAAAACATAAGACTTAAGTGACACGCTTCTGAGAGACTACATCAGAATACATGAAACTATTTTCTTAAGCCTCCTGAGCTTGGTTCATTTTCTATGGATTATTTTTGGTAAATCTGCTCCCTGTTTTGGACAGGCCCTCAACATGTGTACCATACTCTTATCTGGGCTTCACCATTGACCTGCATAGTATTGAAAAAATGTAATCTGTTAAATACACTGTCAGTGGCATACCTGTAACTTAGAGTTGTAGTGGCTGAATAATTTTCTCTTTGATGTTAAGAATAAAAGTCTCTGGTTGAATTTAAGATTTCTTTTATGTACAACTTTTGGGTGATTTGTGAAGACCAACTATGTTCTATTTGTCAGTGTATGATGGTTCCCACTGTGTCTAAGTCTTGTTTGATTTTGTTTTAACATTTTCACTAGGCAGAGGAAGTGTCACACTTCTTGACCATACCAAGTAATACCAGAATTTAGGATTGTTAGATTGTAGATGGAGGTCATTTCACCCATTTGTGCCTGTGCCAATTTCTTGCCGCCTTTTTTCTCCTCTCTCTACACAGCATTTCTATCCAGAATCATCTACTGCCATCTTGAATGCCTGTTGAACCTAATCTGCCGCATTTCCAGACAGTTCATTCTATACTCCTAACTGCTGTCAGGGTGAAAGTGTTGTTTGTTTGTTTTGTGTTTGTTTTTTTGTTTTAGTCACTGTTGTTTCATTTGCTCATCATGTTAAATCTATGCCTTCCTGTTCATTCTTTTTAAGTGGGAACAGCCTTTCCCTATCTACTCGAACTAGTCCACTCATGATTCATCAAATTTCGTCCCAGCCACCTCTTCTAGGAGAACAGTCTCAACTTCTCCAGTCCGTCCTGGCAACTGAAATTTTTCATTCCCGGAGCCATTCTTGTAAATTGTTTCTGCGTTTTCCATTGTGGTCATGCTTTCCCTATAACGTGGTGCCCATACTATGCCAGCTGAAGTCTAACCTGTGTCTTGTGTAACAGCAAGTAAGTGAAAGTTAACTTGTATGTGATGCCCCTATCAATTAAGCCAAGAACACACACTCCTGTAGCTGCTTTCTCCACCTGACATGTCACCTTCAGTGATGTGTGTATATGTACGCCTAGGTCTCTCTGCTCCTGTACCCATACTGTAAATGGTCTTTCTATGTTTTTCTGATCAAATTCTGTCCACCTCTCACTTCTGTACATGCAGTCTTATCTGCCACATGCCTATCCATTACGCCAACTTGTCAGTCATTTTAAAGTTCTACGTTGTCCTGCTCCACAGTTTATAATTCTTTCAAGTATAGTATTGTGGAAATTTTGAAATTGTCTCGAGGGCCGAAGGGCCTGTACTGTGCTGTTATGTTCTATGTCCTATGTCTATGTCTATACCAAGGTTCAGGTCACTTATTTGTGTGTGCGCACTCACCATGTCACCCTTGGCAGCAATTCTGCAAATCTTCACCACCCCTCCCCTCCTGTGCTCACCTACAAAATGACCATTGACCATTCATGTCTTTCCTATTGCTCAAATTGTGTTGTATCCATGTTTGCTACTTTTTTATAAAAACCAAAAGAACCGTGGATGCTGTAAATCAGGAACGAAAACCAAGTTGCCGAAAAAGCTCAGCCGGTCTGGCAGCATCTGTGGTGGAGAAAAGAGTCAACGTTTCGGGTCCGGAGGATCAAGTTCTGAGGAAGGGTCACTGGACCCGAAACGTTAACTCTGCTTATCCTCCACAGATGCTGCTAGACCTGCTGAGCTTTTCCAGCAACTTTGTTGTCATTGCTACTTTTTATACCATCATGTAAACTTTCATATCTCTAATGTGGCACTGAATCAAATGCTTTCTGGAAACCCATACATAACACATTGGCGTTATCCTCACCAACCCTTTGTTATATCTCGCAAAGAATTGAGGTCCTTTGAACACCATGTCCCCTTTAGAAATCCATGTTGACTCTTCCTAACCATCCACCTTTTCTCAAGTGATAATTGTATCCTGTATAGCTGTTTCAAAATGCTTCCCCACTTATGAAGTTAAGCTAACTGCTTTATAATTGCTGGGTTTGTCCTTTCTATGGCCTGCCTTGTGCAGAATGAGAGACCCTTTGAAGAGAAGTCTATTTATTTCAAAGGGGTTAGTCTCTGCCATGCCTAGGGTTTTACCAGTTTTGCTGAAATGTAATGTCCTTGCTCTACACCTGGGCATAAAGTCAGACATACACAGCACAGAGATAGACCTTTTTCAGTCCAAGTCATTCATGCTGACCAGATATCATATCTAAATCTCTAGTCCCATTTGCCAGCATTTGGCCCACATCCCTCTTAAACCTGTCCTACTCATAGACCCATCCACATGCCTTTTAAATGTTGTCAACATACCAGCCTCCTCTTCTGGCAGCTCATTCCATATGTGCTTCACCCTCTGTGTGGAAGAAGTTGCCCCTCAGGTCCCTTATTGTACATCTTTTCCTCTCACCTTCAACCTATAAGCCTCTAGTTGGGACTCCCTCCGCCCCAGGGAAAAGACTTTGTTTACTGACCCTATCCATGCCCTTCATAATTTTATTAACCTCCTATAAGATCACCCCTTAGCCTCTGACACTGCAGGGAAAATAGCCCCAGCTTATTCAGCCTCTCCCTATAGCTAAAACCCTTCAACTGTAGCAATACTTGGATTAACTTGTATCTCCTGCCTCACAACTCCCAGTATGTAACTGTATAGACAGGTTTCCTACAAATGGATGTAAACTGATGCTTCCATCTTGGAATAATATCAGGGTAAGGATGCATCTTGAATGTCAAGTGTCATATCTGAGCAAATAAATCAGCTCCTCCGTTTGAATTTGTTGGTTGAGTAGTGAAATATTTTATACCTTTTCAGCTCCACGCCAGTCATTTTACTAACACACAGCACCTAATGTCCATTTATCTCATTAGGTTGCCTGTCTCTAACTCCAGTACTCTGTTGATGATCCTTCTATTTATATAAAATGTTCATTTTTAAACCGACGTATATTTTTCTTCTAATATACTTGTTTGTTTTCATGTGGTTTTCTTATCCCCTGTCTTATGCTAGCTCCAGTGCACTGCCCCATTTACCATTTGTTATTAATCAAACTTCATTAAAATCACACCATCTAAATGTTTTCTAGCTGTTTAAATTTTACCTACAGTCTAAAACACTATCTTCTGCATAAATGGTTTGCTGTATTGCCAACAATTGCAGCGGGCAGTGACAGTCACAAGAACATAAGGTGCAAGGCCTGCAGTTTGCCCAATTTCGATAGGTTAGAAGGTGTGGTTGTGAAATAGTGCATTATGCGTTTAAGTGTGCTGTGTAATATTTCAATTGTAATGCTACATCAAGGTCTTAGACCAAAGAATTGGCTGATGGAGTTAGTTGAAGTAGGACAGGAGACTAGTGTGAACCATAATTGTCAATGGCCTGTTCTGTATTGTAAGTTCTGCTTGATACCAAGTTATCAAACTTCATCAGAGTCCTTTCCTTGTACTTTAATATAACTGAACGTTAGTCTCTGAATGTTACTATGTTTTTATCATTCACAGTTTCACATCCATTAGATTAGGTACCTTCTCCTAACACAGGAACATTACTCACCATTTTTGAGGCTTTGAGTTGTGGTTAAAAAAGCCATGTGTTTTGTCCCATTTATGGAATTCCCAATACTAATTAGTCAGTTTAAGGGTATACTGTTACTGTTGCCAATGTGTACCTCCTTGCTCCATGCTCTTGTTTATACTTCAGTCATTATCCTAACTGTGGATACTCAGACATTCTGTCTTTTATGATTGAGGAGATGTAGGCAAGTTATTTCAACAACGGTCCAGTTAGTTCATTGCTTAAGCACAAAAAACCCCCAACTTGCTGTTTTTCCCTCCGTCCTTTTTTAGCGGTCACACTCCACCCTCTACCCTTTCCCTTTTTTTTCACTTATCCTTCTCCGTCCCAAAATGGAGGAAAGAATTATCTGTCATCCCTAACTTAGCTGGTTTTGCTGATGGTGAATCACTATGTAAAAAGAACTTATTAAAAATTGCAATGCAAGTAGAAAATGCAACAAATAGTCAGGTCGTGCAGGATTTGGTTAACATTTTGGGCTGATAGCCAGAACTGGATCACACCAAAATTGGTTAGTTTAATGCTAAGGTATTGTCCCTGAATATTTGTAATTGAGATTCTTGTATGTTGTATCTCACTTTATACTTGGATTGAAGATGCTGCTTGGCCTGCTGTGTTCATCCAGCCTCACATTTTATTAACTTGGATTCTCCAGCATCTGCAGTTCCTATTATCTCAAAATAAACACTGCCTGCCATTTTTCATCAATGTTAAAATTGTAACAGAAGCCCAAGATGTCTTGTGGATTGTTCCTCTTTTTTCAACACTGCAACGTCCCAAACTGCCAGTGAGTGGCACTAAATGATTTCACTATATTGCAGGAATCTACTAGAAAACAGCTGTAGAGAATAATTCAACTTGAATCCCAATAATAATAAGTCCAAATTATTAACAGGAGGCAAAGATCAATTACAGATTCCAAGTGCTAGAAGTGTATGTTTGTTAAAATGGCCCCTAAAAAATTATTGTAGCTGTCACTGGTGCCTAAAATGTAGCTTGTGATAAAGAACCGAACTACAAAGTGGAAAGCTAAAAATTCTCCATATTGTTAAGAAATTATTGTTTTCTTTCAACAGTTTTCTTGTTAAGACAATTGAATATGCAAGTTTAACAAGTAGTATAATTATCCATGTAACTAACTACCACAATTGTACCCATCTCTAGTTGCTTTTTAAAGATTATTGTGTTCTTTTGCAATGAAAATCTAGTGTCATTGTACCTACTGGACTAGGTGCCCCACAATTTTAACAAGAGAGGAGGAGTTGATGGTATTCATGCATCAACATCACTTGCGGGAGTTCCTTGGGGTGGATATTGTTAAACACCCAGTTCAGGTATGGTGTAGCATTCCTCTGAAGTAGGTGTGACTTGAAGCTAGACCTCCTGGCTCCGAGACCTGGGGAGGAGCATAGTGCCATACAAGCCCTTTGTTTCTCAGTAATGTCCTATTCCCACGAATCTTTAGCTGCTTCATCAATGAAGGTGGGAGGTGCAAAAGGACAGCTCATCACTGCCGCCTTGTGGGTAGTTTAGGATGAACAATAAATTCTGGCCTTGCCTGCCAGGGTCACCCACATCACATGAATAAAAGCTGAAGATAATTGAAAAAGTTGAATGTAAGAAAAACATAGTGCAATATTTTTAATTATTTGTTATAAATTTGCTGTCAAAACAAACCCATAATTTCTTCCTCACCTTGGCTAGCTCTTAGAGAAAATATAAAGCTGTAGGAACTGTGCAGCTATTATACCCTGTGCAGCTATTATACCCTGTGCAGCTATTATACCCTGTGCAGCTATTATACCCTGTGCAGCTATTATACCCTGTGCAGCTATTATACCCTGTGCAGCTATTATACCCTGTGCAGCTATTATACCCTGTGCAGCTATTATACCCTGTGCAGCTATTATACCCTGTGCAGCTATTATACCCTGTGCAGCTATTATACCCTGTGCAGGGATATTGGTCAGTGCTACTTTTCATATGTGTAAATTGGGTGAATGGATGGGACCTTTTATTAGGACTTATTTTACCATCTGTAGTCAGTTCTGTTTGAGTGGGTGTCTAAGTTTGTTTTGTCACAAATATATAATTTGGATAGCTTGTTACCTGGTTGTGCTTGAAACCTCAAAACTGCACAAAAGCATTAGTGAAAAAGCAAATGACATTTTTGCAGGTTTGACTTGAATGCCCTGAATGATCTCTGACAGGCTGAGCATACTGCAGGGTTATACTATTTTGACAAGGCAAAAGATGAATAGCAAGTAAGTAACTTGTTGCGTCAAGTTGTAGCTCCTTGACGTGGTCACTGCAGAGCTCAATCATTGGTTTAAATGTTTTTCATTTCCAAGATTTGCCTACTGTTAAGGCCAGTGTTTTGCCATCTGTTCCAAATTAACCCTTCCATCACGTTTTTATGAAGCCTTTCCTCGAATGGAACAATTTCCCCTTCTTACTTTACTCGGCCCCAGTATACTTCTCATTTCTCTTGTTAATTCCAAGATGTACAGATTCAATATCTTTGCTCAATTAGTTTAATTATTCATCGTCAGATCTGAGGATGCCACTTCGTTATTGGACAGTGCTCTCCAATCACTAAAATTGTCACTGATCATCCAGGTTTTAAAACCTCTCCACACACTTGCAATTAGCGCAGAAACTCATGGATCTTTTTGGTTACAAAGAATTGAGGTTTTCTGATCAGTTGCTTCCTTCCCTTCTAGCCAATCAGAACCTTCCCTAATGTTATTTGTCCACTATCTTAGCTCTGAATTTGAATGTTGTGTTTGCTGGCTGTCAGACTACCATCCTGTCTTAACTTGCTTTTCCTCAAGTGCTTATTATCAGGTTTCCTGCTAAATGCAGGTCTGTGTCTCTGAATTCCTGTTTTAATCCCTTCGGTCAGGTTTCTATAGTATCCTTGCATGGAAGGGATCTTTACAAAGGTCATTGTAACTTCGTACAAAGACAAATGACCCTATCTCTCTGTCTGTAGCTTTTAACATGGACAACCACAAAATTCCATTCAGATATTCAGCCTGTGCTGTCCAGTTGGGTGCAAGTGCCCTTGCTTGTTACCATAGTTCTTCGACTGCTTGTCTAATATCTAACACATTAGCAGAAATTTGCCCCAACTAAAAGTGGGGAAGACATAATGATGATCTTTGTTTCCTATCCATGAACTCCATTCCTCTCTCTAGCAAATGAGGCAGAATTAAACTTTATTCAGACTCTGTACTTGCTCCTAGAATAAGCTTCAATGCACAGTTACTGAGACCAGTTGTTTTCAGCTGTACCTCAGCTTATCTAAGGTGTCAAACAACTGCCCATGTCTTTGTTACCTCTTAGCTTTTGCATTTATTTTAATGCATTCCCAGTCAATCTTCTATTAGTGGTTTCTTGAACAGTCCCAGACTTTAATTACTCATCTTTGGTCACGCCTCCAGCTACCCAGGCTCTCAGTTCTAGAATTCCATCCTCCTCATAGAAATTGCTCCTTTTTCTCTAGATCTCCTCTCCTTTTAAGGTGCTCCTTTTAAAATTAATCTTGTGGGGTCACCATCACGTTGATCAATATCTTACGTGGTTTGGTGTCTGGGTCATTCTGTAATGTTCCTCTGAAGTGTTTGGAATGCTTTGCTTTCAAAAGGGCTCTTGAAATGCAACTGGTTACAGTAATGAACTACCACTTCCTAAGTAGTCACAACCTATATAGCAGAGATAGTCTAATTGCCTTGTTGGATAGGGAGATTCAGGATTTTGACCTTTTTACTGAAGGAGTTATATTTCCATTCAGGGTGGTGTATGACTTGAAGGTGGTGGTGTTCTGATGGGCTTGCAACCACATCTTTGTAGGTGGCAGATGTCATAGGTTTGGAAGGTGCCGTTCAAGACTCATTGGCAAGTTCTGTCGGGCATATTGCACATGGTGTACGCTGCTGCTCTGCGAGTTGTGGAGGGTTATGATGATGTGTAAGATAGCTTGGGGTGATCAAGCTAGTTACTTTTCCTGGGATGGTTTCAAGCTATTAATCTGGTTGGAGCTGTAGCTATCCAGGCAATTTTAGAAGTATTCTATCTCACTCTTGATTTTGTAGATGGCAAATAAAGCTTTGACTATTTGAAAGGTATGTCGCTCTGAAATTCTAAGCCCTTGACATGCACTTGCAGCTATAGTATCCCCATTCTTTATCCAGTTAAGTTTCTGGTCGATGATCAGAATGTTGATAACGGAGGTTTGACTATGGTAATGCTACAAAGCCAAGGAAAGATGTTGAATGGTCGTAGCCTGTAAATTATTTGTGGTGAATGTAATTGCACTTGATCGTCCCAAACATGAATGTCGACCAGGTCTTGCTGCATTTCATCATGGATGACTTGCAAAAAAAAACTAAACAGTGCAGTGATAACAAGGTGTAGAGCTGGATGAACACTGGATGAAATTTCTGAAGGGTCGAGACCTGAAACATCAGCTTTCCTGCTCTTCTGATGCTGCTTGGCCTGCTGTGTTCATCCAGCTCTACGCCTTGTTATCGCAGATTGTCCAGCATCTGCAGTTCCTGCCATCTCTGAACAGTACAGTCATTGGTGAGCATTCCTGCTTCTGACCTTGTGGAGATCATTGGAGCAGCTGAAGATTGAGTCTAGAATTTTGTCTTGACAAAGTCCTGCAGTGATATCTTGGAACAGAGGATTGGTTCCCAACAGCTACAGATGACCCCTACGTGCTGTGTGACTGAAATTAATGACAAGTTCCCCATAACCCCCAATGCTGACTTCAGATTTCTTCAGGGTTCTTGGTGCCATTTTTTTCCTGTAAAAGGCAACCTTGGTGTCGAGGGCAGTTACTTTCGTATATTTTGGAGTTTGGATTTTTTATCTAGCTTTTTGGACGAAGACCTGAATTGAGGTTACCCTGAACTGTCCTTGTGAAACTCACACTGAGCGTTGACAAGCAGATTATTTTCTGAGCAAGTGCTGCTTGATCGCATGGTCAAGATCTCTGCCAATGGTGTTGCTTTCTATCATGTTACTGATAAGCTGATTATCACCTCAGCAGCTTGTTTGAAATTGTGGCTAGAAGGTACCTGGGCATCCGTCTAACCTCTAGAGTTGTTTAATGGAACGCCTTGTAAATTTAGCCCCGGACCACATCTTCAGGACTGCAGTCGGGATGCTGTCAATCTCCACAGACTTTGCTGTATCCGGTGTACACAGCCTCTTCTCGATGGCTTGGCTGAAGGCAGACTACTGTTATGGTGGAGACCTTGGATGATCTTTCTTAGCCTCTTTCTGCACTCACTTCTGGCTGAAAACAGTTGTCAATGACTCTTTGCTTGTGCTCCATTATCATGTTGGAATGTGAATTTCTCCAGCATCTGCAGTTCCCATTATCTCGTGAAGCCTGTCCATTTATGATTGGATGTGGCAGGATGGTGGACCTGATTTTTTTTTTTTTGTCTGGCTATTAAATCAGAAAAAATAGCATGCTGCTTGTGCTATTGGCATACACAGTATGCTTCACCACTTTGCTACCTCCAATCTTGGTTATACCCAGTTGCTTTTGACAAGCTGTCCTTCATTATTGAAATAGTTTTGACTCCCTCACTCAGTGTCCAATGCAGGAAAGGTATGCAGGACCATAACAATATATAGTCTGCAGCACCCTGATGATCCAGTTTTGAGCTGCTAGATCTGTTCTGATTGGGCCAATTTTAGCAATGTAAAAATCTATCTCCATACCAATGCAGAATTTCACCTTCACAAGAACTAGTAGTTAGTGTTATTGGTAACAGCTGCAGCAGCCAATGTTAGTAACATCTAGGCTGATAACCAGGAATTGTTTCCTGAAATCACTTCAGAAGGCAGTGTCTTGACTGCTACATACATCAACGTTTTGTAATGTCAGTTCCAGACCTATTATCCAAGTTAACCAGCCCATAATATTTCAGACATTTGATTGGAAAGTTGGACATTTTACTGAGTTAATGCATTAGTTAGATAATTCCCATCATTGCACTTCTTCATATGTCTAATTTAATGTGGAAATTCATTGTCCTCATCAATCTTTTGTAACATGAATCTCCAAATCTCGAGTATAACCACATCAACAGAACATTCTAAGTAAGTAGAAACTGCAACAGCTTGGTCAACATTGAGTTTAAAGGACTGCCTTTATGAAGGAATATGTTGAGAGCTCTAGGATGGGAATTGTGAAGCTTAGGGTCAAACCAGCCTAAGGTGCACTGGTTGAGCAAGTGAAATTAGAATGTTGAAGGGGTAAGAAATTAGAAGAACACAGATTTGAGGGGAATGGGCCTTCTGAGAACCTTGAAAAGCAAAGCCTTAGAGCAATTTGAAACAATGACAAGTTTAGAGTTGAACATTGTTTTAATTAGAAATCTGTTTGGCACAAATGTGTTTTTTGTGTCATGACTGAGGCTTACAGGAGCAAATGAGTTAAGGCCAGGGCAAATTCAGGCACTTAAGACAGTGGAAGAAAATTTACTGATATCCTGATGAAGGGCTGAAGCAAATGAGTGTAATGTTATTTCAAACAATAATGCAGTGGGCCTCAAGGATCCCTGTTGCTGCTGCTGCTGCTTGCTATTGAACACTAAATTGTCTGGGCATGGGAACTGGCAATAATTTGAATACAATTGTTTTTCTAGTTTTTTTAAATTAAAACTCAATGATGTAGCAGGGTCAATTCATGGATCAAGTGCAAATTTTGTTAAAGCCTTTATCATCCCCAAAAGAATAAAAACAAATGTACTTTGGTCAAACTTGTGACACTTGTATTGCAGCAATGAAGAACAAATGCACTTGTTGGTCAAGGCATTACTTGCTAATATCCTTCCTAATCTTTAAAATTGAATTACTGTTCATGGTACACTTATTTCTTTCTATCCGAAGTGTATTTTGTTTAATGTTTACAGTGGATTGACCCAATAAGACAAATGTCACTTTGGCTTTGACTTTGACTTTAGTTTTCTCTTGTTTCAGGTCTCCGAGGCCTAATAAATCTAGGGAACACATGCTTCATGAACTGCATTGTTCAGGCACTTACCCACACTCCACTGCTCCGGGATTTTTTCCTTTCTGACCGACACAAATGTGAAATGCAAAGTCCCAATTGCTGTTTGGTCTGTGAAATGTCTAGGCTATTTCAGGAGGTGAGTCATTATCGGAGTAGCTGCAATGGGGATGGTGCACAATGACCTCTAATTTGTTATCACTTGTTCCTAATTATGAATATCAATTGGGAGACAAGTAACATCAGTGACTATCTTATGCCAACAGCCTTAACATGTTTTCAGAATGGTATTTTTTTAAAAAAGCTTCTGTTTACATTTTAAACATGCTTCATTTAATATTATGAACCTCTTGTCTTGGTATAAGAATTTTCTCCTGATCTAGACATTAGCTGTTGTGAACTTTCAGGTCCAAATTGACAATTTCAACATGACAACAGAAGTCAAACAGTCACTGGTGTATCTGAGTGAATTGTTGATACAGTTCATTCTGTGCTAGCATACTCTAAAATTTTATGCCATTCTTTTCACATTACTGACTGTGACATTAAATCCAAAACTTTTGAGCAAAATCTATTTCAATGGCCATTGTAATGTTTGTGTTCAAGTTTTTTTTATTGCTGTGCAAATTTTTTAGACAAATAAAATTACCTATGAGCAGATTCTCCCTTTTATGACCAATAATCTTTACCTAAAACATTTAACTGGTCCACTTCCAGATGCTAATCGATCCAATTTCAGCATATTTCTTCTTTTGGTCTCAGTTTCCAGTGTTTTATAATCTTCTGCCCCTCTTTTAAAGCCTGTGACCTTTTTTAATATTTCAAAGCAATATAAAGCCTTCAGACACTTTTTTTGCTTTTATTTATTGAGATACCTTACACAAAATGGTGAACACCTTGAGAAAGGCTTGCCAATAAAATAGCGCATGTCTGAGAATCTCTGTTGTGACTGAAAGTGCCTAATGTATTCATATCAGAGCAAGGCAAGGAAGTGTCTCCCTAGGCCTTGAATTGCCTGTAAATCACTGAAGTACAATGAAAGGTTCTATGTTTGCTTCCTTTCTAAAACTCATGAAGCCAATATGAAATCCACTAAATTAAGCAAGATACAAAAAAATGCCTGTTGTTTTTAAGCAAGCTTACTAGTGTTTTACAAGCCCTGGGAGACTTTTTGCAACCTCAGCTTTTTTTCTGGAGACTTAATGTTTTTATTGTATTCACAGGGCACTGATTTCGTGGTTCACAGGTTTTTGTGAAAATGAAATTTCCTCTTGATGTAGCCTACTATCTAGTTGCCAAGGCTTCAGCTCTTTAAAATATATCTACCTTGTCTAATTATGGTCAGCAGCTTTGTCAGAGAACTGTGTTCCTGCTCAAGCATATTCAATCTAGTATGCTGATTTTGTTTAGTTCCAACTGTTTGTTTGATTTTTAAATTATTATATTTAAAGTATGATAGTTTTTCACTTTTTTTGCAATGTTTGTTTCTTTTCATACAGTTTTACTCTGGGTACCGCTCACCACATATTCCATATAGGTTATTACATCTGGTTTGGACGCATGCACGGCATTTAGCAGGGTATGAGCAGCAGGATGCACACGAATTTCTGATTGCTGCACTAGATGTTCTACATAGGCACTGCAAAGGTACGGACCAATGACACAACTTTAACAAAGCCGAGGCCTTTGTTGGCCATGAACCTGTACGTTCTCTTTTTTTTCAAAAGTGAAAATCATGGAGCTAATCGCAAATGTGGAAGGTAGTCATTGGTGTTTTTGTTTATCCTGTGTGGAGAGGGTCTGTGACAAATCAGCTGGCTTACTGAATTTTACCAGGGACTTAAATTTTTAAGTAACCTGGCCTTTTGATTTAAAGTGTTTTTTCTTGTCTCATGATAAAGGCTAATTTGTTGTGTTTTAATTTGGTAAATTTTGAATGCTATGCAAAGAATTTAATCATTAGAGCAAGTGTTAAAGCTGCGTCTGTCTGGAATTGAGTGAGGGAAGCAGATGTACAGGAGGTCAAAACTGGAGTAAAACGACATTTTGAAGGATTTTAGATTGGATTGGATGCAGAGCTGAAACCATGGGAGCATTTGAATACACGTTGCTTTCACCCAGAAATTTTTTTAAACTAATACCCATAGCAAATAAAGCTTCCTTTTATTGGCCGATAGCAACTATTACAGCTATTTGCAAATCCTTGCCTGTATACAAATCACTGAAATAATACTAAGATTAAGACCAATCATCAAGCTGTAGAGTGTTGGCAAAAGCTGGTAGAAATGTTCTGTTTGCTTTAGCAACTTCAACAAAATCTTTACTTCATAATGATAAAGCAGAGCGATTTTTGTCTCCAAAACGGACGTTCCCCAATTTGACACCATCTGTAATCCAATGCCCCCAACCACACACACTCCTTGGTGAATGAACTGGGCTGTCAAGAAAAACCTGCGGGCAACCTGGTCTCTGCTGTGCTGTGTAACCCTTTGACTTTATGCACTGGTATTGGGCCAAGTTCTTTTATTTTTAAACAGGCTCTTGTTTGAAGTGTCGAGGTAGATGTTTGTGCAGCACTGTAAACCTAGGGCCAGTGTTAGGACTGTTGGGAAGTTTAGGTTGAACCTCGCTTTGGATGTATGATAGATCCACCTCCAAGATCTCTGAAGCAATGTTCTAATGGATCATATGTTGAAGAACTTGATCTTTCCAAAATGAAATCTGGGATTTAACTGTCTTACCTATTACAGAGTAGGGAGGCAGGACAAGATAATGGTGCCAATTTTAAAGTATTTATCTTGCTCTAATTTCGCAGTAATATGTATGCTAACATCTTGAGTTGCATTCATGCCTGTTGCACTGCATCTAGTCAAGAAATAAGGAAGACAGAAGGAAATAATGAGCCAGGAAGCTTACCGTTCGTCTTTGGAAAAATGCTGCATTGCATCATTAAGGAGACAATGGCAAGAAGTTTGTGAAATCATAATGCAGTCAGGCTGAGTCCGTGTGGTTGTATGAAGGGCAAATGATACTTGATTTATTGGAGTTCCTTGATGTGACAAGCAGAGTGGATAAAGGAGATGTAGTAGATGTAGACAGTAGGAACTGCTGATGCTGGAGAATCTGAGACAACCAAGTGTAGAGCTGGATGAACATAGTATGGATGATGTGACAAAAACGCATTCTGGTTACTGTACAAAATAGTTCAGGGTATCGGGGTATCATTGGCATGGATGGTGGATTGATGATCTAATGGAACGCAGTCAGAATAAGTGAATCATTTCCGGGTTGGCAAGCAGTAATCGCTGGAATGTCTCATTCTTTGGGGCTTCAACTAGTTACGGTTGTGTTGTGATGAAGGCAGACAAGATATTATCATTTCTGGAACCTAAGCCTTAGAACTGAAGCCAAAATCTGCCTTAATTTTCAGTGAAGATAACTTTTTAAAAATCTGACACAAATACTTAATTTCCAAGTGCCTGGCGAAATACCTGTGATAATTGATGGAATATTGCGAAGTTTAGTGATCTACTGAGAGAATCAGCTGGGGGCACCCACTTTTAATTCTCGTTTAGAAGCTCTGAAGAATCCAAAGTTCAGTTGGTTCCCTGTTAACAGAGAAATCCAGTTTTCAGGTCAGAGTTTTCACACTAGCAGAAAGTTTTACTCGATGAAGCCTCTAAGCTGAGAACTTGTGTGGTAGCTTTCAAGGTGTTAGAACTGTAAGGTGGAAACAAGTTGAGATGGTCAGAGTTTGCAAAGGCTGGGTTAACAATTTGGTGGATGGAGTAAAATGTGATGTCTACTTTTCTGAAAGAATAGCAAAGCAGACTTATTGATTTTTCAAGAGAGAGTGCAAAATGCTGCAGTATGACGGGATCTGGGTGTCCTTATTTATGAATCACCAGGTTAGCAGAAAGATCGAGACAGGTAATTAAGAAACTTGAAACAGGGACTTTTTTTATTGCATGGGTGACAAGATAATTATAAACATAGTCGAGGTTGGCTACAACTGGGTCAAGCTTTAGTGAGACAGCACCTGGAATATTGTGTAATTTAGATACAAGCTTGCATTAGAGGCCGTTCGTGAAGATTCACGAGGCCGATTTCTAGAATTACCACATTGTCCAATCAGGAAAAGTCCTGTGTAGGCGTTGCCTAAACTCATTTAGATGAAATGTGGATTTTTGAAGTTTAAAGGCTAGATGTTCAAAGGATCTTTCCAAGTGGAGATGGACTAAAACTCTGGGTGCAGGGTATTAAAATGAACCTTCCTTTTGCGTTAGAGATGAGTTTTTTTGAGATTTTGTCTGTTTCCTTAACGTAGTGCAGCCTAGATAATTGTATTCCAGGCAGCTGCACTAACCCTTGTACACCAAATATTCTTCACAGCAAGGTAGGAAAGTGTAGTTCAGGCCATAACCAGATCAGCCATGGTCATTTTGAAAGTGGCCTGCTAGCTCACAGCTAATTGACTTACTCCCCTTGTTCATTACTTTTTTTAATATTAGATTATTAGGATCACTGATTCTAACAACTGAACTAAAAATAGCTTGCTTTTCACACATCTCGTATTGGCTTCCATATTCGCTGCCTCCAGAAATGTTCACAGCTCAATTTTTGCAGTGCTTTCTTTTTGGGATTCTCTTTTAATCCTTTTTTGGTTAAACCTGAACACAGAACAGGTGCGTGTGAATTAATTGTAAAGGTGTATTTTTCTGTTGAGGACATTCGCAAAAGGACTCTTAAAAATGTTATAATAATGGGATTAATTATCTAATATAACAATGGGATTAATTCAACAAATGAATAAAGTAAGGGGTAAATGCAGAGCAGAATTTCTGCAGTTTCTTCTTTCATTGATATATAGATCCCCACAATGACAAGTGGGAGAACTCTCACATGAAGAGTGCTCTACTAACCAACAGTGAAGTGCAAGTTGTGCCTGGGCAGTGGATGTAGTAGTAGATACACAGGCTGCTATTGCAGCACACCAGGAAAAGCATCCACGCCAGACAGAAGGACAGAGGGTATTTCCATGAGGCAGTTCACATTAAGAGGCATGGGCTCCTCAGTGAATTTTCTGGAACCTGGGGGCTGATGTAGAATGCGTTCCAAGTAGGGATGCATACAAAGGAGATATAACCACATACCTGAGCATGCTCCAGTCGGTGTATGATGTTGGATCTGAGCACCTCTGTTTGCAGACAAGGAACCATGCCTACGCAGCTACCATTGCCACCACCAGTGCACACGCATGCACATGCACACACCCCACCAACTTTTCCCCGAACCTTCCAGTCCATGATACAGTATTCCCTTATGCTAGCCACTTGAACTCGTGATGATGGAGGTGCCAATTCCTGAGCAGCACCTCTCTGACAGCCACTACAGCTGCTGATGGGAAGGTGCAACCCGAGTAGACAGTTTTCCCGACATTATTGGATCCTGGTAAACACATCAATCATGTCCTGAGTGAGACCTGGCGACTCATGTGGCCTAAGAACAGGAGCTGTGTCCTAATTTAGGTTGGCATTGAGTGCAACTTGGTGACATTTCTTCCACTATCTCCTGAGGAGGCTTAATGTAAAGATATCACTTAAGGGTCTAAAGGTGCAAAGTCACCATTTGCATGTGGAGAGACATTATTGACTGATCACTCTCCTTTAATGGGGTGACTCGATCTCTGGCACTAGAGTGTATCATCTTGTCTCAGAGGGTGGTGACCCACATCTACTGAATTTTTTTGACAAAGGTGGGCAAAGGATCATAGCAATCAATCAGTATCACAGCAAGGAGTCCACCAGCTGTTTTACGACCAGTGCCTAACCCCTGCAAGATGGTATTTTGATGGCTTATGATGCTGGTCAGGACTGCCCAGAGTCTGTGGCCTCTAGCTCATGCCAGCTCACCAACCAGGGTTCCTCAGCTGGGGTGTGGTAGACCCCAACTGAAATGTTTTGGTAAGGTGGTGTACAGAACCTTGGCTCCTGAGAGACTGCCTGAACCCAACATCTTAGACCACTGGGCCATGCTAGCTGTATACTGTAAACACAAACTGTTCACTGCCCAGATACTGATTAGAGTTGGTGTCAAATTGATGACTTCTGGTGATCTGTTGCTGGGTGAAGCTCATCATGAACACGTGCCCTGGCTGGTGTGGCATCTTGGATGCCTTCCCACACTGCTTGAACTTAGCAACAGTAAAAGTGCAATTCCACATTCGTTCAGGTAACTTTTTTGTTTTACAAAAGAATGTGCAGCAATTCCTTCCACGGCCCTTGGTTTAAGGTAGCCTTTCTCCCGTTTTTGTCCATAATTGAATTTTTTTTAAAAAAATGGTCTTTACACTGAGTGATGAGGAAGCTGAAAGTTTTGTTTAAGTTTTAAACTATGCAGGACCAAAGAACCCGCAGTCCTGGTCCTGACAATCTGCCCTTGAACTGTAATCATCATATTTGAGTTAAATAACATGAGCAGTCTGTACATCAGATAAACCAAATGCCAATTAATGTTGCAGCAAAATGCATGGTTGCTCTAGAAGAACTGAGATTATATTGCAAGCAGTTATTCCATGAGTTCTGTTAGTCCACTACAAATCTATGTTTTCACACCATGCACGCGCTCTCATTCATTTTTCTTTACAATTGTGTATTTCTAACAAAATCCTCTTTAGTCCTTTTTTATTTGAGAACAATCGAAGCTATCGAGTTTATCGCCCAAGTTCCAGTGCCTTGTCTTTAGTCTCGTCCATATACCTTGGCGGGAGTATCACTGGTGGACCAAGTGGATCTGTGTTCCTGCTTCAGGGCTATTTGCATGTTAGTGTACATAACACAAAAGTAACCATTGAGACAAAATTTGACAATGTTGAAGCTGAATTAAGTCCACGGAGACAGATATTTCATTACCAAGTCTTCCTCTCTTTACACACGAACAGTCCTTGACTATAGTACTGCTTCATACAGACTCCAGAACCAGCGAGCCAGTATCTCTGCTGCTCATCCTTTTTATTTGTCAGCCAGCACTCCCTGACTGGAGCTGTTAAGCTGTTCCTATTAGGGAATTCGTTCTGAAGTCCAGTTGATTGTAATGACATTAATCAGTACAGAAACTTCACTCCTTTCCCAGAGGAGTGAGGTTGTGAAACTTTGTTTCATATTTAAGGAAAAAAATCTTCTGGCACTACAACGAACAAATGGGCCTCACTTGACCAGTGTTTAAGATGTGCATGTCCATCTTAAAAGGATGGTGTGCAGCAGCAAAATGGTTGTATGAAGCAAAAAGAGAACATTGTTTCTGACTGCGTACAAAAGTGATTTTGTTTTAAGTTTGGGCAGTGGGCAGACATTTACTGACTTATCCCGCAATCCTGTAGGATCAGGCAGAAGTCTTGGCAAATATTAACTGTTTGTCAACGTGTTATATGTTAATGTCATAAATGTTTACTGCTGTTCATGTTTTATTGTTATTCATGTTGGAAATAACTGGTGAAAGAATAATTCAGCACCATATTGTTTTTCCATTCTTTGAAGCTTATTCTTGAAACGCCCCATCAATAAAGACTCCTTACTGGGTTTTTATCACATTCTCACGTAGGTGATGATAATGGGAAGAAAGCCAGTAATCCAAACCACTGTAACTGCATTATTGACCAAATTTTCACTGGGGGACTGCAGTCTGATGTCACTTGCCAAGTCTGTCAGTAAGTGAATTGCTTTCATTGTAGGTTTGTAATTGATGCCTTGTTGAATAATCTGGTGGGAAAATATTAAACTGTACATTGCTAATATTCACCTCTTCAGTGATAACTTGAGAGCATTTGAAAAGTGCAGCTTTATTAAAATGAGTGCCAGTTTTAGTATTGCTCAGTTATAAAATTTCAGGTGTCAATAATGGAAATTCAAATCATCAAACATGCTCAGTCACAAACGACAATCCAGTGTCCTGAATGATTATCATTGATTTTCTTTTTCAGTTCTGATCCTTGTTTTATCTTTTAAATCTAATGGAATAAGTTGCATAATGTGACCCTAGTCCTATAAATATTCAAGGGTTTTTCATCTTTCATGCAGATACATGTTGCAATTTCAGTATATGCCCAGGATGCTTGTTTCAAATGCTCCAAAAAATCAAATTATTCTTAGTACCACATTTCTGTTCATAGCTAACCAGCAGCAAATTGAGTCTTTGTGGGTGGAGGGGGTGTGTGGTGAAGGGTGGTGTCCATCCATTAATTTGAGCTAGCCAGGGTCCTAAGATTGTTCAAGTCCCAACGTAATCTTTGCCCACAAATGCTCTTTATCAAAAGAAACAAGTGGTCCAGCAAATATGTGGAAGATGTCTTTATCTTCAATTTGTTCTTGCCTCACAATGGTTGGACCTTTTGACAGTAAAAAGCATTGTCCAACTTTGAGTTAGCTCCGGAAAACGTCCATCTCTTTCTGCTTATGCTGTCTTCGGACAAGTCCCATATGTTAATGCAGTGAAACATGTTTATCCATGTTTTCGTGTCTTTGTGCAAAAGCTTGGAGCATTCCTGTGACCTTATGGCTTCAGTTAGAGGAACATTGCAGGTCTGTGGATGGGCATTCATTGGACAGGGTTATCAGGGTGATGATCTTTCTTCCATTGATACATTTTTCTGTTCTCCTGATCAACCCCTCTGTCATGTAGGCAGTTTCGTTAGCTTGCTACTGTGCGGGTGGTATCTAAACATTGTTTTGTCAAACCTTGGACTTGTCAACAACAGGAAGCATCACTTTTGGTGCCATCCATGTTGGCACAGACCATGATGGTGATAAGTCCTTTCTTTTCAGCCTAAACAAAGGGCAACTTGGTAAAACAGTACAGTAAAATGGCTCTGATATTCAGACAAGTTGAATGGGACTACTTCACAGCTGTCACCTGTGATTTCACACACTAGCGTGGTCTAACTCCACTCTCGTTGATTTTGCCCAGGCATGAGTGTGCAAGTTCAACTAATTAGAACTTGAGCCTATTATTGGCATCCTTGTGTTCTATTTCGTCCTATTCTGCTAGTGGGAATGACTGACAAATTCTTCACAACAGGAGATGCAGCTTATCTGAATTTCACTGTTGTTTAATTTACATGACTTGATAAATTATTTGTCACAATTACAATGACCTTTTTAATTAAATCTAATGGAAGGAATTTAACTGAAGGAAGCACAGAGACCATCCGAAGTCGGTTTGATTTCCATATTAGATACAGACTGAGTCTTCAATCAGCATCCCCTTCCTCCTAAATCAGAATTAGTTGTCTTGTCTCATAGTCAAGTATAGAGAGAAGTTTACAAGTTGCCACTTATGGCACCATCTTAGGTACCAAGGCACCTAGCTACAGATTGTAAAATACAAATTCTTGGTAGGAAGCAAAGAATTAGCATTTGAAGCATTGCTGCCTTTTAGCTTGAACCCACTTACATTTCTACAGTTAATCATGGTACTGCCAGATAATTGAACCGTTAAACTGAACAGTAAATGGCAACTTTGACAAACAAAAAAGGCAACAATTTGACATGATTGCTTGAATGAAAGATGTGCTATTTAAGTTGGACTTGCACTAAGCTTTTAAATTGGTTTCTATTTGACAATGCTAAATCACAAGTCAGTCAGATGTGTTCCATTAAATCTGAAGCAGATCAAGCGAGATATTGGGCTATAGCTGCCATTTTGATTCCTTCATGGATATGATATTTTGGATCACTGATTGCACAGTTAATAAGCACCACCACAAACTGTTCTGAATTGCATTGTTGCTGTGTTATAACTTCTGTTTGTTAGATCGTTGTTCCTACAATGACAGGTTATGTTAAGTTGAGTTGCTCCGAGAGACAGGATGACAACTGATCACTATTCATCACTGACCATGTGATAATTTTATTTTAAAATTTTACTCCAGTGGTGTCTCCACTACAATAGATCCTTTCTGGGACATCAGCCTGGACTTACCTGGGTCTTCCACGCCATTCTGGCCCTTAAGTCCAGGCTCTGATGGGAATGTTGTGAATGGAGAAAGCCATATGTCCTCTGGAACCACCACACTTACAGACTGTCTACGAAGGTACTTTCTTGATGCTGATTTTCGCTGTACAGAATTTTGATTTGTGTGAATATATGCAAGAATGAAGATATAACAATCAATCCCTTTGCAGTAGATGTTTCATGTTTGTTTGTGTAGTGTAATGTTTAGTATTTGGTCAGAATTTTAAATGGTTTCTTAATGGTGTAAACACCTTTTTTTTTACAAATCAGTGGAATAGTGATCGATCATTGTTTGCCTTAACTTAGTCTAAAGGAACTTGGAACCAACCATTACCTCATTGTTTTCCTGTCCCTGAAATCAGCACTGATATGTTCACACAAGTGCTAAAGTTCTTCTCTATGTATATGTATTAATAGATGGAGTTTGGACAGATCTTGAATAGTAAAAGAAGGTTCCAGCCTTTCCAGGAATCACCTTCATATATTCAATCCTGACAGAGTATCACTTCTATATTAACTGTTTAATTTCTTAATTGACTCTCCAGATTCTCAGACATTGAGACACGTTTTAAGTTCTCGTGTCCAAAGCCTCTGACAGCTTGAAAACCTCTATGCAACATCACTCCATCTGGCGATTCTACAACCTAACTAACTGCCCTTCTGCTAGTGTTCCTATGCTGAAAAGACCTGATTCTTCTGAACGAAACCCTCTCTAATCAGTAGTGACCACAATCTTTTTGTCTTTCATGAAAGTTCAACTTTAGTGAGCACTGCATCGATTTTGAAACCTGAGATCCTACTAGGCAACTAATTCAAATAATATGCTTTCTTAGAAATGATGTGTTCAGTTCACTGTAGTAAATGCATTCACAGAACTGAAACCACACTTCTATCTTTGCCTCAACTTTTTACTGCCATGACATGCATTCAAACCCACCAAGGCTGCTTCTAACAGTAGTCGTCCTTTTGGCTCTTGTCCAACCTTTTCTGATTGAGGGTCATTTTTGTCGCATTATGTAAGCAGCTGGTAGTTGTACAGTGAGAAAACGTTCAAGTAATGCTCACTCTCAATAATACTTGCAAAAAATTTTGCAAATTGTTTTGTTGGCTATTCCTGCAACATTTTTTTCAAAATCATTACCATCTGCACTTCATGTGTCTTTTTTGTTAATGCACTGCCATGTTTATCTTTCTAACTCCATATTTCCTAATAATTCCACAATTAGGAATGTTTAAACTAGAATTTCTAAACCCTGGCTTGCTTACAAGTTCTATTCTTCAGACAATCTTGTGCTTTCTTTGTGACTAATAGCCACATTTAGCTTGCATTTAATTAATACAAACACTATTGTGTGGGACAAGTACAATTTGGAGTTGCTTTCCCTTTTTAAGTCATTGATCTTTTTCCATTTCCGAGTGATTAGTTTGTCTCATACCTGCCAACCTATTGATTTGATGTTGGCTAGCAACCAGGAGGTTGTTCGGCCAATTAACACCGCAATTGTTGTGAAATCAAATTAAGTAAAATCTGGTGAATTGAAGCCTGCCATCAAAAAGTATCACCAAAGCTGCAGTGTTACCTGGAAAATGCAATTGGTTCACTATCTTCATTTCGGAAATAGAACAATTTTTTTTTGATGCTGCCAAATTATTTTTGGTCTGCATGTAATTCTAGTTCCATGTGGCTATCTCTTAAAGCCCTTTACACTTCTTCGAAATGGGCAATACACCTTGCCTTGCTAATGTCATTTCATCCCAGTACTTTTTAAAATAGTGGTATTGATCGGTGTTTTTTTGTTTAATAATTTATTTGAAAGGTTTACAAGACCCGAGCATCTTGGAAGCAGTGCCAAAATAAAATGTAGTGGTTGCCATAGTTATCAAGAGTCGACAAAACAGCTTACAATGAAGAAACTTCCCATAGTGGCCTGTTTTCATCTCAAAGTAAGTTGCAGTTTCATAGAAGCTGGAAGAATTTGACGTTTGTGAATACGGTCAGCGTTCCGTTGTCTGGAGCTAGATTGTCTGAGCAGAACATGTTTCAAAACCTTCCAGAATAGCTCTTGTTTTGTATCACAAGAATTGCCACTTGAAGACTAAGGTTGTTAAATTCAATGTAGTAAACTTTGTTCTCTATCAGAATAGAGTTCAAGCAAAGCAATGACATTGTATCTCATACCTGTTTCCCTTTAGAGCAGTGGGTAACTCAAGGGACACATGACCCAATGTAGAGAGCTTTTCTGTTTTGTATTGGAATGCATGGAGCCAGCAGCAAGTCTTAACTTCCAACTGATGTTGTGTACAGTACTGGAGAGACAAAATCTGTTTTGGGTAATCGTACAAATAAGTGGTGTTGAATGGCAAGAAATAATGCATTGCTCATTTGAGCTGTTGAGGAAATGCTGATGGCTTTCTAGCAGTTAATTAGCCAGGTGTTAGCCCACTGCTGTCGCATGTATGGACCAGTGTTTGCTCTTGCTAGTTTTGTACCTCAGTATCACCACTGCAGTGTTTCATTTTAACTGAAGTAATATCAATTTAAGACTTTTTTAATATGGCTCTGTTATTGGTAGTATCTGTTGAGAAACAGCTGGGTTGTTTTCAAGTTCAGGTGGTAGTTAGACAAGTCAAACTAACCTTTGTTCTGTTCGTGCAGCGTTTTGAACACTCGGCCAAGCTACGGCGAAAGATCACTACATATGTCTCTTTCCCACTGGAGCTGGACATGACACCATTCATGGCTTCCAGGTACCAGTAATTTTGACAACCCTCATTGCTGAAATCTTCATTTGGTTACAAGAAAGCGAGAGATTCTTTTCTTTTTACATAATACCTTCGTACTCCCTTGGTGTTCCAATGTACTTCACAACCAGAGGAATACTTGACTTGTTAAAGTCCGACAAAAAAGTGAATTGGTTGTAGTGGTATTGCCTAGTGAATGAACTCGCACTGGATGAGGTCCTTACCATTGATGGGTGGGGGGGTGGTGGTGGTGGTGGAAAGTCCATTGGATCCCTCGGGTGGTTTTATCCTGCCCAAAGAGCTTGTCAGTTCCTGTTAGTGGGAGGAGATGGTTCTATCTGTAATCTTCAACTTCTCACAAGAGGGTCAGCATTGTTGTGGAATGTGTGAGGAGCAAACTAGCGCTTTGTGTTTTTGGGAGAGTTGGGGCTGGAATGGTGAGTTGTTAATATTAAATGTGAGAAGTTCAGGGTGTGTTATGTTAAATGAGGGAAGTTTAGTGTTGTCAGGGTGATAGGATTTGGATAAACATTTTGAGGGCGTGGAAGAATAGTGTTGTCAGCACAGCATAATAGAGAAGCTGAATGTTGTCACTGGGGTATGTGATTTTTGAAGTTGACCACTCCATTTAGAAACCATGTAAGCCTATGAACTAAAGACCTACCTTGATTGGTTTTACTGGAGTTGTACTTAACACTTCACCCAAATTGCTTATCACAGTAAGCAATGGGTGCAACTCTGCAAGACTGAGCATCTAGATTAATGCCCACCAAAGTGTTTCATTGCTTAATGTACCTGGTGCTTTTGTTCTGTGGATCACTGCCATCATTGCAGACATATTGAGACCCCCAAATTAATTTTAGTTGGACTGTTGCAGATGGCAGTTTTTTTAAATCAGTTTGTCTGGTTTGGATCCAGATCGAAGTGTCTGCAGTGCAAGGCCTGTTGCATCTGAGTGCCAGAACATTGTTAGTGCATGATGACTTTTTTTTAAAAAAACTGAGTCTGTTACCTTTTAAATGGCTGGGAAAACTCTGCAGGTCTGGCAGCATCTGTTGAGAGAAAGAAGAGTTAGTATTCCTGGTCCAATGTCCCTTCAGAACAGATGGTAGCTCGGAAAAGTTGGGTTTTTTTTTAAATGCAGAAGATAGGATGGGGGAAGGGGATAAGATGTGAATGCTAGGTGGAGGTAAAGCTCAGAGACCCTGACCTTTCAGTTGCTTGCCACTTCAACACGCCTTGCTCCCTGCCAAACATTTAGTGAAGCTCTCTGCAAACCAGAAGAACAGCACCTCATTTTCCACTTGGGAACTCTACAGCCTTCTGGACTGTACATTGAGTTCAGCAATTTTAGGTCTTGAAGCACCTTCTCTCTCTTGTCCTTGTTCCAACTTCAATATACCAGACCATGTTATCACATGGACTACTATTAAACACGACCTGTTATTATCTGTGAATAATTCCCTATTAACAGCTATTTATTCTCCTAAACTGGCTGTTATCCCCTTCTGTGTCCAAATGTTTTTCAGTCTTGGGCTCTTTCACCACCTATTGTTTACTCATTACCCCCTTCCCCCACATCAAACCACCAGCCGCCACCTCTCCTCCAACTCCGTCCATCCCAAAACTCCATCTTACTTTTTCCTCGCTACCATCAGTTCTGAAGGAGGGTTACTGAACCTGAAATGTTAACTGTGCTTGGTCTCCACAGTTGCTACCAGACTTGCTGAGTTCTTCCAGCCATTTCTATTTTGTTTTTGATTTCTAGTATCTGCAGTTCTTCTGGCCTTTAAATGACTACTGGGTTTCTCACAATAAAAATGCTGGAAATATTTAAAACATCAGGCAGCGTCTGTGGAAAGAGGAAAGTTAACAGTTCGGACCTCCTGACTTTTCACATTCTGACAATCTCAAGATATTCTAAACACCTCTTTTTAAAAGAACTAATGAAGCATTTTCTGAAGTGTAGTCATAGTTGTGATGTAAGAAATACTGCAGCCAATTTGTGTACAAAGTTCCACAAACATTTTTAATTTTTCATTGAGGATAAATCGTGATGTAGACCCTCTTTCAATGCAGTATTGCCCACTTGACAAAAGAGAAGCCTCAGTTTAATGTCTAACCCATAAAACAGCCTCTCTGACACTCCCCAGTACTACTGTTGACGTTCATAAATTCTGCTAGCTCCTACCAGTGGAACATTACAAGTCCCTCGATGAATGATTGATAGAAGGATCACCTTTTTATGAAGCTACTCATTTTGATTGCTCCATTTTTAAAAATCAGTCTTCTGTCTTCCAGCGTATGAGCTTTCTCCTGAAAAAGACAATGAAACCCAGAGACCTGTGACTAAATTTAGAATCCCTTGCTCAAATATTTAGAGGTCAGTCATCTCCACTCCAGGACATCTCTGCAGGAGTTCATCAGGGTAGTGTCCTCAACCCTGCTACTTTCAGCTACTTCTTCAATGATCTACCACCATCATAAGGACAGAAGTGGGGATGATTGCTGATGATTACGTTATGTTCAACACAATTTGTGACTCTTCAGACACTGAAACAGCCCATGACCAAACTTAGCAAGGCATGAATAATATGCCAGATTGTGGAGTGAATGTTACTTGCTACTTGTTAGCCCAAGTGCTGGGCCCTGATCACCGCGCCCCCTCACCACACCCCCAAAAAAAAAGAAAAGTTCAATTGTTCCTTGACATTCAATGACAACACTATCATGAAACCCCTTGGGCCCCCACCCAAGTATCAACATCCTGGAGGTTACCATTGACCAGAAACTGACTTGTACTGGACATACAAATATTGTGGCTACAAGAACAAGTCAGATGCTAGTAATCATGCAGTGAGTAACTCACCACTTAACTGCCCTAAGCCTGTTCAACATCTCCAAGGCACAAGTCAGTAGTGTGGTTGAATATTACGCACATTTTTTGCCTGAATGAGTGTATCTCCAACAAAAGTCAAGAAGCTTGACACCATCCAGAACACTGCCGTCTAGTTGATCTGCACCATATCCGATATCATCCACTCCCTTTGCCACAGTGTGTACCAGCTCCAAGATGCAACTTGGATAGTCACCGAGGCTCTTGAGATAGTACCTTCCAAGCCCACATTCATAATCTGTAGGTGGATTTGGGCAAAAGGTACGAGGTAAACACCACCACCTGCAAGCTTTCCTCCAAACCACTCCCGGTCCTAACTTGGAAGTACATCGCTGCTCTTTCAGTGTCACTAGGTCAAAATCCTGGAACCCCCCCCCCCACTAAGATTTTGTACTCAATGTTTCTATGCCAAATGGACTGAAGTGTTGCAAAAAAGCAGATCCTTGCCACCCCCTCAAGGACAATCAGCAATGAGCAATAAATGTTGGCCCAGCCAGTGGAACGCACATCTCCTGGAATTAAAAATCCCCTGTGAGAGACTGAAGGCACTTGAATAAGCTCCCAGAGTTTCTTATGTCTTTGTCACATTATGCTGTCCTACCAATTTTTGTTTCATAAGCATATTTGGAACCACTCAACTCTCCTGCTCCTGCTTTTTAAATACCTGTAATAAAGGGAACATAATTTTAAGGTGTTTAGAGGGATGTATAGGTGAGGTAGGCCCTTCACACAGTGCTGGGTGTGTGGAATGCACTGCCAGTGGTGGTGGTGGTCAGATACATTAGGGGCCTATAAGTGACTCTTGGATAGGCATGTGGATGAAGCAAAATGAGGGGTATGCAGGTTAGTTTGATCTTAGAGTAGGATAATAGGTCAGCATAACAGTGTGCTGTACTGTTCTATGTAAATAATTGAGACCTAGAAGTAATACTTGAAGCGCCCCAGTAGCCATGTCTTTGGAACCTGAAAAGGGCCTATTAATCCCAAATCTGGTTTCTGCGTGTTAACTAATCCACACTCCATGCTGCTGCATTATCCCCAATCCTCTGAGCTTTAATCGTGTGCAATAACCTTTTCTTAATCTAGCATCTTCTCAAATCCTTACTGGAAATTCAAACCCTATATCTACCAGTTCCGTTTTATCAACTCTGGTCCTGATATACTCAAATAACACTGACACATTTATCAAAGATGATTTTCTTCTTGAAGACCAAAGTTGGCTCTGTTCAGATTGCACTAAACTTTTCTGAATGTCCTATGACTTCCAACTTAATAGTCATGAGCATTTTCCTCATGACAGGTGTTGGACCTATAGTTCCGTGCTTTCTGTATTTCCATTATTCATGGCTGCCCAGTGTGGTAGAGCTCTCCCAGAATTGAGGTTGTCCGAGAATATTATGACCAATGTTTGCATAATTTCTTCCAGTTCCTTTAAAACCCTTGGTTAAATGCCATAAGATTCTGGTGATGGGTCTGACTTCAGTCCTGCTAGTTTGTCTAATACTTTGCACCTCTTTGGTTGCAATACCTTTTCTTCCCATTGGCACTCTGCTCATCTGATACCTTTTTAGGGTGTTAATTGTGTCTTTTGCTGTTAAGTCCAATGCAAAATATTTAAATTATCTGCTACTTTCCTTTTGCCACCTACCATCATTTGATGTGAATATACCTTTAGTTTGTGACTGTTGAAATGCCCATAATCCTGTTGAACTTGATATAGTTTGCAAGCAGTAGTTTCACTTGGCCATTATTCCTTCAAGCTCATGTAGGACATGCACCTTGTTTACTTCCCAAAGATCAGATGTTTATAGCTCTGGTCTTAACTATCGATTGCAACCTAATTCCAATTTGTACATGGTTGTATATTAGTGTAATTAGTAATAAAGCTTATTGGTCCTTCCTAGTTGAAGTTAAGCTGTTTTGCTATGAATGATTGTATTAATGGACATCTTATGATCAATATTAAAATGTGCTTTAATGTACTTTATTCTTTTGTAGTAAAGAGAGCAGGATGAATGGACAGTACCAGCAGCCTGTGGATAGTCTAAACAATGACAATAAGTAAGTTTTATTGTAAGCAACTTTTGTATTCACCCAAGTGAGCAGAAATGCTCCTCTAACAGTATTATTGGGTCATTTGCCTGGAGAGCACAGTATGTTGTGAAACTCAACAACAAAGTCATGTTTTTAACAGCCAACTGTGTTTTTGAGTGCTGACTAGTGACATTTACATCCTTAGGAGCTTCCATTTTAGTTGATAACACAAAATTGCAAAACTGATTTTTCCTCAGATAACAATTCTGACAAGTATCAGCACCTGCATGTTGGCTGTTTGTATCACAGCCAAGTAGATAATACAGCAGAATATATAGTTCACTGTTTTACAGTGTCAAGAGCTTAGTAACTTCTCAGGGAGAACTTTTAACAGTCAAATAAATAATGTTTTAAGACTTAATGTTTAACAAGTAAATGTTTCCTTTTGATTTGAGCTTGGCATAAACTTCTCTTGAGAGAGTCACCTTTTTTTGGTCTATTGTTGACCTCTGGGGTTTGCTTTCCTCCAGTTTTTTTGGTCTGATTTAATTTTATGAATTGCAGTTAAGAGTTCACAGCCCATTTTGAAAAGCTTATACGTCATTCTTCTGGTGTACAAACATCTGCAACAGATAAACGTGCATAGCTGAGGCTTGTTCTTGGAACGTAATCTGAAGATCCCATTGATGTTCGAACCTTGCTGAGTTCTTTACGATAATCTGTGTAGTTGTGGGAAGGAGAGTCCTGTTCTTAGTGAGTGCACTTGTTCATTCCAGAATCCTATGTGAACAGCACAGGCTGAGAGAGATGCATCTTGTGTGTATGTGTGGGCATGACATCATAACTGGCAAGCAACCCAATCACAAGTGAGTTTTTTTTTGCTTTCGGAACATATTCAATAAGAGTAGTGTCTCACTCATTAATGTGTGGGATTACTTTACATGGGAAAGCCTCACTCCCACCAATCTTTTAAAATTGTAATACATTTCTGAACACCTTCAGGGGATTGTTTCATGAGTACCTGGGAGAGAATCCCATTAAACGGGGAAAGAAACATCTGTAAAAATCCAAACCTAAAACATGCTGACGGTTGACTGACTATATCTGTTCTAATAAACCAGTCTTTGCCTCCATGCAACTTAATTATTTTAGGAAGTGAATAATTGCAGTAAAAATGTCACTAGTAAGGTAATTAGATAAAATCCCTCAACATGGTTGCCAGTTTTCTCTGTTGGGGCGGCGGGGGGTAAATGTTTTTGTTGTCCTACAGTGTTTGAACTCCATTCTAGGCATTACAAACATGGTCTTTTTTCGTGTTCTTAAATTACTTTTAGCCAGGTGTGTATTTAATTCTTCCACTGACGTGCACGAACTACTAAAATAAGTGTTTCTGTTTTGCTTGTTTGTGACTATTTATTCTATGTTCAAAATATTAGTTGCTGACATCTTCTATGCATTTGAACTGTCTAGTTTTGTTCTCTTATCCTCCCAACTAAAACAAGTTTACTTTTGAAGGTTTTGAATCAATCAGACCATACTGATCACTGCCATGCCCCATGAGTCTTATCGTGGGCTTTCCAACCATACCAAATTTTGATCCCTCTTAAGCATGATAAATTGCTTTTTCTACTTTTTCAAAAAAAGAGAACAGACAGAGCAATGTTGCAAATATCTTCCAAGCTGTGTCTACTACTTTTGCCATGGTGTCAGTTGAACCCAAATCAAGTCTGCATCTCTTGCCAGAAGATGTTGAAGAAATGCAACAATTCATTTGTCAACTGTAGCCCTGGTTGAGTTTACAGAATATTTTACAAGCTTTCCTTGGCCTTTTACTTCAGTAGCTTTCCTCACTGCTTCTACCTCATTTCATAAGTCTCATTTTAAACTTGTTGATTGCTTTTCCCCTCAAAAGAATGAAACAAAACTGTGGATGCTGGAGATCTGAAACAAAAACAAATTGCTAGCAAAACTCAGCAGGTCTGGCAGTATTTGTAGGAAGAAAGCAGAGTTAATATATTAAGTCCAGGAACACTCCATCAGAACTCAATGAAGTCGTCACTGGATTTGATACGTTAACACTCTCTTCCCAAAGATACTGCCAGCCCTGCTGAGTTTCACTAGCAATTTCTGCTTTTGTCTTCTCAAAAGAACACTCACTTTCTCTTGAACTCTTTTTATAAATTTTGTTTGCAGGTCATCCCACCAAAATTACGTAACATTGAGTAACTTTAGCAATGACTTGATGTAAGTTAATCACATTTGGAGAAAGCATCTTCAGAATTTGCTGATATCTTTTCTCGATGTTGCTTTCTATCAAAATCCTTTGGCTTTCTGACTTGTTTCAGCAGCTGCCTTTTTCGGTGCGTACAATCTCCCTGTGTAAATACACATTGCACTTTGTTCTTGATTCCGTCATGTGGTATTCCCATGGGACTATGAAGGAACAAATTTGTAACTACTGAAACCTGCTAGCGTATACTTTTAGTAAAATTAGTGGCAGAAATGTAATGCAAACTCTTAGTCCCTGTCCTTTTAAAAAAAAAACCTTCACTTATTAATCACTTTTTAAAATCCAGTTATTTTTGAACTCGAGCAAATTTGGTTGGAATTCTTGCCTGAAAGCTTCAAATTAATAACCTTTATGAATGCCTCCTGAAACTGTGGACAGGCTAATTTTTTTGATAGCCTTTACATACTGCTGTAGTTGCCACTAAGATAATTGCCAGATTGCTTTCAAACTCTGCTGCCCATGTCTTCATTGACATTGCCTGTGTCCTGTAAAATTGTCTAAATGTTTTACTTGTGTTGGTATCCAACTAATGTGAACATCCAGGTTAATATTTTGGTCACTCTTGTATGAATCTAGTGAACTAGTTTACTGGTCAAGTTCTTAAAAGTATTAGACAGTAGCACACTGATTTGTTCCCTCATTACACCGTGGATGCTTGGATGCATTATTGGAAGTAGTGTAAATTGAAGAGGCTGTTTTTTGTTTTTTTAAAAAAATCCAGCGCAAGTTGTGTTCTACAAGAAGAAAAATGTGAAATCAAACCAGTTTGGCTATTTTCTTTATGGAATAAAATCCCCACAGTGTCAAAACAACAGGCGATTTGATCCAACAAGTCCACATCTGAAGAGCATCCGACCCAGACTTGCCCCCCTTACCCTAAGCTGTAACCCTGCATTTTCCATGGTTAATCCACCTTGCCTACATATCCTGGACACCATGAGAAATTTAGCCTGGCTAGTCCACCTCACCTGCATATCTTTGGACTGTTGCCGGAAATTGGAGCACCCAGAGGAAATCAACGTGGATGTGAGGAGAATGTGCAGACTTCATACAGGTGGCTGCCTGAGGCAGGAATTGAACCCAGTGCTATGAAGCAGCAGTGCTCACCACTGAGCCGCTATACCCTTTTTATTTTAATATTCGTACTAATGAGGAATGGTTCAGCTACCTGTGAGCTGTTTTTGGAAAAAAGTTATGAAGGATCCATTTATGATTGAAGATAATGAGTGAAATTGGTGTAAAATATGCATCCCCTGTCTGCCAGCTGTTGTACTTCACACACTGCTACAGAACTCAGTCATGTTGTCCTGTTGTGTCTCTGCAGGTATTCGCTGTTTGCAGTAGTCAATCATCAGGGAACACTGGAGAGTGGGCACTATACCAGCTTCATTCGACAGCACAAGGACCAGTGGTTTAAGTGTGATGATGCCATTATCACCAAGGCTAGCATAAAAGATGTGCTAGACAGTGAAGGGTGTGTATTGATGGCTAATGTCTGAATAGCTTTCATCTGTAAACTATAGATTAACCACCTTCTGGCACGTGCTCTCACTACCTCCATCTTCCCCTCCAACTCTGTTCCACAACCCCAACCCCAGCCCCAGCCCTGTACTTTATAATCCAGTACTCCCTTAAATTTCCGAGCATGCTGTACACTTCCCCCTGTATGAAGTTAAATCTTAAAAAGCGTTACTAACATCCTTGTTGCAAGGTTGAGCCACTCTTCTGTTTCCAGATCTAATATACGATTTAATCTACTTTTGGTATATAGAATTCTCAATTAGTTCCCTCAGCTTTCATGTTTGAGGAAGCAACTTCAGAATCTTCGACTTTCCTCTAGATTTGGTTTGGCTTTTTCGGCTGCATGTTTCAGTGCTCAGGCATCCTTGTTGTAATGAACAACCAAAATTATGAATCACGTTTCAAGTGTAACCTTTACCAGTTCTTCAGACAAGTTCACTGCTACCCCTTGTGCTTAGAACCTATGATTCCAAAATCCAATTTGTGAGCAACCTAGTATTCCTGTCAACAAAATGTAGCCATAATTGAAATTCCTGTTTGTTATTTTTCTTACTCATTGGTATGGGTAAACTTCAAATTCTTGTTGTCCCGAAAGTGCCATTTTGCTAATCTGTCATGAACTCTGCTTCCATTTGTTAGTGACATTTGCAGTATTCACTTGGGATTTTGCTGCCAGTTCCTTTTGTGGTCTCTGCATAAAATTTTAAACCATGTTTGACCAGATGTTATGCTTCTGATTTCTGTATTTACATGCCTGGTATTGTCTGAATGGCATCATTGGGTGTCTCCTCTTTACGAAATACTGTAGTTGTTCATTTGTTCATGTTATGTTACTACCTCAATGTAAAAATTTAAGTGTGCAATTTCTTTCTTTTGTCCATAGGTATCTCTTGTTTTATCACAAACAGTTCCTTGAATATGAATAGCCTTATCAGACTTGGGGAAGCCTTCAGAACGATACACAACCTACCTGAAACTCTAAGTACTGTCAGCACTGAGTGAACCTACTTGACACTGATTTTGGTCTGAAGCAGTGAGGCTGAACACCTAATGGAATGAGATGGGAGGAGGCATGGGTCATCCTCGCAGCCACAGCCCGCATGTCCGCAGGGAGGGGGGGAGGGTGCGCATCTCAGCTTCTGTTTCCATGGTGCTTGAGCTCCAGCTGACCAAGTGTATAACAATGACAAACCAACCCATTACTATGCGATGGGTCTGAGAGCAAATGGATGGTATTATTGACTTGCAGATACATTTCTGTGGATTTAGATATTAAGTACTGTACGAAACTAGTGGGCATCTATTTTCAGAAAATGGCCATTAAAACTGAATGCAGTACTGAGACAGGTTTTCAGTATGTATGCATTGCCGGAGGACTGCAGATTGATGCAACCCAACAGATCTCTATATCGGGCCCAGGTTTGTTTGCATTCTAGCTGTGTTCTAATTTTTTTCCTCCCTGTCAGAGCAAGATTCAGAGCAGCTGTGCCGTAATGAAACTGTACTGAACTTAGTATTTGTTTATTGTACAAACACTCGTGTTTCGAGGATGGCCTTACATCACTGAGTGGTGGAAAAGTCTGTGTTCATGTCTTAAAAAATACACGCGCATGCACGCACCACACACATGCACATTTGCAGTTTGAATAGCGGCCACAGTGACTGCTCTTGATTCTTCCCCTTGGTTTTTATTTTAAGTTATGCAGTCTGGGGTATATCAGCAGATCAGTGTTTGGGAGCTTTTGCTGTTTTGTCAGAAAGCAGGATCCATGTGGCAGTCCTAGTGGCCTTCATTGAATGAAACAATGTGATCAGACCAGAGAGCCTAAGATGAAGGAATGCCAATGAAACACAGCTTATTATGTTCACTTCTGGAATTTTAAAATCTGTTTTGGTTGCTTTTGGAATGATTCACAAGTAATTGAATATTCTGTACTTTATTATTGAGTGAGACAGTATGTTGGATAGCAGCTGCTGTTGGGTTACTTGCTCGACGGTAACTGATCCTGTTTATTTCAGAATGCCACGCAATGTGAACTGAAGACAAAGTACATGTTAGGAGGTTCAGGAAAAAATTCAAAAAGCAGAAGATTAAAATATAATTTTGTCAGTATGATCAGCCAGCTTCCTGGATGCCATGTTGCTCTTCTGAACAATTCTCAAGTATGCCCTGGTAATATATCGTATAGCATTGTCATCCTCACTGTACCAAATGTCTGAATATCCTGTTGTTTTTGTAACTTGAGGCTGAAATGCTTTGCTGCCTTCCATTACTCATAAGAAAACAGTTTGCTTTTTGAATGTTGCAGTGTTCTTCTGATCTACAATTTTGATAAAACACCATAAGTAGACGATTGAACAGTCATTCAAATTTAAGGGCCCATGGCATTCCTATTCCAGTAGCTACAGCTCTGTGTATTGTCACAGCATTCTCAATAGCTGCTAGCTGTCAGGAAAATGTTTCAACAAGTGCAAGGTGCTGTGGAACTCTTAATTTCAACTTCTAGTGGTTCTATTTAGTCATGTTAGCCAAGGTCAACTTTTTAAAAAAGTGAATATTTCTGAACTTGAGTAGCTCAAGTCTAATTGCATACAGGTAGCTTCATTCAACCAACAAAGGCAATTCAAGACAAGTCCCAGATTGCTGCACTTCCTGTACTTTTTAAGATTATTTTGCTTTCCTTGAAAGAAGGCAGGCAACAACAGTAATTTGTTTTTCTTGTTTTATTTTGAGCATGTGTACCTGCAATAGTTTTTTTAAAGTTAGCATACTATATTTCTCAATTTGACTCTGGTTTAATTTGGTTCTTGCATGTTATCAATTTCATCAAAACCACTGCAGTTTGTCCTTGTTGAAATGTTGTTTTCTTTGTCATTCATTGCACTTTATTTTAATATTCCTGAAGTTTGGTCATGGGGATCTTCTAGATTATCTTTGCAGGAATCATTGGTATTTTCTAGTTAGAAACTTGTGTACTAAAACTGACTTTGCTTGGGCTGTATAATCTGTTCCAAGCAGTTTGACCCCTTTTGTACTTGTGTTCGTACCATTTCTGTGTTGCCTTTCTGGTGTCAGTAGAAAATTTTAAATATTTGTTTACAGTCCTGGAAATTGAGCCAGTTTTATTTCTCCAGGGTCACTTGAAGGTTATTCTCAAAGTAGTCGTAAATGGCAAAAGATATTTGGATCTCCCGTGCATGAGAAATCTATGCATCAGGAAATCTGTTATCCCCAATTCAGATGATGGAAACACCTTTTTTTTATCTTAATTTTAATGCTGTCACATCCCTTGGCCTACCAGTGATGTCATTATTGATGTTGAGCGGTACCTCACCTTTTTAAACCATCAACAAAATAAGGTTCCACAGTGCCTTGCATTACCCTAGACAAATGACTGTCAGCTCATTGGGCAGAAAGTTTTTGCTGTGTTTCACTTGTGTTCCTTCTTCTCAAATGGCCTTCGAAGTATTGGGTTTTCTTGTAACTGCAGTGAAGTGTAGAACTTGTGCTGTTTACATGTAGGTGAATGCGGTGTAAGTACCATGTCGGCATTTCAAATGCCAGCCCCTGTGTATAGTGCAGTGTGGCAGAAACTAAGTATTTGGGTATGGCATGTGGAATGTCTACACGGCAGTGTAAGCTACATTTTGAGAATTGTTTTCTCTGTGCATTTGAGGTCAAGTGACAAATTCCCCACTATTGTGATAAGATATGTTCCCTGCATACATTCCCATCTGTACTTTTTAAATGTTACTGTGAAGTTGTACAATCAATGATTTATACAAAGATTAAAAAAGTTACAGATTTCATGCACACATTTGCCTAAAATGATGATGTAATAGCTTAATGACTGTCAACTGACTTAGACCTGAAAGCAAAGACAGGATTGCCAATTTTGATAATCCTGTTATTATTAAAGGACAGCTGCTGATCATTAACTACAACATCATCCATTTCGGTAGTAAAGTTGGAGAACCTCCAAAGGTGTCATTGCCAGTGAGTTTTCTTTTAAACCCAAAAAGGAGAGTTCATTTCATTAATCTTCTGTCCTGCAATTATGCAAAAGTCTTGAGCGTGTCACTTGGCCTTCAGAATGTCAGCCAGTCCTGCAATGACTGGCTCTTGTTCAACTTCAACTGATGTGTAGTTCACCGTAGCAGAATGGATTTAAAAGCAAGAGGAAAGTGAAAACATCCAACTGTAATATGGACTGCTTTCACACACCTTGCCCTCGAGAGGCTGACAAAAAAAGACCAGCCTTAGCAGTTTATAGGAGATGTGCTCAGTTCATGAGCTTGGATAATCACAGTGCATTTTGGGAGTTGTTGTCCTTTTTTTTTTATTTGTGGGTCTTAGTGTTCGATATACAAAGCTGCTTAAATGAAACTGTTTCCCGGAATGCCAGGTGGTTCAAGTGTATCCTGTGTTAAGGGTCATTTGTTAATGCACTGTCCTCAGTATGAAATGTAAGGACTCCCGTTTAATATCCTCCGGACAGGGTAATGTATATTTGAAATCAGCCCCCACTGTGTTATTCTAGTTCTCCATTTGTGGTATTGCCTGCAGTACCAATTTCATTTGTAATCTCACTTGATTTTTTTTTCATGTTCTGGAAAAGCAAAATGGCAAATAAATCATTTGACTATGGGAGAATGCCTAATGTTGTCTTCATGATATGGAGACTTAGTTTTTGCATTGCATTGCATGGGTTTCCCTGTACTGGATTCTTGGTTTACCCTGCAAGGGTTAGCGCAATAACCTCCCCACTTGCTGCATCCATCTGAAATACTTAGATGGTTGAATCTTCTCTCCATTCTGGTAGCAATGAAACTTGTGACAAACCTCCTGCAATGAAGCTGGAATATTTTAGCTGTCAGACCTGCATCACACCACCACTATTTAGAATTGCCTTTTTAGTCTGTGTTTATTTTTTATGTATTGTACTTATTTCCTGCTGTATCATTTTTGCTTTGGATTTGTGCTGTGCTTTCAAGAATTTTATTTTAATGTTTCCACTCATCCAATTTTAGCACTTCAACTTGTAGGAGTATGTCTAATTTTAGTAAAATTGTCTCCCATTTACACAGAAGAATAACAAACTTTCAGCATTTAGCTAATTTCATTTCCTGTTTTATTAGTACAACATTGACCAGTCGTTACCCCCCCCCCCACCCCACACTTTCTTCCTTCCTGACATTATTTTTCCCCCACCAACATACCATGCTCATTGTCTCTGTTATTCTGCCTTCCATTTATAGCACTTGCTATACTCCTGCGCAAGTTGCACTGCCACCCCAAAATATTGAAACATTAAACTTGTATCTATCCTGTTTGTTTCAGGCACTAATATAATGAAAACAATGACATGAGAGGTCTTGTCCCCACTTTTCCTATGTCTTCACTAGTTTTTGGTTTGCATGTTGACCTTTTGAAATTTCCTGCTCCTGAGGGTATGCCGACTAACTTGAACCATTTTGGCTTGTCTGTGTATTTTTCCTATAAGAGGTATAAAATTTTCCATTAGCCACCTTCTCAGTCCTATGGTAGAGTTTCATTTACAAGTGAGTCACCTTAACAGCAGAGCCCCAAAGATAGATTAATTAACAAAGTCATGTTGTATTGATGTAGCATAAATTTGAAGGTGCAATCCTTTTCCAATAGACATAGCAACACACTGTCATTGCTTGGAAGTGGCATGACTAGCTCTGCTTGTCAAAATGCCTTGTCTAGTGACTACCTGCATGAATTCCACTTTGTGTTTCCATATCTACAGTTCCAAGTTCCTTGCTGGGCCACTATACAACAGGGACTGCAGTTGTTTTTCACAAATGTATGTGGTGATATTGGCTATTCGATTCCACATGCAGTATGTTTCTCAAGACACCACAAAGTGGTATTTAGGCCAATATTGCCCCACACCTCCAACCCTATTTATGCACTCAGTAGGCACAAGGGCATATAGAAATCTGCAGACTGAACAGCCAAAGGATTTTGATGCAATGTGGTTCAGTGCATTTGCTCACCCAAGCATAACGATTGAGACTTGTGAAGCCTTCAGTAAGAATACAATAGAAATGCTTGTCTTAAGTGACTCCTATCCTTCCTTCTGTGCAAGCTGTCTGAAGATGACTGGAACACGCCATTCCTCTGCCCACCCCCCCCCACCCCAAACTGTACTGTTGTTTGAGGTGAGCCATTGGCCATGGGCCGTATTTTATCAGGATTTAAGATATTACAGAAGAGGCCTAAATCTTGTGTCTTTTGACATCTGAGTGGAAGGGTTAATGACCAGTTTTTCTGTGGAAGTGGTGTGTTGGAGTCCAGTTGACTTTCAGTGGAATAAATGGCTTAAGCTTAAAGTCATCAATATTTCATGTGACACTTCTCCTGGAAACTCGGAGTTTCTTTTATGCTGGGTTGTGAAGGAGAACAGATGATCTGAAATGGCTTCTCTTTGTAAACTGTAGCAGAAGGAGGAACTCTTGTGTTATTTGCAGATAATACTTGGATGCACTGATGAGTTGCTGTGTTTGATACCTTTTGTTCTTTATCTGAGATCCTCTGATCTGAGAAGCAATAGCTACAAGTTTCGGATGGCTCAGATAATGATGGATTGGAGGATATACTTTGATTATGATCATCTCCTTCGACACTCGGTTGTAGTAGTCCATCTGTTAGAACAGAAACAATCTCAATACTGGGCGGGGGGGGAGGTGGGGAAAGCAGGCAACTTCTGCAAAATCCTTCAAGTTTCCCATTATCAGGGTAAGCCAACTGATTTAAAACCATTTTTGACTTGTCTGTGTACTTTTTCTATTAGCCACTGCCTCAACCCTATCGTAGAGTTTCCTTTAGTTTTAGGACTGTAGAAATATCTTGCCACACTTTCCATTTAGATCTAGATGTTAAATTGGCAGTCAAATATACACACGTAACAGATTAAAATTTTTCTGTTTTAGCTTTTAGATTCCATTCATCTTAATTGTTTGGTCATTTCTCCAATGCCAGAAATTTTTCTCACTTCAGATTCTTTCTTGAGCGCTCTCTTCCTTCGCTCTCTAGCCTTATCTGTTTAAATTGTTATGATACACAACCTCTTTCAATTCTAACTATATGTGAGAAGCTAGTTGTTCCTAGTTTTCAGTATCTGGCTGGTTGAACTGAGCTAACGAGCCTATAGTCAATTCCAACTAACTGCAAACCTTCCAGTTGTGCGGCCTGATTTTTATGCACAATGGACCAGACCATTCACCTGATTAATTCAAATATTTCATTGAGTTGGAGTACCCAACAATGTTTGTTTACCCAATTAAGTCATCTTTTGGGTGAAGCTGACATTTTTATATTTTTTAAAAAGTTTCCTGATTGCCTCCTGGCCTAGCACACACTAGCCATATTCCCATAACTTCTGCAGTCTGCATCAGATTAAGATGATGCATACAAACCTCCTTTTAACATAACTCATCAGTATTGTCATCTAACACTTCATTGCTCTGGTCTGTAACAAAATCTGCATTGTCCCTTAGGTGGTCTTGATATTTAACTTGACCTTGTACCTAGCTTTCATGAGCACCAAAATCTCATAGTTCCTTCAAATGGGCATTTCCTTGGCATTGTATTTGGGATGCAACTGAATGCATAGGTTGTATAACTCGCCTGATTTCATTTTACTGAAGATTACTGCTTTCACCAACTGTACTGTTCCACCCTTTTTGAATGTTAAGTTTGACAGAACACTGCTAATGGCCCTTTAAGAACAAATGAGATGCAATCCTTTGGTAGCTGATAGTTTACATCTAAACAGAAGGGTTTATTAACATTAATTTTCAGGATGTCATCATGGGGAACAATGATGCACATTTTCCCCATCCCCTTTGTTACCATGATTTTGTCAAAGATAAATAACCATCTTAATCACCGTGATACATATAGCAAAGTATTCCCTTAACGCTGTTCAGGAATTCCAAGAATTTCAGCAATGAGGAAGCAAAACAGTGCAAATACCAGTTAAGTAGGTATGCTTTTGGAGGTAACTTACGTAATGGTATCCCCATGAACCTGCTACCCTTGTGCTTCTAGGCGGCTGTGAAGTCGGTGTCAAAGAAACCATGTACCAGTGGTGGAGCAAATGGATGTTTAAGCGGGTGGATAAGATCGTAAGTGAATTTGGATGGTCCTAAATGGTGTTAAGCTTTTGGAATAGTATTAGAGATGCACCTTTGTCAGGAGCTGAGAGACCACAGCGCACAGTTTATTGGCAGAGAGATCGAAGGATCATTATAACTGGTGAGTGGAGTGAACAACCCTAAAATGAATGGCTGACTGCCTCCTGTTGAATCTTTAATTATTCATACTTGCTTGCATTCCAGAAATTGCAGAAGCAGGGTATGGAAAACGGTTAGAAAGGAGGTGCACATTTTGATTTAAGATGCAAATTCCAGGATCTCTTTGAAGTCAATGCCCGGAGATAATTAAAAGTTTCATCAGTGCCTGTCTAACTTACCAAACTTCAAGCAGGTGGAGTGATGGTAATATACAAAAGGTGACATCTCAGGTCAGACATTGAATTGTAGGTGTGAGGCCTTGTCCAGAATATGCCTGTGTTTTAACCTGGAATTGGACTGGCTTAATTCTGAAAGCAGGAATCACTGAAACAACTATACAGGGATATCAACAAGTTTCATCCCACTGTCTGAGTCACCCATGGGCTAACTCTTCAGAATCTGTCTTGTTCTTAGCTGCAGATCTCCATCAAGGACTGACACCTCAGTACCTCACTCTACCACAAACCCACGGATAACTTCACGATGCTACACTTGTAAACATTAAAAAATCCACCCCCTACAGATAAGTCCTGTACATACATAGGATCTGCTCAGATGTGGACGAACATGATGGACACTTGAAGGTTTTGAAGGATGCCCTCACGAGAACAGGATATGATGCTTAACCCTACCAATTCAGACGTGCTGCAACGAAAAGCTGCCACGACCTTGTCAAAAGACAGACACAGATTACAACCAATAGAGTACGCTTTTTGGTGTACAATACTTCTCTGGCACAGAGAAACTACATCAAGTTCTTTGCAGCCTTCATGTCATTCATGACAGTGAGCATCTTGCCAAGATCTTCCCTATGCCCCCATTTCTTGCCTTCAAACAACCACCAAACCCTAGACCATGATTCGCAGCAATTTACCCAACCTTCAGGGCAGCATCAACCTCAACACCCCACAGGCCTGTTATGGCAACCTTTGCTAGACATGTCAGATCTTTGCCATGGGTACAACCATCACATACATGGCAGATACTCATGACGCAGCCAATCTCATCTGCTGCAGATAAGGAAACGCTGAGGCATGATATATTGACAAGACCATGCAGACTCAAGGAAAATGGATGAATGGGCACTGTGCAACAATCACCAGGTAGGAATGTTCCCTTCCAACTGGAACACTTCAGCAGTCAGGGGCATTCAGCCTCCACTCTTTGGGTAAGTGTACTGCAAGGTGGACTTCAAGATATACAACCGTGCAGCGTCTCCAAGCACAGACTGATAGTAAAGTTCTGTACCATGAAGATGGCCTCAACCGTGATTTTGGGTACAGGTTGTGCTACAGGTGATACCACTATGCATTCTGTTTCTGTAAAATCTTCCTTTGTCATTTTTTAGATGTCATCACCTTGATTAAATTATGAACTCTCCACTTTTATTAGTTTGTACAGTTTTGAATTACTTATTACACACGGACTCACGTGCGCCCTCTCAAACCTGTGGGGTGAATAATTTCTTATGAGATGTTTGTTTATTTGCAGATATGTTCTATTTTGTTCAAGAAACATAATTGGTAGTTCGTCAGTGTGGTATTTTTAGAAATTCCTGCTTTCGGAATAAAACCAGCCTGATTCCAGGTTAAATCTCGGACTGATTCTAGACAAGGCCTCACACCTACAATTCAGTGTCTGACCTGAGATGTCACCCTTTTATACATTACCATCACCCTCTTCCTGTTTTGAAGTTTGGAAAATTAGGCAGGCACTGATAAAACCTTTTATCTCAGCGGTGAATTGAAGGAGATCCTGGAGTTTGCATCTTAATTGAAACTTGCGTCTCCTAATCATGTTCTCTATACTCTGCTTCTGCAATTTCTAAAATGCAGGAATGTATAAATGAAGACTCCAACAGGAGCCAGTCAGTCAGCCAGCCATTTTAGGGTTGTTCACTCCACTCACGTCAGTTGGGATGATCCTTTGGCCTCTTTGCCCTTCATCTTTCTGCCTATAAACTGTGTGTGTGCTCTTCTCTCACCGTACCAGCTGAAGGGGCTGCACGTCAAAAGCCAGTGATTTTAAATAAACCTGTTGGACTAAACCTGGCGTGTGTGTTGTTGTTTTTTTTTCCTTTTTAACTTTGTCCACCCCAGTCCAACACAGTCCACATCATAGTTGCACCCATTCAGACACCTGAAGAGGGCTTTTTCTATTATGAAGCCTGTTAGTTATTGGGGAGCCTTAAAGTCAGGAAGTAAGCCACCAGCTCTAGAATAATCTTAACATTCCAGCAGTTGTGGAATGCAATGTTCAGACTCTATTCGCAGAAGATATGAAGTGTTTTGCACTTTTCAAATGTTAAATGTACTACCCCAAGCCATTGATTAGATCTTGCTACACATTTGCTTCACCGGCTTCATCAAGGGGAAAGAAGCTGAGGATATTCTATCTTGGCAAATTCTACATTTTTACAAAAAATACTAGAACAGTGTATTTTTTAAATCATGTAAAGATAAAAATGGAAGGTACGAAGAATAGATCCACAAGCATCATAGACCATTGGACTGCTGACCTCCCATCTGGATACCTAAGCATTCCATGTGCCAACTACGGAAAGCTCTGATTAGACTGACCTGGGATACTGAGCATCAGTCCAAAATTTTAAAGCTATTCTGATGAGCACCATTTCTTGATCTATTTTGATTATGGGTGGTCTAGGACTCCCACACTCAAGATGACAACCAGACTCTTTGGTGTAATGAAGGGACATTCCTACGTACAAAGGGCGTAAGAGGTTTGGAATTCTCTTCTTAATAGCATTTGATGTTACATTAATTATCAATTTCAAATTTTCTTGTAAGATTATCTGAAGGTATTAAGGATTTAGGGTAAAAGTGTGCATGAAGTTTAGTTACATACCAAAAGCGATACTTTGAATTACAAAACAGACTGAAGGAACTAAATGACGTTTCCTGTCTTAACACTGTAATTCTGCCAGTTGGATGACCACCATATTTATGTCTCAATTGCTGTGCGTTCCTCCTCCACTCATAGGACCTCTGTTACCTCCAATTCCATGATGGGCAGATTGACAATAACTGGTGGGTTGCCCATCATTCTCTACATTTGTCTGCATGAGGGAAAGCAAAAAAGAGCTGCAGGTGTACGGAATATATTGAGAGAATAGAGGGACGGTGTTTTTTTGAGTGTGTCAAAAAGATGAGGACCAACATCATCGTCTCTTCAGTGGGGTGAAAAGGTTTCTTGAGCGAGCACTGGCTGGTGTGTTGGTCTGAGGTGTGTCATGCAGTAGAGGGTTGGGAAGATCTGAATCAGTGTGTTGATAGTTTGAGTATAACTTGACGTGTGCCTGTTTTTGGTGAATAATTGCATCACAGTGGTTGAGGTTAGTGTTCACCCTTTTGCTCAGCTTCTTAAATGGCTCCAGCCGCACTCACTACTTAGCCTCCTTGGGAATCCAAGTCTTCTTGAATGTACATTTTTAAGTATTGAGGCTTTAACGGTCAGGTAGAGGTTGTGATCATGTCCACAGACTCCAGTTTGTTTGGGAAAGCCCAGGTACAAAATAGATGCGTTTGCAGAGTTTAAAATGCAGACATTAACCCACTGCACTATCTGCAGGTTTAGAATTTGCTAATCCCCTCTCCTGTTGGTCAGCTCACTAGTTAAAATTCTCCTATGCCTTTTTAAAATTTCTGTTGCAAGTAAAATTTAAGAATGTATGTTTTCAATTACTGACCTTTTGAGGATGTATTAGTCTTGTGGATGGACTCCGTGCTGCACGTGGAAGGAACCCACCTCTTGATACAGCAAGCTAACAGCATCAGAAATATACAAGTAACGACACAGACACTCGCTGCCAGAATCGCAAAGAGGAGGATGTTGGAATGATCTTCGTGTGAGAGACAGTGTCTCAGAGTATTTTGGGTATCCGCCTTTGTGTCTGTGATCCCTTCAAAATGAGGGAGAAGTATAATCAATTCCAGAATTGAAATGGAGTCAGATATGAGGATGCACTGATACATCGAACAATCTCTCGTGTTTAATTTATACCAAAGAGAGAGCCTCCCGTTCTGCCAGGGCACTTTTTAAGTTGGGTGTTTGAGGACTCTGCTCAATTTTTCAGTGGTGTAATTTGGGTTAGAACATAGAACAGTACAGGCCCTTCGGCCCACAATGTCCTGAACTTTTACCCGAAACCTAAGGTCTATCTAACCTCCACTGCCACTTTATACTATCATCCATATGCCTATCTCATAGCTGCCTAAATGCCAGTAATGAGGCTGATTCCACTACCCTCTCTGGCAATGCATTCCACGCCCCTACCACTGAGTAAAGAACCTACCTCTGACATCTCCCCTATATCAACCTCTACTCACTTTTTAAAATTATGACCCCCTTGTAAAGGCTACCTCCACCCTAGGAAAATGTCTCTCGCTGTCTATCTATACCTCTGATCATTTTGTACAGTTCATTTTAAAAGCAATGTGGAGGTCTAATGATTCTTTGTATATGACAACTTGCAAAATTCTGGCTGGTAGGGTAAAGTTTCAACTGGTTGTAGCCAGCAAGATCTTTTCAGCATGCTGCCTTAAAGTTGTCATCTCAGCTTTGGAATTAGTTTGATTTTCAAGCATTTACAGGGATTTTCACTTTTTTTAAAATTGCAAATGTATGACAATCTCTTTTACCACTACAATTTGAGCCCTGCTGTCCTTGACTTTAAACAGCTAATAAGTGCTGTTACCATGACTTCTATTGTGGAAGTTGGAGGGTTAGCCTGGATGCTATACTTGTATGATCAAAATGGGAGTTTTTTCCGAGTACAACCACATCTTTTAGGTACTCCCACCTTATTGTGTCTAATGAGGCCAATGTTCAAACTTCAACTGTACTGAAGCTAATGTGACTAAGCTCTAAGTGTTCAGCCTTGCAGCCAAACTCTGACTAAGCCTGAAGATGTTGCTATGACTCCAGTAGAGATTATGATTCCTTTCCAAACAATTGCAAGAAACATCTCCAACATAGTTAATCTGCTATTTACTGTTGAGGCAAGGGACAGATACCCAGTTTGTGTAGAGTTGCTTCCTGTGGGAGAAAGAGAATGCAGCTGGATGGGATGTAGCACGTTTAAAATTAGTGGAATCAATAGGTCAATTATTTGCTGTCAGCTGTGGGGATATGGTGAGTTGGCTAGGTGTTTGAATTTCTCTCATGTTTGTCTGAACTTGACACTTGAAAGTAACACTTAATGCTGCTCTCTCCTTCTCATGGGCGACTTGCCTAAGTGCCGCTTGCTGGGCTGGGTGATGCTTCCTGCAGTATGTAAGACTGTTACTACAATCGCTTCTTCATTGATATTGAGAAGAAACTGCAGTAAATGAAATAGACACCCCATTGGTTACAGAGCAATCCTATTTCAATGACACAAATTTGTTTTAAGAACGAATTGCGCATAGTAGAACTGTTTAACAATATGCAAGGGGCAATAGAAAAGAAATGAAGTTGCTATTTGCAGGATGGTGTAACCACACTTCTAAATTCTGTGTCCGTCATGTAGCCTTTTCGTAACAGAGCAAGGCGTCTCCCGTAGGGATGTCATGCTGCTTGCAAGACCTTCAGCTGCCTGATTTTTTTCCCACTGACTATGCATAACCTAGACCTTCAAGCAGAATACAATAAAGAACATGATACCCTTCGTGCATCTGACTTTGGTAATAGCTTTGTCAGGTGTTGGGTTTGTTGGCAGTACCACATTGCAGAAAAGCTTGCACATCCCAAGTAAGCAGCTTTAGGATAGGCCTACAAAAATGGCCTTCATCTTTAATGTAGTGGAAAGCAGTCAGAAGGGGACAAACAATGCCCTGTCCTGTGCTCTGTGTGGCTTTGTGCACAAGTGAGAGGTGCTGAGATATTCACTAGTACTCTTCCCAGGCTCTAAAAGGCAATAGGAGTGCAAAGGGCATTTGACTTGACTTTGTGTTCCTGTGGACATCTGCAAACTATTTCCTTTTTGTCAAGTTCTCCTGTTCATAGGACATCACATTGCCATCTCCATCTGCTACATGGTACCGCTGCAGCAGGATGCATTTCTGCTCAGCAAATATTCCCCATTCTTAGGAAAGCAGAGACTTCCATGACTCAGTGGGTTAGGCTACCAACCATAGCACAGAAATTTCAATCCACCTTGCTAGTAAGGATTATCATTGCATTAACATTCAAAATGGTGGAGAAAGTCAGCAAGTATGGCAGCAACTATGTAGAAAAAGTGTTTAAGTTTTGAGTCCTGTATGATTCTTTCCGGACTTGAAGGGTGTTGAAAAATTATGGTCTGTATTGCTGTTGACTGACAGGGGTTGGCGGAATGAGTAGGACAGATGGTCATAGTTCCCAGAGCATAAGTCAATGGCAGTGCTAATAGCTCAAAATAAAAGTAAAGATGCAACACGGGTGCTAATGGTACATGTAGATATTTAAAATAGATTTGCTTTGCGGAGAGCGAACCCATGCTAACTACAGTTATTCTGAGGGGCCGGGGAAAGTGTGGTGGTGGAGGAGGGGGAGAAGAAGGTGATGTAATCAAGGTGGAGGATAGTTCGTGTTCTGAAATTCTTCAACTCAAATATTCAGTCCTGCAGGCAGTTAAGTCCCTGCGTGGAAGATGGGGTCTCACTTACAGCTTGTGTTGAGTTTCTCTGGAGCACTGCAGCAGGCCTAAGACACAAGTGTTGGTACGATTGTGAGGGGGTGGACTGAGGTGGCACGTAATTGTGTGGGGGGGAGGGGGGGAGGAAGTATTATTCTTAAGGACAGAGGAGGTCTACAATGGGATCATCCGGTAAAACCAAACCAAACCAAAAATTGGCTGCATCGAGAGTGGCAAATGCAATAGATTAAATAGCAAATACAAGAAAACCATTGCTTTCTCCTGGTAACTTTGCTTAGAACTTGGACACAGAAGGAAGGAGATGAAAGGACAAGTTTTTCACCTTCTGTGATTTACATGGAGTGAGCTGGAAGAGAGGCATGTTAGGAGTGGACTCGTTGCTGAGGGGCCAGTCCCTGCACAATGTTGACAAGGGTGGGGGTGATATTTGGTGGCATTCCTGCTGGATGTGGTGGTACTTTCTTCTTGACCAATCTCATCATTTTAAAGTAAAAGACTAGGGGAAACCTAGTGGAGAGGAAGCTGTGAGGGGCAAGTGCTGCGACTGGGTCCAGAAGAACTGAGGGCTCTGTCAACAACAGTTGGGGGAACCATTGGCTGAGGATATATAAAATAATCAGAGGGTTAGATAGGATGGATAGGGAGAGCCTTTTTCCTAGGATGGTCACGGCGAGCATGAGGGGGCATAGCTTTAAATTGAGGGGTGAAAGATATAGGACAGATGTCAGAGGTAGTTTCTTTACTCAGAGTAGTAAGGGAATGGAGCGCTTTGCCTCCGACAGTAGTAGATTCGCCAACTTTAGGTACATTTAAGTCATCATTGGATAAGCATGTGGATGTACATGGAATAGTGTAGGTTAGACGGGCTTGAGATCACTATGACAGGTCGGCACAACATCGAGGGCCGAAGGGCCTGTACTGTGCTGTAATATTCTATGTTCTTTCAAAGGTACCTATGTGAATGGTAGCATCATGAACAGATGCGATGAAATAACAAGGAGAATGGACAGGAGCTCTTCTATAAGAAGGGGGTGTGTGGTAGTGTGGTCAAAGTAATTATAGCAATTGTGGGTTTGTAATTGGTACTGGTAGCTAGCCTCTTCCCCCAAACTTCCAACAGAAAGTAAGGGAACAAATATGAGATGGAACAGATGACATCAACAGGATGAAAGTTGGAAGAAAATTTTTTAACTTTAATATTATCACTGTATTGGAGACACAGTTGTGGGGGTGAGTGCCCTGGGTACAACCTGAACAAGGTATATACTCTCTATGCCCTATGACCAGACCAAGTTACTGGGACCCTTGGTCATCTTTTGATCCTGAGAGAGTGAGATGAGCTAAATGGGAAATGTTCGCAGTGTGAGTCAGCTCAGCCTGGCAAAGAAGGGTAGTAGTAGATGGAGATTATCCAGGCCGCCTCCCAAAAAGAAGCAGAGAGGCTTCCCACTTCCCCATTGCAAGCTTGGGAATGGATATGTAACCAGATTGTGTCCTTCGTGAAGAATTGTCTGTGTTTTCTGGTGTGCTGCCCTCTATCTTGCAGAAGCAGAATGCCAACTCTTAGATACTTCCATTTTCTCCTGAAACTTATCCTTATTACTGACCACCAAGCCGTTCCCACAACTGTCAATGATGTCAGCTCCTCCGGAGGTCTCAGAGAAATGGAAAGCAGTTGAACAGCTTCCCAATGCTGTACTCTTTTTTTTTTATTTTTCCCCTGAAGTTCACCAACTGGCTTGCCTGCAAAGATCCATCCTTGATATCAAGATTACTTGGCATGAGGTTTGCTACTTGGCTGAGAAATCAGCCAACCTTTGGTGGGAAAAGGTTGGGGAATAATTCAAAATGTGTGTAGCTGATGCTATGAATTTGAATGTGTAGTGCTGTGCTCTGCGTTTGTGCTCAAATTCCCCAGCATCATAAAATCATGGGTTAAAATATTTTGTCACAACTCATTTTTCAAATTGGCACTGACACTATTTGGTTCTGATTCTAAATCTCAATCTAATTGAAAGCATCCTCTCAATTTCTTATGCATGGCTCCTGAAAAATTAGTGGAATCCAGACTGCTAAAACTAGCATTTCATCTACTTGGGCTACATCTATCCTGCAGTCTTAAGTCTATTATTCCTCTGTAGTACCAGGTTTACCTGAAATGTAGTCTAAAGGCAGTGAACGATCACCAAGCAGCTTATCCACATTCAGTGCTGCAAGTGCTCAGATATACAGGGACAGAAAATTGGTAATGAAAATAAACCATAACAACACAACCCTGTCACTTGAGTGCAATTGACTGCACAGTCGCTGTAGTGCCAGAGGATTATGAGAACACCAACTGGTGATGAGCTTCACCTGAGGGTCACCATGATTCAGTTGAGGGGTGAGATTGAGAAAGTGGGACATCAGCCAGTGAGAAGATCAAATCTGCAGTGTTTCACCTTGCTTTGAAAACAGCCATTCAGCCAACTGAGTTAATTGGCTGCTATTGATATTATAAACTGCTGGAAATGTCTTTGTGATTGTCCAGTGCGTGAATACAGTAATCAGGATGGATATATATGCAGCAAAGTCCTGTGCAGAAAAGTACTGTTTTTAATAGCCAAAATAATCAAGATCCTGATTTATGTACTTGTGCTTACAAAAATAACTTTTTGTTTACTAATTTCTTACCGTAGCAAACTTCTGAGCACTGTTGAGGATGTTGCCCACACACATCTGAGCACTTGATGCATTTGCGCAGCAGTTTGTCCCAATAAAATCCTGCAGCCTCATTGCAGCTCCAACTTTCTGATTTAAAAAGTTAGTTACAAAAGGCAAGCAAGTCAACTTATATTTTCCATAGATCACTTACTGCTATAAAACACAAATAATAAGAGAATTGAGGAGAGGATTAAGTAGTAAATTTTCATCTTCGCCTGGGTTGTTATTCATAGGTGTGAATCTCTGTCCCATTCATTTCAATGCAATGAAAATCAGGTTTAACAATGGATGAGATTACTGATCTCGGGTAGATAAAGGTAAAACATTCTATACAACTGTTTATAGCTATCGGGTTAGCATTTAGGAGCTGGGGTATTCTTCACTGGGTAAACGTTGATATTCGGGTGATATAATTTTTAAAATGAAGGGAATAAATCCTGTTTAGATTGATAGATTGAGTTAAATTAGAAAAAAATTAGGTTGTGCTCTTGTCAAAATACAAAAAAAGAATCTAAGGGTGGGTGGTATTTAATCTCAAGGCATCATGAACTCTGGAATAGATTGCTGTGTCTGATAGTTATGGATTCACTACTGTTTAACGAGAGCTGAGCAAGTTCTGTATAATTGAAAGAATAAAATAGAATAGAATTAGCTTTATTATCATGTTACCATGTTACAGGTACATGGGAGTAACTAATTAGTTGCTTCTGTCTCCTAAAGCATGTTTTCAGCAGGATTGGTAAAGAACATGAGTTTTGCTTAAAGATCTCTGACGCCAGCATTGGTAATTCTTACTAGAACAGTGTGGAGCTGGAGGAACACAGCAGGCAGGCACCATCAGAGGAGCAGGAAAGCTGATGTTTTGGGTCCCAACCCCCCTCCAGCAAAATGGTTTCACTTAACTTGGCCTAAAGTTTTTTTATTTCCTCCTCTCTACTTTTTTTCTGTCAGAACTTCGCACAATTCACCAGCTTCAAAATCTCCCCTTCCCCCCACCGCATCCCAAAACCAGCCCAGTTCGTCCCCTCCCCCCACTGCACCACACAACCAGCCTAGCTTTTCCCCTCCACCCACTGCAGCCCAAAACCAGTCCAACCTGTGTCTGCCTCCCTAACCTGTTCTTCCTCTCACCCATCCCTTCCTCCCACTCCAAGCCGCACCACCATCTCCTACCTACTAACCTCATCCCACCTCCTTTACCTGTCCGTCTTCCCTGGACTGATCTATCCCCTCCCTATCTCCCCACCTATACTCTCCTCTCCACCTATCTTCTTTTCTCTCCATCTTCGGTCCGCCTCCCCCCCTCTCCCTATTTATTCCAGAACCCTCACCCCATCCCCCTCTCTGGATGGGTCTAGGCCCGAAATGTCAGCTTTTGTGCTCCTGAGATGCTGCTGGGCCTGCTGTGTTCATCCAGCCTCCACATTTTATTATCTTAGATTCTCCAGCATCTGCAGTTCCCATTATCACTGATACAATTTGACCGGGTTTTGGATTAGATTGGCACAGCCTGTAGATGCATCAACTACCTTTAGTTTCCCTGTCTTTTCTATTGTCTAGCTTGTAAGTGAGTCCTGCTGATGGAATTCTACCAGGTTAGAATTATAGATCGGTTAGCCTGACGTCAGTGGTGGGTAAGATGCTGGAGTCAATTATAAAAGGTGAAATTACGAATCATTTGGATAGCAGTAACAGGATAGGTCAGAGCCAGCATGGATTTACGAAGGGGAAATTGTGCTTGACTAATCTTCTGGAATTTTTTGAGGATGTAACTGTGAAGATGGACAAGGGAGAGCCAGTGGATGTAGTATACCTGGACTTTTAGAAAGCCTTTGATTAAAGTCCCACACAGGAGATTGGTGAGCAAAATTAGGGCACATGGTATTGGGGGAAAAATACTGGCTTGGATTGAAAATTAGCTGGCTGACAGGAAGCAAAGAGTAGTGATAAACAGGTCCCTTTTGGAACGGCAGGCGGTGACCAGTGGGGTACCACAAGGTTCAGGGCTGGGATCGCAGCTATTTACAATATACATTAATGATATAGATGAAGGCATTAAAACTAATATTAGCAAATTTGCTGATGACACAAAGCTGGGTGGCAGGGTGAAATGTGAGGATGTTATGAGAATACAGGGTGACTTGGACAGGCTAGGTGAGTGGACAGATGCATGGCAGATGCAGTTTAATGTGGATAAATGTGTGGTTATCCACTTTGGTGGCAAGAACAGGAAGGCAGATTACTATTGAAATGGAGTCAAGTTAGGCAAAGGGGAAGTTCAACGAGATCTAGGTGTTCTTGTACATGAGTCAATGAAAGCAAGCATGCAGGTACAGCAGGCAGTGAAGAAAGCTAATAGCATGCTGGCCTTCATAACAAGAGGAATTGAGTATAGGAGCAAAGAGGCCCTTCTGCAGCTGTACAGGGCCCTGATGAGACAGCACCTGGAGTATTGTGTGCAGTTTTGGTCTCCAAATTTGAGGAAGGACATTTTGGCTATTGAGGGAGTGCAGCGTAGGTTCACGACGTCAATTCCCAGAATGGTGGGACTATCATATGTTGAAAGATTGGAGCGACTGGTCTTGTATACGCTTGAGTTTAGGTGGATGAAAGGGGATCTGATTGAGGCGTATAAGATTATTAAGGGATTGGACACTCTGGAGGCAGGAAGTATGTTTCCACTGATGGGGGAGTCCAGAACCAGAGGACACAGTTTTGAAAACAAGGGGTAGGCCATTTAGAACAGAGTTGAGGAGAAACTTCTTCCCCCAGAGAGTGGTGGATATATGGAATGCTCTGCCCCTGAAGGCAGTGGAGGCCTACACTCTGGATACTTTCAAGAAAGAGATGGATAGAGCTCTTAAAGATAGTGGAATCAAGGGTTATGGGGATAAGGCAAGAACAGGATACTGATTGTGGATGATCATGCTGGCTCGAAGGGCCGAATGGCCTACTCCAGCACCTATTGTCGAGAGGATACATATCGAGTCAGAAACAGCCAAAGATTTGATCCTCAGCCTGCTGACGTTGGCTTCCTTTCTTTCTTTGGTACTGAAGAAAGGAATATTTTTCGGCTTAACTTCAAACAAAAAGGCTTCAAAAACATGTAGTGAACGGACACATACCACAATATGTCTTGCACGCACTTTTCCAGTTATGCCCACAATTTGTACACTTGGCGCATCGTCGTAAGAGACGATCCCAGAACTCCTCATCTGAACAGCTGCCCATCCCCTCTCCAACAAGAGGACGGTGGGATCTTTAAAATCAATTAAGATTATTTTGTTACAGATTGATTTAAAATAAGTTTCATAGAGACTTTCATATCCTCAACATTCCAAATAGCTGCGCAACAAATTTCCTGCAAAATAAGCTTTGCAATTATATTCAACAGTGAACGAGATGGTAGGCCATTTAGTCTGATCCGTGATGGAGTTCAACTCATTGATCTGTAGTAGACAGATAAAGAGAATACAATAGATTATGAAAGGTTTCTGAGCCTTGGGAGACTTGGTTACAAAATGATGGCACATTATCTTAAAGTGTGTGTGTTAATGGAAAATGGTTGTGGGGTCAAAACAAGATGAATAATTCTAAATTACTTGATTGACAGCATCAAGTTAATATCATGTGTAGCATAGGTGCATTGGACATCTTTTTTGATTTCATGTAAACGCTTTGAAAATAGGCATGAGGTATTATGTTGAAATGTATCAATATTTGGAGGCATTACAAGCAATGAAAGAAGTCTGAAGATTGCAATAAGTCACAGATGGCTTGCAGAGTGGGAAGAGATGTGACGCACAAGAAGTGTGAAGTATCACATTTTGGAATCTGACAGTTGCTTATTTTAAGAAGGAATTTATTAAATATTGAATCCATTTAAAGAATGTGAGATAAGGATGGGGAAATGCGATTACAGTAGATGATTCCAGATAAGGAGACAATATATGTGCAAAGACACCTTTTTTGTGTTTTCAATTATTGTTTAATTCTGAAGTAAAACCAAAACTTATGCAAGTGGAATATTTAGTCATAGTGGATTCCAAATGCAAAAAGCAATTGACACGGTATATTTTTGAATTAGGTTAAAATAGACCATACTTTGACCCTGCTAGGAGCATTTAAGATGACGCTTTCACATTAATGTGAAATGGTTTCAACTTTGGCCTGATGCTTAACTTTGTGGATAAATTTTGCAGGTTCCACCTTTATTGAAAGTGCCTTGCAAGAAATTAACAGGATTTGTTGCTTTTGGCTGGGATCTCTTACAGAACTCTAGATCTTCATTTCAAGTGAAATCCTACGTGGGAGTAAAGCTGAGTGAGTTGTACCTGCTTGATAGGTTGACCATGTGTGTTGATATATTGAGAGATTGTTACATAAAATCTGCAACAGCCAATAATGTTGCTTTCAAACAATTTATTTTTGTCATTTTATATTTGCATTGGATTTAAATGTAGATTTGATTTTAACTTGCTATTGCCTTCATGTAAATAGCACCATTGCATAATCATGTTTTATTTTTCAATCTTGCTGATCTTTATATTAATTCCTGAACTGCATTCAGCTGATCAACAGCTATAAATCTTATGAATTTTATTCCTGTATCTAAAACTAACCTCACCAAGACATGCATTTTCCACTAAATTGTTTTAGAATTTCATTCCACTCTTGCCCTTTTTTGTTAGATCAGGGTAAATTGTATCTCAAGCTCTTCCATGAATTAATGTCAAGTCCTGTCGTTGAACACCCACCCAGCCCCCCAACGCTTTCAGTGCCTGGACTTGGTGAGATGTACCTACCTGGATAGGAGTGGATAAAGGCAGCAGATTGAAATGATGCAAATATGGCTGTGCCATATTTCTTGCCAGTTACCCCATCTTCTGCTCATTGGAGCTGCCTATTGTGCACCTGTAGCTCTTAAAAAGGAGTCTAAAATGGTGTTGCTAACCTTTCCAGGTTTGACCTAGGTATTTCAGAGATTGAAGCTTAATTTTCTGGACAGTGCTGCAAGGAGAAAAGGTCGTCATGTGAATGTAAAAACTTTTTTTTCTTTGAATAACTTTACAATTCATTTTAAAAATAAGAGGCTGTTTTTCTGTAAGTCAAGAACTGTTGAATTATGTAAGAGTCTGTTTGCTTTCCTGGAGCTGGAAAGCAGAACTACACGGGGACAGCTCTGTTGGATGACCAATAGCAGGAAGGTGGTTGGGCTGAAACATTTTGGAATGTGTCTGGCTGGTGATAACAATACTATTTGAAAAATAGTTGATTGTTCATTAACTCCTCCAGAATGTTGCCGTTCACACACACTGAGCAAACTGTGCAGAGAAAGCTTTACACAGCATCTAATCTTTGTTGGACTTGCCCTGGGGTTGTTTGCCATTTGTGGTTTGGAAGGAACTTTTCCATGCATCTAATTCTGTACCTGATCTTATGTAAAAGGTCCGATTATCGTGCATCCACTGTTTTTTCCTAATCTGCATGGTCATTTGACCATAGTACAACCCTGGAATCCCTGTGTAGGCCAACACAAGTTGTCCTTTTTAATGAGCAAGAAAATATTACGGTACCCAGCTACAAGGGAAAATTAGCTGGTTGTTGTTTTGGTCCAACATGTGCTGTTGCTGATGAGTGTCTGTTTTGTTGCTGCACTCGTGCTAATCTCATTGTGAAATATGATAGCCACACAAATTCACGGAAAAATAAAATAGCCTGTATAGTAATTTTGAGATGTCTGGTATTACAGTGGGAAAACTTGGTAAGAAGGACAAAGCGCATGCATCTTCTAAATGTCCCTATGCATTCACGATTTACTACTGCTAAAGAGCAACTCAACTTATTCAAAGCATCTCTGTGAACATATCCTTCATCCTTAGTTTTATTTTCTGTACCGAACCTGGTAGTTATTTACTCAGTTTCTTTGATTTTCATTAGCCCATTAAGTGCGAATCCTGGAATTCGGGCTTGGACAAGACTTGATAATACAAAATATAGAAATAGGCATCTTGAGCAGTAATAAGATTCACATACTTCGCTGAACACCACTTCTTTTTTGAAGCTCAAAAGATAACATCTCCTACTGAGGAGATAAAGGGACAATATTACTTGGATTCCTTTTTTTTTCTCCACAAGCTATAATATGTGGAGCCTGTTATTTCCCATAATCTTGCACTTCCTTCAACATGCTGCCTGCTTTTGAAACCCAGGCTTCAAACAATGTAGTCATTGCAGCTTTGCATACCTTAATCATACTTCCTGAATCTTTTAAATGTGGTTTGATTTGGCCTTGCTTTGAGTTTTCACAAATAATGTAATGCCTTGTGATATCATTTCAATCAATATTATATGAACGTCGTCTTTCAGAAATTTAAATAAAGTTTAGAAAAAGGATAAGTTCTTGTTTAATGATCTGACAAACTACGCAAATTCTTCAAGTTCTGCATTGGCATGATTGGGTATAAGAGTTAAGTATATTCAAGATAAAACAAAGTAGATTCCAAGAATTGGAAACACACATTACAACAATACATGTATCAAAAAAAAATTGTTTGAATTCAAAGAACCAAAGTGACTTTGAGAATCCTACTGATCATTTTTAATCGAAGTTTCTCTGATTATAGGTTTCAGATTTTAATGCACTCTATCTATTGAGTGTCATTTGGGGCCCCTCGTTAAATTAGGGATTGTGCAGGTATCAATGATTAAGAGAATTTCTACTTGTTTTGAGTGAATGTCAGATTGAACATCTATTGTAAAGTAATGAAGTAAGTAATTCAAGTAGTTGCATTTGTTTTGCTAATAGGAACAACAAAAATATTATTTTGTAGAAGAAATTCTGCCCCGGTATTATCTGCTTCTATTTTTCAGAGTTAAAATTAGCAAAAGGAAAATGTTACATATTGTTATAATTAACAGAGTAGGAATCAAAAGTTTTGATGAGAATACGATTATCTAATATTTTATGGGATCACCTGTCTGTAGTTCAAGTAAAAAAAAATCCCACAACCACTCAAAATCTGGTGTTAAGTAATAAATACAGCCTGTCACCACCTCTTCCAACTTGAAAACATAAACATAAAAGATAAATGGAATAGAGAGTTGCTGCGTTAAATGGTTGTTAGTAAGCTGAAGAGATGAAAGAAAAATGACTCATCTGAAGGTTTTTCTTTTCAAGAAGAAAGAATGCAAGTGTGACTGATTAAATAACAATTAAAGATGGCCTCAGTCATGTTTCCTGCACCTTTGTTAATGAGCCAATTAATTATGGAAGAAAAAATGATCATTGCATGAAAAATTCATTTTTAATTCCAAAATGTGCTTATGAAGCCTGGGATCCACTTAACTGTTCTGAGGAATGGTCACCGGATCCGAAATGTTAACTCTTTTTTTTTTCTTCTTCACAGATGCTACCAGACCTGCTGAGCTTTTCCAGCAACTTGTGTTTTTGTTCTTGCAGCATCCGCAGTCCTTTTGATTTTTATCCGCTTTACTCAGATTCCATTCCTGAACACACTGCAGTTGGCATTAATCCAATAGTTGTGTTGTAATAAAGGTGTATAGTCTGTCTGTGCCAGATTGCACACTTGCAGCAATAGTAACTCCCCTTTTTGTTGTTCACGGTTTAAATTTATGGTTAGGTAATTGCTATATATCTGGTTTGAACTTGGACACAACTGAAATGCTTTGGGTTTTGTTTTATCCTTCCCTCTTTCTGCCTTTATTGTAGGGACTTCCTAGATAGCTACCCTAACACACACATGCTTTGTTAATTTGACTCCTGAAGCCAACTAGTTTTGGACTGTATTCATGTTAGGAATAAAATATGCTGTGGAGTCTTTCAAAGTGCTATCTGACCTGGATTACTTTTGTGATTTTTTTTTTTTGCTTCCATTTTCTCTTGGTGGTTATGTCAGCTGCGGCATTTAACTAACAGATCAATATTTTATTTGTCGACCTGAGTTTTATTTTCTGCACTCTGCAGTGTACCTATTTCCTTCTTCAACTTTCACCAGTATAAGCAAGATCCAAATAATTTAAGTTATTCAAATGTATCCTCTAGGTCAGGAATAAAGCAAGCTAGAAATGTTCGGGTCCATGCAGCATTCTCTGAGAGAGATGGAGTTAATGTTTCAGATGTGAGCTTTCCACAAACGCAGATATAACAATTGCACTGGTCAGCTATTCCATTGTATATATGATCTTTTAAATGCAATCGGTGAAACTTTTGGCGAAGGACTGAAATCCTTAGTGCTGTGGGGAAGGGCTGATTCAGTGAGACAGCTGTATTTAAATAAAGCTGAACCAAAATCCCAGTGCGATGATGCAAATTTGTTTTAAATAAGGAAATTTTGTGGAGAGGGAATCTAATAGTTCAAACGGATCCTTTCAAAAATGGTTGAATACTATTTTCTTAACATTTGACATACTAACAACATGCTTAAGAACTTTATACATTTGGATATGGTACTCACATTCTCTTCGTTCCAGGTGGCTATCTTCTGCTGTTTCTCAGTACATTTGCCTGTGTCAATCAGAATGTGAAACTTCTCGTTTTAACAGAAGGAAGAACTTCCAGGGGCTTTCCCTGGTCAGCTTACAGCAAATTTCGAGACTGAATTGAAATGCAGATATTTTATCATGAATTTGTGCATAATCATTAGTCATTTAACCATTTTGTAAAGATTTCAAACTCTCTTGCAGTACTATTTCTGACAAGTGCAGATGTAAACTGAAAATGCCAGAAACAGTTTGATGTGTGAACAGAATTTTACTTTTACTTTAAAGAATCAATAAGCTGTGTATTTTTTTTAACCCATTTGTCATTGATTTTCTGGAGTTCAAACCGAAGCTATTGAATACACAAAAAGAAATATAAGCCTGCTTCCCTTTGATCAATATCAAGGATAACTTGACATTGATACTTCAAACGTGGCCCAGGATGTACACCAGTAACCCCACCACTACTTGAGGAACAAGCAAAGGGCTAAGATTGCTCTTGAGCCATTCCAGAAAAGTGATAGGGGAGAGTCAAAAAGGTGATTAGGATGGTATCTCCATCGGCTCACGTTTTTGCCTACGATGATGGAAATGCCCTTCTTCTTATCGCACAGTTGACTTCAGCTGTACCCTTACATCCATGTCACTGGAAAATGCAATGGCTCTTCTCATCCCTCAGATCCCATTTGCTCACTGCTGCTGATCACAAATTGTGTTGCGCTGATCTCTTAGACTTCTCCCTCTGCATTGATTTCATGTAACTTCACACCTCCTCCACTATTACCAGCACACAACTTGGCAGGCTATTTATTAAAAATTCTTCAAGAATGAACAAGGAAAGAAGAATAAAAGAAGGAGATGGAGGGCTGTTTCTCAGGCTGGAGGCCTATGACTAGCAATGTCCCACAGTACTGGGTCTGCTAGTTTTTGTCATTTATATAAATGATTTGGACAAGACTATAGGAGGCATGGTTAACTTTTTGGATGACACCAAAAATTGGCCTTATAGTGGATAGTGAAGGTTATCCAAGGTTAGAGATCTTGATCAATTGATCAATGCACTGAGTGGCAGATGGAATTTAATTTGGATAAATGCAAGGTACTGTATTTTGATAATACAAACAAGGACAGGACTTGTATAATTAATAGTAGAAGCCTGGGTGGTGTTGTAGAACAGATAGACCATGGGGTTCAAGTGCATAATTCTTTTTAAGTTGTAGCACAAGTAGACAGGGTGGTCAAGAAGGTGTTAGCATGCTTGCCTTCATTGCTTAAACCTTGGAGTGTAAGAGTTGGGATGCCTTGTTGACATTACACAGGATGTTGGTGAGGCCTCTTCTGTATATAGTCTAGTTGCCCTATTATAGGAAGGATATGATTATTGAATTGGAGAGAGTTTGGAAAAACTATCAGGATGTTGCCAAGAATGGAGGATTTAAGATCTAAAAAAAGACTAGAAAGAGTGGGACTTTTTTCACTTGAGTGTAGGAGATTAGGTGACTTTATTGATGTTTATAAAGTTGAGGGGAATGGAAAAAGTGAATGACAAGGGTTTTTCCCCTAGGGTGAGGAGTTCAAAGCTATAGGGAATATTTTCATGGTAAGAGGAAAAAAAAATTTGCAAAGGACATGATGGGTAACTTTTTTTTTTGCACAGTGATTTGTGTGTGGAATGAACTGCCAGTGAAAGTGGTGGGTGCAGATGCATTTATGATATTTGAAAGACATTTGGATAAGTTCATGATTAGGTAAAGTTTGGGAGGATGTGGGCCAAATGTCGGCAGGTGGGACTGTTTTAGTTTGGGAACATGGTCAGCATGGACTGGTTGGACCGATGGGTCGTACAGCATGGAATCTGACTCGCGTAATACTTTGTTTTTGTTCCTTATTTAGTTCACATACTGACGTTCTTGTGGCTGTTCTGCTACTCCTACATAGTGCTTTGGCAGAGGTAGAGGCAAGCTGCACAGATTCCTGTTCTGATTGCCCATGAGTATCTCAGCAATGTTCTCTGGGCTTTGGAGGTCCTAAGATTGCTCTGCCTGGTTGAATTCAATTGGACTATCCCTTTTTATTAATGGACTGGACAACTCGGGCAATTTTCTATATTGCCATATAGGTGCCAGTGAAGTATTTACACTAGTTTAGGTTTGCTATGAGTGCTGGATAGAAAGTCTTAAGTACTTTTGCCAGAATGCCCTCAGAGCCCGTAGACTTTGCGGTCTCCAGTGCCTTCAGCTGCTACTTAATATTACTTGGAAAGGAGTGAATTAAATTACCTGAAGGCTGGCTTCTGTGATGACGGGCATCTCAGGAGGAGGCCAAGATGGATCATCCACTTAGTCCTTCTAGCTGAGGACGGTTGCAAAATCTTCAGTCTTATCACCTTGCATTGAATTGCTGAATAGCCCCCTTCATTGAAGATGTGTAGATTTGTGGAGCTTCCTCCTTGAGTTATTTAATTGTTCATGACCATTCACCAGTGAGATATGGTAGGGCATTCGAGTTTAAATCTATCTGTTGATTTTGGAATTACTTAGCTCTATCTATATTAATGTTAATCTGTTTAATATGAAGACTGGACTTGGTCTGCACAAGGACTGTGCATTGTTCACTACTTTCAAAGCTCTCATGAACAGACTGTGTGACAGATTGGTGATCTAGGTGTTTCCCTTGTTAGATCCCTTGCTGTGTTGCCAGTCCAGGCTAGTCAATATGGCCTTCAGTACATCACCAACTCAATCAGTACTGGTACTAGTGAGCCACTCTTGGTGGCCAATGAAGTCACCCAATTCCGAGGGTAAATTCTTTGCCCTGGCCGCAATCAGTGCTTCCCCCAAGTGCTATCCAACATCGAGAAGTACTGATTCATCTGCTTAACGGTGTGGTAACTGGTAATCACCAGGAGATATCACTTCTCTATGCTTGACCTGATGCTGCAAAACTTAGTGAAGTGTGGAGTTGATGTTGAGATGGGTATATTCAAAATGGTTTGTAGTTGTGCTTTAACTTGCAACAATTTTAATTTCCCACCTGTTCTTTGGGATCAAACTCCTCCCCTTTGTATCAATGGGTAAGTGTTATCAGAACCTATGACTCAAAAAATGCTAATTTATTTTAAAGCACTGTTCAGTTTGACTGTGTTTCAGCAATGTTTGAAAAAATTATAAATGCATTTCTTAGTCTGTGAGCCCTTTTGAATTAGTTTGTTGCAGGGGAGTTGATTGGATAGCTTTCATAATGTGAGTCAACCACAGCATTGAAGGCCAAATTAGTCAAACAGAATACGTGACAAAGAAGGGGCGGGGGATTTGCTTTCTTGTTCACTTTTTCGTACAGAAAAGGTTGTGTGTGAAACCCATTTGGAAGCTGTGCAACTAAAAGGGGAAGCCTCAATGCATAAATAGAATCATGAATCGCAACCTCTCCACTCAGAGAGGAAATGAGATGATTCACGTTGTATTAGTTTTAGCTGCATTTCCTGCTAGCAAAATTAGCTTGAAACAAACAAAACAGCAACCTTTAAAGCTTCTTCTCGTTTTTCAGCTGCAGACAAATGAAGCATTGGTACAATGAATAGATTTTTGTGCTGAGATTAATGTGCTGAAATCTTAATTCAGCAACGAAATATGTCTTGCAAGATATTAAAATAGTTAAATTCTTAGAGTGGAACCTTATTGGAGTCTGAACGCTGTAGGCTATGGTGTTGTTTGTGGTACAATTAGGTAAATTGTATTTTTTTTCACAAGTGGTGTGGCAAGTTGCCAGTGGAGAGGGATTATACCTTATTAAAAACCTTGTTGACAGACAAACACTCGTCATTAATATTCAGCTTTCTATTTTCCTAATCTTTCCCATCTGACCCATCAAGCTAGACAGCGAGAAAACTGGGTATGGAAACAACAGCAGGTGCATGAATTCAGCTCATTGGTGCTCAATGTCTCCAGGTAACCTCCATGAGCAATCGCCAAGCACACCCCCAATCCATAGACATTGGCATCCAATATGTGTCTTCACCTGACAGCCCTCATGATGCATCTCTGATTCACTTACAGGCTACGTCTGCACCTCAGGCTGAAATGGCAACCGTTAGTGTCCTTGCTGCAGCAATACAATGTGTGCGCTCAGAGATGTACACCAACTGGACCAGGCTGTATCTCTGGGCTCTTCACTCACTGTCATAGCACTCACTCACTCTGAGCTTACCTTGAGACTCTCAGCATTTCTACCATACCTTGCCTTGGCTTTTTGTGCTTTTAATATTAAGAAACATGGAAGTGTGTGGCACAACTGATTTGATTGCAGGTGGTGAGGTGTCCTAAATATGTGACGACACAATGTGAGGGTATGCAGGGTTAGTGGACCCACCAGAAGGGCTGAATAACAGCAAGTGAGGATAGATGCTGCAGACCCAACAGCAGAGACCGAGTGAGTGTGGGTTGCTGAGAGCACAGGTTCCAATATTTCCTCTTTAACAGTGGACATATCTGTAGGAGGTTGAGACGTCATCTTGTAGAAGTTTATAACATCACAAGGGATACAGATAAGGGTTAATGGGAGTTGCCTTTTCCCTAGAATAAAAGATTTCAAGACTAGGGGCTACATTTTTAGGGTGAGGGAGAAATTTTAGAAAAGATATAAATGGCATCGACTGCCGTTTGCTTATGGAGTAAACCTTTCATGAGGAAGTGGTGGCTGTGGGAACAATTATAATGTTAAAAAGACATTTGGTTAAGTACATGAATAGAAAAGGTTTGGTGGGATATGGGCACATAGAACTAGCTTAATTTGGGATTATGTTTGGCGTGAACTGATTGGACCCAAGGCACTGTTGCTGTGTTACTTGACCCTGACTGAGACAGCTTTGACTCAGGTGCCAACCTCAGGCCAGTTGGCAAGGTCTGGTATCGTGGCCTCCTTTACCAGTCCTGAAGCAAAATTGAGACCTGTGAGTCTGCACCACCCCATCCAGCAGGTTTGGTTGATTGGCAGGATTTCTGCCCCCCTGCACTTTGATCTTGGGGGGGAAAAGTCAGCAACTGGCCTGATAGTTTTACACTTTCTACAGGCAGACTTCTCCAAAGGATACACTGTAGGGGTATTAGTGATTGGCTGGACAATGGGCAAGAACCCCTGTCCACCTACTGCCCACACACTCTCATCTGGATTCACAAGACTTGACATTTTGATATTCTGTAAATGTTAGTGAACATTCAATGTTAATGTAATAGACATGAGGACTTGTGTTTCGAAATCACTAAGGTTTCATTGCTCCATAGCTAAACAATTTTCAGGATTCATGTGCAACTATACGCAAGTTGTAATTTATGTGAAATGGAATTTTTTTCATTGATATAATAATTTGAAACCAGACAAATTAATGCACCCATAATCAACGATCCACAGCTTACAGAAGAAAGTACAAACAAGGTCGAAGGCACAGTTCTAGAAACAGGTGCTGCATTGCCTTACATTTGTGTACAGCACAGGATGCCTCAGCTGGGCCACTTTTTAAAAACTCTTTCATTTGATCACAAAAATAAATACAGATTATCAAGGCCATTCAGCCCATCTAATTCATCCGTGTATAGAAACCTAAAGTCCTATGCTATTGTCTGTAAACTAAGGCCATCAGTCTCAGGGAAATCTGCGATAGTGCATTCCCCAATTTGACAACTGTCCCCAGGTTAATCGCAAATGTTTCCTTTTCTCTCTGTCAATGACTTGGTGAATTGCTGTGATCACCTAACCTGTCCAAATTTTCAGTTGCCAAGGCCAGGGAGATCTGTCTCTGCAGTTGGCCTGTACCAAATCCAACTGAGGCAGCTTAAGGTAACCTGGGTGTTGAATGCACAAGAATTGGCATTAGATTTTGTCACGTGTACTCCAGTATAGGGGTACGGGAGTACAGTGCAAAGTTTAGTGTTGCCATTCCTGGTAACATCTTAGGTACAAAATCTTAGTGCAAAGTAGAGGTGGGGGGGGGGGGGGGGGGGGTGCGGGGTGCAGAAAAGCATTTACGAGTTGAATATTACAGTCCTCCTAAGGTGCATAGCCATGCCCAAAAAATTTCCAAAAGATCTCCCTCCTGGTTTGATTTTTTTTCTGTCTTCCCCACCCCCACCCCATGCACAACATCACTGTAGACTGCCTGTTGCTGCCTCTGCAAGTACTGAGGGACCTCTCCTCCACACTGCAGAAACTCCTTCTCCATAGAAGATAAGTAGATTTAAAGTAAGAGGGACAAGAAAGTACAAGTAGGGAAAAAAAAAGTACGAAGCTGACAGGGAAGATGAGCACTGGGCAGGAGCCAATGCACTGCGGTACTGCTCCTCTGACCACCAATTTAAAGTGTTGAGCAGCTTACACGGCTGCAGTGTGTTTCAGTAAACCTGCACATTTTAAAAGAAGCTCACATTCTAAACAGAGGCAGCAGACATTACTGACTCTCTCCGCTGCCAAACAGCAGTGACAGAAATGGGATAACAGGGCAAAGTCCAAAGATGTGCATGTTTGGTGGATTGGCCGTGCTAAATTGCCCATAGCATTCAGGGATGCTCAATGGGTGTTGGTTGGACTTGGGCCAAAGGGCCTGCTTCCACGCTGTAAGGATTCTGCCTATGAAAACATAGGGCGAGAGATACTTGTACAGGAGACACTAATGAGGAAAGAAGCAATTCTGTCTCCTGTAGGAGGCTTTAAAGACAAACCCTGAAGAGCAAATAGTAGCAGGTGGTTGGGAAGGTTACATTCTAGCCTCTCAGCAGCCCTGCTGCAAGAAATTCAATTAGCTCACACACATGATTAAAGTCAATAAATAAATCTTGACAGGATTTATGTTAACCACTGGACCCACCCCTACCGTGACACTTTGCACCACAATTCCATCACACTCCCAACAGCAACTGAGACTCCTGCGCCAAAAGGGCTGATGACCATAAGCAATAGGAACAAGAGCAGGCCATTCAGCTCCTCAAACCTGCTGTACCTGCTCAAATAGTTGACGCAATACTTTTCCCATACACTTTGCTGCTTTTTTTCCCCCTCCCCCTGTAACTCTTGATTCCCCAGCTGATCAAGAATCTATCTTAGCTTTAAATCAACACCAGAATTCTGCCCCTGCAGCTTTCTGTGGCAACGAGTTGCAAAGCATCTCAGAAATTCCTCCTCATCTCAGTCTTAAATTGGCACTCCTTTATTCTGAGACATTGCCCTCCAATCCTAAACTCTCCCACAAACAGAAACACCCTCTCAGCATTTACGCTGTCAAGACCCTTGAGAATCCCATATGTTTCAATAAGAGCACCTCTCATTCTTCTCAGCTGCATTGAGTACAGTCCCAACCTGTTTGGCCTTGATTGTCCGCCAATGAAATAATATCCTTTCTTGAATAAAGGGAGCCAAAGTGCCCACAGTACTCTAGGTGTGGTTTCCCCAGCATCTTTAACAGTTGCAGAATAACTTCCCTACTCTCGTGTTCCAATCCCCTCTTTTTTTTTTTACAAAAAAGCCAACATTCCATCAGCCTTCCGGACTAAATGATGAATGTGAGCTGGCTGTCTGTGTTTCACATAGAAATGTCCCCCACGTTCCTTTGTCTTGCAACTTTCTGCAGTTTCTGTCCATTTAAATAACACTGTTGTTTTGTTCTCCCTTTCGAAACGAACAACACTACATTTTTCCACATTATACTATTTTTCCTAGCTGTTTCCCCCACTTTTTTAATCTACCCATACCTCTCTGTAAACTGTCTGTATTTCTCTCAACCTGCCTTCCACATATTTTTGTGGTTGATTTTTGGCCTCTAAAGAGGCTGTAATGATTCACTTAGTGGGTGCAGTTCCCTCTGTGTAAAGTTTCTCGTCTCTGCAGCCTGAGCTCCATGTCCTGCTCTTGCAACTACAGTCCCATAACATCAGAGGTCTATGTGATGTCACTAGAGTAAACTCCTCTAACTTTTATCACGTTGTGCAGCAATTCTGCCTTTGAAATTCTCAAATGCTTCCACTTCCAAACACACTCAAATGTCAGGAAATCCAAAAGCAAAAGCTGCAAGTTGAATGGTTGACATGGATAATTCAGAGGTCCCAAATAGCACATATATATCGTCTTACATGAAGAGGCTGAGTGATGTCATGATCTGTCTACTTTGCTTGCTTCCCTGTCCTGTGGAGCGTATGTACATGGGTTCCCTATTAGTCAGGCCATGTAGCTGCAGCCAGAAGCATTCTGCCCACTATTGTTAGCTTCTCCAGCTCAGCTTCAGTAATGTTATTTTATTGATGTCTCCAACTTGTTTAATGTCTATTCGTACAAAACATCTTTGACGACAAACTCATTACTGTTGAAAGGAAAATTGGGCCCCAGTATGTGATGATGCTGACCTGATACAAATTGGCACCTGTCAAACCTGTTAAATTTGAATTGTAGCTCCTGGGGTCCCTCAGGACTCTGATACTATCTGCAGCTCAGATTAGCTTCGGCAAACTATTACAATATCTTTGCGTTTTGCATCTTTGTACAACCCTGCAGTGTATTGTTAGCCACTCACATTGGTTCTCCTATTTTACATGAGTCTGACATCTGAAGGTTGTTGTTTGAAGAATCATACCTGAGTCATCGAAAAGGGAGGGGGAAATGATTAGGGAAATTTTAAATGCCAATGTGTCTATGTGCTGCCGTCTTCAAAACTCTCATGTCAGCTTGACAAACCAGTATAGTCTGCAGACAGAAAAAAATGTCCAAGCAATGCAAATGGTTACCCAGCATTTGGAACTCACTGAAAACATTCTAACTCTGACTTACAGTTGAAGACTTCAGACAGTTTCCAATTTACTTAGCTTATTAGGAGAAGTTAGGGATTCGAACCTACTCTTAACTTCTGTTTAACTATAAAACTGACCCCCAAACACTCATTGAGCACACCCCAATACCACAACTCCAGCTCCCTCCTGAACAACTGATACCCTGGCCTCAGCTGATAGTACCAGGAGCCAAACACTCTTCCCTGAATCCCAGCTGCTTCCCCATCTATTTGATATCCAATATACCCAAAACACGCTCCCAATAATCCTCTGCCAGATACATGCTTCCACATTCCCACTTACTCCCCCATGAACACAGTCCCCCACCCTACCATCAATAAATGACCATTCCTCATGTCCTGACGTAACCTCTTCATCTGCTCCCTATCCCCTTACTCACTCACCGCTCTACCTCCCCCCCACCCCACCTGACCCTCACCCACTTACTTGGCACCCTGCTTCCTTACCTTAACACACTAACCTTCTTTCATTTGTTTGCTGAAGAGGCTTATGGGATCTTAACTGTGTTTGTGTTTACTTGCTGAAAGACAACAGCTGTTGCCATCAAAAGCAAGTGTAACAACTCCAAAGATTCACTCAGATGCTGTCTGTTTGGGCTGCACTTGTTGGGATGGGTCCTAGTTTGGAATGTGCGCTGGAAGTTCTTCACTCAGACTGGACAAATGGGAAAGATTTTGGAGCCAAAGACCCAGTCATTTACGACATTGCTGAACACTTGAGGGAATCTTGTGACATCAGCTAGTAAGAAAATGGGGTAGAACTAGATGGAAGTGGGTAACTGTCAGTGATAGTCCTGTGTACACCCTGGTGCCTGCACAAGAGAGGGAACTCTGCTGGTCCCACACATTTAGGAGCATCAGGTTACCCAGGATCTATCCTTATTCTCCATTCACACAGCAAAAGGCTGATTTAGCAAAAGTTTGTTTGTAATTTTACATTATTCCAGGATTCAGCCTACCTTGCTACCCTGGGACCCATTGTTAAGGCCCACATCTGCCTCTGAAAACCCTCCAATCTCCAATATCTGACCTTCTGGAGAGATTTTCTTCCAATGTCAGGAGCAAGAGTTGCTGGGAATCTCAGTGCTAGTAGATACCATTTTCATTGAATGGGATCAAAAGAAGGTTCTGTCCTTTAAAAGACTGTAAATTTACTCCACATACTCCACTTACTCTGAAGATAAGATGGAAAGAAGCAATAGGACTGTGGAGTAATTTCGAGACCGGGATTCTGGATGGAGTGATGCTTTGTGCCAGTTGGTGGTGCTAGTGCAACACAGGAAACTATTTCAAAAAGAGGAGTTAAGATCAAAAATTTTTGAAGAAACTCAGCAGGTCTGGCAGTTCCATGGTGGGAAAAGAGAGAGCTAACGTTTTGAATCCACTGCTGCCAAACCTGCTGAGTTTCTCCTGCAACTTCTGTTCTCGTTTATTTCAGATCTCCAATATTTACAGTTCTTTCTTTTTGTGTCTAGGTAGAGATATTCCTTTCATGTGAGCAACTACAAATCTGCAAAGAAAACATTGTTGCCATTGTCTGGAGCTCCATCAGCATGTCTCTCTCTGTCTCTGTGTGTGTCTCTCTCTGTGTGTGTCTCTCTCTGTGTGTGTCTCTCTCTGTGTGTGCCTCTCTCTGTGTGTGCCTCTCTCTGTGTGTGCCTCTCTCTGTGTGTGCCTCTCTCTGTGTGTGCCTCTCTCTGTGTGTGCCTCTCTCTGTGTGTGCCTCTCTCTGTCTCTGCCTCTCTCTGTCTCTGCCTCTCTCTGTCTCTGCCTCTCTCTGTCTCTGCCTCTCTCTGTCTCTGCCTCTCTCTGTCTCTGCCTCTCTCTGTCTCTGCCTCACTCTGTCTCTGACTTAGACTTTAATAAACATGAATGGGGGATATTTAAGATTGCTAATAAGTTGTCCATTTAAGGACTAGATGAAGTTTATTATTTTGGAGGCAAGGAATCCACAAAGAAGTGATGACATAGAGGACAGAGTCAGAATGGTGATACAACAAAAAACCCTATAAAGGGAAAGACTCAGAGAAGATGCTTGTTCATTAGCAACTAGTACAGCATCAAGAGAATTATCTGTTCGCTCAGGACAAGGGTGTTTTGGTGCAGGGGCAGTTTGAAGGGTGGTAGTGTGCTTCTACGTATAGGCTTCACACATTTAGAATAGTAATTAATTGAATTGAATCAGCTTTATTATCACATACTCAAATGATACAGTGAAAAGCTGTACAGTGAAAAATGAGAACATTCCCTAAGCATTCAGAAACCCTTGGATAACAATTAAATAGACCAGTGGTGTGACTTATTTGAGAATTATTCTCAAATATTAAATATTAAGGGTTGATAAAACAATGTTTCATTATGTAATATTTGGTTAAATCTTGTCCATGAAAACTTTTAATTTGCTGTGTGAGCTCTGGCATCATTGTTTCACTGAATAACTGGGAATTTGAATTCCTCTTAAGTTCATGATGTCTTTTTGAGATAAGAAAACTAGAAATACAGATCATTTCATATATATGAAGGAAGTCATTTCAAGAGATCTGAAGCTGTACAGTAGGTCCTAGGAGAGCACTTTCTTTGAACAGAGCATTCGAGTTGCTGAGTAAGGAGACATTCATTTCAAATTAAAATGAGAATTTTCTTCTTTACTTAAGGAATTGTTGATCTTTGGAAGCCTGTGCTCCAGGGAACTGTTGTTCGGTATATGCGAGACAGCAATTAATAGATATTTGGATACTCAAAATTTAATGAGTGAACTTATGATCCCTATGGTCTTACTGAATGCGCAATGCAACGTTGCGTATCAACTATAGGCTGCACTGCAGTAACTTTGTACTTTTCAAACTCTATCAACTAAAACTGTAAGGGTGGCAGATACAGGGCAACACTGTCTCCCATAAGTTCTCCTCCAAGGCCACACCCTATCCTGCCTTGGGAACAGAATTGCTGCTCTTTCATTGTTACAGGGTCAAAGTCCTGGAAATCCCTTTCTAACCTGTAACATTGCAAACTTCAAAATTTAATGTTGGTGCAGAAATTGAAAGAATTACCAATAACTCTTTCTGGAAAAAACTGTTTCCTGAGATGAAAGGGACAAGGAGAAATTGTTCTGAAGGAATTAAAAGCAACATGCCAATTAACCAGCCATGGGAAGAAGGAGTTGAAGCAACATAAACCAGCTGTTTTCTGGGAGAGAGGAGACAATTTCCGTCACAAGAAACAGAGAAGCTACTCCTGATAAGAAGGCAAGCTACAGATGTGATGATTCTAGAAATGTAATCCGTATTGTGGATGAGTGGATCTAAAATACTATCAATAGTCTAACAACAGAAACTTCACAAGACAGAAAATCCGATAAGAATTCAACTTCAGGATTCTTGAGTAGCAGAACTCTAGTGAACCAACTCCACAAGGATTGAACCCTGGACTTCCAGAGATGGACGCTGTTGATTGGAATTGTAACTAAATTGCATCATTGGGTAAGTTTTTAAGATGAGTTGTGAGACTTACCTTGCTAACTTGAGGGGTCTTTTGTTGGTTGCTACAAGCAATATAGCGAAGTAGTTGTTTCAGTCTGTCAGTGTGAGATTTCTTAAGTAGCCAAATTAAGGGTAGCGTGTGATAACTTATTCACGACAATTGGCATTCCTTGAGTGGCCTTTGAGAAGAAAGACCCTTAGTTGACCCCAAAAGTTGAACCCACCAGCCTTTTATTTTCAAAAGTCCTGACCGAATCTGACTTGAGGATAGTTACTCCACGTGATGGTCAGAAATTCAAGCACATGGATGGGGATACGGACAATTGAACCAATACCTTTTCAGATTTAATTGGACCACTTTCATTTCCATCTTATAAGTGAGTTCGTCCTTAAAACTTTGCTGTAAAATCAAGGCAGACAATCAACCTGAATGGGAGCACCTGGTTAAAGAATATTTAAATGAGCAGTTACCAAAGTGGATCAAGTATTGTGAAGCTCGTGATGCCACGAGTCCGGGTGTATCGTTTGTTAGAGTCACATATTATGTCCTTGGGAAAGCGCGCACACAAAGAGAATGAGATGTTGGGAATTTGTTGTCCTTTTGCGGAGACTTGGGACACGAATCATTTGTTAAAACAGAGAAATGCTGAAATAAGTGAGTTGAAGTTAGAAAATACAGAGCTAAAACAGAAGAAGATAGTTTACCTCTCAAATTATCAAAGTCTATTTAAGACAGAAAACAGAAATTCTGAGAAGGCACAGAGGCAGGTTCAGGAGTCAAGAATTAAGACTCGGGAACCTGAAAGCAAATGGGAAGTTCACTAACAGTAATTACAGTACTGCACCAAGCAGAGCTTGAGCAACACATACAGAATGTTAGACACTCTAAATGCTGACCAGAAATTGATACCTTGAAGTCACTACTTTCAAGCCAGAGAGGATTTTGCTATGCTTTGGGACCCATACAGAGATTATGGGATAAAAGTAATGATTGTGATTGGGAATCAGTTGAGGATGAAGCCATATACTATTCAGAACAGGGTAGGAATATAATTATAATCCTGACTCTGGCACCCCTTCCCCACACTTGGATAAAGATTCTCTGTATCTCTCAATACCACTTTTATATTGCCTGAGTCACTGCCCCCAACCAATGTGCCCAATCTAAGATAATAAAATGTGAGGCTGGATGAACACAGCAAGCCCAGCAGCATCTCGGGAGCACAAAAGCTGACGTTTCAGGCCTAGACCCTTCATCAGACTCTCTGCAATGGAAACTACAGGCTGCTAGCTTTGCAGCTGCAGTAGAAATGGGGAAGAAAGAGGAACCAAGTAAGGCATACCTTGGCATAAAGTATGAGTCATGGGATATGCAGTGGGAGAGAAACTAATGCTGCGAGACTACCGACCCGGCACATTTTTGTCACCAAAATATTTGGGACCCGATTCGGTAATTGACAAAGCATGCTCAGCGGTATGCAAAGTTTTTTATTGACAACTGGTAAACAATGCTAAAAGCACTTGGGGCTCAAAACAATGCCACGTGCTCCTTGGCAACATGGAAAACGATTCTGAAAATTTACCTCAACAGCAGGAGGCTGTTGGAGGAGTCCACTATGTGGGACCAGTTACCCAAGTTAATGCCAGAACTCCAAAACTTGTGCAAAACTGGTAAATCTCAACATCAATGGGACAAGTGACGCTGCAAGCACGACACCTCTGCCTCAGCAACAACAATCAGTTAGATCCAAACAGCAATTAACATGACCTTAGCTACATCAATCCTAGTGCCGCCAGTTGGTAACACATAAGGGAACTAAATTATAATTGAGAAAAATCAAAACAAATAATCAAGATTTCACCTCAATGGAGCAGAAGCAGGCCAAATGAATGCTTGGTTAGAGGAGTTGTAATGGACTACTTTGCTGGGACGTTTGAAATTTTATTTGTGTAAAGTGAAAAACTGCAAATAACAGCAGAAATTACCTTGATCTTGTGTTTGCACGTTAGATAAACTTTGAAGCTGATTGTTGGAATGGTCTTGCTGGTTTTCTTAAACCAAGGGATCCAGCAGAAATAGGCCTGGAGTGTACAACTTAACAATAAGCCTGCCCATGGGGTTCATGGTGTAATATGGGGTCATCACCTCCCTTGTCAGGAATGCAGAAATCTGTGAATTCAACTGGTTCATCAACAGGGCACATTACAGTCTGTGATCAGAGATAATGGGAACCGCGGATGCTGGAGAATCCAAGATAACAAAGTGTGGAGCTGGATGAACACAGCAGGCCAAGCAGCATCTCGGGAGCACAAAAGCTAATGTTTCTGGCCTAGACCCTTCATCAGAGAGGAGGATGGGGAGAGAGTTCTGGAATAAATAGGGAGAGATGGGGAGGCGGACCGAAGATGGATAGAGGAGAGTATAGGTGGGGAGGGGATAGGTCAGTCCGGGGAGGACGGACAGGTTAAGGAGGTGGGATGAGGTTGGTAGGTGGGAAATGGAGGTGCGGTTTGAGGTGGGAGGAGGGGATAGGTGAGAGGAAGAACAGGTTAGGGAGGCGGGGACAAGCTGGGCTGGTTTTGGGATGTGGTGGGGGAGGGGGAGACTTTGAAGCTTGTGAAGTCCACGTTGATACCATTGGGCTGCAGGTTCCCAAGTGGAATATGAGTTGCTGTTCCTACAACCTTCGGGTGGCATCATTGTGGCACTGCAGGAGGCCCATGATGGACATGTCATCTAAGGAATGGGAGGGGGAGTTGAAATGGTCCCGCAGGCCCGACCAGTCCCCCTCCACCGACCACCCTCATCCACCTAGCCGAACTCGTCCTCAACCTCAACAACTTCTCTTTCGATTCCTCCCACTTCCTACAGACATAGGGGGTGGCCGTGGGTACCCGCATGGGCCCAAGCTATGCCTGCCTCTTTGTAGGTTATGTGGAGCAGTCCCTCTTCCGCACCTACACTGGCCCCAGATCCCACATCTTCCTCCGTTACATTGATTGTATCGCTGCCGCCTCTTGCTCCCCAGAGGAGCTCGAACAGTTCATCCACTTCAACACTTTCCACCCCAATCTCAAGTTCACCTGCGCCATCTCCAACACATTCCTCACCTTCCTGGACACCTCTGTCTCCATCTCAGGCAACCAGCTAGAAACTGATGTCCACTTCAAACCCACCGACTCCCACAGCTACCTAGAATACAAAAATTCCATCCCCTGTTCCTAATTCCTTCGCCTCTAACGCATCTGCTCCCAGGATGAGGCATTCCACTCCCGCACATCCCAGATGTCCACGTTCTTCAAGGACCGCAACTCATTCCCCGCCCCCCCCCGCAGTGGTCAAGAATACCCTCAAATGTCTCCCGCATTTCCCACAACACATCCCTCACACACCACCCCCACAATAACTGCCCTAAGAGAATCCCCCTCGTCCTCACATACCACCCCAACCTCTGGACACAATGTATCATCCTCCGACACTTCCTCCATCTACAATCTGACCCCACCACCCAAGACGTTTTTCCATCCCCACTCTTGTCTGCCTTCCGGAGAGGCCACTCTCTCCGTGACTCCCTTGTCTGCTCCATACTGCCCTCCAACCCCACCACTCCCGGCACCTTCCCCTGCAATCGCAGGAAGTAATACACTTGCCCCCACACCACATCCCTCACCTCCATCCCAGGCCCCAAGATGACTTTCCATATTAAGCAGATGTTCACCTGCATATCTGCCAATGTAATATACTGTATCCACTGCACCCGGTGTAGCTTCCTCTACATTGGGGAAACCAAGTGGAGGCTTGGGGACCACTTTGCAGAACACCTCTGCTCAGTTCGCAATAAACAACTGCACCTCCCAGTCGCGAACCATTTTAACTCCCCCCTCCCATTCCTTAGATGACATGTCCATCATGGGCCTCCTGCAGTGCCACGATGATGCCACCCGAAGGTTGCAGGAACAGCAACTCATATTCCGCTTGGGAACCCTGCAGCCCAATGGTATCAATGTGGACTTCACCAGCTTCAAAATCTCCCTTTCCCCCACCGCATCCCACAACCAGCCCAGCTTCTCCCACCTCAAGCCGCACCTCCATTTCCCACCTACTAACCTCATCCCACCTCCTTGACCTGTCCGTCCTCCCTGGACTGACCTATCCCCTCCTCACCTCCCCACCTATACTCTCCTCTCCATCTATCTTCTCCTCTATCCATCTTCGGTCCGCCTCCCCCTCTCTCCCTATTTATTCCAGTTCCCTCTCCCCATCCCCCTCTCTGATGAAGGGTCTAGGCCCGAAACGTCAGTTTTAGTGCTCCTGAGATGCTGCTTGGCCTGCTGTGTTCACCCAGCTCCACACTTTGTTACATGACAGTCTGTGTATTGTTTGATAATGACGACTGGGTTTTATTCTGCTAATAATCAAGCTCCAGTGTGTACGAGCCAATGGTGTTCAGAGATGCCTCCCCCTATGACTTCATGCATCAATTATTGCTGCAGTGGTAACAGAGAAGTCAAGTCCATTAGTGCTAACGTAGGGTGTGCTTTAGGTAAAGGAAGACCCAGAGGAGGGATTATTATGCAAAGCATCGATAGAACATTCTGTGAAAATATTCTTCGTGAATTGGTACTGGTAACTCTGAATCTCTCAGGTATTTATTATCATTACGGTTTCCCAAACATGTACTTAATATTTATAAGGAGTTGATCAGGGCATTGTTTAATCAAGAGAGTTACAAAATTTCAAGGCAAAATAGGAAGTGTGGAAGTTTGATAGGAGATGCATTTATGGTGCAGGAGTTTCTGCAGTTAATGGCCTGGACGTTAGTGTGATGAGTGATCAATTCAATCAATTAACTTCTCAAGATAAAGGTATATTAGGTGCAATGAGTAGTAATACTAAACTTGGTAGTCAATGACATCTATGACATCTGGAATTGAAGACATAATGTACACACAGTTGCCTGGGTTTGTATTATTTCACATCTTGATATTATTTTGTGTGTTTGGATATATCTTACTTTTATAACTATTATGTTTTGCTGTTGTAATAGCATTGTAACTGCAATTGTAATAGCATAGTGTTATTTCAGTGATAGCTTATTTTCTTTATTGGCATGGTAATTACCCTAATTTGTTTTGTATTTATTTAATTATTGTTATTTTGTAATTAATTTATTGATGATTAGTTTGCTTATCTTGTACTGCAAAATGAAATCATGCATTTTGTTCATAGTATATATTGTACAGCAACTCGACCTGGGTATGAAGCGATGTGGTGGCAAATGGTTAGTTATGCAAGTATTTGTTCATCACTTAAAAAATGAACAAAGAGGAGACACTGTGACTTTGCAAACTTCAAAATTTTAATAACAGTTCAGAGATTGAAGGAATTACCAATAACTCTTTCTGGAATAAACTGTTTCCTGAGATGAAAGGGACAGGGAGAAACTGTTGTGAATGAACGAAAAGCAACAAGACCATTAAACATCCCTTGGAAGAAGGAGTTAAAGCAACATAAACAAGCTGCTCCTGGGAGAGAGGAGATAGTACTGAATACTGTCACAAAGATCAGGAAGGCTACACTGATTTAAAAAAAAGGCAAACTAACAGACTCTATGTTGTGGATGAACAGATCTAAAAAATCATCAAAAATGTCACATCACAAGACAGAACATCTTTATAAGAATTCAACCTCAGGATTCTTCAAGCAGCAGATCTATAGAGAAGAACCACACTGCACAAGGATGGAACCCTGGACTTCCAGAGACAGATGCCGTTGGATGGAATTGTACCCAAATTCCATCGGTAATAAGGTAATAGCTAAGTTGATTTTATGAGGTTTAACTAGCTTACTTGAGGGCTATTATTTTGGTTGCAATGGGCAATAAGGCCTAAATCATTGTTTCAGGAATTGATTGTCTGATATTTCTTAATAAGTAGCTTGTGGTAATTTACACACAACAAACTGCACTGTGGATGTCCCTCGACTCCAGGAACTGCAGAGGGACAATAAACGCTGACCCAGCCAGTGACACCCACTTTTCATGAATAAATACAAAACAAGATAGAGAAGACTCAAAGGACTGAATGCATGCTCCTGATCACATTTCTTATGCTTTTAAATTCAATGACACTGTCACAATTTTTTCACAGAGACAAAGCAGATCAAATTAAGTAGAGGAGGCAAAATAACTCCATTTTAGAAACTTCACAGTCACTTTATAGAAAGGATTGAATTATTAAAGACGAAGGGCCCCCTAGAGTCTGAAATTTACCTGCAATGTAGGATACACAGGGTTCTCTAAGTATTCAGAATAATGGATTTGTTTAAATTTAGTCTGCTCTGAACTGCTTTGCTTCTCATTGTGTTATTTAATTGGATATACCTACCACAGCAGGTTGAGTCAAAAATTAATCTCCTGATCAAAATGGTCAACAAGCATCACACACTCATTCAGTTCAGGAATGTTGCCGAGCACAGCCCATTCATGATTCATTAAAAATTCCGAACCTGGTATTTGCTCTTCCATCTGATGCCTATTTGTTCAATGAAATTAGCATGTTAATCATCCAGGAATAAGAAATTACTTTTAAACACCACTGTTCCATTCCATACATCGTTTGTTTGCAACTTAACCGATGATCTCCCTCCAAGTAGAGGACTGATTTGTTTCCATGTGCATTTTGCAAATTGCTTTTAAACACGACTTGCATTTATAAAGTGCCTTTCCAGATCTCGGTATATCCCAAAATGCTTTAGAGCAAACGCAATATTTTTCAACTGTAGTTACTGTATCAAATTTGGGAAATGCAGTAGCCAATTTATACAAAGCAAGCTCCCGCATACAGAAATATGTAAGTGATCAGATAGTTTGTTTTTTGTGATCATTGCAATAAATTTTGCAGGGGTCATGGGGACTAATAGTCCAACTCTGCTTCAAAATGAAATTATGGATATTTTACAGTCAGCTGAGAAAGCATGGATGGGTGTAATGTTTCATCTGAAAGACAAAGGAAGGAATGGAGAATATAGGAGACAACGTAGGCCTTTTGGCTGCACAAATCAGCTTTATCACTTAACTAGGTCATGGTTGGTCTTCTAACTCCGCACCATTTTGCTGTCCAGACCCTACATCTCTTGATATCTTTAAAATCAAGAAATTTATCAATCTCTGTCCTGAACATACTCCATTTCTGAGGCCATACAGTCATCTGGAGGAAAATGTTCCAAAGATTCACCCTCTGAGTGAAGAAATTTCTCTTCATTTCAGGCTTACCTCCTATTCTGAGGCTGTGCCCTTTAGCCCAGATTCCACAAGCAGAGGAAATATCCTTCTTGTCTTTACCTTATCAAGCCCTGTCAGAAGTAATAACTGAAAAGATTTCTTATGTTTCTAAATGCTTAATCATTCCATAAAGTGTAGGAAGTTAATTATGTATGTGGAGATAGGAAGCAATAGACAGAGTATACAGCAGTAGGCTATTGTACAAAATGCGGAGGAATGGAATTGTGGGAGATATAGCCGTTTGGATCAGAAATTGGCTTGCTGAAAGAAGACAGAGGGTGGTAGTTGATGGGAAATGTTCATCCTGGAGACCAGTTACTAGTGGTGTACCGCGAGGGTCAGTGTTGGGTCCACTGCTGTTTGTCATTTTTATAAATGACCTGGATGAGAGCGTGGAAGGATGGGTTAGTAAATTTGCAGACGACACCAAGGTCGGTGGAGGTGTGGATAGTGACAAAGGATGCTGTAGGTTGCAGAGAGACGTAGATAAGCTGCAGAGCTGGGCTGAGAGGTGGCAAATGGAGTTTAATGCGGACAAGTGTGAGGTGATGCACTTTGGTAGGAGTAACCGGAAGGCAAAGTACTGGGCTAATGGTAAGATTCTTAGCAGTGTAGATGAGCAGAGAGATCTCGGTGTCCATGTACACAGATCCTTGAAAGTTGTCACCCAGGTTGACAGGGCTGTTAAGAAGGCATACAGTGTTTTAGCTTTTATTAATAGAGGGATTGAGTTCCGGAACCAAGAGGTTATGGTGAAGCTGTACAAAACTCTGGTGCGGCCGCACTTGGAGTATTGTGTACAGTTCTTGTCACCGCATTATAAGAAGGATGTGGAAGCTTTGGAAAGGGTGCAGAGGAGATTTACTAGGATGCTGCCTGGTATGGAGGGAAGGTCTTACGAGGAAAGGCTGAGGGACTTGAGGCTGTTTTCTTCAGAGAGAAGAAGGTTGAGAGGTAACTTAATTGAGACACATAAAGTAATCAGAGGGTTAGATAGGGTGGATAGGGAGAGCCTTTTTCCTAGGATGGTGACGGCGAGCGCGAGGGGGCATAGCTTTAAATTGAGGGGTGAAAGATATAGGACAGATGTCAGAGGTAGTTTCTTTACTCGGAGTAGTAAGGGAATGGAACGCTTTGCCTACAACGGTAGTAGATTCACCAACTTTAAGTACATTTAAGTCGTCATTGGACAAGCATATGGACGTACATGGAATAGTGTAGGTTAGACGGGCTTCAGATTGGTATGACAGGTCGGCACAACATCGAGGGTCGAAGGGCCTGTACTGTGCTGTAATGTTCTACGTTCTATTTATGTGCAAAGCCACCTTAATGAGTATGACTAATTAGTGCTATGTTCTTTTAACACTTCCTGGCTTGGCTAAGAATATTGAGATAACGTAACGGTTGACACATACAACTTCTGATCTAATGTGTTGTGAAATGAAATATGAACATTGTAAAATCAGATCCTGGGTAAATATTTAATTTAAAATCAGGTTATTTGAATGTGGGAGTAGGCTGTTCATAAATGATTGTCAGAATAACTACTCAAGAAAATCAATCTAACTATTCTGCAAATGAATAACTGCCTCAAAATCTAAATCTGTATCGTGTTGTAAATAGCTTAATTCAATGTCATGTATCTCTGGCTGATAAACTAATTGGACATAACTCTCTCTCACATGCCCTGGCTTGTAACCTACTTCAACTTGAGTTATCTGTGTTTGAGTCAGTTTATTGCATTTTTAGTAAACGCTTACAAACATTTCATCAATTCCATGTGACAACAAACTGTAACACCCATACTGTTGGCATATATCCGTTAAAACTTTGAACCCTGGCAATATAGGCTGTTTTATCTGCAGGCTGATTTGCTGCTCACTTCAAACAAAGTGGTGTAAATCATTAATTTAAAGTGTCACTCTTACAGTTCTGAGTTCAAGTATCTTCCTGGAATGGAAGGTTATTTGCTCAATAAACATTTGAACTGAATTTATTAAATGCCCTTTTAGTAGCTGGAAAAGTAATTGGTGTTCTCATATACCTCAATAAATTCTTTAATCCTTGATTGCCACCTATGTACCTCCTCCCCTTTTAACAGCATTACAGCAGGAATGAGTTGAGCCAGTTACTGCATTGATGCGTTGGAGACATTTCAGTAACTCTGCGAAACTGCGAGTCATTGAACACTCTAGCTTTGTTTTGACATATTTACAGTAAAGAGGACACTCCCTCACACTACCTTCGATATCACTTTTCTGCAAAGCTCTCGAGTCACAATTGTATGTTATTTTCCTTCTATGACCTCACAGACCGCCACACTTCACGTGACTCAGGATAATATACTCCATTACACACTGCCTGCCATCAAGGGTGTGGCTTTCTCCTCCCTGGATCTGGCAAGGAAGGTAGAGAGAAAGGTAAATATTTAGGCAGGTTGACTCCAGAGCTAACTTTACCGCCTTCCTGCCACCTCGGCGATTTAAGTTCTGGGCCAGCATCTCAAGTTGCCACCAGTTAAGGCTCTTTTGAGGTCACTTAATGACCATTTTTGGGCCCTAACCCAGCAGTAGCTCAATTAACTACTTTACCAGCATGCGAGAAAAGCAGGCGGTATCACAGCAGGTGTGCGCTGAAAGCCATGCCTCTGACTCTCTTGACTGCACCCTTATCTCCTCGCTAATTTGAATCTGTCATCTCCTTAAAATTATCGAGTCACCTACTTACTGTTTCAGTTCCTCAAGGCTTTAGTGTCTGCACCTCCAGCTACCATTCTCAGGTCGCAGAAGCTGTCCGCCTCTGATTGGTCAGCAGTCTCAAGTTGGTGCGGTACTTCATTGGCAAGGCTCCTGATTTGGCAAGAAGCTTATTGGTTAGCATCTTATTTGGTGCTTCATCTCACTGGGGATGGGAGTTCATTGCCGCTGAATCCATCCAGCCCCATACCTAGTGCTAACAGTTGCAAGTCTCTGTTCAGATCTCTGTGTTCTCTGGTGGTCCTGGAAACCCCATTCTTCAGTCTCCTAATCATTCTGAACATCTTCAGTGTTTTGTAGTCTTGTAGGAAATCTGGCCTCTTTATGGAAATGTCATTTCTGGTGGCAATGGAGCAGAATTCCAAAGTACTTACAGACATTTTTTGCTTTTAATTCCAAAGTGTGTTTTTAGTAGGAGGAGTGCTTGAATTTCAATTCCATGATTGTCTGGCAAAAGCCTGGGTAAAGCCATTGGAATATTGCTCAAATATATTCAAACAGGGCAAGATTAAGAAAGAAGAATGAGAGCCAATTCTCTCTTTCCACTTGGCAGAATGCCACTTCTTGCGTGTATGTCTGTTTTACTCTGCAGAAATACACAAGGTTAGATAGGCAGTTTCAGCTCAACTGGAGTGTACTAGTGGGGATGAATGCTCTCGTGCGTACAAGACTGCATTCAAGCATTAGTATACTGTGAACGTCACAGTCAAAAAAAACTATCATCTCAACCTCTCTCTCTATGTATGGTTCAAACCAGTTCAAGTGAAAGCAGGACAAATGAACTTGCGTCGCCCATAAAAATAAGAATCACAACTCATCTGTTCAATTACCAAGGTCAATGCTGCTGGTGCAACCCAATAACAGCTGCAACATTATCTTGTTTACTCCTCATGAACCACACAGGGACTGAATCGCATAACTTTTTTTATCATTTATCTTTTCGGACTCCTTATTTCTAGTCCGTTTGAATGTGTTGCATCACTAATTGTTCTTATGTCTAAAAATTAATAAACTCACTCTTTTTACTAATTTAAGAACGTTGGTTATTAGCTGCCTTTAAAATATACGTTCATTCGGGTCTGAATGAAAGGGAACTTTTTAAAATTGTTGCAACTTAACAAGGAACTGGATGAATAAGGAAAGAGAGCAGATCATCCCTCTTCTCCCAGCAGCTTAACTGGGGGAATTTTCTTGATTGGAACTGTAACGACAAGGATCGTAGCTTGATGTCTGGTTGTGTGCAATTGGGACTCATCTGGATTTTGAACCCATAGATGAAAAAAATGGAACTTGTGGGTAAATTATTACTTTTGAAGCCATTTCAAAAGAAAAAGAGACTGCAAGAGGCTCTCCTGAGTTTGCATTACTAGAGGTTAGAAACGTTTGTTTTGATGCCAGGGTATTGCTGGAAGATGTTAGTTTTGAGGATTCTAAAATTCTGACTCTCAAACAGTTAAAAGATATATGAGGCACTTAAGATTAGAATTTCACCCAACAGTCAGAAAATCTAAAATGTTAAAAGGGATAGCTACTGGTTTACAGATTGAGACAGCAGAAAACAAAATGGAGTAAAAGTAGACAGATTAAAATTGGAACAGTGGAAATTAGAATATCAAAAGGAATGGGAAGGGGAGGCAAGAGCAAGGAGAGAAGAAAGAGATAATGGGAACTGCAGATGCTGGAGAATCCAAGATAATAAAATGTGAGGCTGGATGAACACAGCAGGCCCAGCAGCATCTCAGGAGCACAAAAGCTGACGTTTCGGGCCTGGACGAAATGTCAGCTTTTGTGCTCCTCAGAGAAGAAAGAGAGTCAGGAAAAACTGCAGGAAAAGAAATTAGAATGACGACAACACAAGCTGTGAAGCAGGAGTCCCTTATGTATCCTATGAATACTGGCTCAGTCCTGCTGGAAGCAAATCAGTTTGGTCACTTACTACTTAAGTTTGAGGAGGCAGAGAAACATGTTTTCTTTATCTCCTTTGAGTGACTGACATAATAGACAATCCGACGAATTCAACATTGGTCTTTATTACCGCAGAGTACACTCTGCAGGAAAGCATGCAAGAATTATTCCCTCTTGTCTAAGGAAAGTGCTACTGATTAGGAGGCAGTAAAGAAAGTTATCTTACTGATATATCAGTTACTACTGGAGGCTTACTGTCATAAATTCCACACAAGCTCAAAATGGCCTGACCAGTTTATTTTCTGTCCTACCCTCCCAGTCGAGCCTGTTGGCTTCAATCATCCATTGGGGCGGCACGGTGGCTCAGTGGTTAGCACTGCAGCCTCACAGCGCCAGGGACCTGGGTTCGATTCCTGCTTTGGGCGACTGTGTGGAGTTTGCACATTCTTCCTGTGTTGGCGTGGGCTTCCTCTGGGTGCTCCGGTTTCCTCCCGTAGTCCAAAAATGTGCAGGCTAGGTGGATCGGCCATGCTAAATTGCCCATAGTGTTCGGGGTTATAGGGGGATGGGTCTGGGTGGGATGCTTCAAGGTTTGGTGTGGACTTGTTGGGCCAAAGGGCCTGTTTCCACACTAGGGAATCTAATCTAATTCCCATTCTCTCATGTGAGTTGGGTGATCAGCCATGATCATGTCGAATGATAGAATTGGCTCAAAGGGCTGAATGGTGAAGAAAACATTCAGCAGGTTTATATTCTTAACAGGAAAATAACTTTGGGTAAAGACAATTTGCATGAAATAATGAAAATTAGTAAATATGACTTGTTCACTTGAAACTCTACGAATCAAACTCTATGCCTTCTTAAAACTCCCTCTTCCTAAACAACCAAACACATTTAGGCAGATAAGGTAATAAAATGTGAGGCTGGATGAACACAGCAGGCCCAGCAACATCTCAGGAGCACAAAAGCTGACATTTCGGGCCTAGGCCCTTCATCAGAGAGGGGGATGGGGTGAGGGTTCTGGAATAAATAGGGAGAGAGGGGGAGGCGGACCGAAGATGGAGAGAAAAGAAGATAGGTGGAGAGGAGAGTATAGGTGGGGAGGGGATAGGTCAGTCCAGGGAAGACGGACAGGTCAAGGAGGTGGGATGAAGTTAGTAGGTAGGAGATGGAGGTGTGGCTTGGGGTGGGAGGAAGGGATGGGTGAGAGGAAGAAGAGGTTAGGGAGGCAGAGACAGGCTGGACTGGTTTTGGGATGCACTGGGTGGAGGGTAAGAGCTGGGCTGGTTGTGTGGTGCAGTGGGGGGAGGGGATGAACTGGGCTGGTTGTGGGATGCGGTGGGGGAAGGGGAGATTTTGAAGCTGGTGAAGTCCACATTGATACCATTGGGCTGCAGGGTTCCCAAGCGGAATATGAGTTGCTGTTCCTGCATCCTTTGGGTGGCATCATTGTGGCACTGCAGGAGGCCCATGATGGACATGTCATCTAAAGAATGGGAGGGGGAGTGGAAATGGTTTGCGACTGGGAGGTGCAGTTGCTTGTTGCGAACCGAGCGGAGGTGTCTGCAAAGCGGTCCCCAAGCCTCCGCTTGGTTTCCCCAATGTAGAGGAAGCCACACCAGGTACAATGGATACAGTATACCACATTGGCAGATGTGCAGGTGAACCTCTGCTTAATATGGAAAGTCATCTTGGGACCTGGGATAGGGGTGAGGGAGCAGGTGTGGGGGCAAGTGTAGCATTTCCCTCGGTTGCAGGGGAAGGTGCCGGGTGTGGTGGGGTTGGAGGGCAGTGTGGAGCGAACAAGGGAGTCACGGAGAGAGTGGTCTCTCCGGAAGGCAGACATTGGTGGGGATGGAAAAATGTCTTGGGTGGCGGGGTCAGATTGTAGATGGCGGATGTGTCGGAGGATGATGCGTTGTATCCAGAGGTTGGTGGGGTGGTGTGTGAGAACGAGGGGGATCCTCTTTGGGCGGTTGTGGCAGGGGCAGGGTGTGAGGGATGTGTTGCGGGAAATACGGGAGACGCGGTCAAGGGCATTCTCGATCACTGTGGGGGGAAAGTTGCGGCATCTTCTGCCATCTACAATCCGACCCCACCGCCCAAGACATTTTTCCATCCCCACCCTTGCCTGCTTTCCGGAGATGACTTTCCGTATTAAGCAGAGGTTCACCTGCACATCTGCCAATGTGGTATACTGTGTCCATTGTACCCGGTGTGGCTTCCTCTAACTAACCTCATCCCACCTCCTTGACCTGTCCATCTTCCCTGCACTGACCTATCCCCTCCCTACCTCCCCACCTATACTCTCCTCTCCACCTATCTTCTTTTCTCTCCATCTTCGGTCCGCCTCTTCCTCTCTCCCTATTTATTCCAGAACCCTCAACCCATCCCCCTCTCTGATGAAGGGTCTAGGCCCGAAATGTCAGCTTTTGTGCTCTTGAGATGCTGCTGGGCCTGCTGTGTTCATCCAGCCTCACGTTTTATTATCTTAGATTCTCCAGCATCCGCAGTTCCCATTATCACGAGGCAGATAAGACATCAATCTTAGCAGTGAAGAAAAGGAAAATAAAATCATGTAAACAACTTGACAGCTCCAGTCTGGATCACAGTATTGCTTCTTTTCCATTCCTTTTAACTCTTTGCTGTTGACAAAAAGTTGACTGTACACCGATGCTCGCTTTCATTCTCTGGTTGAGAATTTGTCCTTTCATTATCTTCAATGGCATTTCATTCATTCCTCAAGGGTTTTTTTGAACCAAGTTGTGGGGAAGACAACCAAGTGTTACGGATATCTCTCTCTACCTCCACGGGGGAAGAGAGATCTTTTGATGTTTTAGTTTTGTAAGTTTGTTGCTTCTCTGCAACACTGGCTCAACACAAGTCATGGTTACTTGGTCAGGAGCCAATCAAAATGTTGGTACCAAGCAATTCTCCTCCTGAGTTCAAAAACCATCAACCCTTTCTTGCTCACTATTTCAGGCAAAAGCAACATTATATACCACTCATAATGTGCTCGGGTAAACATGATTTTAAAACTACAGCCATCCCTTTACATAGTCTCCATGATTTAAAGCATTATCTTCCATTTTTTTTCATCCACACAGTAAAAAAGGACTGAAAAAGATTAAGGGATCAAAGAATACAAGGAGAAAGAGGGAACACAGTTTCTGCCCTCACAGTCAATCCTTTTGGCTTCAATCATCCCTATATTCTCATGAGTTGACTGATCAGCCATGATCATATTGAACGGTGGAATAGGCTTGAAGTGCCAACTGGCCCTCTCCTATTTTCCATGTTCTGAATGCAACTGCAAATTCCTGTGAAAACACTCCTGCGAGTGCAATGAAACTACCGCTGCAGGTGTAGTCCAATCAACTGAGTGAGTGGCAGTAAGTCAGTAAGGGAGCTGCAACTCATAGTCGAAGGTCTGCCCACTCATCGCTCAGTGTTTTTTTTCAAGTCAGTCAAGCAAGTTTACCTCACTCAGTCCAGAGGCTCTGTTCACTGAAAGTCAAGGACTGTCATCAGGGACCACTGCCATGAAAGGGATATTGGGGAAGACAATTGTGGAATTTGGAGCTAGGATGCTGGGTTGCAAAGAAGACAATATTTGTGAAGGGGACAAACTAAACATATAGAGGTGGGATAACAAAGTGTGTAGCTGGATGAACACAGCAGGCCAAGCAGCATCTCGGGGGCACAAAAGCTGACGTTTCGGGCCTAGACCCTTCATCAGAGAGGGGGATGGGGAGAGGGTTCTGGAATAAATAGGGAGAGAGGGGGAAGCGGACCGAAGATGGAGAGAAAAGAAGATAGGAGGAGAGGAGAGTATAGGTGGGGAGGGGATAGGTCAGTCCAGGGAAGACGGACAGGTAAAGGAGGTGGGATGAAGTTAGTAGGTAGGAGATGGAGGTGTGGCTTGGGGTGGGAGGAAGGGATGGGTGAGAGGAAGAACAGGTTAGGGAGGCAGAGACAGGCTGGGCTGGTTTTGGGATGCAGTGGGGGGAGGGGATGAGCTGGGCTGGTTGTGCGATGCAGTGGGGGGAGGGGACGAACTGGGCTGGTTGTGGGATGCGGTGGGGGAAGGGGAGATTTTGAAGCTGGTGAAGTCCACATTGATACCATTGGGCTGCAGGGTTCCCAAGCGGAATATGAGTTGCTGTTCCTGCAACCTTTGGGTGGCATCATTGTGGCACTGCAGGAGGCCCATGATGGACATGTCACCTAAAGAATGGGAGGGGGAGTGGAAATGGTTTGCGACTGGGAGGTGCAGTTGTTTATTGCGAACCGAGCTGAGGTGTTCTGCAAAGCGGTCCCCAGGCCTTTGCTTGGTTTCCCCAATGTAGAGGAAGCCACACTGGGTACAATGAATACAGTATACCACATTGGCGGATCTGCTTAATATGGAAAGTCATCTTGGGGCCTGGGATGGGGGTGAGGGAGGAGGTGTGGGGGCAAGTGTGGCACTTCCTGCGGTTGCAGGGGAAGGTGGTGGGTTTGGAGCGCAGTGTGGAGCGAACAAGGGAGTCACGGAGAGAGTGATCAGATTGTAGATGGCGGAAGTGTCGGAGGATGATGCGTTGTATCCGGAGGTTGGTGGGGACTAGGGGGATTCTTTGTTGGCGGTTATTGTGGGGGCAGGGTGTGAGGGATAAGTTGTAGGAAATAATCCGACCCCACCACTAAAGACATTTTTCCATCCCCACCCTTGTCTGCCTTCAGGTGAGACCACGCTCACCGCGACTCCCTTGTCCGCTCCACACTCCTCTCCAACCCCACCACACCCGGCACCTTCCCCTGCAACCGCAGGAAGTGCTACACTTGCCCCACACCTCCTCCCTCACCCCCATCCCAGGCCCCAAGATGACTTTCCACATCAAGCAGATGTTCACCTGCACATCTGCCAATGTGGTATACTGTATCCATTGTACCTGGTGTGGCTTCCTCTACATTGGGGAAACCAAGCGGAGGCTTGGGGACCGCTTTGCAGAACACCTACACTCGGTTCGCAAAAACGACTGCACCTCCCAGACAGGAACCACTTCAACTTCCCCTCCCATTCCTCAGACAACATGTCCATCCTGGGCCTCCTGCAGTGCCATAATGATGCCACCCGTAGGTTGCAGGAACAGCAACTCATATTCCGCTTGGGAACCCTGCAGCCCAATGGTATCATTGTGGATGTCACCAGCTTCAAAATCTCCCGTCCCCCCACTGCATCCCAAAACCAGCCCAGCTTGTCCCAGCCTCCCTAACCTGTTCTTCCCCTCACCTGTCCCCTCCTCCCACCTCAAGCCACATCTCCATTTCCTACCTACTAACCTCATCCCGCCCCCCCTTGACCTGTCTGTCCTCCCTGGACTGACCTATCCCCTCCCTACCTCCCCACCTATACTCTCCTCTCCACCTATCTTCTTTTCTCTCCATCTTCAGTCCGCCTCCCCCTCTCTCCCTATTTATTCCAGTTCCCTCTCCCCATCCCCCTCTCTGATGAAGGGTCTAGGCCCGAAACGTCAGCTTTTGTGCTCCTGAGATGCTGCTTGGCCTGCTGTGTTCATCCAGCTCCACACTTTGTTATGCTGTATGTATCAATAGTTTTACATCAATGCATCTCAAGTAGGAATCTACTACTCTTATGAACATTTTCCCTTTATGCTCAAATAAATCCATCCCTGACCAATTCCATTGCTTAGTCGGAAAAGCTGAGATTAATGTTTCTTTTGATTCCTGTTTGAAAACTGAAAACCTGCAGATCAGTTCTCCAGGCAAGTAAACCAACAAGACATACACTTGGTCTGCCCACACCTCAATGACTTTGAGAATAGCTCTGTAAGATTGCAAGTTCAATGTTCTTGGGATTACTGTTCAATTATCAAATACTAGTAAATCTTTGATCACTGTCAGGTATATTCTCTGCTCAAAATATTATCTAAGGATAGGATGAGGTGGTAGATATGTTGACCACCCTCTAATATAAAATTATTTGATCTGCTTACAATCCCAATCTATTTTTTGACCCTCTCTGATTTCACTCAGTTATTTGTGAATATTTGTTTTCTGGATTCTCTGTTGAATGCATGATTGTGCATCTGCTGTTTCCCTGGAATATATACCATATGAGTAATAAACCTCATTAACCTTGGTTTAAATCTTTGAACAATTGATGGTTGCAAGCTCTTTTCAATTCAGTCCTATGAACAGAACTTTGTGGTTTGTTTCTATTATAAACTGAAAATCTAACACATTGTTAGCAAATTTCTGTCCATGCCCAGAAAGCTGTTGATGCTTTCTTTCTGAATTTCTCTGTACTATATCTCTTCTCCGTGTCTGCTAAATGTAATTTTTCCATTTCTCTGCACCCGCACTCTGTACCCCCACCCTGTAAAGGATACATCTACTGTTTTCATTGAAGGCAATTCTAAATTGTAATGTAATAATACTTCTGATAGCATAAGCCTCTCATGATTTTTTCAAATGGATTCTGACTTGTTTCTTCCCAAAACAGTTAAATCTTTCTGTTTAACTCTCAGTGTAATGGCACATTGACCTTTGCTAAGTTTTTTTAGAAATATTGCCACTTGATAAACCATTCACCAGAAGTATTGAAACTCCATCATGTCCTCCGGAGCTGGGAATTCTTTTACAATTCTGGTTTTCAGTGGATCAAACTTTATTCTTGATGCACTCAATATATTATCAAGAAGCTCAGTTGCTGGTTTTGAAAAACCTGTTGAATGTCAATCCTGCCTCTTGTAGTCTGGTGGACCTATGTATCAACACATAATTCGTGTGGCACTGTTCTTCGTAAGATATTTGATGCTGATGTTATTCCTAAGGTAACCTGTTAAAACAAAATAGCATTTGTGAGATCTCTTCCACTGGCATCTGTCAAAATCCGCTGTTAATGTTTAATTTGGAAAACGTCGATCACTTTGCTAAGCTCTCATCCATTTATAACATCGGATAGACTTCTATTTTCACAGCTTCATTGAATTGTCTGCTTTCAACACGTAGTCTTATGGACCCATGGCTTTGTTACCTGTAGTAACCTTGGAGGTAGTCTTGGCTCTTCTACAGGTAAAATAATTGCCTGTCAAACAGCAAGATATTCTATTGGTATATAAAAAGAGAGAAGCTAAAATATGTGGGGGACTCTTGGAGAATGCAACAGGGGAATTGATAACAGGAATCAGGGAAATGGCAGATAATTTAAATCAATATATTGCATTTACCATCACGATGGAGGACACTATAAACATCCCATAGATAACAGATACATAATGGGATCAAAGATCATGTAACAGTCTCCGTCATGGGGGAATATTTGACAGACTAAATTGACTGAAGGCACTAGGAAGACAGCAGGATCCGATGGCCTACATCCAAGGGTTTTCAAGGAAGTGGTTGCGGATCTTGTGGGGGAAGTAGTTGAAATATTCTAGAGTCACTGGATTACAGGAGGGTTGCAGTGGATTGAGAAACTGTTAATGTGACACTCCTGTTCATGAAGTTAGAGAGACAGAATGCAAGATACTATAGGCAAGCTAGCCAACATCTGTCATTGAGAAAATTCTACAGCCCATTATTTCGGAAGAAATGACATTTTGAAAAGCTTGACACACTCAAAAAGAATCAATATGGTTTTAAGAAAGGGAAAGCATGTTGCCAAATTTGCTAGTGTTCTCTGTGACTGTAACAGGCAGAATTGATAAGGGGTAACCAGAAGGTGTAATGTATTTTAATTTCCAGAAGGTATTCAGTAAGGTGCCATGAAGCAAGTTGTGAGAGGAACCCACGGTGTTGGGGGTAATATATTAACATGGATTGAGGATTGGTTAACACAAAAAAAGACAGTCAGAATTAATGGATCTTTTACAGGAATAGACATAACTAGTAGAGTGCCACAAGGATCAGTTCACAGCGCCTAGCTGGTTCTCAGGAGCTGAACAATCACATAATTGTTGGCAGCAGAAAAGCTTTATCATTTAGTAACTGAAATTAGTTCATAAACCAATCCATTACTTGTTGCCAACCAAAGCTTCATTTGTACAGAGCCTTTTGGCTCCAATTCGTCTGCAACCACTGGCTGCAACCCACAGCTGTGTCAACAATGTTCACAATGAGTATCAAATTACTTGCTTCCAAACCATGCAGCAATCCTTGGAATCTGATTTTAAATCCTTGCAATCTCATTTCAGTCCACAACTGGAAAAACAAACACAAAAATAAAAACACACAGTGTTTATAAGAGCCGGAACCAATCTGGTGAATGTTCTCTGGATTGCATTCAAAAGGTGTGTGTGGAATTTGCATTTTTGGAAAGTAAGGAAAGGCCCTGGCCAGTTTTTCAGCTCTTTCTCGGATCTCTGCAATAATACACTGTAAAGAGACACAGTTTATTGCTCCTTCATTCAGTTGCTGTTGTAAACTGTGACTTTTATTTGATGAGTCCAAGATCGTTTACTAGTGAACTAGTCACTTGGTTCCTCTTGGAAGCCAGTGGAAGCATCTGGAGAAGGACAGCTGAAAAGCACCAGCGTCTCAGCAAACCTTATGATTAGGATCCATTGAATGGTTTTTCTAGGTCTTTTCCTCTCTGTCCATAATCCATGCTTTTTTCCCCTGTCTGTCTCTGTGTGTCAGGGGTGTTTACAAGAGGATTAGAGTTTTAATTTGTAGCGTTGTATACTGACAGTTCATATCTGTTTAACTATCACTAGAATCTATTTATTTGCAACAAAGAGTATTTTTTTGTTAAGCACAGAAACCTGGAGCATGTTTTCATTCAACCTGGGTCTAGAAGAGAGGTAAATTGGGGAATTTTGTGAATTAAAAAAACCCTGTAACTTATGTGATTTTAGGAATAGTGGGGCTTGATTTCCGGCATGTTGAATAGGTTGTGCTGCCCCCATTAAAGTTTAGTAGATCGAGAGATGACCTTACTAAAACATACAAGATTCAAAGAGGTGGTAGTAGTAGAGGTGTTCCCCTTGTGAGGGGGTCTAGAACCAGAAGGCAAAATACGAAAATAAGGAATCAACTATTTAAGATAATGATGAGAAAAATTCTTCTCTCAGAGGGTAGTGAATCTATAGAATTCTTTACTGCAGAGAGCAGTCAATGTTGGGTCATTAAGAATATTCAAGGCTAGATAGACAGACAGATTTTTCATCAATAAGGGAATCAAGGCATTTGCAGGAAAGGCAGGAAAGTGGAGTTGAGGATTATCAGCTGAGCCATAATCTCATTAGTTTGATGGGCCAAATGGACAACTTCTGCTCCTACATTTTGTGGTCTTATACTTCAAAAGTGAGCAACTCTGAACTTCAACCATACATAGTATTTCAGCAGTTACCTTTTCTCTTTGATTCCCGATGCAGATTTTATTCTCCCTGTTCCCTGGGTGAACTAGCGCCTAATTGACTGTCCACCTCACACACACAACTCCCTTAGTTGTTTTAATACGAAAACCTTTAGTCAGGGCCGGCTAGTTGGTCATGGACTAGTTAAGTACCCTGTTCACAGCGCCAATTGTTGGATAGAGATTTTAAAGAGGAGCCTTACTCCTACATTTAGCAGCACAAATTGAATTTTATTTGGAGCTCTGAATCACACAGCCTGGAAGAGGTCATCGGAGACAGGCTCCAAGACATTCCCCTTCTCCGAGTAAACTGCAGGATTTTTAGACATTTCCCATTAAAATGATTACATGCAACATTGACATCAACACTCGCCACATTACTTCCCCCCCCCCCCCCCCCCACAATAAGCACTGCCATGGTTATGCCACTTCCAAGGCATTTGCCAGCTGCATCAGCCTAATGGGTGCTGCTTGGTAAGTTGTGAAGCTGTGATTATTTATTTTCACAAGTTCATAATAACTATGTAATGTTTTGCAATTGCCCCCTTTACAATATGTGTTTTCCAGTGTCTTTTGATTAAGTTATTTGTTTATAGCTTTTGTTATATGTCATTGATATATATACCATTCACCCTTCAATTCCACCCTCATCTCCCCACACCAACAGGTTAGGGGCTTCTCTACTATTTACAACCATTTATCTAAAGTAATTCAACTAAATTCTTTAACATATAATATGTAATCGCAATTACTTAAAAAGCCTTTGATTATGATGGGATCAGACTTTTCCTTCTACATTTTACCAAATAACAATTTCTCACTGTTGTCCATTTTTATTTCTGATTAATTCACCTGGGTCTGTTATTTTGAGATTTTGGCTGTCACTCTATCTCTCTTCCAACTATCTCCCGGTTCTACATCTCACCGTCTGTTTGCTACTTCATTGAATTGTCTTCACCACTTGTCATGTTTTCTTGGGACACTCAAGGATCTGATAATGCATCATCAACTACTCCAATAACTATTTTAATGAAAGAGCTCATCTTTCAGATAACCATACACTCAGTTTTCCTCTAATCAATACAAATTATTAGCAAATGTGGCAATACTGTCCCTATGTCATTGGGTATATCTATTGAATTTTACACAATTTTGCACAACATTGTTCTTGTTGAGACTGAACTATACTTCCATTGTATTAATAACTCTGGTGGCTTTGCTCCTATCGATCCCTGAGGCAAGTAAAATGTCATTCCCACAGTCGCTTATTGTGTAGAAAAGTGTACTGATCCTCTCTGGCTTTGCTGAGGGACGTGACACAGTGAAAAATCAAGAATCTTTTGGATAACTTTGGCCATGCCTCAGCCTGAGTAAAGCCAGCAGCTTTCTGGAAACTTGGGTTGAAGTAGAGATTTTTTTTCTGACATCTTTTCTCTGTTTGCCACCGTATGTCATTGTGTTCTTGACTTGGAGTAGTTTCAATAATTCTCAAAGATTACTAAGACATTGCAAACTACTACACTTACCCCTTTGTCGGACTCAATCTATAAACTCCATTACTCTACAGTTACTTGCTGCAAACTTTTAAGGAGACAGACATGAATGTATTAGCTGTCCATTGCAGTATTGACAGATGTAACCAAGAGATATTCTTTGATGAAATTAAATTCTATCGTCATTGCCATTATGCTGAATGGGATAGATTCAGAATGTATTTCAGACTCAAAACTGGGAACCCATGGTGTCATGGGCCATCAGCAGTCGCAAAGCTCTATTCGATCACACTGTGTAATCTAAAGGCTTGATAGCTGTATCACTCTATCATTAAATCAGTGAAATTGTGTTCAATAATGGATATAGGTGAGCATATCAGAAGCTTTTTTAGGCATACCTGTGAAGAATACAACCTGGTGAAGTTACGATAATGAATAATGTGCATGTTGGAGAATGGAAGCATTGTGCTATTGACAGTTAAATGATCCCAAAGACAGCAGATCAGATTAGAACTGTATCAGAGATAATGGGAACTGCAGATGCTGGAGAATCCAAGATAACAAAGTGTGGAGCTGGGTGAACACAGCAGGCCAAGCAGCATCTCAGGAGCACAAAAGCTGACGTTTCGGGAAGATAGGTGGAGAGGAGAGTATAGGTAGGGAGGGGATAGGTCAGTCCAGGGAAGACGGACAGGTCAAGGAGGTGGGATGAGGTTAGTAGGTAGGAAATGGAGGTGCGGCTTGGGGTGGGAGGAAGGGATGGGTGAGAGGAAGAACAGGTTAGGGAGGCAGAGACAGGTTGGGCTGGTTCCTTCCCAAAATCCACAAACCTGCCTGCCCTGGTCGACCCATTGTCTCAGCCTGTTCCTGCCCCACCGAACTCATCTCCACCTATCTGGACTCCATTTTCTCCCCTTTGGTCCAGGAACTCCCTACCTACGTCCGTGACACCACCCACGCCCTCCACCTCCTCCAATTCCCTGGCCCCCAACACCTCATGTTCACCATGGACGTCCAGTCCCTATACACCTGTATTCCTCATGCAGATGGCCTCAAGGTCCTCTGCTTCTTCCTGTCCCGCAGGCCCGACCAGTCCCCCTCCACCGACACCCTCATCCACCTAGCCGAACTCGTCCTCACCCTCAACAACTTCTCTTTTGATTTCTCCCACTTCCTACAGACAAAGGGCGTGGCCATGGGCACGCGCATGGGCCCCAGCTATGCCTGCCTCCTGTAGGTTATGTGGAACAGTCCCTCTTCCGCACCTACACAGGCCCCAAACCCCACCTGTTCCTCCGTTACATTGATGACTGTATCGGCGCCACCTCTTGCTCCCCAGAGGAGCTCGAACAGTTCATCCACTTCACCAACACCTTCCACCCAAACCTCAAGTTCACCTGGGCCATCTCCAACCATCCCTCACCTTCCTGGACCTCTCAGTCTCTATCTCAGGCAACCAGCTAGTAACTGATGTCTGTTTCAAGCCCACCGACTCCCACAGCTACCTAGAATACACCTCCTCCCACCCACCCTCCTGCAAAAATTCCATCCCCTATTCCCAATTCCTCCGCCTCTGCCGCATCTGCTCCCAGGATGAGGCATTCCACTCCCGCACATCACAGATGTCCAAGTTCTTCAAGGACCACAACTTGCCCCCCGCAGTAGTCGAGAACGCCCTTGACCGCGTCTCCCGCATTTCCCGCAACACATCCCTCACACCCCACCAAAACCGCCCTAAGAGGATCCCCCTCGTTCTCACACACCACCCCACCAACCTCTGGATACAACGCATCATCCTCCGACACTTCTGCCATCTACAATCCGACCCCACCACCCAAGACATTTTTCCATCCCCAACCTTGTCTGCCTTCCGAAGAGACCACTCTCTCCATGACTTCCTTGTTCGCTCCACACTGCCCTCCAACCCCACCACACCCGACATCTTCCCCTGCAACCGCAGGAAATGCTACATTTGCCCCCACACCTGCTCCCTCACCCCCATCCCAGGCCCCAAGATGACATTCCACATTAAGCAGAGGTTCACCTGCACATCTGCCAATGTGATATACTGTATCCATTGTACCCGGTGTGGCTTCCTCTACATTGGGGAAAACAAGCGGAGGCTTGGGGACCGCTTTGCAGAACATCTCCGCTCGGTTCACAATAAACAACTGCACCTCCCCAGTCGCAAACCATTTCCACTCCCCCTCCCATTCTTTAGATGACATGTCCATCATGGGCCTCCTGCAGTGCCACAATGAAGCCACCCGAAGGCTGCAGGAACAGCAACTCATATTCCGCTTGGGAACCCTGCAGCCCAATGGTATCAATGTGGACTTCATCAGCTTCAAAATCTCCCCTTCCCCCACCGCATCCCAAAACCAGCCCAGTTCGTCCCGTCCCCCCACTGCATCCCAAAACCAGTCCAGCCTGTCTCTGCCTCCCTAACCTCTTCTTCCTCTCACCCATCCCTTCCTCCCACGTCAAGCCGCACCTCCATTTCCTACCTACTAACCTCATCCCACCTCCTTGCCCTGTCCGTCTTCCCTGGACTGACCTATCCCCTCCCTACCTATACTCTCCTCTCCACCTATCTTCTTTTCTCTCCATCTTCGGTCCGCCTCCCCCTCTCTCCCTATTTATTCCGGAACTCTCTCCCCATCCCGCTCTCTGATGAAGGGTCTAGGCCCGAAACATCAGCTTTTGTGGTCCTGAGATGCTGCTTGGCCTGCTGTGTTCATCCAGCTCCACACTTTGTTATATCAGATTAGAACTGCTATGTGGTCTTGAGTCGAATGACCTTGGCAGAACCTTTATTGAGTATTGATGACCAAGTTCTTCCCAAATTCTACTTGATAGCACTTAAAATGACACATCCTGCCAATTACTTATTATTGAGTGTAGACCTGAGAAAATGGTAATTGGTTGGATTGAATTTGTTGTGTTTTTTTTTATGAATAGGGCACACTTGGTCTAGATTTACAAAGCGGGTGCCAGGGTTGGAAATTTTAGTTGTGAAAAAGATTTGGGATAGGCTTGTGTTCTTTTCTTTACAGAGAAAGCTGATTAGAAATTTAATTGAGGTATAGAAATGGAATGTATATGGAGGACCTATTTCACAGAATTGAAAGGTCAAGAACATATATTTACAGCAACAATAAAGCATTATAGGGAAGCTGAAGAGACATTTTTGCCTAGAGAGTTGTAGGATTCTGGAAATCATTGCCTGGAAGCCAGGTAAAGGCAGAAGCCTTTTGTATGCAATACCTCAAGTTGGTATTGTTACTGGGCTAAACTTCCTGAAACCCTGGTTCAATTCCCACTGATGTTAATTGAGTGGGTAGATATAAATGAGGAAAAGTGTGTACAAAGAGCTTTTATACTGAGTAGTAGGGCTGTTGTGATGGTGCTGTCCCTACCTCAGAGCCATGAAGCCCTGGTTGAGGTCATACCTGCTCCCAAGATGGATAATAGCATCTCTGATCAAGTTGATTATGAAAATATATTAATACTGAGTAGTTAGTAAACTTTACACACAAGGGAAGGTGTCACGGTTTCTGTTTCACCAGTTGGACTGTATACAATTTTAAATCAGTAGCAGAGTTTGGTTGCCGAATGGTGAAGATTGGAAGAAAAAGGTGGAATTTTGCCCTCACTGGTGTGGCATGAGCAATGTTGAGAAAGTTGAGAAAATATAGCAAGAATGAAAAGTCAGAATCTCAACCTCCAGAAAGTGTTTTTGCAATTTTTTCTTCAACCCTTAAATGGTGACTTCAGAATCTCACTATTGAGCAGAAATTACCTTATTTCCACGCATTTTTGTTTCATTGATAACAAAAGTTGCCTTATTTATATACTATTTACAACACATTTCTTCTTTCCTGAGAAATTAGATTCTCAGACCAGACCAGGTAAAGACAGCAGTTTCCTTCTCTAAGGAGCATTTGTGAACTAAATGTTTTTGTGACAATCACTCTCATCATTTTAATGCTGGGCTTTTATTGAATTCAAATTCCACCATCTGCAGTGGTGAGATTTGAATGCTGGACTCTGTCTCTAGATTATGAACCAGTGACAAAACCACTAAGCCATCATCTCCCCAGTTGCTTTTCGGAAGTCTGTGGATTTACAATTTACACAAGCTGAACATTATTGTATCACTTTAACATAACGTAACTACTATAATCAAAATTTTAAGCAAGTTTTTGTGGTATCGGGAGTCGAACTTAAATGCAAAAATGAAAAAGGAAAATGTAAAAAGAAAATCGTGAACTACAACAGCAGTTTGCCCATCCAACTTCTCAGGGGTTGAAACTTTCAAAAAGAAACATACAGGTGTAAGAGGTGATCAGTATGCTAAACTTCTAGATGGGAACAATGATAGAATCCCTACACTGCAGAAAAGGGCCATTCAACACATTGAGTCTGCACCAATCTTCCAAAAAGCATCCCACCCAGACTCCTAACCTGTCACCCTGCTTTTACCGTGACCTATTCCTGGACACACAAACAATTTTGTGTGGCCAATACACCTAACTTGCACATCTTTAGACTGTGGGAGGAAACTGGAGAATCCAGCAGAAACCCAGGCAGTAAACATGCAAATTATACACAGAAAGGCTGGAATTGAACTTGGGTCCCTACTGCTGTGAGACAGCAGTGCTAACCACTGAGTCACCATGCCACCAATTTTCAAAGTTCAAAGTGCCATATTGGGATTAGAACTTCAAACCCCAGGACATTGGCCTAGGGTTCTGGGTTACTATTCCAGTAACTTTATTGCTCTGCCACTACTTCCATTTAAGACGTGTGCTATTTTTAAAAAATTGACTTACACCGTTACAGTACATAGTGAATCTCCTGTTGGCAAGAGATTTTAATATAGGTGTAGCAATTGACTTGAAGGTATGTCATCAGGGAAAAAAAAATCATTCTTCTTGCACTTTGTAGGCAGCAGCTAGATTAGTCAGTCTACACTAATAGGTAATAAACATAAAACTGTAATTGTGGACAAGATAATGGAGCAAGGGATAAGGACTAGAATGGAAAAATGTTAGAAAGAAAAGAGATTTACAAAATCAAGTAGGTTGACACAAAATGTTTTACAAAATGATATGCTTGTTGAAGAAATTATCGGAGAGTCTTGAAGATAGACTTCTGATGATGTGAATGCTTTGTGGTTAGATTTGGTATAATATTTTCTTGTTTAAAGAGAGAAGGGGAATACAAAAGTTGATTGTGTTATATAGAATGTGCAATTTTAAAAAAAAGTCATTACTTTTGTTCTAGATTTTTTTGTATGTATGTCTTCAAATGTTTTATTTTAACAGTGAATTGCTCATGCTGCTGTAAGTGTTTAACCTAATTTGACAGAGTTGTGGGAATCAGGAGCTAGGATGGAGAGCAGTTAAGAGGAGCAAAAAAAGTTTTGTAGAGACAGATTGTATTTGAATAGGAAAGAGGAAGCGTTTTGCTGGTTTAAGCAAAAGGAGGAATGTCATGAAGCCTAAATTAGGATGACAGATAATGGATATGAATGTACACAGCATGATAAATAAGTTCAGTGAGTTGGAAATGCAGGCAGTTATGTAGAAATATGATGGTACAGTGATAACAAAGACATGTCTCAAAGAAAAGGCAGGATATTAATATTATTAAACATTCCTGGGTGCAAGGCATTGTAGAAAGGATGATTGGCAGCATTGTTTGGGAAGAAATTTGTATTGCTGGAAAGAGGATGTGCCAGATAGATCAAGAACAGAATCTATTTGGCTATAAGTATGGAAAAAAAATATTGCAATGACATTGTTCAGTGTTGTCTATGAGCAACAATCAAGTGGGAAGATGCAACCACGGGATGGGTGTGGGTGCTGAGATAACTCAGACAGGATTGGGTGTGTTGCGAGGTCAAATCCAGGGGTGCGGAGGAGTATTGACATCTGGACAGGGAGGGGTTTGGGTTGGGTTGGGTTGGATTGGGTTGGGCCTGGGGGCCATAGTTGCTTCAGTTGGGGAGGGGTGTGGCTGGGTCCAATGGGATTGGGTCATATTGGGTTAGCAGTAACAGGTTTAAAGGAGGTGGTCAGGCCTGGCATGGGGGTGGGGATTTCTCCCATCTGGCTGTTTAGGTTTTGTGCAGAAGGGCTATGGGGGTCGGTGGCAGTGGTTTATTTTCATACTTATGCTGGAACTGGAGTAACAATTATGCCCTGATATTGTGTTTCTTGGGAAACAGTGTAGTTTAAGTGAGTCTGACCTTCCAAATCCTTCACATTTAAGACGCTTTTTTGGAGGCTTCCAGAAGCAGGAACGCTTTGTATCAGGATGTTGAATTTCCCAGGCAATTCCCTTGGAGTCAGCTGTGTCTAAATTTCCACATCAGCTCAACGTGCCACTTCAGTCTCTTTGCAATGATGATCTGACCATGGGAATATTTGGCCGACTAACGATTTTATTCTCCCTGGGACAACAATAAAGCTGATTGTTTTTCTCCACGCTGTTAAAAAAATTGGAAACGTAGCTTGCAAAGCCTTGCAGGGACGCAAATGAGAAGAGTCAGTGTACGATATTCTCCAGAACAGAAAGTTTACCTTGTGGCCTTGCTTTAAGTTAAATCTTAATTGCAAGACAGAGAAAGATATCCCTATAGGTAAAAGATAAGTAGACAGTCGATGTTCAGGAAACATGTTTAAAAAGTGTTCAGTGTTTTGAATTACTGTCTGGGTGGCATAGTATGGATGCAAAATCTGGAACTGTGCAAGAGACATTCGGATTGGAGCGAAATGCTTTTCTTCGTTACATGGGATGAGTAACTCTATTTTTGCAAACCGCCACCGACAAGAAAGTTCACAGGTAAAGTCATGCTGAAGGTGAAGTTGAGAGTGTGGCAAAAGGGAGAGCTGTCCAATTCCTTCGAATTTGGGGAGCGGGGGATGTCACTGGAGAGATATGTAAGTTGCTGATTTTTGTTCGGCGCTCCGAATGGTGTCTGATCACGGTTTGAAGGTGAATGAGTGCAGAACCGGCTTGTGCACAACTTGTCCTGCACTGTTCCAGGGGAAAGATGACGTGTACGTGAAAACGCGCAGGCGTCGCGGAGCTGCCTCTCTCTCTCTCTCTCTCTCTGTGTGTGTGTGTGTGTGTGTGAGAGAGAGAAAGCGGAGTTTGAGGAGCGAGCGGTCTAGTGGTGGCAGCTCCCAGCACGGGAGCCTAGACACACTCCTCCTCCTCTCTGTGTGTGTGTGTGTGTGTGTGTGTGTGTGAACGAGGCCAGATTGCTGCTTATTCTGGTCAGCCTCACTCTTCTGTGACACGAGTTGAATCCTCGTTAGCTCCAGGATTGTGCTTCCACGTTTTTTTTCCCTCCTGGGAAGTGTGTGTGTGTGTTTCCAGGTGGTGGGGGTGGTGTGCAAGAATGGATCCGGTGCTGTTTTTGGTTCGGGACTAGGATTGCACTGCTTGGAGGGGTTTTAATTGAGCGTGCGGACGGGGTAAGGAGGGACAGAGAGAGAGCCGGCCCCTGCAGTCTCCCTCAGCTCTGCCCCAATATCGATGGGAGTTCTCAAACTCCGGGCTTGTTTGACTGTTCCACCGGGACCATGTCTGCCAAGGAGAATGCAGCTTGTAGAAAATTCCAGGCGAATATCTTCAATCACAGCAAGTGTCAGAACTGTTTCAAATCCCGGGAATCGCATCTATCCTCCGATCAGGATTTGACCCAGGTGAGCTGAAAACAAACTCTTCCCGGTATTTTTGTAAGCGGACTAGCCACGTTTGCTTTTATTTTTTTTTGCTTCAGCTTATATGTTCTAACGCTGTGCGTTCAAACTATTTTGAACCAACACACGTACACAAATGTACAGGACTATTGTATGGAGACTGATTCTGAAGTGTATACATCGAATTGGATTCGTACAAACTTATTTCCGTCACAGTGGTCCTGATTGTGTTTTTTGACCCTGAGTGTCTGTCTAGCCTTTATTCGATATGGGAGATAATTTGACGTTTATATAAATAACTATTAGTCACAAACCAAGCGGCGCCCACCGTGTTTACATTTTGCTCGGCTGCAAGGCTGACTTATGCACAGGCCATTCTCTTTAATATTGAACAAATTCACATCCCTCGCAAACACTCAGGCAGTTAACCCTTGAAATTTCTCTCATTCGACTCTAGATGGTTACAGATTGGAATTGCAATCTTGGTGCCGTTATGTAATCGCTCTGTTCCCCCTCATTAGAGTCTAGCTGAGACTACCCCCTGGTACAATGATGTTTGCAAGACCAACAAGCCATTTCAGTCTCTTGCTTTCAAGATACAGGAATACAACAGCAGCTTGGGGACTATGCCGGATGCAAGACTGGAGTTTTCTTCTCCCTCCTACGAGGAAAGTTAAATGGATTGTCTCCAGAGACCGTGTAATTTGATGTCACCAGCCTCTGTAATGCAGTGTTTACATAATCGCTTTATTTATTGTGGGAATTGCTTCGTGTAATCCCAGACCTCAAAGTGCGATGGGTAATCTGTATAATTAGATCTCAGTCCTGTACTTATTTTGAACGATTTATATCATTGAAATTGCACAAGGTTAGGGTCACATTTAGTTTCTTGCCGAGTGAAGTAAATTGATTCTGTCTAGAGATTTAACCATAGGCGGTCTTCGAGTGTCGAGCAATAAATTAAAAATCTTGCACAACAGCAGGTGAAGATACGTTATGCCAAGTCTGTAGAAGCTAACTGAACTGTGATTATTCTTTGCAAAATAAAAGGCAACAGTAAGACATATTTTTTCAGAAGAAGATTTTCATCACTTGAAAGCAGAGACAGTTCAGATGAAACCTCTCTACCAGTTAGTTTAATCAGATTTTCTGTTTTTATTTAGCTTCAAAGCACATTTTAAAAAAAACTTGGCCAAAATTATTGTTTTGCTTTCACTGTTTGAGTAAGTTAAAGACTGCAGGAATAGAGGTTTGGCTATATCCCAACAATTCCAGTGATTACTTTTGTAATATATTTCATTTTGAATTGCTGCTGCCATTCCAGCAGTTTACTACAATTGAAATTCTAGAAAATAAGGAGACATGGTGGTGTAGTAGCAGTGTCATTTGACTGATAATCCAGAGGCCCAGACTAATTCTGTGGGAGAGATAATGGGAACTGCAGATGCTGGAGAATCCAAGATAACAAAATGTGGGGCTGGATGAACACAGCAGGCCAAGCAGCATCTTAGGAGCACAAAAGCTGACGTTTCTGGCCTTGACCCTTCATCAGAAAAAAAAGTGCTCTGTAGGAGCACTGGTTTTAATTCAATTCATTAACTTTGGAATTGAAAGCTAGTCTTAGTAATATTCAGCATGAAACCACCATTGAGTGTTACAAAAACCCGTCTAGTTCACCAATGCTCTTCTAAGAAAAAATCTATCATCCTAATCTGGCCTATGCCTACATGTGACTCCAGACCCATAGAAATGTGGAGACTCTTCTATTTGGTTCAAGGACGTTTAGGAAAATGCAACAAATACTGATCCTACCACCCACACTTGCATTTCATAAAATTTTTTTTTAAAAAGTCATGACTGAGATTAATGCTTCAGTTAAGCATGACGCTACAAATTGGCTGTGTTGCAACAACCCTGTTTATTCTGTGATTGAAGATCTAGCCTGGAGCTAAAGGACATGGCAACAGATTGTATATGTAATAACACCACACATAACATGGGGACCAGTTTGATCAGTCGGCTAGATGGGTTGTATCTGATTCAGCATAATATCAACAGTGTAGGTTTGATTCCTGTTCTGATTGAATTAGATTTAGTTCTTTCTTCCCCATCTTGTTGAGAGTGGAAGGGAATTGGAGGGTGCTGAGGGGAGGCAAAGGCCTAGTGGCATTATCTCAAGACTATTAGTCCAGATAACAAGGCGATGTTCTGGAGATCTGGGTTCAAATCCTGCTATGGCAGATGGTGAAATTTGAATTCAATAAAAAGCTGGAATTAAGAGTCTAATGATGATTGTGAAGCCATTGTTGGTTGTTGGGGGGGAAAAAAAACATCTTGGTTCCCTAGTGTCCTTTAAGGAAATTGCCTCTGGGCAGTTAGGGATGGGCAATAAATGCTGGTCTGGCCATCGATGCCCAGCGTCCCATGAGTGAATAAAAAATTGCCAAGTAAACAGCTCAGTTTGAAGCATTTGCAGACAATGTGCAAAGTTGCCAGGTGAGCAGAGTACACATGATGGTCCATAGTGTGTTTAAAACCCTTTTTATTTATAAACACATTCCTTGTGTCAACTCATTATGAATTCATATAAATGCAGCCACACAGATTTGCCTCTCCTAACTTCCTCGTATATGCTGCTGTAACCAACTATATAGCTTCTTCAGTCGTCAGCCTCTTTGCATGTTTTTCAAAAGTGAGAAGATATGAATTTAAAGTTGGAGTTGAATTATGCTTGCTTGCCATGATATTCAAGTTCCACCCTCATCTTGTAGTTTTGTAGACAATAATGCAATTAAACTGTTCACGTCGCCATTGTGAACCCCATAATGGTATTTTCGTTCTATAGTTTTTACTATTTTTCTGAAACCGTTGGTTCACACTGAGCTTGCATTCTAAAGGAACTGGTACTGTTCTGCAGTGGCTGTTTTTACTAGATTGGATGATGACGTCATGTGGAATTTGAGGCCATCTGCTGGGGGGAAGGAGATGGTAGTTGAGTGGACAGGTACAGGAGGTGGCTAGGGGCGTTGGGGTTTGCATGTAGTTGGTTGGAAATTTATGCTTTGGTTGTGTGCAATTTAGCAGTGATGTAAGTGAGAGGAAAATTTCAAGGATTGCATCAATAGTTTTCTCAATTCTCCCTGCTGTCTGTTAGGCCTCTTGGAGCCCTCTGCTTCACTAATGCCCTCTACATAGGGAGTTCTGCACTCTTTACTTGGACTGGCCTACCTGTGTCTCCAAACCCCCCATGTGGTGGTTGACTGCTATCTGATCTCTGAAATAGTTAAAACAAGCCACTCAATTCAAGCAAAATTAGGAATGGGCACCAAATACAGCCCTTGCCAGCAATACCCGCATCCTGTGAACGAATTCCGAAAGACTGATTTTACACCTTGACCTTCTAAACCAAGATTGTTTTCACTACTGTGCAGATCTACTCTTTTACTAACAGAGCCACCCACAATGCCCTGGAAAATACAGTTTTCAGCATTACCAGCACAGGAAGTATTTTCAGTGTGGTTATCCTTCCTATCCCTTGTAGAGTCAGTGGGACTCAGGGGCAAGGGTGAGATGGGTGGTGAAGGTCTTGAGGCTGGGTTGAGGAACAACCCGCAGGGCTGACCTTTGGGTTGTGGCAGGAGAGAGATAATGTGGAAGAGGGTCACTGGAGGAAAGTGCTCCCTCTTCTTGGCCAAGGTTGGAGCGGAGATACCTGCCACTTGAGTTGTTTGGACCCTTGTAATTCAACACTTGACAGTGCAGGAGCATAAATGTCTGCCTCATGTCTTTGCAATGACTGTTATAAACATACCCATTTACTTCTGTTGTGCTGTGAATTTTTATATAATGCTACACATGTGCTTGCATTCAAATAAAGGAACTTCAATTCTGTCTTTCTACCATTTTTCTCCGCAGTGACCTTGTTTTATGATGCATGTGTGTCCTGGTCACACTCTTTTTGATTTCTAGTCTTGCCATAGCTTTATAGCATGGTCTTAATTTTCCTCAAACAATTTTTCATATGGCTTTATCAAATGTTTTTTAGAAGTCCATATCAACAAAGCCATGCCAACTGCAGTCTTTAGCTCCTGCAATTTAGATTATCCAAATTCTGTCTCATTAGCCATTAAATATATTTTATAGCCTTGTTAAGGGACACAGATTTGATCCTCAGTGATTGTCATTGCATGGCAGTGGTTGTTTGCATTGAGGAAACCATATCATATAATCATAGAAGGTTTTTCCACAGAAAGAACCCACTTAGCCCATCTTGCCTGCACTAGCTGACATATGAAGCAGCCATTCAGATCTTCCTGTAGCCTACAGTTATGCTGCTCATGCTGAACAATACAACCAATTTTGGCGTCATTAACAAACTTTTTGATCATGACCCCACCATTTACACCTAAATAACACAAACCAGAGGATCTTGTTCTGAGCCCTGCAGAATCTCACTGGAAAGAGATTTCTAGTTGCAAACTAGCCAGCTAACCCCTTTTGTTTGCTGTGACTGAGCTAGTTTTGTAATTAGCTTGATAGTCTTCTGGATCCTGTTTGTTTGTTTAAAAAAAGACTACCTTTCAAATGGGATCTTGTCCAAAATCATAGTAACATTCATGTAGACCATATCAACTGCATTGCGTTCACCAATCCTCCTTGCTACTTTCTCAGAAGCTCAATTAAGGTAATTAGATCCAATCTTAGCTTTACATATCCATGCTGACTGTCCATAATTAATCTCCACTTTATGAAGTGACAGTTTATCCTGTCTCTCAGAATTACTGCAATAATTTGCTCACAACCAAAGTTACACTGACTGACCTGTAATTATTTGGTTTAAGCCTTCTCCTCTTTTTAAACAAAAGTACAATGTGAACAGTCCGCCAGTCCTTCAGCATCGCATTTGTGTTGAGTGAGTATTGGAAAATAATGGTCAGACTTGCTGCTATTTTTTCCCTCTGGCTCCTTATAATGGTCCAGACTACATTTCTTCTGACAGTGATGATATTTCCATTTTTAAAGATTCTAATTCCACTAATATACGTTTATGGCAGCAAATTGCCTGCACTGCTCTTTCTTAACTGTAATATCCGTATCATTCCCCTCTTTTATGAAGCAGATGTAATGTCTTTATAAAGAACCACAGCAACATCTTCTGCCTGTACACTTCATCTGCCAATTTCGACTGTCAGGGGACCGACTGATTACTTAGTTGTCATTGTATTCTTATTGTACTAAAAAACCATTTTTGGGTTCACCTTGATTTTCCTTGCCAATGTTTTTTCAAGCTGCCTCTTTGCTTTCCTGATTTTCTATGATTTTATCGGTCTATTTTCTACACTGTTGTTAGCTTTCTGTAGTATTGAATTGTCGCTGTCAGTCATCAATTTTCCTTTTCTACCCTAGTCTGCAAACTTGTGGACATCCAAAGAACTTTTAAATTTGGCCATACTACCCTTTGGTTTTGTGGAAGCATTGTTTTTTTGAACCTGTGCTTTGAGTGCTTCCCACTGCTGACACACTGATTTTGTCTTCAAGTAGTTGTTTTACATCTGCTTTTGCTAAATCACTTCACAACTTAACAAAATTGGGTTTTCCTCAATTTACAACTCTACTGCGTGCTTTATCTTTTTTTTCCAGAATAATGTTTAATATCAAAAATAACTCAATTATAATCACCACTGCCTTGCCTTCCATCTGAAAGCACCTCAATAATTTTGTTACCTCCGTTCTTTTCCCTCTCAAACTATCTAAATTAATAACAACATATTGGCCTATTTTTGAACTTTAGAGATATCCCAATAATCTAAAACCCTGCCTTCTGCACCACCTTTCCATTCACTTATCTCCTATCTTTGAGCTCATTTGTACACAACACAGAGTAATGTGGGGATGGCTACTTTTGAGGTTCCTCTCTTTAATTTTCTGCCTTGCTCCGCAAATTCTGATTGCAGGACCACATCTAGCATTCTACCTTTGTTGTTGGTCTAGTCTGTTACTTTTCTCCCTCTGAATGCTCTGCGGCTGCTCAGTGACATCCTTGACCCAGGCACCAGGTGTCATCTCACCATCCTGGAATTCTAAGTTGAATGAGTTGGGCGCTGCTCCTGAAAGAACCGAAGCGTTTCCAACCGGTCATCTGACATAATTGCTGTAATCCGGAACTGAACAAATAGCTTGAGAGACAAAAATGCTGAATTTGTTTATTGCATAGAACGTAGCTGTAAGAAACGCAAGAATCCAATAAACAAGACATTAAATGCAGTCTGGAATTAGCATTTTCCTTTTTAAAAACAAACATTCTAACACCGAGTGAAGGAAATGATCAACAAAAACACCCCACTCCAAGATATTCCACAACTTGGACATTGAAAGACCTATCTGCTGTTCTATTGAAATGCCAATTACTATGGCTCTTCCAATCTTCCTGTGCTATGAACTTGGCTTCAGCTGCACTACTAGTTTAACAAGCCTTATTGACAACCAATAAATTCATGAGTTGATTTACATTTACCTGACATCATTTTTCATAAATTACTTGTAGCAAATAAAAGAACAAAGCCCATGACGCTGTTATTGTTGGAGGTGTAAGTGTACTCTTGTGACTTGAAGATTCTGGGAACTGTTTGCCTCATTTAAGGAGAGGGCCCGCTGCCTTCAGATTTGGCTTGCTTGCCAGATCACAATCCTTGTGCTTTTTTCCTGCTTTAACTGAACAGGAAGCTAGTGGCTTGATCTTTCGCTGTCTCACAGCTGTCAATATCTCGGAATCGGAAATCTGAGCCTACCAATAAAACGAGCTATTGCCACCTAAATGAAAGTTTCTTGGCAACTAATTCATGTTGAACACAAATGAATAGGACCATTGCAACACACTATGTTGTGAATGTTTACAGGGATACTTTTAATAAATTACTAATTTTGCAAGCAATAGTGAATGCTATATCTGAATTCAAATCTGCACCCATGGCAAATGACCGTTCTGTTGATTTAGTCCACTACGTTTAACTTGATGTAATGTCTTATTACAGATTACGCAAAAATTTGTGCGTCCAAGTTGTGAAAAATCTTGGAGTGGGTTGTTTTTGTTGATCATTTTCTTCACTCGGCATTGAAATGTTTGTTTTTAACAAAAAGAAAAATGCTAATTCCAGAGTGCATTTAATGTCTTGTTTATTGGATTCTTGCATATCTTTCAGCTACGTTCTGTGCAATAAACAAATTGAGCATTTTTGTCTCAAGCTATTTGTTCAGTTCTGGATTACAGCAATTATGTCACATGACAGGTTGGAAACTCTGGTTCTTTCAGGAGCAGCGGCCCTCATTCAACTTAGAATGGTTCAGAACCTGAATATGTTTTCATTAAGGGTCTTGCATATCCAATTAATAATTTTCAATAAATACCTTGGCCCAAGTGATAGTTTGGCCTGTGTCCTCCCCTCTTATTTAAAAAAAAATTCTATCTAGCTATTGATTTAATGCATTTGTGAAAATTACAATCTTTGGCATCCCTTTACAGGACCTTGCCAGATTTCTTGAGCAATTTGTTCAACGATAAAAGAAGATCCATCTTGAGATAATGATTCCTGATTAGCTGCGTTATATCTGATGAAAATTTGAATTGTATCTTAGCTGAAGACAGGCCAGTAGTTTTCTCACTGTTGATTGAAAAGCAAAGTTTGTTACGGAGAGAGTTTGCATGTGGTCTTACCTGAGGCTTCTTGTGCCCAGCTCATCAGTCATTATGATCAGCAAATAGACTGTTAATTTAACTCGGCACTAATTTGTGCCATGTTTCTAAAAAAAAGTAAATAGTGTTTTCAAAGTCCATATTTGTGGGCGTGAGAGCTGCGGAAAAGTGGATTTGTTATAATGTTCCGAAGTGTAGCTAGGTCCGTTGCTTTAATGAACATAAGTTCCTAAAGGTGAAAAAGGTACAAATAGTGGTACTTGGTGAAAGTAAGCCAGGACATAATGGTAAGGATATTTTGTTAAACATTCTTATTTTGATGTTGTGAGAATGTATTATGCACAGTTAGAGGATACAAGATTTGCTTAACCTGTAAAACTCAGAAATTAAACAATCTGTTTGTAATCACAGGAAAATTTTTTTCATGCACACAAGAACATTAAAAAGTAGAAGCAGGGGTGGGCTATTTGGCCATTTAAAGTTGGCTCCACCATTCAGTAAGGTTCAAGATGATTATCTACTGTAACTCCATCTTCCTGTGTTATTCTTTTATCTCTCAATTCCCTTATTCATAGAATCAACTACTCAGAAGACTAAGAACTCACAGTTCTCTGTGGTAAAGAATTCCACAGGTTCACAGTCCTATCATTGAAGAAATGTATCTCAATCATTGTCCTAAGTGATCGTTATTCTGAAACCCAAACTAGTTCTAGACTGTGCAGCCAGGGGAAACACACATCCAGAGTATACCCTTTTAAGCCTTTTACATGTTACAAGAACAACAATTTTACTTACATCACACCTGTAATATGGTAAAACTGAGGTGCTTCACAGTAATACTATAAAACAAAATTAAATAAGTAACATTAATAAATATTAGGATAGATGTGGTCAGCACGGTGGCTCAGAGGTTAGCACTGCTGCCTTGCAGTGCCAGGAACCCAGGTTTGATTCCACCCCTGGGTGACTGTCTGTGGAGTTTGCACATCCTTCCCATGTATGCATGGGTTTCCTCCCACAGTCCAAAGATGTGCAGGCTAGATGGATTGGCTATGCTAAATTGCCCGTGTTGTTCAGGGATGTATAGATTAGGTGGGTTATAAGGGGATGGGCCTGCGTGAGATGCTCTGAGGGTCAGTGTGGACTTGTTGGGCCAAAAGGCCTGTTTCCATACAGTAGGGATTCTGTGATTATCAATGATGGTCAAAAAGGAGGAACAATTGCGAGACATAGGATGCAGGCAGCTGAAGTGTAGCCACTAGTAGTGGAGTAGCTGAAAACATACATGTGTAAGGCGCCAGAATGAGAGGAGCATAGATACTTTGGAGTGTTGTGGGATTATAGAACTCTACAAAGATACATAGACATGAGGCATTTAAGGGATTCAAGACTGGACAGACTGTGTATCTTTTTCTGTATTTTTATTATCCACTTGTGAGAAAAGAACTGTTTTAAAATGCAAGGATTACTGAAGGACTGTGCCCATTTTTGAAAGCAAATCACTGACACTAATTGTAGGGACTGTTTACACAGCTGCTGGTTCAAGTATTAGCAGGAGCTGGAGCTAAGGAGGTGAACACATGGCAATTCAGCAGCAACAAGTTGCTGAATAACTGGTAGCTAGTCCATGGGCCATTGATCCATCAATGTCACATGTTTTCTATCTGTTTACCAACTATGTGATTGGTTCTAAGGTAGTTGAATAGCTTGGGGCTGTGAACAAGATAACGAAAAGCTATCAGGCCACCAGTAGCTCAGGAGCTCTCTCTGTTCTCTTCAGTAAAAACAACTTGAAGCCTGAAAAAGAGTTTGTCTTCCCTTAAGCAACTGTTGAGAGCTGTGGGTTACATACTGGTTACAACTATTTTCAATACAGTATTTCATCACGCTAGTACTGAACTCAGGCAAACAATATCAGGACATCAGGAATCCCAAATCATTTCAACCTTGCAGGATAAGGAGGTGATAATAAAGGAGCTGACTGTGATAATGGTAATCTTAATGACATTAACAATTACAAAGACAATGTAATTAAAAGTAAACTAGTAGAAAACTAGAAACATGAGGAGCGATATAATATGAGATTCATGTGAATGTAACTTATCACATGATTGACATTAGTAAGAGAGATGTTAAATGAGTACCCTGCACCTGTTCCTGAACAACGATGAAGACGTTTCCCAAGTCAGGGTGAAATAGGAGGTAGTTGAGATATTGAATGAATTAAGAATTGATGAAGAGTTGGCCTTGGAGCCTGTGATACTTAGCTGTAAATGCCACACTTTTGACAAATGTAATTTTTTGTCTTTTGAGATACCTGGTCACCACACTGTTGTGTTCTTGCTGTACACCCCATGATAACTAGACATTCCCCCCGTCATAGAGTTTTGTCAGATTTCTCTTCACATTCTATGTTCATACACCAGTAACTCTTCTATTATCGTCAAAAGTTGTTTCTTCGCATGGTAACTTTTCAACATTGGCTCTGCTAGAATATATTTTAACTATCTCTGCAAACAGAGTCATCTGAACTTTGAGCAACCCTTATCAGATTTCCTCGTTGCACAAATTTGTGTTTTTATTTCCGTCAGTTGCCAGTGAAGTGTTGTTTATTGTGTTTGAATAAAATTACATTACTTCTACAAGAGTACGATCTTCTTCTTTTTCTGCTTGATCCGTTTCAGCCCTTAAATTACTTGTTTGCCCGGAATACAGACTATTCAATAGTTGTATCTCATCAGTCTGAGCCTAAAGAGGTATTTCAGATTTCTTTCAATTCCAGCAATGTTGACCAAAAGTTTGTGGCCTATTGTGACCTGAAATTTCAGTCACCTGATGTACTCTGTGACACTTTCACATGGCAATGTAACTGCAAGCACAGCTTTCCCTGTGGCTCATTAACTCTGTTCAGTTTCTGCCAGAGTCCTTTGATATTATGTTGCTGTTCCATCAGTATGCACTGAATAAGGATTGATAGTCCTGTGGACAATTTGTCTGCAGCTATGATTACGAACAAGCCCAGGTTGAAATGTTCTTTAACATCAGTAGAAAGTAACTTCTCTTTGAGAGCGTAAGAAAAAGAAGCAGGTATAGACCATTCAGCCCCTTACATCTGCCTCATAAATTAAACAAGATCAAGGCTGACCTGTCCCAGGCTCCACCCCTGTTTAGTATCTGCTCATCTTAGCTCACTGCTCCTCAGTATTTCGGTGGTCTATCTATCTCTTTAAGTTATTACGTTGATCTAGCTTGCTCAGCTCTCTGGTGTGGAGAATTCCAGATATTCACTATCCTCCAGGAGAAGAATATCTTGCACTCCCTTGTTCTGTAATTATGTCCCTGAGTTGGATTACTTGACCCCAGTCATGGAAGCATCTTCTCAAAATTTACTCTGTCAAGTGCCTCAGAATCTTATACGTTTCAAAAAGATTGCCCAAACTGTCATGAATAAAGGCCTAACGTTTTTGATAAGTCAATGCCTTCATCCCAGGAATCAGCTGAATGAGTCTCTTTCAAACTACCTGGAGTGCCAGTACATCCTCTCTTACTGTAATGGGGACCACTGTATACAAAACTGCAGGTGCAGTCTCATCAACACCCTGTACTACTGAAACAAGACTTCCTCGTTTTTAAATTCTAACCCTTGTGGATTTGGAAGGAACTGTCTCAGGAGCCTTTTGGAATTTCTGCAGTTCATCTACTAGATAGCACACATTGCTACTACTGAATTTGGGTGTTGGAGGGACCAAATGTTTGTGAATGTGCCATTCAAATGAACTGCATTGCCCTTGATGGTGTCAAGTTTCTGTAGTGTTGCTGAAGCTGCACTCATCCTGGCAAGTGGGGTGTATTCCATTACACTCCTGACTGTGCCTCGTAGATGGTGGACTGGCTTTAGGAATTTAGAAGGTAAATTACTTGCTGTTGGATTCCTAACCTCTATCTGTAGCTGCAGTATTTATATGGCTAGTTTCTAGTGAGTTTCTGTTGAGTTCCCAATCTTGGTCATCTTGTAACCATGTCTCTGTGATAGCTGTCAAGTCAAATCATATTTATTCATTTTTATTTTTGGCATCAACTCCTCCACCTTGTGACAAACACTGCATGAATTCAGAGAAAGAGCCTTTCAGAAGCTGCAGTCCCTTCCTGTCTCCAATACCATTGCTATTTTCTTTCTAAAGCCTGTCTTATGAGTTGGGTGAGTCTGGTTCAGTTAGGGATAAACATTCTCATTGATTTGCTTTGTCTGATAAGCAATGCATATTATTTACACACTTTGCTGGAAATTCATTGGCTGTAGTCTTTTTCAGATCCAGCATGATTCTCTGTGTCTTCAAAATGTGATCATCATTTTTGAGAATAGTCATTTCTCATTTAGTACAAGGACTGCATTCTGTAGTACTTTAAACATATCCAGAATTCTAGCATTGACTTTTGATAAATCTTGGGTGAAGAGGATGTTCATGTCTCAAATGTTGGAGAGTTTAAGCAGTCCTGCTCAAATGGTTCGTTAAATGTAGGTAGCAATTTTGACACTTAGTCTAAAGCTATCTGCTAGAACCTACAGTTGGCATTCAGGTTTGTGAAAAACACACTTGTGGCCAATTTTGTCAAACAGTTGTTGACAGACAAAATATTATGGATTTTCCTCCGAATTCTTTTCTTTAATTGAGTGAGATCAGTGCACATTCTTGCTTAACCAGCAGTTTTGGGAGCAGTTACTTTTCCCTGAACAGCATTGTGTTTGTTCACTTGCTGCCATTCTAACCCCACTTTCGTTCATGCTGTCCGATATGTTTTAAAGGGTAGCGAGCGTACAAGCAGATGGGTTTAGCATCTTTTTGCAGTATGATGCAGTAATCTTGATTCAACTTGTCTAAATCTTTGAATCGCTTTGGACATTGCTGCTGAAATTCTCCACGAATTAATTGTGGAATAATGTGTTCAGCTTTTCCAAGAGACCTAGACAAATACACGCACTTCTGATCAACAGTAATGTATACTGATTAGACAGTATATAAACAATTACATCATCTGCGACTAAGTTTCATGATAGTTTTGCTGAAATGCCTGAGTATCAGTGCCTCCTGGATCTTGGCTTTTCTTACCTAGTCTGGCTGTCAGACTTCAGTCCTGAAAACTGCCTAGCTGTATTAAAACAGCTGCTGTGATGTTGAATTTAGTGCTTCTTAACATCAACCTGATGCTTCAGTATCTGATCTAACTCCTTTCATGTCCCCAAGGAAAGTTGTTTTGAACATTTTTTTCAGTATCACTGTAACCACTTGAACTTTTTCTTTGTAACATGACTTCCATTTTCATTTTGCAGGATCTTTTCTTTGATATTGAGGTGATGAAGGTCCAGTTAACTTATGATATTATGGCCCAATGGCCTAGTGGTGTTATTGCTGGACTGTTAATCCAGAGACCAAGGGACCTGGGTTTGAAACTGCAAATGTAATTTGAATTAAATAAAACTATGGCATTAGGAGTCTAATGATGACCATGAATCCTTTATTGATTGTCAGAAGGACCTTTCTGGTTCACTCATACCCTTAAGGGAAGGAACCTGCCATCATTACCTCATCTGGCCTACATGTGACTCCAGACCCACAGCAATGTGGTTGACTCTTATATGCTGGCCTAGCTAGTGACAGTCTTGTCCTATGAATGAATGAAACAAAGTAAAAATAAACTGGCCACGTTTTATGGCAATCAACTCCTCTTGCTTGATATTGAATATACTTGTGATTGTGCTTGAGCTTTGTCATGTGCACCCTAACATTGCCAATGATGTTGATTCCTGCTGTTTTGACATTTTACTTGGAGAGAGATAGTGGTGATGCTATGACTGTCAGAAGAATCCCTGCTGTTTACTTTCAGCAATAATTGATATTGGGCCCTGATTTCTGCCTGTACAACAAATTGGATTTCCTGTTCCAACAGTGATTCCCCTTTGGAATGAAGGAAGTCTGTTATCTTCTGGTCCCTTACAGTGACTACTGTATGGTCTGTAACAAATTCATCCTTCAAAATTTCGTATCAGTGCCATTCTGCTAGATGATACATCCGTTTTGGCTCCTATTAATTCTCCCAAATGCTGAGACTGCTGGTTCCATTTTTCTCATTCTCCCACTCAATTTCCTTTTGGGGCCAAAGTATGGATTGAATGTTTTAATCTCTATTATACTTGTAATGCTTTCTTCCATGCTTTGTTTAACCGGAACATCAGCTGTTGGGCCTGCAACATATAATAACTTGATGACTTGATGTGACTGCACCTTCAAGTATAGGTCTACATTTGTTGTGTAATATCAATATTTCTGGTTCCAACGTTCCCATTTCTGGTCTCCTGGGCCTTCAACATTATCATTATAGTTGAGTAATGGCAAGGTCTCTACCAAAATGGTCATCCCTTTGAACTATTACATCTAATTGACCTGAGTGAATACTTGGGATTTTCTTTTTTTTTCTTTTGAATGTTTGCTGATTCTGTGTTTTACTCTCCAGAGGATTGTCAGTTTGTGGCCAAGGTTTGAAGCCTTCTGAGGTCTTGACCTTCCTTTGGAGTCTTCCTTTTTTTTTACTCAGTTCTTTGTCTGAGTTCCTCTGAAATCCAACCCTGTACTGCCATCGGAGTCTTCCTCCTTTCAGCTGTGTCCTTTTAGACTCTGTTTTAACTTCAGATCCTGGCTCTTGAGGTTTTTTCCCTGAGCTGTTGGTTGGCTTTATCTCATTCTCTAAGCTTAATACTGTTCCCAGTATGTTGAGATACTGCATTGGAATATATCTCTGAGCTGTGGATGTCTGTAATATGCTGCCCCCTGAGGCTGCTTGCTCCTTATCTCTCAATTAGAGTCTTCAATTCCTTTTTACGTTGTAATGCTCCTTTATTAACATCTGTATACATGTTTTAAAATACTGCTCGCTCGTGTAGTGTCTAAGATCTCTCTTGTTCTGGAATGCTATATTTGGTTTCGATAATCTTATTTAAGGAATGATACAGCTCCATTGCAGATAGTTCAGAGGAGGTTTATTAGATTGACGCAGTACATTGTTCTGCTACACTTCTGTCTGTCAGTCTTCAATTCCAGTTTACTTCGGCCAGATCTATTTTACCATTTTGAACTAGATCCTTCCCCTGTTGAATATTTTTACATTAGATTTACTCATTTTATTCCCCAGAATCTGACCTGGCAATACTTTGTTTTATTCATTAGTCTAGAAGCTTGCTGACCTAGAAAGTTTTCCTGAATACATCTCATTAAACTGCCCCCACTTTTTGTTCTTCACACTATTACTTTCCCAATTTATCTTAGGATAAGGAAAGTCCCCATTATAACTAATCTGTAATTGGATCAACTCTGTAATTTATTTGCAAATTTGTTACTCTATATCCTCCTCACTGTTTGACCTCTAGAATATAATTCTTTGACTAGTAATACCTCTATTATTTCCTTGTTCTTAACAACTAAATGCCCTCTCTGTCCCCAAAAAGTGTCCTCTGCTTCCAGAACTGTGAAGTTCTCTTTTGGACTGCCAACACTCCACCTTTTCTATTTTCCCTGAACACTCTGATCCCATATTTGCCCCCTGTCTTTTCCATTTGTTAGCTAAGTCTCCATCATCACCACAATGTGTTTGCACACGACTAGTTGAGCTTGCAGTCCACCAACCTTACTTACCCATATGCACTTCTTTCATTGATCTGGTGATGCTATCAAAATACTGTCCTGTTTCCTACACTAGTGTTAGCACCCTCCCACAACTGTTTGAGCTCCTTGTTTTTTTTCCCCCTGATTCTCTCCTATTTCCCATGCTCTTGCCAAGTTAGTGTAAACCTTCTGCAATAACAGAAGCAAATCGACCTTCGCTGTTAGTCCTGGCTTGGTTTAGATGCAGCCCAACCTGAACAGAGCGTATACCTTCCCTGAATTGGTCCCAGTGTGTCACAAAAAACTGAAGTCCTTCCTATTGCACCCCCCTCTTTAGACTCATTAACCTGCTCTGCCTATCCATTTCAGTATATACTACCACATAGCTTAAAATCTTCAGGTTACAATCTTTGGAGATTATACTTGTCCGTTTCTTTCATAGTTCCCAAATATGTGCTTTCAGGGCCTCATCCTGCTCTCTCCCAATTCTATTGGTACCAGTTAAAACCATGACTTTTGGGCAGTACATGTTGCTTTCATCCAAGTCATCTGCAGCCATTCAGGAATACTCTGGCAAAAAGACAGCATACCATCTTAGATTCATGTCTGTGTTTCCTGAAGTACACGTCTATTTTGCTAACCTCTGTCTCCGATCACTACTACTTTCATTGTCTTCCTCCTATTCCCTATACTCGTGGTGCCTTGTATTTGGTGTAGCTGCACTTCCCTGAGGAATTATCACTCTCACCAGCACAAACAGCTTGTTGTGGGGTGAGATAAATTGGGATGAATTCCTGAAGTGCCTGATGGCTTCCCATTCCCTTTCTCTGTTTCAGTTTAAGAACTGAGGGATGACATTATCTGTTAAAATGTTATCCACAGAACTTCCATCCTGATGGTGGTCCATAGTGATGCTTGCTGCTGTTCAAGCTCCAAAACCCAGAGCTCAAGCTGCTGCAGCTAACAGCACTCACTGTACATGTGATCATTACTGAGGACTTAGTCCCAGGACTAAGCTGCTGTGTTGTATCTATCATAAACTATTAAGCTTATGACAGGATTCTCCAGTCAGCTGTTTCCATTGTGATCAGAGATCATGGGAACTGCAGATGCTGGAGAATCCGAGATAACAAAGTGTGGAGCTGGATGTACACAGCAGGCCAAGCAGCATCTTAGGATCGCAAAAGCTAACGTTTCGGGAAGGGTCTAGGCCCGAAACGTTAGCTTTTGTGCTCCTAAGATGTTGCTTGGCCTGCTGTGTTCATCCAGCTCCACGCTTTGTTATCTTAGCTGTTACCATTGTAGTTGTTTATTTTACAGAAAAGTTAACTGAAATGTTTTTACCTAACTCATCTTTTCTAAATATGTCATACTTTAACTTACAGAAAAAAACAAAACTCTTTCGTGTTATTATCCCTTGTTATCTAATTTTAACATTGTCCACTAGACCTCATTAATGAATTGAACACTGTTTGGAATTATATGGAAAATTATAAGATTGATTTTAGTTTTAAAATTTTATACTAAATTGTCTATCCAATCTCAGTTTGCAGTTGATTAAATTTAGATTATCTTGGAAGTTCATACCATGCAGTACCCTGGCTTGTGTAATATTTTCACAGTTTTGTCATCTTGCAGTGTGGTTCAGATTTGCTGATCAAAGCCAGGCTTCCTTTATGCTGTCCTATTCTGACCCTGCCTTGTCTTACGTAATTCTCCCTTGGGTTAGGGGACTGAAACTGTTAATTGTCAGGGTTACGTTGCCTGTAAAAAATGTATCCTGCAGACTTATCCAAAGAAGTTAGCTTTGGTGGAAGGCGAGGTTAAGTCCATGATGGACGGCGATGTAATTGAACCTAGTCAAAGTAACTGAAGTTTACCTATTGTGATGTTGCTGAAACCAGGTGGCGCACAAAGATTTTTTATTCATTATGACAAAGTCAGTGTGGTAACATGAGTGGTTTGTTTCTTGTATCATGACGACCGGATCTCAATGAAAGAATTGGAATGTATGATTTGTCATCATAATTCCATTGCTAAAAAAGATAATAGCAAGTTCTGTCTGAAAGAAACACAGAAAATCAGCTTTTGTAACACAGGATGGACTTTATCAATGTAAAGCCATACCATTTGGAATGAAACATGTACGAGTAACTTTCCAACATTTAATCAACAAAATGATTGAAGGATTGTGTAACGTGTTGTTTGTATTGAAGAATTGGTAGCATTCAGCTAAACTTGAGAATAACATTTATACTACTTGAATGAACTGTTGATCATCTATAAAGGACCAACTTGTTCATAAATCTAACTAGAAGTGAACTTTCCAAAGTAAAAATGATTTGTTTGGGCCACATGTTGAGCCAAGGTCAAGTGACAGCTAGAGAAACAAAAATAAAGACCGTTGTAGATTTTCCCTTGCCGAAGACACAGATATGTTGGCATTTTATTTGGACTGTATCTGTTCCAAACTGTAATTGCTTCTTTGATAAAATAGTTGAAAAAAGGTAAGAAGTGTGAATGGACAAAGCTTTACATAAATTTGCAATTGTAGTCTTGTTTCATTATGTTTCAGTGACTAACCTTAAGTATCTAAACAAAATATGAAGCATATGATCTATCAAGCCAGTTTTCATACTGGGATCTAACTTGTTCAGTTGGGATCAGCTGTGATCTTAGCAATGTTATGAAGAGACTGTTACTGATATAAGACTTGATTGAAGTCAGGAGAAAAATAGCTTTATGTTTCACTTCAAGAATAAATTTATTCCAAGTAAAAATGATGTTTTGGATTGTTCCTTTACCACCTGGTTATCAGGAGTATAGCTAAATTGTACATATAACTCCATGTGTGGGCTCACTAAGCCTTCTACCATTGCAGTAAGACTTTTCTGTAGTCTCCAATTCTAATCCTTGTTACAAAAGCTGACATACCGTTTACAATCCCAGTCCATTTTGTACTGCATATAAATTTTCCATGATTTGCATACAAGAACACCCAGGTATTTCTGAATACCGTTATTTCCCAGTCTCTCTGCATTTCAAAATAGCATCTGCTTTTCTATGTTTCCTACTACTATATAACTTGCCGTTTACTTGTGCTTTATTTGATCTGTGATGGCCTCTCTTATTTGCTTTATCTATCTGTATCCATTTGTGATTTGTTGTATGTCCTAACAACAGATACTCTCATCCTACTGTGTGTTGTGAGAAAACTGGGATACATAGCACTTTGTTCCTTCATCCTAAGTCATTGATGCAGATTGTACATCACCAACTCAAACAGTCTTCCGTGCTGGGCCCAATGCTTATTGTCTACCTTAGCAAAAATCCATTAATTCCTGCTCCCAGCTGTATTTTCTGCTCCTGGTATTTTAGTTCTGCTTAAACTGTTTCTAGATCTTGATATTTGTATTTAAGGTTCTTTTTTCTTTCTACTGTCTTCACCTCATACTACACGACTGAGATGCTCCCTTCTTTTCAATTTTACCTGTCTTCTAAAAGTCGAGTATCCTCGAATATTTAGCTGTTGACTTGTCAGTTTGTAATTGTCTGTTTAATTATCTTTAATCAAAAATTAATTTATGTTTCTTTATTTTGTTTCATTGTGAATGTGTCAAGCTTTCAGAGTGTTTTATAGTTTTACTATTTTCTAACCTATATCACAAATTCCAATTATCATTGTTCAGCTTGGCTGTCCCTTTCTGACCCCACTCTGCTTTGTTCTCAAGTACTTGTGTACATTGATAGAAGGATGAGCTGACACAGCTAATGTGGCGTTAAATCTCCTCCTCTTTGTGCGAGGTGGTTATGAAATGGTCAACATTCCCCAGCCTCCATCCTTCAACAAATGTGAGAGGTGGAATATTGGCTGACCAATTCTCGGTCCTTTTTTGCAGCATTCAGGGACAGGCCTTGTCTGTTGTGCGCAAAATTGTAGCAATCAAGGGAGGCAAGCCGATAAGGTGCAGCATGAGCACACTGTCATCTGCAAACTGTCAGTTATATGTATCTATCTATTGAGGTCAGTTTCTTGTTTGTATGGAGGCAACTGAGGTCAGACAGTCTTCTGTCCAGGTGATACTTAACATTGTCAGCATAGGACATCTGATCTTTTGATGTGAATAGTTACTGTGAAATAGGTTGTAAATAGTATGGAGTCTATTGTACAGCATCCTTGACACCGTCTGGGTTTTGAAGACACCTGTTTCAGATCTCCTCATGGTAGTTAATATTATACAATTCTGCAGGTGCTTCATGATGGTAACTAACTTCTTTGGACATCCACATCTTTAAGACACCACACAGCCTTGCTATAGATATATTTTAATCAACTTGTTGGAGTACACCTCTGGGGCAAATGGGACTTAAGCCAACACCTTCTATCCCAGAGCTAGGAACACTGACACAGAATTACAACAGCTATTCAATAGCCTTGCTATATACACTGATTTGGACAATATATTGAAGCAATCTGGATGTTGATGTTAAAACTTTTGACGGTTTCTTAGCTTTTTTGAAGAAAGACCAAGACACAAGCTCCTATGGAACGTCTAAAGCAGCAGTGTGCCTCAGGGAGGATTCCTCATCCACAGGAAGTAGGCGGTTCAGGAGAGTGCTTGTTAGGATTCTTTCTGGCATAGATGAGAGAAAAATAACTTCATAGTTTCCACAGTGTAATTTATCTTACTAAATGAAACTAGTTAGAATTATCATATTCCTGAAATCTCAGTGAAGGGGGACATGTCCTTTTCCCTCCCAAATGTGTAGGATGAATGCATGGAATCCTGATTCAAGTAAACATCTGGTTTCGTAGATCTCAGCTGGAATATTATTGGGGGATGCACAGTTTGCTGTTTTTCATCTGTTTGACTACATATTGCAGCTGTATCCTCAATGCCCTTCACCAGCGGATTCTACCACAGTAGCAATCGCTATAGGTTCATGGCCAAGGAGTTACTCAGTGAAAACTTTCCTACGTTGATGGATGAGATTGTCCTCTTTAAGAAGAGGAATGACATACTGTGAGTGAAAAGGATTTGACCACTTGACCATGGTTTTTTTTAGAAAGCTTCAGATGTCATGATGGTCAGCATATCATTGAATGTCTTGGACGACTTCTCTTCCTTATCACATGTCCTTTGTCTCCTGTGTATCAGTATCATTTGCCTGTAGGAGCTGTCCTTGAGCTGTTCACTGCTGCCTTCTTAGGCAGACCTCAAGTTGTTCTGCCAGGCAAGGAAGGCTGCTTGTTTTAATACATTTGAGAATAATTTTCCTCAGGCCAGCCCCAATGATAACTGTGTTCAAACCCAGTCTAGGCACAGGCAGAGAGTACAAGCTGACTTTATTTGATCCCACTGTTCTGTGAAATGGTGCTGGATGTGTTCAGGTTTTTAATATTGGCTGTGAACTGCACTTGGAATTCCTGTCTTTGGACTGTCTGATTTCACAGGCTGAGACATTGATCTTCTTGGGATTTTAGGCCTTGTATTGTCTTGGTGCTGGATGGATGTTGCTCACTGATCGAACGTGTCGGTGATAGCATATTAGTCCCCTAAGGATTGAGGCTTGTAGTCAAAACTTAGACTTTGACACCAACAACATATATCCTAATAATACCACAGGTACAGTTCCCAGTTTCCACAGTGGAGTCTTGATGTGTTATCAAGGATCTTTGCATTTACATAGTGCCTTTCACAACGTCAGGTCATCCCAAATTGTTTTACAGCCTGTTAAGTACTACTTACGTGTGGTAGCTGTTGTCATTTAGGAAACATGATAGCCAGTGTACAGGCAGTGATCTGTCACAAACATCAATGTGATAACTACCAGATTATCAATTTTATTGTTCGTGGCTAAGGGGTAAACATTGACAGGTCATTAGGAAGAATTCTATTATTCTTTGAAAAAAGCCAATGGATATTTCACAACTTCCTGAATGGGTAGACAGAGCTGAGGTGACATGTCTCACCTGAAGGAGGGTATCTCCATCTGTGCTTCACTAGAGTGTGAGCCTAGATCTTTCACTCAATTTTGTGAAATAGATCATTCGTTTTTATTTTGTCGTAATTAACAAAAAAACAGAGTTCCTTCAGTATATCCTGTTTTTCTCAGCTGATGAGTCATTCAAGTCTTGACAATCTGAAACCAGCAGCATGACAACACCAAATTAACTTAAATTGTGTTGGAGGGAAAAGGCTAACATTGCTCTGACAATGATGCTAATGCAGTGGCTCAGGCAAGATCAATTTCTCATGTCAATAATTTGAGTCATGTATTATGCCGTACCAATCACGCTTAACTGTGATTAATGAGATTGTAGCTTTTTATTAAAAGCATATGTATTTTGTGCATAATGGGTTTTAAAACAAAAGCAGATAATGCTAAGACCTGATTGCCAGCTGAATTCTGAAATTGCTTCATTGTAACATGAGTTGAACACATTAACGTTTTAGTGTATTCTTGTCCTGTATAGTTAGGAGCTTCTGATACTTCATGATGCACAAGGCAGACAGAGCACTTTTTATGTTTGTTCCTGTAGCCAGCTTTTCCTGGAGCCTTTGACCAAAGACTACAGCTTGAGGGCTACTGCTGCCTGTCAAGCATGGCTGACCAGGAGACGACTTCTTTACTGTCTGCCATGGGGGTACTGGAAGAATTTCCAGGTTGATAATCAACCTGTTTGGCATGTTAAGAATGTACCCCAGGTCATCAAGTCACAAAGTGGAACTCAAACCCACATCTTCTGACTCTGAGGCAGGCATGATACCCAAGACCACCACGCATTAGCTGAAAAGTTGCACGAGTGTCTGTACGACACATTCCAGAAGATGTCAAACTGCTGTTGTTGGCTGTTCTTTCATGTTGTGATAAGTGTTATTTACATTTCATAAGGGATTTCTGGTAGAAGTCGGGCATTAATGAATTTCAGCAGTTGTTCCAAATGAAGGCATGCAACTGGCCAATCAGTTGCCTGTTTCTGGTCTCCTTTCCTTTTTGTCTGGAGTAACGATGTTACATTGGTTTTTTTTCAAACCTCTAGGACCTTTCCAGGATCTAAGGATTGCTGGAAGATTACTGCTAGTGCATCCACAATCTCTGTAGCTACGTTCTTGGATATCTTAGGATGCATCCCATCAGGTCCAAGGGACCTATCAGCCTTGAGCCATCCCCACCCCTTCTCCAATGATAGTTACTGTATTTATTTCCTCATCCTCTTTTGCTCCTTCATTACTTCATACTCTTTAAATGCTATTAGTTCATTTACCGTGAAGGCTGATGTAAAGCATTTGTTCAACTCCTCTGCCATTTCCTCATTTCCCCATTATTGTTTTCCCCAACCTTATTCTCTAAGTGGGAAATGTTCACTTTGATCTCTCTTTCTTTCTTTTTATAGGTTTAAAGAAACTCTTCTATCTGATTTGATATTACTTACAAGTTTATCCGCAAAGTTTATTTTCCCCTCCTTTTATTAGTTTTTCTTCATCTTTAGTTTTTTTTTCAAATTCCCAGTCCTCTCATTTAACATCAATGGTTGCTACATTGTATAACTTTCCTTTCAATTCAACATCATCCTTAACTTCCCTGGCTAACCGTGGTTGTCTTTTGGCCTCTTCCTAGAATCCTCCAATCATGTATCTCTTTGTGAGTTGTGAACTATTGTTCCTCAATTATCTTTGCGGCTGAGTTCCTTTCCTAGTCCACTCCGGCTACCTTTGCCCCCATTCCTTTGTAATTTAAGTTTGGCACAGTTGTTCTGGTCTGAAACTGCTAAATTCTAACCTTGCATGGTCCTTTGGACTGAGATTGAAGTATATGCTGCTTTGGCCTCACTGGATTCTATTTCTGTTGCATTCAAAAAATACAATTTTATTTACACAGTACGCATCACTACAGTCTAATACACCCAGTCTTCTCCTCCAATCTCCCATTCTTCTCATTTTGTTTCTCTGTGTTTAGCCTCTATGTCAAGATTACATCATCAGTTACATTTGCATTTACCTATCTGGTTATCGGGTTCTACGTCTGAATATTTATCCACAGAGCTATCCCAGATTGAATATTACAAATTTAAACTCCACTCTTTGGACAGTAGTGAAAGTACTATGATCAGCTTTGGCTCTGAGTAAATGAATTCATAAAAATCCATAAATGGTACCTACAGGTCAGGAAAGCGAAGATGTGTGAGAGAGTGCAAATGTGCAGGGTGGGTTGTGGAGGAAAGTGGTGGCCTCAGACCAAGACAGGTTTAGAGAATCTTGCAAGTGGAATATATGTGGGTGAACTACATAAGGAATGATAATCAAGAAAGGATAAGTGCTTTTGAGAGCAGTAAATAAGAGAAAAGTACAGTAATTTAAAATTGTCTCATTTGAAAGTACAGAAAAGTACAGATCGACTTATCTTGGTTATAAATCATTACAATTGCATTTTAATTATTGTGTTTGTCCATCTTTCCCATATTTCAGGCAAAGCCTATTTATGGGGGCTGGTTATTGCTGGCTCCTGAAGGAACTGACTTTGAAAATCCAGTGCAACGATCAAGGGTAAGTTGAAGATTTCTTTGCTTTTTGCAGGGTTTTGGTCAGTTAATTAACAGCTGTTGTTAAGAATTAAACTTTTTACTGTGTCTTTGCTATGTTTCAAATATCTGAGTATTGCTGGAATATTGCTGCTATTAACAGATGATTATAGGCATATTTGCAGAGTCAGTCTGTCACATGGTGGTCCTGTTGTGTGTAGAAATCTGAAATGAATACAAGAATGCCAGGCCTGGCAGGATCTGTGAAGACAGAAGCAGAGTTAATGTTTTGAGTCCATTTATGACTCTTCTTTAGAACTGTTGTATTCATGATGGGGCCCACTCTCTTGTGACATCCTTTGTAAGAATGAGACCCACCTCCACAAAGCTTGTGGGGAATGTGAGAGAATCTCCACCCGCCCCCCCCAAAAAAAAAATCATGAAACTTGGAGTCTTTCCTAGGAAGAAATGATGTCAATATTGACAAGTTACAAATCAGGAGTCATTCTATTTTCATAGACTGATAGCTGTCTCATTTATAAAGATTGATTTATGCATGTCACCTGCATGAGTATTGTGTTATGTCAGTGTTTTGTCTTTCTGTGATGATGCTCAGAAACATTGGTAGACTGAGTGGGTATGGGGTATCACCCTGGATTAAAAATCAAACTGTAGAGTATGAAAGCAGAAATCATACCAATGCATTCTGAAGCACACAAGCTGCCCTCTCGAAAAGAAAATGAGAATGTCCAGAGATAAGCTATGTGGTAGACCATAAGATCTGGTAGTCTGCCAATTTTCTAAGCCATAACTATAAAGTAGGGTGTGGGACCTCCTTGTCTTATGCCACAGAGGGATTGTGAGCTAGAGATATTAATGTTTATTGATATCATAACACAGGGTTAAAACAATGAGATTTGGCTTTGTTACGTTTCACATGTCACAAGGAAATATGTGTGAGATACATTTTGAGTTGAGGCAGACACACCTCTAAAATATATACAGTTGGTTCCGCTATAACGCGTGCTCTGGCAGCATGAATTGACTATGACGTGACTGACTAACAGGGGAACACACTTTCTAAAACGCAAACTTTTTGGCTATAACCTGTTTCCACCAGTGAGTGGAGAAGTATGCGCCAGCATCACGTGATTGTTTCATGGGCTTTGTTCTGAATATGCACAATGTTAGCGTCAAAAGAGTCTCCTTGCTGGCCTCAGATGAATGCAGTTGAAATTATCGTGGAGGCTTGGGGTAATGTCAGTAAGGATTGCTTGCATGCAGTTTGGAAGGGGCTTTTCCCAGATTATTTTTTCCAAGATTTGATCCGTCAGAGGAGGTCCCAAGAATCAGAACACTATGTCGATCTTGCAAAGCAATTTGGATTTGAAGAAGTGGTGAGTGAGGGGTGCTGAAGAGTTGCTTGAATCCTGTCGTGAAGACCTCTCTACAGCTGATCGACAACTCCTTGTCACTGAGGGAAAAGTGAAGCTAGAGATGAAGTAGTAGTCCAGGATGCAGCACCATGACAGCTTTCCATTTCTGTCTTGTATCTTGAGGGAAATTGACAAGCAGTTGCAGCTCTTAGAGGACAATGATTACAATGCAGAATGCAGCAGGCTAGCTGTTTGTGGAATAATTATTTGGCACCCCATAAACAACTTCTTCATGAAAGAAGAATAAGGGCAAAGCAGCAAAAACTGGATGTATTTTTAAAGCGAACCCCCAAGAAACAGTCAGAAGACAGTGAACTGCCACTATCCACTTTTGATCAACTACTTTTCTCCATAACCCTGCAACCACGACTGTACCTGAAGGTGATGCCAATGATATAGAACCTCAGTTCCTGCATGAACAACAGAGCAACCTCAATACCACCTCCCCCCATTAAGACATCCTGACATTTTTTCAAGGTAAGGTGTTTGAATTTACTTTTATTCCATTACTAGATATGAATTAAACATTTATTCAAACTGTGCTATCCTTCGTTCTAGGCCTTTGAGTGTGTTTTGAGTGACTTTTCTTTTTTGGTGGTCTGCCCCAACCCTACTTTTTCCATAGGTCCTATTATTTCTACAGTGCGATTTTCTACAGTGCAGTGTTGCGCAGGAACGCAACTATCGCATTATAGCGGAACTGACAGTAGTGCCAAATCACTTTGGGTATTACATGTTGATGGTGTAGTAGGATCTCCGAATACTGGAGACAGAAGATTTGGAGTTCAGTAGCAGTGAAAGATGATCTTTTGTAGGGTACTGGAAAGGAGCATGCAGAGAGGTAAGATTGTTGAAATTGATAAATTGGAAAGAAGCTTCTGGAGTTTGCCAGCACTGATGAGGAAGGAAGTCCTGGCATTTAGTCATGTGGAGAGATGAAAATTTTAAAATTATTGCGTGTCTCGATATTTATTTTTCTGCAGGTAATTGTTTTTGGAATTAATGTGTAATATATGCCAGCTATTAGTTAACAGTTTTCCCCTGATTTCTGCACCTAGCTCTTCTCTCCGGGAAATACAGATGCAAACTACTCATTTAAAATCTCGGCTCAAATTTTCTCTGTCTCTCCCTGCCTGTCTGATGGTCAATATTACACTCCAGCGAAATGCTTGTCATCTTTATGCCTTCAAATTACACCCATATGGCCTCATTTGAGGAGCCTTCCAGGATATCATCTGAGTTATGAGATGGTTTTGAATCTTAACAGAAAAGAAATTTCTTAAACAAAAGTAAAAACCTGTGGAAACTGGAAATTTGAAATAAATAGGGAAAGTGCCAACCAGGCCTGTTGACATCTGTGGAAAGAGAAACAGAGTTGAAGTTCTGAGTCCGATATGACTGTTCTTCAACAGAAATTTCAAACATTTGTCTTTCAGACTTTTTAAATCATGCTTCTAGCTTAAGTCAAACAATTTTAACTGAGATAAATAAATCCATATTTTGTACCAAGAATTGTTTTTGATTTTCTGCCATTCCTTATCCTCCAGTACATGACTTGATTATGAGCTGGATGATTATAATAACAGCTCAGTGTACATTCTGACCTTATTTCAACTGGCTGCTAGAACAACCTATGCTGTCAGTGCATCTTATCTAGACCCCTGATCTTGGACATCAGGGCATTGTGCTTAATATGCACACACATTATCTTGGAGATAGATTACACTTTTTGATATTAATCATTATGCTTCTGCATCTGAAACAGCTGTCTCCATCATGATTAGCAAAGCAAAATTATTGAATTAACTAGGTCTGCATCAGTTGGTCATGGAAACATCTCGAAGGAGATACGTACTTGTTTTCATTATCACCAATCTACGTATATATGCATTTTTTATCTGATCATCACACAGTCCTTGTGGAGGACAAGTCCATCTTCACAGGGAGGACTCCCTGACACCATTGTTCTTTGTGGCACCATCACCATGCTAACTGGAATCTCAGCAGATCCAGCAGCCCACCTCTGGCATTCATGAGATACTGGGGATGAACAACAGCCAAAGAATTGTATTCCACCTGAATCTGTAACCTCTCAGCCCAGCATATTCTCCACTGTACCATGACTGTCATGCTAAGGGACCGATCCTGGTAGGATGAGCAATGTAGGAGAGTGTGACAGGTGTGTACCTCAGTGCTGAAGTCATATCAGACTTGAAACGTTAACTGCCAGACTTGCTGAGTTCCTCCAGCACTTTGATTCTATCTCCGGAGTGATGTAGGCGTATATAAACATGAGATGCCAGTCCTGTCAATCTCCAGTGCAGGTTTAGGTGAGTCAGATTTGAATAACCTGAAACCTCAGTTGTGGTCAAGATGTCAATGATTCCCACTGGCAGGATAAACTGTCCAATGGAAGGATGCCCATGATGAGCTGAAGATCTTGACGATAAATTCCAGATTTGCCAAACTTGAGTCTGCTCCTCTAATGCCTGCGCCAACCAATTGGAAGGTGTGTAAGGCTGCACTAGAGTGCAAAATTATGGGCAAGTCTACAGTAATGGCTGCAAATCATCCAGGCCTGTGCCCAGATTGAGTCTGTACCAAGAAAAATTTTTAACGTGGATGAAGTTGGACCACCTTTTACCAGATTGCCTTTTAATGTTCAAAAGGCAAAGATGTAATAATGGAAAGCAAAGCAAGGAATGTGTCACCGCTTTGCTTTGCGCAAACGCTTAAGGTAGTGAAAAGCTACTGCTGCTTTTGGTAGGAAAATACAAGGAGCCACGCTGGTTTGTAAATGTCAAGACACTAGTCACGTAGTGTGAGGCTAACAAACCACCAGGATAACCACCAGCATTTCTGAGATCTGCATCAGGAAAGTGGACAAAGATATCAAAGAAGAAAGTGTATCACCTGAAAGACCCTGAACAGTCAGCTATCTCCTTGGCTGAAGCGGCAAAGGCTGCAGAAATGCTCTGGGATTTCACAGTGGAAAACACAACATGGAAAACATGTTTCACTGCATCGATGATATGGCGGACCCCACTAGACATTGAAGAAAACAATAATTGAGTTTTCCTACAGCTAACTCCTTTTTTTTCAGTATCTTTTACTCTACAAGGTTGTGATGTTATAAGGTATGAACAAATTGCGGAATACAATTATTAATGTGTTTGCTGTGTCATTCTCTCTGTATTTTCCTACCTTTTCATGCTATTGCTCATGTCACACCAGGGAGGGGAAAGTTGTGCTCCAGTAACTAACAGTGTCCATAGTCCAGCAGTTCTGTTATATAATAGATGTTTTCTTATCAGCCTGCTCAGCAATGTTATTACATAGCTTTTGTGCAGGTCAGACTTGAACCTGGGCCTCCTGGCTCAGAAGGAGAGAAACTACCACTGCATCATTACAGCCCTCTCCACTATTGTATACACTGCTTACCTGATGATTTTCCCAGTTATGCCCTGTCCACACAAAGCCAGCAAATTACTAACCAATCAGATTACTGTTGCTTACCAGCAAAGTGATGGAAGGTGTTGGCGAACATTTCATCGGTGCAGTAGCCTGTTTGTTGATGCTGGGTTCTGGTTTCTCTTACTTGGGTTCAAACATGGACACACAAACTGAGTTTGAGAGGTTCATTACCAGTGACTGGCATTGGCATCAAGTCTGAGTGCAACCTCAAGGAGCCAAAGCTAAATTTAAATGTGGAATTGGAGTGGGAGCATGGAATTCTGTGCTGGCTGAAGTGATATCAGTGCAAATTTAATTGTTGGAGGATAATCATCTCAGCCTAGGATAGCACTTTGGGAGTTCCTCACAGCAGTGTCCTTAGCCCAGTCATTGTCAGCTGCTTTATCAGAGAAATCCCTCTTAGAGAAGTCAGATGGAGATATTAATTAATGACTGCACAGTGTTAGGTACTATTTACAATTCCTGAGCTGCTGAAAATGTTTGTGACTGCATGCAGCAAGACTTGGTCAATATTCAGTCTTGTGCCTATAAGTGGCATGTAACATGTTTGCCACAAAAATACTAAACAATGCCCAACTCCATCAAGAGAAAATATAACCTCGCCTCCTTGATATTCGGGAGCATTACCATTGCTGAATGCCCCATTTTACAGGGCCAGCTACATCAGTGCTGTGGCTGTGAGAAGAGGTCATGTGTTGCATGTACTTATTTCAATTTTCTTGGAGCCTTTCCATTACCTAAAACACAACTCAAGAGTGTGATGAAATACTCTGCATTTAACTGTGTTATGGTGAGAGGAATTATACTGGTAGTCAAGCTCCATTATTCATCCAGTCACACCATCAGTATTAATATACTGACTCGATTTCCAAAGTAACCAGTCGCTGCCTTTTTGAACTAATATCCAGAATAAAGTAGATTTTCACCATGTTTCTTTAGACTCAAAGTAATTCATTTAGTAGTAAAAAAAAGATTATTTTAATACAAATCGCAAATATTGGCTAACATCAAAACTATGATCCAAAATTAAAATTCTATCTCCTTAATGGGGAAGCAAAGGTCTAGTGGTTTTATCGCTTGACTGCTAATCCAGAGACCCAGATAACGTTACAGGGACCCAGGTTCAAATCCCTTCGCGGCAGATGGTGGAATTTGAATTCAGTGAATTTCTGGAGTTGAGAATCTAATGAAGACTGTGAATCCATTGTTGATTGTCACAAAAAAACCCATCTGGTTAGCTAATGTCCTTTGGGAAAGGAAACTGCCATCCTCACCTGGTCTGGCCTACATGTGACTCATATCTGTCCTCTGGGCAATTAGGGGTGGGCAGTAAATGCTACCTGGCCAGTGACGCGCTCATCCTGTGAATGAATAAAGGAAAAAAAGTCCCAAATGCAGACACACTCCCACAACACAAAAAGACAAAAGTCTCTGCAGAGTTGATGGCAAAAAAGAAAACTGAAAGCTCTGTGGGCTAAGGATCTGACACTAATGAATAGAATGGGATGACTTCTCAGAGTTTGCTGGGGTTCCTGTCAATGAGGTAGAATTGTGGACGGCTGTGGATTAATTGTAAAACACTAGTTCAGATTGCACTCAACCTTGATCCAAGTCATTCCAGGTTCTAAGGTCTTGCCTAACAGGTTTGCAGGAATTTCTACTGAGAAAAGACTTTCAGGAGGGCGACAGAGAGCGACAGAGAGAGAGCGAGAGAGAGATATTGCGAGAGAGAAACGTGCGAGAGAGAAACGTGCCTTTACTGTACGCCGTGGCGGATGTTACCTTCCGAACTGCGGGTCTGTAGAACAGAAGACCCAATCCAGACGTGGTGGCAGTGCAACCATATGCGTAGAAGTCTCACAGTCTTTTCAATGTCAGGTGTTACAGTAATTAAAGGCTGTAAAACCCTTTACTTGCATTCTTGAAAGCCTTGCTTGCCTTCATCTCCAGAGTCTGTTGTAAACAACAGGTTACAGCAAACATTAAACTGTTAACTTCCTGCCTTGATAAAACCACATGGTACTCTTTTCAATCCAGAAAATATTCAACCATTCTATATCTTCCAGTTTTTCCACAGAGACATTATGTCTACGTAACCCCCAACATTTGGAAGTTTGATGTTCCAACAACACTTAAGAAACTGCAGGATCAAACATCCTGCTTGATTGATGCCCCATTGACTAACTTAAACATCCATTGTCTCATCACTGACACACTGGTGCCAGCTTCTACCATCTGCAACTTGCTGAGGTCCTTTGACAGCACCTTCCAATACCTGTGGCCTCTGGCAACACTAGTGCAGCAGCTACATGGAGACAGGATGGCCTGCAAGTTCTTTTCCAAATAGTGCACCACCCTGACCTGGAAATGTCAGGATTCCTCCATTGTTGCTGGCCAATATCCAGGAACCCTCTCCTTAACAGAGCTGTCCCATCACCACCTGGACAGCAACACTTCACCATCTTCTCAAGGGCAAGTAGGGATTGGCAATAAGTTCTGAGCAATGTTGTTGTCCCATGAATGGTTGAAGAAGAATTGCTCACAGTAGAAATAACAAGTAGTGTACTGCTGCTGAAAGGTCTGGCTAAATTTAAAACACCTGTGTACTGTTGCTCAAAATTACTTGACATGTAAGTAACTGTTTTCTAATTTTCAAAGTCTCATTTCCATCATCTTGCTCTGACTCCTGTGTGGGATTCACACTAATACTAATTGAGACATATAGATCAACCTGGTTTATAAAGCTAGAGCATTTTCTTGACCTAAGCATCATGTTCAGATATATATTAAATATGTATCATATATATTTTGGGCTGGCTCCGCTTTTCAACCACAATGTGCTTTTCCCACATCAGTAGTCAGCCTGAAATTTTGCAACCCAGAAATGGATGTTTCACTTATCACTGCATTTATAACTGGGTGCAAGCAGGTGATACAAGCTGTGTTGTAATGATGGGTGGAAGTTTAAGATAGGGGACAGAGTCAACCCCATGTGACAACTGGCAAAATGGCGACTACCTAATGTGCGGAGTGTAAAAACAAGGTGACACTTGAGTTTGGAAATATTTTCTAAGGATTCAGAGGTTAACATCATATGTTTCATGTTGGCTTCTGCTGGGCCATGCTTTTGTTTCTTGTAATTTACATAATTGTAAAATATATTTCCCCGTCCTTCATATTCGGTATTTGATTAGCATTTCTATATTGGTGTATCACTACCAAGAAAAATTTTCACCGTTTTCAAGTTCAATGCCCATTGTATGCTAGGTGGTCATTGTTATAGCCTGGAACTGGCTTTCTGCTGCTTAATGTTGTTGCTGATTGAAATCTGAGAAGAACGTCAACATTTCCTTTGGCCCCTGTATAGTCGTTGGCCAATCTTTAGTGCACTAGGTAACTTGATCACTGATTTTTTAAAATTTATTGGCTGAACACTATGTGGCATTAAAAATTACAAAATATATCTTGCAGAAATGGCAGAGAAGATTTTTTCTCCTTTATGAACATGGCTTATTGCGTTATGCATTGGATGACTCGGTGAGTTCACTTGTTTATAGCCAGTCTAGACTTCAGTGATTGATATATGTAAATGTTATGAAGCTTTTTGTGCCAGATGAGTTTTGGAAGTGCATAATTGCAGCTTGTTTCTTTGTTTCTTAATTTTTGCAATGTTTTCTTTTACTGATCATTATGATGACGAGGTTGACGTGCCTGTTTCTTGGTTTTATTATAATTTACCCTTTCTGTGTTTTGTGATTTACTGTGTTGATTTGCAACAAAAGTTCAAAATACCTTTATTTCGAATAGCATGAAAGAGGTACAGTGGCATTTGTGTTGTGCCAGACTATATAGCAACAATTTCATGTATGTTTGAGAGTGAAATAAACTAAGAGGATAATCGTCTGTATCTGGACTGGCCACGTTTGTAAGTACGCAGGTTATTAGGTAAGCATTGAAAATGAGGGGCTTCAATACCATGCTGTTTACAGGGTAACACGAGAGATTTCCATTGTTTTAATGGAAGCTTGTCTAGTATTACATACTGCTCTGACAAGCAAAGTAATGTTAAATCAACCTTTTTGTGGGCGAGTTGCAGGGTGGGAAGCTGAAAACTACAGAAGAAAATATCTTGAAAGTTAGTGTTTAGAAAATTTGGTGTTGTTGAATACAAAGGCAAAAGAAAGTAATAAATGCTATGTTTGCTGTAAAAAATGTTATATACCCTGTCATCATTGGCAGTGTACAGGTTCCTGTTTCAACAGGTCTCATTGAGGTACCTAGAGCGATGTTCAGAAATATTGGTAGACGCAGTTGTTTTAAATAAGACTAGAGATTATTCTAATTTACTGTCTCCCACCTCTCAAACGCAGGAGAATAATGTGGCAATTGACTCTGGATAGAGAGCTGCATAATTCTATATAATTGTGTACATAATTATATCCCTCATTTAAGGACTCCCAATGTTTTCATCTAATCTTTAGTCTATCCATATGTTGCAGTTTGAGAAAAGTGTTCTTGTGTGAAATAGATTTCTTTCTTGCATTTGTATCATGTTGAGTTGTCACAAAAATAGTGGCAAATCCAGCAATGCTGCTACTTGCACTAAATATTTGCAAGTTTTGGGAACTCTCTCAATCCAATGCCACATAATCAATTTAACTGATTGTAACCACTTCAAATAATTATAATGAAATAACATTTTCTGTAATATGTGCTGGTGCTTTTTTTGCAGCTTTTGCAATTTGGGAAAAAGCATACACAGATTTACTGAAAGAAATGTGGACTTAATAATGAAGTGCACAAATCAGCAACCTGCCCCCAACCCCCGCAAAAGTCCCAATTACTTGTCAGAGCAGTACGTAATGTTAGATCAGCTTGCACTAAAACAATAGAAATCTCTAACTTTATCCTGTAAAGGGCTTGGTACAGAAGCCCCTCGTTTTTCAGTTGTTACCTGATAACCTACTTGCTCAGAAATCTGGCTAGTATGGATATTGATGATCAGTGAAAACAAGATTAATGGGTAAGTAACCAAATGCTGTTCCAAGGATGTAATTCAAAACTGCCAATGATGGGTGCTGTACACTTTGTTAGACCTTAACTGCACATGCTTTAGGAGGATTGGTGTTTAATCAAAAACATGTTTTAATTTAAAAAAAAAACTTGTACACAAGAGCACTGGTCTTTCTTTTCAGCACGATTGTCATCTGATAGGATTGTATTTATTTACTACGTTTTTCTTCATAGAAGTTTTCTCAGATTTTCTTGGTACCTGTCAGTAGTTCCTGAAAGAAAGTGAAGGCCCTTTTCATCATTTTCATTTACTTTGTGTGGTGTTACTTACAAAGTACATATTCAAAGTGGATTGTGCAACTTTGGCACTCTGCTATGGAAGGTGGTGGACGTGAGGTCATGGAATATTTTTAAGGTAGAGATGGATTTGCGTTAGACATGGGAATCAAAGGTTATTGTGAATTGATGGGAATTTGAAATTTGAGAAAAGAAACATCAGTCAAGATCTTATTGAATGGCTGAGGAGATGGAGCAGCTGTCTGGACCACATCAGCTTCTAATAGAATGGAGGATCAATGCCGGTAAGAAGCGGAAGTAAAGGGTCACGGCTTTAGCTTCTGGTCAGGCTGACAATGAAATGTGAACAATTGGATAGCTGACTAATTGTAACAACCAATACTGAGGTTGCATTCAAAGTACTGTACCTGAATGAGAAACCTTGTCCTGACAGTCAAGTGGGTGGTAGGGGTGGGGGGGGGAGAGGGAATGGGACGTGAGGGTGGTCGCTACGTTAAAAATAAAGAATGATAAGTTTTGTGGAATGCTGATTTGACTGAAAGTCTTGGTTTGGAATTTGTGCAGTTTGGGAGGATGAACAAATAACCGGTTTGGCGATGAATATGAACAAGGGCGGAGAGTTGTGACAAAAGTAACGTTGCAGTGGTAGCCAAACCTGTATTTGGTGAGAGGTAGAGTGTGGTTATAGGTATAAACCTCGCACAAGAGGTCTTAAACTAGTGGGTGCACACAATCTTCACAGAAATATGAAATGTAGAGGTGTTTAAAAAATTATATCTGCAGTTCAGCCTATTACAAACAAGTAAAACCAGGAACTGCAGATGCTGGAAATCTGAAACGGGAACAGAAAATATGGGAGAAACTCAGTAGGTTTTCTACATCTTTGGAAAGAAAGCAAAATTAATGTCTTGGTCTAGTGACCCGTGTTCTCGTGAAGGATCACTGGACCCAAAAGGTTGACTGTGCTTTCCCTCCACAGATGCTGCCAGACCTGCTAAATTTCTTCAGCAATTTGTTTTATTGCAAACAAATATTGTTAATGGTCCCCATAGTATGTGCCTTGGTTTAGGGACCAACTTTATTTATTCAGCAGGTAATACTTACATTTTGTTCTGTACTTTATGATTGTTACTCATTTCAGTTCAGCCTCAGTTAGAGTCCTGATGTATTGAAAAGTAAATGTGTTCATTAATGCTCATTTCCATCCAACAACCAAATTCCCATTTGGGTGTATGATTATGTTGCTGAATGCTGAAGCCAAAATGACATGTATTTTTGGTTTAATTTAGAAGGAGTCCTGTGATAATAAATACATAATTGGCCCAGGGACTCTTTCTGATGAGTAATTATGGACGAATGCTACGGTCTGCGTTTGTCTGGGTTTTGACTTTCATCTGTAATGTACTCCTTTTCCACCAGCATTTGGTACTGATGATGCATTTGTGTCATATGTTATGCTTGGCACTTCGAAGGGCACCATGAGAGTTTTGTTTCTGGCAGAAGTTCTTGTGGTCATGAAACCACTGATATTAAAAACAATTCTGCTGATTTGAGGTGATGGGGTAGAAGAGAAGCAAATTGTTTAATTCTTAAGACGTGAAGTGATTAATAGGTTTTATTGATCAATTGTTTTCTTGTCCTAAATGTTTAGTGGTTATTATCAGATTCCTCTTTGCAGCAAATTGTTTCTTACTGTTTTAGCTACCGTGCCCATTACTAGCAGAAGTGTAATACCCTGTTGTATTAACCTTGAATTTCAGTCCAGATTCCTCGGCTGATTTAATCAATAACTTGTTGCTGTTACAATGAGATAGTGATCTGTTCCAAAGGCCTGGCTTATTATGGATATTTCAGAGAGGTGTGTGGCCAATTCTTGATCCAGTTGTTACTACCAGCTTTTGTGAAAAATACTCATTTGTTGGTAAATCCCCATAACTACTTCGCTGAACTCCAGAAATTGTGTAAAGTTGGAACTGGAATTGAATCTATTTAATGCTGTTTACTTTGCCTACTGCTACTTAGTTAAAAGCAGATTACTGGAAGGGAAATTAATAGCATGTTTATCGCTAGTTAAGATACAGATGGTCACAGAGAGACAGACATATTAGCGTCATTCGTGTCCGATGTCTGTAGGAAATACTGTCGCTGTCATACTGTGGCACATTCTTTTTGTGTTATCAACCAGTAGGATCAGAGTTGGATTTTTATTTGTTCTTGGTGTTTGGGTGTTGCTGGAAATGTCATTGTGCATTGTCTACTCTAGTTTCTCTTGACCATTGGAAAGTCATCACAGATTGGTGTGGTCCATCTGGTGAATATGCTTCTCTAATGCTTTTTAGTTGACAGTTCAGGCATTTTAATATCACATCTGAAAAATCAGGAGTGTGCCACGCCTTCAGCATTTGACTATCATGAGCAGGCTAGGTAGCTTAGCCATGGGAAATGCAGAGTTATGGGGATGGGGTGGGGTGGTGGGGCAGGTGTGGTGCTGGATCAGGGTAGGATGCTGTTTGGATGGTTGGTGTGGACTTCATGGGCTATATAGCCTCTTTCCACATTTTAGGATTCTATAATCATAATGGATGGTGGAACAGGCTTGAATGGTCAAGAAGTCTACACCTATTTTCTGTTTCACTGTATTTGTTTTTAGTGGGCAGCATTTCACAGACCCCTGCTGGTGAGTTTGCAAACGATTGTGGGGCCTGTTTTTATAATAAAAAGCCAGGAAGGTGAGCTGCCTGCTGCAGTGGCTTTGGGGTGGAGGTGGGCCCTAGGGAGCTTTGTCTTGCCTGGTTTCCGTTTTGAGATTGACTGGAGAAGGGCAAGGATATGGGAAAGCCTGGCAGGTCACTAACCTTTGCTTGACAGGGCAGGAGGGCTCCATACCTTCCTTACTCCCTTTTGCAATCAAGTATCCTGTTTGCCTTTCTCTCAAAGTCTTCCTACCCCTGGTCTCTCTACCAGTTTTTGCTACTGCCCCCTGCCCTCTCTGTTTACTTCCAGCCTGTCTGTGGGAAGTAGATGCTTTTAGTCCCAGAAGCGGCCATCACTCTTGATGGTGCAACTGGAACTGCAGAGTTCCCAGCTATCACTCTGACTGGTAGCTCTCTGAGACAGGACTTCCTCCTGAGTGAGGAATTCACCTCCACTGAATTAATACAAATTGCTGAGGGGAAGCTGGCATGACTGTTCTGGTGGCAGACCAGGAAGCCCAACCATCTATTAAATTCTGCTTAATGTGCACATTCGTCTGACTGCTTGAGAGCTGAGGTTGGGTTTAAAGCTGTTTGCTGTATTAACTGAGCTCCTGAGACATTTGCTGATGTTGTTGTCAAATTTACAGCAGTCAGTACAAAACTTAAAAGATAGACCGTTTTCAACTTTGGTAATTATAGGCTTTCTCAGCTCTATAAATAAGACAGGAGCCTGGAAGCAGACTTGAATTCCTGTTTTTCAACCAAATATTGATTTTAAGGTAGATTTGTGCGGAATGATAAGACCATAAGACATAGGAGTGGAAGTAAGGCCATTCGGCCCATCAAATCCACTCCGCCATTTAAACCCTGGCTGATGGACATTTCAACTCCACTTCTCTGCACTCTCCCTGTAGCCCTTGATTCCTTGTGAGATCAAGAATTTGTCGATCTCTGCCTTGAAGGCATCCAACGTCCTGGCCTCCACTGTACTCCGTGGTAATGAATTCCACAAGGCCACCACTCTCTGGCTGAAGAAATGTCGTCTTATTTCAGTTTTAAATTTACCACCTCTAATTTTAAGACTGTGGCCATGGGTCCTAGTCTCCCCGTCTACTGTCCACCCCTTCTAAGCCATACGTTATCTTGTAAGTTTCTATTAGATTTTCCCTCAACCTTCTAAACTCTAATGAGTACAATCCCAGGATCCTTAGCCGTTCATCATACGTTAAACCTACCATTCCAGGGATCATCTGCGTGAATCTCCACTGGACACGCTCCAGGGCTAGTACGTCCTTTGAGGTGTGGGGCCCAAAATTGGACACAGTATTCTAAATGGGGCCTAACTAGAGCTTTATGAAGCCTCAGAAACACATCGCTGCTTTTATATTTCAACCCTCTTGAGATAAACGACAACATTACATTCGCTTTCTTAATCACGGACTCTACCTGCAAGTTCGCCTTTAGAGAATCCTGGACCAACACTCCCAGATCCCTTTGTACTTCTGCTTTACGAATTTTCTCACCGTTTAGAAAATAGTCCATGCCTGTATTCTTTTTTCCAAAGTGCAAAACCCCGTATTTATTCACATTGAATCACATTGATCTAACATGTGGGGGAGGGTCCAACATGTTGATATCAAGTTGATTCATAGCTCCATCTTCATTTGGGTACTCTTGTTCAGCATTTGTAATCCAACTGATAATTCCTATGCAAATGGCCAAAAATCAATTCAAATAATTGTTTAGTACAACAGAATTTGAATTTTAGTGTAAAGAGATGCATTTTGTTGAAGCTTTACATTTTGCACTCATCAGGACAATTTGTAAGAAATACTAAGAAATGTTTGCAAGAAATAGCATCTGTCATGCATGAAGGAGGAGTACTGCTTGCTTGGAAAAGAGAATCGGATTGGAGGAGGCATTACTTATGAGAATGCAATCATTGATATTGACATATAAATGCCAACTTTTGTTTAAACTAACCAATTGGCACTCTGTTATCATGCGGTTTGATTTTCCCTCTTAATTCTTATTCTTGTAAATTGTCCTGATGAGTGCACGAAGCCTTTTGACAAATTTTGGCAAAATGCCTTTTCTCATCAAAAATCTGTTCTTCTTCTCTCTGTGACTTAACCTACCTCTCGCCTGTCTCCTGTATTAAAAGTCTATGTATCTATTGTTTACTTTATGTAGTCATGCTTCTGCTCTCACACTTTCTGTAATGCCTCATTGATTTAAAGCTAAACAGCAATAAATCAGAACTGAAGAGGTAGGGAACATATAAAGCTAAGGAAAGAATTTGGAAAACTACCAAAAACTCTGAATTTATGAATACAGCTATTCTTTGCTAATCAGAAGAAACTACATTTTTAAAAAAACTGAATCACTCGCAGCACTTTGTTTAACAAAAAATGTCTCCGGAAGGAGACTGTCATAAGGAGACTGTATATTTTGTTGTGAAAGCTTAGTTTTCCCCTTTATACTTGTTTCTGTTTCTTTACTTGGCTTTTGGAATTGGATGCAGTAACTTTGTAATAAAGGGTTCTTTCCCACTAATAATCCCAGTAGTCAAGGCTTATTTTTGTTAACTAAATATATCATATACAATCCCACAGAATTTTAAATTGCCTGTTTGTCATTCAGAGGAACTGTCACACTAATTAATGCCACAGAGGCATTCTTTTGGAGCCTTGCACACCAATTAGCCTAAAAGGAAAAAGCTGCTACAACCTCTGAGGTCCCATGCTGCAACAATTCACACAGAAACCTGAGGACATGAGAGTGTTTACAGGCAAAGAAAAATGATTGATTTCACAGTATCATCAGGCAACTTAGTAGCTAGGGCCCTGAGTAAGTGTTCTTGATATTGGTGGGTGGGGGGGAGGGAGAGGAAATTGTTGGAGAGCTCTTCTGTAAACATCAGGATTGTAAAATATGGAGAGGTAGTTTTAACAATTAAGGATAAAAAAAGTGAAAGAAGTAGCTGTGCAGAAAAATGGAACAAGAGAAGAACAGACCTGGCTTAAGGTTACCAGAATTCTAAAACAGCAGATAACCTTGAATAAATCGCTGCTCAGCCTGTAAAGTGGGAAGGGACTGCAACGTCATCCACCCCGTAATCATGAGTTAGTTCTATCCATTTCTGTTAAAAGTTTCAGTGTGCGCACGTTCTAGAGTTCGGGATATGAGTTTGCTTGGTGAGCTGGAAGGTTAGTTTTCAGACGTTTTGTCACTTTTTTTTATTTGAAAAAATATACTTTATTCATAGAATGTACAAAAAAATAAAACATTTATACACCTACCCAGTCATGCAAGCCACTCCGGGTTACCCAGGGGGTACGTACACCAACTAAAGGGAAAAACAAAACAGAAGAAAAAAAAACAAAGCAAAGAAACCGCCCCGGCAGTCGTCTCCCCGCACAGTCCCAGTTGGCCCCCTGACCAGTTGGGGAAGGCGCTAGCTGGGCCCAGTTACCAGATAGGGTTCTTTTTCCTATTCTGGACGAGGGGGTTCATACGGTGGTCTTTCCCCACCGTGCCTTGGTGGCGGTGGCTGCCCCAAGCTTCAGCGCATCCCTCAGCACGTAGTCCTGGACCTTGGAGTGAGCCAGTCTGCAACACTCGGTCGGGGTCAGTTCTTTCAGCTGGCAGACCAGCAAGTTGCGGGCAGACCAAAGGGCGTCTTTCACTGCATTGATGGTCCTCCAGGCGCAGTTGATGTTGGTCTCGGTATGCGTCCCGGGAAACAGCCCGTAGAGCATGGAGTCCCGCGTCACGGAGCTGCTCGGGACGAACCTCGACAAATACCACTGCATCCCCCTCCAGACCTCCTGCGCATAGGCACACTCCAGAAGGAGGTGATCGACAGTCTCGTCCCCCCCCACAGCCACCTCGAGGGCAGCGTGCGGTGGCGCAGAGATTCCGGGCGTGCATAAAGGATCTCACTGGCAGAGCCCCTCTCACCGCCAGCCAAGCAATGTCCTTGTGCTTGATTGAAAGTTCTGGTGATGAGGCATTCTGCCAAACGACTTTGGCAGTCTGCGTGGGGAACCACACGACGGGATCCACCCTCTCCTTTTCCCGAAGGGTCCCGAGGATACTACGTGCTGACCACTGCCTGACGGCCTTGTGGTCAAAGGTGTTTCCTTTCAAAAATTTCTCCACGAAGGACAGGTGGTATGGAACGGACCAACTACTCGGAGCGTTCCGCGGCAACGAGGCCAGGCCCATCCTTCGCAACACCGGGGACAGGTAGAACCTCAGTAAGTAGTGACACTTGGTGTTTGCATACTGAGGATCTACGCACAGCTTGATGCAGCCGCACACAAAGGTAGCCGTCAGCGCGAGGGTGGCGTTCGGTACGCCCTTTCCCCCATTTCCCAGGTCTTTGTACATGGTGTCCCTGCGGACCCGGTCCATCCTCGACCCCCAAATGAAGTGGAAGATGGCCCGGGTGACTGCAGAGGCGCAGGTCCAGGGAATAGGCCAGGCCTGCGCCACATACAACAGTACCGAAAGCCCCTCGCACCTGACAACCAGGTTCTTACCCGCGATGGAGAGGGACCGGAGTGTCCACCTGCCCAGCTTCTGCTTCAATTTGGTGATACGCTCCTCCCAAGTCTTAGTACACGCCCCAGCTCCACCAAACCAAACACCCAGCACCTTCATGTAGTCTGTCCTGACGGTGAAGGGGATGAAGGAGCGGTCGTCCCAGTTCCCGAAGAACATGACCTCGCTCTTACCCCTATTGACTTTGGCACCCGAGGCCAGTTCAAACTGGAGCAGATGTCCAATAGTCTACTCACCGACCAATGATCGGTGCAGAAGATGGCGACATCGTCCATGTACAGGGAGGTCTTGACCTGAAGGCCTCCGCTGCCTGGGATAGTCACGCCCTTCAGGCTCACGTCCTTCCTGATGGATGTGGTGAAGGGCTCCACACAGCACACGAACAAGGCAGGAGAGAGCGGGCAGCCCTGCCTGACTCCAGATCTGACAGGAAAACTGTCCGATTCCCACCCGTTGATCGAGACTGCGCTAACGACGTTGGCGTAGAGCAGCCAGATCCAATTGCGGATGCCCTCCCCGAACCCCAATTTGGAGAGGACGTCCCTCATGTAAGCATGAGACCCTGTCGAAGGCCTTCTCCTGGTCCAGGCTGACGAGGCAGGTGTCCACCCGCCTGTCCTGTACATAGGCGATCGTATCCCTGATGAGCGCGAGGCTCTCAGCGATCTTCCTGCCTGGCACAGCACAGGTTTGGTCAGGGTGAATCACTGACTCCAGGACAGACCTGACCCGGTTGGCTATGACCTTGGCCAGGACTTTGTAGTCCACGTTCAAAAGTGAAATGGGACGCCAATTCTTAATTTCTTCCCTCTTCCCCCTTCCTCTTGTAAATGAGGGTGATGATGCCCTTCCTCATGGACTTGCACATTTCCCCTGCCCGAAGCGCACTATCGTACACCTCCAGCAGGTCCTGGCCGACCAGGCCCCACAGAGCGGAATACAGCTCGACCGGTAAGCCATCGCTTCCGGGAGTCCTATTCCTCTCCAAGGACTTGAGGGCTCTGGTCAGCTCGTCCAGGGATATCGGCCGGTCCAGCCGCTCCCTCGTGCCGTCGTCTAAGACCTCCGTGATAGACGACAGGAACGACTCGGAGGCCCTGCTGTCTGTGGGCTTCGTGTCGTACGGTCCGGCATAGAAGGATCTGCTGATGCTCAAAATGTCAGGCCGAGACGACGTCACTGAGCCGTCATCCTCCTTCAGCCGGCTAAGCACAGAGCTCTCTTTGTGCACCTTCAGAAAGAAGAAACGCGAGCATGTCTCGTCCTGCTCCACGGAGCGGACCCTGGACCGGAAGATTATCTGGGAGGCCTCCGCGGCGAAGAGCGAGGCTTGCTGGCCCCTCACCTCGCGGAGGTCCTCCGTGACATCGACCCCCATCAACTGCAGAAGGAGCAGGTTCTGCACCCTTTTCTGGAGTCGCGACAGCTTTCCCCGCCCCTCTCTTGCCTTCTGAACACCCTTGAGGACAAAGAACCTCTTGATGTTCTCTTTCACCGTCTCCCACCAGTCGCCTGGAGACTCAAAGAGGGGTTTCACGGTTCTCCAACCTGCGTACTCCCTCTTAAGCTCCTCGACGTTCTCTGGGGTCAACAGAGTCGTGTTGAGCTTCCATGTCCCCTTGCCGGCTGGCTTAGAGGTCGTCCTGTAAGTGACAGTCGGCCAGCAGGAGGCAGTGGTCAGAGAAGAACACCGGCTCGATGCCAGTGGACCTGACCGAGAACGTCCGTGACACAAACAGGAAGTCTATCCTTGAGCGGAAAGACCCGTCTGGCCGTGACCAGGTGTACCTCTGCGTTCCGTCTGCAGGGGTGCTGAAGATGTCGAGCAGCTTGGCGTCCTTCACCGTGCCCATTCGGAATCTGGACGTGACGTCCAGTTGACTCCTCCCACCAGCTGTCCCCACGCCGGATCTTCCATCTGCATCAATGATGCAGTTGAAGTCTCCGCCTAGGATGACTGGCCTGGACGTAGCCAGCAGGGGTGGAAGCCGCTGCAGGACGGCCGACCGCTCACTCCGTACTGCTGGGGCGTACACATTGATCAGCCTCAGGGGAGCGTTCCTATAGATGATGTCAGCCACTAGGAGGCGCCCCCCCACCACCTCCTGAACTTGAGAGATGGTGAAGTTGCACCCCGGCAGCAGAATAGCCAGGCCCGAGGAGCGACAGTCGTTAACCCCCGACCAGATCGAAGGCCCACAGGTCCAGGCGCCGGACCATTTCCCGTACCTGCCGAGGTGCGGTATCCCGCACTCCTGCAGAAACAGGAGGTCTGCCTTGATGGTGGTCAGGTAGGCCAACATGGACACACATTTTGCGGTTGACTTAACGTTGCGCACATTAATGCTCGCAACTCGTACCCCCATTGTGGGCAGTGACCGCAGTACCCTCCCCAAGTCCAAGGTCCAGCCCCTCCATCTGTCCCGTCATGCCCATTGCCCGGGCTAACTGCTGGACGCTCTCCGGGCTCAGGAAACCGTCCGTGCTGCCTTCCGGGTGGCATCCCCCTGTCAGGGGTGCGGAGGCAGGAGGGTCTGGCTCCAGGTCAGGCTGGACGCGCTGTTTCCTCCTTCCCGCCTGGAAGTTCCGGGGGGCCCTCCAGTGCTTCAGCGGCACTTGACTGGGTGTCGGTGGGAGCCTCAGGACGCCTCCCGTCACCTGGAAGCGGGGTTCTGCTTGCCTTCCCCCTCGAGATCTTTAACTTCTGCTTTGGGTGGGCCTTCTCCGAATCCCCCTTGTCAGAGGAGCTCTTATAGCCCCCCTGTAGCTGCCTGAAACCCGCCTGATGGTTGCGGTTCCTGGGCCCGTCGACGCACCTTCCTCCTCGCTTTCCGGACCGTTGTCCACTCCCCTGGGTTGCCTGTCACCGCCTCCATCGACTCCAGGTTGTCGGGGGGGATCGGAGCCTGCAGGGGTGCTTTGCTGGCCTTGGGCCCATCCTGCGGGGCTGGGCCCTCCTGCACGGCCTGGCCCTCCTGCACATTAGGGGGTCCTTGCTGGGCCCTGGTGCCTTCCTCTCCTCCGGCGGGGGCTGGCCCCGCATTGCCCCTGCCGGCGACCTGGGCGTAGGTGGTACCCCGCCGCGGGCATGCCCTATAGAGGTGGCCCGCTTCCCCGCAAAGGTTGCAGCTTTTCTCTCGTGGGCAATCCTTTGCAAGGTGTCCCTCCTCCCTGCAGTTCCTGCAGATGGTGGCTTTGCAGTCGGCCGCCACGTGACCTGACCTACCACAAGCATGGCAGACTTGAGGTTGCCCTGCATAGGTCAGGTAGCCCCTGCTCCCGCCGATCGCGAAGCTGGACGGTGGGTGTACGACATTCCCATCCGCGCCCATCCTCAGCGTCACCTTGACCTGCCTCTTACTCGTCCAGATGCCAAAGGGGTCCACGATGTCAGTTAGGTCCCCTTCCACCTTCACATATCTTCCGAGGAAGGTCAGGACATCAACTGCTGGCACATGCGGGTTGTACGTGTGTACAGTCACCATACGGCTCCTCTGCGCTGGCATCACAAACAGTGGGACAGCGGTCAATACAGAGAGGGGGCCCTCACCTCCTTTCTCCTTGAGGACCTCCAGGAAGCGCGCGCAAAGCTTGGCGCTCATGAAGGTCACGTCGTAAAAACCTCCCCTGGGGAAATCCTGCCGGCAGTAAATGTCCACAGCAGCGAACCCACAACAGTCCAACAGGACCCTCTTCACGAAGAAGGTGCGGTCCACAGGTGCACCTTCATCCACCTTCTTTACAGAAACACGGACGGTGTTCCGGACCCCCTGACCTGGGGCACGAGCACTTGCCGCAGCCATCGTTGCAGGTTGGCTGCTCCCCTGAACCAACGTTAGGCCGAAGCCAGCATTATGATCCACTGGTCGCAAGGGTGCACAGCCAACCCGACGTCCTCCTTTCACCTCCAAGACAGCACTCTCCTCCTCTCGGTCCACAAGAGAGTGGGTCTTTATTGTGTTCCAGATGTAAGCTAGTTCACTGCGCTTGCCGGTTTGTTCCCAGATGTTTCGTCACCATTCTAGGTGACATCAACAGTGAGCCTCCGACGAAGCACTGGTGTTATGTCCCGCTTTCTATTTATCTGGTTAGGTTTCCTTGGGTTGGTGATGTCATTTCCTGTTCTTTTTCTCAGAGGATGGTAGATTGATTTGGAGCCAATGTGTTTGTTGACGGAGTTCCGGTTGGAATGCCATGCTTCTAGGAATTCTCGTGCGTGTCTCTGTTTGGCTTGTCCTAGGATGGATGTGTTGTCCCAATCAAAGTGGTGTCCTTCCTCATCTGTATGTGAGGATACGAGTGATAGTGGGTCATGTCGTTTTGTGGCTAGTTGATGTTCATGTATCCTGGTGGCTAGCTTTCTGCCTGTTTGTCCAATGTAGTGTTTGTCACAGTTCTTGCACGGTATTTTGTAGATGACGTTCGTTTTGCTTGTTGTCTGTATAGGGTTAGCGAGTTTTGAGAAGATTTGTAGCTCAGGTTGAGGTTCTGGATGTGAGTTTGCTCGCTGAGCTGCAAGGTTAGTTTTTCAGACGTTTCGTCACCATTCTAGGTAACATCATCAGTGAGCCTCCGACGAAGCGCTGGTGTTATGTCCCGCTTTCTATTTATCTGGTTAGGTTTCCTCGGGTTGGTGGTGTCATTTCCTGTTCTTTTTCTCAGGGGATGGTAGATTGGCTCCAAATCAATGTGTTTGTTGATGGAGTTCCGGTTGGAATGCCACGCTTCTAGGAATTCTCGTGCATGTCTCTGTTTGGCTTGTCCTAGGATGGATGTGTTCCACTATCACTTGTATCCTTACATCCAGATGAGGAAGGACACCACTTTGATTGGGACAACACATCCATCCTAGGACAAGCCAAACAGAGACACACACGAGAATTCCTAGAAGCGTGGCATTCCAACCGGAACTCCATCAACAAACACATTGACTTGGAGCCAATCTACCATCCCCTGAGAAAAAGAACAGGAAATGACATCACCAACCCGAGGAAACCTAACCAGATAAATAGAAAGCGGGACATAACACCAGCGCTTCGTCGGATGCTCACTGATGATGTTACCTAGAATGGTGACGAAATGTCTGAAAAACTAACCTTCCAGCTCAGCGAGCAAACTCACATCCAGTCTGTATGGGGTCTTTTAAGTTCATTAGCTGCTGTTTTAGTCTGATTTGGAGCCAATCTACCATCCTCTGAGAAAAAGAACAGGAAATGACATTCTGGTGGCTTTGGAGAGGGTACAGAAAAGATTTACCAGGATGCTCTCTGGTACGGAGAGCTCGAGCCATGAGGAGAGGTTGGAGAAACTTGGGTTGTTCTTACTGGAATGACGGAGGTTGAGGGGGGAACCTGATCGAGGTCTACAGGATAATGAAGGGTATGGACAGACTGGACAGTCAGAAGCTTTTTCCCAGGCTGGAAGAGTCAGTTATCAGGGGACATGGGTTTAAGATGCGAGGGGCAAGGTTTAAAGGTGATATACAAAGCAAGTTTTTTAACACAGAGGGTGGTGGGTACCTGGAACTTGCTGCCAGGGGAGGTAGTGGAAGCAGATACTGTAGTGACTTTTAAAGGGTGTCTTAACTAATATGAATAGGATGGGAATAGAGGGATCTGGTCCCCAGAAGGGTAGGGGATTTTAGTTGTGACCGGCAGCAGGTCGGTGCAGGCTTGGAGGGCCAAAGGGCCTGTTACTGTGCTGAAATTTTCTTTGTTCTTAGTTCAGGACCTGGCAGCTTAGGTGGACCCATGGTGGTGGTGGTGGTCTTGTTGGTGGAAGAAAGATGGCACCAAAGAATGGCGATGTGTTTCTAGTGGCAGTGGTGTGGCTCCAGGCCGTGGCCGAGCCTGTGTACCTAATGATGGTGGCATTCAGGCTTCAGCGGTGTGTAGGGATTCAGGGCACCTGAGTGCTCACAAGCTGAGGGATGGACTCTGTGCCTTTGTTTTTCTGGTGGCAGGGACTCGTGGCCAAGGTGGAGAATGATCTGGATGTTTCCTGTTCTTTTCGGTGTTTTTTGTTTTATTTCTGTTTCTGTTTTTAATCCTTTCTTTTGTAAACCGAGATGGGGCTGGAGAATGATGACTTTGTACACTTTTCACTGTATTTGAGTACTCGAGTACATGTGACAATGAAATCTAACCTATTCGATTAGCCACGTCTATTCTCCTGCCCCACAGCCCTGCAGACATTTTCTTCATGAATTTATTTCAATACCTTTGGAAAGTTAATCTTGAAACTGCTTCTGCCGTACTTTCACACATCATGTTCAAATCATTCATGGCTCATTATCTAAAAATGTGCTTCCTTTTGTTGCCTGTGATTAATTTGCTAAATACAACACGTCTGTGTCCTCTGGTTACTGAACCATCTGTCACTAGGAATAGTTTCTCCTTTTCTAAGTCTGTCAAAAACTGTTCAAAATTCTTAAGATCTCACGCAATACCTGCTCTGCTGTAAGGAACATAACTGCATTTTTTTTTCTCGTCTGTCCATGTGCGTAAAGTCTTTAACTCCTTGTGCCAATCTAATAAATTTCCTCTGCACCCTCCTTTAAATCCTTGACATCCTACCTAGACTGTGATGCACAGAATTGTACACATTGGCCTCTGCTTGGGATCATACCCCATTTTCTCAACTTCTCCTGATGCGTCAATTATACATTTGATTGTAAAACAAAGAAAGCAGTGTTCGTTTTTAAACAACCTTCTCAACTTGTTCTGGAATCCGCTATTTTGCTTCCCCCTGCAACCGTCTCTCTCTTCCTCCCTCCGCCTCCCCCCCCCCCCCCCCCACCCCGCCTCTCTCTCTCTCTCTCTCTCTCTCTCTCTCTCTGTCTTGAACTGCATTACAAAGTTACAGTATAAGATAACTTCTGCCTGAACAGCCTTAGTGCCTTAGTTTTCCCCAAACATCAATCTGGAATTCAACAGAACTAACAGAACTGTCTTAGAACTCGCTGTCAACTCTGATCTACAACTGCACCCATTTATCCTCAGGATCTGGTTTTTCTTGGAATTTAAACTGAAAAGATGAAAGTCTCATTGGCTATTTGGACTCTGAGTGATGGATTTGTTTATAGCCCTGCTCTCAAGAGACTATAGTCTACAGCATCAACCTATTCTTTGGTTTCCGTGATTTTGTGACTTGATGCTATTGACTCAATCAGCATTTTCCTGAGAATGTGTGCAAGTAAATGTGGGGCAGAGTGTCAGTGGCAGAGAAAGCTAATCTGTTTGTAAAAATGAATGCAGAATCCTGCAGAGTGCCTCCGCATAGTCTCATAGCTGTCCTTGTTGATCCAGGGCAGCCATACATGTAGATGAGGAAACTAGAATGGTCACAGGGGACTCTAGCATAATTGATTGTGCTTTGAGAGAAAAGGGGCTCATCAATTTTAACACAGTGACCACTTGAGCTTTGATTAGCCTAAGACCAGTTGTGAGACAGAATGCTAATGAAATCTAAGAGGGGATTTTGAGCATTGGTACAGGAAAGCAACCCAGCTGAAGGACTGCACAACTTTACTGGACCAACGGCCACATCTTGCATTACCATAAAAGCAAACAAGAGGGGCCTTTGCTTCTTCCCAGCACCTGTTCAGTTCAGTCCTTCTGTCGGGGAAACCGCTACCTTTTCAACTGTAGAACTCATTGCAGCCACTGAATTTTGATTTCAAGGTTTCCATGTCTTTCCCTCAGAAAAAGAAATCCCTGAGCAAGTAAACAGGCCTTCAATGATGGCAAACTGATCTTACATTCAACTTTGTCATTCACACTGTACTCACTTCTCATTCCTGCAGTTGTATTTTAGCTAGTAACTTGCAGCCATAAATGCGTAATAAATTATCCTTGTGTAGTACTAAAGCTTTGCCACTGATTATTTTCAAATTGGAGTACTGGAGACACTAAAAGGAGGCTAACCAACTTTACAATTTGGCAGTTCATGGACTACTGTGAGGTGAGTTCAAATCACAGTACAGTTCTCGGACTCTCTGAATCCACGTTTTGGTCACGTGGCTTGCTTCGTCACCAGTGTATTTAGGGTTGGTTAAGAAATTCGGTGAGGAGTCAGGGTGGGGTTGGTAGTAGACACTGTCATGTTGCCTGACCAATCATGGGAGTTGTTGGCACAAGAAGGCTGATAGACACCATTAAACACTCGTAAAGAGATGTTTAAGGAAATGATTGAAGCTACAACAGCACGCACCTTCATCAAAGCTCATGAAGTTAAAGAATAGAATAGAAATTGAAAGAGTTAACTGTTGTAAAAATATTCATCCCCTATCTAAAAGCTTGTACATCCTGGCCTAATCGTTTGTTTGTATTGGGCGCTTTCTTCTCCTTATCAGCAAGGGTTCTGGAAAGCCTCCAAGGATCAGGTTCTGGGTCTTAATTTCTAAGCCATTAACCGAGAGCTTTCAGAAAGATAGTTCTCACCATTTAGTGCTGTTTCAGGGAGGTTGTAGCGTAGATAGGAGTGGCTCCCTGCAGACTGTACAATTTGAAGTGAACTTTATTGCTGTGTGCATTGGATGGGCAGCCTCCCAATTCTCCTAAACATTTTGAGATCCCTGATTATCAAATGTTCCAACGTGGCCTCATGCTTTGCATATGTTTTCATGATCAGCAAGGCCAAGGCTGAAAATATTCAGCAAAATTCACATCCTTAGTGAGAGAGTAAAGAATGTGCATTGAATAATGTTGTAGCTTTTACCAGTGTATTGCCTGCTACACATTGCAGACATACATTATTGACATATTTCAACCATGTTCATAATATGCTAATGATTTAGACAGCAAAACTGACATTGCTTCGTAATTTACACAAAGTTAGATGAGCATAGGGACATAAGAACTGGAGTAAGCCATTCAGCCCATGGATTCTGCCCCAGGAACCTAGATCAGGCCGATCATCTGAACATGGTACGGAAAAATATCTCCATCTCTCTTAGGTTTTGGGAGAGTTACAACATTATTGATTTTTGTTTCGCACCTGCTCAATTATTGAGCTCCCACACCCCTCTGAGATCGAGTTGCAAAAATTCACCACCCTCTGACTGAAGAAATTTGCCTTTGTCTCAGTCTTCAGCCTTTACCCTGAGATTATGTTGTCTGGTTCTAGAGTTACCCGCAGCGGGCGGGGGTGCGCATACCCACCCTATCATATCTTGTTAGAGTTCTGTAAGTTTCAGAGTGACCACCTCTCATTCTTTCAAATTCTACGGAATACCAACCCAGTTTTCTTCATTCATTGTGGCAAGACAGTGGCTCAGTGGTTAGCACTGCTGCATCACAGTGCCTGGGACCTGGGTTCAATCCCACCCTGGGGCGACCGTCTGTGTGGATTCTCCCCGTGTCTGCATGGGTTTTCTCCGGGTACTCTGATTTCTTCCTGTAGTCCAAAGATGTGCAGGCTAGGTGGACTGGCCATGCTAAATTGCCCATAGTGTTCAGGGATGTGTAGATTAGATCAGTTATCGGGGGATGTGTCTGGGTGGGATGCTTTGAGGATCAGTGTGGACTTGTTGGGCCAAAGGGCCTGTTTCCACACTGTAGGGATCAATGAATCTATGAATGGGGGAAAAAAAATTCTCCCCAGAAAACAAACCCACCGTTCCAGGGATTAATCTAATCAGTCACTGCTGCATTCCCTCTATGGAAGTATCCTTCCTTAGATAAAGAGATCAAAACTGTACTCGTAGCTCCAGCTGAGACCTCACCAAGATTCTCTGCAGCTGCAGCAAGGCATCTTTGCTTCTGTGCTTGAATCCCTTTGAAATGAATGCCAACATCCCATTTGCCTTTCTGTTTGCTTGCTGCACCTGCATCGCCTTTAGGGACTCATCAGCAAGTTTACCCTTATCTTTTGGACATCCACATATCCCAAACATGCTCAGTTTAAGAAATATTCTCCTTTTTTTTCTGGCAAAATGAATAATTTTACTATATTCCATCTGCTGCGTTCTAGCCCATTCACCTAGCCTGTTCAAATCGTCTAGAAGCATCCTTCCACCTTCCTCTTAAGTAGTGTTCCCATTCAATTTGGTATCATAAGCGCTTTGGAAATGCTATAATTGCTCACCACATCCAGGTCATTTATATAGATTGTGAGCAGTTGTGGATTTACTACTGACTTCTATGTTAACCCACTAGTAATAGCCTTCCATCCTAAAAATGAGCATTTATTCCTACTCTCTGCTTTCTGCTAATCAGTTCTCTATCGATACTAGCATATTCCTCAATTCTTCAAGGTCTAATTTTATTTACTAATCTTCAATGTGGGAATTTATCAAAAAAGCCCCCTGAAAATCCAAATTCCTCGAATTCATTAGTTTTCTTAGAGGAAAGTGAATTGTGTAGCAGTGCAATAAAATTCCAGCAAGATTGTCAAGCATAATTTCACTTTCATAAATGGACTTCACTCAACTTTAAACTATTCTTCTCTAAATAGAGACATCTCATCCTTTACAATACATTCTAACATTTTTCTTCCTTGACGTGCGTAGGTGTCAATTTGATGGGTCTGTAGTTCTCCGTTCGCTGGTGCTCATTGTCCTTTTTTAAACATTTACTACTTTCCAATCAGTAGTACTTTACAGAATCTGTATATGATCAGTTTTGCTATAACGTGTGTCCTAGCAACTCAAATTGGTGATTGACAAATAAGGGAATGCTATTTCTAAACCATGGACTTGTGTTGGCTAGAACACGATTCCATTGGTGCACAAGGGCGTACATGTTGCCATCGTTGTGCTGCTGGGAGCCAATGCCAGTGGAGACTTGAAGCTTCAGCCTGTGGCGGTGTACCACTTGGCCAACGTGCAAGCCTTGAAAGGCCACCTTAAGTCTACTCTAGGCATTTACTTTAGATCAGGCAAGAGACGTTGGATGACGGGGCAAATTGTTCAAGATTCTCCTCATCCTGGGTAATGTGCCAAGCCATCCTCCCATGATCGGTGAGCCTTCTGAAAACATCAAAGTGCAATTCCTACCCCAGACACAGCTTCTGTCCTTCACCCCGTGGACCAGGGTGTGATTGCAGCTTTTAAAGCTTATTATTTAAGGTGCATATTTAGGAGGCTGATTGCAGCCACTGACAGGGATAAGGACAGTGTTCTTCAATGTTGGAAGTGCTTTAACGTCAAGAATGCAATTGATATTATCGTTGAGGCCTGTGGTGATGTCAGCAAGGACTGTTTGCATGCAGTTTGGCAGAAGCTTTTCCTAGATTTTTTTTCAAGATTTTAAAGGCTTTGATCTGTCAGAGGAGCTCTCAAGAATCAAAGAACATTGTGTTACTCTTGCAAAGTGTGTTGGATTTGAAGAGGTGGTGAGTGAAGATGTTGAAGAGCTGCTTGGGTCCCACTGTGAAGACCTGTCTGCAACTGATCTACAACAGCTTGTCACTGAGGGGGATGTGGAAGCTGGAGATGAAGTAGTAGTCCAGGATGCAGCACCATGACAGCTTTCCACTTCTCTTTAGTATTTTGAGGGAAATTGACAAGTAGTTGCAGCTCTTAGAGGACAATGATTACAATGCAGAATGCAGCAGGGTAGCTGTTTGTGGAATAAGATGTTATTTGGCACCCTACTGACAGCTTCTTCGTGAAAGAAGAAAAAGGGCAAAGCAGCAAAAACTGGATGCCTTTTTTGAGCTGATCCCCAATAAACAGTCAGAAGACCATGAACCATAGCCATCCACTTCTGGATTAACGACTTTTCATCCTGACCACGCAACAATGACTGTACCTAAAGGTGATGCTGATGATGATGACCCTCAGTCCGTGCATTAACAACAGAGCAACCTCCAAAACCTCCGACCCCATCAAGTCCTCTTGACACTTTTTCAAGTTAAGGTGTTTAAATTGACTTTTATTCCATTATTAGATATGAAGAAGTGGTGAATGAGGGGTGCTGAAGAGTTGCTTGAATCCCGTTGTGAAGACCTCTGTACAGCTGATCTACAACTCCTTGTCACTGAGGGAAAAGTGAAGCTGGAGATGAAGTAGTAGTCCAGGATGCAGCACCATGACAGCTTTCCATTTCTGTCTTGTATCTTGAGGGAAATTGACAAGCAGTTGCAGCTCTTAGAGGACAATGATTACAATGCAGAATGTGGCAGGCTAGCTGTTTGTGGAATAATTATTTGGCACCCCATAGACAACTTCTTCATGAAAGAAGAATAAGGGCAAAGCAGCAAAAACTGGATGTATTTTTAAAGCGAACCCCCAAGAAACAGTCAGAAGACAGTGAACTGCCACTATCCACTTTTGATCAACTACTTTTCTCCATAACCCTGCAACCACGACTGTACCTGAAGGTGATGCCAATGATATAGAACCTCAGTTCCTGCATGAACAACAGAGCAACCTCAATACCACCTCCCCCCATTAAGACATCCTGACATTTTTTCAAGGTAAGGTGTTTGAATTTACTTTTATTCCATTACTAGATATGAATTAAACATTTATTCAAACTGTGCTATCCTTTATTTTAGGCTTTTGAGTGAATTTTCTTCTTGGTGGTCTGCCCCTAATCCCGCATTTTCTATAGGCTTCATTATTTCTATAGTGCGATTTTCTATAACGCAATGTGGCACAGGAATACAATTATCGCATTATAGCCGAAACAACTGCATACTAATATATTGACTACCTCTGTTCCTTTTAACTTCTGGGATGAAGTTCGTCTGGTCCAGGAGATTTATTAACCTTTAGCCTAGCTTATTTTTCAAGTACTATCTCTTTGTGAAGACCAATGTCTTTTAGCTGTTCAGTTACTCCAGTCCCTTGGACATTTAATATTTCTGGAAGATATTCTTAAACTCCTTCTTTGAAGGCAGTTACAAAGTAACTGTTCAGTTTCCCTGTGATTTCCCTCTTTTTGACTATGAATTCTTGCATGTGCCCATATTTATCCTTGCTAGCTCTTTTTTACTTTTCCATGTTAATTGAAGCTTTTAATATTTGCCTTTTTGTTTCTCACTAGCTTGTATTCATAGTCTCTTTTCGCTTTCCTTATTAGTTTCTTGGCCATCTTTTGCTGGGTCTGCTGTTGTTCTGAATCCTCAGGCTGATCACTATATCTGGTACTTCATAAGCCATTTCTTTGATCTAATGCATTCTTTAATTTCTTTTGTTAAACATGGTTGCTTCACCTTTCCCTTTTGGTATATGTGCCTTAGAGGAATGTGAATGTCTTTTAGACTTTGCAGTATTTTCTTAAATACTAGCCATTGCTTGTCCAGCATTAAATCTTTTAGTCTATTTTCCTTATCCCACCCTAGCCAACATTAACCATTTCTCATTACACACCACCAAATCAAAAATGGCCCAATCCATAGTTGACTTCTCAATACACTCAGAATTAATTTCCTACAAGTTCCAGGAATTCTTCCTCCAAGCATTAGCAATGCCTTTGTTAAACCAGTGCTTTGTTAAACCAGTCTCCCTGTAAATTGAAGTCACTTAGTGTATTACCCACATAGTACGCATATCCAATTTCCTGAATCGTAGTGTGCCCAACATTATTAAACCAAACCTATAAATGTTAGCAACCCTCATTTGTTTCTTGGCTTCACCCATTTCTACATCTGAATCTACAAATTGTTACTCAAATTGAAGATCCTTTCTGACAAGTGCAGTGATGTCATTCTTTATTAGAAGAACTACGCAGCATTTTTACCCTTTTTTATCTATCCCTCCTAAATTCAGAATATCCTTGAATATTCAGCTCCCAACCTTGGGCACCCTGAAGCCCTGAAAAAAGTACTGAGAAACCAGGAGTCTCTGAATAGATATAGACAGGTTAAGTATATGGAATACATGGTGGCTGATAGACAATAATGTGGGGAAATGAGGTTTTTCATTTTCGTTATAAGAATATAAAAGCAGAAATTAATTTCTGCCCTGAGGGATCCATTGCTAAAGCCATTCATAACCATTTAGATTAAATTAGCTGAAGCCATTGAATGGATTGTTAACACAAAAGCAAAATACTGCAGATGGTGGCATTCTGAATTAAGAACAAAAAAATAAGCTGGAAAAGCTCATCATTCAAAACAGCCCGCATAGAGAGACCTGAAGATAAATGGAAATGTCTGTGTTTTTAAACCAGGAGAATGGCAGGGAGTAGTAGGAACCAAAGAAAAGATCTGTGATAGGAAGGATACCAGGGGAGAGTAAATTACAGAAGATTCCACGATGTAGCAATAAGAAAGAGTGGTACAGTAAGAGTTAATTGGAGCTCTTGGCAGAAACAGAAATGGACTGTTCTACTAATTCTGGTTCTTGGTTCTTTTTTAGTTTCTTGTGAGATTGAAATAGTTAGCAGTCTTACTGCTGAGAAGCCTGTAGGTTCAAACGCCTCTCCTTCTCAACAGAGCACATTATCTAGACTGACACTTCATGATAGTGTCATAAGAAACCAAGCTGTGCGAAGGTGCCATTCATCAGTTCTGGTTCAACCAGACCTCAAAATATATTTTCAACAGTTGTAAAAATTACGAGGAGATTGAGGAATTTTTCTAGTCCAGTTGCAATTCCTTTTTTAAACTAATATCAACAACAATAAAAGATAGTAAAATGTGAGGCTGGATGAACACAGCAGGCCCAGCAGCATTTCAGGAGCACAAAAGCTTTTGTGCTCCTGAGATGCTGCTGGGCCTGCTGTGTTCATTCAGCCTCACATTTTATTATCTTGGATTCTCCAGCATCTGCAGTTCCCATTATCACTCAACAACAATAAAGGCAGACTAGTCGTTTCAACATACAGACAGCATGGTTAAAAAGGCACTTGGCACGCTTGCTTTCGTTGCTCAGTCCTTTGAGTATAGGATTTGGGAAGTCATGTTGAGGCTGTACAAGATATTGGTGAGGCCACTTCTTGTGCACCCTGTTATAGGAAGGATTTTATTAAGCTGGAGAGCGCTCAGAAGAGGTTTATCAGCATGTTGCCGGCTACAGAAGATTTGAGTTAGGAAGAAAGGCTAGATAGGTTGGGACTTGTTTTCACTGGAAGGTAGGAGGTTGAGAGGTGACCTGATAGAAGTTTATAAGATAATGAAAGGTATAGGTAGAGTTAATGTTCGTTATCTTTTCTCTTGGATGGGGGATTTCAAGATTAGGGACCACATTTCTGAGATGAGAGGAGAGAGATTTAACAAAGATATGAGGGGCAAATCTTTTACGTGGAGGGTGGTTTGCATCTGGATTGACCTTCTTGAGGAAGTGATGGACGTGGGTACAATTACAACATTTAAAAGAAATTTGGATAATTACATGAATAGGAAATGTTTGGAGGTATATGGGCCAGGATTAGGCAAGTGGGACTAGTTTAGTTTGGGATTACGTTTGGCATGGGCTGAATGGACCGAAGGGTTGTTTCTGTGGTGAATGACTCGATGACTATATGTGGAAATTGCCTTCCTTGTTTGTCTACATTGCAAGTATGACTACAATTTAAAATTAACTAACTGATTTCAAAGCACTTGGGAGACCCTGAAATGTGCAGGCAGTATATAAATGTTCCTCCCTATGTTGCACTATTTTTGACTGTTTTGTGTGAACTGCTGCAATGTATTTGTGTCACCTCCAGTACTAACTCTGCATTTTACCTAGGGACACGTCTTCCATGCTCTTAAGCTTTTAACATACAATGTATTGTCAGTAAATCAGTTCTAAAAGAGGAGTAGAATTGGGGCTGGGTCATCTATTTTCTGAGCAGTGTGGAATATGGTCATTATACTATTCGAGGAAAATATCAATGAAAACTACACACTCACCCATTCACCTTGCGCATCACCATCTAACTCAACTGTTTAACCATGCATTTTTAATGAACAAGTACCATTGACTGCAAAGTGTTAAAATATTCCTGTAGTCTGATTTGAACATAACTGTTGTGTAAAAAGTCTCTGGGATATGGCCGGAACTAGTTTTGAAGTGTTTGTATTTACTAGAAATGTCCTTTGTGCTTGTATAATGGTTTTTTCCTTCAGGGAGCAAAAAGGGGCTTGAGGCAACACAGAATTGTAAGCAGATGCTGAACTGAAGCTATTTCCAAACTCTGCGTTGGAGTGAGACTTAAAAAGAAGAGTGAGTGGCTCCAAGTTGCTCTTTCCCATGAACTCCTCTTCATTTCGGCTTAACTTGGAACTATCAGCAAAATGCGGAACCTTTGCGGTGAAATGGACTCCACCACTCATTTTCATTTTATTTTCCCCGTAGCAAGTTTCCCAGCTCCATGATTTCATTGCATGTATTCAGGAAATGTGAGTGCTGTAAAAAAAAAACACAAATTGTGAGTAGGAGAGGAAATACAGCTAGACCAAGTTTACTAGATGCAGTTTCTGTGTAGCCTGGTTTATTCTGTAAATGGGTTCAAAACTGGATGATCAAACTAAATTAAATCAGTACAAGACCAGGCTTGATGACTGTAGCCATGTTTATTGATCTCTTTCCATCCATATTTTCATTTGAAAGACCATGTTGTGAAAATGTATGATCTTTAAAATTTAACTCAAACAGATTACTTTTGTAGCCATGCCAAGTGCAGGTTGAAAGGGTTGGCTGCTGTGTGTGGGTTTAATGTGATCTCAATCTTCTGTGCAGCAAAAGCTCGGGGTGTGGAACAAAATGAAAACCAGGCCAGTGTGTAAACAATGTCAAAACTGCTGAAGACCTATTGGAATGTAGTGAAAGCAGAGAGATGGATCTGTGGTAAGACTGGATCCAACATGAGGCAAACAGGTGACAAATACACCATTGTGTAGGCAGTGTAGTAAAGAAGTACAAAGTATGAAATAATGTAAACAGTACTGTGGACTGAGTAATGTTTCAGGAGTATAACAAAAGTGTGCGAAATACAAAGCAGGAATATGTTTTGCATTTGACATCTTTCAGCAATGGTTGCTTTATCAGCTAGTGGAGCCAGGCACGTTGTATGTCTGGCTGGGTCAATGGATGATAAAGGAAGTGAAAAACATGCCAAGAAATAAGTGTTTTGCTGCAAGCAGCTTATCCCTATACATGCTGGATATATGACAACAACAAATAACATCAAGCAAATTGCTGCAGTTTGTATTTATGTAGTGCCTTCAACATAGTGACTCTTCTTCAGAAGTGTTAACCAAAAAAGTTAATACCAAGTCACATAAGAATATGTGAAAGTATACCATAAAGCCAGGGAGGGAATCCTAGAGCTTATCGGCTGAACAGTTTAAGGCATAGCCACCGGTGAGTGGTGAAGAGAAAACTTGAGATGCAAAAATGGCATTAATACGCTCTTTCATATATTCTTATGTATGTTGGTAAGAATTTTATTGTTAATACTTATGAAGAAGAGTCAGTATATTGAAAGCACGACATAAATGCAATTTGTTGTTTTAACTTGCTGCTTGATTCTACTTATTGTCACACATCCAGCATGTATAAGCTGCTTACAGCATTATACACATCTCTACATTGTTGGGAGAGTAGAAGTAACAAAGGTACGACTGAGAATTTCGGAATCTGCTGAGCAGAAGTAGGATAGAGTTGGGCTTGTTAAAGAACTGAATATAGGTGGTCATGGTGATGAGAGAATCTAGAGCTGAAAGCTAATGTCTTGATCTTTACCCAGTGCTTCAAGTGCACTGCCCTCCTATCTTCACTTAATCTCACCCTTCTTTTATACTTTTCCCACCAGTATCCTTGCCATCCCTCAAATCAGACATTTCTTGGCATATCTTCATAGCACAAATCTTGGTCCCCAAAAAGGCTAATTCCTCAACATGTTTAACCACTAACATCCTCTTGTGTTCCTTCACACCAGCACATTGCACCATCATTTTTTTTCAGGTGAGAGATGGAGAACATGTTCTCAACTTTGATTAAGTTTAAAGTTCTCTCTGATCTTGTCCTCCACCCATTATAACACCTCTGAAATTTTTGCATGATTATTTCTATATTTTGTTTGGTATTCATAACCTTTCACTTGACCTGATCCATTACCCTGCTCAAGTTAGATGGTTACAGATTGGCAACATCTCATGCAGTTGTTTTGGTCACCAATCACCACGTCTAGATTGATTGATTCAGTTAAACTTTACCATGTTTTATACTCCTAAGCCATCACTACCCACCTTTGCTGTATCAATTATTGATTCTTGTCTTCCACAACCAACTGCTTTCTTAAAACTTTCTCCCACACCTACTTTCTTTTATCTCAAAAGCTGATGTGGAGGGTTGTTTGATTTACTGATGGGGATCTTGTAAGCCACGTCGATAGCCAGTTTGAAGCTGGGTTAATCTCAGCACTGGTCCCTGATCATCCCCCTAAGAGTTTCAGTTGACATTGGGTTAAGAAGGTTAACCATACTCTTTCCTGTCCAAATCTTAATTCCAGCAGAGGGGATTGAGTGTGCCATCACCTCTGGAAGCAGGAGAATCCATTCATCATTTCCAACATTTGAGATTACATGTGTCCCCATGTCAGCTGCTTCATCCTGACCCAGCACTTTCTTACCCACTGCTAATGGATTCAAACCCTCAAGTCCCCTGTCCTCCATTTTCTCCTCTCTCCAAACTCAATTGTATCAATGAGTTCTAACATCTGTACCTCTTATTCTCTTTGGCTCAGTTCTATTTTCTGATGTGCCTAACCTAGGTCTTGATTTGCATTCCACTTCTCATCACTGTCTTCTTGATCTGGTGTTCCTTTGCTTTCTGCTTAGTGTAAAGTGAAATAAATAATTCTGTGGTGTAAACTTGCATTGTTGCTCACATTTGTAAAATATTAGAACTCGACACCATGATCAAAATGAAAGGTGCAGATGCTTTATTATTGGATAAACCTCCTCAGAATGTCTAAATTATAAATTGAATTTTATTTACATATAAAGTGCAAGGAGTTAACAGAACTGAGTGTTTCTGCTCTTGATAACAAGTGACTGTGTGTTTTCTAACAACATTGAAAGTTTGGTAAGGTATGGCTAACTCTAACCGTTGTGGATGAGGTACAGAGAAATCCTGGCTCCAAGTGACTCGAACACAACATACAGCAGAACCCTTAGGAAAGAAGAAAGTCCTTAGCAGATAAAGAAGTATTTGAAGCAGTAGCAGGACAGGCATTTGCTGATACTCTAATCATTATGTTTTACAGCATTCCTGTTTTATATGTGTGCAATAACAACAGATCTGTGTTTGGAGCTTAAGTGCTGAGATTGCACTCACTCTGATGCATGTCTACGCTAAAAATAATAATTTGATGATCCGCCTATTTTGTAGATATGGTTGTGCATTAACTATTGGATATTTGGGCCTTGATTTCTGAGCCTCACCCTTGATTTTCCTTGATCTCTGCAAAGTAGTATAATGCAGGAAGAAGGGGATATTGAGAAAATAATTTTCAGAATGAACAGTTTTGGCAGTTGTTGAATAATAAATTACGGTAAATTATCTGGACTGGCAGACATTATGATAGCCCAAATCTCTCTCGTAACATCATTCAATAGCAATTATACCTTTGGACTGTTATAGTTACATCTCTAACTTGACCCTGATAATGTATGGTGTCACATTAACAACAGATTTTGAATATTTAACCTGGACAGAAGTGTAACTACTATATTGGTTTATTGTGGTCTTTGTGCCGCAGTTCAATTCAATTCTGCTTGAAGTCGTTTATGGGATGTGGCTACTGACAGTTGGATTTCTGCTTGACCATCTTGTAACCAAGAATGTTGTGGAATTGCAGTGATTTCTAACATTGAAAAGTTGATAGACAGCCTTCCCAAAGGGCTGGAATATGGCGTGCCCTAATCCACGGTACCAGCCAAGACACTCCGCTCCTTGCCGCTGCTTATAAAGGTCAGCATGCCTGAGATGGTGACTAGCAACTCTAAAGCACTAATTATTCATCGTATTAATCCTGCAAACTATGCATTAGGATAAAATTAATCTGCAATTCAGTATCTCAACAAAATATTTGCATTTTTATTTTGTGCACAGTGTGTCTTACATTTTGCCTTTCCTATCTAGTTAAAGAGTGAATTGAAGAGTTTAGTGCGCATTGTTCATTTTATTATGTGGTTTTCATTTACCTGTCCTTTCCCCCACGTTGATCGAGACTGGCCTGTGAAGCTTGCTGTCGTGAATTTTTAAGCTAGTGCTATACATTGTTTCAGAATGCAGATGGTGGTTGTATGTGGGCTCACTTGGGTACAGAGTTCCAGGTCATTGTCCACTTTTTCCAAAGCACGTTGGAAAATAAGTCTTCCACTAAACACTGGAAAACTTCAGGCCCTCTCCCAGCCATCTCCCACAGCACAACATCCATTCCCCTCAATTGTCATCACTGACTAGGTCCATCTAAGTCCATAACTATTGCCTATAGTTTGGGAGCCCCTTCCAGATGAAGACAGACATAAACAACAACATCTATCATTGCCTCCAACATACAGTTCAGCTTAGATAACTGAGGAACAGTGTAGTTGGTAACCAGGATCTTGAACCTGAGATAGTGGGAACTGCAGATGCTGGTGAATCCAAGATAATAAAATGTGAGGCTGGATGAACACAGCAGGCCCAGCAGCATCTCAGGAGCACAAAAGCTGACATTTCGGGCCTAGGCCCTTCATCAGAGAGGGGGATGGGGTGAGAGTTCTGGAATAAATAGGGAGAGAGGGAGAGGCGGACCGAAGATGGAGAGAAAAGAAGATAGGTGGAGAGGAGAGTATAGGTGGGGAGGTAGGGAGGGGATAGGTCAGTCCAGGGAAGACGGACAGGTCAAGGAGGTGGGATGAGGTTAGTAGGTAGATGGGGGTGTGGCTTGGGGTGGGAGGAAGGGATGGGTGAGAGGAAGAACAGGTTAGGGAGGCAGAGACAGGTTGGACTGGTTTTAGGATGCAGTGGGTGGAGGGGAAGAGCTGGGCTGGTTGTGTGGTGCCGTGGGGGGAGGGGACGAACTGGGCTGGTTTAGGGATGTGGTGGGGGAAGGGGAGATTTTGAAACTGGTGAAGTCCACATTGATACCATTAGGCTGCAGGGTTCCCAGGCGGAATATGAGTTGCTGTTCCTGCAACCTTAGGGTGGCATCATTGAGGCACTGCAGGAGGCCCATGATGGACATGTCATCTAAAGAATGGGAGGGGGAGTGGAAATGGTTTGCGACTGGGAGGTGCAGTTGTTTGTTGCGAACTGAGCGGAGGTGTTCTGCAAAGCGGTCCCCAAGCCTCCGCTTGGTTTCCCCAATGTAGAGGAAGCCACACCGGGTACAGTGGATGCGGTATACCACATTGGCAGAGGTGCAGGTGAACCTCTGCTTAATGTGGAATGTCATCTTGGGGCCTGGGATAGGGGTGAGGGAGGAGGTGTGGGGGCAAGTGTAGCATTTCCTGCAGTTGCAGGGGAAGGTGCCGGGTGTGGTGGGGTTGGAGGGCAGTGTGGAGCGAACAAGGGAGTCACGGAGAGAGTGGTCTCTCCGGAAAGCAGACAGGGGTGGGGATGGAAAAATGTCTTGGGTGGTGGGGTCGGATTGTAGATGGCGGAAGTGTCGGAGGATGATGTGTTGTATCCGGAGGTTGGTGGGGTGGTGTGAGAGATCGAGGGGGATCCTCTTTGGGCGGTTGTGGGCCGGGTGTGGTGGGGTTGGACGGCAGTGTGGAGCGAACAAGGGCCACAACTGCCCAAAGAGGATCCCCCTCGTTCTCACACACTACCCCACCAACCTCCGGATACAACGCGTCATCCTCCGACACTTCCACCATCTATAATCCGACCCCACCACCCAAGACATTTTTCCATCCCCACCCCTGTCTGCTTTCCGGAGAGACCACTCTCTCCGTGACTCCCTTGTTCGCTCCACACTGCCCTCCAACCCCACCACACCCCGCACCTTCCCCCGCAACCGCAGGAAATGCTACACTTGCCCCCACACCTCCTCCCTCACCCCTATCCCAGGCCCCAAGATGACATTCCACATTAAGCAGAGGTTCACCTGCACCTCTGCCAATGTGGTATACCGCATCCACTGTACCCGGTGTGGCTTCCTCTACATTGGGGAAACCAAGCGGAGGCTTGGGGACCGCTTTGCGGAACACGTCCGCTCAGTTCGCAACAAACAACTGCACCTCCCAGTCGCAAACCATTTCCACTCCCCCTCCCATTCTTTAGATGACATGTCCATCATGGGCCTCCTGCAGTGCCTCAATGATGCCACCCTAAGGTTGCAGGAACAGCAACTCATATTCCGCCTGGGAACCCTGCAGCCTAATGGTATCAATGTGGACTTCACCAGTTTCAAAATCTCCCCTTCCCCCACCGCATCCCTAAACCAGCCCAGTTCGTCCCCTCCCCCCACGGCACCACACAACCAGCCCAGCTCTTCCCCTCCACCCACTGCATCCCAAAACCAGTCCAACCTGTCTCTGCCTCCCTAACCTGTTCTTCCTCTCACCCATCCCTTCCTCCCACCCCAAGCCACACCCCCATCTACCTACTAACCTCATCCCACCTCCTTGACCTGTCCGTCTTCCCTGGACTGACCTATCCTCTCCCTACCTCCCCACCTATACTCTCCTCTCCACCTATCTTCTTTTCTCCATCTTCGGTCTGCCTCCCCCTCTCTCCCTATTTATTCCAGCACCCTCACCCCATCCCCCTCTCTGATGAAGGGTCTAGGCCCGAAACGTCAGCTTTTGTGCTCCTGAGATGCTGCTGGGCCTGCTGTGTTCATCCAGCCTCACATTTTATTATCTTGAACCTGAGATCATGGTTTGCAGTCAGCAGTGATCCCTGTGCTTCTATATGCTTCACAGATTTGGATAACCTACAGCAGCTGGAGAAATGCCATCTGGTGGTCCAGTGGTATTTTCTGCTCCTGAGCCAATGTCCAAGCATTGAGGCACTAATTGCTGAAAATCAGCTGCTATGTTTGGGCGTGTTGTTCATGTAACTGATATCCTGAAATAGCAACTCTACACGGAACTGAGTGATGGTAGGTGACTCCTACAGCAGAAATGATTTAAAGGTGGCCACAAAGTATCCCTGAGAAGGTCATATATCCCTTTCAAACCTTGAGAGACCCTGGTTTGTCACCAACCAAAATGGAGATCCTTCATTGGGGAAGGTAGTGAACACATCTATAGCCTTTGTCAGAAGCAAAGTTAAACATCAAAGAGAGAGAGTATAAAGCTCCAAGCTACTTGCTTACCTGACCGTTCAAGCACCCCCTGCGCACTATGTGCCAGGATCTGCAAATTGTTTATTGATCTAATTGGCCATCTCTGAACCCATTGGACTGGTGTGAAAATAAGGAATCTTTATTCCTGAGGGATTACCTAAGCAGAAGAAACTTTGATCTTAGGTGACTTTACTGTTTCAAGTGGGCATGATCATCACAGATGATTTAGGCATCTGTTGAAGAGGTTTTACTGCTTTTACAGCTCGAGGGCTTACTGTTACAGTATAGACAGCATTATGGTTTTGCTCTCAACTGTGAGATCAGTTATATAAAATATGAGTGTGGGTATTCCCTGCCTAACCTTTTATGGTTCAGAAATCTTTAATTTGTACCTTTTCGCTTCTGACTTTTGCAATGAAGGATATTGAACACTCCTAAATGAGACAATTGTTACAATGTGAGAAATCTCCTTTCTCCCATTTGTCGTCTAAAAGAAGAATTTTTTAAATTTGCTATGCAAGTTCTGAATGCAACCTGGCAATGTTCCCCGTTGGAATGCGATTAAAGGTCTCTACAATTCATGTATGGAATATTTTTGAGGTTCAGAATTGAACTTATTGCTACTCTAATCAATCCTGTTGGAGTCAGTCCTATTTGTGGGTGGCTTCCACTTGCTTCTGTCTTAGTACCATTGATAATTTTAAAATTAACACACAAAGATGAGTGTTTTGTGGTATGTTCTCTCCTAAACTGTTGTTGGGATAGTGCTGAGGCATTCCACGAACATCCAATGTCACTTGATTTTATTATTATTGGTACATTGTAGCAGGCAAATGATGTCATGTCTCCTGTCTACCTACAGAATCCTAATGCTTTGATATCCTCATGACCACTTTATGGCAAGCTAACTGTCTCAAATTTGTGTTTGTATGTGAGTTTTATCCCTGAGGCTGACAGTGATGTGATTGCTCTCTAAATGAGTTCATCACTTAATCTGACTGAAAAAACCCAAGTGCAAATACGGAGGAATGAGAGAACTGTGTGTCATTTTAATGCTAATATTTCCCCTGCAACAAATTTCTTAAACATGAAGGGATTTTGGAAAGATTGAATCCCACTAAAGAAACAAAATTTACAGAAAAGTATGGAGGCAGCATACAAAACTACACGCATCAGCAAAATTTTAAAATTATTTCACAAACAAGAAATGAAGCATAGGTTTGAGGTCAACATGATTTGAGTATTGTTTGGGTTTCTCTCTGTCTGGTGTGGATAACTTGATAAGAGATTTCATCACAAATGGATTTTGCATCCACCTAGTACTGATCATATAGCATTGGATTGTATACTTAATTAGCTCTGATCTTTATCTTTGGGTTATGTGGCTCGCCTTCAGTTTTCCTGTGGCGGGGGGGGGGGAGGCGGGGAGAGAAAGAGGTTTGGTGGAGAAGAGCTCAAGTATTCTAATGTGGCTTTTGCTTTCCCTTTGTAACGTTCAAATACTTGGGCTGTAATACCAGTTTGTGGCATTGGGTATTAATAATCTCTCTCATCTGACAGATATTCAACTTTGATATGCAAATATTGAACAGTTTCAGTCTGCCTGATTTATAGCACAAAGACTTCACACAAAATACTGTGCATTGGGTTCTATACCATTAGTATACTGATCTAACCCAGAGTGTATTTCATTCACAGGATTTTTAACAGCTTCAGATACAAGTGGCTTTTCAAAGAAATACTTTGTTATTTAGTGTCCTTTTGCTTTGCCTATAATTAAGTGCAACAGGTGCTCATTTTTTTTAAAGGTTTGGAAACAGCAGAGCAAAAGGCTTTCATAACAGATTTTTAAATAAATTATGTTTTAATATGAACGTAACTATAACAGCAACAGGATTGGCACCAGGCACTTAGGAGGAAACACTTAGATAGGCCTTTGAGCTCTCATTTCATCGGTGGAAACTCTGGGAGTGTGTTTATGATGTGTGTCATTGTAAATTTATATGCACACAGAATAAATTTGCTCACAATAGGTGTATTTACTGTGTACTAGAATGAAAGGATAAGGGGAGAGGTGTCATTATTGATTAAAGGAGAATGTTTGCCATGTTGGATGGAGAGAGGTGATGTTCCAGATGAGTAAGGGAGACTATGTGTTTTGGCTAAAGCTAAGGAATAGAAAAGGTATAGTTGCATTGCTCAGTGTTGTCTGTAGTCTGCCAGCTGGTAGGAAAGGTGTAGCGGAACAATTTGCAAGGAAGGTACAAAGAATTGCAGTATTATAGACCAATTGTGTACAGTTCTGGTCACCATACTACCAGAAGAATACAGACGCTTGGGAGAGGGTACAGAAAAGGTTTACCAGCATGTTGCATGGTATGGGTGATTTTAGCTATGAAGAAAGGTTGGATAGACTGGATTTGTTTTCACTGGAATGCAGGAGGCTGAGGGGGTGACCTGATAGAAGTTTATAAGATGGTGAATGGCATGGATAGAGTGAAAAGTACGAGGCTTTTCCCCAGGGTGGAGGGGTCAAGTACTAGGAGACACAGGTTCAAGGTGTGAGGTGGGGGGTAAGTTTAAAAGAAATGTTCAAGACACATTTTTCACACCAAGGGTGGTGAGTGCTTGGAATGCGCTGCCAGAAGTGTAGTTGAAGCAGACCCAAGAAGCACCTGGACAAATACATGAATAGAAAGGGAAAAGAGTGATATGGATCCTGTAAGTGAAGACAGTTTTAGTTTGGAAGGGCAAAATGTATCAGCACAGGCTTAAAGGGCCAAATGACCTGTTCCTGTATTGTTCTTTATTCTAATTCTCAGAAGGAACTTCAGTTATTTGCATTGACTAAGATGGTGATAATGTCAAGTGCCAAGAGCAGAGAGAGACAAAGTGTTCCTAAAATGCATTCAGGAAATCTTTGGATGACTATGCTTCTAGTCCGGGAGAAGGCACTGCTAGACCTTGTTCTTGGGAAGGAAATTGGTCAAGTGCACCAAGATTCATTAGGGGAACATTTAGGACACAAGTGCCTGGCAATGGCCATGTCTGACAAGAGAGAGTCTGACCATTTTCTTTTGACATTCAATGGTATCACAAAGCTGGGGTTACCTTTTAGGTGAAACTTAACTGAATCAGCTGTGTGAATGTTGCTGCTGGAAAAGTAGGTTAAAGGCTAAAAATCTGCAGTGTCTAACTCATGTTCTAACTGTCAAAAGCTAACATCCACAAAGCACAAGTGTGATGATGGATTCCCCACTTGGCTGGAGAAGTGCAACTCCAACAACAATCAAAAAACTTTGAAACCACCCCGAGCAAAGCAGCCCATTAATTGGTATCCTGTCAACTACCTTAAGCATCATTATCCACTGCTGACACACAGTGGTGCACCATCTGTAAAATGCATTGCCCACACTTGCCAATTCTCCCTCAATAGCACTTTCTATACCTGTAATCTGGAGCCTGTACCACCTGGAAAGACAGGGGCGGCAACAGCACCTTCAAGATGTGCAACCCCCTGACTTGGAATTAGATAGCCATCCCTTCACTATTTTTGGATCAAAATCCAGGAGTTGCCTTTCTAACAGCACTGGGATGGACCTACTCCCCAATAGATAGCTTACCACCATTTTCACAAGGGCAATTATGGATGGGCAACAAATGCTGGCCTAGATTGTGACGTTTATATGAAGTAGAAAAAAAGAAAAGCCAGAGGGCATTTATTAAGGGAAAATCATGTTTAACTAAGTTTCTGGAGTTTTGTGATGGGATAACTGGGCTGCCATGGTCTACATGAACTTCTAAAAAACATTTGATAAAATGCTGCACAACAGACTTAAGGCAAGGTTAGAGCTCATAGAATAAAAAGGACAGAAAACAACGCAGACATAAACTCGGCTGAAAAACAGAAAACAAAGTAATTTTAATGGATTTTTAAAAATCTGGCAAAACAGTTATGTCAAAAATGCAGATTTAATGTTATAAGCAGATGCACCCTACTCTTATCCAATGACAGCAGAGTCTAGGGGTTGAATGGGCTAAATTTTCTGATTCTTACGCTGTATGACAAACAGGAGAAAAAGTTTCCACAAACGTCCCACCCTCAATGATTGGGAAGTCCAGCACATCAGTACAAAAAACAAGCCTGAAGCATTTGCATCCAACTTCAATCAGAAATATTGAGTGGATGATCTATCTTTACCACCTCCTGAGGTCCCCAGCATTCTAGATGGCAGTTCAGTTTAATCCACGTGATATCAAGAAACAGTTGAAGACACCACAAGGCTGTGGACGCTGATGACATTCTGGCAATAGTACTGAAGACCTGTGCCCCAGAAATAGCTGTGCCATGAACCAAGATGTTTCTGGCATTTACCTAGGAATGTCGAAAACTGCTCACCAAAGAGAGGATATATCCAATCTGGCTAATTACTGCCTTATCAGTCTATTCATGATTATCAGCAAAGAGATGAAAGGTCTTGCCAATCATGTTATTAAGTGGCATTTGCTCGCCATTAACTAGTTCATTGATGTTTAGTTTGGGTTCTATCAGGGCTATTTAACGGTTGATTTTATTACAAACTTTAGTCCAAAAACTGACAGAGTTGAGTCCTGGAGATGGCACGAGAGTAATTGCCCTTGATTGACATCATAGTAACAGTTAACAAGGTTTTTTTAATTTTTATTCACAGAATCTGGTTTTGTTGCTATGGCAGCATTTATTGCCCATCCCTAATTGTCCTTGAGAAAGTGGTGTTAGTGAACAACAGCTCAAACTGGTGCAGTCCATTTAATTTTAGGGTATGAGTTCCAAGATTTTGATCCAGCGACACTGAAGTAATGTCTATAGATTTCCATACAAGGATGTTGAGTGACTCTTGCAGGCTTGATGTGTTCCCATGTATCTTATGGCCTCATCGTTCTAGATGGTTTTAGTCATGGGTCAGAAAAATGCTGTCTCAGGAGACTTGATTAATGTCCAGTAGCACACATTCCTGCTATTGAAGGTGGAATGTCCAAGTTAAGAGGATGACGAACAAAACCTTCAGCATCCTAGGTTTTTTTTGATAGGGACATTGAGGACAAGCGCAAGAAAGTTATGTTACATTGTATGAAACATGAGTCCAGCTTCGTATTGTGTCTATTTCTGAATGTTGTACTTTGTAAGAATGTGAAAGCATTAGAAGTAGTGTAGAAAAGATTCACAAGAACAGTTTTGGGGTATATTCAGATTAACTGAGATTCAGTTAACTTAAAAATATGGAACGGTAAATGCTACTTCTCTTGCAAAAGCAAAGGTTGAAAGGCAATTTGATAAATTGAGGTGTGTGGACAGACCAGGCAAGGATAAACTGTTCCTATTCGTGGAAGGATTGAGACCAAGACACACACTTTAGGTAATTGGCAAAAGAAGCAGTGGCAAGATGAGGAAAAAAACTTGACAATGAGGTGAGTTGTTAGAATCTGGATTGTAGTGCCTGAGTGTGGAAGAAGCAAGTTCAATTAATGCATTTAAGAGGGAATTGGATTGTTACCTGAAACATTGTACAGCTACTGGCAAATAAAAGGGGAGAATCAGTGGAGACATGATGGGCTGAATGGCCTTCCTTATGCTAGAATCATTGTGTGTGGTTCAGCTTCTGATTCTGATTGAGCATGCCCAAGAAGAACAGGTTCAAGTTTTGTGTGTGTGTGTGTGTGTGTGTGTGTGTGTGTGTGTGTGTGTGTGTGTGTGTGTGTGTGTACACTGAATATTCTTAGGTTCGAAGACATTACCTGACTTGCAGCAAGTCTCTCACAGGAGAAGGGACATTCCATTATACCAAATAACATCCACAGTGCTACCTTGTTGTATAGGCTGTAACTAAGCTTTCTTGTTGCATGTGCATATAGCCAGAAGCTGGGTTTGTGTTTAAAATAGAGAGTGGAGGTGTTGTTAGGTGTTTAGTCTTGATTCCTGCAGCATAGCCAATCAAGCAATTGCAGGGAGGCAGGATTATGGCATAACACAGAAGTATTTCAACTGGTGTAAGAGAGAGACCTCTGACATAACTTGGGTGCAAGGTTTAAGGAGGTTTCTTAAGCATGAAGTCTGTTGCAAAGCTGTACGCTGTCAAGTGTTTCTTTGCTCACATTCAGCCACCTGAATGGGTGTGTGGGTGGGTTATATGGTGGAAATTGAATTCTAGTTGCTACAAGAACTCTTGAAGTGCCTTGTGTGTACTATACATGTCAGAAAGTAAAAGGACAAAGAACAAAGAAAATTACAGCATAGGAACAGGCCCTTTGGCCCTCCAAACCTGCACTGATCCAGATCCTCTATCTAAACCTCTTGCCTATTTTCCAAGATCTGTATCCCTCTGCTCCCTGCCCATTCGTGTATTTGTCTAGATAAATCTTAAATGATGCTATCGTGCCCGCCCTACCACCTCTGCTGGCATCGTGTTCCAGGCACCTACCACCTTCTGCGTAAAGAACTTTCCAGACGTACCTTCCTTCAACTTTTCTCCTCTCACCTTGAAATAGTGCCTTCTGGTAATTGAGTCCCCCCACTATGAGGAAAAAGCTTCTTGCTATCCACCCTGTCTATACCCCTCATGATTTTGTAGACCTCAATCAGGTCCCCCCTCAACCTTCATCTTTCTAATATAAATAATCCTAATCTACTCAACCCCTCTTCATGGCTCGTGCCCTCCATACCAGGCAACATCCTGGAGAGCCTCCTCTGCACCCTCTCCAAAGCATCCACATCCTTTTTGTAATATGGCGACCAGAACAGTACACAGTATTCCAAATGTGGTCGAAGCAAAGTCTTACACAACTGTAACATGACCTGCCAATCTTGTACTCAATATCCTGTCAGATGAATGAAAGGGTGCCGTATGCCGCCTTGACCACTCTATCGACCCGCGTTGCCACCTTCAGGGTACAATGGACCTGAACACCCAGATCTCTCTGTGCATCAATTTTTCCCACGGCTTTACCATTTACTGTACAGTTAGCTCATGAATTGGATCTTCCAAAGTGCATTTGCCTGGATTGAACTCCATCTGCCATTTCTCCGCGCAACTCTCAAATCTATATTCTGCTGCATTCTCTGACAATCCCCTTCACTAACTGCTACTCCACCAATCTTAATGTCATCTGCAAACTTGCTAATCAGACCATTTTATACCTTCCTCCAGATCATATATGTATATCACAAACAACATTGGTCACAACACAGATCCCGGTGGAACACTACTGGTCACAGTTCTCCATTTTGAGAAACTCCCTTCCACTACAACCCCCTGTCTGCTGTTGTCCAGCTAGTTCTCTATCCATCTAGCTAGTACACCCTGGAGCCCATGTGACTTCACTTTCTCTGCCAGTCTACCATGGGGAACCTTATCAAACGCCTTACTGAAGTCCATGTATATGACATCTGTCGCCCTTTCCTCATCTATCAACTTTGTCACTTCCGCAAAGAATTCTATCAAGTTGGTATGACATGACCTTTCCTGCACTAAACCATGCTGCCAATCCCTAATAAGCCCATTTTCTTCCAAATGTAAATAGAATGTATCCCTCAGTATCTTCTCCAGTAGCTTCCCCACCACTGGCGTCTGGCTCACCAGTCTGTAATTACCTGGATTATCCTTGCCAGCCTTCTTGAACAAGGGGACAGCATTAGCAATTATCCAGTCCTCCAGGACCTCACCCGTGCTCAAGGATGCTGCAAAGGTATCTGTTAAGGTCCCAGCTATTTCCTCTCTCGCTTCCGTCAGAAACTTGGGATAGATCCCATCAGGACCTGGTGACTTGTCCACCCTAATGCCTTTTGGAATACCTAGCACCCCCCCCCCCCCCCCACCATGCTGACTTGACCTAGAGTAATCAAACATCTACCCCTAACATCAACAACCATCGTGTCCCTCTCAGTGAATACCACGCAAAGTACTTATTAAGAATCTCACTCATTTTCTCTGACTCCTCGCATAACTTGCCTTCTTTGTCTTTGAGTGGGCTAACCCTTTCTCTGGTTACCGTCTTGCTCTTTATTTATGAATAGAAGGCTTTGGCATTTTCCTTAACCCTGTTTGCTATAGATATTTCATGACCTCTTTTACCCTTCTTAATTCCTCGTTTCAGATTGGTCCTACTTTCCTGATATTCTTCCAAAGCTTTGTCTGTTTTCATTCTCCTCGACCTTATGTATGCTTCCTTTTTCTTCTTAGCCAGTCTCTCAATTTCACCTGTCAACCATGGTTCCCCAATCTTGCCCTTTCTGTTCCTCATTTTCACAGGGACATGTCTGTCCTGCACTCTAATCAACCTCTCTTTAAAAGCCTTACATATATCAAATGTGGATTTACCCTGAAACAGCTGTTCTCAGTCCACATTCCTCAACTCGTGCCGAATTTAGTTATAGTTGGCCTTCCCCCAGTTCAACACTGTTCCTTTGGGACCACTCTCATCTTTGTCCATGAGTATTCTAAAACTTATGGAATTGTGATCATTATTCCCAAGTAATCCCCTTCTGAAACTTCAACCACCTGGCCGGGCTCATTCCCCAACACCAGGTCCAGTATGGCCCCTTCCTGAGTTGGACTATTTACATACTGCTCTAGAAAACCCTCCTGGATGCTCCTTACAAATTCAGCTCCATCTAAGAAAGTACCTTGAGCAGTGTTGTAGAACAGAGAGACCTCGGGGGTTCAGATACCTAATTCTTTGAAGTTTGCATCACATATAGGTAGGGTGGTTAAAAAAGTGTTCAGCACACTCGCCTTCATTGCTCAGACCTTTGAGTATCCGAGTTGGGGTGTTATGTTGAGGTTGCACAGTTCATTAGTGAGGCCTGTTCTGGAATACTGTGTCCGGTTCTGGTCTCCCTGTTATTAGGAAGGATGTTATTAAGCTCAAGAGGGTTCAGAAGAGATTTACTGGGACATTGCTGAGAGTGGGGGGTTTGAGTTATAAAGGAGAGGCTGGAGATTCTGGGACTTTTTTCAAGCATAAAATAATGAGGGTATAGATAGTGATAATGGCAAATCTTTTTTTCCTTATGTTGGGGAATTTCAAGGCTTGGGGGCAAATCTTTGAAGTGACAGAATCAGAAGCTGACAAGGTTTTTTTTAAAAAGGTGTTGGGGCAATTTTCTTTAATCGAGTGATTCATGTGTGGAATAAGCTTCCAGAAGAAGTGATGGATGCGTGTATAGTTACAAAGTTTAGAAGACATTTAGATAAGTACATGAATAAGAAATATTTGGAAGGATATGGGCCAAGTGCAGGCAGATGGGATTAGTTTAGTTTGGGATTATGATCAGCATGGACTGGTTGGATTCAAGAATCTGTTTCCATGCTGCATAACTCTGACTCTGTGAAAAGAAATGGAGACAGCTGGACTTCTTTCATAGCAGCAATCTAGAGATCTCAGCTCCTAAAGTTTGTATACGAGGGAAAGATTAGGCTTGGGTGTACTGTTTCCCTTCTTCCTGCAAAATTCAAACTGCTGAGTAAGAATGTCCTAGGGAAGGCAATGGCCTAGTGATATTATTGCTGGACTGTTAATTCAGAGACCCAAAATTTGAATTCAGTACATATCTAAAATTAAGAATCTAGTGATAACAGTGAATCCATTGTCAATTGTCAGGAAAAACTCACTTGGTTCACTAATGTCCTTTAGGGAAGGGAATTGCCATCCTTACCTGGTCTGGACTACATGTGACTCCAGACCCACAGCAATGTGGTTGACTCTGAACTGCCATCTGGGCAATTAGGGATGGACAATAAATGCTGCCTTGCCAGCGACGCCCTCATCCTGTGAACGAATAAAGAAAAAACAAATTTGCTGCCTAGATTAATACATACAAAATGGTCACCCTTTAAGGCAAGAAAGGGCATCTAAAACATATTCAGTCATATTCCAATATGAGTTTGCTCCGTAAGGAGGAGGGAAGGTAGTCTTCCAGTTTAAAATGAAATATCTATGCTTCAAACATTCCCAATTGATTGTCTTTTAGATCAGTTTGTGTTCTTTGCCTGTTTGCAGCCTCTGTTTCTATTTGGGACATAGTGATTAAAATATATCACCTTTTCTAAAAATAATGTTTTTTGAAAAAAATATCAACATGTGTTCATTTTTGACATGGTTTAGGTTGAGGATATCGGTGGTGTCCAATCTCTCATTGCCGTGGTTACTTTGTCTTGATTAGTTTGTTTTACAGTTCTAGTTCAGGATCTGTTTTTATTGCACTGAGATTCAATAGCCTCTCTACACATGAGATCATTTCATTCAGAGTCTCTTTTCACCATCCTGGCGAATTTTCCTTGATGCGCAGCTCTGGCTGACTCACGGAATTTCACTTTTTAATATTTTCCTAAGCAACCTGCTCAGATATTATGACACACCTCTAGAGAAGTTGGGATTTGAACCCAGATCTCTTAGTTCAGAGGTTTGAAGCTTTGTATATGGGTAGCTCTGTTAGTATTACGGTATCATCATGTAACCCTAGTATATGATTGAGAGCAGTGTGTCGGCATGGTTAATGTTTCAACTTCTGAATCATTCATAGGTTGGGCCCAGCTGCACGTGGTTGCTGTGATTTTGTTGAGGCTGGAAAAAGGAATATTCACCCATTTGTGCTTTATCTAACATCAAAGGGCAGATAAGTGACCTAATTCTGTGGACTAATTTTTCAAGCCCATGTTCAGAAGTGGGTTTCAGTGCATGAATGCCCACACTTTGTATTCTTCCCCTGCATTCCCAAACCTGTCCCATTTTTGTTTGCTGGTTTTGTAAGGTGTAATGCGTTTAGTGCAAAATGCACACGAGTTCCCACTGGTGCATGTTCCCCTCTGTCATAGAATCTCTACAGTGTGGAAACGGGCCATTTGGCCCAATTAGTCCACACCACCCCCAATAGCATCCCACCCCCTTACCTTTCCCTGTAACCCTGCATTTCCCATGTCTAATGCACCTAATTTACGCACCCTGGGACAAAACAGGCAATTTAGCATGGCCAATCTACCTAACCTGCACATCTTTAGACTGTGGGAGGAAACCTGTTACCTGGTAGAAACCCATGCAGACACGGGGAGAACGTGCAAACTCCACACAGACAGTTGCCTGCGGGTGGGATTTGAACCCAGGACCCTGGCACTGTGAGGCAGCAGTGCTAACCACTGAGCCACTGTGCTGGAGGAGCAGAAATATTGCCTCATGAGATGTTGATGGTGCAACCTCAGACTTGGACTCTGCTTGTTTGCATTTGAATTCTGATGAAGGCCCCACCATCAGTTAACCTGTGACAGTAATCTAAGACAGACATGGGCTGAGGTCCTGCCCATCATCCATCCTCTCATTGATCGTCTTTGCTGGCCACTCCTGACATGGCTGTGTCACAAGTCAACACCTCCAAACCGAGACAGCTTTCTGACCTCATGGAAAATATTACCCTCCGCTGTTGTGCTGCCATCCTTACCACCAACCATCCCTTTTCCCCCAACTCCATGTATGACCTCCACGATTTCTCATTTGTTACCATTTAGAAAATACAATGACTTGCTCTAACCTGTGTAAGTATTATGTATTAGAGTTGTACTGTGGCTAACAGGGTTTCAAATTTGGAGGTCATACAGGTTTTAGTCCTGCCCACTTATACAGGGGTATGTTGAGTTTCAGCATCTGGGCGTGTGACCTTCCTGGAATTAGGCACTTCTCTGGTCTGGGGCCTTGGAGGTGTAAATGTTTTGCCAGACTGTGCCTAGTTCTGTGCCTTCTCTTGCAGATGCCAGGACCACTTAAACTGCAGTTGTGACAGGAATAGGGAGACAGTAATCAGGAATCATGGATGTTGGGAATCCAGACTGTCAATGTCATGTGACTCACGGGACAAAAATTTAACTGGCAGAGGGGAGTGCAATTTGGGTATGGATAAGAATAATGTTCCCAAAAAGCACATGGCATCAGAAAGCTAATACAATCGTACTTACGCCCAGCTTTTACCAGGGCACTTCTGGATGTGGATGGAAAGCCCTGTGAAAATATCAAGTCTGTCAATAAAATATGCAAAGTGGCAAGTAATTCTTTAGGAGAATGCCGAGCAACTTGAGAGTATGAAAGTGGCAGGCCACATCTTTTCTGGTCTTGGAATATGGTTGAGGCTCCTGCCTTTCTGCATCCAGGTTTAGGAGACCACGCTTCTGCTTAGCCATTTGTTATTCATGCCTGCAGAGTTTGAGAGACAGTAGGAACTGCAGATGCTAGAGAATCTGAGATAACAAGGTGTAGAGCTGGATGAACACAGCAGGCCAAGCAGCAACATAGGAGCAGGAAAGCTGATGTTTCAGGCCTAGACCCTTCTTCAGAAAAAGGGTCTTCAGCTTTCCTGCTCCTATGATGCTGCTTGGCCTGCTGTGTTCATTCAGCTGGACACCTTGTTATCTGCAGAGCTTGAGAGGCTGGTTTGTTTCACCTGTCTCGGAAACCACAGCATCATACATCCCACAACAGAACATCTGGGTGAATGTCTGACACACAGAGCGACAGCCTTCCCTTGACTGACTTCCATCGCTGTGGTCGGTGAAGCCTTCAGAATCTATGTACAATTCACCTGTTCAGCCTCCTGAGGTCCCTTTAACAAAAAACCCTTTGACAATTATGGAGCATCGTCAAACCTGCACTCTTTACTAAGTTGAGAAATAGGAAGCAGCACAAAAAGTGTTTCTGAATTTGCTGATAACTCCACAAAAAAAAATCTGGTTCCTGATCTGATGTTGGCTGTTGCTGTGCGTGGGTCGATTTCATTAACATTCTGCCCGTGGAAGCTACTGATTTGTATTTATAGGACTGGTATACTGATTCTTCTTAAAGCAGTGTTATTACAGAGCTTAATTGGAATAGTGAGGGGTATAAATAGAGTTAATGGTAGTGTCTTTTCCCTAGGATGGGGGATTTCAAGATTAGGGGCACGTGATTTAAAAAAAGACATGGGGGCAAATTTTTTGCAGCGCGTTTTGTGTGTTAAACTAGCCTCCCGAGGAAGTGGCAGCTCTGGGTACGATTACAACATTTAACAGGCATTTGCATAAGTTCATGCATTGGAAAGATTTGGAGGGATATGGGCCAGAAGCAGGCAGGTGAGGCTAGTTTAGTTTGGGATTATGTTTAGCATGGACTGGTTTGCACTGAAAGGTCTGTTTCTGCGCTGTATGACTCCATGACAAGAGTAAGAACAGAGAAGAGTGAAGAAGTTATATCACTGAGACTTGGAAGTCAGTTCTACAGGGTCTGATTTCATACCCTGACATTTTTTTTTGTGAACAAACTTTAATCTGTCCTGAGGAAGTTTGATCCGAGCTTGTTTTCCCTCTGTTTCATTATATGTTCTGTAAGGGTTTTTTTTGAGATACAGCTGGTTTTATATCATTTGTGTTCTGACTGTGAATGCCAGAAAAATTACAACTTGTCTATAGTGGTGTCCTCTAACACCCTGTGTTGAAGCCTCGCTGTTCTGATGAAAGGACGCTGGATTTGAAACGTTAACTCCAAATCTCATTCTCCACAGATGCTGCCAGACCTGCTCAGCTTCAGCATTCTGTGTGTCTGTTTCAGATTTCCAGTGACCGCTATATTTTGCTTTCATTTGAGGTTTTGACTTCAACTCGGTCCCCTAATATGCAGACTTGGCTCAAGGTCAAGGAGGTGTAATTCTCAAATATTTACAGAATGATACAAGACTGAACGGTTGATTTAAAATAATTGGGCAGTGCATTAAGCAAGAAATATTGAAAGTTTGTCGCAATGACAGTGTAGTAATTTTACTGGCTTTCCATCTTTGAATAGACTGGACAAATCAAACCAGTATAAGTCAGTTTAGAAGCTGAGCTTTTAGAATCTTCATGAGAGTTTCCAGGAAAAATGCATCATGGAAACAAGTAAATTGTTTTAGATTTCGTGTTGTCTTTAGGCAGGATTAATTCCTGTCTTAATAAAAAGTGGTCATAATATTATCCAATTAACTGTTAAATTTGAGAGAGACCTACATTAATGTAAAACAGTAATCTTAACCTAATTGCCAGACACACAGTCCAGGGAGAGCTGGCTAATTAGTTGGGGAAAGTCTAAAAGATGTGATAAATAAACAATAGGAAATAAATAAGCAATCTAAAATGCATTCTCACTTAAAATAAAAGCAAATCTCCACTGGAAAACTCAATCCCTGGCTTACCGCAGACATTCGGATAGTATTACATTTTTGAAAAGCATATAATCTACCAAATGGCAATCTTGATAAGAATGGAAAAAGTAGAATGAGTGTGAACTGGCGAGAAATAGATTGTAAGTGTTTCTACATCTATATAAATTCTAGAGCAGCAACCTGTAGAATAGAGTGAGGTTGGTTCGTTAGAGGCAAAGACAAAAGAGATTATTACAGGCAGAGCCTTTGAACAAATATTTTGTCTGTCTTCAACGAAAGAGGCACCAGTTACTTGCCAGAAATAGATAACTGATATAAGCAAAGAAATTGCAGCACTCAGGCTCAGTGGTTAGCACTGCTGCCTCACAGCACCAGGGTCCCACATTCGATTCTAGCCTTGGGCGATTGTCTGTGTGGAATTGACGTGTTCTTCCCGTGTCTGCGTGGGTTTCCCCTGGATGCTCTGGTATTGGGACCACAATTGTTTACAGTTTACATAGATGATTTGGAGTTGGGGGACTAAGTGTTGTGTGTGAAAATTTGCAGATGACACTAAGATGAATGGTAGACCAAAGTGTGCAGAAGACACTGAAAGTCTGCAGAAGGATATAGGCAGTCTGAGTGAGTGGGCAAAGGTCTGGCAGAGTTCGATCTTGATAAGTGTGAGGTCATCCATTTTGGTAGGAATAACAGCAAAATGGACTATGTTTTAAATGGTTAAAAAAAATGCAGCACGCTGCGGTGCAGAGCGACTTGTGTGTCCTTGTGCATGAATCGCAGCAGGTAATTAAAAAGGCAAATAGAATTTTATCTGCCATTGCTATGCTGCCCCTGTGTAGGGTCCTGCTGAGGCCACACCTGGAGTACTGTGTGCAGTTTTGGTCTCCTGACTTGAGAAGAGATGTACTAGCACTAGAGGGGGTGGAGAGAAGATTCACTCGGTTGATTGCAGAGTTGAGAGGGTTGGATTGTGAAGAGAGACTGAGTAGACTGGGATTATACTCATTGGAATTCAGAAGAATGAGGAGACATCTTTTGGAAACATATAAGATTATGAAGGTAATAGATAAGGTAGAGGCAGGGAGGTTGTTTCTGCTAGCAGGTGAAACTAGGACTAGAGGGCATCGCCTCAAAACAAAGGGAAGCAGATGTAGGACTGAGGTCAGGAGTAACTTCTTAACACAAAGGGTTGCAAATCTGTGGCATTCCCTGCCCAGTGAATCAGTTGAAATTACCTCGCTGAAAGTTTTTAAGGCAAGGCTAGATAAATTTTTGAACAGTAAAGGAATTAAGGCTTATGGTGAGTGGGTGAGTAAGTGGAGCTGAGTCTCAAAAAGATTGGCCATGATCTTATTAAATGGTGGGGCAGGCTCGAGGGGCCAGATGGCGTACTCCTGTTCCTAGTTCTTATGTATCCTCCCACAGTCCAAAGATGTGCAGGCTAGGTGGATTGACCATTCTGAATTGCCCATATTGACCAGGGAGTGTAGATTAGATGGAGTAGCCATGGGAAATGCAGGGTTACAAGGGATAAGGTAGGCGGGTGGATCAAGGTAGGATGCTGTTTAGAGGGTTGATGTGGACTTGATGGGCTGAATGTTTTGCTTCCACGCTGTACAGATTCTATGAAATTGTAAGTGACTGAAAACCAACAAATGGCTAGGGCTAAAGGTGAGATAACCAAGTGTAGAGCTGGATGAAACCAGCAGTCCAAGCAATATCTTAGGAACAGAAAGGCTGACGTTTCAGGCCTAGACCCTTCAGTTTTGTTTTTGTTTTCATTTATGGGATGATGGCAGAATTTATTGTTCACACTTATTGCCCATCCAGAGGGCCGTTAAGAGTCAGTCACAACCTCTCTAGGTCTAGGCCTGCAACATCAGCTTCTGTGCTCCTGAGATGCTGCTTGGCCTGCTGTGTTCATCCAGCTTCACACTTTATTATCTTGGATTCTCCAGCATCTGCAGTTCCCATTATCACTGTGGGTCTGGAGTCAGCTATAGGCCAGCCCAGGTAAGGTTGGCATTTAAGTACATTCAACAAAGTACATTAATGTACATTTGTGAACCAGAAATGTTTTTCCTGACAATCAGTAATGGATCCATGGTCATCATTAGGTTCTTAATTCCAGATTTTTATTGAATTCAGATCCACCATCTGCCATGGTAGGTTTCAAACCTGGGTCCGCAGAACAATACCTGGGTCTCTGGATTACTAGTCCTGCAATAATACCATGAGGCCATTGCCTCCCTTTGAAGGGATGTAAACACAGGGAAAGTGGGTACGTTGATTATAATGATCAAAAATTGCCTGGATTCTAAAGAAATCACGGCAGCTTGGAAGTTGTAAATGTAACACTGTTATCCAAGTAATCAAAGAGAATGAAAAGTGTGAATTGCATGCCAGTTAGTCTGACATCAGTAATTGGGGAATATGCTGGAACCCATTATTCAGAGAGTTTTAACAGTGCAGTTAGAAAATTGTTAAAAAATCAGACAATATAGTTTTACAGAAAGGAAACTTTGTGACAATAGATTTTTGTTTTGAAAATGTGCCTGTTGTCACCCGCCTGCTTTAGGAAGTAATGGACTGCACCCACTGTTTGTGTCACTTCTAGACTGGACTTCATCTGTTGTGCCTGTCGAGGCTGATTCCAGAGTGGCAGTACCTTCTGTAGCACACACAGACAAATAACATCAACCACAGGTCACCACTGTTTCTTCTTTGCACTCGGCTGTCTTTTATCAAATCTGGTTGTTTCCTCTGGCCCCTGCCATTTCCACATGTTTTCTGACTTTTTTGAACATTTTAAAGAGCAATGAGGAGTTTGTAGAGAGCGAACATTCTTCTTTTCATTTTACCATAGACTGTTTAAATACACAAGTGTGTGCCAAATGCAGTGCAGCACTGTTTGTGGTGAACTTGGCATTTTGCTCTAATGCTGATGGCAGAAGTAAAATTGAATAAATTGTCTTCAGAACCCCTCATATCTGTCTCTTCAACATCCTGGATTTGGGATCACACTGCCCTAAAATCCCCTGAAATACTAGTTGGTCTTTGTTTTACAAGGCAACATCTGCAAAGATGTTTACTTTGCAGGAGGAAAGCCATTGTTCCAATGCTGCATTGTGCTGCTTGAAGGAGGTTGGAAGTGGGCAGTTCAAGAGCTCCCAACAACACATTAGTGAAAGTTTAGGCTTTGTGGGAAGCAAAATTAAGTCTCTTGAAACACTCACTAGCTCTAAACCTCTCTCACCATTCAAGAACAGATTGTATCATATTGTAATGAAAGTTTTTTTAAACATTAAAAGAATTGAAGTCATAAGTGCCCCCCCCGCCATGTAATAAGCTGTAATCATCTTACTCCCTCCCTGTTGGCTGCCCCTCTGCTGTTTTTAAGTTTATGAACAGTTCACGTGGATTTTCCAGCACCACAGAGCATTATTGAAATCATTTTCCTAGAGTGCTGCAATGTATTTACATCACAACTTGTACATCGTTTTGCCACATTAAAGACACTATAGAAATATTTTGATCAATCTATCAAAAGGACATTTATTTAAGCCTTGCTCATGCCCAGTTTTTTACAATTTTCTTCTAAGTATTTTTGAATCACTCTGTTCATTCTGTTTGAAACATGCTGAACCTGGGTCAAGTCTCACCTGGGTTGAACAGTTCTGAGGAAGGGCTCTTGAACCAAAATGTTATCTCATTCTCTGCTGCCAGGCTTGCTGAGCTTTTCAAGCAATTTCTGTTTTGGCCTAGAGGTAGGCACACTACCGTTGTGCGATATTGAACCCTCCAGTGTCTAGGTTTATGGACAGGTGGCTTCTCTACATGATGCTGATTGAATGTTGTACTGACATGAAAGTGAACGCAAGTTGGTAGCCAGGAAGAATGTGAGCAAGTATAAAATATGGTTAATCCTAGTTTTTCATAAATGGATTTGAGGTTTGACTCTTCGTATTGCTAAGTGCTCTTTTTGAAGTGTAGAATCTGAGTGTCATTGTGCTGGTGACAGCTGGCAGCTGTCTGTGTACTCTGAGCATATGGCAGTGACAAGAACATCAATCCAAAACAGAGAGCAGATTCTAGATGATCCTGTATCTTTCTCAATCAAACGTAGGTCCTCTGATTAAATCATTTTCTCCAAGCAACTGTCAGTCTGTGTACAAAATGAAACATTCAAATAAGAAATATTAAAGCTACATTATGTGCAATATTTAAACCATTCTCTGATGTGAAGCCATGACAGCTGATTAGAAGGATGTAGAAGGGGATTTATGTTACTATAGGTCAAAGTAAAATGTTAAGAAAAATGCTCATAAAAACATAGTGTCTGCCTGGAATTCCAGAATTTTCTTTGATGTGATGCCACATCAATAGAACATCAAGCAGATTAAAGATCACAACAGTCTTGTTTTCTACACATCAGCTCCAAAATACACAAAAGTGCATTTTTAAATAATCTTCAGGCCTCCTTGGAATAGGTTGTATTTTCCAAAACTATTTTTTTCCAAAAATACTAGAACTGCAACAATGCAACAATTGCAACAATGGAGAATTTCAACTAGTGTAATATTATTTTGGATAGAATTACTATGAAAGGCACACAGGGAACAGAACTCTTAAAATGCATTCAGGACATTTACTTTAGGTAGTGGTGGAGCAGTTTTGGACTTGGTTTTAGTCAGTTAAGTTGGACAGTGGAAGGGATATCAGTTGGAAAGTGCTTTGGTGGAAGTAATCACAATTCAATTAGATTTAGGTTAGATGTAGAAAAGAGCAAACCTAAAGCAGGAATAGAAATTATCAGTTGGGGAAAGTAAAGTTTACTCCAAACAAAGCCTTGGTCTCGCTGACATGGCCTGGAAATAACTACTTGGAAGTAGACCAGAGGTAGATCAGAAATTTAAGGAGGAGAGTGAGCGTTCAGACCAAGTATGTACCCTTAAAAGAAAAGGTGGGACTGACAAATCCAGGGTCTGCTGCATGACCAGGTATTTAAAGGAAAGGATTAAGAATAAAAGAGAGGCTTAGGATAGATACTGAAAGCTCAACACGGCAGAAACTTTAGGGGCGAAATTAAATATGAGATTCTGAAAGCAAACAGAGGGCAAGCAAAATTGTCGGCAAGTAAAATAATGGATATCCCAAAGTTATTTTAATAAACGCACAAAGAGCAAGAGAATAAATGAAGAAAGATGCCTATTAGGGACCATAATGTTAATGTATGTGTGGAGACTGATATGCGTGGGTCTGGTTGTTGATGAATTCTTTGCAGGAAAAGGCCCAGATATGATTTATCTGAGGATGTTGAGGGAAACCAGCAAATAAATATAGAAGGTTCCACTTGTTTTCCAAGCCTTGCTGACTACAAGTTTGGAGCTAGAGGATTGACGATGATGACATTGCATCATTGTTTCAAATGGGATTGACCAAGTAACCACAGACCAGTCAGCTTCATCCCGATCATGGGAAAATTTTTGGGAGAAAGTTCTGAAGGTCAGGATAAATCTTCATTTAGAAAGAGACAGATTGTCAAGGATAGTCAGCACAGATTTGCTTAAGGAAGGTTGTATCTGACTAAGATGATTGAGTTCTTTGAGGAGGTAGCTTGGAGGGTTACTGAGGGTAGTACATTTGATGTAGTCTTTGGAATTTTTAGCTCGACTTCTATTAAAGTCCCAAATGGCAGATTGGTAGCAAAAGTAAAAGCTGATGGGATCCAAGGCAAAGTGGCAAGTTGGAGCCAAAATTGACTCAGGCAGCAAAGGATAATGGTTGATGCATTTTTGTTCTGGCAGGGAGAACTTTATCCAGCAGGTTTCCTTCTAATACTGTATTAATTTCTTTGCTTTTTCTGGTATACATCAAAAACATCAATGACTTGAATTTGAATAAAGGGAACATGTTTAAAAAGTTTAAACAAAAAAATGAACTAAGTGGTTGTTGATGGGAAAGAACGCTTTTGAGGAAAGATTGAATAGGCTTAGGCATATTTTGAATCAAAGGGGAGAAACCTAATTAAAGTGTATGAAATTATGAAGGGACTAGTTATGTTGGATAAGAAAGCCTTAATCTGTTTAAGGCATCCACAGCTCTGGGACATTGAAGTAGGAGCTGTCACATTGCCTAAAAAGAAGGTAGAAGCTGAAATTCTCGGCATCTACAAAGTGCTGAGGTATGCAGTTGAGGTGTTGTAAGTTACAGGACTATGGATGAGAGCCCGTACTGGATTTAAACTGGGTTTGATCATTTCTCATCAGTCAGGACAAACACAATCAGCTGATTGGTTTCTGTTACACATGTTTGTGATTTCATTACAGGTGCTGTGTGGCTTTTCAAACTTAGTCCTGTGGGCATTTTAGCTGAATTTAGTTCTCTTCTCATCTGATGCCTGCCTACATGTTACATACCGGCTCTTTCATTCTCGCTTTCTCCTGTTTCTTTCTGTTTCTCTCTTGTCCACAGGTCACTGTCTTTCTAGAGGAATCATTCATTCGCAGTCAGGAACAACAAGCTAACCAATTGCCTCACTCCCCTAAATGGCCCAAAATCATTTTGAATCCCAGTCACAGGCCTAGCAGAAGTCCATAACATCGGCACAGATGGCACATGGCACCTGGCAGTTTAGTGGTCTGTACATTCCAAACCCGCAGTGTATTTATCAACTTAGCAAAGAGGAACGATTTGATCTCACTTTAAGATTGTTAGTTCGTTGCACTGATTTTTAAACTCCATTCACTATTCCTTGGCTTAGAGGGAGAGTGATAAGGTCAAAGCCTGAAGGCTCTGTCATTCTTCTTTGCAAAGAGCATGACTGTTTCCATGTAGTTTAATGCTTGTAAATAACAATACAGCCAAATGGCCATTAGAGCATAATCATATTGCAGCCTTGGTGAATATTTGTAATCAGCCTGGTTCTTTCTGCTTTGAATTTTGTAGCCTGCTGAATTGTTGGTGCTTACAGAGCAGCAAAGCCTTAGTATCCCTTAATAAGGGAAAGCCAGTCCTTGTTCTAGTTGATAATTCATCGCCTGGAACTGATATCTTAGGCGTGCTGATTGTAAGATTGCATCAGGATAACCATTTCTTTATAAAAAAATTTGATTTGTCAGGCTGTTTGAACTGGATGCCTGAAGGAAGTGTGGAAATGTGTGCCATGATGACAGCTGGAGTTACAACAGTAACGAGAGGAAAACCTTTAATTTTCAAAGCATCTGTCAGCAACTGTAATGGGTTAATAATAGACCTTGCGGCAAGCAGGTGCAGATTCAGACATCCTGAGGAATTTGTTAAAACAACGAGTGCAGCTCTAATATTTGGAATGTGGCAGTTTTGAAAGAAGAAATCAGTCATTCATTAGTGAGAGGTTATAGTGAGGTAACTGAGCAAAGGGCAGTATTTTACTGATAAGCTATATTCTGCAGTGCAACCAGCATTGACATATTTGTTTCACAAATTAGATGAGGCATTGAGGTGTGTCGGGAGGGAAAGGGCGTCTAAATATTAAATAATTATTGAGAAGTCTTCTAGATTAGTTTTCTATCAGAAATTGCTCAGTATTTTTCAGAGTTAACCTGTATGGTGACAATGCCTAATTTAAACATACTCAAAGGCTGTGTGAAAAACTTTGTAAAGTCCTAACTTTATGAAAAGCATTTCCTTTGTTCATCCATGTAACCCATGATATGAGACTCTGGGTATGAATATAATAAAGCCTGACAAAAATACAAAAACATGGAAACAAAACAAAGATGCACTTTTACAGATGGAAACTGTTGAATGGAGTGTTGAATCTAGAAGGCTGTCAAGTGCCTAATTTAAACTCGAGCTGTTGATTAAGTTTTAGTATGAGCATCACTGGAATATTGCAGGAGGCAAGGGATGTAGTGATTGTAACAAGGTCAGCTAGGTGGACCTCCTAGAATGAGTTCCCCGATTGGGGCTGTTAATCTGATCCAATCAGGGAACCCTGGCTGACAGATTAAAAACAGGAGTGTCAGAGGTTCTGTTCACTCTGATCGCCGGCCCTGAGGGAGCATGCATCAGTATCAAGGACTCTCCACCCGTAAATAAAGGGTGACTTGGTGACGCGATGCCGGCCTCTCTCGAGTTATTTCAAGGGACAGACAGGTCAGAGCAGGAACAAAGTGGAGGTGTAAAATGATATGTGACTCGAAGCTCAGGGTGATACTTGCAGAATTAGTTGAGGTGAGTATCCAAAGTGGATATCCAGCCTGCATTTGCTCTCCCCAGCGGGGAGGTGATTACATTGTGAGCAGTAAAACAGTAGATTAAATTGAAAGAAACACAAGTAAATCCTAAGTTGGATGTGCGTGCCCAGGTGAGGATGAGTGCCGGTGGGAGTATAATCAAATTCTAAGGGTGAGTGTAGAGAGTTATTGAGTCAAGTACTTGTTCCTGTTTTTAATGTAGCATTGTTTACATAGGAGTTCCAGGAAATTATCTGGTTCCTGACTCGACATTGGCCTTGCATTTTTCTTGTAATCTTGCAATCAGAATTGTAGAAAATGTTATCCTGCCACATCAATTAAATTCTCAGAATTTGAAAGAAGTAGAATATAAAACAAAACCTTTAATCACAATAAATTGATACTCTTTGAGAATAGAATAATGGAATGACTACCCCAGCGGTGCCAGCAGTAACCCAACTCTCTCATTGCCAAAACCTGTCTGGTATTCACTGATCAGTCAAGTGAAAATCAAATATAGCATTTTGAAGTGAGAGTTTGGGTGAAATTTGGGCCATGATATTAATGAGCAGTTGGGGAGGCAGAGGTCAAGGTTTTTCATTTTGTATTTACAGTGTGGTAGCATCCTGTCTGCTGGTGTCTGGGGTATGCTATCTCTTGTGATCTCTTGGGTATTTCTCGGCTCTTTAATGAAAGTGGGATGTTGAGTGAGTGAGTTGAACGTTCTTGCCACTGGTGGAACCTTCCATGGTAGAATATCCTAGTGCCATACTGAAAGGCAAGCTGGATACCACCTTTCATGCTGCAAGACAGGAACTTCACTGGAGCATGCAACTAATGGAGGAAGAAATGCGCAACATCTCTGACACTGAGGGATGACTGAAGCTAGGCACCTGCTGAGCTCCATGTGGAAGATGCGCCTCTGTACTCAGCCTTGGGTCAGACAGAATCATATAGCACGGAAACACACTTCAGTTGAACTTGTTGGGCCAACCTGACCTCATCCCATTTGCCAGCATTTGGACCATCTCCCTCTAAGCTCTTGCTATTCAAATGTCCATCTGAATGCCCTTTAAATGCTGTAATTGTAACAACATCCATCACTTCCTATAGCAGCTCCTTCCATATACACACCACCCTCTCTGTTTAAAAAAAAAATTGCCTCTCAGGTTCTTTTTAAATCTTCCCCTTCTCACCTTCAACTTATATGTTCTCTAATTCTGCACTCCCTGCCCTAGGAAAATGACCTAGGTTATCCACTCTATTCATGCCCCTATAAGATCACTCTTCAGCGTCCGACAGATAAATCAAGAAGCTGCGGAACATCAGACAGCTGTGCTGGAGGCCCTTTGTAGGCAGGAACGAGAGATGGAGGAATCCTCAATAATCTCACTGCTGTCTGTCTCCCAGAGCACCGATCGTGGCTAGTTCCAGGGAAAGGGTGGTAGCTTCCAGGTCCAGCTCTACACTGAGGCTGCCTGGTTTGCACTCAGACCCTTGTTCCATTGCTGTAACTATACATGCTTAGCATCAATAGCAAGGAGAGAGGGTGCTGAGGCATCTCAAACTCACTCCAAGTATCTTCTCTTCTCAAAGATACAGGATGGTGCAAGCAGGCCATTTCTGAATGCTCTAGAGCTGCCCTGTCCCCCACCTCCTCCTCTCTGCCAGTGACCCTGTTGCCTCTAGCAACTGAGGCAAAGGAGGGAGCACCTGCACCCTCTAGGCCCCCAGCCCTCAGAGGGAGCCTGTCAGAGTCCCCAGGCCACACCAGTCAGCAGGCTCATTCCACCCAAGATGAGAACGTTGGGTTTGCACCAGGAGTGAGAGGGAAAGAAATGTTAAAGGCCCATCTGTGATTTGGGTGTTCAGTCACATAATCCGCACTGTTGTAGTTAATATTCACTTGTACTGTTCCAATATCTGTAGTAGCCATATTCTCCCAGTAGGACGTGAGATGGTTCCTTGAAGTGGAAGATGCAGACCGTAGTCATCTAACAATAGGATGTTCTGCATTTCAATCAAGCACATTGGAACCTTTCCCATAATCATGGCAAAGTAAATGACTAGAGATTACCTTGTTCATCACACACCCACAGGTTAGGGATTGCAGTCAAGGTGCAGCAGATAATTGTGAAGATCAAGTCCAAGGGAGGAACCAGGACCTGGGATGTCCAATTGATAAGCTGTGTGACACAACTTTTGGGAGTGATGGTGGAATGTATCATGTATCTACAGGCTCTAGGAAGAAGTCTGCTTGTGTCTGGGGCATTCAAAACCATTCTACAACACTGAAGGCTGTGAGATGAACATTGTCTAAACTGTGTGTCAATTTACCATATATGTGAGCTGAATAGAGAGAACAGTTCCCAACATGTTATACTTGCTGCGTTGTCAATGAGGTTACTCAGTGACTGAAGGGTACAGTGAGGCTCACTACATTCTGCAACACTGCAGGGATAACAAAGGTGGCCACATAAGAAGCAGACACAAGATGTGGAACAACTCCGCAGTATTCACTAGCAAGTGAACTTTTGTGTCTTTGGTGCAAGGCCCATTTTAGTGTAAACACGCAGGAGTAAGGGGTAGCTCACTGTATAACAGCTGTGTTAGCATTAACATTGGTCCAGGGCAAGGTTTGTACGCATGCTTTAGCTTTCACAGGGGTGAGGACATCAGAAGCATATTTAAAATGAAAAGTCAACATTTTATTGCATAGCTAAATCAAATAGACAGACTGTTCAATCCTTGAGGAATGTGGCGCACAGCAAGCAGAGGGCTGACAGTCAACTGTACAAATGAAATATTAACAAGAACACAAGTCTTCATGCAGCTGTCTCATCCTGGAGGATGGTAATGTAAGGCTGCCTCTGGCCACAGGCCCTTTGGTAAGAGTTTTTTAAAAACTGATCTGCTCTGACACACGCTCTGAGCAGTTGGGAAATGAACTTGGATCTTCTTGCCCAGAGGCAGAGACACCTCCGCTACACCACAAGACCGTTTTGATATGCCATGAAAGGTATCTGTTTCTTTATTCAAATTATTCAGACCCTTCACCTCTATGGCAGATGGAACTCGAAACCAGATCTTCTAGGAGTTGAATTGAAAGCAAGCGAATGGCATTTGTCCTCACCAGACTCCCGATAACCTGAGTAACTCTTGAGGTGGACTTGTATTCCAGTCCTAAAACTGACCTCCAAAAAGACCTGTTATGACCGCGCCGCCCCCCCCCCCCAAAAAAAAAACTTTGGATGTTGTTTTGTTGATACGGAAAGCTTATTGTGCAGTTGATTTTTGGATCAATATGGTGAGCTTGAAAATTTTCGTTTGCTGCTGTGACTTTCAGGCTCTACCTGTGGTTCATGATATCTTCCACTCCACGTCTCCTACATTATGATCCCTGTTTTTCCCCCTCCTACCCTCCTTCACTTGACCCTGTCATTGTTACCATCAGAGATCCTGTTTTAGACCTGGAGCCCACGGCTTTTGAGGTGCCGAGGCCTTTGGCTCTCCTCTCCCAGACAATGCCACCCTCCCAAGTTGAAGGCAAAGTGACATTAAATGATTTTTAAACACGCTCCCATTTTGAGACCATCCAGCCCCCTCCCTTATCCAAACAGATCTGACCCTTCTTTACTGAATTGATGCTATGACTAATAATTCCCTCAGGCCGTGAGTACAAGCAGGCTGCTCCCAGACTTGAACTGCCCACAGCTCCAGCAACCAAGTGGACAAATCCCAAAGAACCCAGATTATATGACTCCTCCTTGGGGATCAACAGCAGCCCATACCTTTGGCAGAGTTTGCAGAACAGCCCAGATTAACAGTGGCCCATTCCCTGGACTGAATGTGCAAAATGAACCGATTGACCGACCGGCAAGGCCCAGACTGACTTTGATTATGTTCCAGGATTTAGCATGGAGTAATCCCTTGATGGAAATGTAACCAATTTCTGAATATGCATTGGGCCAGCCCCTGGTCTAGAAATGGCCTAAACCCTGGACGAACTGTGGCAATATCACCTGTCTGACTGGGGTCCACTCTTGCCCCACTAAGCCTGCTTACCTTTTCTCTTTCACACATCGCTTTATGCTTCATATGTGCGCACCATTTTGGCTGCGTAAGTTTTTAGGACATGCAGCACCACTGACATTGACGCAGCATCATGCTCGACAATAATCCCCCTTCATGTCAATGCTTTGCTATTTCTTACAGCCCATATGCTCCTGCTTTACCTTCTGTACTAAAGTGACCCTCTCAGCCACAAGCTGCCTATCTTGTCTCCCGCTCCAAAGTACCATTCTGAAGCGCAACCTGCCTGACCCTGTCCATTTGGTGTGTTGCTGCTCCCCAGTTGGGTGAAGTGGCGGACCAGGGACATGCTGTCCTCTGGACCATGTAGAGCTAATTCTCTTGAATTATCCATGAACTGCAAATACTTGAATATAGGATGCTCTCAATCTCATGGTGAAAAATTCATCTGATCATCTAAGCAGGGAAACCTAATTGGCAAAGTTCATGTCGACAATAAGAATCAGATTTTTGGACTCTCTGATTAACTCATTATGCTTGCTATTATTCTTGCCATCTGGGAGTAGAAAATCAAACCTAGAGAATCTGAAACTTGGAAATGCCAATGTGGTGGAAATCCTGAAAAATGTAATGGCAGGATGTTTCGAATATTTTTAAAACGGTATTTCTTGCCGCACAGCTGGAATGTTGACCAGCCAATCTGCTGTAGGCGGGAACTGCTGGGAGTGGCCTGAGAAGTGAAGAATATTGGAGGGAAAGGGGCATTTGGAGCATGATAAGAAGAAGGTCATTGTCAGAATGGGAAAGGCTGTGGCAGAACATTTGTTCAAGAGGCTAGGAGCACTTCTGAGCCTCGCATTGACTTCCGTACTGGCTCCAGGTTTTTTGAACTCTGGGAACCCCAATCTGCAGCTGTTAAAATCAAATGGATTCCAGAATCTGAGGAACGGAGCTCAGTTTAAATATTGTAACAGGGAGTCAACTTTCCAGAGTTAGCTCGTGGATGCTTCCTATCCTGCTGTGTGATTAAACTGGAAGGAAGTTATTTTCGATTAGTTTGGGGTCATGTTTCATACTTTGATCAGTTTAACCCAATTTCCTCCCACACAGTGGGGCAGGCAGTAAAATTTCTCATTTGCTGCTTTGATAATTAGTGTTTCTGTGCTATTAGGCTGACCTCTTTGTCTTCTTTCTACCCCCTCCCCCTAACTTCCCACTTTTGTAGGTTTTCATTGAAGTACAACTCTCTATAGTACTATTAAATTTTACTGGGTTATATAATAGCCTGATTTTGATTGAATGCAAATATGGAAATGCTACTTTGGGAAGGGAAATAATGCTGGATGCCACTGTTTGGATAAGTGATTTTCAGTATCACTGGCTGTGCTGTAAAACCAATGTGTTTCGAAGAATTCACGATAGTATTGGTACTCAGTGATGAGGAACACCTTGAACCATTTGATGCTTGCATGTAATTCAGTACGCTACAGAACAACAGCCATGTCTGTCAGTCAACACTTATATCCAAGTAATAAAACTCAAACTGATGATGGAGGAAGTGAGTGCTGTGAGACTGAGAGATATATCGATCTCTGCATTTCGAGACCTCCTGCTGACTTGCACATTTTAAAATCTCTGAACCTTTATTCACCAGGTACTGCTTTAGGTGTAACTTATTGTTCTGTTGACGGCATTCAACAATTCACTCTTCATTACTTTGAATGTGGTTCAGATTGGTGCAGTGTTATACAGATGGAGTACATTGCATTAAATACATGCACAATGATCCTGGTTTCATGGGTGGCATGGTGGCTCTTTGGTTAACACTGCTGCCTCACAGCTCTAGGGATCCAGGTTTGATTCCACCCTGGGGTGACTGTCAGTGTGGAGTTTGCACGTTGTGTCTGCCTGGGTTTCTGCCATCTGCCCCGATTTTTCCTCCCACAGTCCAAAGATGTGCAAGTTAGGTAGATTGGCTGTGGGAAATGCAGGGTTACAGGGAAAGAGTAGGGGAATAGGTCCAGGTAGGATGCTGTTGAGATTTGTTGGGCCAACTGATCTGTTTCCACACCATAGGGATTCTCTGAGAATTGTGGCTATAACAGCAGGAATAAATATGATGGAGACATCTCAACAGCATTGTAACTTAATGAAATAGATTATCTGTATAGCAGCGTTGTAACCAGTGATGATACATTAATAGCAGGAACTGTAGCATGGAGAGACTGTGTAATTGGGTCCAACAGTGACTTAGAACTTTGAATGTGGGAAAGTGCTTCTTGAAATAGAAATCAGACAAAATTGACAATGAACCAAGGAAGCAGGTTTTAGGATGGGTGCAAAAACCTTGGTTAAAGGAGTAGGATTTAAGGAAGGTCTTGAAAAGGAGGAGAGAGCAGTGGAAATGTTTTTGGGGAGAATTCAGAAGCAGGGAGTTGAACAGTAAAGAAATGGATACTAGTTGTGGAAACAAAAGAATGTAGATGCACAAAGTGTTCAGATCAGAGGAGCGCAGACTTTTTGAGCGGTTTTAGATTTGGAGAAGTTTTGAGAGGGGTGTGCTATGAGTCAGTTTGAACATATAGTTGAGAATTTTAAAAAAAATATACGCAGACCAGGGGCCCATTTAGGTAAGCACATGGGTGATCCATATTGATATTTGATGTGAGTTATGTTACACTTAGCAAAATTTTGAATGGGTTTTGCTGAGAGCTAGTGGAGATAAGGATAGTATTGGCAAATCCATGTAAGGAAATCACCCGGTGAACAGAAATTACTATAAATACAAGCAGATCTTGTAGCTTCTAAAACATGTAATGTTTCACATGTTTGACCTTACACTAGTTCTGTTGAAACTTCATGACCTAGTGAAACTTGCTTTTAAAGAAGTGGTTTCACTGTGCTTATTGAATTTCAAGCAAATCGCCACTTCACTCACCAACTAATGGAATTGTAGTTTAACTACTGATGTTTGATTTCTCCAGAAATTCATCTAGTATGTTAAAATAGGTAATTATTTATTTTTAATTGCATTTTGATTGAGTGGTTTGTTTTTAAATGGTACCTTAAGGGAGCACTCAGAAGTTGAAATAAGTCCCCTCACAGAAATCTCCTCTTCACTTACAACAGCCCAGCACACTTCCTCAAGGCACCATCAATATGAACCTCTCCACTGATGTCACCGATGGTGAGAGCAAGACAGCTCAGAAGAACTCGCTTTGCATTGTCACACCAGAGAAGCACCATTTCATTCGTGCAGAAAGCAAAGAGACGATAAATGGGTGAGTGAGTGCTGTTTCTGACATTGTAAACTTCTTGTTTCCTGGGGTCGTAACTGACCTCTCCACTTGTTTTTTTTTTAACCAGTTTATGTGCAACTTTGATTACGTTTCCTTCACATACTGATGACTCTTGATTAGTCAAGTACTAGGTGGATTATCTTTGAATTAAATAGATCTGAGTCAATGACAGAATCATACAGTTCCTATGTAGTATTACTTGACTCTCTCCAGCCTAAGTCTGAATATTGTCTGGATGAGCATATATTCTTAAGAATCTAAGAAATTGCAAATGGTACTGAATATGCAATCATCAACAAATATCCTTACATCTCACCTTATGGTGGAGATAAAGTAATTAACATAGCAGCTGAAGATATTTTGACTTATTACATATGTTTAGGAATTCATGGAGCTGAGATGATTGGCTCCCACAAACGTAACCACCTTCATTTATGCTGGCTATGGCTTCAACTGGAGGAGAGGCTCCTCTTGTTGGCTCCTGAATGCCTCAGTCATTCAAATACTGCTTTGATGTCAAAAGCAATTACTCTCACCTCAATGTTTTTAGCTGTTCTGGCCGAGTGCCCTTGGCAGAAGTCAAAATCAGTGGGCAGGTTATTTCTGTCAAGTGCTATTTGCTGGCGTTTTTTAATTTTACCCTCCATCACTTTGTGAATGATTGAGAGTGGACTGATGGGGGCAAAGCGCAAAATATTTATAACTTATGCAAGGGCCCCTCTTGTGCACTATTTTATTGTGCCCAATAATTCCTTCGTTAGGTAAAGGAGGCATGTAGGAAAATTACTTCTGTACTTGAGTTGGCATATAGAACGCTTGGACTTGCTCAGAAGCAAGAAAGAAGAATTCAGCAATATTCTCTAATTATCAGTCCCAATAAACTTAAAGCCACACCAGAAAAACATACTAATTTCCTAAGTACTGGAACATTTGAATCAGCACAAGACAACATGTTTAAGCCAGCAAAAGGTCTTTCTGTAATAACTTGCACATGTACAATGCTACCACCATAAGTACGGTTCCCATGTACTAGTGAGACCAGAGCTAATGCTTTTCCATTGCACATTCACAGCATAGTTGGCAGGTTGGGGAGTGTCAGGTCTGGGGTGTAAGAAGCTTGGACATGTTTAAGGTAAATATAGAGCCTTTTAAATTGTTTTTCAGGAGTTGGACTGTGTAGTTAATGGGCTGATATTTTATGATTAACTATTTTACTTAATTTCATTGGAACTCTCAAAGGTCTTTGATTAAAATGGAGACTTTTAAATCATTCCAGTCCGAGAGGAATTCAGATAATTTATACTGAGGATTCCACTGGGTCCCCCTGTTCATCTGCTTTTGTTGTGTGGCATGTAAAGTTGCTCATCAGGTGGTCAGGATTTTGGCATGAAAATCCACCCACTAGTTTTGAACATAGACAACATATAAACTAGCCCATGATAAAAGATTTGGTGAAGAGCAGCAGTTGATAGTTCCATGCCTATGGGAAGCTTGATCTCAAAGAAGCCTGGGAGCAGTGATGGCTCAGCGAAGCTGAGGAGATGCCTGCTTAACCTAACCAGGGGAGCCAGGAGTATAGCAGGGTTTAGATGCTAGTGAGCAGCCTTGTAAACCCAGTTAGACTCAGCCTCGGGAGAAGTGATCGAGAAACTGTGTGGTGAGCAATTGTTGGGACAATTTGAGCTGGAGTCCTGTGGTCTGTCAACTCATAGCATACAGAGGAGTATGTGGGCCTTCGGGCTTAGTTGGAATTAATGTTGAAGGGAAGTCCGAGGCTAATCATCAAAGAAGAGAAGCTGTAATTTCACATGTGAAAGAGAGTTTGAAGGATTTTTGTGGCTCTAATTGATCAGTGACATCTGGTAGACTGCTGAAAAACTCATGAAACCTCTCTCGGTTGTGTCTACCATTTGGTGCATTGTTTGTTACTTGTGTCCAACTACCGTTTGCCTGATAATTCGTGTAATTCTGAATGTTTGAAAGTGGGTGGTTTCGACCATTTTTTTGACTATTACATAGTTAATTCCTTCTATTTGTTTCAAACGGTAGAATCACATGACTTTATTCTCTTAGTATGTAGAACTTCAGTCTTTCCTACCTTTCAACTGGCCCTTACACTTGACTGTAAAATGTGTTTCCGATAAATTGGTAAGGGTGAAGTCAAGCAGATTTTTCCCTATGATTCCATTATCACCTACTGCAGGCTAGTCAGTGCTTCGAGACTCAGCTAACTAGCTCCCTTGCCTCAGTTTTAATGATAGGTGTCAATGTCCCCAAAATACATTGTGTACCCTTGCAAATGATATTCGGTGTTGAATATTGGTTCATAAGCTTAGAGCTGTCAATAGCTGTAATCTGCAAAAAGGTTTCCTTGTTCGTGTTTGATCTGATATCAAAATACCTTTATAGGGTCCAGAGTCAATGGCTCAGGGCAGCTCCTACCTTACTGTATCCCATTATCAGTGGAGAACTTTGCAGTGCCTCTCGGGATGGTTGCAATAATAAGGTTTTGCGTGTCTACTCTTGTGCTGGTCCGTCCAGATTTATTGTTTTTCAGCATTTCAGCAGCATTTTGACACAGTTGAGTTACTTGTCCCATCATGTCAGAGGGCAGTTAAGAGTCAACCAGGCACCTGTATGTCTGTAGAACAGAACAGGCAAGAACAGCAAATTGCCTTCCCTCAAAGACATTCATGAAGTTGGGTTTTTATGACAATCTGATAGTTTAATGGTCACTGTTGTGGCTTTCATTTCCAAATGTATTACTTAATTGAATTTCAATTCTGCCAGCTACCATGTTGGTATTTGAACTCATGCCTCAAAGAATTATTTAGAGACTCTGGATTACCCATCAGATAACATTACCAAAACTTAGCTTTTTTTCATAAGACATCATTTGATTCAGCTATGTTCAAAGCTGAAGTATATTTGAGGTACATCTTTCTCTGATAGATCAATGATATCATCGGGGCTGCTTCCGTCTCTTGTCTGGAATTGGAAAACTTCATCAGTTTCGCTGCCAGTTTCCACCCTGCCCTCACTTTCACCTGGTCTATCTCTGATTCCTCCCTTCTCTTCCTCGACATTGCTGTTTCCATTTCTGGGGATAGACTGGCTATGAATATCCATTACAAACCCAGTGACTCCCACAGCTACCTGGACTATACATCATCACACCTCACTGCCTGTAAAGACTCCATCCTGTTCTCTCAGTTCCTCCATCTCCATTGCATATGTTCAGATGAGGCCAGCTTTGACAAGGGAGCCCCCGAAACATCCACCTTCTTCCTCAACTGAGGTTTCCCCAGCACGGTTGTCAGCAGGGCCCTCAACCAGGTCCGACTCATCTCCCGCACTTACGCCCTCACCAGAACAGCAATAGAGTTCTCCTTATCCTTACCCACCACCCCACCAGCATCCACATCCAGAAGATCATCGGGTGCCATTTCCGCCACCTCCAGCAAGATGCTACCACCAGACACACATTCCCCTCCCTTCCCTTGTCCACCTTCCACAGGGACCGTTCCCTCCGGGACACCCTGATCTACGCTTCCTTCATCCTCAACACCTCCCTACAGTCCTACGGCACCTCCCCCCGTAACCGGCGAAAGTGCAACACCTGCCCATTTACCTTCTCCCTCCCCAGTATCCAAGGGGCCCAAACATACCTTCCAGGTGAAGCAACACTTCACCTGCACTTCCCAGAATCTAGTCCACTGCATTTGCTGCGCACAGTGTAGCCTCCTCTACACTGGGGAAATGAAGCATAGACTTGGCGACCGCTTTGCAGAACATCTACATTCTACACACAGAAAAGACCCTGAACTACCTGTTGCCTGCCACTTTAACGCACCACCCTGCTCCCTGGCCAACATCTGTCTCTGGCTTGCTGCAGTGTTCCAGTGAAACCCAACACAAGCTGGAGGAACAACACCTCATTTTCCACTCAGGGAACCTACAGCCCTCCGGACTCAATATTGAGTTTGATCATTTTAGGGCCTAAAGTCTCCCATGTCCCAGAACCCCACCCCACACACCAGGCTTTGTTATCACATAGCCTGCCATTACACACCCCCTGTTGTTAGTCACTAACAGTCCCCAGTAACAACTATTCACCCTCCCAGCCTATTGTTAGCAACTTCTTTGTCTGTCCATCTGTCTTTCTCTCTCTTCGGGCTCTATCCTATTGTTTACTCCCTACCCCAGCCACCTCCCTATTTTCTGCATATAAAGTGACATTTTCCCAGCCACCATCAGTTCTGAGGAAGGGTCACCGGACCCGAAACATTAACTCTGTTTTCTCCTTCACAGATGCTGCCAGACCTGCTGGGCTTTTCCAGCAACTTTGTTTTTGTTCCTGAAGTACATTGAGGCTTTGTTTGCTGAGTTAAACACATGAATAACTGTGTAATCTCTTGAGAGTTACTGTAGTGTGTGTCATGGAACCATAATTTTGCCTGTCTAATTCCTTCTGTAATCTCTGGATTGTTGATTATTCTTGCCACACCTTCTTAGTATCACCTGTAAACTTGACCAAGCTGCACTCACCTTTTTGAATCTACGTAGCTTCTGATCAGCAGGGATCCTGTACACAAATCCTTGGTGCCTCTTGGAGAATGTATTCAGTCACAACTGGCTCCTTGTGAAACTGCAGGAGAAATCGGTGGCTTCAGGCAAAAGAGGAGAAAGTTTGCAGTAAAAGAAGGAAAATAAAAACAAAGTTCCTGGAGATTAATTTGGAAACATGAGACATGAAATGCATCTATCCAGCGAGGGAGATGTGTTGATCTAGGGGTTAGTTTGCATAGCTTTGAATTTTAAATTGAATTGTATTACATAAACTCCAGTTTAGATCTCAGACACAACTAGCTTGGAGTTTGGTCTCTGGTGTTCATTCTATCAGCTCAAAATGTCTGGCAATAAAAGTTGAAACTCTGCAATGTTTATGTGACATGCTTACTGTGTTTTAGTTACGGTTGTTACACTGAACCTTTGCCAGCTGAGTGCCCGTTTATGAATCTCATTATGAGCCAGTAAACTCCTTGATGTTTTTCTGGATTGTACAACAGTTTAAAAAAAGCTCCACAATTTTTTTGCAACAGATTAAACAAATAACTTGCCAAAGATTGCTGTTAAAGAGAGATGTGAAATGAGGTGAATCTCAAAGAAATAGCCTATCCTCAGACTGTAATTATGTCATCCTGAAAAGTGCTTTCTGTAAAGTTCACACATTATCATATTGTACTCCCCTATCTCAGGTTTACTTTTATATTCTATGCTATGCTGTTTTTGACATGTCAGGTGTTTTTTTTTAAATTTTGTATCCCAGTGTGAATTTTGACGGAATTTTTTTTTCGGAAAAGTGAGAGATATGATGGCTTAAGGATACTATTTTCTCTGATGGTAGTTATTTCTGCAGGAGCAGGCTAACGCACCAAGCTGTGGAAGAATGCACAGATATATCTCAAATATGAGCTGGAACTGAGGATGATGTGTGAGATTCCAGTATTTCAAGAGGAAAGGAAGGTGATATTGTCAGTAGCAAAGTGAAAGTGACTGGGGATGAGCGAGGCAACAAGTTAGACAACAGTAGAAAGAAGAATCGTAGAATTCCTACAGTAAGGAGAAAGGCCATTTGGCCCATCAAGTCTGCACCGATCCTCTGAAAAACTTCCCACCCAAACCCACCAATGCCCCCATTCTTGTAGCCCCACATTTCCCATGGCCTGCCCACCTAACGTGAACAATCCCGGACACCGGAGGGCAACATCCCGTGACCAATCCACTTAACTTGCTCATCGTTAGACTGAAGGGCACTGATGGAAAGCAAGTCGCAACAGAAGATATTTATTTGGAGACCATAGGTTCTTAAGATCAAAAGGGATGGATTAATTTGATTCAGTTTTATGTTTAATGTTTGTCAACCTGATTTTGAAAGGTGATGTCAACTCTTCTACTCCACAACTGGATGCTTTAGTATCAGCAGACTAGTGCATCTGGTGAAGTATGGGACTTGGTAATAAACAAATTATTGCCAATGCATTTTGCACACTGGTGAGGGTAAAGATGCAGAAAAACCATCCTGCAGCCTTGAAGAAGAAGTGAAATCAAATAAAAGAAATGCTTTTTTTAGTTTTACTCAGCTGAGCCCAATTGTAATCATCCAGACAACTTGCAAAAAAATTCTATAATACGGAACGTATATTCCCTTCCCAGAATCATGCACCACCTCACTTATCTAATTCTAAAGAATCTAAGTTTGTAAATGCACATGTTGGATTAGTTAAAGTCAAGCAAGTAAACATTACCGCTTTCAGGTAGATTTCTCATTGCTTGTCCAGCTATGACTACCCTACCCTTAATAGACATTGGTTTTTGGGATATCTGGAGCAACATGGGAAGAATTCTAGCCTCTGATGACCTCTTTAAGTTCACATATCAGTTTACCACGTCGAACTTCCCATTGCCAGCTGTGGGGTCATTTTGGAGCTACTTTTCTCCCTGTGAAACCTCACCTAACTCTGTCCCGCTTTCATGAGTGACCAGACCTAAAACAAAGCCAAGTATGAATGAACAAAAACAGAAGTTTCTGGAGAAGCTCAGCCGGTCTAGGAGCATCTGTGAAGGAAAAGTCAGAGTTAATGTTTTGGGTCTGGTGACCCCTCCTCAGAATTTGTGTTAGGGTTGTAAAACCCTTGCTGGGATTTAAAAATCAAAAACATTCTGCTGGGATTTTTAAGAATGAAGGTTACATTGCCAGGATTTGGTGAGTTGTGAAAGGAGAACCAGAAAATGGCAGAACAAAGCAGAATCAAGATCAAAGGACTGAGGCATAAGCAGCACTAAAATATCAAGTATTCCAAACTGTAGGTTTTCCTGTCCAGAGCAGGAACCATCGTGGCAAGGAAAATAACAAAGGTGAGAAAGGAAATGTAAATTATATGTAGGTAAACATCCATTGTTTAAATAACTAAGAGCTGTAGGCATAAATTGTTACATTAAATTATAATGTCACATTAAAGGAGCATGACTTAATCAAGGAATGCGTTTTAAATATCACTTATTGCCAAGCTTTCAGGAATGGTGAAGAAAGGAAAAGAGGAGGTGGCTTGGTAATATTTATTAAGGATGTACCAGATAGGTATTAAGCATATAATGAAGAGTTTCCAAACTGAATACATTTGGGTTTAGGTGCAGAAGGGGAGCTGTTACATTATTGGAAAGACCTTGCAAAATGCCAATCAGTGGAAAGAGACACGTTAGCAAATTTCAAAGATGTGTACCAAAAATAAAACAATAACATTAGATTTCAGTTATTCTGATATAAAATGGGGAAAATATATAGCTAAAGAAAGGAAAGAAGAATAATTTCTGATATATGGATGTGAGAACTAACTTGACAAACATGTCTCCATTCCAAGAAGAAAGGACGCAGTTTGGAATCTGGTCCTGGAAAATGAAGTAGGACAAATGGAGTGTGTTACAGAATGAGATCATCTATCTAAGAATGACTACAACATAATTGAGCTTAAAACGATTTTGGAAAAGAGTTCAGAAATATCAATGATGAAATTGCTCAATTCGGTAAAGATAAATATCTCTGATTTAAGAAGGGACCTAGCATAGGTGGATTGATAAAGGTCATTGCATGTTAAAGCAGACACAGAACAATGGAAAACATTCAAAGACGAGATAATTCAAGTTCAAATTTGACACATTCCTTTGAAGGGGAAAGATAGAGCATTCAAAATTAATGTTCTCTGGATGACAATGGAAATAAAATTTAAAATAAAACATGAAAAGGAAGTTTATGACAAATGTCAAGCATGATTCAGTTCATTGCAGAAGCATTGAAAGTACAAGAGAGATGAGAAGTTCATAGCGGAGGCAGAGAGGTTATGTGAAAAGATTAACAGGTATTGTTAAATTGAACTTAAAACATATTATTGTATCTAGAAGGTAATTTAGAGAGGACAATTTTCTGTACAGGCAGCAGGCTAAATAACCAGAAAGTACTGGTGTGTTAGTAATCCTGTCAGGCTTCCAGACTGAAAGCAAGAGTACAGTGAGGAGCAGTAAATACTTTAAAATACTGAGTTTAAATACTTTAAAATAGAGAACTGGGTTCTGAGGAAGGGTCACTGGACCCGAAATGTTAACTCTGTTCTTTCCTTCTCGGACGCTGCCAGACCTGCTGACCTTTTCCAGCAACTTCCATTTTTGTTCCTGATTTACAGCATCCTCAGTTCTTTCGCTTTTTATTTAGCAGATGTTAGCCTTCTTTCCAGCAGCTTGGCAGCCATTTACTCAGTTTTATCTCAGATCTCCGAGGAATGAGAAAAGCTGGAGATATAAGAGGGGATGGCTAATCGGCAAACTAATCTCAATTCTGCCTCTTCCTGCTTTTCTCTGATTCTCCTGCCACATTTCGCCAACTCCGAGCGTGAAGTCTTCCATCTTAAAAATCCCAGCAGAATGTTTCCCGTCTCAAATCTGTGACGTTGGCCCTATATACCAGATTCATTGGTTGAATTTAAATTCCAAAAGCTGCAGAGCAGGGATTCTCCACGTTACTAGTCTGAACACATAATTGACTTGATTGCAACACCAGCATCTTCCTGATTGATCTGAAATGTTAACTAGGTGAAGGCTTATAGGTGTTATTGCTAGGCTTTAAATCCAGAGACTCAGGTAATGTTTTGGACACTCAGGTTTGAATCCCACCATGATGGAATTTGGTTTCAGTAAAATAATCTGGCATTAACATAACAAGCTAATAATGACTATGGAATTTTTGCCGATTGTTGGAAAAGCCCATCTCGTTCATTAATGCCTTCTAGGGGAGGAACCCTTTCCTGTTCTGGCCTCCTGGTGACTCCAGACCCACAGCAATGTCAATGGATAGGCAGTAAATGGTGGCCCAGCTGGAACCTGAATGAATGAATTAAGAACAAGTTACTCCCTTGACCGATGTTGCCAGATCTGCAGATTATCTGCAGCCTTTTCTGATTTTATTTCAGATTTTCAATATCGGTGCCATTTTGGTTTGATACAGCTGCTATCTCCTATGAATAAATCTCCCAGAGACTGTTGATCTTATTGCCAGTTGAAGTTCTGATTTCTTTGTATCTCTTCTCAGTTGGTTTGAAATGCTGATCGTGTATCCACGCACAAACAAACAGAATATGAAGAAGAAAAGGAAAGTGGAACCTCCCACACCACAGGTAAATAAAATGTGGGAAGGCAATGTGCAAGTAAACAAAATCAGATGATGTAAGGTATGCGTGGTATGAGTTGAATTTAACATGATGTCACTAATTTATTACGTTTAAAAATGTATTTAATCACACACAACATTAATTTTCAATAAGAATGAAGTTTGTTCTGAAGAAGGGTCAGCGTACCCAAAATGTTAACACTGCCTTCTCTCCACAGATGCTGCCAGACCTGTTGAGTTTCTCCAACTATTTCACTTATGGTTTCATGAAGGTTTGTGTGTTGAGTTGCCTACAAGAGAAGATGTAAAATATAGCACATGACATCAGAATACTTCACAGCTAATCTCTTACACTCGCAATATGGTCACTGTATTCTAAGGTAAAGTGGCAACCAGTTTTGCTCAGCAAGATCCAATGAATAGTTATAGGTAAATGATCAATTGAATGTTTATGGGTGTTGGTTGAGCAATGTTGGCCACATTACCAAAGAAATTCCCATGAGGAATAAGACCTCAAAAAATGCAGTTTGTATGAGTAAGCATATCAGCTGGAAATCATAATATTCAAATACAACGTTCATATTTCTATTTCCTTCATTGTTTTTGTCTTTATTTGTGGTACTGGTCCTTCCTATGTATGGTTTCACCACAAATGGCATTCTGTCAAGTTGCTATTCCTAATGTGATCTGAGGCAATCAATGGCAATATACTATTTAACATACCCTTTCCAACTATTGTTACCAGTAGCAACCACAAGTCTGAACTAATGTAAATTTTTTTCCTTCCTAATATACCAGGACAAAAGTCATTCCTACCACTGCATATTCTAAGACCGTTTAACAGATCACAGTGCAGTAACCAAACTAACACCATTCGAACTCATGTGGTTAAATATCTCATTAAACTTGCATTCATATTTAAAATATCTAGAAATCTTGCAAATAGTTTTCAGTGGGATCTTTGCATGTTATCTGTTTATTTCTCCTGTTGTGTGTCATACTATGCGGTCAGCTCCAGTTGGTGTAAATTTGATTTTGTTTCCTGTCAAGTTGCTGGTGTGTCCTGTTCTCAGGAATACAGTTTCTTGGGAGCAGTGACTAAAGACTTTGAATGAGGCACAGCAGAATTAGTGGTGTATGTCATTATTGTTTTCATGTGGGTAAAGTAATTTTTTTTGGTAAATATAATCAGTATCAAGTTCCTGGAGATCATTTCAACCTCCTTGACCTTTATAAAGAAAGTTGACCTCTGAGAGGCTAAATAGAATGAAAAGAAGGGTCTTGGCCCGAAACATCAGTTTTCCTGCTCCTAAGATGCTGCTTTGCCCGCTGTGTTCATCCAGCTGTACACCTTGTTATCTTGAATTTCCACGAGGCTAAGTCTCCTTGGAGACCCATGCACTAGTTTTCTCTGACACTTGGAAGAACAATGCTGCATTCAGCCATTAACATAAAGAGGAAATGCTGAAGTATGGGGGAATGATTGTATTTATATCACAGAATATTGATATTCTCACCTCTGTCAGGAGATTGTGAATTCAAGTCTCAGTTCAGACATTTGAGCATATAAATCTAAGCTGAACTTCACTAAAGAACTGAGGAAGATGCTGTTTTTCAGATGAGCTGTTACACTGTCTTGTCTGATATTTTGGATGGATGTAAAAGATCCCGAGGCATTGTGAAGTTCTCCCTGATGCAGTGTCCAATTTGTATCTGGACAGTATCACCATGTCTTTTGTGGAGTCTGCCTGTCTGTAAATTGGCTGCTGTATTTCCCATATTATACTGTAAAACTGACTGTGAAGCTCTTCAGGATTCCTGAGGTTATGCAAAATGTGATGTAACTGCAAGTTTGTTTTTTTAAAATAGGTGATCTGGCCCATTCACTTCTTCACAACAGAGAGTTTCATTTCTTTGGGATTTGATATCCCAGTCATGTATTATATTTGGATCACTGAGTTTTTGATCAACTGTTGTGCACCTCCGTGTCTACTCAGGGAAACAAAACGTGATATGAGAGTATCGGTTGCGTATGATAACTGTTAAATTGAATATTTGTCTTCATAGATGATCTAGGTATGTCTGCATGAGTTTTTGTTGTGGATGATGCTGGTGATAGTCGATAGGGATGTCTATGTTAGTGGTTAGTGCCAATCTGATGGACGAGTTACTGCTACTTCTCTGCTTTGTTGATGGATGTTAATGCTGACATGTCTTGTGCCAGTCATCCTGTTGCCAGGATTAGTAATACAAATACATTCTTGTTGCCAGGGCTGAATATTGCAAATCAGCCTTGCCAATGACTTTGAGAACTGTAGATTAAACGTAGCTCAAACAGTCCAGAAATAATAATCTGATTTGGCACAGTGCGGCTTGTTACATTTTCAAACAGGAAGGAACTTAAGAATAATGATGGGACAGACAGTGCTCCACAGTTTGATATTCTGCCAATTGTAGTCATAGAAGTTCATAAATGAAGAATGTTTACTTGACTGAAATACTAGAGGGGGTGGGCCAACATGCCTGGTAAAGATTCCAAGCAAGACTCAGTGTCATGACCTTAGCAGGGGTGAGCTGGGCAGAGCAGAGGTTTGGAATGCCTTGGACCCAGTTACAGTCATTCTACTGTAACTAGTGTTGAGTGGTACAACAGAATTTGAAAAAAGGATTTTGGAAAAGGAAAAGCTGGTATCATAGATCACTGTTGTTAAAAATCTGATATTAATTATTTTACAATAAGCAACCAGGCCAAAATCTTGTTACTTCTTTATCCAGAAAACATAAAGGCACCTTTCAACAAGAACTACTGTCTCCCCTTGGCCAAGAATGCTGCACCCACTTTAAGCATATTGACCTGAGCTATGATTATCTAACTGTGCAGAGATCAAGGGTGAATAATGAGGTTTTCAGTTTGTTTGGCGCAGTATCATATTTCAGAGTACATTGTCATGAGATGAAAAAGCCATTGCAATTCAAAATGTGCTCCAGGATTTTAAATTGAAATACAATGCCTCATGTGAACTGTGGATATCTGCAGGAGGAATTCCAGGCCACTCACTGATGAAGTGATGGAAAATGGTGCCGTTGTGGTCATATTACTGGACGAAAAGTAATCCGAACGTCAGTATTAATGATCCAGAGACATGAGATCAAATCCTACCACAGTTGCTGGAGAGGTTTCAATTGATTCACTGAGTAAAACTGGAACAAAATTGTAGGCTTCGTTAATAGAGGCAAGACTACAGATTGTTCAAAAATGCATCTTTTTCTCTAATGTCCTTCATGTTTCACTAGTGCCCTTCAGTAGAGGGAATATGCTGTCCTTACCTGGTTTGGTCTACATGTAACTTCAGACCCACAGCAATATAGTTGATTCTTAGTTGCTTTTGAAATGACCAAGTAATCAACTTGATTGTATCAAACCATTCATAGAAACAATGAATAAGACTAATAGCTGTTCAACCAGATGGCAACTACCTAGGACCATTAAAAGACAAAGACATACCCTGTCTTGTGAACCCTGAATGTTTTCCACATTAACATCGGGGGATTGACTTGGGCTAAAAATTGGAAAAGCTATCCAAGAGACTAGTCAACAATACCTGACAGGGTTATACCTACAAAAACATGTTTTGCAGTCAATATCACAGACTCTTCATTCATCAAATCTGGGTATGTCTTGCCACTCTGCCGGGAAGTGAAGACACTGTGGTTTACAGTCAGTAGAGAATGAGAGTGGTCCCCAATGTTGATTCCAGACCTAGTGAAGTCCAATGGAATCATGTCAGACATGGTCACTGAGTCCTTCTGATTACTGCATACTGCCCTCCATCCTTCATGTTGAATGCCATTTGGAAGAAGCATTGAGGTTCACCAGAGAACAGAATGTAGTCTGGATGGGAATTTCACTGCCCATTGTCAAGAGTAACTCAGAGGCACCAACACAAACTGAACTTGCTGAGTCCTGAAGGACATAACTGGCAGATTAAACCTGTGGAAGGTGATGAGAAAATGAACATGGGGGAAGAAAAAAACCTCATTGACCTTGTCCTCACTCATCTATGTGCTGCATTTGTTGATGATATTATTGGGAGAAATGACTACTGCAAAGTTATCTTGGATATAAAGAGCTATCTTCATACTGGGGTTTGACCTCATGTGTCTGGATCATTAGCTGTGGATTTTTACATTACTAATTCAATAACATTGCACTATGGTACTGTACTCCATTGTACTTGTGGCATTGCTATTGTGCTCATTAGAATAGATGTAGAATAGAATGCTCGGCTCAAAAATTGTCATTTGTGAAGTGATATGGGCAGAATTATGTGTACTTACAATCTGTACACTGGTTTCGCGTATTCCGCTCTCTCTACCATTTCACAAATCTAGAAGACAAACCTGATTCAGTGTTTGACTGGCCTTAACGTGAAGGAAACATTCGTTCAAGACTGGCTTTTTTGGTGCTCCAGCAATACTCAAGAGGTTCAATACCACCCAGGTCGAAATAGTCCACTTAATGATCCTCTACTTTATAATTTAATCTCCCCACACCAGTGCATGGTGGCAGTAGTGTGTGCCATCTGCAAGAAGTACTGCAGAGACTCTCCTTCAGTAGCACCTTTCAAACCTGTGACCTTTACTGTCTAGAAGATCGAGTGCAGCAGATGGTCCAGTATTTGAATAAGAGTCCTTTTTTATAATCAAAAATAGTTCTGCAAAATGCCCGGAAATTTCTTTTAATGTGCTTTTCCTGAGCTATAGTAGTGATAGCCACAGTGTGTGTGTTAAACAATAGCAGGAATTATCCCCTCAGCAGTTGGTATTTTTAGAAAATAAAGGCAGTAAAAGAATTTCTTTTGTTTTTGTCAAAATAGAATCATGTGGTTGTTACCTAAAAATAGCAGCCAGGTTTGTTAGTTAATAATCTGATTTGGTTGGAGACCATATTCTAGTGTAAACTGAATGAAAGATTATTTTCAGAAAAGATTTTTCACCCAGTACAGTTGCCGATTATTTTTAACATGTGTTGGTCTGGTCCAGAAGTGAGACACTAGTGTTTAAAATTAAAATGGATTTTTGAATATCTCATGTACGTTGCCAATGTTCCTTTTCCACATCAACAATCAACCTTTTGTCAATGCGGCACTGTCACAGTATTGTGTTTAAGTTTTTGACAAGATTGATCATGGCAGTAAACATTTATATAATGTGTAGCTGCGCCTTGAAATAACTAAATTCATTGTACGACAGGTATTTTATCATTGAAATTGTAGCGATTGCATGCAAGCATAAAACACAGTTTGTATTCAACAAAATTCCATAAGTAGCAATGAGTTGAATAATCAGTTCATTATCATTTGGTTGAAGAAAAAACGTTGGCCAAATGTGTTGGAAGACTTTTTTTTACCCCGAGCAAGTAGCTCAAATCTAGGTTTGTTGCCTTAAGTGAAGGATAGTATAACCGTTCCTCAGCATTCCCTCGTAATCTGCTGAAGTTTGAATTTACAACGTTCTAACTCAAATGTGGTGTGGTGGTGATGTCCCTTCCTCCAGGCCAGGACGTGTGCTCCAGAGGTGTGTGATAACAACGCCTACCATGTTGATTTAAAAAAATCTAACTCGGGTGTCTTCTGTCAACCAAGGCAAACACACTAATAGTTTGTTGCACTTTGTATCGTGACTACTCTTGATTGAATTAATCTGATTGTTTGTTTAATCCCTGGAACCCCACTGCTTTCTCACAATCTGATTGTTGGCTAGTAGTCTCAGACCCTTGGCGTTCTGGCCAAGCAACTTTTAGTTCACCTGAATTTATTTTAGGAAATCAATATTCTCAGCAACAGTTGACGCAGACTTTGAGCCGTCCTCCTTGACTTAATGGCAGTGGACCGGTTCTTTGTACTGTATGCCTAATCAAAGGGGCAGCAGCCTTGGAGACTCAGCACTAGGTTGGGTGGACAACACAGAGGTCGGCAAGTGATTTCTGGGTGCTCCATTTAACTAAGTTCAAAAATTAAAAGAAAAATAGGGGCAGAAGGTCGAGGGGAAAATTCCTCTGTGGATGTCAGGGCCAGTGCTGGCCTGACGTTACTGCCTGTGACCATGGAACCTCTGACCTTGTTGACCCTTTGGATTGTCATTTCAGTTTGGCTGGTGACGTCTCCATGCTGCAAGGCACACTATGCCCAGCATTTATCTGTACTCATCCAAGCCCAGTGAACCCCATGCACGGCACACACACCTCCAGCAACATTGTAGCATGCTTCCTGGTAGAATGCCCCTCAGAGGGTCATTATTTCATAGATAGAGGGCATCCTACCATTGAATCTATGCTGACTCTGTAAAACAGCCAAGTCAATACCATTCCCCAACTCTGTCTCCATAACCCTGAAAGTTCCCCGAAGTGGCTAACCAATTTTCTTTTGAACTTGTGAATTGTCTTCATGTTCAGCAGCCTTATAAGCATTGAGGGCCAAGTCACGATTGTGCACTTTGTACAATTCTTTTCCCTCACAAGGCACCCCTCTCTCCTGTCCAAAACTCAGATTTGTATTCATTTATTGTACATATGCCTTACCTAAACCTATCACAATTGTGTATTCCCCTATCATATCCTTCCAGAACCTGGTTTGTTCCAAGGAGAATAGCACCAGCTTCTCCAATTAATCTTGTCAAATTCTCTCATCTCTGGACCATTCCAGTAAATTTCTTTTGTACCATCTCAAGAACATTCACAAATTGCTTTCGTGAATGATAGGTAAGGAGACAGAAAGCTGGACACTGTAGCCCAGTTAGCCTAACATCTATCATTGGGGGAAAAAACTAGAATCGCTATTAAGGAGGTACCAACAAGACATTTAGAAAACGACAACCACTGTGAAAGTGAAATCGTGTTTGACAACTTTGAGTGGATGTGAAAGCAGTGTGAGTAAAAGGGTACCTGTAAATATAATGGTATTTGGGTGTTCAAAGGTATTCAGTGAAGTGTCACTAAGAGATAACAGCTCTTTGCATTAGGGGTGGCGTATTAGCACAGACAGAGGATTGTCCAGCAGGAGAGGGTGAAATTCCATTTCCAACTGTAATAGTGGAATTCTACAGGAATCAGTGCTAGGATCTCAACGTTTATGATCTACGTGAATAAGTCAGATGAAGTGACTGCCTACATCGTAGCCAAATTTCCTGATGCTCTGAAGATGGGAAGGAACAGTATTCACATTTGATGAGGAACCAAAAAGCCTGCAAGTATAGATTAAGTGGGTAAAAATTTGGTACTGGGGCATAAAGTGGGGAAATGTGTACACTTTAGCCGCAAGAATAGGTAAGCAGAATGTTATTTCAGTTAACAGAGACTGCAGAAGCTGTGGTACAAAAACAAGCGTTTGATGCAGGAAGTAATTAGGACATAAATGGAAGATTACTTTTCGTGCATGATGTGGAGGTGCTTCTGTTGGACAGGTGCACACGAACATGAATCTATGGGGTGAATTTGTATTTGCAGATACCTTTTATTTTGTTCAAGGGGCACACAGTTTGCAGATGGTCAGACAATGTGGAGTTTCGTGGATTCCTACTTTGGAGGTAGAGCCAGTCTGGCTCTGGGCTGGGACACGTGCGGATTCTGGGCAGGGCCTTTCATCTGGCATGCGCTGTCTGACCTGGAGTATTGCCTCCACTTTGCACTGATGGGGCCTATGGTTCTCGCAGGGCAGGGACTTGAAGGGAGTTTGGGGATTTGCACGTACGTGTTGGTCAGTTGGGGCCTTCTGGCTGATTGAAGATTTGACAGCATCTTAGGTTTGTTTGGCACGACTTCATTGGTGTGATCCTTTTGATCTTTTGTTGATTCTGTGTCTGATGCTGCCTCTCTCACTAATACCTGAAGAAGGCATAAGACTCCGAAAACTTGTGTTTTCAAATAAACCTAGTGGATTATAATCTGGTGTCGTGTGACTTTTAGTGCAAACTGGCATAAAGGTTAAAGTAGGAAAGCTTTACTTGCATAGGCTTTAGTGATACAGAACCTAGAGTACTGTGTAAAGCTTTTGGTTTCCTCTTACATAAGAAGAGAGAGCCTCACATTGTAAACAAGTCATAGAAAGTTCGTTAAGCTGATTTCTGGAACAGAGGATTGTCTTATGAAGGGAGGTCGAGCAGTTGGACCCACGTTTATTGGAGCTCAGAAGAAAGAGAGTTGATCTAATTGAAATAGAAGATTCTGAAGGTACACACAGAAAGCATATTTCCCCTTGTGCGGGAATCTAGAAGATCGTAAGACCGTTCAAAAATAAGAGAGGGGATCAATTTAAAATGCAAGTGGGGAGGGATTTCTTCTCTCTCAGATCTTTAGTCTTCTGAATTTTCTTCCAAACAGATCTGCGGTGGGTGGGTATCTTTAAGGCAGATTTTATTTTTTGATCTACAGTGGAAGTATCAGTTATTTGTTGCAAGTTACAAAAGTGGAGTTGAGGCCTTAATGAGATCAGCCATAATGTAATGGAATTGCAAAATTATGGAGCAGTCTTGATGGACTGAATGGCCTACTCTGATATTATGTTCTTTTAGGGTCTGGTAGCCAAAGCTGGAGAAATTCTTTTGTTATGACTTCTGTAAAGGCTCAGCACAACTTCCAGTTTTTAATGTATTTTTACTTTTTTTTGAGCCTAGGCTCCCATTTGCTTTTCCAATTGTTCTCTCAGCCACCTTCATAAATCTGAACCTGCGAAGCCCTGTGTCCTTACACTGCCTTTAGAACTGTGCTGAGCTAAGTCAGTAGCACCTCTTCTGATCCCCTCTGCTAATATTCATCCTCACAGGCTTCTCTGTATTAAATTTCATCTATTTGTTTTCTCATTTTGTTCGCTCATTTTGTGTTGCAGTTGAATGGCATTATCTCCACTGTTTGCCATGCTTCCCAAGTCTGGTATTATCCACAAATTTTAAAATTTTATTAAGGTCCAAAGATGTTTCAGTCAACTTTGACTATGACCAGTGTGGTGTGAGGTAGGCCGAGGAGGTGGCAGTGTCTCAATGATGTCAAATTCATGATTGATGTAATTTGGCAAGAGAGTAATTCCATTCTGAGAGCATACTTGCAGTTGCTGTTATTGCGAACCATGTTTCTGCTTTATTTGTCCCTCAACTTCCTTTGATGAGGTAAATGATTGGCTGTATTGTGGTGATACCACGTCAGATTTTGTGAAGCCAGTCGTGGGATCTGAGTGGATGTCCAGTTATGAGTCACTGGATAATCAACCCGTATTCCCATATAAGTTCACCTGCTGAAATCTGGCTGTTGTAAACTCAGGATTGTTTACATCCTGTTTCTCAAATGATTCTTTGGTATCTGTTAAATTTAAATGATTAGCACAAGTGCTTGTTTAATTGAAAGCAATTTTAATTATTTTTAATTTAATGTGCGTTTAATAACAGGTGCATGTTGTTAGAAGGATGAAATGGACTAATTGTTTTGCCTATGACAGGAACCGGGACCTGCTAAAGTTGCAGTTACCAGCAGCAGCATACCAACTGCTGAGAAGGTCCCAAGCACGAGGTCAACACTCTGGCAAGAACAAGAAGAACTGAAAAATAAAGAGCTCCGTGTCATCAGCCCCACGATGAAAAGCCCTTCGGAAAACCAGTCTTCCATTGTCCCATCTTCTGAACCGCCAGCAGGACTGAAAGAAGGTTAGAGGATATCGATGGGGAAAAATGTGGTCAGAATTTGTTGTTTATTAATTCACAGAATGTGAGTGACACTGGCTAGGCCAGCGTTTATTACCCATCTCTCATTGCCCGGGGGGCAGTACAGCATCAACCATATTGGTGTGGGTCTGGAGTCACGTGTAGGCTAGACCAATGAAGGGTAGCAGTTTTCTTCTGGGTTTTTCTGACAATTGACAAAGGATTCATAGTCGTCGTCAGGACTGTTAATTCCAGATTTTTATTGACTTCAAATTTTACTATATGCCACGGTGGATTCAATCTCAGAAATTTTCTTTGTGTCACACCTCACTAGAGTAGTGTGCTGAAAATCAAGCCCTGCTATTCCCAAGATCATCACAAAAGTTAAGATTTTAAGATAAATCATAGAATCCCTGCAGTGTGGAAGCAGGCCAGTCAACCCATCAATTCCACACCAACCATCTGAAAAGCCTCCCACCCCACCACCCTATCCCTGTAACCATGTATAAGTTTGGAGAAGTCCCCAGTTTACCTGACTTTCAGACCCAGATTGATGGAGAGGTTAACCTAGGTAGTGGACAAGGATTCTATAATCCCTGTATAAAGGCTCCTTTGATCAACACATATGCATACAGACAGACAAAAACTGATTAAAAAATACATTGGTGTTAAGGGTGGAGGGAGACGCTGGGAAAGCAGTTCAGTGGCCCCTATCTACATGCTCCACTGAGTTGGTCTTATGTTGATCAGAACGCTGAGCCGACCTTTTCCAGGTGTTTTCACTAGTAAGTTGGTTGGAGGCACAAGGTGACTGATTCACACTTTTTAGAAAGGTCTCGGGCTTCTTAAATAAACCATGGTTTACAGGAGTTGCTGAAGAAAAAGCTTCAGGCTCAGAGTGAATTTTATTGCAAGGAACAGAGAGCTAGTGAAGGTCTGAAGGCTTCTCACTATCTTATTCACAGACCCAAGCTGTTAAGCTATCTGAGAACCAATCACATAAGTTAGCAGGCTAACTTATCTAATCCACAGACCACTCAACTTCAAGTCACTGGTTGAATCTCCAGTTGTACTTGGATCCAACTCGTGTGTAAACTACACTTTACCTACTGCCTGAACAAGCTGCTGTGTAAATGACCCTTCCAATGAGTGTCAGGTTTCTTGCTTTCAAACTCTGCAATAATCTTTGATTTTTAAAACAGTTCTTTTCCCAAGCTCTCTGATGACGGGTCTGGGCCCGAATCGTCAGCTTTTGTGCCCCTGAGTAGCTGCTTGGCCTGCTGTGTTCATCCAGCTCCAGACTTTATTATCTTTTCCCATTTCAGTCCACATTCAAAGCTGCAGAAAAATTAAAGTGCACAGTCTTTACAGCTCATCATTACTCATGTGATTATTGGTCAGATTTCTGAAGGCTTGTATTTTAGAACTGAACCATTTTCCATGTTAATGTTGCATGCCTAATAATTAGGAACAGTGTGAGAACAAAGTTTTTTACAAAAAAACTCAAACTGTGCATGAGAATATTTCTGCAATTTAACATCCCAGAATTGAACAGTTTGTAGATGTAGAGAGCACTTGTGTAAAATATACAGCTGCAGTTAAACAGGTTGTACATTTTAAGCAAGTCAACTTGCCAGAAATCCTTCTGGTAATATTTATAAAAATGTTTGAGAAAGTTAAACTGCAGAGGAGTGATTTCAAAAACAGTGGAACAGATGATTGGAACGATTAGTAAAATGATTAATCATTAACAATATGCAGAGTAAAATATAGAGGCAGTTGATTGCTAATCCCTTGAGTTCAGTCAGATCTGTAGATGAACAATTTGGATTGTCCCCAGGCAGTGATAGAATCTCTTTTGACAGGTGTCTGTTCAAAATTGATTGTGTTTTAACAGAACAGGTCACCTCTGTTTTCATCCAGCTGGAACCGGTCTAGTCACTGAGTACAGTGACATCATTGAAATTTCTGAGCTTTGCTCCGACACAGCACAGATCTACTTTCAGGTTTAAGTAGAATGCCCAAATGTTGTTGCCTACTTTCTTGTCCACATCCCATTGTTCACAGCTGTGATTACAGCTGACTTGTTATACAGGAACATTAGGTTATTTTTGCATCTTCTGCCGATATTTGAACAATGTCGAGTGCAAGTAGAATTGTTTGAGTAATGTACATGCTTGATGAGACCAAGGGTGCTGGGAGGTGCCTTTTTCTTTTAAATATGGTAGAGTTGAAGCATGGTTTCACTGTCCACATTGCTGGGGGTCGTGGTTCTGTTGTAATTCCTAGTACATGTCTCTCTGATTCTAAATAAGCTCTGTCTTCTTCCTGAATGGCAGCCCAGAGTGTGGTTGATGTTAATGAGGTGGATAGCCAACAGAAGAAGCGTGTGGAGAGTGGCTACTTTTCTCTGGAGAAGCTGAAGTCTGAAACAAAGCAACTCATCACACCTCCAAGAAGCAGCATCACCAGCAGGTACAGTTCCTCTGAGAGTTGCATGGTAATACCATGCCACTCTACCTTGTACAGCGATCCTTTCCCTTCTCCAGGTAACCTTTACTGCAGCAGTTCTTGTGTTAGCCCTTCCCAGAGCTCCTTCGATTCAGAGACCAGTGGTGCCACGCTGTCGAGCATTGCAAGTTCAAGCAGCAGGGTTGGGGAAGGGTCAAGCCATTCTCCAGCTACACGAATAAATCTGGACTATGCCAAAATGGCAGATGTCCCAAAAGCCAAGAGGATCAGCGACAAACAGGCCTTCCAAGCAAATAAGGACCAGGAGCAACGGTTTCGTACCTGCAGTCCTGGCAGAGCGGAGTTGACACGTTTGTTTGGGACAGAACGAAGGTAAGACACTGAAGATGGAGGAAGTTGATTTTTGGATATTATCTGTCCCTTATTATTACATACCAATCTCAGTGGTGCAACAGTTTCTGACCATGGTCTGGCATTAAGCCACTTTTCTTCAAATTTCAAACAGAAACTGAGTCTGAAAAGATTTGGCGACTGGAATACAACTGCATTAAATTACAAATTGATTTTTATCAAGAAAATACCAGAATTAGAAGGGGCTGTAATAAATGATGTTCAAACATGGTGTTCCTACTTCCTGATGCTTTTTGAATCTTGCATGTGATTTAGATGACTGCTTCTTACAATTTCTGTAATCTCTTTCTTTTCCATGTGTAATTCTGTAATGAGATGGTAGGTTAGAACTTGTTTAAGTACTGACCACATTGAGGTCTTGGGCGCTGTCCCTGTGTTGTGTGCTGTGACTGCCATGTTCAGTCCCCATTTGTAAGTTTGCTGGATCCAATCACAGCTTGTGCATGCTACTCAACGCACTGATATTCCAGGAGCATTGTTAGTGCTGAGTCCCTGATCTGTAAAGGAGAGCATTTTGACCTTCTGCTCTATCGCTGCTGGTGTACTCTTACTTTTGGTGTCAAATAAGCAGTTGTCAAACACACTTGACAAAGTACTTTGAAGAGACTAAGAAAGTTTTAATTTATTCACCCATCTTCCACATTCTGTTATACTTTGTTATACACGTTTCATACAACAGATGGCAGAGTATCGGGCTTCTGGCTGCCAGTCCTCTGACCTTAGTTCAGTTAATTAACAGGTTTACGTTTTGATCTAAAATTGGAATGCAAGCAAATGCGACATATTGTGCTGCTGTGTAACTGTTATTCGCCTACTGATATGATTATTTTTAAACTGCTGTGCTTTCTGTTTAACCAGAAGAGATATTTACTGTTCATTGCCTGCGTGGACCAACAGGCATCTTGGAGGAAACTGACCTGAAGGAAGAACGTGCATTTGTGTAGCATTTTCACAACCGCCATGTGCCTCAGTGCTTTCTAGCCAGTGAAGTACTTCTGAAGTGTAGTCGCAGAGGAAATGTAGGAAAAGAAAACAGCTGATTTATGCACAGAAAGCTCCCACAAACATCAATGTGCCAATGACTAGCTAATCAATTGTCTTTTGTTGATTGAGGGAAGACTATTAGCTCGCACAGAGATGATAACTCCACTGCACTTCTTCAAAATAGTGCCGGGGATCTTTCACATCTATCTGATCAGGCAGACAGGGCCTTAGTTCAGTGTCTCAGCCGAATAATGGTACTTCTGATTGTACAGCACTCAGTTAATACTGCAACCTTTTTTTGATCAAATGAGTCGAATCTGGAAGTTTGTTACTCAAAGAAAACAGAGGAGGCCTAATCGCTGTCTTCTGAAAGTGACTGTAAAGCTTGAATTCTCATAGGCTTCAGAAAACCATGGCCTGCACGTTTTGCTCCATCTGAAATGCACACGTGACTGGTGTGTGGCTTTGTCTGGGATTTTTGCCTTTTTGCACTCAGATTAAGTTTGCAGTGTGTTTGCTAGCCATGATGATACCTGTAGGGATGTGCATTTGGGTTGGCACTTCTCCGAAACAGCAGCCCCAACAACCAACTTGTTTAAAGGCCACCTGAATGTCACCCCTCAACCTCTTGTCCTCCAACCAGCCCCTCTGGGGCTATTATTTCCAAATCATTTGGATTAAAAATTAAACCCATGACAGTCTAATGAAATCTTGAATTCAGGCACATGATCTTTGATACCAATTACTCCATTGCAAAAAATTGTGCCTATTACATGTGTAAACAAACCAGAAAACCACCGCAAGGGTATTCTGTAATTAGAGTCTCCATAAAGTTTCTAATTTTCTTCGCTCACTAGACCACATGCTGAGCTTGAAACGTGGCCACGCATTCATATTGGCTACAGCTCCCATAGCAGTAACTGCCAGCCACATTCCCTGAGCCTGACAGAATGTAATGCTGAACAAAAATACAAATTGCTGGAAAAGCCAGGATGTCTGGCAACATCTCTGAAGAGAAATCAGTTAACCCTTCCTCAGAACAGATGGTAGCCAGGAAAGTGTTGGTTTATATGCAGAAGATAGGGTGGGGGTGAGTTATGGGGGGGGGTAAGGGAGTAAGGAGTTAACATTAGGTGGAGATAGAGCCCAAAGAGAGAGAACAGTTGGACAGACAAAGGAGTGCTGTTGTTAAGTGGATAATTATCTGGCTAGGAGAGTGAATAGCTGTTAATGGACACTGTTAGAGGCCAACAATAGGTAGTGTGTAACGGCAGACTGTGATAACAAGGCTTGGTGCGTCTGTGTGTGTGGTGGTGGGGGAGGTGGTATGATATGGGAGAGCTCAGGCCACTTTAACACACCACCCTGTTCCCTGGCCGACATCTCTGTCAGGCTTGCTGCAGTGTTCCATTGAAGTTCAGTGCAAACGGGAAGAACAGCGCCTCATTTTCTGCTTCGGACCCTACAGCCCCCTGGACTCAATATCAAGTTTAATAATGTTAAGGACTGAACTGTCCCAAGTCCTAGGCCCCAAACCCACACACCAGGCCTTGATATCACATCTGATGTAGGGTCTAGGCCCGAAACGTCAGCTTTTGTGCTCCTGAGATGCTGCTGGGCCTGCTGTGTTCATCCAGCCTCACATTTTATTATCTTGGATTCTCCAGCATCTGCAGTTCCCATTATCTCTTGTTACCTCACAGTCTGCCTTTACACATTACCTATTATTAGCCACTAATAGTCTCCATTAACAGCAATTTATCCTCCTAGCCAGATCATTATCCACTCTTGTCTGTCCCAACTTTTCTTCTCTCTCTTTGGGCTCTATCCCCCTATCCCCGCTCTCCACGCGACCCCCCCCCCCCCCAACACCCCACCTCCCTGTCATTTACTCCTGACCTCCTCCCCACCCTCTGTGTTGAATATAAACCAATGTTTTCCTAACTACCTTCAGTTCTGAGGAAGGGTCACCAGACCGAAAATGTTAACTCTAGTTTCTTTTCACAGATGCTGCCAGACTTGCTGAGCTTTTCCAGCAACTTCTGTTTTTGTTTCTGATTTACAACATCCACAATTAGAACATAGAACAATACAGTACAGGCTGTTCAGCCCATGATGTTGTGATGATCTTGCTCTAAGATCAAACTACCCTGCATACCCATACATTTTCTATCATCCATGTGCCTATCCAAGAGTTGCTTAAGTGTCCCTAATGTATCTCACTCCACTACTACCGCCAGCAGCACATTCCACACATCCACTACTCCTTCGGTTTTTAGATCATATTGGTGTGCCATTTCCCTTTTGAAGAAGAGTGCCTGTCAGTCAATACAGGGGTAACAAGCTGTGGAGCTGGATGAACACAGCAGGCCAAGCAGCATCTTAGGAAAAGGAAAGTTGACATTTCAGGAATGCAGGGGAGTGGGTTCTGCTGTTTCGTCAACTTTCAAACTTCTAAACAGTCAGAGATGTCAGATCCTGTGATTTAAATTTTTTAAAATGGCAGTAATGGCTGATGGGGCTTTTTTGTTTAAACACTTACCTTTGCAGAATAGATCCCCATGAATCACTGTAACAAAGAAATCTTGTGTATATGTTACACTGCAACATTAAATATTGACAGCATTTTACATTTGCCTTTTAAGAATGTTCCCAGAATACTCTTCAGCAGCCTTCCACCAGTGATCACAATCTCTCTAAAATGATGTGCAATTTTCACGCTTTCAGGACACTCACCAATATTTGAAAACTGTGTGCTACAGGAAATAAAATTTTCTTGCAGCTCTCATAATTGGGACTTCAGTCTTGGAAGAGGTACGTGTGTGCATTACACCTGAGACCTACAGACCGATTCAAAGGCCACAAATTCTTGTTGCAAAGCATTTTGTGACCCAATTTGCACCTCCCCAGGGAGACAATAGTCCAACTGAGTAATCTTACTGGAGATTGGAGACACTGGACAAAAGGTTAGCCTTACTTTCTGAAAACGCAGTAAGCCTTAAAAGGATTCCTGGACTGTACACACTGAGGTCTCAGTTGTAGCACTTTGGTTTTCTTTATAGGCTAACCAACTTCTTCCATGATTAAAGCAAATGCACATTACATCCCTGAGAGCTAGGCAGAAGTTTAGTTGACCAGTGACAGCCATCAAGTTTGACAGTGTCTACAATGAGAAAAAATAAGATGGAATTTTGCCAGTGATACTGAGTTTGCCATTGTTTTATGGAAGGGTGTAACTTGCTCAGCAGGTTTTGCTGGATTTTCACCTTGAGGGCAACCACAGTGCAATAACACTGTACAATCTGACTTTCGAACGCTGTTTAAATTGTCATTAAGGAAAATTGCTGTTGATTATTGGCAATCTTTAACCTTGTTCTGAAGATTCCCCTTGAATGTGTCAAAACTCTCCTGAAATAGATTTTGGAGTGACTGACCTTAGCTAAAGATCATTCTGAAATACCTCTTTGGCTTTCTTTGGGAAGAAAGTGTGTCTGCACTGTTTTTATTGATTTTTTTCTTTCACAAAATTAGAAAAAGTCCTGATTCCATTTAAGTAATGGGCTGAACTGGTTCATCAGGACAGTTAGGCAGAGCAATCCTTTTTAAATTCATTGTGCTAATACATATTGTTTACATCAGAAACAGTCAAAAGATCCCTTGCACTTTGATTGTTGTGAACCTGGACCTGTGGGATCTGTAACTTAACGTTCACAAATAAATTAGTATCACTCCTAATCGTGTTCAGATTTAATCAGAGACTCATACAGCATGGAAATGTTCCAATTTGTCCACACCAACCAAACATCCCAATCTGATCTAGTCCCATTTGTCTGCATTTGGCCTCTATCCCTCTAAATCCTTCCTTTTCATGTACCCATCCAGACACCTTCTAAATATTGTAATTTTACCAGCCTGCACCACTTTTTCTGGCGGCTTGTTCCATACATGCACCGGCTTCTGGTGAGAACATTACCCCTCAGGCCCTTTTTAAAATCTTTGCCCTCTCACCTTAAACCTGTGCCGTCTAGTTTTGGACTCCCCCACCCTAGGAAAAAGACTTTGGCTATTCACTCTATCCATGCCGTGCATTATTTTATAATCCTCTGTAAGGTCACCCTTCAGCCTTCAACCCTCCAGGGAAAAAAAATTCTTTTAAATTTTGTCATTTTTAAAATGTATTCTATCTGACAGCGCAGGCCGTTTATTCTGCCAACACTGCGAACCACACTGCATTGAATAGTGACAAGTGACTCCCGCCTGACCCCTTTAATGTGGGTCTTTACATATTACAGAAATGGAAAGAGAAAAATGCAGGGAATAGGAATAAATTGTCTTCTCTCCGCTTCGAATATTTTTAAGGCAAAGGCAGATAGATTCCAGATAAGGGGAGGGGTGAAAAGTTATCTGAGGGAAGCAGGAATATCAAGCAAATCAAATCAGGCCTGATATTATCGAATGGAAGAGCAGCACTGAATGGCTGAGTGGCTTCCTCTTGTTCCTAATTTGTATGTTCATTTTGTAGAAGGCTGTCCGAAGCTTGACTATGAAAGGCAATGTCTAGAAGCATTTGTTCACAATGAGTAGTGGAGATCAGAAACTCTTCCCTGTCATGCCATCCCTCTTTGCAGTGTCTGGTGTGGAGAGAGAAGAACGAAGAAAATTACAGCACAGGAACAGGCCCTTCAGCCCTCCAACCTGCACTGATCCAGATCCTCTATCTAAACCTGTCGCCTATTTTCCAAGGATCTGTATCCCTCTGCTCCCTGCCCATTCATGTACCTGTCTAGATACATCTTAAATGATGCTTTCATGACCGCCTCTACCACCTCCGCTGGCAGTGCGTTCCAGGCATCCACCACCCTCTGCGTAAAGAACTTTCTACACACATTTCCCTTAAACTTTCCCTCTCTCACCTTGCAATCGTGACCCCTAGTAATTGAGTTCCCCAGTCTGGGAAAACGTTTCTTGCTATCCACCCTGTCTATACCTCTCATGACTTTGTAGACCTCAATCAGGTCCCCCCTCAACCTCCATCTTTCTAATGTAAATAATCCTAATCTACTCAATCTCTCTTCATAGCTTGCGCCCTCCATACCAGACAACATCCTGGTGAACCTCCTCTGCATCCTCTCCAAAGCAACCACATCCTTTTGTTAATGTGGCAACAAGAACTGTATGCAGTATCCCAAATGTGGCCAAACCAAAGTCCTATACAACTGCAACATGACCTGCCAACTCTCATACTCAGTACCCCATCGGACGAATGAAATGTGCCGTATGCTTTCTTGACCACTCTTATCGACCCACCTTGCCACCTTCAGGGTACAATGGACCTGAACACCCAGATCCCTCTGTGCATCAATTTTCCCTAGGACTTCTCCATTTACCATATAGTTCGTTCTTCAATTGGATCTTCCAAAATGCATCACCTCGCATTTGCCTCGATTGAAGCCCATCTGCAATTTCTTTGCCCAACTCTCCAGCTGATCTATATTCAGCTGTAATCTCTGACAGTCCCCTTCACTAACTGCTACTCCACCAATCTTAGTGTCATCTGCAAATTTGCTGATCAGACCATTTTATACCTTCCTCCAGATCATTTATGTTTATCACAAACAACATTGGTCCCAACATAGACCCTGTGGAACACTACTGGTCACAATTCTCCATTTTGAGAAACTCCTGTCCACTACAACCCCCTGTCTGCTGTTGCCCAGCCAGTTCTCTATCCATCTAGCTAGTACACCCTGGACCCCATGTGACTTCACTTTCTCCATCAGCCTACCATGGGGAACTTTATCAAATGCCTTACTGAAGTCCATGTATATGACATCTGTAGCCCTTCCCTCATCAATCAACTTTGTCACTTCCGCAAAGAATTCTATCAAGTTGGTAAGACATGACCTTCCCTGCACTAAACCATGCTGCCTATCCCTAATAAGCCCATTTTCTTCCAAATGTAAATAGAATGTATCCCTCAGTATCTTCTCCAGTAGCTTTCCCACCACTGACGTCTGGCTCACCGGTCTATGATTACCTGGATTATCCTTGCCATCCTTCTTGAACAAAGGGACAGCATTAGCAATTACCCAGTCCTCCAGGACCTCACCCGTGCTCAAGGATGCTGCAAAGATATCTGTTAAGGTCCCAGCTATTTCCTCTCTCGCTTCCCTCAGAAACTTGGGATAGATCCTATCAGGATCTGGTAACTTGTCCACCCTAATGCCTTTTAGAATAGCCAACACTCCATCCCCACCCCGTGCTGACTTGACCTAGAGTAATAAAACTTCTATCCCTAACCTCGACATCCATCGTGTCCATCCTTAGTGAATACTGACACAAAGTACTTATTAAGAATCTCACTCATTTTCTCTGACTCATCGCATAACTTGCCTCCTTTGTCTTTGAGTGGGCTAACCCTTTCTCTGGTTACCGTCTTGCTCCTTATTTATGAATAGAAAGATTTGGCATTTTCCTTAACCCTGTTTGCTAAAGATGACCTCTTTTACTCCTCTTAATTGCTCATTTCAGATTGGTCCTACTTCCCTGATATTCTTTCAAAGCTTCGTCTGTTTTCAGTCGCCTCGATCTTATGTACGCTTCCTTTTTCCTCATTGTCAATCTCACAATTTCACCTGTCATCCATGGTTCCCCAATCTTACCCTTTCTGTTACTCATTTTCACAGGGACATGTCTGTCCTGCACTCTAATCAACCTGCAGAATTTGCTCTGTATTTGGCTGTGTTGGCCTGGAAGAAATGCCTGTACATCCCCCGGACATAATGGAGTAGCCACTGAGAGTCACTGGTCCAGATGTAGGCTCCTAAGCTACTGCAGTCTTTGGCATCACAGGAAGGTGGTCGTGGAGTGGTCAGGCATCCCTGCAGTGTCTGAGAGAAAGCGTCTGGGGATCCATGTGGCTCCTCCTGACACCAGCTTACTGGCCTCTGGAGTGAGGCTCAGGGTCTTCATTCTCCTCTTGTTCTGTCATTGATGTTGAACGCCAATGTCTAGAACAATGGAGAATACATTTATGTGTATATCCAACTGGACCTGGTTCTCCATGGTGTTAGCCAGCCTGTCCACAAAAACTGCTAGGTACATGGGTCCTGGAGCTAGCTAGTTGCCAATAACATTAATAGACTCCTTTAACCTTTGATCAAGTTTTCCGACTGTCTCTGACAGACTGCTGAATCTCTCTGTGTCTTGACAGGGTCAGAAACGAGCAAGACCCCGTGATTGTTATCTGTTTGGGTCTGAGCAAGGGCCGGGTCTCCAGCAGTCCTCTGCATACCAACAACCCTTGGACAGTTCTTTTTCAGCTAGCTGCAGGGGTGTCCCAGTGATGTACTCATTAGACTATGCCCCTGGGTCTAATCTTAAATAGACAACCCGCTGAGACAGAAATCACTGAGCTGGTAGAGTGTGCAGGTCAAAGCCTTGCCAGTGCATGCTCTGAGATTTGAGCAACTTCCTCCTCAGATTTGGAAGTTGAGCTCGGTGTCTCTGGAACTGGCCTCCTTGTTGTTTGAGGTTACTGGAACCCACTGTTACCTGGGTAAGAGAAGAGAGGGGATTCATTGCAAAAAGGGTAGTGAAAGCTTGTTCACACTAAGAATGAGTTATCATTGGCATTAATGGTGGAACAGCACAGCACGATGAAACTCAGTCAGCCGGTTGGCATCCCTAGTTGAGTTGTTGCCATTGTTGCTTGTCACCTGCAGAACCCTTCCCTCAGATGTAGTGAAGAATCTGACATCACCACCCTACAGACTCCCCCCACCCACCCACCCACCCACCCACCCCCTCCCCCAGTCTATGCCCTCAGCCTGGTTGTGTGATGTTATTTTCTCACAGAGGGATTGAGTTTAATAGAAATGGATGGGAGAAGCATTAGCGATGACACTGGATCAGGGGAATGGTGAGATGTCCCTCATGAATGGGTGGGAGTGCAGAGAGCAGGAAGGACTCCAGAGGCAGAGGTGGGTGAAAGTTGCTGAGTGGACATGATGTTTGAAGCATTGAAAGTTATGGTCGCTGAGCCTTGGTAAGAGCAGTTGCAGTAGCAGAGCTGGAATGAGTGATGGTAGCCCTGTGAGTGCAGTAGTTGAGAAAAATTGGTGACACTTCAAAATTTTGTGCACAGAAGATCATTAACCTTTGTTCAGCATTACTAGGCCTTTGTTTCCACCTTGGAGACAGCACTGAATGGCGGCTGTTTCTATTCAGGTAAGCTGCAACCGGTGGCATGGTATCCTTTGTTGGTTAGGAGGGAAGAACACTCTCTTGTTGAGCACCATGTCCGCCTCCAGGACATTCAGGGCCCAATCGGAGAGACAAGGTGCCGGCCTCCCCTTCTGGTCACTTTGCTTGTTTGCAAGCAGAGTATGAAAGCTCATTCATGCCTTGCAACATCTAAAGTGCTGTGGAGTTGTGTTCATATCGTTCCAGAATGTTGCAAAATACTGGCAGCCTTGAGCATGCCAGCTGTTCATGTTGTGCAGATACGTGAGCCAGGCCCAGAGGGGGCTGGCTGCATAGTTAATGAACTGCAGAGCAGAAAGTTGCTTGAAAAAAATTGACATCAGCCACAGCAGAAATTCAGCATGGATGTCCCTGAAATCGACACTGTACTGATAAAAGGAAAATTCAGACTATTATTGTATCAGAGTTGCAGGTGATTTGTTACTCCCTGAGGTGTTTGGGCATTATTACACCTGTATTTACATTGCACATTTCTGTGTCATTTATGTAATTAGCTGATCTCCACTAAAACTTATTTAAATCAGAGATAGTGGGAACTGCAGATGCTGGAGAATCCAAGATAACAAAGTGTGGAGCTGGATGAACACAGCAGGCCAAGCAGCAACTTAGGAGCACAGAAGCTGACGTTTCGGGCCTAGACTCTTCATCAGAAAAGGGGGATGAGGAGAGGATTCTGAAATAAATAGGGAGAGAGGGGGAGGTGGACTGAAGATAGATAGAGGAGGACATCTGCTTCACCTGCACATCCGCCAATGTGGTATACTGCATCCGCCGTACACGGTGTGGCCTCCTCTACACTGGGGACACCAAGCGGAGGCTTGGGGACCGCTTTGCAGAACACCTATGCTCAGATCGCAGTAAACAACTGCACCTCCCAATCGCGAACTTTTTCAACTCCGCCTCCCATTCCTTAGACGACGTGCCCGTCCTGGGCCTCCTGCAGTGCCATAATGATGCCACCCGTAGGTTGTAGGAACAGCAATTCATATATTATGCTTGGGAACCCTGCAGCCCAATGGTACCAATGTGGATTTCGCCAGCTTCAAAATCTCCCCTCCCCCCACTGCATCCCAAAACTAGCCCAGCTCGTCACAGCCTGCCTAACCTGTTCTTCCTCTTACCTATCCCCTCCTCCCACCTCAAGCTGCACCTCCATTTCCTACATACTAACCTCATCCTGCTCCCTTGACCTGTCCGTCCTCCCCGGACTAACCTATACCCTCCCTACCTCCCCACGTACTCTCCACTCCACCTATCTTCTCCTCTATCCATCTTCTGTCCTCCTCACCGTCTTTCCCTATTTATTTCAGAATCCTCTCCCTATCCCCCTTTTCTGATTAAGAGTCTAGGCCCAAAACGTCAGCTTTTGTGCTCTTAAGATGCTGCCTGGCCTGCTGTGTAAATCCAGCTCCACACTTTGTAAACTTATTTAAATGTTCATTCTTGAGATGTAGAAGTCATTGGAAAGGTTAGCATTTATTGCTCATGCCTGGTTACCTTTTGAGGAAGTGGTGATGGATCTACTTTGTCAGTTTCTGGGTCTGTGTGGTCTAAAAATACTTCCATAATGCAGCCACATAGGAAGAGTTCCAGGATATTGGCCCAGTGAAAATAACCAGACCGGAACTATGCCTCTCAAGTCGGAGTGAAGCATGCTGGCGTTTGCATGCATTAGTTTCTGTTATCCTGCTAGATGGTGGAGGCAACACACTGGAGAAATGAGGTCAAAGAAATCTTGGTGAGTTGCCACTATGCATTCAGTAAAGGGTAAGCATGGTGGTCATGGTGTGCAGGTAGTGGAGAAAGTGGACTGTTATTTTCCAAAAGTGATATGAGAATCCATAACAAGACAAATCATTTCTTGCCCAGCATTAAAAATGGATAGGTGACTACTTTCGGGTGCACACCATAAACCTTTAAAGTGTTGAGGTTGTAATCTTTGTTTACAGCATGACAGTAGTTTTACACTGCTTCTGGCAATACTGTTTTTGAACACCTGTTGAAATATTGAACCCGACTTCTATTTTAATCAAATTACTGGTGTGCACTGGTCATCGAATCATATAACATGGAAACAGACCCATCCATCTGACTTGTTATGCCCCATTCCTAAACCAAACTAGTCCCATTTTCCTGCATTTGGCCCACTTCCTCTGAACCTTTCCTGTCCATGTACCTGTCCATATGTCTTTTAAATGTTGTAATTTTACTCTCCTCTACCACTTCCTCTGGCACCTCGTTTCATTGAATGTGTGAAAAATTGCTCTTCTTGTCCCTTTTAAGTCTTCCCTCTCTCATCTTAAAGCTATGTCCTCTAGTTTTAGACTCCCCTACCCTGGGGAAAAGCCCTTGGCTATTCAGTTTATCTATGCCCCTCATGATTATAAACCTCTATAAGGCCACACCCCACACCTCAGCCTCCTACACTCCAGGGAAAAAGTGACCCAGTCTATCCAGGTTCCCCTTATAACTCAAACCCTCCGGTCTCAGTAACATCCTTGTAAATCTTTTATGCACCCATCCAAGCTTAATAATATCCTTCCTATAGCATGTCGACCAGAATTGTATGCAGGACTCCAGATGTGACCTTAACAATGTCTTGTAGAGCCATAATGCGACATCCCAATTCTGTATTTGATGCTTTGACTGATGAAGGCAAGTGTGCCAAATGCCGACTTCACCACCCTGTCTGCCTGTGATGTCACTTTCAAGGAACTATGTACCTGTACCGTTAGGTGTCTCTTGTAGCTATCGTTGATTGTTAGTGCAGAACAAGGATACATAATCTGAAAGTTAGGGTCAGAATGTTCATCAATGAAATCAGAAAGCACTTTTTCATAAAATGGGTAGTAGAAATGTGGAACTGTCACCTCCACAAGTCTGTAAATGTTGGGTGGGACAAATTAAAACCTTGATTCTGAGTTTGAGAAACAATTGCTAGTAAGGGTAAAGAGGAATATAGAGCAATGGCAAAATTATCATGTTGAAGGATAAATAATGATCTAATTGGAAGTCAGAACAGAGCTGTTGGAATACTGCCGTTGCTATAAGTGAGTCTGACCCCATGTCTGCCTGTCTCTATTAATATGTAGTTGTGAGCTTGTGGATATCTCAAGTTTTATGCATAGATGTGTGCAGTGTATTTGGCTCAATTACAGAGCTGTTTGTCTTGCATTTTGCAGGCACAATGTGATGTATACAATGCACCCTTTTTTTTCTTATTTCTCCCTTTTCATGCCCGTGCCTGTTGCATGGGATTCAGGCATGGTTTGGTTGATACTTCATAATACTGGAGTAAGTGCAATATCTGGATATTGTGATGTGCATTATTGGGTTTCAGAAGAGGTAGCTGTGGATATTTTTGATCTTCGGTGTAGTATTGAGCGAGTGCGGTTCTGTCAGAAGTGCCAAATTTTGGATAATACATTAAACCGAAGTTCTGCTTGCCTCCTCAGGCACAAATGATCCAGTGACACTAATTTGAATAAAAGGACAGGAGTTATACCTAGTGTCCTGATTATAATGATCCCTCAACACTGAAAAAGTAAATCATCTAGTCATTTTCATATTGATGTTTGTGAAGTGTATTGGCTTTGATGTTTTGTACTACAACTACACTTGGTGTGATACGGCAAATGATGTGTTATTTTAAAAAGTGGTTGTGAAACATGTTTCATATTAATGCAAGTCTATCTTCCCACAGTTCCGTAGATTCCAGAACAGTCCATGGATGTGCTATTTGGAATTTTCAAAAACATTTGTGTCACAAAACAGGCAATTACACAAACTTCAGTTTTAGGCTGGTATGCTCGTATGGATTGAGGATTAGCTCAGTGTCATAAGAAAAAGAGTAAGAATAAATATGGCCTTTTTAATTGAAAACTTACCACTGGGATACTGTGGGGAACTACACTTTGGCGTCAACTATCAATCAATAATGCTAATCACTCATGAGGGGATTGATGGCAGCTTTATACCTTATGAAATGATGGCTGCACTGTGGCAGCTGACTCTGTTCTGCAACATCTGCTATGGCTCAAGTGCCCACACTTATGTGGCAGTCATGGGAGGTGGTAGTGTGGAACCCCAGGCATGTTCCAGGCACATGTCTTAAATCCTACAATGGTGATGGCAACATTTTAATTCAGTAAAATTCTGGAGTGAAAGGTGGGTCTATTGGTGACCATTTACACACTGTTGATTGTTGTAAAAGCCCATCTGGTTCACTGTGGGAAGGAAATCTGTTGACCTTGCCTGGCTGGCCTACATGGGACTCCAGATCCTAGCCCTCTGGACAGGTAGTGATGAGAATAAGTGCTGGCCTAGCCAGCAACCCCACATTCCATGAACAGCTTTTAAGAAAGGTCTCTGCTGAATTTGCTAGAGGAGAGCAGTGAGTTGAGAAGGTGCATGATTTGCTAGTCTCCAGTTTTCTTCTGGTTCTGTTGTCATTTAACTGAGAAGTTATGTGGGAACTTAAGTGTTGAGGAGGGTACAAAACAACTGTACAAGATATTAAGAGGTCGTGTAAGTGGTTAAAAACATAGCAGGTGCCCTATAATGAGGCAAGATATGAGGTTATTTGCTTTAGTCAGAAAAATAAATGATGATGCATTGAGTTATGTATTAATCCAAGGGAACCTGGGTGTCCTTGTACATAAATCACAAAGTTAAGATCCAGGTACATCAAGAAACTCGGAAAGCAAATAAAAGCAACATGCTAGAATTAGAGAGAGAGAGAGAAATGTTAACATTTCAAGACTGTGACCCTTTGGAATAGCAATAGGTTAGAAATGCATAGAACATTACATAGAACGTTACAGCACAGTACAGGCCCCTCGGCCCTCGATGTTGTGCCGACCTGTCATACCGATCTGAAGCCCATCTAACCTACACTATTCCATGTCCGTCCATATGCAGTGTGCTATAAAGGAGATAAAATGAGGGTGGTGGGAAGGAAGCAGAAAAGGCTAAATTAGTGGTAATAAAGCAAATAAAGAAACCACAAATGCCTGTATAGGAGGAGTGAATGATGGGATCTGATTAGCTGCTGTCTGACATGTTGGTTCCAGGGATGAGAAACATTAGTTAAGGGGGTGGATTGGTGAGGTTGGGATGGTTTTTGGACACAAGGTAGCTAAGAGGAGATCCAGTATAAGTTATCAAAATTCTGAGCAGTCTGGAGAGAGTGGAAAGGGAGAAATTATTTCCACTCATAAGTTCAAGAATGAAAAGGCATAAAATGAAAATGATTTGAAAATATAGCAAATGCATTGTGAGAGAGAACATTTGGACACAAGTGGCTCAAGTCTGGAATGTACTTCCTGGAAGTATGGTGGGGGAAGTATGGTTTGAGGCATTCTAGAGGTCACTATATAATTACGCGAGTAGAATCAACGTGCAAAGATATGGGGGAATGACAGGAGAATGGAACTAAATCAAAATACTCATTGGACAGCTGTTGAAGAAATTTGACCTCCTATACCACAACATTCTGCTGATATTGTGAAGAAAGGGAGGGGGACCAGACAAAAAAGAGAAAGCGCTTATGATGTAAAACTGCTGAACTCAAATGTTGCTTTTCGTTCATAACTGCTTAGTTTGTTTTACTTATTTGTGGCTATGTGCTGGAGGTTGAGGTGGGAAGGGGCACCAATGACTGACTCAGAATTTGACAGGCTAAGCCTATAGATGCGGCATTCTTGTTCTCCCAATGAGCAATACTTCAGAGAAGTTGAATGAAAGCATCTTTTCCACCGTGCAGCAGACAAAGTTGCCAGTGATTCTGCTGCTTTTATCTTGCTGCCTTGTTTAACTCCCACTTTTTCTTCCATTTACCCCCATCAGAACCATAACATAATCTTCTAATGAACCTGTGCCTCAGAGTTGTTGGTTCCTCTTGCCTCATTATCAGAAAGGAACAGAAGAGAATTATGTACAGACAAGTGAAAAGAGAAAAATGAAATACTGAGTAAAGTGTAAAAGATGTATGTAAATCAATGAGAGAGATGGGTGAAAGAAAATGAAGTGAAGGAGAAAAAGCAGTAAGAGGAAAAGAGAGGAATCTGCAGTGGAGAGACAGAGCAAATGTACGTAAAATGCAAATATCACACCTGGATGGAAGAAAGAGGTGTCAGAATATCATGTCTATACTTTTGTCACATCTTTCAGAAAATCAAGGATTGAGTTGATGGTGATATTGTTTATTTACTCTCTGGCTATGTTCCACATTTAATTGGTTACTATTTCGATTTCTGTTTTGACTTAATTGGAAGGAGTTAGTGGGACTAGGTCCCAGTCCTTTAATATTTCCCACAAATCAGTGATTTATGGAAGATGTTGACTTCCCTTAGGTAGGCTGTTAACTATTTATGTTTTCTGGTTCACTTCTGATTGTCCAGTGCTGTCTTCCAGGTGTTACTGCTAATCTGCTCTGAGCTGTGTGCCCAGTATTATCGCCTGCTCTCTGGGATGCCTCCGTTTGATTGCTGATTCTAGAGGACTTATTCTGATATGTTATCTGTCAAAGAAATCAAACCTTCATTTTGCAATAAACAATTTTGCTTTGTTTTTCAAATTGCCATAAATCACCAGTTAAGACTAGTCCACTGTGATGTTCTTGCCAGCCATTCAGTATGTATTACATTTGTGGGCTGCCTGGCAGTTTTCTGTTCTGCATTTTGTTCATGATGAATAACCAAGGGCAGTAATATTAGCTTGTGTCAGCTGGGCAGGTATTAGTTTCTCACCTCTCTCTTGTTAATCCACTTAAAAAGTGGCAGATAAGTAGTTCCCAGAAATATTGCACCTAATTGTATCTATAGTTCAGCACGGAGAATATCTTCAAAGGATCCCATTTTACAAGTCAATAATTGCTGTTCTTGCCTTTTAGATCGGCTGCTAGCATTTTAAATTAGTAGATCAAACTCTACCTCTAGGTAACACAAAGGGAATGCTTTGCCCAATATTTTGTAAGTGACAGAAAGCAGCAGCCAGTCTGGAAGATGGATGATTGTACTCAGTTCCTCCTTTCAATCATGCTTGTACGTGTGCTAATTACCACAATACCTGAAAGAAATAACCCCTCTTTCTCCTGTATATAACCCTTATCTACGTGTACATCGTCTAAAATACCTCTGATACATCACACCCGGAATGTACTAAAATTCAGCTCTGGAACTCCTAGAATCATTCCCAACATGCAGCAAAAGATTAGTCCCTCTGACCTCCCAAGTTTACCACCAGCACTGTTATGCCACAAACTTTTCACATTTGAAGTTGTCTTTAAAACAGTATTTTTGGAGATGATTTCCTGAAGTGATCCACTTTGGCCAGCTGCACACTTGCAGGGGTTGGTGACTGTTTGACATACAGAGTAATTACTCCATTATTATGTGTGTCTCTTGGGGAATCAGTGAATACGGAGAAGTGGAGCTGAAACCCAGGATCAACCATGATCAGATTGAATGGCAGAGCAAGCTCGATGCCTGTATTGTATTCTGCTGCTGTTTCTTTTATTCTTATCCTTGTGTCGGTTGTGTGGCAACTGGTTAAAAAGCAGTAGCAGTGTGCTGATTCAAGGCACTCCTTTGATATTGGATTCTGTCAATGATGGTCTATTAGCATGAAAATACATGACTACCATTCAGCACAAGCAAATTATAAGAAACGCAGAGCCACATTTCAACATACTACTTGGGTAGTACCCGTGAAGTGGGCTAAAGTTGCTACTCACTTAAAATAATGTGATTTGATTTAGAAATTCACCAAAATAATGAAAGAAAAAGTTAGGAGAATTTTTTTTCTTACAGTGAGTTGTTGGGACATGGAAAGTAAATGTCACGGTGAAAGGACAGGAGCGTAAGACTTGGGAGGTGCAGGCCATTCATTCAGCGCTTCAAATCTACTTTCCATTCAATGAGATTATGGCTGAGCTGATAATGCAGTTCACCTTTCGTTCTTGTCCATGACACATTACATAAACCTATGCATATCAAAAGCTCTGCTACCTATATCTCATCTCACTTGGAGACCTTTGCTGGCTTCTCATTAAAGACATCACATGCCATGTTTAAAGTTTACATTCAGGTTTTCAGATTTTTCCATGATCTCTCTTTCCCCTATCTGTGGGTCTTCCTTCCACCCTAAAAGCTTTCAAAATCTGTACTTTGCTCCAGTTCTGGTCACTTGCACCTCTCTAACGTGTTTTTTTTTGCTCTTATTGTTTTGGCCTTAAAACTCTGCAGTAACTTCCCTAATCCTCTCTCCCTATTCTCATTTTTTAATTCTGGAGCAGACCCAAAACGTCAACATTGCTGCTCCTCTGAAGTTGCCTGGCCTGCTGTGTTCACGCAGCTCTACCTTGTTATCTCAGATTCTCCAGCATTGGCAGTTCCTGCTATCTCTCACTTTTTAATTGATGCTTCTTAGAACCTACTTCTGATCAAGCATTTTATCTGTCTTCTTTATTTCTTCATCTGTGGCTTGTCAAAAGATATCAGAAATCAACATTGAATCCTTACAGTGTGGAAGCAGGCCATTCAGCCCATTGAATCTACATACACTCTCTGAACACCATCCCACCCAGATCTGCACCTCACCCTATCCCTTGTAACCTTGCATTTCCCATGGCTAATCCACCTAACCTGCACATCTTTGGACTATGGGAGGAAACTGGAGCACCCAGCGGAAAACCATGCAGACGTGGGAAGAATAGGCAAACATAGAACGGTATAGCACAGTACAGGCCCTTCAGCCCACGATGTTGTGCCAACCGATTATCCTACTAAGATCAAACAACCCTGCATCTCCTACATTTTACTACGCTTCATGTGTCTATCCAAGAGTCACTTAAAGTATCTGACTCCACAGCGCATTCACACGTCCACCACACTCTGTGTGAAAAAACCTACCTCTGACATTTCCCCGATACCTTCCTCCAGTCACCTTAAAATTATGCCTCCTTGTAATAGTCATTTCCGCCCTGGGAAAAACTCTGTCTATCCACTCTATCTATGCCTCTCATCATCTTGTACACCTCTGTCAAGTCACCTGTCATCCTTCTTCGCTCCAGTGAAAAAAGCCGTAGCTCCCTCAGCCTTTCCTCATAAGACCTGCCCTCCAGTCCAGGCAGCACCCTGGTAAATTTCCTCTGCACCCTCTCTACAGCTTCCACGTTGTTCTTATAATGAGGTGACCAGAACTGAAGACAATATTCCAAGTGTGGTCTAACCAGATGTAAATGCTGTACAAACAGTCACCCAAGGCTGAAATTGAGCCCAGGTTCCTTTTTGTGCTGTGAGGTAGCAGTGCTACTCACTGAGCCGCTCCTGTTTTAATTGTTTTGCTTTTGTTTTTGTTGATGTTTTCATTGATTTTCTTTCTCTGTCTTGTTCAGTAGCATGTGCTTTTTGACCATGTTAGATTGGTATACAAGTGTAAATTGTTGTTGAAATATTGATCTGCATCAAATCAGCAATCTGCAGAGATTAGCAGTAAATCTCGGAATCAATCAAACTTTTAATGCTGGCTGAGTGAACAGTGTAGTACTCTTAACTGTGCAATAGGGTAGCATTTAACATGCTCAAAAATCAGCTTTGTTTAATGCTGTTTGTTCACATAGGCACTATTTGAAATCAGAACTATCATTGAAGGCTTTGCATGTGCCTTCGCAGTGATTACTGATGAACAATCGGTGGTAGGAGTCCATGCATTTATATGACCATCTCACATTACCAAATACATCAGCAATTTTCATGGTAGCTAGGTTAAGGACACAATTTGTATATTATGAACTCTTGTGTTCTTGTGCTAGTAAATGAGTCACTTCTTTTTAAACCGGGGTAGAACCTGTCATAATTTTATGTCCTATACTCTGAAGCTGTTGAAACAGAATGCGATTTCATCAGTGAAATATGCATTATTAGCAACTTAAGACTCCGTGCAGTGTGGAAACAGGCCCTTTGGCCCAGCAAGTCTGCACCGAATTTTACAGCATCGCGCCCAGGGCCATCCCCGTATAACCTAATCTACACATTCCTGAACACTATGGACAATTTAGCATGGCCAATCCATCTAGCCTGCATATCTTTGGACTGTGGGAGGAAACTGGCGCACCTGAAGGAAACCTATGCAGACATGGGGAGGATGTGCAAACTCCACACAGACTGTCGCCTGAGGGTGGAATCAAACCCAGGCCCTGGTGCTGTGAGGCAGCAGTGCTAACCACTGAGCCACCGTGCTGCCCCTGGTGCACAGTTTATTTCATTTTTTCATGTTAAATACATTGACTCTGTGTGATGATGCACAAAACAAATTCACATTCTAAAAACATTTGTTCAATCCTCCAAAGTGAATGATTTTAAGTAAAACACTAGCATAATAGTTGACCATTAGTGAGATACTAAACTGTATGCGGCAGAACTCTGACTAATGGTTTATGTAGATTTGCTATGTAGATTTTAGTTACATTGGATCTTGAAAAGAAAATAGGTTTCCTTTAATATTGGCAACACAGGTGGAGCTATCCAGTATTGTTATCTTCCCAATATTTTCCCTTCCTGAAAAATTAAAATGTCACATGTTATGATGTCACCGTAGATATGTTGAATGATTTGGAAGTTGTACTGCTTTTATCACTTAAATTATGAAGGCAACTGACTGCTTATTGTGCGTTTTTCATGTGATTAGACTTCCCATGTTTCTTTATAGGAGGTCACAGGTTATTGAACAGTTTGAGACCCTGGAGATGAAGCGAGCCCAGCAGATGGCATCCAGTTCCCCTTCGGAGACTGATTTTCACACCATTAGATGTCGAGGTCGAAGTGAGAAGAGAACCTTTCCAAGGCAAAGAGTAAGCTTATTTAGTGACAGTTCGTAGTCTATTCCTCTTCATTTCCTATTTGCCAAATGTGAAAAACAATTATTCACGAGTTGCCATTTCAAATCTTTTATAATTCTTAAAAACTTCTATTAGATGCTCTGCATTGGTGCCAGTTCAATAAAGGCACAAACTGACAAAACCTCAGCTCTGATATTGTCATAGTGAACCTCATTATTACCCCTTTCATTTTCATAATATTCTTGCAATAGTTGCGAGCATAACTGCATGCAACGCCTGCAAAAGAAATTAGGAATTCCAAATAATTTACTTGCATTTCCATTCAATGTCTTAGATTCCTCAGTCACTAAAGCTATGTTGCTTTAATGCCATGTGTCTCAAATTTGCCACCTCATTAAATGCCTTTTGAAATTCACTCATGCGGCATTTACTGTGAACTTTATGGTTGATAACCTCTATGTGAGCCATGGTTAACAGTGGTAATAGCACTGGCCTAGTGATCCAGAGGCTGCACAGCTACTCTGAGGCATATAACCACAGCATTGGGTTCTGGTCTCAGAACCTCCTGCTACAATGCATGGACCTCAGAAGTCTGTGTCGGCAAAAAGAAAATTAGTATGAATGTAGCTCAGGGGATATCTTAGCTGTAGAGGGAGACCATTTAAAATCATTAATAAATCCGGAATAAAAGACGAATCAAAGTAATGATAATCGTGAAGCTAGGGCACTGTCATTAAAATTCCATTTCACTAATGGCCTAGTGGTATTATCACTGGACTACTAATCCAGAGACCCAGATAATGTTCTGGGGACCCAGGTTCTAATCCCACCATGGCAGATGATGGAATCTGAATTCAATAACTGGCTGGAATTAAGAATCTAATGATTAATGTGAATCCATTGCCGATTGTTGGAAAAACCCATCTGGTTCACTAATGTCTTTTAGGGAAGGAAACTGCCTTCCTTACCTGGTCTGGCCTACATATGACTCCAGACCCACAGCAATGTGGTTGACTCTTCACTGCCCTCTGGCCAATTGGGGATGGACAATAAATGCTGCCTAGCCAGCGACGCCCTCATCCTGTGAATGAATAAAGAAAATATAAAGAAAACCCCATTTGGCGTACATATGACTACAGCAAACTGATCGCCTCTGACCTGTCCTCTAAAATAGCCTACCAAGCCAACTGAGGTGGCAAAGCATTACAGAAAAGCTAAATAAGAATAAACTGGATGACCTGGACTTGGAATCCATTTAAATAGTAGAAAAACAAAGGTGCACTGTGTCTAGTCAATCCTGTATTCCTCTGGGGACTTGTCAGAATTAGAAGTCTGTTTCATAGACTATCAAGTACAGCCTGATTCTTATCAAATCATACTTGGCAGACAGTGCCCTCTGTCATTATCCCTCGGAAAGATCTGTCCCTGTGACAACGTGTACAGTTAGGAGAGAGTGGCTGTGGGAGCTCTTAACGTTGACAAAGTTCAATGGCATCACAGGCTAGGAAACCTCCTGTTGATTGGCACCTACTGCCCTCATTCAGTCGAGTGGTACTACTTCTGGTTGAATGTCAAGGGACACGGATGTACTTCTGATAGAAGATTTCAGTGTCCATCAGCAAGAATGGCCCAGTATTGCCATTATTGACCCAAGTTGGTTGAATCCTGAAGGAGATGTCTGTCAAATTTCACCTGCAGTCAGGGTTGAAAAAATTGAAAGGAGAAATAAACATACCAGACGTTTTGTCTAATGCCTGTGACAATGTGGGTAGTAGGAGTGACAACCACAGTCCTTCTGGAGATGAAGACCTTTTATTTGCATTGAGGACAAAGCTCCATGTTGTGTGGCAGTACTGATGTGCCTAATGGGATCTATGCAGAATAGATCTAGGATCTCAGAATCGGGCCATGACAAGCAGAAGAATTGAACCACAATCTGTAATCTCATAGTTCCACATATTCCTCCTTCAGTCATTATCTTCTAGCAAAATGACGAAACATGTTTCAATGGAAAGTGAAGGAGAGAACCTAAGGAGCAACATCAGGCATATCTAAACATGAAGTGCCAACCTGATAAAACTATAACACAGAACTACATCAGGATGCTGAAGGGAAGGAACGTACTATAAAAAACAGAGCTTAGTGATCCCACAATCGACATACTAGACAAAAGCTCTGAAGTCCATATTGAGTTGTGAATAGTGTTGGACAACTAACCAATAAATCAGAGGAGTAGAGTCCACAAACATCTCCATCCTCAAAGATAGGGTAGCCTAGAACATCAGTACAAACATAAGATTAAAGTATTTGCAACCATTTTCAGCCAGAAGTGTTGAATAAATGATCAATCATGGCCTCCATCCGAGGGCCCAAGCATCACCTCTGCCAGTCTTCAGCTAACTTGATGCGTTCCATGCGAGATCAAGATATAGCTGAGCGTACTGGATATAGCAAAGGCTAGCAGCCCTGACAACATTCAGGCTCTAATGATGAATACATGCTCCAGAATCAACTGCATAAAAACTCACGCTGTCCCAGTACAGCTTCAACATTAGTGTCTACCACTAATCCACAGTGACAGCATTGTGGGCCATCTACAAGTATACTGTAGTGACTCTTAAATCCTAACCGATTAGCCTAATTCATTTCATGACTAACATGTCTGTAGGCTTCTAGATTCTGTAAAATGCCAGCATAAATTATTAGGATTTGCAGGCTGATGCCCTCTGTGTGCACCCAGTAACCAATTTTATTTCCAAGCCTGCCTCACATTGATCAGATATTTTCAAATGTGATCATCTTCAAACCCATTTCCTTTTCACCCTGTCCGTAAAGCTACAGAAACACCTTTCCTGAAAGTCTGTACCCAGCCACCTTGTGTAAACAACGTGGGCACATGCTAGATGTTTCTCACAGATGAAATAACTCTTATAGATCAATCTGGTAATCAGTATTGGAACAGCTGTGTTTTAAAGTGATATTTTTAATAAATTGCTGACCTTTTGTTATTTATGAATTACTATCATAGGATTTTGGGTCGGAGTCTGACCAAATCAGCTCTACTCCAGATGTTTCAGCTGTGACTGTTCCACAGTACCGCAGGGCAAAGTCCCTGGACAGAAGAGCCTCTGAGTCAACAGTGACGGTAAGGAGACCTACAAAATCAGATTGATGTAACAGGGAAGGGATGGAAACGGGTAAAGTGCTCAAAACTACTGGGGAAGATTGCATGCATAAAATGTTATGCAGCTAGGGAACGAAGAGCATGCTTGTGGGGGTGGAACGAAAAAGTCAGTTGTTGTGGCAAGATTACAGCAAAGAATTCAAACTGGTCAAACAACTTCACAGCTGTCCATAGGTGAAATTGATGTCTTTCACATGACACAATGCTGTATCATTCTGTTTTCAGTGCAGGTTTGCCAGGATGTGGAAGAGTTACTCTGGCTCATGTTTTCGTATATTCTTTGATTATACTGCGGTCTTTCATGTCTCATTATTAACTCTTTCTAGCCAGACCTACTGAATTTTAAGAAAGGTTGGATGACAAAACTCTCTGCAGACGGTCAGGTGAGAAATTTACATTGAAAATATGGTCACAGATCTTTGGTCTCTGTGAAAGATCAAGCTGATGAAGTTCAAGATTTCATAAAAGTATGCAAGTCCTTAATTTACCTGTCTGATTGACTCAGGTTAAAACACTGACCGGGTTTTGTACTTAACAAGAACTATTGTTTATTAAAATAAGTAAATTTTAGCCACAGGCAAAATATCTCTACTAGTTAAACTCTAATCCCTCTTTTAATACGCCCTTACATAAACATGCTGACAGTCACAGACAAACAAAATAAGTTAGTGTTATGGTGGAGGGCAAAAATACCTGGGAAAACACGGTTTATTAGCATAGTCTACAAGCTTCAATGAAGTGTTCATTTTTATTCCAAAGATCTTCTGTTCTCCAGTCTCTTGCCTTCCAGATTTTCAGTCCTTTGCCAAAGACATGGGATTTACACATTAATTACTCAGTTTCAGTTAGAGGCAACAGATTACAGTAAATGGTGGGAGAGAACAATTGACTGTCTCCATGCTTGAGTTACTTTGCTGCAGAGAGATGTAGAGTCAGAGATAATGAAATGTGAGGCTGGATGAACACAGCAGGCCCAGCAGCATCTCAGGAGCACAAAAGCTGGCGACCCCATCCAGCCTCACATTTCATTATCTTGGATTCTCCAGCATCTGCAGTTCCCATTATCACTGATGTAGAGTCAGATCCTGTTTCTTACAGTCTGGAAAACCACCTGCTCCTGGGAACCAAGAAGCGATCTGTTGTCAGGCTGATGACATTTAGCATTTACATTGGTCAAAACTGTACAAACCAATCAGCTATGGAGCACAAAAACTGACATTTTGGGCCTAGACCCTTCATCAGAAAAAGTTTTTTGATAAAGGGTTCAGGCCTGAAACATCAGCTTTTGTGCTCCTGAGATGCTGCTTGGTCTGCTGTGTTCATCCAGCTCCACACTTTATTATCTTGGATTCTTCAGCATCTGCAGTTCCCATTATCTCTGTTCCCAAACCAATCAGCTAACTGTTGCTGGCTCAGAATCACTTTTTAAACACACTCCAGTGCCATGCCATCTTATTTTCCCTTCCCCACTGCTTGCAAAGCAGCATTGTGAACACAGCTAGCAGTGAGTTCAAATAATTTTTTTTCAAAAGTAGCAGCAATGCCTTATCCTGTCCTTGGTTTTAAAACAGCCCTTTTCTTTTTTTAGATCATGGTTTAAAAAAACTGTAAAATTGTTTCAGTGCCATAAGTACCCGTTGGCACATGCCTGTTGCAACTCTATCTGCATCACAGCTGCATTCAATGATGTGTGTAACTGTTCTTCAAAATGCTGCACTATGTTTTTGGAGCATCATCACAGTCATCCTGTACCTGGTATCATATTCTTAATTTTAACTCAGTATTTTCAAAACACTCTGCGCAATGCACCTTTCTAGAAAACTTAAACAGCTAGCATTAGTCAAATTCAAAAATACTTCGGGGGTGACAGAGATATTGTGAAAAGGGTATTGGTCTCAGGCCACATGATGTTCTTCCAGCTATGTGTCATTTCTTCATGATGGTTATGAACTGCTTTGAAAACTGAAGACTGAATAATCCAATCCTGTTTGTAAATGGAAGAAAAATATTGGGTTTATGTAATACTTAATCAATTCTCATAGAAATATTTTAAGAACTTCACTTGGAATGAATAATTTTGAAGTGTGTTAGTTAACCCAGAGAGGGCTGGTGCTTTTGTATTTTTAAACTTGTACTTCTGTTTCCTTCCACCCACTGTGTCTCTGATTTGCTATCTATTCCTAACACTGATACAGTAATGGAAAGTTGAAAGCCGTCCAACATGTAGTAGTGAGGAAGTCAGAGGCAGGTGTCCAAGGTTTCACTTTTATACCACTTAGAGTGCAATATGAACCAGGTTCCTAAACAGGGACTTTACAACTTGACATGAAAGGAGAGAATGACTGAATGTCAGTTAAAAGTCTTCAGGTATGCTGTTCTAATAATAGAATATTGGTGACATTTTCTGTTTTCTTTTAGTGGAAGAAGCATTGGTTTGTCCTGACTGACCAAGTTCTAAAATATTACCGAGACTCTGCAGCAGAGGAGGTGAGTGTCACAGACAGTAAGAAAAGGAACATGAGTCATGCCTTTCAATGGGATCCAACATTCCTCACGTCCACTTTCCTGTGTTTTCATTCTAACCTTTGATTTCCTACTGATTAAGAATCTATGTATCTCAGCCTTAAATACACACAAGGACTCTGCTCCCCGCAGCATTCTGTGGCAAGCAGCTCCAAAGATACTAACCTTCTGAGAGAAGAAATTCTTCCTTAGCACACATGTAGTTTGCTGAGAGGCTGCTGACATTAACGGATGATTTTTTTTCAGCTTCAGCCCTAAATTTCTCTTGATTCCTCTTGAATGTAGTGACTCAACACAACCCGAAGTGGTATTCTTCATGTGTGATCACAGGCAGTGACTGCTCACATGGTATTCAGTCAAAGGAGAAATGATACTTGGGTTCAATTTATTTGCTCCATTTCTCTCACGTGACATAGCAAGACGTCAGCAGTGCGAATCTTGGCTAAATTGCTGTTCTCTAACCTATAGACACTGAGGAATCAGAAGCATTAATTTCGCTACAGTAGCTAATATTTGTCCGTGGATCAAATTAGTGACTTCTGGCCTTTTTTTAAGTACCAATGAAGGCAAGTCAATCCTATTGAATATGATTTTATGTCCTTTTAATGACAATATTGATATTACAGTGGAAGTAGAATTACTTCGACTCTAGTGCATATGTTAAGCTTGCAACATAAAGGCTTGTGTGTTTACGACATTGGTTGTGTTGTGTTATATTTCATGATCAGTATGTCAGTCTTCCTTTAAAATCATCATCTTATTGTAGCCTATGACATAAGGGTATAAAATTCTCAAATATCATCTTAACTGGAAACAAAAACAGATATTGCTAGAAAACCTCAGCACGTCTGGTACCATCTATAGAGAGAAGTCAGAGTTCACGTTTTGGGTCCAGTGAATGCATTTGAGAACTTTCTTAACTGGTATTGTTTGAAGCATGATATGCACATTCCTTTGTTTATAACCCATTAATTTAATGTTAGTGCACACATTTAGTTATCGGAGAAATGTGATGTTTGTATATTGTCATTAGCTAGAATAAATGTTTGTTGGATTCCTCATACCATGCCCAGTTTCTTATGTTATGGGAGTTAATGTGAACTGCGATCAGCTTTACAAAATGGTGGTTAAATGGTCCAAAAATCACAGCTCCAAAGCTTCCTTTGAAGAAGCTACAGCTGAGAAACACTGAAGAAGTGCTTCTGCAAATTAAAATGCCTTCCCTATGTATCCTTAATTGGTTCTGCCGTTGTCTTGATCCAAATGTGCCTGAAAATAGAAAAAACACACATGGTCTCATTACTCCATTTTCAGCATTGATCACCTACAGGTCAAAATCTGCCACAGAACCTAGTGTGAATTATTTTTGCTCTGAAAAGCGGTAGGGCAGATAAATTGGTCTACTTGGGATTATATATGTTTGTACATTTTGTGATGGTATATGTAACACTGGGGCATGATTTTCGGCTGACCCCTCCCAATTAATTGTGAGAGCATTGTTACAATTCATGAGATTCAAAATGCACTCACTACGGTAGGACACTCATGAATCAGCTTATGATCCGCAAGGATGAGAGTTCGAAGTGAGATGTATGCCACATACCAGGATGATTACGCTCATAAAAACAAGGCACTGAGAGTGCTGGAGATCTGAAATAAAAACACAAACTCAGAATCAGAAACATGGCATATCTAGCAGCATCTGTAGACAGCAAAACAGGATTAACATTTTGAGTCCAATTTGACACCGCCATTTCCACATTTGCTGTCAGACCTGCTGAGTTACTGCAGAACATTATTTTTATATCAGATTGATTATAGTTGACATACTGAATAGATTACCCAAGCCACTCAAAAGCCAAGATATTTCTTTTAATCTGCACACTGATGCTATCGACTACAGTAGTGAAGATGATCTCAATGTTGCACTGTTCTACTTTGGCCAGAGCACTGTGAAGTTGCAAACACAAACTGTTGAAGATGAGCACATTACAAGATTTGCAGAAGATCATCATTCACTGATGGCCTGAGATTATTAAACAAGTACCTAAAAGAATTGTTTCATTTTGTTCATTTACATAGATATGGACTTGGTATATCACAAAAATCATTTTCAAGGGGAATTAAGTCCAAGTGCCAAGAACATTACACCAAGATGTCATTTCCATGTTACGCCACTGGTTTGTGGGTATTGAATGCACATGATGACAAATGCAAGATGGCTGTGTACTGGCCAGGGATGAATCAGGATATTCAATGATTCATGAATGCATGTGAGGCATTCTCTGAAGGAGTCTCTAAATCCACATAATGTGCTATCCACTCCTCGGCTGGAAGTAGCAACAGATGTAGCACCCGACATATCAGTTGGATAATGTAGTAATGACCATTGCAAACAAAGTGAGCACTATTTTCAGTTTATTTGGTATCCCAGAATTGATAGCATTAGACAACAGACCACAATAAACTGACAAACTATTTCAGTCAGAATAGCAGAATGAATTGTACAAACAATCAAATCAATCATCATTTATTTTTGAGCAACAAAACAAGATTTTTGCATTGCATTGGTGCACTTCCATGCAATATCAATGAAGAAGGGATTACCATCCCCAGCACAACAGTGAGTAACCTTCCCAGCAAACAACTTTCAAACCATTCCAAACACAATGAAGGGATACACAACAAGGAAGCAGGTAGACAATACAAAACACGCACATTGTCCAGACTGCAAGTTAGAAATAGAAACACTTACATTATTGCAAGGTTTCTAAAATATGTAACTACCCAAGTCAGTACTGACCATGGAGGAACAAACACCAGCTCAGTTCAATGCATGGTACACTGTTCGTGCATGCATACAGTGCGGAAGAATACTCTGACAATAATTGTGCAGTGACGTTGAGTGATAGTAACCACCAGCAAGACAGCCAAGTTGTCAAACAAGTGCACCAGAGAACAAGATGTACCTTTCCAGATGAGTATATAGTCAACAGATCAGGACAAGTTGTCAAACCTTCAATGTATTACTTTCAACTTTGAAATGTTATACTTAAAACAATTTATGAGACTGTACTTAATTATCAAATTAACAACGTGCAGATGCACAACCATGTATGTTTGCTGGGATAAGATTTTAACTGCGGAGAACGAAGATCTTGTGTTATATTTCACAGTTAGTATGTTGATATACCTTTAAGAGGCTGTGACGTAGCATATAATATAAATGTAAAGAGCTCAAGCCTGAACTTAACTGGGATCACTTAAAGAGTGACATGCTATCAGAAGTATACCTCTCTAAGAAATATAGTATTTGTACATTTTATAGTTAGCAGTAATAAACATCTGTTGGATACTTTGGTGTCCATGCTCAGTTTATTTATATTACGGAAGCTTACATAGCATTGCAGCACCAAGTAAAATATCCTGTTGGATGTGAACACACACCGTGTTGTGATGCAAGTCTTGCAGGGAAGTATTTATATCAAGTGTGACTGTACAGCATAGCCAAGGGATTCCAGTATCCAGCAGTGTACCCACTGCAGTCAGTTTATTAATTGGATATTGTTCGAGTACCATCTGTTTGAGTTTGCAAAATAATATCCTTTGCTCAAAGTGTGATTGTGTTTACAAGATTCAGCTGTACCGAACTGTGCTATTTCACAGAAATTGGCAGCTGTGAAACTGTTTTCATTGTACATGAGCTTGTCCATTTTATTTCTACAGACAGTGGATCTGGATGGTGAGATCGATTTAAGTAACTGCTACGATGTCACTGAATATGGAGTGCCAAGGAACTATGGATTTCAGATCCATGTAAGTGTAGAATTCACCTGAAATTACAAGGTTTATTTGTAGAGTAGTATCCATGAGAGGGAAAAGTGTTTGTTTATTTTCAGATAATACAAGCTTTTAGAAGATCAAGCTAGGAATATTAATTGACCAAAAGGCAGACTGTGGGGAAGGAACGTGGTGAGAGAAAGGTAGAGATGGAGTGAGAGGGAGTTCTATACAGTGGTGCCTCAGTAGTTTCAAAACTCTTGATGGTTCTATTATTTTTTTTCACACAGCTTTGTTCTGATAACACAAACAGATTGCTCAATGACTTGTTTATGGGTTTCTTTTTGCAGTCTTTCTCTATAAATAGTGGTGCAGGGATTTGTCTACCACTTCAGCTCATGGATCAAACCCCTGTAGGACTTGCATTGATTTTGTTGAATTGAGAATTACTTCCTAAAGCAGCTGTAAGGTTATTTTGTGGAATAATTTGAGAATACTTTGTGATAGCTCCCCATCAATCTGAGTGATGCCAACAAAAACTACTTCATTTGACTTGATAGGCGTTGGTTTCATTGAAGAAATAATTTCAGCTATGAGAAGTTCCACAATGGCCAAGCATTCTTCCATTTCTGGGCTAAAAGAGCTCTACTGTGCATTTGGTCTGTGATGTAACTTGCTTTCAAATGTGTGCTATTTCAGTACAGGAGATGCCTTACTATGCATTTTGCTGGAGCAGTTTTTGAATTGGGAGTGTTCTGATTTAAATCTGGGTGTGGAATTTTAAAATACTTGTTGTCTATCCTGTCCTCTAAGTATCATTACTCTACATTTCTGCTAATCAATCAGGTCAGCGTATGAAAATGAGCTAAACATTTATAAACACTGTATAAGCTGAGTCCCAGTCATCTTAGTGAATCCTCATGCTTGTTCACTTTTTGATGTCAGCTTGTGGGTGTCAATATGCCGTATCTTTGTGAATTTCCAGAATTTTATTCATGGCTAAATTGGCAACAGATGCCCATGGATAATTAAGAAATTCAAAGTATGATTTTAAATAAATTAAGCCTGTTCTTCCTGTTTGAGGTTGTCTAAATCCCTGAAGTAGATTTCAGTCTATATATCTGTTTCAGGTTTTTTTAAAAAGAAGTTAATTTGTAGGTTGTGGACCTGATTGGCAAGTCCAGCATTCATTGCCTGTTCTAATTGCCCTGGAGAACATGATGGTGAGGTGCCTTCTTGAAACTCTGAAACCCATGCAGAGCAGGTACAGCCACAGTGCTGTTAGGGTGAGAGTATAAATATCTGAGTCCCAACTGAAATTCTTCAGTGCTCCTCCTGTTATCCTACATGAAACCCAAAATTAAGTCCCAGTCTGTTACTCATTCCCAGTTATGTCTAATGCTATACCCTATACAGTTTCAGTACTGTATTTGTGTTTCTGTTGCACTGTATTTAGTGCATCTGCTTTCTTACGATATGTGATCTAGACGAAAGCAAAGGTGTACACGTTGTCTGCCATGACGTCAGGGATTCGCAGGAACTGGATCGAAGCGATAATGAAAAATGTGCATCCTGTCACTACACCAGATGTGACAAGGTAGGTACCTAGGGAGTTTTAAGTGACCATACATAATGCTTACAATACCTTAGAGTTCTTGATAGCTATCTCTGTGCAGAAGTGGTGGCATAGTGGTAATGTCAACCAGCAGCTCAGGTCCTGGGGCTGTAGGTAATGTTTTGGACTGGTAATCCAGAATCCAGGCTGATGTTCAGGGCTCAGGGGTTTGAATCTCACCCTGGCTGATACTGAAATTCGCATTCAGTAAGAGAGTCTGGAATTAGAAAACTAACCTAATGGCAAACATGTAACTACTATTGATTGTATTAGAAACCCATATTTACTAATGACCTCTAAGGAAGGAAATCTGTTATCCTTACCTGGCTTGGTCTAGTCTGGCCTGCCCTACATATGATTCCAGACCCACAACAATGTGGCTGACTGTTAATTACCCTCTAAGCAATTTAGGGATGGGCAATGGATGGTGCCCTGGCCAATGATGCTCACATCCCATGAATAAATAAAAAAAACATAGAATGTAATAGATTCTCATGCAGAAAATCATTGTAATCAAAAATGTAGTGATGTCCTAATGGAGTTAACCCTGACTGATTACACCCTCTCCCACATTCTACCCTTCAATAATGTGAGGCCATTAAAAATGTTGCTGCATATGTCCTAATTTGCATTAAATTCCATTCAACTATGCTTGCTCACCTACATTGGCTCACAGTTAAGCAATGCCTCTATTTTAAAATTCTCATCCTGACATTCAAACAACTCTATGGTCTCATCCCTTTCCATCTCTTAGCTGATCCACCATTGGTGGCTGTGCCTTTCAATACCTAGGCCCTGAGCTCTGGAACTCCCAAATACCATTCCGCCCATCTTGATACTTCAGCGGTACCAAATAAATTCATGATCCTGTTATTGATGATTACCATCCATTTTCTGAACTTTGCCTTTTACCACATACCACTCCCACTCACAAAATGAAGTGCTTGCAGGCTGGGGCCATGTTGCCATCATCAGAAATAGTAATATGAACCCAATTTGTCTTTGCCCTTTTTTTCACGATGAGAAGCTTCTCTTTGTCTTTCATTGAAAAACATTGGTCAAGACACAGTATATGTTACCAGAAAAGTTAGAAAGCAGTGATCACAATCAGCAAATATGTCACAGGAATGGATAGAATGCATGATTTCTCTGTTTTGTGAAGCAAGACAAGTAGTGTCTGAGGGAAGACCATTTGGTAAACAGTGACACGGAAGAGGTCTAAATGGTACAACCAACAAAAGGCAATAGAGCAAGTGTACAGAAAGAACGTGATGTATTAGAAGGGAATATTCAGGAAAAACAGGATCATTAGCAAATTTAGTCATTGATATAGAGAGGCACAGAGGTCTGAGCAGTCTGAGTTAATACATATTTCATCAGAGAATGAGCCATTAGCAACATTAAAACGAGCGAACTGGGCAGTCACAAACATTGCTTTAGTAGGAGTTTCTTAAGAAGTTATGCATCCGACTCTGTCAAATGTTTTGATGTTCACAGAGAGAGGAAATGGTCCAAAGAGTTTCAGCAGATTTCCTGGGATCCTAAGACAGACAGGATCACTACTGGAGTAGGCCACAGAACCGTTTGTGAATTATAAACAGACTTGCTTGAGAAAGTCAGTGGGTCTGACAGTATCTGTGGAGAGAGTAACAAAGTTAAATCTGGGATGACACTTCAGGGTTCCAATGAAGATTAATGCAGGAATAGAAACATTAACGATGTTTCTCTCTCCACAGGTGCTGCTAGACCTCCTGTATTTCTCCAGCATTTTTTGTTTATATTTCAGATTTCTAGCATTTGCAGTTACATAGCTTTTATCATTTGTAGACTAGATGAGACATCACTGTCAAGAGTATTTTGGCAAGTGAGCGGCAACTTATGAGATTTTATGACTACATATTGTCCTTCTCAGGTCATCTGTCAACGTTGGGAGGTCAGTACTTGAAGAATATGTTTACTTGTGTAGCATAGAACTGGCTTATATATACATATATGAAGACAGGTTTCACAAACATGACAGGCCCTGTTTTTCATGTTATTATCCTCTTTATTTCAATTTCTAACATTACTACCTTTAATTGATTTCTGCTTCTTGTTCTGCAGCTGTTTATGATTCTCTGATTTTCTTTTAAATCAACACAGGAAGAACTTTCCTCTGAAAATGTCTGTGCTGAAACAAAGGTTGGAGCCACAGTCTGACTCTGTCAAGTTTATTGTTCGTGACCAGCAGCATGCATCAGTGATGTTCATGTTTATTGTGAACATTTCCCAATCTCATCTTCCCCTTCCTCGCCAAAGAAATCCACTCCAAATTCATGCTGTCTTTCCAACAGTTCCCTGTATGAAATTCTCTAAACAGTTTTACTGTCCTACCACAGCACTAAAATAACTTAAAACAAAATCACAAAGAGCATTCGTTGTGACCATGTTCATTATCATTCTAGTTGTTACCATCTTGCTTCAATCCCTGTTTAAGCGTGGACACGGTCAAGCCCATCCGTCTGTTCCTCCAATACTTCTGCTCAAAGGGTATTGCTCACTCGATTCCAAGTTTACCATTACATTTGTAGCCAGAGCATTTCTACTGAATGTTCTATCTTCGAACCCCTTCCCCTTCCTTATCTACATGCTCTCACCTTCAAAAACGTAGTCAGCTTTTGTATACGCTAATGACACTTGGCATTATCTTTCTGTTAATTTTCTTGGCCCCTCCAGCTGTGCTGAATTAATTCCCAGTCATCAGTTACTGTGTTCTTGTTAACCTGTGCTAGCTTCTTGATCCCATATGCCCCTTGTTGAAAACTCTCATGTTCATGTTTGAATAATGCTGTAAATAATAACCTTCCATTACACCCTTAACACCACACCACCCCCCCCCCGCAAAATAACAGCGACATCTACTCTTCATCCCATATCTACTTCCCCAAATTCTATTCCAGTGATACCTGTGTCTTATTTAGCTCTCTTTAGCTCTCAATTTGCAATTCCCTCCTAGAAATCCTTTCATCCTTAAAAATCTTCCTTAAAGTCCACTTCCTTAAACAAGCCTCGATAACTGACACCTCTGAATATTTCCTTTGTGGCTTGATATCCTTATTTGCTTGAGTTTCTAAAAATGTCATAGATTTTTTTTCTGCCTTACATGTGTATTATTCAAATTCAATTTGTTGATGTTTTATTAGTCCTGTAGAGTTTATACCAGAATGTTCAATCAATTTGGTATCTGTGTAACAAAAGCTGACGTTCTGTGTTTGTGTCAAAATGTTTTTTTGCAGGAAACCTGATACTTGTTTCAGCACCTGCAGTGTAGTATTGGCTGTAACAGTGCTTCATTTAGAACTCACTCCTTCAAGTTGAGCAGTATATGGTACATAGTGAATTGGTAAATTGAGCCATGATTTAAAATACGTATAAGACCACCAGTTGGCCTAAGAGATTTTGGTAAGCGAAGAAAACCAGCTAGCATTTCTCCGCCTGATTATGATCCATTCGTTTATTCTTGAAAGTTCCTCCCCAGTGTAGGCCAGCTAGTATAGCTCCCATGGTGGAATAGTCAGCCAGTACCTCTCTTTTAAGACTTACAATTCACCATTTCTAATTTGCAAATTGCACTGCAGTGTTTCTGAAAATTATGGAATCATATCTCAGCAACATCGAGCCTGTCTGAAAGAGAATTGCATGTAATATGTAGGATAGGCTTATTGGCACAGTGCGTCTGTGCCAGAGATTATATTTGACAAAAATCTCTTGCCACCCTCCATTTGTTTTTGCTAATGGGATGCATATATTGGTTGGAAGGCCAGGATCTGTTGCCTGTTACTCTTTACCCTTGAGGGAGCCACCTTCTTGAACATGGCAGTCCGTGTGGCGTGGGTGAATCCATAGTACAGTTCAGAAGGCAGATCCAAATTTTTGACCCAGTGGAAAAGAAGAAACATCAATATAGTTCCAGGCTTGGGTAGAGTGTGACTCAGTGGGGAACTTGTAGGCTGTACAGATTGCATATTTGGGATGTATTGTTGATGAAGGCACAATGTGTTTCTGAACCCTACGAAGTCTCATGAAATCAGTCCACTTACACCCTCTTCATAAACTTGCGTATTTTTTTGTCACCAACAAATTTAGTCATCATTTATACTTTCCATCACTTTCTTCGAGTAATTTATATATATCGTAAAATATTGAGGCCCTAGCCCTCATCCCTCTGGTACACCATTCATTACATCTTGCCACTCAGAAAATGACCCATTTACCCACACTCTGCTACCTGTTAGCTTGCCAATCTTTAATGCTACCATATTACTCCTGACACCATTAGCTTTTATTTCCTGTAATAACCTTTGATATGGCACCTTACCAAATGACTTCTGAAATTCCAATCCATTGCATTGGTCTATTTTCCTTTAGCCAGAGCACATGTTATACTTCAGTGAACTTGAAGAAATTGCTTAAACATGACATTCCTTTCACAAAACTATACAGACTCAGCTTGATCACCTTGAACTTGAAGTGTCCTGCCATAACATTAATAATGGTTCTAACATCTTCCTTTTGACAGATGTTAAACTATGTGGCCTGTAGTTTCCTGTATTTCTCCCTCCTTTTTTTAAACAAATGAGTTACTTTTGCAAATTTTCAATCTAATGAAACTTTACCCAAATCCAGGAAAGTTTGGAAAATTAAAAGCTCAAATGTTGGTGAGGTGACTTCCTGTTGATTAACATCTCTAGGCTCTCCTCAGCCAATGAATCGCGTACTCTTCCATATCAAACGCCAGTTGGTGCAGCTTGCAGAGGCACAGAATGAACTGTGGGTAGTGGACTTCAATGACTGTCAATTAGAATAGCTTGTGATAATGGGAACTGCAGATGCTGGAGAACCCAAGATAATAAAATGTGAGGCTGGATGAACACAGCAGGCCAAGCAGCATCTCAGGAGCACAAAAGCTGACATTTCGGGCCTAGACCCCTCATCAGAGAGGGGGATGGGGTGAGGGTTCTGGAATAAATAAGGAGAGAGGGGGAGGTGGACCGAAGATGGAGAGAAAAGAAGATAGGTGGAGAGAGTATAGGTGGGGAGTTAGGGAGGGGATAGGTCAGTCCAGGGAAGACAGACAGGTCAAGGAGGTGGGATGAGGTTAGTAGGTAGATGGGGGTGCGGCTTGGGGTGGGAGGAAGGGATGGGTGGGAGGATGAACACGTTAGGGAGGCAGAGACAGGTTGGACTGGTTTGGGGATGCAGTGGGTGGAGGGGAAGAGCTGGGCTGGTTGTGTGGTGCAGTGGGGGGAGGGGACGAACTGGGCTGGTTTAGGGATCCGGTGGGGGAAGGGGAGATTTTGAAGCTCGAGAAGTCCACATTGATACCATTAGGCTGCAGGGTTCCCAAGCGGAATATGAGTTGCTGTTCCTGCAACCTTCGGGTGGCATCATTGTGGCACTGCAGGAGGCCCATGATGGACATGTCATCTAAAGAATGGGAGGGGGAGTGGAAATGGTTTGCGACTGGGAGGTGCAGTTGTTTGTTGCGAACCGAGCAGAGGTGTTCTGCAAAGCGGTCCCCAAGCCTCCGCTTGGTTTCCCCAGTGTAGAGGTAGCCACACCGAGTACAGTGGATGCAGTATACCACATTGGCAGATGTGCAGGTGAACCTCTGCTTAATGTGGAATGTCATCTTGGGGCCTGGGATAGGAGTGAGGGAGGAGGTGTGGGGGCAAATGTAGCATTTCCTGCGGTTGCAGGGGAAGGTGCCGGGTGTGGTGGGGTTGGAGGGCAGTGTGGAGCGAACAAGGGAGTCACGGAGAGAGTGGTCTCTCCGGAAAGCAGCCAGGGGTGGGGATGGAAAAATGTCTTGGGTGGTGGGTCGGATTGTAAATGGCGGAAGTGTCGGAGGATGATGCGTTGTATCCGGAGGTTGGTGGGGTGGTGTGTGAGCACGAGGGGGATCCTCTTGGGGCGGTTGTTGTGGGGGCGGGGTGTGAGGGATGTGTTGCGGGATATGCGGGAGACGCGGTCAAGGGCGTTCTCGATCACTGTGGGGGGAAAGTTGCGGTCCTTGAAGAACTTGGACATCTGGGATGTGCGGGAGTGGAATGTCTTATCATGGGAGCAGATGTGGCGGAGGCGGAGGAATTGGGAATAGGGGATGGAATTTTTGCAGGAGGGTGGGTGGGAGGAGGTGTATTCTAGGTAGCTGTGGGAGTCGGTGGGCTTGAAATGGACATGAAAATTATGGCTGATTTGTTAATGTTTCGAATTCCTCATTCCCATCTACCCACAAAAATGTTGATTCCCCTGCCTAACCAGAATCTATTCATCTCTAAATTTAAAATGTTCCATAATGTCAACTCCACCACCTTTTGAAGCACGGAATTTGAAAGTTGCACAACCTTCTGAGAGAAATAACTTTCCTCATCTGTATCCTGAAAAGGCCACCCCAAAGTGTAAAACAATGCCCTTTAGTTCTCAATGTACCCAAAAGAGGAAGTATCCTTTCCGTATGAGCCTCATCAAGACCATTCAGGATCTTGTGCAGTTCAGTCAAATTACCCTCACTTTTCTGAACTCCGTGTAAACAAGACCAGCCTTTCCAACCTATTTTCATGAGCCAATGTGCTTATTCGAGGTGTCAATCCAGTAAATCCCCTGTGAACCCACTCTACTGCATTAACATCTTCCTTAAGTAAGGAGAACAAAACTGTGCACAGTACTTGTGGTCTACCAATGTGTATAACTGAAGCATAACGTTCTTACTTTTATGTTCAGTTCCTCTTGTAATAAAGGATTGCATTCTGTTGGCCATTAATTATTCACTCTAGCTGCATACAAACTTTTTATAACTTACATCCAGATCACCGAAATCCTTCTGGACCTTGGAATTCTGCAGCTGTTGGCCTTTTTTTAATTATTTCTGTCAAAGTGAACAACTTCACATTTTTCCACATTGTATCCCATCTTCCAGATATTTTTTCCCTCTCACAGTCCGCATCTCTCTGTTTCCAATGTCATCTTCATGACATGTTTCTTGCTTATTTTGATGTTGTCTTTGAATTTAGCTGCCATTCTTTCTTTCCCCTAATCTAAGTCATTTTTGTAAATTGTGAAAAGTTGACCCCCTAGGACAGATCTTTCAAGATTCCATGTGTCACATCCTGTCAATCAGAAAAAGACCTATTTATGCATATGCCCAGCAGTACAAATTATATTCTTCCTTTATTTTTAGGAGAACACCACCACCTGCAAATTCCTCACCACGCTACACACATCCTGACTTGGATTTGTACTGCTGTTTTGTCATTATTGCTAAGGAGCTCCAATCCTAACACCATTGTGTAGGTAGTGTGCAACCATCACCTTCTCCAGGTGATTAGGGTTGAGCAAAAGTTGGCTTAGCAGTGATGGCTGTAGCATGTGAATAAAACAAACGCAAACTATGCTGCTTTCCAGAATCATTCCATGATATTTGAGTATTCATGTCCTAACAGCTTTTCGGATAGTTTCTTCTGAATTCCCATTTGGATTTATGAGTGGCTGTCATATTTGTATTTGAATTTTTCTCCTAAGAAAAACATTGTTTCTGCATCTACCCTATCAAATCGATTCAGTTTGTGAATATATAAATATACAAAATGGATGGGCAGAAAACGATCAACCATCCACTAAACTGATCTCACACTCTGGCCAGTGTGTCACAACTGACATCTTGTTCTTGCCTGTCCTTCCCAAAGTCAAGTAGTGTCCTAATGGAAGAAAACAGCTGGAAAATGAGATTCCAAATGGCAATGGCAATCAAGAAGAGAATTATTCAGGATGTAAACAGATGTGTTTAATCAACTGCTAGCTATTATTTTCTTATTTCTTGTTCTCAAACAGGAGCATCCCAGAGGAGAAAATGAAAGGAAGAATTCTATTTGAAGGTGCATCCGTCAATGGAGAAAAGCCAGCAGTAACATCAAAAGATAGACCCAATTTAGAAGCTGAACCGAAGAAGAGCAGAGCCTGGGAGCGAAGAAAAGAAGGACGCTCCAAAACATTTGACTGGGCAGAATTTCGTCCAGTTCAGCAGCGGCCCAGTGGAGGACGTGTTCACAGACCTACTTCCATGTATGTCAGAGACATGGCTAATCCTGCAACAGACTCTCAAGAATTGGAAAAGGACCGTGCACGGCGGCGAGAGGAAAGGCGCAGACGATTTGAAATGACTGATGTTTCTCTTTCTCCGGGTTACAATGATGCAAACAGGATGGAGGTAGATGGGGCCACCACAACCACCGTATCCCCAGGACCTAAAAGTGTTGATGTTGAAATTGAGCATAGATGGCAGCAGGTGGAATGTACACCATTACGTGAGGAGAAACAAGTTCCTATCCTCACTACACAGACCTCCAGTGAAGGAAGACCTCCAGCCCAGGACTTGATCTTAATACTGGAGAAAGAGGTAACTAATCATATATGATTTAACAGTGGATTTTTAAATTATTCATGGAAACTGTATTTAAATAAGTAGTATTAAAATGATGCATCCTAATTAAAACTGAAGATAAATAGCTTTCAAAAAGACCTCCCTTTCAGGTTCTCAGCCCTAACTGACAAGTCTGTCTTCATAACCCAGCCGTCTATCGCTTGTAACATGTGACTGAATCTGCACTATAATTTCATTGCTTCTACGTTCCCTGTAGAACAACAAAAATTGTACATAAAGTAATCTAATTTCCTAAAAGTTCAACCTTTCTTGTTTGCTTTTATGTTTTCTGTGTCTGTAGAAGTTAAAGACTCTTGTTTAATTGACCTGTCTGCATCTACTGCTCTCTTAATGTCTTGTGTACCTACACAACTAAGGTTCCCCAATTCTATTTAAAATGGTCCACTTTCTTTGTCTACATGGATATCTGAAACATATTATTTCACATTTTCCACACTGAAATCATTTTGTTACATAATCTTTCACAATCTTTGTCACAATTTACCATACACCCAGCATCTTCAACAAATTTTAATATTTCCTCAGTTTATAATCTTACATAGAACATTACAGCACAGTACAGGCCCTTCGGCCCTCGATGTTGTGCCGACCTGTCATACCGATCTCAAGCCCATCTAACCTACACTATTCCATATACGTCCATATGCTTATCCATATAATCTATATATCTATATAATCTATAATCTTGTTTGGTTAATGTATGAATGGAGTACGAACAGCCCTAACATAGACCCAGGTGCAACACTATTAACTACACCTTCTTTCTTGACATGTAGGAGCAGCAACTTGGCCCATTGAGTCTACAAACGAGATTGTGGCTGATCTGATAATCCTGAATTCCACTTTCCTACCTTATCAATGTAACCCATTGTATCCATTACTGATTAAAATCTCTCTAAGCCTTGAATATTCTTAATGACACAACCTGTCAGCATCCACCTAGTAAGTTAAACTAACAATATTGTGTGTCTCAATAAGGTTTCCTGACACTTTTCTAAATTTCAATGATTGTAAGCCCAATTTACGAAAACTCTCCCCATAATACAGTTCCTCCATGCTTGGAATCAGTCTAGTGAAACTGTCTCAAATGCCAGTGTATCTTTCGATGGATAAGGGGATCAAAACTCTTCTCAATATTCTGGCTGCAGTCAGGTTTGATAAATGCTTTGTATATTTTTAGCAAGACCTCCTGATTTTGATACTCCATTGCCTTTGAATTAAAGGCCAAAACTCTTTTTGCTTTCCCTGTTGTTGAACATGGCTTCCAACATTTTGTTATTGTTATGGACCTGACCAAGTGCCTGAAAATATGTCACAGAGATAGCCTAGAATGTAACTTTTATCTCATTTAAAAGCAAGTGTTCTAGATGTAATTTGATTTGTCAAACCATTAGGCTTTTGGAAAAACTCACTTAGTATTCTTATACCACTGTTCGAATACAAACAGAAAAGAATTGGCATAACTTTAACTCTATTAAAAGAAGCTTGACATCACCAGGAAAAAAAAACTCACTTGACTGGCACCAATACCAACGCACACTTGCTCCACCGCTGACGCTCAGTAGCAGCAGTATGTACAATCTACAAGATACACTGCAGACTTTCATCAAAGATACTTAGACAGCTTCTTCCAACCCACAACGACTTCCTTCTGGAAGGACAAGGGCAGCAGATATATGGGAAGTCAACCACCTACAAGTTGCCCTCCAAGCCACTCCCCATCCTGACTTAGAAATATTTCGCTGTTCCTTCAGTGTCGCTGGGTCAGAATCCTGAAAATCCCTCTCGAAGAGCATTGTGGGTCAACCTACAACAAGTGGACTGCAGTGGTTCAAGAAGGTAGCTCACTACTACCTTCTCAAGATCAACAAGGGACGGGTATTAATTACAGGCCAGCCAACGATACCCAAGTGAATTAAAATAATTCATTCAAACTGTCTATATCTTGCTTTGTGTCATTGTCACTGCTCACATTCCCACGTATTTTCGTGTCATCCACAAACTTGGCTGTGGTACATTTACTTTCATCATCCAGGTCATTAAAATAAGATGGAAATAATTGTGGGCCTCGCAGTGATCCTTACGGTACTCCACTAATTATAGCTTGCCAGCCTGGAAATGGCCCCTTTATCCAAACTCTTTTTTTTAAAATAGTCGTAGAATATTATAGCAAGAGGCCCTTCAGCCCGTCACATCTGTGCCGATCATTAAGTACCTGTCTAGTATAGTCGCACTTCCCAGCATTTGGTCCACTAGCTTCGTTTGTTGCAGCATTTCATCTAAATATTATTAAAATGTTGTAATGGTTCTCCCTGCCTCTACCACTCTTCCAGGCAGTGAGATTCAGATACTTATAACTCTCTGAGTGAAGAAAATTCACTGTAAATCTCCTCTTAATCTTCTACCCTTTGCCTTCAATTTATGTCCCATGGGAACTAACCCCACTAATAAGAGGAAATATTTTTTTCCTACGGACCCTATAAATACCCCTCATAATTTTGACCTCAGTCTGGTCCCCCTGCAAACTTCTCTGCTCCCCAGCATATGACTTTCTATTCATCGCTGAAATGCTCCAGCCTCTGGGCAACATCCAGGTGAATCTCCTCAGCAATCTCTCTAGAACAGTAGTGTAGTGACCAGAATTGCACATTGGTTCAGCAACAGCTAGAGCACAATGTCCTATACAGCACCATCATAACCTGCCAGCTCATGTATTCTATGCTTTGACCAATAAACACAAATATCCATATACCTTCTGAATCAACTTATCATCCTATCGGATTGCCATCAAGGATCTTTGGACATGTACAAAATCTCATTGATGTCCAGTATGTTACCATTCATCATGTGTTCCCTTGCCTTGCTGGTCCTCCCAAATGCATCATCTCCCACTTTTCAGGATCAAACTCTATCTGCCACTGACCTGTCCATCTGACCAGCCTGTCTAAATCTTCCAATAGAATAAATTATTCCTCCTCTTTATTTGCCATACTACCAATTTTAGTATCGTGTGGGAACTAGCTGATAAAATCTCCAGAATTAATGTCGAAATAATTAACGTACATTGCAATCTACAAGAGGTTGAGCATCAAACCTTTTGGGTATGCCACTGGATAAATCTTCCAGTCACAGAAACAAACAATAACCAGCACCGTTTGCCTCCTAACACTAGATCTATTTTGGATCCTGTTTGCCTTACCTTCTTGACTTGTCTATCATGCAACACCTTGTCAAAAACCTGACTGAAGTCCATATTGATCATGTCAACAGCACTACCCTCCTGCATATACCCATCCACCATCTCCAAAAAATCAATCAAATTTGCTAAAAAAAATCTGTGACAAAGCCACACTGTCTATCTTTGATTAATCCTTGTCTGTCAAAGTGGAGATTCCTACCACTATTCTTGAATACTGTGTTAGCTGTCTCCCAATCAATTTTTCATCTAAACCTGAGTAAAGTAGAACAAAGAAAACTGCAGCACAGAAACAGGCCCTTCGGCCCTCCAAGCCTGCGCTGATTGAGATCCTCCGTCTAACCTGTCATCTATTTTCTAACGGTCTGTGTCCATTTGCTCCCCGCCCATCCATGTACCTGTCCAGATATATCTTAGAAGACGCTAATGTGTCTGCATCTACCACCTCCACTGGCAACGCATTCCAGGCACCCACCACCCTCTGCGTAAAGAACTTTCCACGCATATCTCCCTTAAACTTTCCTCCTCTCACTTTGAACTCATGACACCTAGTAATTGAGTCCCCCACTCTGGGGGAAAAAGCTTCTTGCTATCCACCCTGTCTATACCCCTCATGATTTTGTAGACCTCAATCAGGTCCCCCCTCAATCTCCATCTTTCGAATGAAAATAATCCTAATCTACTCGACCTCTCTTCATAGCTAGCACCCTCCATACCAGGCAACATCCTGGTGAACCTCCTCTGCACCCTCTCCAAAGCATCCACATCCTTTTGGTAATGCGGCAACCAGAACTGTACACAGTACTCTAAATGTGGTCGAACCAAAGTCTTATACAAGTGTAACATGACCTGCCAACTCTTGTACTCAATACCCCATCCGATGAAGGAAAGCATGCCGTATGCCTTCTTGACCACCCTATTGACCTGCGTTGCCACCTTCAGGGAACAATGGACCTGAACACCCAGATCTCTTTGTTCATCAATTTTCCCTAGGACGTTTCCATTGACTGTGGAGTTCACCCTTGAATTAGATCTTCCAAAATGCATCACCTCACATTTGCCCAGATTGAACTCCATCTGCCATTTATCTGCCCAACTCTCCAGTCCATCTATATTCTGCTGTAATCTCTGACAGTCCCCTTCACTATCTGCTACTCCACCAATCTTAGTGTCATCTGCAAACTTGCTGATCAGACCACCTACACCTTTTTACAAATCATTTACATATATCACAAACAACAGTGGTCCCAGCACTGATGCCTGTGGAACACCACTAGTCACAGGTCTCCAATTTGAGAAACTCCTTCTACTACTACTCTCTGTCTCCTGTTGCCTATCCAGATTTTTATCCATCTAGCTAGCACACTGGACCCCGTGTGACTTCACTTTCTCCATCAGCCTGCCATGGGGAACCTTATCAAACGCTTTACTGAAGTCCATATATATGACATCTACAGCCTTTCCCTCATCAATTAACTTTGTCACTTCCTCAAAGAATTCTAAGTTGGTAAGACATGACCTTCCCTGCACAAAACCATGTTGCCTATCACTGTTAAAATTGGGTATTTATCCAATTTTAATCTTGTTAAACTTATAATACCTCTTCCCTCTCAATGTTAATTTGTTCAAGTTTATCATAGTCACTGTCCCTGATTTCTATACCAACCATGTTCTTGAGAGTGAATTAGTGACCTGAGCTTTTGTCTGGCTTTTCTTATTCTCTCCACACTTCTCATTAACCTCCCAAATTGATCTTAATTCTTTACAGATTTGAGCTGTTCTGTCCATATGCTCATTTGTGTGCCCCACTGTCCCAAGAAGCCAAGCCCTTTCTCCCGAACCACTTTTCTAAAAATACATCTGTCTCCATAATTTGGTTGTACTTGTCTGAGCATGCAGATAATATTGCAGAAGTTAAAATATTGTGATATCCTGCTTCTTGATCTAACTTCTACGCTTTAGGACTGTAGGGCCTGAATCCTGTTTTTTCCTATGTTAATCAACCACAACTTTCATGACCTGCCCGTTTCTACGTAGTACGCTCATTGAGTTATGTCCCTTGTAAAGAATCTAGAAAGCACCTCTGCATTTGGAACTTGTATTTATAATTACATAGAGATGTCCAGCATGGAAACAGACCGTCCAGTTCAAATTGTCCATGCTGACCAGATATCCTAAATAAGTCCTGTCCCATTTACCAGCATTTGGCCCATATCCCTTTAAAACCTTCTTTTTCATATACCTATCCATGTGCCTTTTAAATGTTGTGATTGTACCAGGCTCCTCCATTTCCTCTTCCATATACGCACCACCATCTGTGTGACAAGTTGCTCTTTAGGTCCATTTTAAATCTTTCTCCCTCTCACCTTAAATCTGTGCCCTCTAGTTTTGGACTCACCCCACTCTGGGGAACAGACCTTGTCCATTTACCCTATCCGTGCCCCTCCATCTTATAAATCTTTATAAGGTCACCCCTCAGCCTCTGACACTCCAGGGGAAATAGCTGCAGCCTATTCAGCCTCTCCCTATAGCTCAAACCTTCCAATCCTGGCAACATCCTCGTAATTCTTTTCTAAACCCATTCAAGTTTTACATCATCATTCCTATAGCAGCAAGACCAGAATTGCATGTAGAATTTCAAAAGTGGCCTCACCAAAGTCCTGTACAGCTGCGACACCATCTCCCGGCTCCTATACTCAACGCACTGACCAGTAAAGGCAAGCATACCAAATGGCTATCTACCTGCAACTCTGCTTTCAAGGAACTATGAACTTGCACTCCAAGATCTGTTGTTAAGCTAAACTCCCAGGAGCTTACCAGTAAGTGTAAAAGTTCTGCCCTGATTTGCCTTTCCAAAATGCAGCACCTCACATTTATCTAAATTAAACTCCATCTGCCACTCTTCGGCCCATTGGCTGATCTGATCAAGATCTGTACTCTGAGGTAACCTCCTTCACTGTCATTCCACCTCCGATTTTGGAGTCATCTGTAAACTTATAAACCATACCTCCTATGTTCACATCTAAATCATTTGTATAAATGATGGTAAATGAATGTCCAGTCCTTTCATGAGTCTCTCTCCTCCTTTTCAACTACGCTTCCTCTCTTTTTGGTTAACCATCTGATCTCTGGTGCCAATGTATTTCTTACGATTTTCTTGCTCAGTGCTGTATGTATTCATCTGTATTATTTATTTGACTGTATCAGACACCCAGGAGTACGACTTTTACCTTGTTTCTCCTTCACCCCAAATAGATGGTGATCCACTGTCCGTCCTTCCTAGCAATTGTTCCTTTCTATCTATTGGGTGACCATCTCCTGTACTATGTGTTGTGGAAATTTCCTTTTCCCGGAAAATACAAAATATCTCTCATTTAATCATTCAGAAAATTTGAACTTCAGTGAATTTGTCTAGAGATGTGTCTTATATCTCTGGTTGTTCTGGAAAAGAGTTTCCAGAGACTCCTGTGATGTACATTCTGAAAAACAATAGTTTCCACTATCTCTCTGTAATAAATTGAATTCAAAAGGACTCTAAGTCACATAATTGACAATAGTTTCAAGCTAACACTAATCCTTTAATACTGAATTCCCAGTTCAGACCAAACACATGTTATTCAATTTGCTCGACTCCAACTGCCTCTTGCTTTGAGATGATTTCAGTAAACTGTACAATCAGTGGTTACTCTTGCAGAAACCTTAATCCTTGGCCTTTCAAATTTAGGGGATGTGGAGCTATTGTGGCAATGTTACTAGACTAATAACTCAGACCTCCAGGCTAATGTTCTACAGACGTAGGTTTGAGTTCCACCATGGTAGACGGTGAAATTTGAATTAATTAAAAATTTGGGATAAACAACTGGCTTAACCGTGACTATGTAATCACTATCAATTGTGGTAAAAATCTATTTGGTAAACTAATGTCTTTTAGGGAGGGAAATTTGCTATCCTTACTCGTGTGACTCCTGACCAACAGCTATGTGTTGACTTCAGGAAAATTAGGGATGTGAACTAAAATCTGTCCCAACCAATGACATCTGCATCCCATGAACAAGAAAAAAATCCTATTCTGTCCCAGTGCTGAAATCCTGTTCAGCCAGTTGCCTGTCAGAAAATATTTACTTTGTTACCTTCTTGGCGTTGTGACTTTATTCATCTAATTTCTCAATAAACAGCTATAATTCCTTTCCCAATTATTTAGCTGCTATAAGAATCTAGTGTCTTACCAGGAGTTGTAATTCCTGTTTTATAACCTCCCAGTTATTCTTCTTCTCAATCATCATCTCCTCCATTCAAAGGCTATAACTGTTAGCTTTAGTTGTGCTTTTTACCTCCACAGTTGGAGCAATCTCACCAGGCAGTCTTTAGGCTGCACGAACAAAACAAGGAGCTGCAGGGGCAGCTCAGGGCTGCTCTGGAGAGGGAACACAATGCACGGGATGGTTATGTACTGCAGGTGAGCAAATGGATAGCTATTATGTTGCATTGATCTCGTCTTTTATGCATCATTTTGGGATTGTTAATATGTCAAAACGCTTGTTAACTGTTGTTGCATTCCTGTATTTTAAATAATCAGCCACAGCACTTGATTTAATGTTAAGAATAGCACACTAAAAAAAGTTCTACATTTGTATAGTTATAAATGTACACATATGCCAAAGGAACACATTGTATATTACAATGCAAGTGGCTCACCTCTCCAGTACTGTAAATTCTTACTAATATATATCTAGTGTATTTTGTGCTTAGTGCTCTAATTGCATGTTTGTGTGTGGCACAAAAACTAATTTTTGGGGTTACTGAGAATCGCATCTCTGGCCTTTGCTATCAGGACAAAGTAGCTGAAATACGAGATAATATTGAACTATACATATCTGCTTCTTTTCCTCAGATGATTTAATGTTGCATGGCTTTGGTACTATCAGAGTTCTGCATGCCTGTTTGACTCTTGATGTTTCTACATTCTCTGCATTTCAAATCACTTGCAATCACTGGTGGGTTTGCATCAGTTTGAATGTTCAGAATATTTGTCCCTCAGTCTGTTTGCTCTTGACTATTCCAATTATTAAGCAATTTATTATCAAATACTGGCAGAGAGGTGTGGTAAAGTATGTAACATAGGAAAGGATCACTGTGGACTAACCTACAACATGACACCGACAATACCTTACCTGATCCAATGTGGCCAGAGGTGTGACACTCAGTATCTGGAGCAAAGAGTGTTACTAACTAGTCTGTCATCATTTTTAAAGTTAAAGGGAATACCCTCACCACCTTCAGCACGGCAACGACTCCAAAAACTAAACCAAGATCTCCAAAATGAGTTCATAGCTCAATACCAACATCAAGCACTGGCCAGTCAGCAACTGCAAACTTTAAAACGGAACAATGAGGAAGCAAATGATATAATCCGCAAGCAGGAGATGGAAATACAGAAGCTGCAGGAACAGATAAGTTCCACAGTGTCCGAAGGGGCAGGTAATGAGCAAGCGATAACCAAACAAAACATGGAACTACCGACTGCAAACAAGTGGATCCAACAGCAATGGAAAGAATGGAAACAGAAAGAGAAAACAATGAGAATCCAATTAAAGAACAGTGAGGGCAGACCATATGTTACAGAAAATTTAGGGGAATTGGTGAAACAACAAACTTTGCACAAAGGTTTTCAAGATGGATTGAGTGACATCAGTGAGTTCTGTGCCAAGGAACAGGAAAGGCTCCAAAAAACCTATGGGATCTTAAAACAAACTTATGAGAAGGAGGAAGAAATCCAAAGCCAAAAGGTGATGAATGCAGAAGAAAAACCTGTGCAGCCTGCAGATATACAACTGATGGAGCGTCCGGAGAAAGACATGACAGCAGGTACAACAGAGAACTACCATGTAATGCACCAGTTGGAGAAGAAAATGACAATTCAGACTTTGTCACAATGTCTTAAAGAGGTCAGAAATGAAAGAGAAAAGCTGAAGTGTAGATGTGAAGAGCTGGTTAATCAATTGATGTTGGCAGACACTGAGAATGCCATGTTACAGAATCAGCACGCTGAATTTCAGACTCTGGAAAACTCATATGAAAAGTTATCTGCTGTGTATCAGCTAACTCTAAAAATGTTGGAAGAGAAAAGTACGGAACTGAAAGAGGCCAGAGAGGAACACAAAAACCTCATTGCCACAAAAGACAGAAAGCTTAATGAAGCCCTGGTTAAACTGACTGCACTGGGGAGTAGCCTGGAGGAAGCAGAGAAGAAATTGCAGGCCAAAGAGGCAGCTTTGCAGAAATTCTGCTTTGCTAGTTCCAACACAAATAGTGTGAATGATGGAGAAGACTTTCAGTTCAAACTAAACACTGCCAGATGTGATATTATTGAACTAGAACAAAAATTAAATGCATTACAACTTGAAAATGAAGAGCTTGAGCTTGAAAATGAAAATCTTAAAGACGAACTTAAAGTTTCTGAAAATATTCAACACCAGCAATATAAAGAGTTGATGAAGATAATAGAAGAATTAAAATCTCAGCTGAATTCTTCAGACACTCGGGCCGGGGAAACAAAGTCTTCAGTTTCAGAAAATGTCAAGCTCAAGCCAGTAGCCTACAGTTGCCTCAATAGGCAAAGGATTAGGTTCTCCAGTATACACTGCCAAAAATACAGTCCAGAAGACAGATCAGAAAAATTGTGGGTCAACAACACTTCAAATATCACTTTGGGTGGGTGCTGTTCTAAAGAAAACATCCCACCAGATGCACCAGCACATGGTGAACCTGCAGAAGCTGAAGCACAGTTGCATGATTCTGTTGTTCATTTACTTGAACACAAACTTAATGCTTCTGAAGCAAAAAATGATATAAATCTGAAGTTGGAAGAGCAGCAATGTAGAAGTGCAGAACATTCTAAGTTGGTAACAACTGAAGTGAAGCTCCCAGACAATGTTTCTAAAACTGATCCACTGATAATGCAGCTTCAAGTGGAAAAGGCACAGAGATGGAAATTAGTCCAAGATACCAGCAGCCAATTAAGGTTGATGCAACCAAAGTATGACCAAGTCTGCTCATTGATAGATACATGTAAGCAAAATATCTGGTGTCACCTTGGAGATAAGACAGACCCAAACAAAGATCACTTTTCTAACTTACTAGAAATGAAAAGTGGTTTGGTTGATGCTTCACATTGCTTGGAGCAAGTGGAAATATTCCTCCAACAGCAGCTCAAAGAGCTTCGAGAAATTGAAGATCACATATGCCGTAACTCAGCTGATGGTATCGTTCCACTTCAGGAACAGTTTCTGTTGACAAGGGAGAAGGAATTCTCTCAGCTACTTAAGATTTCAGATGAAAACAAACTAAAACTTTTTGCTGATAAATTAGTGTTTGAAGCTGAAATTCTTGGAAAAATGTCACAAGCTTTACTTAATAAAGATAGTGACATTGTACAGAGCTTAGAAAGCCTAAGTAAAGAAGCTGGGATTTTGTCATCAAATTTTCCTGCTTTAAATATGGTCAGGGAACCAAGCAGTCCTGCAGACTTTGCAGATATCTTACTGAGAAAAACCATTTCAGATGGAGAATTCTGGATAGAAGTTGAGAAGTTGAGGAAGAATATTCAACCAGAAGAAACTGTTGAAGAGAAAAGGGTAGATATTGATGCTGGTTTTATTAATGAGTTTGTCACTGGAGCAGCTGACAATGCATCACTTAAAGCAGAGCTGGCTTTCACAGTGCAAAAGATACAAGAGACCTTCAGAGCAAAAGTCGGAAAACTTGAAGATGATATTCAGGACGCACTTCAAGAAATTGCATACAAGGACAATATGTTGAGAGAGGTTCTATTGGCTTCCAAGACTGATGAGGTCAACAAGGTCATGCAGCAACTTTTCGGGGAATGTGAAAACCCAACAGTTCCTGAGGGAAAGGTAATAAATGTGGAAGAGCCAGAACTTCTTTCACATGCAAAACAAATCAAAAGGGAAGAGGCCCGGAGTCTGGCTCTAAATGTTGTTGATAAACAGTTAAGGAAACACCTTTCTGAAAATAAAATGGAATGGGATTTTTCAGGAACAGTCAGAGAGGAATTAGCTGAACAACTAAGACAACGAGCTATAGTGCTACGGCAATTATCTGAAGATTTGCAGGCTTTGACTTTTGAAAAATCTAGCAAAATTTGTCAGAAGCTACAAGAGGTATCTGAAGTGTTGTCTTCCTACATCTATATGCGAAACATTAATAATTATGCATCTGTGTTGGTGCAAGAAGCCATGATTCAAGCTCAAATTACTTATTTGGTCTGTAGAATCAGAACAGAGCATGAGAAGGAGCTCAAAATATATAAAGATTCAAGTAATAATATAGACTCTTTGTGTCAAGAGCACGCAAAAAATCTTGCATCTGTACGGGAAAAATATGAAGAGATACTGAAAAGGGAATGGAATGATTACAGTCTTACACTTGCAGAGCTTGAAAAAGAAAATGAGACCCTCAGAAGGCAGGCCTCTCTGCACATCTCAGAATTAGAACTGAAACAAAAAGAACTACAAGAGTTGGAAGAAAGGTACAAGCATCATCCGCTCCAGATTGAAGCAGGGTTCCTGCTGCCATTAGGCAGCAATCCGATCAATATGGAAGAGATGATGAAACAAAGAATGACTGATCAAAATTGGGAACAGAAACACAGAAAGCCAGTGAGGAAATTAGAAGAAAGTTTACAACATAACACACAAGAGCATTTAATAATGCATGAAGAGGAAAAGCGCAACCAATATGAACAACAAATTCATGATTTAGGAGATTCCTTTGAACATCAAAAAGAAAATTCTGAAATGGTATATCACCAGAACTTCTCAACACAGAACAGTGATTGTGATGGAGCAGATGGTTTGAGCAACACCATAGAGGTTGGTAGAAACTTGCAACATGTTGAGAAGCAGGCAGAGTTGGAATCTATGACAGTACTGCATGATCGGATCCATGAACTGGAGGCCCAAATGGACATGATGCGTGATGAATTGGGGCAGAAGCACAAAGATGGACCCATTGCAGATCTAAGGGAGAAATACCAGAGAGACTTGGACAAACTGAAGGTTTCTGCATAAATTAACACTAATACATTTAAAGTAGCAGCTTAAGCTTTAAATATGTAATACACAATGAAACAGTTGCACTTCTGGTACTTATGTTCTGACAGGTTGTTCAATTTGAACTATCTAAATAGGTGGCCAGATTCAGATGACCTCACCAACAGAAACATTTTACTGAATAACCAATTCTTAAACTGCACTAAGAACGCTACCATATAGTGGATGAGTGTGCCGGGATTTCTCTCCAATTTATTTGAAATCAGGATGTCACTTACCCGTTTATAAAACTGTTACGATGCAGTCAATAGGAAGGCACACTGTCATACCCACAACAATTTAAAATATTATAGCAGCCCCTACATGTACAACAGAATTAAATGAACTTCTTCCTTTCTGAAGGTTTCATAGTTCTTAAACACACAGCCACCTCTTTAGATCTTTGGAAGGTTTGGATCTGTCTATTTCCTACCCATCATTCTCACCTTAATACTAAGATACCCAGAAAAATGTGCTGCAGGACCGCTTGGAAGTTCAAACTTCTGAATAGGCAATCTGAGGCAGCGTGTGGCTCAGTGGTTTGCACTGTTGCCTCATAGCACCAGGGTCCCAGGTTTGATTCCAGCCTCAGGTGACTGTCTGTGTGGAATTTGCATGTTCTCTGTGTCTGCTTGTGGTTGTTCCGGGTGCTCAGGTTTCCTCCCAATATCTAAAGATGTGTAGATTAGGTGGCTTGGCCATGCTAAATTGCCCATAGTGTCCAACGATATGTAGGCTAGGTGGGTTAGCCACGGGAAATGCAGGGTTAGGGGAATAAAGTGGGTGAATGGGTCTGGGTGGAATGGTCTTTGGAGGGTTGGTGCAGACTTGATGGGCCAAATGGCCTGCTTCTGCATTGAAGCTATTCTATTCTATTCTGTTGTATCACCCTGCTTGTGGCATCCTCTGAAAAAATCTACAGCTGAGTGAAAGCAGCACAAACTTCTAGGGTTCCAACATACTTAGCCCAGTTACAATCTTCAACTCCCAGACAGCTACAAAAACTGAAATCCCTGACTCTCCCACCCAATTTGACACTTTTCCCATCTCAGCTCAACCCAACCTCATCCAGTGAGGCCTCCCACCCCCTATATCCCACTGACCTCTCCCTCTGTGATCAAACCCCCAAAAACCCCACTGCAGGAAGACTAACCACTGTATCACTTTCACCCTCCTGTCATTCCAACTCACTTAGCATTCTCCTCTGTCATGCACCTGCCAACTTACTCCCTCACCCACGTACTTATCACCATACCCCCTCATACACTTGCTACCCTACACATTCAGCCATTCACCTATCACCATAGTCTGCCAGCCACCTACCCTCTCTTTGTGGCATATCAAAGTGCCTTTGGGATCTTTATTCCCCAAGAAGAAGGCAGTTACTACTGTAAAACCAATAGGGGATATGAGTTAACAAGTTGTAGAGCTGGATGAACACAACAGGCTAAGCAGCATCTTTGGAGCAGGAAAGCTGATGTTTCGGGCCTAGACCCTTCATCAGGGGATATGAGTGGTGTTCAATGCTGATTCCTGCTCTGGAGATCCGCATTTCTCAAGAGGACCAAATATGAAGACTGGGTCAAAGACAGAGCTGTGGCCAGAGTAAGAAAAAGGAATGAAGTGGCAATTCAACTGTGATTGCAATTCCTTAGAATATCTGGCCATTATTTCTGATTCCATTATCATTATCCGATCACTCTGTGATCAAATATCTTGAAAACTTGACATCACGAGCCACTTATGATAAGATTTTGTACATTTTTAAAAAACATTTTATCCTCCATCCCTGAGCATGCAGACCCCTATTATTGTTCCATATTCCAAGTTATCCACTTTTCAAGTATAAGCAAATTGCACGTTTACTAGCTGTTTATTTTTTGGGCACATCACAACCTCTCCAACTACTTGTATCTCTGACAATTGCATTTTTCACAAAGTGGTCAAACGTAAATCTTGGATGAGTTTCTCCTCCCAATTCTCAAGGCATTGGTGCCAAGTCAACAACAATACTGTTCTGACCCAGTTCATCTAACTCAACAAGGTTTGGGACCTGAACATGGGATCGCCATGGTCTTATGGTTCAATCTGACATGACAAGTGGTGCATGTACCGCTGACCTATCAAGGCTTGCTGCTATAGATACTTAATTGAGAATAAGACAAACATTCAAAAAGTAAAACAATGTAAAAAAGATGGTTTCCATTCTGGCAGGAGACCTGTGAGCGTGGTTTCACAGCAATGGAAGAATCACATCAGAAGGTTATTGAAGAGCTACAAAAACAGCACCAAAATGAACTAGAGAAACTACAGAAGGAGAAGGATCGCCTACTGGCTGAGGAAACTGCTGCAACCATAGCTGGTAAACACAGCTGTAAAAAAATATATTTTAATCAAATCAGGGCCTGTGTTATGCTTTAGAATCAATAACATGCTGCTTCCCAAATTCTTAACTTTTCGTAACATATAGCTATACCATGGGACATTGTATTTGGTCTTCACCACAAACTCCAGTCCAAGCCACAGATTTCATCTTCATCCCTATGAAATGAGGCTGAACTAGATTGGTAGCTAACTTGATGTTGTATGTGACCCCAAGGTAAGCTTCTGAACACATAGCTGCACCATGACTGAGATTTGCTGCTTCTACCACCATAGTGTTGTCTGACTCCAAGCTTACCTCACCCACTGTTACAATATCCAGTACCTCTAGATTTCTAATGTTCCATTGTAACCTCCCACCCTATATAAATATGAGCTTATTGAAAAATCAACAGTGTGTATCCCTAGCTCCCGGCAAGTCCTGTTCAACTTTGACCATACTGACTTCTGGTTGAGAAACGCTGCAGTTTTAAAATTCGCATCTTTATTTTCAAATCCTTGTGACCCTGCCCCTCCATATTTGTACAATCTCTTCCAATATTAAAATCCCCTGAGATGTCTATGCCTCTTTTGTTCTGGTTTATGAATTCCTAATTTTAATCACAGCACTATTGATTGGCCCTAGTTCTGCAATTCCATCTCAAAATTCCCTCCTGCATTATATTGTACATTGACCAAATTTTTAGCCATTTTCCCCAATATCACTTTAGCTGACCTGTTGACAAACTTTATTTGCTAATACTCTTGTGAAGCATCATGAGACATTTTAACATATTAAACACGTTATATAAGTGCAAACTGCTGCTACTGCTATTCTTTTAATTTTGAGCCAAACATTATGTCTTATTATTTCCTTGTAGCAATTGAAGCAATGAAGAATGCCCACAGGGAGGAGTTGGAGCGAGAGTTAGAGAAAACCCACCGGTCTCAGATCAGTGGCATGAATGCTGATATAGAGGCTCTGGGTAGACAGCATAAGTAAGCAACTCAATCATGTGTACACTCAGAAATAAGTAGCAATGTATTCTTGATACAATGGACTCTTTCTATACAAGATTTACAGTTTGCTATACTGGATAAAACAATGGGCTAGCCTTCGTTAGGTTAACATTTACAGATCTTCGTTTTGGTTCTCACCTCCAATGTGAGAACTCTGGATTAGTCTGCATCAGAAAGCCCTGGTGTCAACTAGTTGTGTTCAGTTTAACACCCAGTGTCAGCAATAAATTAAATGATATGGAGCCCCGACTGGTTAATCCAAGTTATTCTTTTACATCCACAGATTTTAGATTTTACACTTGCAGCAAGAAGCTGTTTACTGTTATGGTACCGTGGTGTCTCACTTCTGACAATGAGACACATTTTGAAAACTTACTTTTATGAATTGTGATCCTGGGATTTAAGGTGAAGGTTCTTGAGCAAATGATGACCAAACTTAAAAAGATGTTGTATATGTGAGAATTATGTCTGACTGAACATGCCTGCTGCTTCTTTCCATCTGATTGCTTGCCTTTTCAATCTGACCTTGCACTGATGATTTTGTGATTCTTTGCTTTGTTTACAGAGAGGAGATGGGATCTGTCCAGCGGGAACTGCAGGTTTTGTCAGAGCAATATTCCCACAAATGTTTGGAAAACTCTCATCTCGCTCAAGCATTGGAGGCCGAACGGCAGGCACTTCGGCAGTGTCAGCGTGAGAATCAGGAGATAAATGCTCGTAACCAGGTAACACACAGATATTGCTAAAATTATCACACAACTAGACAGAGGTAAGGATACCCAATGACCAGGATGCAGCAAAGACAATATGTAATCCTTCTAACAGTGTTAATACTGCCTTCTGTGACTCTGTGCCAGACTCAAAGAAAATTATTCAGAATTCCTATTATTGAACATTGCTCTGTGATTCCTTTTGCAAGTCAATGTGTGTGCAGTGAAGGCAGAATCAGCTGATTAATGTCAATTGAATCAAAATACATTGGGTAAGCAGGTTCAAGAGTGTGGGTGGACTGGGAATAGCAAAAAGGAGGGAGGAGAATGTTTAAAGTACAATAGCCCTGCATTTAATTGCCGAAATGACATTTCCAGGGCTGTAATATTGCAGTAAAAACATGTAGAATTATTATTCCTGTGATATTAAAATATGTCAACTGATTCCTCAGTCTTATTATTTTTACAGGAGCTAAATAACCGCCTGGCTGCGGAATTTGCAAGGTTAAGGGCACTAGTTACCGAGGAGGGGAAGGGAGAGGATGCTGGCTCACCCCTCTCACTAGGGAAAGATGTCTATGAACTGGAGGTTAGTCACAGTTGGAAGTACCATCCCTTCTTGACTATATGATGTTCTATGTAAAAAACCTCAGTGATTCTTAGCTTTGTTTCATCTTTTTAATGGCTAACTGGTTTGTGTAATATTAAGGTCTGCTGACTAAATTGAGAGTGGGTGGAAGATTGAAACAATTACAGTTCACATTGAGAAGAAAAACAACAGAGAATGTGTGTACTTCCACCCACATGTTTTCAAACAGGCTGTTTGGCATTTGCGCATTTCCATTCTTCGTTCCCTATCTGCTTTCAAATACTTTCTACATAACATCAATCAGGAATTAACTTGAATAAATTTTTTGTTTCAATTTCCAGGTTTTATTGCGGGTCAAAGAATCTGAAATTCAGTATCTAAAACAAGAGATAAATTCTCTGAAGGATGAACTGCAAATCGCACTGCGGGTGAGTGAGAGCAGATGTGCAGAGAAAGAACAATTTCCCAGAATTTTGGAGAGAATAAAAGCCACTTATGGAGCTTTTGGCTCCTTGCTTTATGAGCAAAATGATTGTGTTACTTTAATTGCTTTTGGAATATGTTTGTCACTGGCCAGCATTCTTTGCCCATCCAAGATTAACTTGAGAATGCGATTGTGAGCTATCTTCCTGAACTGCTGCAGTTACAGAGAGATGGTCCATAGTGATAATGTCATTGTCCTGATAGTTCAGAGGCCCATGCTAATGCTCTGGGCACTTGGGTTGAAATCTTGTGATGCCAGCTGGTGGAATTTGTAATTATTCCATCAAAAATCTGAAATATAAAACTAGTCTCAGTGATGGTGACTATTACAACTATCAATTGATAGTAAAAACCCATCTGGTTCACTAATGCCGTTTAGAGGAGGAAATCTGCATTCTTTCCTCACCCATCCTACATGTCACTCCCGATCCATATCAATGTGTTGGACTCTTAACTGTCCCCTAATAGGACCTACCACATCAGTCACCCCAACGTTAATTACAGATAAGCAATAAGTTCTGGACGTTCCAGTCATTCCTATATCCCTGGAAAAATAAATAAAAAAGCAGTCCATGTGGTGTAGGTGCCTTGACAGTGTTTTTAAAGAGGATGTTTATTGTGCAGGATTCAATGATGATAATGTTGTTCAATGTCAAGGGAGATTGTTAGAATCATCAGTGAAAATCCCTCTTCTGATATTAACTTGGAGGTGAGGTCATTGATTAAGCAGTTGAAGATGACTAAGTACACTAATGTGAGGAATTCATGGACTAAACAAATTGCAACGTATAACATCATATCAATGTATGATGCTACCAAAGGTCCGAGAAAATTAATGCTGTTTGTTTTGGAAATAAGATTGAGATATTTTACGATATTTTATCAAGATGATAAATGAAATTGATTAAATAAAAAGTCAAGAAACAGGTTTGTGATTTTAACGTGGATTAATGTAGAGATACAAAGGGAGATTATAAAACAGATTTTCTACACCCAATTATCAACATGCTATTAATGGTGAGTGATAAATGATAGCATTCTTAAGGTACTAGATAATTAATTGAATCTGAATATGGGAATAAATGAGACTGTGAAATTTGACTCAGCAGCAGCCTAAATCAGCAATGGGAGTCAAGGTTGTGTTGTTTCTGTTTTTCTCTGAGCCTAGTGACCAGTGATTCAATCTTATAATTCAAACAGAGGAGAAACCTGGTTTCCCTACTATATTTCTGCTAATGCACGTTCCTTTCCCTTCCAGAACTCAATAACATCTTGCAAGCCAGTGCTTTTTTTAGCAGTTTCTTTGCTGCTGTTAATCCAAATGCCTGCCTATCAAGCTAGTTTGTTACACATTCGCAATTGTTTGTTTAAATCCTCAACAAAATTAAGCAAAAGATGTATTGATGGTTTAATTTTGTTAAATTTGATATTTCTTTTTTAATGCACTGTGCAATTACAGACTGACTAGATCAGTCCATTTAATTAATCTATCTTATTATGCTTGTTTTGTCAGGACAAGAAGTACGCTACAGATAAGTATAAGAGCATCTACACAGAGCTTAGCATTGTGCGAGCAAAGGCTGACTGTGATGTCAACCGGTTGAAAGAACAACTAAAGACTGCTACAGAAGCATTGGGAGAGAAGACAATAGACTGCTGTGTTACTAGTTACGGTAAACAGTTGGGAACATTATTGGAAGTTTCTTTTAAATCAAATTTGAGAAAACTGTTGTTTGAATAGCATACAAAACAGTGGAGCTGATTTATGATTCTTATGGTGAGCGTATACTCATTCCACTTAGCATACTAAAGTTCTATAAAGCTACAACTATAGAAATTTAGTTACGCCACACTTGGTATATTGCATTCAGTGCTGGTCACCATTCTACCAGATAATATGGATGCTTGGGAGCGGGTACAGGAAAGGTTTACCAGGACGTTGCCTGCTGTGGAGGATTTTAGCTATGAAGAAAGGTTAGATAGTCTGGGTTTGTGTTCACTGGAACACAGGAGGTTGAGGGATGACCTAACAGGAGTTTATAAGATCGTAAATGGCATGGATAGAGTGGAAAGTATGAAGCTTTTCCCCCAGGGTGGAGGGGTCAGTTACTAAGCGATACAGGTTCAAGGTGATGGGGGGGGGGGGGGGGGGGGGCGGAGTTTAAAAGAGATGTGCAAGGCAAGTTTTTCTACACAAAGGGTGGTGAGTGCCTGGAATGCATTGTTGGAGGAGGTGGTGGAAGCAGACACAATAGCAACATTCAAGAAGCACTTGCATATGAATAGGAAGGGCTAGAGGGATATGCATCCTGTCGGTGAAGACAGTTTTAGTATGGAAGGATAGAGTGTGTTGGTGCAGGCATGGAGTGCTGGAGAAACTTTTTCTGTGCTGTTTTGTTTGTTGTTCTTTGCTCATACTTGCAATAATGTTTAAGAGGGGCAAGCTTTGGAAGTACCTAGATATGGCAGGAAATTAGAATTCAACAAATAAGCTGCTGTGTTTAACAAAAATGATAGAGCATATTTGATGGACAGAATAGCCTACTCTGTCCTCTTCCTTTTTTCCTACATTCTTCACACAGCACAGTTGTACCTGAAGTATAATAAATTATTGCAGTTTTTAATTGTAAATGCCAGCTGATCTAAGGAATGGGTTGTGTTCATTGTAGAGTTTGGTAGAGTTCTGTTGATTCATCTGTTGCTTTTAATATTGGATTATGCTGTGGGCATCATTCCAAGCTCTCATTTTTCTTTCTTGTAGTTTCTGGTATATGTTTCTCACTGCTGTAATAGCTCTCAGCGGATTCAGTATTTTCTAAGACTGATGTTTTCCAGCATTACTGTAATTGAAATATTTTATGACAGCAGTAAGTATTATCTCCACTTATTCTACTGCCAGATATCATGAAATCAAAAAGTAACCCAGACTTTTTGAAGAATGACAAGCCGAACAGTCGCAGGCCTGTGAGGACTCTGAGGTCAAAGGTGAGTACTGAACACCTCTTTACAAGTGAAGGTGGTGCGATTTTGCAATATTATACTAGGCCCCGAGTTTCAAACACAGTGGGGGAAACTGTAAAACATAGTCCTCTCAATCTACTCCAGATTTCTCAGGATTTTGAGCTTTCTATCATATCTCTCAATTTTCTGTTCTCTAAGATTAGATTGGGAAGCAAGTTGTGAGAAGGATACACAGGGCTATTGTACAAAGGTCAAGTATAGACATGAACGTGGTAGATGAAATATGATGAGGACAAGTATGAAGTTATCCAGTTTTGTAGGGAAAAAAAGAAAAAGGGATATTGGGATATGTTACTCGTATGTTTCTGGAGATCCTTGTATACATTTTAGTAAGTTAAAATGTAGTTACAGCATGTAATTAGGACTGCAAGTATGATGTTATTCTATAACACAAAGGTAGAGAACAAGTGTCGGTACTTTTAGATGGAATCCTGGTGGGACAATACAGATTACTGCGTACAATCTTAATCCCTTTACTAAAGGAGAATTGTCTTTTGGAAAGGTCATTGGACATTCACTTGACTGATTCTGACGTTTAGATGATTAGACTTCTCACACAAGGCAATAGGCGATATCTATCTTCCTAGATTTGAGAAGACTGATAAGTGATCTGATACCTCTCAGGTGTATAATGGATTTTAAAGGTTTGGTACTTGAAATTCTCCTGGTTGAAAATTTTTGAATTAAAGTTTTCTCAGAATCGGATCAGCCATTTTATACTGGAGTGAAACTTTTCTTCACCCAAAGGGATGTGATTCTTTAAAATTCCATAAGTTAGAGACCTAGGTGTTCAGTTATTGAGTATATTTCAGATCAAAGATTGATAGATTTTTAGTGACATAGGGAAACAGGGTATATGGAATAGGGTAGGAGGGCAAGGCTGAGAAAGAAGATCAGCCATGATGTTACTGAATGGTGATGCAGACTTGAAGAGCTAAGGGGCTTCCTAATGCATTTCAGTGTAGTTTGTGCTTAACTCCCAGTCAGAGCTGTTGAATTTCGAAGTTGTCTTGTTTGTCACAAGGTTCAATCCTGCTGGGGAATTTCTTCTCCAGCCACTCGCAATCATTCAATTTGTGCTGACTTTCCACATTTCCAGGTAACTTGGTCTGTGCATGAAGTGGCTAAAGTCACCTTTATTTCTATCACTAGTTCTTTCAGATGGTACTGTGCTTTTTTTTAAAAACCAATTTATTGTTGACAGTGCCTCAGTCCTGTTTCCAGAACTGCCTGTCACTTACCTTGCTATGTTAAATGAACTTCCTCAGTTGCACTGACTTGATCAGTTGATTTCCCTCAATTCACAATCACCACATAAAGTAAACTATCTCAATCCTACCAGGAGATAACAGGAGTTCTTCAGGATGGGTCAGCTGCCTCATCAAATACTTTACCTCCATGATAATATCAGAAGTGGGGTTGCTTGTTGGTGATTTTGCAGTGTTCAGCACCATCCAACACACCACAGATACCGAAGCAGTCTGTATCCAAGTGTGACCTGGACAACTTTCAAGCTTGGGCTGATAAGCAGCAAGTAACATTTGTGCCACCCAAATGTCACACAGTGACTATCTCCGAAAATCGAACCATAGGTTCTTAATATTCAAAACATTACCATTTAGTTATAGGAAGGACATTATTAAGTTTGAGAGGGTTCCGAAGAGATCTACCAGGATGTTGCCTAATGTGTGGAAGTTTGAGTTATAAAGAAAGGCTGGATAGATTGGAAGTTTTTTCACTGATGCATAGGTGGTTTATAAAATAATGAGGGGCATAGATAGAGTTAATGGTAGTTGTCTTTTCCCTAGAATGGGAGATTTCAAGACTGGGGGCACATTTTTATGGTGAGAGGAGAAAGATTTTAAGAAGAGATGAGGGGAAAATTCTTCACACAGAGGGTGGTTCGCATAAGGAATGAACTTCCTGAGGAAGTAGCAGATGTGGGTACAATTACAATGTTTCGAAGACATTTTGGATAAGTACATGAATGGGAAAGTTTGAGGAATATAGGCCAGGAGGAGGCAGGTGGGACTTGTTTAGTTTGGGATTATGTTTGACATGGACTGGTTGGACCGAAGGGTCGATTTCCATGCTGTATGACTATGTGGAGTCCCCCATTAGTAATATCCCCAAAATTACCACTGACTAGAAACTGAACTGGATTCTCTGCATAAATACTGTAGCCACAGGGCAGGCCAGAGGCTAGGGATTCTGCAGTAACTCAGCATCTGTCTCCTCACAACATGGTATGAGTTAGGAGTGTATTAGAATACTCTCGACTTGCCTAAATGAGTGCAGATTCGACACCACGTAAGGGATATTTGACTGCATTCAGGACAAAGCAGCCACTCGGTTGATACCACAGCAACAAATATTCACGCCCCCTCCGCACCTCCTCCCCCCCCCCCCCCCCCCCCAAAGATGCCTAGTCGTAGCAATGTGTACCAAATATAAAATGCACTGAAGAAATTCATCAAGGCTCCTTAGCACCTTCTAAACCCACATCCAGTACCATCTAGAAGAACAAAGGCAACAGATGCATGGGAATACTATTACCTCCAAATTCCCCACATCACTTGCTATCTTGACCTGGAAATTTACTGCAGTTTCTTTATTTTTGCTGAATCAAAATCCTGGAACTCTCTCCCTCGTAGTACTGTAGATTTACCTCGATGAAATGGTCTGCAGGAGTTCAAGAAGGCAGTTGACCACCATCACCTTGAGGACAAATGGGGATGGGCAATCAGTCCTGGCCTAACTGGAAAAAGTCCACATCCTCTGCATGAATAATTTAAAAAGCTGTGAAGGCAGAAAATGATTTTGTATCAGTAAATCTCATCCTAAAAAGATCAATTTCCTTGAAATTTTCCACACTATCTACCCTACTGATTCTGTGGGTACCTTCTACAAAATTGTTATATCTAAACATTTCATCTTTTGTACAACAGCGTACCTACTTAAAAGCTGTGGCAGTTTTGAATGCATGCACTTTAATCGACGTTCAAGTATTCTTGTAATAATTGCCTAGAACCTTAGTGATCAAGTTCTACAACACAGTTGCCTCCTTCTGCAACATCTGACATATCTACCACACCATAGAGTAACCAGGGCCATACTCATGGACGCTTTGTGTAGATTTTTTACAACTTCCCAGAGTTTGCACTCACCTTTTGATGAGGCACTGAATTGAAGTGTTACCTTATCCTAATATTGTCACACAGTATGCTGTTCGTGCTGGCAAGTACTGTTTACTAGGACAGCTCAATCTCTGTAGTGATGTAAAGCCTTGAAATTATTTGCATCTGTAATGTTTAGATCAGTTATCCAACCTCAATGGTCTTGTATTTTCAATGCACGCTGACTTTTTTTTATTCTTAACCCCATTCTTTCAAATAAATCTTGACCATGCTGTTTTCTATTAAGTTGCAAAGAATGTTCCCTCAAAATGATATCTGAACGCAACCATTTATTGTCACTTGTACTGATACAATGAGAAGCTTCATTTACAAACAGTACAGGTAGATCACAGCAAGCAAAGGACATACAGATCAAAAAGACTTAGCGGCATAAAGGTTACCCAATTTGAGGCTAGATCCCATTCAGCAGTCCAATGACAGCTGCAAAGATGCTGTCCCTGAACGTGCTTTGTGTATTCAGGCTTCTGTACCTTTTGCCTGACAGAAGGGGTTGTAGGAGGTACCAGGGTACGATGGATCTTCGATGATGTTGGCTGCCTTTCTGCAGCAACGAGCTGTGTAAATGGAGTCCATAGATGGAAGGTTGGCTTCCGTGATGCTCTGGGCTGTGCATACCACCTTCTGTAGTTTCTTATACTCCTGGGCAGACTAGTTGCCGTACCAGGCTGTTACAGACCCAGACAGCGTGCTTTCAACAGTGCATCTGTAGAAGTTGGTGAAGGACTTTATGGACATGCCAAATTTCCTGAGCTGCCTGAGGAAGAGGCATTGTTGTACCGTCTTACTGTTGCATTTACATGGGAAGTCCAGGGCAGGTTGTCAATTACCATCACTCCAAGGAACTTGATGCTCTTCACCTTCATTCCATTGATGTAGATGGGGGTGTGTTCTCCTCCTTTCTGAAGTCGATGATCAGTTCTTTAGTTTTACTGATTAGATTCCCTACAGTGTGGAAATAGTTCCTTCGGCCCAACAAGTCCACACCACCCCTTGCAGCATCCCACCCGGACCCATCCCCCTATAACCCACACACACCCCTGAACACTATGGGCAATTTAGCATGGCCAATCCACCTAGTCAGTATTGAGACAAATTGTTTTCATTGCCCCATGTCAGCAGCCCCTGTACCTTCCTTTTGTATTTGGACTCATCGTTGTTAGATACCTGTCTCAATATGGTGGTGTCATCAGCAAACTTGTAGATGACATTTGTCTGGAATTTGGCATCACAGTCACAGGTGTACAGGGAGTACAGTAGGGGGCTGGGTCTCCAGTAATGTTATTGTTACAGTTACAAATCCTTACTGATTGTGGACTAGGGGTCAAAGTTGAGGATCCACTTGCAGACGGCAGAGCTGAGACCAAGGTCCCTCAGGTTTGAGATCAGTCTGGAGAGGTTGAATGGTGTTGACTACAGCTCTGTTTTCAATAATCAGAAATCTGACAGAGGTGTCTTTGTTGTCTGGGATGTTTCAGGGATACGGCAACCTCTGAATCAGTTACGTTGATAAGCAAACTGTAGGGAACCACTTCATGATTATTGAAGTCAGAGCTATTGGGTGGTAGTCATTAAAGTACACTGCATATGTTTTCTTGGGTATGGAGGTGATGGTAATCTTCTTGAAGCAGGTGGAGATTTTGGCTTGCTGGAAGGAAAGATTAAGATATCAGCAAATCCATCCACCAGGACCTGACTGCAAGTATCAAGTACCACTGTATCAGAGACAGAATTTTCCCACTATATAAAAAATTGGGCATGTCTTTGCAAGGAATTTGGCTGACATTTATGGTAAAAATGGTTTAGATGCAAAATGGAATTATGAAATTGTCTGCAGTTGCATCTGAGATCATTGCGCTTGGTGTAGCAGTTTCTTCATGGGGGTGGTAAATAACAGTATGCTGAATGTTCATCTGGCTGTTTGCAGGGTGCAGAGATATTTTAATTATTACAAAGATTATTACAAAGTGAGTGCACAAAGGTAATTAGCACAATACTGTGCATCAGTGCCAACAGATTGTTGTGTAGCTCCAGCGGTAAGTTTTAAAACATTGAAACTGATTTGTCCTTCATGGTTCACACATTATTCAAAAGTATGTCCATCATGCAAGGATCTGGCAGTAAGTGTTGCAAATTTATTTTCATGTGTGGCTTCTATATTAATTGTTGAATGAGTAGCGATTGATGCATATTTCGTAAAGACTGACTTACTCCCTAAATCTATTACTTGAATGTTACATTCAACTCTCACCAGGATATTTAACCTATTAACTGTAATACTATTCCTATTTCAGATAAAAACAAGCTTCATTGTTGTGATAAATAGTAAAGGCAAAAAATAAATAATAATTATTTACCTTTTCTATAGAGCTTGAAAGAAGGCCTCACAGTGCAAGAAAGGATGAAGCTTTTTGAACCCAAAGACTAGGAGATTTCTGCATTCAACACTGCCCTAGGTCACATCCACTCTCTTTTCAATAAACAGACTGCCTCACATTGTAATCATCAATCCTAGAGGGATCAAACATCTACTTCATCCTGACTTTGCACATTAGCCCATAATGTGACATTTAATTAATAGCATATTCATAAATCCATGCTAATGTTATGCTTAATCTGTGTTAATGCCAATGATTCTCGAGTAAAGTAACCAAAAATTGTTTTAAAATCTGGAAATTTGTCGTCTTACTTTTAGGAAGATAATTCACTCTTTTCATAAATCTGATTTTGCTGTCTATTGCACCTAGAATAGGTTTACTGCTTAGATTCCCAACAGGTGGATGCCATGTGCTGCAATCGTATGAAGGTGGAAAGATTTCCAGACTCTCCTGACTCCTACTTGCCTGTTTATTTCCAGAAAGGCATGCAGAAACATCTTGGTAGTGGCTGTGAGGGAAACAGAAAACCAGCAGATTCCAACAGTGCATGGTTTAATGGTGGTGGTGGTTGGATATGCAAGTACTAACATTGTTGGTTACAGCAATTTATTTAGTACAATCTGTATGCTTTTTCATTTAGATTCACCAACAACTGCTTCACGGTACTGTTCATAGTTGCAGAGGGGCTTCAACCACGTGTTCAGCTCTATGCACGTATAGATAGTGAAGTCTTCTCCTGTTAAAAGTGTGCACACTAGGTAGTGCACGATAATCACAGGCTTTGTCGTCTGTTGTGTTAGAGGTATTAATGGCTCTTTAGTCCTAAGAAAACAGATGTTGCTCAGTTGTATTTTTAAGTCCTAAAGTCAAAACATAACCTACAACAGGGCACAAATGTAGTAGCTTTAAAGCCAAATCTAGTTCTACTGTGTTAAAAGAAAGCAGGAGTAGATGACAATCTGAGTTAATCACTGCCTCTCATCTTCCAATCTGAGGAAAGGCAAACTTTGCATGCAGAAATACGTGCTTCAGTTAGATTCTTATTCCATCACAATTACCTCCATAAAAATGCGCTTTTGGTAACTAAATTGATAAACTTACTAAAGAAGGGAAATTTCTATTGGTGTAGTGGGGTCACAGCCATACAATTTCAGAAAATGTGGGAAGAACTCCATTACAGATACCCACCTTAAATGGTAAGTATTTGATTCTCAAAGAATGCAACAAATTAGGATTTTAACTTTCAAAAATGTAAATGACCATTTCAAACAATATGAATAAGTTATTACAGATGATATAGGACTTGTAATACTCTACTTGCACCATATTTGTGAAAGCACTGGATTATGATGTATTTTTGCAGATCACAGATCCCAGCTAACCACCTCTGATTTATCAGATGATCAGTAAATGAAGAGTTCCTGTGACTTGTGTTGTTTGATGAGCCATATGCAGAAACTAAGACAACAATTATTAACTGTAGCAAAAAGACTCTGCATCAGATTGTGCCGATGAACCACTTCTGTGCAGTTAAACTGGAGCTGTTTAATCCATTTTTCACCAGAAACTTAGATTTCTAATCTGTGAAAGACTTCCATGTTGTGTTGAAGGTCTGTCAAAAGAAGTTTTTATTACATATGTAACTTAATCTTTTGAGTAGCTGCACAGAATTGACAGTAATATTGTACAAAAGTTGTCAGTTCAATAGCATTCTGTATTTACTACTGAGTTCTTTTTGTGACATTAAAGCACTTGATGAAAATTAGGGAAACAGAATTTTGTAATGACTGTTTCACATTGGTTCAATTTCTTCATGAATTGAACAATAATCCACCAGAGCTGCCAATACAGAGCATATCATTCCATTCTTTCTTCTAAAGATGACCAGTCGACTTCCATCAGAAGCTGAAGAATTCAGCAGTATAGCTCACCATCCTCTTTTCAGTTGGAAGATTAATATCCTATCTACAACACCTACTTCATCAAATGGTACAAACACTTCACAGCCTTCAAAGATGAATGGCATTGAAGAGAGTCATACAGCACGGACCAATTAGTCTGACTAGCGTTTGGCCCATAGCCCTCTATTTGTATCAATGCAAATATCTGTTCATTGTCCATTCTAAACCTTTCTCCTCTCACCTTAGAAATATGCTCCTAGTTTTTAATACTCTTCTTAACTTTTAGTTTATTCTAAGCTGCAATTTTACAAGTTCTTGCATTTGGAAATACACGCAATGCAGTTTATCTTAATATTTTCACATTTAGATTTCTTCCTCCTTTAATTTTCAGCCTTTTAAAATGCAAATGATTATATCTAATTGCTCGCTCGTTTACCTCCTTTTTCATTTAATCAGCCTTGGATAACAAGGCCTGGACTAAAAATATGAAAAAAATCATCTAAAGCAGAATTCAAATTATGGTTATCTCCTATGCTAACTGAAAAATCAGCTTTAGATGAACATAATTTTAACAAATTTAAGCAACTTTCTCCATCAGCGGAAGCCGGGAAAACACCATGCATTTTGTTTTCTCAGTAATGTACAAAGAAAATCTGCAGCTCATGACACATTTCTTAACTCCGTCATCAACGTACAAACAGGCAAGGTTTAGCAGCAATTCTAAATGAATACATTTATAATAAATCAATCTTGTAAAAATATTTTAAGTGTTATAGTTATCTTGTTCATCATGGTAGTTAAAATAAGTTTGATTCAATTTTTTTTGTTTAAGCACTTTAAATTTACAGCTTATCCAGCTGATGTTATCAGACAAGTCATATTTGGTCTCTTGCTGAAACATAAGCACACAATGCTAAAGATTTTTCATTTAACAATAAAAAGGAAGTTAACAAATAAATAAAGTAAGACTATCAAAATACTTAATACACAGTAAAAGTACACTCCAGTCACTCCTTTTCTAAAAATTAAAAAGCAGCAAAACAGCTTTTGTATAGTACCCAAACACTACTCGTATAATATTTTCACTGGAGAGTCTGTAGGTTTAAGTCACTTGTGACTTCAACTTAACTAAACTAAAGATTGCATCTGGAATTCTTCTTACATTTGCATTTCAATGCACTCAGATTTAGGTAACCTCCAGGGTTTTATCTTTTCACTTCTAGTCGGATGAACACTGTTCCTCATTCTGAGGTAGCCTACTTTGCCATATAGATTTTTTTCTAATCAATGTGTTTAGAGATGTTACAATTGCATGTCTGGAACAGATGGGACTTGAAAGTAGGTCTCCTGACCCAAAGGTAGGTACTTAACCACTGTAACACAACAGCCCTTAATTTAATATCTATCCTCTTATGGCTACAGTTATCCTATTCCAAAGACTTCACAAGATTGCTCACCAGCAAAAGTGGAACCAAAAACCTCTCTCAATCGTTTCAGCAGGGGAGTTGGGGAGTCATGTTAAGGTTGTACAGGACACTGATAAGGTCTCCTCGGGAATATTCTGTCCAGTTGTGGTCACCCAGTTATAGTAAGGATGTTATTAAGCTGGAGTGGGCTCAGAAGAGATTTACCAGTGTGTTGCCAGATATGGAAGGCTTGAGTTAAGAAGAAAGGCTGGGTAGGTTGGCAGTTTTTTTTTCCCTGGAGCAGGCAGGTGGGGCCAGTTTAGTTTGGGAATCATATTTACCATAGACTGGTTAGACCAAAGGATTTGTTTCTTTGCTGTATGATTCTCTATGGGTGTTTCCCTTAAGCTTGAAAAAAACAGACAAGTTCCAGAATCCTAATAAACCTCAAGGTGTTAATTTGCCTTACTGAGTCATGAAATAATCAAATAAGACCATTAGTGGTGCACCAAAAAACAACCATTCTATAAGAAATCATTATGGAAATATTTGCAAGTTAATAATTAACTTCAGACATACACAAACACAGAAAACCTTGTGATTCATTACTCTAAAACCACAAAAGATGTAAGAGCTGATGTAGGCCATTCAGCTGGAGTCTGGTCCACCATTCAATGAAATCATTGCCGATCAGATAATCCTCAACTCCACCCTCCTCCCTTTTTCCTATAACTCTTGATTCCCTTACTAATGAAGGATCAATCCCACCTTCAACACATTTAATTACTCGGCTGTTATCTCCTCAGCAAATATGGGATTAACCAACAGCTGGACTGCTGGTTCTATTTAAGTTCTTATTAAAGGCAACTTTTGAGACCAAAAATACTTGATGTCAGAGAATGTAGCAATAATCTTTGGAGTTGATTGACATAATTAAATTCATTTAGAATACCGTTGGTGTCAGCAGTGCCATGAGTAATGTGGAGTGAAAGTGGAATACTTTGAAGAAGAGCAAGCAAATTATCCTAGCTCTGGATTTACAGCTGAATGCCAATATTTAAAAGAAATTAGTCAATGAAATTCTGAAAGGGTCTAAAAAGTGTTTTTACTTTCTTACAATCAAATGTATTTTAAACTAAGTAATAATTTCTTAAATTTTGTCCAAAGGCATTATTATGCTGACAGTTAGGAACTGATACACAACTTCACCTTTACCTATCCCCAATCGACTATCATAATTAAGCAGTACATCATGCTAATATAGCTGTGGAAACAAGAGAAGGAAGGACAAAGGTAAACACAGACTTTGTTACATTCACGATTTATGTTCAATTCTATAGTGTTTGCTATTAAACTCTGATCTTCATGTTTTAGAGAGTTCCAGAATTAACATTTAAACAGATCTAACATCTTTATTTGACACAGTTGCAACATAAAAACTTATGAAAAACCTGTAGTTATGTCAAATATTGCTCCACTCTCAGCAAAAGTCCCTTCCCAATGGCAATGTGGATGTACCGGCAGCATAAACCATAGCAGTTTGAAAGGTGACTCACCACAACTGGAGGACAATTGTAAACAGGCAATAAATATTAATAAATAAATATTAGCCAAATCAGACATACACATGCCTTGTTAGTGCTGGGAATAGACTGGCTTCCATTTCTGTTTTCTACCATCAATATCTAGGTGTCTCATGTCAGCAGAGTTGGCCACTTCATAAATTACACCTTCAACTCTTCCCAACCTTGAATTGAAAATTCAGGACAAAATCCCTGCTTTTGCACTGGTGTGTCATCTCCATTTTGTATACTATTATTGCTCCTGGAGGAAGTCTGAGCAGTCAAATTACAGTTCTGTTTACTGTTGGGACTGTTGTGGCAGACTACCTCCATTTACTTAAAATACGTTCACTAAACTGATGTATGAAGCAGTTTCACTTTTCACTGATGCTAGAGTTAGAAATAATAGTGCAAAAGTCCTGCACCATCAGATCTTTATGGACAGCTATGCTCAATGGATAAACAAAGTGGGAATTGGGGATGGGTGTGAGAAGAGAAAGACAGATAGATAGGAAGAAAGAAGATAACAGCTTCCCAACCAAATAATTCTGATGTATAATGGTTGCATGTATTATGGCCCAAGATCAGGAGTTAAACAAAAACTGTAATCAAATCAAATGAGAATCCATGGCATCAGGCTGTATCTGTCCCTAACTTTCCACAATGCTTCTGATTGAGGCAGAGAGGAAGCTAATGCAGCATTGTTAAACATTGTAGTTTCATTTGTTGGGCTTCCTCAAAGAACTCAATCTCTCAGATTTGGGTAAAATGAAGTCATAGGCCACTGGAAAGCAAAATGCAGTTGTTAACTAATCGTAATACTTAGGCACCCTTCCTGAAACACCACAATACAAAAATTTAACACATTTTAAAACAAGAAGTACTGCACATGCCAAGGAGTAACTTGGATTATTTACTATATTTTAAAGGCACTATATAAATGCAACTTGTAAATAGTGTCTTTCACACATTATTCATTCCTTCAGTCTTCAAATACAATCTCAGTCATTCATCTTTTTCTCAAGTATATGTGATTCACAGAAACACAGTTTCAAAACTAAATGTTATCTAATCTAAATTCTGATACATCTTGAAGTATTATTTGCCATTCCTTCCAGACTTGTTGAAAACCTGTTCATTCCTATTCAGCTTTTAGGAGAAAAGCTGTACTTTGCTGGATCATATTCATTCCAAAGTCGTCCAAATTCATCAACAAATGCCTTCACAATATCAATGTTATTAATTATGATTACATTTTCTTTATTCCCAAAAATGCCTTGGGCACTCCAGTTCAAAGATCCAGTTATGAGGATCAATCCATCAATTATAGCAAATTTGTGGTGCATATAGTTTGCATCCTGATCATGTCGGACTTCTATACCTGTTAATAAAAAGTGATATTAGACAGTCTTCACAGCTGAGCAAAACTAACCAGAAGATAAAGAAGCTACCTTACACAAATGTGCATTGGGTTCATAAATGTTTTTGTTGTGACACATTAGGTCTCACAAGTGGGAGAACACTAATTCATAATGATTTACAGTTTCTTAACATGAGACTTACTTGCTAATCCAAATAGAATATATGCTCAACAATGAACACATTAACAAACCAAAAACAAAATTGCTGGAAAAGCTCAGCAGGTCTGGCAGCATCTGTGGAGGAGAAACAGTTATCATTTCAGGTCCAGTGACCCTTCCTCAGAGCTGATAGTGTATGGGAAAACATCAGTTTATGTGCAGAGAATAGGGAGTAAACAACAGGATAGAGCCCGGAGAGAAAGACAGTTGGACAGACAAAGGGGGCGGATGGGGTGAGGGTTCTGGAATAAATAGGGAGAGAGGGGGAGGCGGACCGAAGACGGAGAGAAAAGAAGATAGGTGGAGAGGAGAGTATAGGTGGGGAGGTAGGGAGGGGATAGGTCAGTCCAGCGAAGACGGACAGGTCAAGGAGGTGGGATGAGGTTGGTAGGTAGGAGATGGAGGTGCGGCTTGGGGTGGGAGGAAGGGATGGGTGAGAGGAAGAACAGGTTAGGGAGGCAGAGACAGGTTGGACTGGTTTTGGGATGCAGTGGGTGGTGGGTAAGAGCTGGGCTGGTTGTGTGGTGCAGTGGGGGGAGGGGACGAACTGGGCTGGTTTTGGGACACGGTGGGGGAAGGGGAGATTTTGAAGCTGGTGAAGTCCACATTGATACCACTGGGCTGCAGGGTTCCCAAGCGGAATATGAGTTACTGTTCCTGCAACCTTCGGGTGGCATCATTGTGGCACTGCAGGAGGCCCATGATGGACATTTCATCTAAAGAATGGGAGGGGGAGTGGAAATGGTTTGCGACTGGGAGGTGCAGTTGTTTATTGCGAACCGAGCGGAGGTGTGCTGCAAAGTGGTCCCCAAGCCTCCGCTTGGTTTCCCCAATGTAGAGGAAGCCACACCGGGTACAGTGGATGCAGTATACCACATTGGCAGAGGTGCAGGTGAACCTCTGCTTAATGTGGAATGTCATCTTGGGGCCTGGGATAGGGGTGAGGGAGGAGGTGTGGGGACAAGTGTAGCATTTCCTGCAGTTGCAGGGGAAGGTGCCGGGTGTGGTGGGGTTGGAGGGCAGTGTGAAGCGAACAAGGGAGTCACAGAGAGAATGGTCTCTCCGGAAAGCAGACAGGGGTGGGGATGGCACATCTGCCGATGTGGTATACTGCATCCACTGTACCCGGTGTGGCTTCCTCTAAATTGGGGAAACCAAGCGGAGGCTTGGGGACTGCTTTGCAGAACACCTCCGCTCGGTTCGCAATAAACAACTGCACCTCCCAGTCGCAAACCATTTCCACTCCCCCTCCCATTCTTTAGATGACTTGTCCATCATGGGCCTCCTGCAGTGCCACAATGATGCCACCCGAAGGTTGCAGGAACAGCAACTCATATTCCGCTTGGGAACCCTGCAGCCTAATGGTATCAACGTGGACTTCACCAGCTTCAAAATCTCCCCTTCCCCCACCGCATCCCAAAACCAGCCCAGTTTGTCCCCTCCCCCCACTGCACCACACAACCAGCCCAGCTCTTCCCCTCCACCCACTGCATCCCAAAACCAGTCCAACCTGTCTCTGCCTCCCTAACCTGTTCTTCCTCTCACCCATCCCTTCCTCCCACCCCAAGCCGCACCTCCATCTCCTACCTACTAACCTCATCCCACCTCCTTGACCTGTCCGTCTTCCCTGGACTGATCTATCCCCTCCCTACCTCCCCACCTATACTCTCCTCTCCACCTATCTTCTTTTCTCTCCATCTTCGGTCTGCCTCCCCCTCTCTCCCTATTTATTAACCCTCACCCCATCCCCCTCTCTGATGAAGGGTCTAGGCCCGAAATGTCAGCTTTTGTGCTCCTGAGATGCTGCTGGGCCTGCTGTGTTCATCCAGCATCACATTTTATTACCTTGGATTCTCCAGCATCTGCAGTTCCCATTATCACTGGACAGACAAAGGAGTTGCTAACGATCAGGCTGGGAGGGTGAATATTTGTTAATGAGGACTGCTAATGACTAACAACAGGTGTGTAGTGGCATGCTATGTGGTACCAAGGCATCGTGTGTGGGGTGGGGGGTGCTGGGACACGGGAGAGTTTAGGCCCTAACATTACTGAACTCAGTATTGAGTCTGGAGGGTCCCCAAGTGGAAAACGAGGTGTTGTTCCTCCAGCTTGAGTTGGGCTTCAATGGAACACTGTAGCAAGCCAGAGACAGAGATGTTGGCCAGAGAACAGGGTGGTGCATTGAAGTCGCAGGCAACAGGTAGTTCAGGGTCTTTTTTGCGAGCAGAACAGTGTTGCACTTTTGCCGGTTACAGGGGAAGGTGCTGTAGGACTGTGGGGAGGTGTTGGGGATGCAGGAAGTGTAGATCAGGGTGTCCCTGTGGAAGGTCGACAAAGAGGGAGGGGAATATGTGGTGGCATCTTGCTGGAGGTGGCAGAAATGGCATCTGATGATATTCTGGACGTGGATATTGGTGGGATGGAGGATAAGGGGAACCCTATCGCTGTTGTGGGAGGGAAGAGAAGGGGTGAGAGCAGAAGTGTGGGAGATGGACCCAATTGAGGGCCCTGTTGACAAAAGAGCTGGAGAATCCTCAGTTGAGGAAGAATGTGGACATTTCGGAGGCTCCCTTGTCAAAGCAGGCCTCGTCTGAACATATGTGACAAAGGCGGAGGAACTGAGAGGATGGGACGGACTCTTTACGGGGAAGTGGGGTGAGGGGATGTATGGTCGAGGTAGCTGTGGGAGTTGGTGGGTTTGTAATGGATATTAGTGGCCAATCTATCCCCAGAAATGGAAAATGTTGACAAAGGGGAGGAGTCAGAGATTGACCAGGTGAAAGTGAGGGCAGGGTGGAAACTGGAGGCAAAATTGATGAAGTTTTCCAATTCTAGACATGAGAGAGAAGAAGCACCAATGGTATCATCGAGTTGTGGGTGGGGGCCGGAATCAGACTGTAACAAGATATGCTCCACACACCTCTCAAAGAAATAGGCATAACAAAGGCCCATGTGGGTACCCATGGCAAACCCTCTTACCTGAAGAAAATGACAGGAGTTGAAAGAGAAGTTGTTAAAGGTAAGGACAGGCTCAGCCAAGTGGAGGCGGCCGGTGGTGGGTGGGAATGGTTCAGGTCGTTGCTCCAGGAAGAAGCAGAGAGCCTTAAGGCCCTCTTGGTGGGGAATGGATATGTAAATGGATTGCACATTCATGGTAAAGAGGTGGCTGCAGTTGGTAAACTGGAAGCTTTGAAACCAGTGTAAGGTGTCAGATGAATCATGGATGTATGTGGGTAGAGATTGGATGGAGAAGACTGAGTCAACGTAGGAAAAGATGTGTTCTTTGAGACACGAGCAAGCTGAAACAATAGGTCTACCTGGACAATCCTGTTTGTGGATTTTTGGCAGGAGATAGAAACAAGCTGTGCGGGGTTGGGGGACTATTAGCTTGGAAACGGATGGGGCAAGATCACCAGATGAAATGAGATCTGTAACCATTGTGGATACAATGGCCAGATGTGCCATGGTGGGGTCATGGTCCAGGAGAAGGTAGGATGAGGTATGTGAGAGCTGGCACTCAGCCTTTGCAAGGTAGAGGTCAGTACACCAGACAACAACAGCACCACCCTTATCGGCAGGCTTGATGACAAAGCTAGGGTTAGATCTGAGTGCAAGGAGTGCGTCACTTCGGAGGGAGATAGGTTGGATTTGTTGAGGGGGCAGTGAAATTAAGGTGGCTGATGTCATGTCAACAGTTCTCAATGAAAAGATCGAGTGCAGGTAAAGGGCCAGAGGGAGGGGTCCAAGTGGAGGGAGAGAGTTGGAGTTGGGCAAAGGGGTCTGTGGGACAGGGAGAGAACACTTGTCCAAAGAAACGAGCAAGGAGATGAAGACGGTGGCAGAACAGTTTGGTGTCATGTCGTGCCCGAAATTCGTTAAGGTGTGGACGCAGGGGGATAAAGCTGAGGCTTCTGCCCAGTACAGAGCCTTCAGCATCAGAGAGCAGAAGGTTAGGAGGGCTGGTGAAAACCTGAAAGGAGGTGGGGGGTTGGGGGAGGGGATAGAGTCAGAGGGAAGGGGATCAGAGGTAGGTTCCAGAGGGCCATGGGTATTTTTGAGTTGGTGCATCTTGTGGGCCTTGATTCCTGAAAGGAAAACAAAAAGTTTCTTGTTAGCACGACGAATGAGCCGGAGGATGAAGCGGAACCGTGTAGTGGTGCAGCCCTGAGCCAGCGTGTTGCGATGCTGTTGGAGAGAAAGGTTGAGTGCGCAAGTGACGCCGCATGGATTTCAGGATGTGACAAGAGCAGCTATCCGTGGAACACTGAACATCACGGAGATATGTGAGATCCTGGGAGGATTCAAAACATGAGGGATGAAACTTCAGTTGGAATCCACGTGGGGTGAGTCAGAGCCGGAGACACTGAGGAATGTCTCCTCTACACTGGGGAAACAAAGCATAGACTTGGCGACCACTTCGCAGAACATCTATGTTCTGCTCACAAAAAAGACCCTGAACTACCTGTTGCCTGCCACTTCACTGCACCACTCTGCTCCCTGGTCAACATCTCCTGTCTCGCTACAATGTTCCAGTGAAGCCCAATCCAAGCTGGAGGAACAACACCTCATTTTCCACTTGGGGACCCTACAGCCTCTGGACTCAATACTGAGGTTCAATAATTTTACAGCCTAAACTCTCCCATGTCCCAGCCCCCCACCCCACACCAGGCCTTGTTACCACATAGCATGCCACGACACAGCCCTGCTGTTAGTCACTAACAGTCCTCATTAACAACTATTCACCCTCCCAACCTAATCATTCACAACTCCTCTGACTGTCCAACTGTCTCTCTTTGGGCTCTATCCTATTGTTTACTCCCTACCCCACCCACCTCCCTATTTTCTACATATAAACTGATGTTTTCCCAGCCACCATCAGTTCTGAGGAAGGGTCACTGGACCCGAAACATTAACTCTTTTCTCTTCCACAAATGTTGCCAGACCTGCTGAGCTTTTCCTGCAACTTTGTTTTTGTTCCTGATTTACAGCATCCACAGTGCTTTTAGTTTTTACATTAACAAACTACAAAAGTGCTGTTTCTTCATTAATGCTCATGTTTACTGACCTGATTATGGCCTCAACTCTACATTCTTGCCTGCCCCCCACAATCTTAAAATTTCTGACCTGTAAGGGATTTATCTAACATGGCTCTGAATACATCTGAAGATTCAAATCTTCTCAACCCTAGGGAGCTGTGAATTCCAAAGATTAAACAACCTTCAAAAGAAGAAATTCTTCCACGTATCCATTTTAAATTGCACTTCCCTTTGAAATTTTCTCACCTTAGTCTGGGATTCCCCATGAAGAGCAAGATCCGAAGTGTCTACCATACCAAGACTGCCCAGAATCTTACATTTTCACAAAGTCTATCAGGTAACAGAATGGAGTGCAGAATAGTGTTACAGCCACAGAGAAGGTGCAAAGAGAGAAAGGGACAGACAGAGAGCGAGCGAGAGAGATCGACAACAATAACATTTGAGAGGTGTGTTCAAATGTCTGATAGCAGGGACGAAACTGTTCAATCTGTTTGCAAGTGTATTCAAACTTGTACATTTTCTGCCTGACTGAAGAGGGTAGGAGAAAGCATAAATAGGGTGGAAAGGGTCCTTAATCATTATATCGGTTGCTCTCCTGAGGCAGCAGAAAGTGTAGATGGAGTCAATGGTTAGAACTCTGGTTTGCACGATAGACTGGGCTGTGTTCACAATTCTGTAGTTTCATGCGGTCACAGCAGTTGCCATACCACACTGTGACACATCCAGATAGGATGCTTTCTATGGTGCATCTATTGAAGGTAAGAGTCTTTGTGAATATGCCAAATTTTCTGAACCTCGAAGAAATAGAGGCATTGTTGTGCAAACTCTACAACAGCGTACTATGTAGCTCCAAACAAGAAGTCTCCATAACATCCTTTAACAATTAGTTGGCTGACATGAAAATGACTGATTCATCCCAATTTTCCATTCCATTTTAGTCAGCCAATCCTCTTTCCATACAAATAGGTTACACCATGAGTCCTTATTTTGTATAGCAATTATACATAGCACATTATCAAATGCCTTCTGGAAATCTAATTACACACTTACTTAATGCCAAGTATCTGCCCTGATTTATCCATTGATTTGAATTGCTTGTCTACATGTTCCATGATTAACCCTGATGAAATTAAGGATTCATTTCCTTGGGACCTCCACTTCTTGACTACTAACATTCTAAAGTCAGACTAGCTGATCACTCTCAGTCATTTCCTCACAGGGGTTTTTAAGAATTATTATTCATTCATGAGATATGTACTTTGCAGGCTGGCTAGCATCTACTGCTCATCCCTGGTTGTCCTTGAGAAGGGATGAGTTGCGATCTTGAACCACTACAGCCCATTTGATATAGGTACGTGCACAGTGCTGTTGGGGAAGGAAGGAATTGTGAAATATTTCCAAGTCAGAAAGGTGAGTATCTGGGAGAGGAACTTGCAGGTGTTGGGAAAACCACCAACTATATTTGCAGCTTTTGTCATTTTAAATGGCTGTGAACGTGAGTTTGGAAGGTGCTGTCTAAGACACCTGGTAAATTTAGACAGTGCATCTTTGATAGTACACGCTTACACTATTGGGCTTTGGTGGTGGAGGGAGGGAGTGAGTATTTGTGGATGCAGTGCCAATCAAGTAGGCTGCTGTGTCCTGGATGGTGTCATACTTCTTGAGTGTTTTGGGAGCTGCACTCTTTCAGGCAATTGCAGAGTATTTCATCACACCTCTGACATGTTCCTTGTAAATGGTGGACAGGCTATGGGGAGTAAGGAGGAGTATTTCTTGCTGCAGGATTTCTAGCCCCCATCCTGTTTTTGAAGCCACAGTATTTATGGCTAAACCAGTTCCGTTTCTGGGCAATGGTAAATCCTGGGATGTTGACTGGAGAGTATTCAGGTTGGACAAAGGTAATTTGACCTCTTATCATGGGATTTCATAGGGTTGCAAGTCAATGTTGAGGACTTCCATGGCAACTCCCTCACTCCCACATAGCAGTATACTGCTAACGCTGCTGGATGGTGACGGTGTTGCTTGTGACATTACAATGTATGATTCAGTGAGTCAGGCTTTTGCTCAGACAGCTCTTCTAATTGTGATACTAACTCCTGAATGTTAGCAAAGAGGATTTTGGTAAGGAATGACAGGGCTGAATTTGCCATTAGAGATAATGGGAACTGCAGATGCTGGAGAATCCGAGATAACAAAGTGTGAAGCTGGATGAACACAGCAGGCCAAGCAGCATCTTAGGAGCACAAGGTGCTGCTTGGCCTGCTGTATTCATCCAGCTTCATACTTTGTTATCCTGTATTTGCCATTGTCATTTTAGCTCAACACCAGATGTTCTGCCTAGTTTCAACCCATTTTGAGTCTTTTTAGCGGTTTGACAACTGAATGGCATAGTAGGCCATTTCAGATGGGCAGTTAAGAATCAACCATATTGCTACGGATCTGCAAACACACGTAGGCTAGACTAGGGAAAGATAGCAGTTTTCTTATACCAAAATGATAGGTTTACCCACATTTTTTAAAAATAAAAATTGACAATTGATTGTTCCATAGTCATCATTAGATTTTTTAAGATAAATCCAAATTCCACCATTTGCTATGTTGAGACTCAAATCCGGATCCTCAGATTTCTAGTCCAGCCACAGAACCATTACGCCATTGTGTCCCACAGATAATGGTGTAAGAAGGGGTCAGTGGAAGAAAAAGGATTAGCGGCTATATTAACAATGATGTCTCTTACTGGAGAAGTTAGCTAAGAATGGGCTCAATCAACAGTGTTTTATCTCCCTAACGGCAACAGGATGTCTTTGATGCACCCATGTTCTGTACACTGGCTTGTCTGTCTGTCAACAGCAAGGCAGAGGGACATGCAGGATAGGTGCGTGTGTGAGAGACAACTGTATATGATGTTAACTGCTGTACTGACTATCTTCTCACCATTTCAAAGCTAAATGAATACACAAAATCAATCTACCCTCAAGACGCAACCAGTGAACAAAGATCTGGAAGCTCATCAAGGCACAAACCAGCAGTCATGAAAGAAAACAGACTGTACAGTGAAGATGTGATAATGGGAACTGGAGATGCTGGAGAATCCAAGATAACAAAGTGTGAAGCTGGATGAACACAGCAGGCCAAGCAACACACCTCCCGAGATGCTGCTTGGCCTGCTGTGTTCATCCAGCTACACACCTCGTTATCTCGTACAGGGAAGATTACGAGTCACTTAATTAAAGATGACCAAGCAATTATTAGGTACGTCACTGTTCTTGTAAGTATCCGGATAATTTTTACGTGAGTCAACAGCTAAACCAGAAACTATTAGGCTGTATTGCTTATTCAGGGTTTGCCTCAATGGCAAGTCATCACTTCAGACACATTACCCGAAATATCCACAAGGTTATCAAAGTTCGAAGACACAGACGACGATTAATTAAATCATAGACAAAAGTAAGTTGCATTCGAGGCAAGTGGGTGGGAATGGAGGGAAGGACGAAGCGGGACGGCGTCAAAGGTGAGTGGACGGTAAAGGCAGGGCAGAGGGGTAAAGGGAACGTGATGTAGCTCCGACCAACAAACGAACAGCGAGTGTGGAATGAGCAAATGCAGAGTTGAGGATCTGATGAAGGTCTGATTCACTCACCAGCTCTCCTGAAGGCGCCGACCTGCGAGCCTGCTAGCGCCATGTAGTCCGAGTCGGTGATGACCCGTACCCGTACCCCGCGGCCGTGCACCGCCAGCACTGAGCTGCTCAACTGAACGCTGGAGATAGTGAACACGCAGACATCGAGTGAGCGGCGAGCACTGAGCAACAAACGGGTCAGGCAGCTCAGTGCACTCTCCCGGTGCGACAGGCCACAATTACAATGGCCGGGACTCGAAAGCAGCAACGGACGCACGCACGTCACCGGCGCTGGGAAGAAAAGGACCTGCGGCCGTCGCTCACGAAACCGCTTTAGGTACCGGATTAGATAGTAGAGTCCTTCAGCCGCTAAAGAAAGGCCAGCCGCCGCCAGAAAGCCTCGCCACGCTGACACAACCGTTAACATCATGGCTTCTCGCTCACCTAAAGGTCCGCACCACGCGCCAAATCTGCACGTGGTCACATCAACGTGCCTCTGAGCGTCTTGATGTCATCAGGAGTCGAAGTGGTGGGAAATGCGGACAGCTCAGTTGAGAGCTTTCCACACCATAGAAAGTGGAGTTCTGCGCACCATGTGAGAAAGTGATGGTTAGATGAAATTGTCCTTAGTAACCAGAGATGTGTAGGTTAGGTAGATTGGCCATGGGATACGCAGAGTCACAGAGACAGGGAGGAGAATCTGGGTGGGATGCTCGTTGGAGGGTCGATGGGCAGAATGGCCTGCATCCTCACAGTAGGGATTCTGTGATTCTATGAGTTATGTATTTGGGTTTTATAAAAAAAACGCATTTTAAGAATAGTGACAGGCTGGAAAACATTCTAAGGGATCTGGGTGACCTTCTATTACAAATCATAGAGAGTCAAAATGCCGATACAATAATTTAGGAAAGCAAACAGCATGTTAGTTTCTGTTATAAAGGGGTGTGGGGTATGAGTGTAAATGACTCAGTGCAATTGTACAAGATCTCAGTTTGTTTAATTAAGGAGGGTCTTACTTGTCCTTAGGTAGACTATAACATAATTAAAGCAGAATAATTTTTAAATGGCGAACAACCGCAGAATGCTGTAGTACAGGGGGATTTAGGTGTCCGTTCTTTGATTTTGGGGATTCGTGATCAGTTGCCTCAAATAGGTAGTCAACAATTTGTAGCAATTCTCTAATTGCTTGAGTTTGCTAAGAAGCAGCAATTTAGATATGATACATTCATTAAATAGACGAAGAACGTATACAACCATTACAATTGGAGATGTTTCACTGATATCATAAGACAAATAGGCTGTTGGCACAGAATGTCTCCGTCTCAGTACAGTTGTGAAGGCAGCATCCTGCTCTCCAGCCAAAATGTTAGGAAACTCTCCCCTGGGTCTTCCTCCTCCTTTTCTGATTCAATCCAGAAAAGAAGCTAAAAACCAAAAGAACTGTGGATGCTGTAAATCAGGAACAAAAAACAAAGTTGCTGGAAAAGCTCAGCAAGTCTGGCAGCATCTGTGGACGAGAAAAGAGTTAACATTTCAGGTCCAGTGACCCTTCCTCAGAACTGATGGTGGCTGGGAAAACATCAGTTTATATGCAGAAAATAGGGAGATGGGTGGGGTACAGCATAAACAATAGGATAGAGCCAGAATAGAGAGAAAGACAATTCGACAGACAAAGAAGTTGCTAACGATCAGGTTGGGAGGGTGAATAGTTGTTAATGAGGACTGTTAGTGACTAACAACAGGGGGTGTGTAGTGGCAGGCTATGTGGTAACAAGGCCTGGTGTGGGAGGCTGGGACATGGGAGAGTTTAGGCCCTAAAATTATTGAACTCAGTATTGAGTCCAGAGGCTGTAGGGTCCCCAAGTGGAAAATGAGGTATTGTTCCTCCAGCTTGCATTGGGCTTCACTGGAAGACTTTAGCAAGCCAGAGACAGAGATGTTGGCCAGGGAGCAGGGTGGTGCATTGAAGTGGCAGGTGACAAAACTTATTCTCCAAAACACTGCATTTATAATAGGATAGTCTAGTAGCCAATTAATCTTTTGTTTACACTGGTAGAATGGGAGTTATCACTGTAACACAGTTAAGAATTAACATGCTACAAAGGAAGTACAAAATATGGAATACTAAGACAGTACAATTTTAAAGTCTTATAGTTTTCAAGAAGAATTATAGCTTGGGTTGTGGATGAGGTTGTAGATATGTTTGCCAAGCCGGTGGGTTTCGTTGCAAACGTTTAATCACCGAGCCCCCAGTGAAGCATTGGTGTTCTGTCCCACTTGTTATTTATATGCTTCAGTTTGGGGTGTTTAGTACAATTCCAGTTCTGTTTCTTTGTGGTTAGTACACAGGGTCTAATTCAATGTGTTTGTTGATGGAGTTTTGGTTAGAATACCAGGCCTCAGGAATTCCCTGGCGTATCTCTGTTTGGCTTTTGTGATTATGGATGGGCTGTTCCAGTCGAATTCGTGTCCTTCTTTGTCAGTGCGTAGTGAGAGGAGTGAGAATTTGTCATATCTTTTGGTGGCTAGTTGGTGTTGTTCTATCCATGTTGTCAAACTTAGTGTTGCTCCCGTTTGCACTGTCACTATCCAGACATACTTAGCGGTCCTTATCGAAGGAGAAGGTTTTCCTGTTTTTTTTTAAAAAGGTGTTTTATAATTGAATTTTCAGGTACTTGATCTATTACTTTACTCCGTGTTACTGAAGTTTCATTGATACTTTTATAGTTTTGCTTGTTTAGGTGTTTCTTTACCCTATCATCCTGACCAACCTCCAATTTTATTTCATTTGTCACTGTTGTTTGTGGAGTGTGGTTATGAATTTGGTGCACAAGTGAAAAGAAAAAATGTTTGCGAAGAACATGCACAATCATGCGCAACAATACATTTCTTATATACATAATTCCTTAGGGACTTACAGCTGGATGCACTAATTGAATTCATGTCTTATCCGTCTCTGTTTGAGAAAACAAGATGCAGTGTATTCTGTTGCTGAATGTGGATATCTTTAGATCTCTTTATAGGGGAGCATAAATCATTACAGCATGAAGTTTCATGCCACTGTTGTTCCAAGTCACCCATGGTGACATCTCCCATATCAGAGTCCAGTGCAATTGACTTAGAAGTGCAATCACCATCATTAAGCAAACATAAAGCCATTGTGCCTCAATGAACTCTTGCAATTGACAAAAATCACCAATTTATCTGTTTCTGTTGGTCAGACATGAAAATTGTTAGCTTTTTCATAAACAAAATTCCTTGGGGATGAGCTAAACATTACAATGTAAGTAACAGTAGACAAACAGAAGGCTGGATACAGGGCAGGATAAAGTTAGCATTTTACATCATTCCACCAAATGCTGCCTGGCTTGCTATGTTCTTCCAGCCTCCTGTTCGTCTACCTTGGAATCCAGCAATTTTTCTTGTCTCTCTAACAATGTGAGCAATCCCCCACATGAAAGAAAACATAATAGCCGTACAGTTGGGGGACCTAATTTCAAGCAATCTGTTACAGAAGCTACTACATAATTCAGTTTTGTGAAATTATTTATTGAGAACAGGTATAACAGCAAAAAGATTAAAATCACAGCAGCATTACAGGATATAAATTGTAGGAAGATACATGAACAAATCATGCACAGAAACACAGGATCACATTAGAATAACCAAAAACAGAGGATACCCCATGATACCATAGGAAAAAAGGTAAATGTTTCTACCAAGCAAGGTATAATTACACGTATTGGTGGAATGATGTAAAATGCTAACTCTATCCTGCCCTGTACCAGAGGCATTCATTACCTGACCTGTTAATTTCAAAATCATACCTAGTAAACTAACCAAGCTGTGTGCATATTAAAAGTAATCACCTTCCTCTCAGGACCTGCTGATGACTTTTCCCTTTTCTGTATGAAGTGCTAGTAGTGGATATTGTCAGAGTTCATGCCATTTTATGTGTTTGATTTTCTATCTCCATTTTCAGGGATTGTTTCAAACATTCAAGTTTTATATAAATAAAACATGCTGGTCAAAGCTACAGTTATGTAGTGTTAACAGAAAAAGAAAACACTTGAAATAATAAACCACCAGACATAATCTCAACATGTCACACACTTTATGGTCAGTTAAGTATCTATAGAAATGTATCAGAGATAATGGGAACTGCAGATGCTGGAGAATTCCAAGATAATAAAATGTGAGGCTGGATGAACACAGCAGGCCAAGCAGCATCTCAGGAGCACAAAAGCTGACGTTTCGGGCCTAGACCCTTCATCAGATGAAGGGTCTAGGCCCGAAACGTCAGCTTTTGTGCTCCTGAGATGCTGCTTGGCCTGCTGTGTTCATCCAGCCTCACATTTTATTATCTATAGAAATGTTGTCATTTTCGTAATATTGGAAATAACATAGCTAATTTGATCACAGCAAGATCCCTCAAACAGCAATATGATAATTATGTTATCTGTGTAGACTTCCAAAAGGCCTTTGATAAGGTGCCTCACGGGAGGCTGCTGAGTAAGGTGAGGGCCCATGGTGTTCGAGGTGAGCTACTGGCATGGATTGAGGATTGGCTGTCTGCCGGAAGGCAGAGAGTTGGGATCAAAGGCTCTTTTTCGGAATGGCAACCGGTAACAAGTGGTGTCCCACAGCCGTTCACTTTATATATTAATGATCTGGATGAAGGGACTGGGGGCTTCTGGCGAAGTTTGCCGATGGTATGAAGTGAGGTGGACTGGTAGGTAGTACTATGGAGGTGGGGAGGCTGCAGAAAGATTTAGACAGTTTCGGAGAGTGGTCCAGGAAATAGCTAATGAAATTCAACGTGAGCAAATGCGAGGTCTTGCACTTTGGAAAAAAGAACACAGGCATGGACTATTTTCCAAATGATCAGAAAATTCATAAAGCCGAAGTACAAAGGGATCTGGGAGTGCTAGTCCAGGATTCTCTGAAGGTTAACTTGCAGGTTGAGTCTGTGATTAAGAAAGCGAATGTAATGTTGTCATTTATCTCAAGAGGGTTGGAATATAAAAGCAGCGACATGCTTCTGAGACTTTATACAGCACTAGTTAGGCCCCATTTAGAATACTGTGTCCAATTTTGGGCCCCACACCTCAGGAAGGACATACTGGCACTGGAGCGTGTCTAGCGGAGATTCACACGGATGATCCCTGGAACGGTAGGCCTAACATACGAACGGCTGAGGATCCTGGGATTGTATTCATTAGAGTTTAGAAGGTTGGGGGAAGATCTAATAGAAACTTACAGGATAATGCATGGCTTAGAAAGGGTGGACGCTGGGAAGTTGTTTCCCTTAGGCGGGGAGACTAGGACCCATGAGCACAGCCTTAGAATTAGAGGGGGTCAATTTAGAACGGAAATGAGGAGACATTTCTTCAGCCAGAGTGTGGTGGGTCTGTGGAATTCATTGCCACAGCGCAGTTTAGGCCTGGACTTTAAATGTCTTCAAGGCAGAGATTGATAAATTCTTGAACTCGCAAGGAATTAAGGGCTACGGGGAGAGTGCGGGTAAGTGGAGTTGAAATACCCATCAGCCATGATTAAATGGTGGAGTGGACTCGATGGGCTGAATGGCCTTACTTTCACTCCTGTATCTAATGGTCTAATTACTGGATATTCCATTTTTGTGATATTGAAGGATAAGTATGGATCAGAACACCAGAAAGAACTGCTTTGCCATTCTCCGAAATTGTGTCATGTGTATTTTAATATTATGTACTTTAATGTTTCATGGAAAAAAATAATGCCTCAAACAGCCTCCGTACAGCACCTGGGTGACAGGCTGGATTACATGTGGAACAAAAACAGAAGTTGTTTGGAAAAGCTCAATGGGTCTGGTGACATCTGTGAAGGAAAATCAGAGTTAATGTTTCAGGTCTGCTGACTCTTCCTCAGAATTCGGGCCTGAAGTATTACCTGAGATAATTGGAACTGCAGTTACTGGAGAATCCGAGATAACAAAGTGTGGAGGTGGGTGAACACACAAGTGGCATCTTAGGAGCGCAAAAGCTGATGTTAGACCCTAGGCCCGAACCGTCAGCTTTTGTGCTCCTGAGATGCTGCTTGGCTTGCTGTGTTCATCCAGCTCCACACTTTGTTATCTCCGAAATATTAACTGATTTTTTTTTCATAGATGCTGCCAGACCCGCTGAACTATTCCAGCAACTTCTGCTTTTGTGCCTGATTTACAGCATATGCAGTTCTTTCAGTTTTTATGGATCATATGTCCTTAGGAATGGGTCTTGAATCCACACTTTCCATACTAAGGCGAGAATACTAACACTGAGCCATACTGAAACCAGGTGTGACTAGTCACTCTCGTTACTTCTACATCAAAAATGGGCAGAGGTAATATTTTTGTTCACATTTGTCATAAATAAATGATATATCTCAAACAAATGGATGGATTTCAGTGAAATTTTGTCCACAAAATATGCCTCAAGAAAGAACTTTATTTTTGGCAATGATGCAGATTCAGAACCTATAGTTTTTTTTTTAAAAGGTACCATTTAACACTGAAATAGTGCAATTTGATCTTTTCAACCATTCTATGGCTTGGTTAGTTTTGAAACGTGAATTTATTTCAGCTGGTATGGTGGAATTTCTCATCTGTCGAAATGCGAACACAGCTTTGAGTGGGTTTTAGCATGATGGAATAATCTGAAGCTTTCTTGTGAGACGAAAGCTCTTAATGAAATCAGTTTTGTAGTTAGTGCTGCAGACAGTTGGGAAGAGCCTCAGGAAAAGCTGTGTAATTATAATAAGTTTGAGTTAACACATAGGATGCCAGAAGTGTGCAGTCTATGTCTGCTTTACTTACGCTGTTGGTGTGAGGAACTGATCTGAAATTATGCTGCACTGTTAGAAGAAGGTGCTCCCACTGTCTTATTAGTAATAGGGGATGTTTAAATGGAGATACGAATTTTGATTGTGGTATGAATAAGATTTAACTGTTGTGTTAGAAAGAGTGTAAAACAGAAAACCAAATGGTTCCTCACTGTGAAATTAGATCATTTCAAATATAGTCCATCAGGTGTCAGAGTCATTCTTATGTATCACTGGTTGCATTGCACAGAAGGACAGGTTTCACTCTATGTTCTTTGGCAGAATTATCCAAATTAGTTCCATTCCTCCATTGCCCTGCAATTCTCTTCTCGCTTTCTCACTAAAAATTCCACCCAGGTAGCAACAAGTTTGTTAACCAGGAGAAAAAAAAACTATCACTGCTAATCCTTGACCAGAATGGAGTTGAAAAAAAGTTCATTGTTTAGTTGAAAGTGGTTTAAAAAAAAAAGCCTGGGAGATATATCAGCTGCTGGGTATGCAATTAGTGGTCCATTCATTTTCTCTGACTATTTAAAAGCAAAGCTAACTTAGAACTTCAAAATAAATTACTTTTATATCTGAGCAGGCCTTAGGAAGTAGCCAAGGCTGATCTGGGAGACCAGCACATCTGGTCTGTTCCATCTTTGGGCTAGGCTGAGAGAAATTGAACTATGACATTAGCTGGGTATTGTTCCAATGCTAGCATTGACATTTATTCTTTAGAACATTTTCATGCAATGCAGTATTTTCTCCACTAAAAAAAAATTCCCTTGTTTCACTTTTTATTGTCTACTTGACAGTTCATCCTTTCTGCTGGTTGTATCCCACAGTGATTTTTGCAGGCGAGAGCTTTTAAAGCAGTTTAAAAAGTGACCAGTAGTGTGACCTGAAACTACAACTTTACAAGTTGTAGGTTGGAATTTGGGAGAGCTGTAGAAGAGTCAAAACATCAAATGTATCCACCAGCATCTTACAAAGTCACTTAGGTATTCAGTGCAAATGGCAATACCAGTTCTACAAAAGGTCACTTATGTATATTTGAAAGAAACAAACAGTCTCTCTTAGAGCCTGGACTCTTGAATTGCTTGTTTTAATCTAAACTTTGTCTACATTCCTGAAATAAGAATCCCTCATATTGTTCATACTTTGTATCTCTTGCAGATGATCCCTCTCTGATAACTGCTACTGAGCTGCATGAATATTCTAGAGAACAGCTCAATTCATTTCACTTTGTAATTTAGCCTCAGTTTAAAAGGAGTAGTCCTTCTTAGACCATATACCCCATTCATCATTATTTAATATAAAATTATTAACTAAATATAAATAAGCAACCAGTTATCAAAAGTGATTTAAACCACAAAAAAGCAGCAGAGAACACAATTAATATCAACAGATCTCACGATAAACTTGCTAAAATAAAATCAACATAGATGATTAAATTATTACAATCCATTGTGCCAAATGGAATGGAGAAATTGACAAGTGCATATTAAACATTTTTTTAAAAAAAAAATCAAAAGATGATGATATCATAACTCGGTAAATCCCCTGCACACCAATCAATTCCCCTGTTATGTAGTAATTAATAGCACGTGTCCTCTTCCATTACTAGCATATCCTCAGAAAGAAATGACAACAAACATGTCACTGGACAAAAGAGATTTACCTATTCATTTTGAATTCTCCAAGCAGCATTTCCACTGTTTGCAAATACCTTAGCTAGAGTGAGTTGCTTCCTTCTGCAATTCTGAAGTCACCTGCTGAGTTTGTAGCAGTGGTTAGTCATAATGATACCTGGTAATGCTTTTTTGCCACATGGTTTGCAGGTGGGAATGGATAGAAAGAGTGAGACAGAGGTATATAACTTGCTTGAGTTGTAAACATTTCAGTCCTGCAGTATGCACACAAATCAAATCCAGAACCGGTAAAAGCAAGAAGCCACTCATCATCAACAGCGGAGATTCTTTCCAAACTTGAAATAAAATGCAATGAAGTAGGACACTGTTTCTGTGCTTTGTTGCATTTTGATCCTGGATCTCATGTTAAAATATGTCATTCTGGATATAGTTTAGCTGTATCGTTTCCAGTTTTTCCACCAATGGCTGTGCATTCCTGAATTGGTTTCTTGTTCATTTTCTAATGTTGTTTCGGCACAGCCATTAGTGCCATAATTTCCTTATAGTCCTTAACAAGTTCCCTAAGCGGGTCCATGTACAAGTTCACATTCACTGCCATCCATTCCTCCACAGTGTCGGGAAAGTAAATATTTTCCATCTGTGCACGAAAGTTTCCCAAGTACTCTTCCCACCGTTTGTGAACTCTGAAGATATTTTATAGTTGAATTAACCATACTGCATAATTAAAAACTGTTTTACAAGCACAAGTAGATCCTGTATTAATACAGACTTGACTAGTAAACTGTGTGTTATCAGATTGTAGTGATAAATTATGATCCAACAGACTGCACTAGTACACTTGATACTGATGAATCCTCAAAACTACAAAAACTGTGCCAGCAATGAGTCAATAACCCTTACAACACCATAAATTTCTATCACACTAACCAAAATATACTGACAAACTCCAAGATAGCATAAGACTGCACTAAGAAAATAAATTGAATGGTTACAACACAGAAAGGCAGCCATTTGACCCCTCGTGTCTGTGCCAGCTCTCTACAGAAGCAATTCATTTAGTTTCACTGTCCCAACTTTTCCTTGTGACACTGGAAATTTTTGTCTTCAGGTAATCATCCAAATCTCTTGAAAGCCAAGATTCAATCTGCCACCATTGACTCCACTCTAAGACTGTACATTCCAAATCCAAAGGACTCATTGCATAACAAGGTGTTTCGTCACAATGCCATTTCTTCTTTGCCTATCACTCTAAATTGATGTGTGTAAACTCTTGCTGCTTCTACCAATGGAAACTGTTTCTCCCATCTACTTTGTGCAGCCACTTTATGATTTTCAAATAACCCTATCAAATTTGCTCTTAATCTTGACCTATAGAAGGACAACAGCCCAACAGACTACAAAGGTATATAGATTGTGTAAATGAGTGGGAAGAGATTTTGCCAATGGTGTATAATTAGGCAAAACGTGAACTTGTCCTCTTTGGCCAGAAGAATCAAAAAGTAGCATGTTTTCAAATAGAGAGAAAAATATGGTAGAAGGGGATCTGGTACATGAATCACAGAAGGTTAGGATACAGCATCAAATGATTAGGAAGACAAATAGAATGTTGTTCATTGCAAAAGGCACAGAACATTAAAGCAGGGATGTTTAGCTGAAGCTATAGAGGCGTGACCACATCTGGAATACTGTGTACAATTTTGGTCTTCTTATTTAAAAGTGTATTAGAAATACTTAGATGAATCATGCAACCGATAGCTAGAATAGATTGGGAGGTGGGGGAGATTTTCTGAGAAAGGAGAGAGAAAGCTGGGCCTGTCTCCATTGGAGTTTAGATGAATAAGAGGTGATCTTAATGTGTACAAGATTCTGACAGGACTTGGCAAGGTAGATGCTGAATGGATATTTTCCTTGCGGGATAAACTAGAACTAGGGGACAAAGATTAAAAGTTACAGGTCTTTCATTTAAGTTGGAGGTAAGATTTTTTTTTCTCCCAAGTCATGAGCATTTAGTATTTTCTTGCCAACAGAGACAGTACGATTAAATATTTTCAAAGTGGAGATAGATAATTTCTTCATTAAGAAGACAAGAAAAACTGGATCGACTAGAATTGTACTCACTGGAATTTAGAAGAATGGAGGGGGGGGGGTGGAATCTCAGAAGCATATAAAATCCTGATGGGACTGGACAGTGTAGATGTGGGAAGAATGTTCCTGGTGTTGGGGTAGTGCAGAACTAGGGGTCACAGTCTAAGAATAAGGGGTAAGCCATTAAAGGTTTGATATAAGGAAGAATTCCTTCCCTCGAGTTGTGAGCCTCTAGAATTCCCTATCACAGAAAGCTGTTGCAGCCAGTCCATTAGATATATTCAAGAGGGAGCTGGATGCAGCCCTTGCAGCTGCAGGGATCAAGCAATGTGGAGAGAAAGCAGGAGTGGGATACTGAGATTGCATGATCAGCCATGATAATATTGAATGGTGATACAGACTCAAAGCTGAATGGGTTACTCCTGCACCTGTTTTCCAAGTTTCTACATAAGAAACTTGATGGTCATTGAGGATAAACAGGAATGTGAAGTTGAGACCATCATGAGATCAACCATCAACTGAAAGGCTCAAATTTCATGTAATTCATAACCTAGCACACTCAACTCCCTCTATGCCTCAATTCTGCAGTCTCTCTCCACTAGATTACATGCTGCTTTTGTACTCTTCTTGCCAAAGTTTTTCCTAAATCACATTTTCCTAAATCATACGTCATCTGCCAAATATATGCCCTGCCAAATATATGCCCACTCACCTAACCTCTCTATCCTTTGCAGAATCCACATAGCTGCTTCATAATTTACGTTCCTACCTATCTTAGCGTATTAAGCAATTCAGAAACCATATACTGGTTATTTCATCCAAATCATTTACAGACAATTTCCAGTTGCAAACAGATTCCAGTCTTCTATCAGTTTGCAAGTCGATTTGTATGCAAATTGAAACACAAGAGGACAATATAAAATAAGCACTTGCAAGTACAGTAAATTGTACATTAGTTTTTTAAAATGAATATTAATATAACCCTGTGTGGGATCTTATTTTTAAGTATAAGCATTTGTAAACTGGGGACCACCTGTATATAAACTATGAATAGTTGAGGGCCCAGCACTGGCAGGCCACTAGTAATGGCTTGCTAACCCAAAAGTAACCCATTTATGCCTATTCTACATTTTCTAGAGACTGACTAATCCCCTTTTCACACTATTATCTTACCCCATATACCATCAGCTCTTATTTTGCACAGTAAATTCAGTTCCTGTTCACACACAAATCAAGCCAATCGTTCTTGCATTAACACAGATTGCCCTAGCAAACAGAAGAGACTGTCTTTTAAATCTATAGAGTTTTCCTTGACACAGACATCTCTTGTCAGTTATTGCTCCCTAGTTCCACTTAAAAAGATGTCTGACTTTTAAGACAGGGATGAGGAGAATTATTTTCTCTGAAGGTTGAAAGTTTGTGGAATTTCCTTCCTCAGAAAACAGTGAAGACTGAATCATTGAATTTGTCAGGGCTGAGTTAGATTTTGGATAGACAAAGGGAGTCAAAAAGTTATTAGGGGCAGACATGAAAGTGGAGTTAAGTCAACCAGATTAGCCATGATCTTACTGAATGATGGAAGAAGTTCGAAAGACCAAATGGCCAATTCCTGCTCCCAAGTCCAATGTTCCTACGTCCCTTGTGTAAACGAGATTATTCCATTACGACTTCCTAGGGATATAAGGCCAATGGTTCCTCACTCATCATTGATAGGGAGCTGGTAATTATTATTTTATACAAACGTAAACCAAAGTTAAATGTCCATCAAAAATGGAATTCAAAGCATGCCTTAGGGAATCAAAATGATACCATTTGATAACAGCTCCATCCATAGAACTGAGAAAATAGAAATTATTTTATTAGAATAATTAATATGGTCAGACAAAAAGTCTAAATTTTTTGTTAGAAAAGGGAGTACACCAGTTAACTCCTCAGAACTGTTCCTCCATTTAGTTAGTTCATCAATCATCATCTCAACTCCATTTTCCTGCCTTTCCTAAATTATTCCTTGATATCCTTGTCTAACAACTGATCTTAGTCTCAAATGCTCCAAATTGGCACTCAGTGCCACATCTATTGAGTCAGTGTCCCAAATATGGTTGGAAAAAAAATTTCCTGAATTTTATCCTCTGAACTGTCCTGTTCAAATTTTAAGACTACGTGGCATTGTTAATATTACCAGAGGAAGCAGTTGCCTTTTCAAATTGTGGCATGTGGTTCAGTGGTGCCTCAGCAGCAGAGACCGAGGTTCAATTCCACCCTTGGACAACTCTGTGGAGTTTGCCCATTCTCCCCGTGTCTGCATGGGTTTCCTCCAGGTGCTCCAGTTTCCACCCACTGTCCAAAGATATGGAGGTTAGGTGGACTGGCCGTGCTAAATTGCCCACAGTGTCCAGGGACGTGCAGGCTAGGTGGATTAGCCATAAGAAATGCAGAGTTACAGGGACAGGGTTGGAGAGTGGGTATGGGTGGGATGCTGTTTAAAGGGATGGTGTAGACTTGTTGGGGTGAATGGCCTGCTCCTACTCTGTAAGAATTCTTTGATCCTTCTACGAACAGCATCTTTCTGCTGTTTAGCGATGTAACTTTTTGCTGTAAAGTTTAATACAGTTCATATTCACTAGCTATAGCGATAAACAATCCAATCATCTGGAATACCAGTCCATTAAAATAACCAAGGTTAATATTCCTTGACCTGAAGAACTGTCTAATTCCAGAAGACATCAGGACAACCCCAAGGATCAAAGGAAGTTATCAATCTCAAGTTGAACTCACCTGTGTAATTCACTGCCAAAATGCTCCATGTTGCGAGGATTTGCAAATTGGTGTTTCCTGTTGTAGCAACTGAACCAGCCTTTGATTTCACTGTTTAAATGGAGTATACATTGTCAGCCTTTGTAGAAGATATAGTCTCGGTATGACGCTGGAGATTAGAACAATCTAATTACTGGCACCTGGGTAAATTTTGACCTCTCTTTCAAAGTGGATTGAGAGATTGTGGTCGTGATAGAGGATCATCAAAACACCGCCACCGTTACTACATTCCAAAGGTCAATATGTAGACATTATTGCCGAGGAGTATGGAAGTTAAATTTTGTGAATAAGAGTCATGAAGCTTCTCATTTTGTATTCAACTTGACTGATTACTTTAGTATTGCTGAACAAAACAGACATTTTGTCATAAGCTTTTTATCCTGTGTTCATTAGAACAATTAACGATAACTTACCGTTAACTGCCAGGCTTTGTTTAAATTTTAAACCAGGCAGGTTTACACTGATTGCCCTGAGAAATTAACCAGTCTATCTGCCTGGTTCAAAATTTAAACAAAGTTTGGAAATTAATTTTCAGTAACCATTAACTGATGCATTGTCAACAATGCCTCTACTAATCAAAAAAGTCCATATGCCAACCAGTCAGCACGCTTGTCATACATGTTATAAATGTTTTTTACCTCTTAAATTGGTATTCTTGTTAGTGAGGGCAAGACAAAAGGCTTCAACTAAATTTGTTTTCTTTCAGCCATACTCAAAATTCTGTACTACTGAACAATTAAAATTAGTTTTTGTGCTTCAATCCTGATAAATGCAAAAATAAAAAGGCTTTTATGTCTCTCCTTAGCAATACATTATAGAAAGAGACAGAGATGGCATAAAGGGAGGCAAATAAAGGAGAAGTGCAAGTGCAAATTCAAAACCATAGAACATTGTGATCAATAGGTAATAAGCATCAAACTTTTTAAATCAACGTAAAGGCTTGTTGCAGTAGGGAAATGCAGCATAAAATGAGGCAAATTAGGATGATTAATTTCACTTGAGAGTTATTTAAAAGTAGAGTTGGAACAGAACACGTAGAAATAATCATTTCTGTTGATTAAAGGAGCTAGACTTAAGATAAAATACTAGATGACATAAGGAACGCAGTATTTCATAAAATAGAAAAGCTGACAGGTTGTCAATGATCAAAGACTGTATCATTTTAGGTGGGTGGTTCAAGAGATAAGCAATAGTACAAACATTGGGATTATAACTACTGTTCTATTGGAGGTTAAATTCTAGCACAATATGTGTTACTACAAGATCTAATGAAACAGAGTTAATCAATGTTTGAGCAAACCACATGGATGTTGAGGCAAAATTGTAATGTTACAGTAAAATGAAAGAGCAGGAAGTTTGGATTAATATGAGCTCCCAATATCACAGACTAATTAACTCTCATAATGAAATTTCTCCGCATCCGTACATCTCACCTGTTATTTTCTATAACAGAAGTTACTTCAGATTTCAGATTTTGAGTAATCCAACGAACCATTTGATAAACCTCAGCTCCTGCAAATGTGCCTTCACCTTCACTATAAAAGGAATGTAGTTGTCATGGAGTTAAAAACAGCTGAGCAAGTTAAAGTGTTTCAACAGCATTCTAAAAACAACAATGGTCAACAATAATACAACCATAGGGCTGCTCTCTCTCATTAGAGAGACGGCTGGTAATGTGTAACCTGAGGGTCACCATGTCTCAGGCAAGAGGAAGAAGTTTGAGATGAGAGTCCTTCTTGATAATTGCAGTTCGTGCAGGAATTGAACACACTTTTGGCATCACTGCATTGCAATCTAGCCATCCAGCCAAATGAGCTAATGATCCCCTGCTAAGATATTCTTTGGACGTTTCGTTACATTCTAAGCTTGTAATTATGAAATTTAGTGAAGTTAGAACATAGAACATAGAACAGTACAGCACAGAACAGGCCCTTCAGCCCACAATGTTGTGCTGACCATTGATCCTCACGTATGCACCCTCAAATTTCTGTGACCATATGCATGTCCAGCAGTCTCTTAAATGACCCCAATCACCTCGCTTCCACAACTGCTGCTGGCAACGCATTCCATGCTCTCACAACTCTCTGTGTAAAGAACCCGCCTCTGACATCCCCTCTATACTTTCCACCAACCAGCTTAAAACCATGACCCCTCATGCTAGCCATTTCTGCCCTGGGAAATAGTCTCTGGCTATCAACTCTATCTATGCCTCTCATTATCTTGTATACCTCAATTAGGTCCCCTCTCCTCCTCCTTTTCTCCAATGAACAAAGTCCAAGCTCAGTCAACCTCTCTTCATAAGATAAGCCTTCCAGTCCAGGCAGCATCCTGGTAAACCTCCTCTGAACCCTCTCCAAAGCATCCTCATCTTTCCTATAATAGGGCGACCAGAACTGGACGCAGTATTCCAAGTGCGGTCTAACTGAAGTTTTATAGAGCTGCAACAAGATCTCACGACTCTTAAACTCAATCCCCCTGTTAATGAAAGCCAAAACACCATATGCTTTCTTAACAACCCTGTCCACTTGGGTGGCCATTTTAAGGGATCTATGTAGTTGTTTGTACTATTTGATAATGGAACAGTGTATATTCCAAAATGCAGGAGTAAATTGGAATAAATTATCAGAAATCTTTTGAATATTTGGTTAAAAAGATATTTAAGCTTCAGTTGAGATCTGTGCTAGCAACCCAGAAAGCAAAGTGATTCATATTTGTCAAGGTTGACAACCAGGAAGACTCACTGGCCTTAGGGATTTCTAACAAGACTTTTTAATCATTCATTCACCAGGTGAGGGCTAGGCCAGCATTTATTGCCCATCCCCAATTTTCCAGAGGGTAGTTAAGAGTGGGTCTGAATCACATATAGGCCAGACCAGGCAAGGCCGTTTCCTTCCCTGAAGAACATTCATGAACCAGATGGGTTTTTAAACAACAATTTACGTTGATTTCATGGTCATTATTAGACTTAATTCTAGATTTTTATTGAATTCAGATTCCAACATTTGCCATGGCAGTATTTGAACCGGTGTCACTGGATTAACAACCCAGCGACAATACCAATAGGCCATTGCCTCCCTTGAGTGATAGTGACATTGTTATTGATATTAATTATTTATTGATTTTATATCATGATATGAGAGTATCACTGTCTCAACCAGTGTTTGTTGCTGATCCCTCGCGGCCTTTGAAATTCCAAATCTAATAGTATTTTTATCAGAGATTTCATTTTAAGTTTTCTAACATCTGCCATGGTGGGATTCAAATCCAGGTCCATCAAACTTTACCTGGGTTTGGATTACTAGTCCAGAGACAATACCACTATGCCATCATCTCCTCACAGGGAATGATTTGTACACGATGGGAAAATTTTGACGTTGTTCTTGAGATGAGGAACCAATGCTTTTGACAATAGACAAATCTAGTTAAGCAGGTCTTTTGGAATAGAATGCAGTCATTGGAGCTCAGGATCACCTGGAGCAAGCATAGGAACTTGGGTGAATGGCAGTTGATCCTGAGGGCATGGATGAGAGTTTTAGTCATAACAGGATGAAGTAGAAGTGGAGACGGAAGACAGAAATAAGTCAGTGGTAATGCTTGGATATGGGACTCGGTCATCTATCAATGTTGACCGCAGTATATAAATACTTGTTTTCTTTGAATTTGAAATTGAGAGCAAGGATTAAGCATAATGTCTACTGCTGGACTGTACTGGAGGTGACCACCCAATAGTGAAGGGGATCAAATTTTTTTTGCTTTGGCAAAAATTACCATCAGTATTGTCAGTTTTGACACACAGTTCTGATTCATCCAGGATGCAAACAATTGACTTCCATGTGCCAACTTTAATTGCCACATACCCTCCACTGCATAAGGTATATACAGCTTCTCTGTGATTTACAGAGCCCACCTCCCTTTAGGTACACCCCGAAAACAGAACTTTAATAAAATTACCTCAAGTTTTTTTCTAGGTCAATATTTTTAAATCCCAAAAGCTGCTGTGATTTGGTTTTCACGTTCTCCGTGAAAGAACCTGAGGAAGTCAATACGGAAAAAAGAATCAGGAAAAGATATTTCACTGAAAGGGCTCAATTTCTCTTCACGAAACACATTCAAGTGTAGAGGGAACTTTGCATCTATCCTTTTCAAAAATTCATTCATGGGATGAGGGCATTGTCACTGGCTCAGCCAGCATTTATTGCCCAGAGGACAATTAAGAGTCAGCCACATTGTTGTGGGTCTGGAATCTCACACAAGCCAGACCAGGTAAGGATGATAGTTTCCTGCCATATAAGATATTAGTGAACCAAAAGACTTTTTAACAACAGTAGACAATGATTCCATGGTCTTAATTCCAGATTTTTATTGAATTAAAATTCTACCATCTTGGGATTTGAACTCAGGTCACCAGAACGTGACCTGGGTCCCTCGATTAACGGTCCACTGATAATATCACTAGGTAATCACTTCCCCTATCCTTTTCTGTATCTTCACTGCAAATATTTGATGGGACAGTTAAATCAAGTTCAAATCTACATCTAACCCTTGCCATATCTGATCTGGGTGTGTTTATTGTGGATACTTGGTGTAATTCTCTAGTACCAACTAAACGTGTTAAAGACAAAACAAAAAGAGAATGTGAGCTTCTGGTCAGAGTGGCTAGTATTAAATACGTTATGGTGTTCTTGCATTAACAGCAGCTTCAACCTTCTCATGTTAGAGACTTCAGGTTTCAGGTAGTGCACCAAAATACACAACAAACAGCTGTGTTTCTCTGTAGCAGAACATTGAATCACACAAACTATTATAATAGTGCAGATAATCTATATTAGTCCAGAGCAACTTAAAGGGAGAAATTAGTAGGTGAAATATTTACAGTAGAGTAACTGAAGGAGTACACTTATTACAGTAAAGCTGGCAGGAGGAGCCTGTGCAAGACACATCAAATCAGCATATTACGTCAAGTGGTGCAGAATATGGGGGCCAGATACTGAGAGTGTTAGAAATCTTTAAAAAACAGAAATACTCAGCAGATCTAGCCACATCTGTTGGAAGAATAACCAGTAATGTTTAAAGTCAAGGACTTTTCATCAGAATTGACAGCAACTAACATTATAGGTCTTAAATATGTGGATTGAGTGAGAGGAAGGAAACAACAAGAAAGAGAGAGATGTGCAAGGTGGAGCAATGAACTGACAGTGTTTGATGATGCAAAGCAAAAAAAGGACTGGCAATGAAATAAGTAAAAGAAAAGGAGAAAATAAAAAGTATCTACAGAAATGTGAATGGCAACCAAAACAAAACAACTGGGGCTCATTTTACTAAGAGGAACTCACCATGTGTCACAGTTTGCATGCAGACCACCAGGGATGGAATTGCAACTGGCAGCAGCTCACACAGAGTTGAGAAATGATCGTACCTGAGAAAGGATATAGAAAAGCATTGACATTATTTTTAAAGAACTTTTGAACAAAATCACCATCTTCAGAAGATATCAGAATATCCACAATATCTCAGATCCAGAAAAGGCTTCCTATTAACTGATGAAGCACCTAAAGTAAGGGTTGGAATGAATCAGGATTGCAGTCAGGCAGTCACAATTTCTAAACAGTAGTTCGGTAGACTTAAATGGTACACTGAACACTAGAGCCTTGCTGATCCCATTCCTACCGGACTGACCTAAAGCCCTAGATCTGTACATTAATTACTTCATGACTGTCCATTCCAGCAACAGATGATGCCTCTCAAATTTCTCACGGTGCTCATAAATCTGCAAGTTCTTGAGGAAACACTGAAAGGTTCCCTCACAAGATACCATTACAGAGTATTTAAAATTAAAACAAGTCAACGTGCAAAGCGTCTGCCAATCAAAGTAAATCTGCAAATTAATCAATCAGCACTGACTTTTTTCTGTAACGCAGCTGGAGTATGTTCCCAATGCCAAAGGTAGCTCTTCTGGAGCCCTTATAGCAGGGAAGGCCACTGAGACATCAGTCAGCCATTTTCTGCTGGTTTGTGTCTGTACATGTGCTGTGACCAGCTCAGTTTATGTCAATGCAAATATGATCAGTATTACTGGATGCATAAAATTTAAATTGTCCCAATACGATTGTGTTTTGCAACAGCCCATTGCTACTTTGACCATCTGCTAATGTTGAAAACTGAAGCTTTTAAATTGGTGACTTGCTAAATTTTAAAAAGGAAGCTCAGAATTGATCTTGTTGAAATAATTCTTTGACTCTGTGTGATGCAACAATTTTTAAGGCACGTAAGCTTCAATAAAAATAGAAGCCTCACAGTTCAGTTTTCCATCATCAAAATGACCTTATGACTCAGCTGCTTTCATGTATTTAGAGTATTTAAAGAACTCTGCAGGTTTTGTGGGGCTATAAATTCAACTCGTTCTCTGTACTTCAGGACCATGTTGCCAGATTGTGACTGAATGTTAGTGCAGTTTGGATTCCCTGGCTCTGAACCGGAGTGAAATTTTGAATTACAACCAAACTGTTTGTCAGTGATGCTATTGTAATGGGCAAACTAAAAAGTAAAAGAAGATTATAGGAATGTCAATGAATTATTCTATACAAGTTGAGCATTATCTTAAATTGGTGTGTTCCTTTCAATTAATGAAGGCTAATAAAAACTTAAAATCCTTTTGTACATGTTGGCGGGGGGGGCACCTTATGATTTTGAATTACTGTATCAACTGGAAGTACAGGAATAATCAATTGATCCTGGTTGCCCTTTTCTATGAACGTTGGGAAGTACCGTCTTTATGACAGGCAGTTGACATTCTTTTGCACTAAAGCGATACAGCATTTCAGTGGTGTGTTTTGACGAATACTGGTTATTGCACCACGATTTGTGACATTTATGATAAATGCAACCTCATTTGTAAACTGTTGTGATTGGTTGAAATTTGGCATTCTTGCCTTTGGCCTGATGAGTGCAAGATGAAAAGCTTTGAAACGTGACCTTCACGCTTATGTTCAAGCATTGTTCTACCCAAGTAACGGTTTATATTTCCTTTTTCAATACTGTTGAGTATAAATAAGTGCAGGAAGGGCCTCACCTTTGCCAGCCTGTTAATGCCAAGCCTTGAAAGCGGAGAGATGAGAACTTTGAGATGGATTTAATCACCTGCAGCCACCGGAGGTGATTGTCCAGGTGGAACTTGATGGGTGTCCAATTCTGGCTAACACCCGATGCACCTTTAAAGGCACTTGCAAACCAGACACTCTTGAATCCACTGTCCACGTACTTGGAAAGTAATGTCTCTAAAAAAAAATCAAAAAAGGTTCTTTATTTTAAAACAAAACAAAAATCCAACTGAACCTTCATATACATCTTAAAATGATGGATAGCTGCAAGTACAGTTAAACAGGATTAGTATAGTTTGGTGTTTGTTGGTCAGCATAGATATGGTGGGCTGAAGGGCCTGTTTCTATTCTGTATGATTCTATCTTTCTATAAACAGAAAGGGAGTCAAAATAGGGAAGATGACGATACAACTGAGGATTGTTTGTTCTTACCTACTTGGTCAATGCTAAAGTCTGGATGATAGAACCACACCATTGGGGTAATATGTTCGGTTATACCAGATTCTGGAAAGAGAAAACTCAAGTATGTTACATGTGTATATATATACTATGTACATGTATAATAAATCTAAAATAATAAAAGCATACATTTATGCAACATGTTTCATGGCTTTGGGATGTCTCAAAGGTCTTTACTGCCATTTAAGTACTTCTGGTGTCTTCAATGTTGTGGGAAATTCAACAACCAAAACGGCATACATCGAAGTTCCACAAACAGCAATGATAACCAAGTGTTCTGGTTTAGGGATAAATATTAGCCAGAGCACCAGAAAGAACTTCTCTGATCTTCTTCAAAAAGATTTTTTACACCAAACAAAAAAAGGGACTTGGAGCAGAATCTTGTGACCTCCCAATGGGAGCTTCTAAACAAACCTGAGTAAACTAAAGGTTTTATCAGTGTAAAGAACAGGTGATATTTTAGGTCAGATAATGCATTGTTAGGTGTGAGACCTTGTTTAGAATCTGTTTGTGTTTTAATTTGGAGTCAGACGGGTAAAACCTTTAGTTCTCTCTGCACCATGACTGGAAAGGAATTTGGGGATTTACATATTCATATTAAATCAATAAAAACTTTCGAACTGATTAAAGATTTAATAGCATCTTAGGTTTGTTTAGTACATCATCAATGGCGTGAACCTTTGATCTTTTATTTATAAATTCTGTGTCTGATATTACCTCTCTCACTAACACCTGAAGGAGGACTGAGGCTCTGAAAGCTTGTGTTTTCAAATAAACCTGTTGTATATAACCTGGTGTCTTGTGATTTCTGGCTTAATACAGAGGACAGACTACAGACCTTTGAATTCACCAAACATGCATGACATGTCAATGAATAAACAAATCATAAAATTTCATTACTTCCCTTGCTAAAAACAAAGAGGTTAGAAAGACTCACCAATGATTCTTTCCTTATTAGTCTTTCGCATCATATCATCCCACATGATGAGCTTAATTCCAGGATATTTGTTGACCACGAAACTCCCAAGTTGCTTTATATGATCCAAGAATATCTTTCCAATGTCTCCTCGTTGTTCGTTGATCCACTGTTTGGATTCAGTACTTTCTCCAAGATTAAAAACCTCAAAAAAAAATTCTTCATAAAATACCTGTAATCATATCATATTCAGCCCTACAACCCTCCAAGTTATCCATGCTCCTTTAATTAGACTCAATTGTGAATTCCTGAAATGAACTATTTCACAATGACAAGTTTACCTTTAGTTGCCTATGCCTTAAATGCTGGAAGAGCCTCCCTTTCTCCCTTGCTTTTCTCCTTTGAAAGTACAGTATAAATACAAAGTTTTTTTTATAAACTACACAATGTCATTCGCCGTTCAAGTACTCTACTATCTAGCCACAGTGTTCATACAGTAAATGGCAAACTAACCCTGAGCCTCAGCACAGAGGATTCTCAATAGAACTTACTGCAACTGAGTAAATCTGATGGAAAGACAAGATTTTATTATGAAAACAATTATGAATTTCTGCTTTGTTGCTGAATTTTCAACATTATAGAAATTCGCTCAATAATGTGGCTTCTTTAACTGGGTAAATAGGTTCAGTGTGGTAGATGCCAGTTCACACAACTATCTTCATGTATCTACCAATCTAACTGTTCGGACAAATATATAGATTTCACTTGGACAGCAATTCACTTTGCCAAGAGACTTGGATGAACAAACCCCTGCTAAAGGCACTGCAAGCTTTGCATTAATCAGTGTTCACTTGACAAGAAGCTGAATCTATCACCATTGTCATTAATAACACACAGACTGATAGAGTTAAACAAAGCAAATCTTTAGACCTCAGATCACTAAGCACTCCCATTAGAAATGAAAAATGGAGAAAGCATAACTCTTGTAAATATCCAATTCATCACAATAGGATTCCTCCATTTTGTAAGATAATGCTTGATACAATGGTACCTCAGGAGCCTCACTCCAATACAATAGCCCCTGTCACATTTGCTGCAGAGGAAGTCAATAGGTTGAAAGTGTGCATGCTTCACTTCTTGCGGTTTTCTCTTGGCCAGCTAAGATTTTCATTCCTGCTTGTCTCTTCCGTTGACTTTCCAAATAGTCAGCCTCCAGAGATCTTAGCTGTCAGCAAATCTTTCCCAGTTGTCAGTGTCGATTTCTGCCATCTTGATATCGCCTCTGCAGGTGTATTTAGAAGAGGTCATACTCCAGTGGCCAGTTCATCATATGGAAGGTTTTCGCATCAGCGACTACCATCCATCTGATGAATGTGGCCAAATCAACTGTGACATAGTTAGCTTAATAAAGGGTGTATGCAGATACGATCTGCATGATCCAGATTTGGTGACTTAGTCCTGCCAAGAGAAATTGCTGAGCATTCTGGTGTTTTCAGTCAGGTTGCATATTCATTTCAGCTTCAAGTGACATTGCTGGTGATTATGGAGCCTAGATAGCGTGAAGTATTACATAGTCAATGCCGGTAGGTAATGACAACATACTGGACTATGATATTTGTATTCCTGATGTTGATGGTCAAATCTAAGGTCATAGGCATGATTGAGTCTGCCAAGTGCTGCTCAAGTAGCTCTTACTAAGGGATGCTGGTAGAGGCATCATCAACACAAACCAGCTCACTGATGAGGACTTGGTACACCTTTTGTCTTGCAAACCAGAGAAGTAACACTGAACAGTTTCCATCAGTTCTGGTATACGTACAAGTTGATACACTGTTGTAAATGATCTAATAGCAGCGAGAAGAATTTGCCAGAGAATATCAACGCTAGATCACAACCCTGTGTGACCTCATTGCAGATCTGCAAAGGGTTCCAGTGTTACCCAATCATAGCAGACCCTATCTATCACGTAGCCAAGGAAAGGGAAGATTACATTAAGCTACTTTGTCAGGCAGCCAGTTTTCTCCAGCAGCTGAAATAGACCACCTCTGTTCACGTATCCAAATCCTTGATGAGATAAATGAAGCCAATATATAGTACTCTTAGATATTTGCTGAATTTCTTTTTCTGCTGCCAGACTGGCAAGATCATATCAATTGTCGACCTTACAGTTCTGAAACCACACTGGGATTTGAGCTTGTTGCATCCAGCCAGGATCTGCAGTCTAAGTAACACTTTTCCAATTTTCTCCCCGTCCATTTCACTCAGTGCTATAACCCATTTCTCACTATTATTACACTTAGTTGCTCCAATTAAATAACATACAAGATCAATAATCTACAAGGCAGGTAATTGCTACAGAACCTTTAAATGATTTCCATTTTCAAAACCATAGGCAATACCTCTATCAAATGAATCATCATGAATGATTAAAAACATTCAACTCATTGATTGGCTGAAATGCAACACTGTGGAAATTCCCATTGAGCAGCAAGTTGGGCAACATTCATTATCCACCTTACAAAACACCAACTCGTCTGGAGCACAGCTGCTCCTATTCCACTGTCTCACCAAAACTTTATCCATGTTGACCAACTATACACCTTATTCCCCACCCACCTCCAATACATTTAGTTTAATGTTAAATCCAGCCACCTCACTTTGTGAAGCTCCATCTAAAGGCTGTTACTGTATGTTAATGTGAATTGTTGCATGAAGCTTGATGTATAAACTGCAGAAGTATAAATATTATAAGGATGACATGGTGTCTCAGCAGTTAGCACTGCTGCCTCACAGCACCAGGGACCTGGGTTTGATTCCACCCTCAGGTGACTGTGTGGAGTTAGCATATTGTCCCCATGTTTGCATGGGTTGCCTCCAGGTGCTCTGATTTCCTCTCACCTGTCCAAAGATGTGCAGGTTAGGTGGATTGGTCAGGTTAAATTGCCCATAATGTCCAGGGATGTGCAGCCTATGTGTATTAGCCATAGGAAATGCAGATTTATAGGGATAGGTTGGGTTTGAGTGTGGTGCTCTTCGCAGGGTCAGTATGGACTTAATGAGCTGACTGGCCTTCTTCCACACTGTAGGGATTAAGTGATATACTATAGACAATGAACAGTGATAGGTTATCAAGGCAGTACTGCTATCATATACCCTACACTTAATGAGCATCACTGCACATTACTTACCTCATCAGCTCCTATGTGGATCCAGCCAGATTTGCTATGTTTGTCAAGTACTTGAGACAGCATCTTCTTCACCAGAATCAGAGAGCCAGCCAAATGGGGATTCAGGCTATTGGGATATTTCTGTACCTCTCTGAGGTTCCGATATTTATCATGCTTGAGAACGAACTGTTGAGAAAACAAAATCGACAATTAAATAATAAAACAGCCTACCAATTTTCAGTTAGTAGGATGATGGTGAATAAAGTCAAAATTACTTGATCGTATCCAAAAAAAATCTCTCTAATGATTTGAGACCTGGAAACTAACAACTGTTTAAAAGAGTCAACACTTAACCAAAGTCACAAGTGACAGACCATCAAAGAATTTGTTGGCAGAAGTGCTTAAGATGATATTGCACAAAGCAGCACAATGAGCTTCCCCTGAATGTTCTAAGATTTTCCCAGGCATCATGTAAATTTCATGTCTTATTCAAGCAAAAAACAAATCACAGTGACATCAACATTTTGAAAGATAACTTTCATAAGGAACAAACATAACCAATTTAGTGCCCTGAGCCCCCTTCTTGTCTATGTTTCAAATCTATGGATCTAAAGGGACCAACTCAGTACAAAGCTTTCCCTCATGAGCAGAAATGAATTGAAGTCAACACTAATCACAATTACAACCCTCAACTCAAATTCTCATCAAATTACTGATGTTCACTTTTTCCGAGCACTAAATCACACTTGATTGTGTAATTTGTATTGTTCAATTCAAAGTACTGGATTTTTTTTTAAAGATAGGAAATAACTTTACAATATAGAGTTTATTATTAAATACACCTGTCCCACTTGCTTTCTGGTTAGGAGGACCTAAATGTAGCATGGAGACAGATAGGCCAGACCTCCCAGGTACAACATACAGTCTGTTCCCTCATTAAGCAGGGTTACAGAAGATCCAATATTTGAAAAGAAAAGAGTTGCTATGTTAAATGCCAAACCCGGTTACCAGTCATTCACCTTCTAATTCCCCAATGCCTATTTACTATCTCCAAGACAGAAGGCAAGAGCATGAGCCAGGATGAGTACAGCTCAAATAAAAGAGGTTCAACATAATCCAGGACAAAATTGATCACTTAATCTGCAGTCTATCACTTTAAACATTCACTTCCTCAACTACCATTGCATAGTGGTAGTAGTATGTAACATCTATAAGAGGCACTGCAACAAATCAATAAAGCCACTTTTGACGACAACTTACAAAGCTGCAATCTCTACCACCTGGAAGAACAAGGCCAGCAGGTACACGAGAACACCACTAATTGCAAGTTCATATTGCCATATAACATCCTGATTTGGGAATACAATTCCTATTTATTCACTGTCACTGTGTCAAAATCTTGAAACGCTCCTTCTAACAGAACAATAGGTTTACCTACATCACATGGACTTTAATGATTCTCGAACATGTCTCACCACCATATTCTCAAGGGCAATTGGGGATTGGCAATAAACATTGGCATCGCTGGCAAAGTTGACATTGTGATTGAATTTAATAAAATAAATATACCCCGTTGCCATTTGGATTAAAATCTAAAATATCTTTTCATATTCAGCTGCTTGACAACAGCCCCATTGGATTTCTCACATACCAATCAATGGAACCATATCCATAAACATAGAAGAGCAACTTTAATGTCACAAGAAGTTCCAATTCTGTCATTCACTAACTGGGTTTAACAATTAAAAATAGAAAAAAAACCTGGAAAAGTACAGCAGTTCTGCAAATGAAAAAGAAGTAGATTCCAGATTTGGGTTGAAACCAAAACCAAGCAGCATTTTCATGAAGGTCTCACTGAAAACAATGATTGGTTTTCATTATCAGAAAGACTTAGACCTGTCCGATATCTACAGCAGATCTCATTACTGAGGTTGCAAAGGACGAATCGAGGAAATCTGTTCAGCGGTAATGTTACCTGTGCATTTACAATCCCTCTCACACTCATGCAATAATCTTACCTCCATGTGCCCAAAGGTTTGAATTAAGGGAATAATTTCCAAATTATTGCTCTCAGCTATCTGTTGGATCTTGTCAATATCAGCAGAACTGTACAATGAAAATAAACAAAATTAACACATAAATAATAACTGAAACGTTTATACAGACACTCCAGAGATAAAGATTATTGAATTTGATATAGCTTGCTGTCAGGTATTCATTAGTGTATGTATAAACTATCTGAACCCTTTGATTAGATTTCAGCCTGCAGTTCTCTCCCAGGTACCTAACATTCTTTAAACCTGTAACTTTTAGGTATCTGGTCATTCTGCAACTTCCAGACTCATTGATAACAGTCAACTAGAAACAAACCCCTCTATGTCCAATATTGGATGCAGTATCATTCTAAACTGGGATGGAGGAACACAGAGGGAACAGTGTCCCCATCGATCCATGCTCATTGCCAGGTCACAGCCCCCATCCCATCATCACTTCCACCGCCACTAGAAATTGATCTTTTAAGTATCAGATAAGGATTGGGTTTAGTTGATTTCAAAAACGAAATAGCCTGCCAACACACAATATTCATGGTCACTCAGGTGAACAGATATTTAGACAAGGCACTGGAGCACAGCTGGGAATGGTAGAACTGCACTCCAGCAAGAATCAATTGTTGTCAGCATCAGGAAGGGAAAACATTGAGTGGAGAACCGTAACAGGTGAAATATAACCTCTTTAAACCTCACCATAGTAGAACACAATCTGCAGTCTGGAATAGTCATGTAATAACCATATTCACAGAGCAAGGCCAGCACTTCTTGCCTCATCCTGTCTTAAAATCCCAACAGTGCATGTAGAGGCCGTTCGGCCCATCAAGTCTGCAACGACCAACCAGAGTGGATCCCATCCAGACACACGCTATCCCCATAACCACGACTAATCCACCTAACCTCCACATTCTTGGACACTACAGGCAATTTAGCATGACCAATCCATGTAACCTGCACATCTTTGGACTGTGGGAGGAAACTGGAGCATGTAGCAGAAACACGCAGACACAGGGAAAACATGCAAACTCCACACAGACAATCACTGAAGGCTAGAATCAAACCTGGATCCCTGGTGCAGTGAAGCAGCAGTGCTAACCACTGTGGCACCATGCCACCCCAACATCCATGGCTTCATCTCTGGGTGGCCATGAACCACCAACTTTCTAGCTAACAGCCGAAAATGCTGACCACTTCCTACCTGAATGCATAGGTGGATTTCAGAATTTCAAGTTCGTCATGGTAAGGAAACATATCCTCATACTCCATTAGTATACCATTGACCCCGATGCTCGCCAGAAGTGGAAAAATCTACAAAAAAAAAAGACATTTACTCCCAGGCTGTGTCTGTAGAATTCTACTTTCTCAGGAAGAGTTCACATATTGACTAGATTTAAATGTGTATCTCCCCGATAAACCAAAAAGTTCAAGATTTAAAATGATTAGCAAAAGAACCAAAAGTAACATGAGAAAAACAACATTTTAATGTAAGGAGTTAACAGGACTTGTAATGTGCTGAAAAAGGTAATGGAAGGATAGTGGAAACAGATTCAACAGTTGCTTTCAAACGGGAATTGGATAAACATGAAGAAAACAAAAATTGGAACAAAATGTGGAAAGACTGTGGATTGAGATCTGGAAATTTCAGCTGAGGGCAGACACAATAGGCAAAATGTCTCAGAGTAATTAGTGGCTATCAGCCCCCTATAGTGGTAGGATTAAAAGTGGTATCTTCAAACCAAATCTTTAAGGGGTAATTATTAAGGGTTAATTGGACAGGACAATGAGCAATTAAAGAGCAAGTGGAAAATCTCTGGTTTAGTGCAAGACAATTGCTTAGGCTGTCAGGGAACCATGTAACATGGCCACCTGGAGGATGGTTTTCTGCATGATGGAATGTCTGGAAAAGTACTGAAAGCACCCAGAATAGAATTGATATCAGGCATTCTGCAGCACTTGTTGGACTCCACCTTGGACTGAGATTGTAACTGGTGCCAGAAAACCCAAGCATCTCCAGGCTGTAAAGCAGGGGCCCTGATGGGCAGAAGGCAGTGAGACTTGTTGAATATGTCTAAAGTAGTTTAGGCTAACAGTTCCACTCATTAGTTTGCAAATGTTTTTAATATATTTATATAGATTCTTATACATTCACTTTTATATATGACTGTAATATTATATATACACACACACACACACCCCTTTATCTACTGCTTTACATATAACTACTGCTTAATATATGCTAACCACTCTACATTAACTTACCACTTAATACATTCATAACTGTTTGATATATATATGACCAATGAACTTATTGAGTAGAATCATTTAACTCAGTATTTTTAGATCCCACTGAATCCACTCTTGATCCATAACACTCCAGTGCAGTTCATATGGGATGAATTAGGTCAACTGACTTCAGGTGAACATCTGCTTAATATGGAAAGTCATCTTGGGGCCTGGGATGGGGGTGAGGGACGAGGTGTGGGGGCAAGTGTAGCACTTCCTGCTGTTGCAGGGGAAGGTGCTGGGCTTGGTGGGTTTGGAGGGGAGTGTTGGAGGAGTGCGCCCAGGATGAGGCATTCCACTCCCGCACATCCCAGATGTCCACGTTCTTCAAGGACTGCAACTTTCCCCCCCGCAGTGGTCGAGAACGCCCTTGACCGCGTCTCCCGCAACATATCCTTTACACCCCACCCCCGCAACAACTGCCCTAAGAGGATCCCCCTCATCCTCACATACTGCCCCACCAAACTCCGGATACAACACATCAATCTCCGACACTTCCGCCATCTACAATCCGACCCCACCACCCAAGACATTTTTCCATCCCCACCCCTGTCTGCCTTCTGGAGAGACCACTCTCTCCGTGACTCCCTTGTCCACTCCACAATCCCCTCCAACCCCACCACACCCGGCACCTTCCCCTACAACCGCAGGAAATGCTACACTTGCCCCCACACCTCCTCCCTCACCCCTATCCCAGGCCCCAAGATGACTTTCCACATTAAGCAGATGTTCACCTGCACATCTGCCAGTGTGGTATACTGTATCCACTGTTCCCGGTGTGACTTCCTCTACATTGGGGAAACCAAGCGGAGGCTCGGGAACCACTTTGCAGAACACCTCCGCTCAGTTCGCAATGAACAACTGCACCTCCCAGTCGCAAACCATTTTAACTCCCCCTCCCATTCCTTAGACGACATGTCCATCATGGGCCTCCTGCAGTGCCACAATGATGCCACCCGAAGGTTGCAGGAACAGCAACTCATATTCCGTTTGGGAGCCCTGCAGCCCAATGATTTCAATGTGAACTTCACAAGCTTCAAAATCTCCTCTTCCCCCACTGCATCCCAAAACCAGCCTAGCTCGTCCCCTCCCCCCACTGCATCCCAAAACCAGCCCAGCTTGTCCCCGCCTCCCTAACCTGTTCTTCCACTCATCTATCCCCTCCTCCCACCTCAAGCCGCACCTCCATTTCCTACCTACTAACCTCATCCCGCCTCCTTGGCCTGTCTGTCCTCCCTGGGCTGACCTATCCCCTCCCTACCTATACTTTCCTCTCTACCCTCAGTCCACCTCCCCCTCTCTCCCTATTTATTTCAGAACCCTCTCCCCATCCCCCTCTCTGATGAAGGGTCTAGGCCAGAAACGTCAAGCTTTTGTGCTCCTGAGATGCTGCTTGGCCTGCTGTGTTCATCCAGCTTCACACTTTGTTATCTTGGATTCTCCAGCATCTGCAGTTCCCATTATCTCTTGTGTTAATGTTTTTGTAGCTTTCTGTCAGATACCAGTCAGCATGCAGATATTACCTTGAGAGTTTGTGTTGTGGAGTTATATGTACAGATGTTCTGCCCCAACAGACAGATCGAACTATGTGCAGATATGTATCGAAGCCATGTGGTTACATTAAAGAGAAAAGAGCTGAATTCCAAAGACTATTGATACACGTCTTGGTGGAAATTTGGGAAAGCAATTGGAATGAATTCATAAATGCTTAGCAAGTTGAGGGTGCATCCATGAGGATCAATGGTCGGCACAACATTGTGGGCTGAAGGGCCTGTTCTGTGCTGTACTGTTCTATGTTCTATGTTCTATGTTCTAAGTTGTGTTGTTATTTGGGCTTCTGAGCAATTAACTATAGGCTTCATTTTTTCAAGCCCAACTGAATCTTTTGAGCAAGGTCAAATACAGTAGATTATAGAATTTCCATTTGTGTGGTTTAGCTGCATTTCAACAAATCATTTGATAAAGTACTAAACCCAAGGATGGATTATGTTATACAGTATAACTGGAACCGCATAGTACTACATTGCTAAACAGTGGAAATATAATAAGTCTCTAAATGGGAGGAGACTGTGAATGAGGCTTCATCGCAGTTAGGTTCCAAATAATTGTCAAAGGGCAATGACGTTTAATGATCTTCAATTTCATTAGTGGTATAGAAGTGGACGTAGGTACAACAGGCGAGTAAAATAGATTAAAAATCAATATGTTTTAGGCTGGCAGAAATAAACAAGGGAAGTTCACAGGTGTTGTTTATTGTAACTTATTCAGGTTGGAAAATTGTTGGCTTGTTTATACCATACCAAGATCAATTAATAGCAGTGAAAGGAGTTAACATGTTATCTTGTTCTGGTAATGCTGGATTGAGAAGGAATTGAGAGAAAACTCCATGCACTTTCTTAAATTAAAAAGATACCAAGGGATCTTTTACATCAATTTCTGTCTAACACTTCACCTGAAAGACATTACCCACCTCAGCACCAGCCAACAATAAGGATTGAAGCCACAAACTTCTAATTTGCTGATAGCTCAGCCAAGGAGTTGTTTTAATATTCATTTTTGAATTTCTTTCCTCCAGAAGGGAAAATGTTTTATCTGTTACTATACTTGCTGTTTAAAGACTGAATTTTGGGGACCATCTTGCTTATTGCCATTTTGTGTATAGAGCATCTATATAGCCTCATTTTAAAAGTACAGCCTTTCTGCATCACTATGCATGGGAATAAGACTCCACATATCAGTCAAGCCACAGAGTAAAGCCAAGGATTGTAATTTTGTTTATTTCCTAGTGAACCAGGTCTATTAGAAAGATTGGAGTGGTTGTTCCATCAGTCGATTTAGATCGTGGCTGATTTCTACTTCAGCTATCTGCCTGTGTACCATATGCATTAGTACTGTTACTCAACAAAACACCTATACAAAAACAAAGTTGCTGGAAAAGCTCAGCAGGTCTGGCAGCATCTGCGGAGGAGAAAACAGTTAACATTTCGGGTCCGGTGACCCTTCCTTAGAATGTTCTGCGGAACGGCCAGCAGACCCAAAATGTTAACTCTGTTAAACACTGAGCTTTTGGTTTTAAAACATCTATACATCGGAGTTGAAAACTACAATTGTTGCTAGCATCTGCAACCTTCTGGGAAGATTTAAATTTCTAGTCCCCTTCATCTTAAAAAGTGCTTCCTGATATCTTACAAAAGCAATATGCTATAGATATTGAAGGCTGCAAACTAAAAATTCTTGAAATGTTCAAAAGGTCAGGCAGCCTTTCTGCAGAAAGAAGCAGAGTCGGTCTTTCAAATTGATGACTCTTTATTGGATGTTCTGGTGAAAATTCAATCTGGAATTCTATCATTAGATATTGCCAGGTCGGCTGAGCATGATTTCCTTACTGAATGGCCTATCTTTAATTTCATTATGTCCCCTTGTCCTCACTTCCCCCAAAAACACAGCTTCTCTCTACCTATCCTGTCTAATCCTTTTAATGTGTTAAATACTTAAATTAGATTATCCCTCCACTTCCTATTCTCAAAAGAATACAAGGTCAGCTGGATAGCTCTTATGGTGCTATCTTACAACTTTTCATAATATATCTACAGGCCTTTTGGCCCAACATTCCCAGCTCACTCATTTAGCCAGTCAACAGATTATTCGCTTCTTTCACCTACATGTGCGCCCACGTTTCATTTAAATGCAATTATGCTTCAACTAGTGAAATGACATGTCCTACCTGTTGCAAGTATGTAAGTTTTGGTGCCGCACCTTTGAGGTCCAAGTGCACAATTCTCATCCCTGAAATGCCGTAATCCTTCTGTTTCCGAGTCTTTGCTTGCACCTCTGTTTTTATGATTTCTTTTACCTGCTGTACAGTTTGGATTACTTCTTGTTCCAGTTTTTGGTTAGGTGTAATGGCTCCTCTACGTTTATTCCAAAAGCTATCTTTTGCAGGAGTGTCCAAGTGCTTTGTTCTAAAATAGACAATTACTTTCAATTAGCAGATTCCCTTAAGCAGAGACCCGTAATGGGCTCTTCAGCCTAGCACACTGGTAAAATTGAGGTTGGTAAAAGCAGATTAATCGTTAAAATGTAAATCTTCAAGTTCAAAATCAAGAAACAAATGACTTGATTTAATTAAACTCGAGAGAAAGCAAAAGAAGGTTAGCAGTTATGGGGATGTGTAAAGATGAATGAGAGAAGAAAGGAGCAATAACAGTGGAATGATGGAAATATCTTCAAAACATCACAAACATTCATTAACATACACATTTGAATGATTAAAGACTTTGTACAACAGTAGGGCAAAAGCAGTGTGGCTACAGAGGCCAAAAAAGATGTAGGGAACAATGCACAGGCTAGGGTAATTGATCTGTGTTTGGGAAAAACTTGGTAGAGTATCAAACATGGGGTAGCTACCGAAAATGGAAGCAATTTGGGAAATTTAACAATATCTTGGGAATATAATAAAAGAAAGATTATCATGAAAAACAAAATTCACTGGGAAAAGATTCAATGCTCTACATCACATCAGTGACTGCATTTCTAAAGAACTTCACTGGTTGTAAAACGGTTTGAGAGTCTGATGGTAATGAACAGCACTCTACAAATGCAAGCTTTTTATTCAATGGAAGTAGGGCTGGAAACCCGAGATAGTGGTGGTGGAAAGGCAGAGTACAGGAAGGAGGTAGAGAGCTTAGCAGCATGATGTAAAGACAACAATCTCTCCCTCAATGTCAGCAAAGCAATGTTATTGACTGCAAGAAACAGAGTTGGGGACATGCCCCTGACTGTATCAATGGTGGTGAGGCGGAGATGATCAAAAGATTCAGGTTCCTCGGAGTAAAGATCACCAACAATCTAGCCTGGTCTATCCACATCAACACTACAGTCAAGAAAGCACAACTACACCTCTACTTCCTCATAAGGCTAAGGAAATTCAGCATGTCCATAGGTGACTCTTACCAATTTTTATAGATGCCCCATAAAAGTGTCCTTTGTGGATGCATCATAGTTTGGTATGGCAACTGTTCTGCCTAAGACCACATGAAATTCCCCATAACTGTAAAACTGCTTTTGCTTTCACTGGAGTTTAATTAAATCATGTTATTTCTTCTTTAATTTGAAACTTGAAGGTTTACATTTTAATGATTAATCTGCTTTCACCAACCTCAAGACCATCAAACAAACCTGCCTTCCTTCCATTGATACCTCTCACTGTCTCTGGAAAGAAGCCAATATAATCAACGATTCATCCCACCCAGATTATACCTTCTTCCATTGCGCAGATGATGCAAGAGTTTGAAAACATGTACCAACAGATTCAAGAACAGCTATTTCCCTGATGTTATCAGATTTATGAACAAATCTCTCCTATATTAAAGCTGATCTTTCTCTGCACCTTCTCTGTAGCTGCAACATTATATTCTGCATTCTGTTCTATTACCCTGATGTATTTATGTAACCTACGATTTGTCTGGTTAGCAGACAAAACAATATTTTTCACTCATAGTACATGTGACAATAACAAATCAAAATTTTAAAAAAGTGCAAACCTGTGTATCTCAAGTAGAAAATTGTGGTCTATGATTTGATACTGCACAATAATATTGATCCCAGACGGGAAAACAGAGCCACCAATTTAACTCACATTTATCGTACCTAATACTTTTCCAGAGATTCTATAATTCCACAGATTGACCACCCTCAGAAGAAATTCCTCCCCATCTCTGTCTTAAATGTGCAACCCCTTCTTCTGAGATTTTTGCCCATTGGTCCGAGACTTTCCCGCAAGGAGAAACAACTTTTTCACATTTACCCTATCAACTAAGAATCTTACCCAATGCCTCGTTGGCAAGAACCTTCAACCAAACACAAATAATCGTAACACCCTACACGGGACCCACAGCTAGAATCGAACGGGATCATGGCAAGGCCAAGCCAAATCTACATCACACTTTGAGCTACTTTTGTCAGGAAAACACTCTCAACTTGTAACATCAATAAAGTTGAATATCAAGTGCAGCTGGCACTATGGGACAACATAATCTCCAAGTTTCCCCTTGAGATCACATACTACCCTGACATCGAGATAGGTTGGCTGTTTTTTCATTGATGCTAGGTCAATGTCAGGGGCCTTCTTCCCTAAACTTGAGGCATTTTTATCACAAACTGTAGCAATTAAAGAAGACCCTCCACTAAGTTCTCGAGGACAACTAGGGATGAACTATAAATGTTGGCTTTGCCACTGATACATGCATGCTGAAAATAAATTTGAAAGATAACTTACTTGAATATTGGATACATCTTCAAACCCATTATTACTAAAATCAACAAAACTAGGAAACGCAATACAGTCATGCAGTTTATCCTTGCCATGTTCAATAGTAATCCTGCAGGAAAGAGAAAACTAGATCATTAATGTTCATTTTTAAAAAGATCTTAGAATTTGCATTCATATGGTGTGTTTGCACAGCTTCAGAGCATTGAGAGTCAAATAAGTACTTATGCAAAATATGGTAATTTGAGAAAATGCTAATTTCCTCATGTTAAGGTCCCACAAACTGCCAAAGGATGAGTCATCAGTCGTCCGATTGGGGTAGTGTTCCACCACTTCAAACAAGTTTTTATTTGCACTGTCATCAATTTCAAAATTGCCACTGATAGTGTTTTAAGTTTAGTTTGGACAGAAACAACTGAGATTAGTGACTATTTCATAGCTCATTAAAGGTGCGCACAATGCAAGTACAAACTTCTCTAAATAGCATTTAGTTAATGTTCAATTAGGGTTTTATGTATTTATAATTTCTGAAGTGGTGTGGGATTGCAGATTCTACAAGTAATTTAAATAAAACTGCAGCTCATAATTAAACTACATGGAAGGTGCATCCCTGCTACTTATTAAAATAATCCCACGTGGTATACTATAGCAGTCAAACCATATTCATACAAAAGCGCCCACAACAAGCGGCAGGGACTACTATTTGCCAGTATCTAAATACTTGCACTGAAAAGATGCCGTGAGGTGTTTCAAGTCCACCTGAGAAGAACCTTTGTCTAATAGCTCATCTGAAAAGTGACACCAAACTGCCAAGATGTGAGAAGCAGTTCAGGCCGTTCTGCAGAGTATAATCAGCCAACCACTTTTTCTAACGTTACCTTGAAGTAGCACCTGGAAGCATTGCAAAAATAGCTTAAAATGAAAATGTATCCCTGGCAGCACAGTCTGAAGCGGTTGAATTGCTTGCTGTTGGAACTGACTGTAATAAAATGAAATGCACGCCAACATCAAGTCATACAAGTTGATACTTTCACTTTCTTGATGGCAAAGTACAGGTGAAGTGCTACTGTGTTGCAATGTGTTAGGACAATTTGTTCTCTAAAGGAACTGTTCCACTATTAACTTTGAGGATAAGGGGATAGAGAAACAGAGGCAAGGGTGCAACAAGGTGGACTTTATTCCACAAATGAGATGATTTCAATGGTATGGTTCGGCTTCGTTTTAGCTGCAAATGCTACTCAAGTCTACGTGCTGTGCTACAGTGTACACATGCTAATGGTAAACAAGATGGTGTCATAGTGAATGCAGTCCCCACTCCCAAGCAGGTCTTATAGTGGGAATTGGATGAATAAATTGGACTCAAATCTTCCAATAGAGTCACAGTCAGATAGTACAAACAGAGATCCTTTGGCCCACTAGGTCGATACCAACAAACCAACACCAAACTACACTAACCTCATTTAGCTGTACTTGCTCCCTGGCATTTTAAGTACTTATCCAGATGCTTCTTAAATGTTGCAAGAGAACGTTCATCCACCACCATCTGAGGTAGCATATTCCATATTTTTGTCACCCTCTGGGTGAAAATTTTTTTTTCCCCCTCAGATTCCCTCTAGTCATAGAATCATAGTCATATAGCACAGAAACAGACCCTTCGGTCCTGTCAGTCCATGCTGACCATAATCACAAACAAACTAGTCCCATCTGCCTGCTCCTGGTCCATATCCCTCCAAGCATACCTTATTCATGTACTTATCAAAATGTCTTTTCGATGTTGTAACTGTACTTGTAATCTAATTCCACACACAAACCATTGTCCTGTGTAAAATGGTTGCCACTCACATCTTTTTAAAATCTTTCTCCTCTCACCTTAAAAATATGCCCCCCCATCTTGAAATTCCCCATCTGAGGGAAAAGACATCTGCCATTCACCTTATCTATACGCCTCATGATTTTATAAACCTCTGTAAGGTTCACCCCTCAGCCTCTGACACTCCAGTGAAAAAAGTCCCAGCCTATCCAGACATTCCTTATAACTCAAACCCTCCATTCCCAGCAACATCCTGGTAAATTTCTTCTGAATTCTCTCCAGCTCAATAATGTACATCCAATAACAGGATGACCAGACCGGACACATTACAAGCCACTTGCTCCTCATCTTAAAAACTTACACCCTCTAGTCTTAGACATATGTGCCATGGGTAACACATTCTCACGATGTACAGTTGATGCCCCTCATCATTTTGTATACCTCAATCAGACAACCCCTCAGCCTCCTCTGTTCCAATGAGAACAAACCCAGCCTATCCAGTCTGTCCTCATAACTGAGACTTTTGATCACAAACAACATCCTGTTGAAACTCCTGAGCACACTGTCTCGTGCAATCACATCTTTCCAATAGTATGGCAACCAGAAACGCACACAGTATTCCTACTGTGGCCTAACCAATGTTGTAATAAGACTTCCTTGGTCCTATATTTTATGCCCTGACCAGTAAAGACAAGCATCCCATATGCCACCTTCTTTACTCTGTCTACCCATGCTGACACCTTCAGAGATTTATGGACTTGTACAGTAAGGTCCCATTATTCCTCAGTACTCCCTTGGGAGTTACCATTCCTTCCCTTTGGACCTCCCAAAAGGCATCTCTTCTTACTTATCAGGATTAAATTCCATGTGTCATTGCTGTGCCCAAATCAATATCAGACTGCAGCCTCAGACCATTCTCCCTACTAATCAACACCATCGCCATTTTCCGTGTCATCTGCAAATTTACTAATTATACCTTCTGTATTCACATCTGAGTTGTTAATGTGCATAGCAGACAGCAAGGATCCCTGTGGTACTGCTGGTCACAACTTTCAATCACAAAAACATCCCTGCACCATCACCCATTTCCTAATGTTTGTAAGCCAATTTTGGATCCGGTTTGCCAACTTGCCTTGGATCCCATGGACTGTCACCTTTTGGACCAGCCTTCCATATGGGACCTTGTCAAAGGTATTATTGAAGCCCATGAAAACTACATTAATACACTACATATTTAGCCATCCCTCCAAAAATCTCAATTAAACTAGTCACACAGAATGTCCCTTTAACGAACCCATGTTGGTTACCAACGATCAATCCCTGCCTTTCCAAGTGTTAATTAATCCTGTTCCTCAAATTTTTTCCCCTCCAATAATTCCCTTACCACTGACATCAGACTGGCTGTCTTTGTTCCTTCTGATATGTTTTCCTTCTCCAGCACTCTCCATTCCCAGATACCTAATTTAGTTTGAAATAAGATTTTTGGAGTGGAAAGTGGAACTACTTGAAGCATTTTTGGCATGCTTTGGGTTTAATTCTTGTAACTTAAGAGAAAATTATTTTACTTCACATTAAAATCTTATATTCTACTACAGGGAGCAAAACATCAAAGCTCGACAGGAACATTAGTTCCCTTACTGCCATTTTCTACTGAAATAATAGGACATTTTAGTTTAGAAAAGGGTTATATTTTAATACAAATACTTTAATCAAAGGGTAGGCAGCAGAGCAAAACAAAACCTAAATCTGATCTTGTGAGGAGCAGCTTTTTTGTAAATGGAACCCAAGCTCTGGAATTCCTCTCAAAACTTCTCTTTACCTTTTACGTTACAGTTTGAAACCTCCATTTTTGACCCAGTGTTTGATTAGCTGTAATCACAGGATCATTAAATTATTAGGTTGCAGAAGGAGACCATCAGTCCGTTGTGTCTACCCTGGCTCTCTCAACATTTTAAGTTGGTGCCATTTGCATGTCTTTTCCCCATAACCCCACACACTGTTTCAATTGAACATCCATGCAATGTCCTTTTGAATGCCTGAAATGAACCTGCATCCATCACATTTCCAGGCAGTTCTTTCCAGACCCCAATTACTCACTGTGTGGAAAAGGTTTTCTTGCTTTGCATTCGCTTCTTTTGTAAAACTATACGCTCTGGTTCTCGATCTTTTCTTGAATGTAAACAGTTTCTCACTATCTACATCTAGACTCCTCTTGATTTTGAACACTTCTGTCAAATCTCCTCCTAGCTTTCTCTCTGCCAAGGAAAACCTCGATCTTTCCTCATAACTGGAGTATTTCATCCCTGCAACCAATCTTGAAAATCTCTTCTGAATTCTTTTCACTCTATTCACAACCATCCTACAGTGTGGCACCCAGAACTGTGCATAACACTGAGGTCTAACCAGTGTCCAATGTAAATTTATCATAACCTCTCTGCTCTTGTATTCAACATATCCTTTATTAACAGCTCTCTCTACCTGTCCTGCCATCTGTCAGCTTCTGCTCACCCTTTAGAATAGTACTTTTTATTTTATACAATCTCTCCATGTTCTTTGTATTAAAATGCATCACCTCATCTCTTTGCATTAAACCTTACTTGCCACATGTCCACCCACTCCAGCAACTTATCACTATCCTCTTGAAGTTCTCTAGTGATTGGATAGGAAGTAAATAACTCTTCCCTCAGATTTCAGGGATTGAATTAGAAATGATGAAACACAGAAAACAAACAAACAGTCATATCTATAATTTTAGAGTGTTGCAACAATTCTAGAATGTTTGTGTCTGCTACTACTGTTGGGAAGGTTAAATACGCCCAAGTTCAACAACTAATGTTGCACAAGGCTGGGCTCCTTAACTGGAAAAAAAAATAACCACCCTCTATTTCTCTAGAAGATTCATGAGGACCTTACAAAATCCAGCTCAACCACAGATTTGTGGGTTAGGCTAGGGTATGCGCTATTCCATTTCTTTCATGGGATGTGGGTGTCAGCAGCATAGCTGGCACATGTTGCCCATCTCTAGTTGCCATTTTACTAAGTGGCTTACAGGGCCATTTAAATAGGATGGTTAAGAATCAACAACGGTGCTGTAGGTCTGAAGTCACATGTAGACCAGACCAGGTAAAGATGGCAGGTGTCCTTCCGGGGAGGGATTCAGATGAATTTTTAATCACAAAAAACAATGGATTTCAATGTCGCTGTTTTGAGACATGGTGGTGCTGTGGTGAGATTTATTCCCAAGTCTCCTGTGCCTGTGGTCATTACCGCTACACCACTGACTCACTGGGGACACTTCCAAATATTGACAAACTCTAGCCCTAAATTTCATGCTAACACCTTATAATCTCATTTCACCAAGAAATACTGGCGTGAGCTTAGAGTCGAATTGTTGCCAACTGAATTGTTACCATTTATTTCTCAGAGGTTGTGTAACCATTCCGTAAAGAAAACTGTTCATACCAGATGAAACAATCATTTTCCTTGCCAGTTATGTACCGTACATGTACAAGAAGCAAAACAGTTGCAGACATGTGTACTGTACCCAAGTGTAACAGTTTAAGAAAGTGCACTATCTCAAGGGCAACTAGAATTAGGCAATAATGTTGGCCTTTCCAGCATCACACACCCTAAGAATGGATTTTGTAAAAGCATTAACTTTACAAAATTAAGCTGAAGCAAGAAAGTAAAATTTAGTTTGTGATATTGTTTGGCAAGTGGGTCATCCATTATTTCAATCAAAACTTAAATTCCAATTTGCATAAATATTGGCCAATGCAGCAGGGAGAACTCCCTTTCAGATGGTGTCATTGGATTTGTTTATCCACCAAAACGACTCATTGTCTATGTTTCATCTGAATGCAAAAATGCAGCATTCCCTCGGTTCTGCACTGGAGTGGCAGAAACGCTGATCACATGCGCAGCTTCTAAGCAACGTCTTCCAGTAGGGAAGAATTCTTACGCCTATAAGCAGCAAGAACATCACAACTTTTCCACAACTCCCTTTTTTTCTAATCCATTAAACACGAGTTTGCAGGAAAATACGTCAAAATGGAACCGTAGCGTGTAACTAAAGATGATATTGCCATTAAAACGAGCCTTTCATTTGAACTTGGCTGGGGCTTTGCTATAATGCAGTCTCCAATACAGAACCAATGGACCCAGAGATTAATACAAAGACCCCTATCTCAGTAACATTCATCATAGCAGAAGCTACCTGAGCCAACTCACGTTGTGCTACGATCTGAATATTCAAATAGTGATCCACACAAACAGTTCTATCAGGGGGGTTTGTCAACCCGTTGAACGTATGTTCTCGAGATAACAATATTTGACATTTCGCTCTCTCACCACTTCCCGCCCATTTACAATATGGTAATAAAATTAGAAGAATATTGAACGCAGCTATGCACCCAACAGCTTCCCGGAGATGCATTTTTTTTAAAATCCTGGGGATTCTAGGGCACTCCTGGAGGGTTGGCAACCTTTATCACTGTCGGGGCTGATTCCAGCCTTAACTGCTAAATCTCAAGTGAAATGTAAGCAAAACATTGTAGTCTGTAATTCTTCAGTAATTGCAATTAAATCTTGTAATGTGCCACGAATCCTCAGAACGTGATTCTGGGATATTCCGCCTGACGACGAGCAGTGATTAAATAGAGATAAAGTCTCCTCCCATTGCTAAGTCCTGTGAGGACAGATTTGACCCAATGGAGTCTTCAGCTCGCACTGATGTGAGATCAATTCCCCGTCTCCAATACTGAATACCCACCACGTTCCCGTCGTCCAGGCATCTCCACTCGCCTGTTTCGTGTCTCTGCCAATGCTGCTCTCCTTTTCCGCTTCCCGCAGCTCACTTAAAGCAAGCCACCCAATTCTCGCTCTTTCACTTTCGGCATTTATCGTCGTAGGACCTAAATACCTTGCACCTGCGCAAAGTTAGTTAAGAATTATGTATTGTACAAAATAGTCAATACAGAAAATAATAATATGCAGTGTACAACATCAATGTCTCTAGTGCATTTTATATAAGACAAATAATCCACAAAAGAACCTCTAAATTCAAACGCTATAACGAATAGTCAAAATGCTCACCCTGCTGTCTCGGAATAATTGTGTGTCGCTACGATTGGAGAGTCTAGGAGATGGAATACCACTGAGATATAACGTGGTAAACTATTTCCCACAGACAGGCCAGGAACAATTGAAGTATTCAGTTTTTTAAAATCACGTTTTAGACCTTTCTAACATGCTTTGCAAGCAGTGATTTTACTCCGAGAGCCATCGCACAAAATGACCCAAAGAGCTTCATGGCCAATTAAATATATTTCAACTGTTGTTTTTATTGTAACATAAAATAAGCTAATTTATACGTGGAAAAGTCTGACATTGAGCTTTGAGATAAATGATTAGATAACCTGTTTGTGATACTGATTGAGGGATAAACAATAGCCAGCAAAGCAGGAGTATCCCCTCGCTGTTCTTTGCAAAGTGTTGTGGGGTCTTTTGCTTTTACCTAAATGGCTCGACAGGGTCTTCATTTAACATGGGCATCCAGCATAGCAGCACTTTCTCAGTACTGTACTGAAGTGTCAACCTCAATTACATAGAATCGAAATGCAGAAATTGACCGTTCCATTCAACAGGTTTTACCAATATTTATAATGTGCAGGGGTATCTTGCAACTGTAAATATATCTCACTGTTCCACACCCATATGAGGTTGTTGACTTGCTCGCCGAGCTGAACGAGAACAAGCCAGCTCGGCGAGCAAGACGACAATCTCACCCACAACCCGAGCTACAGATCTTTGCCAAAGCTTTAAATCCACGCCCATTTCCCTCTATTCTTATCTTCATTATATCTTCTCTTAAACCTAGTAAATTTAACTCTAACAACCACCGCATGTCGGAATGAATTCCACATTGACATTTCACTGTCCTACTTTTTTGTGCCTTGGATGCATTTGGGTGCTTTTCCACTTTTGTCGAGTAAGTGTCAGTATTGTATTGTTCCGTTGTTTCTTGAGAGGTTCAAGCTTGCTGAGCATTGTTGGAACTTCATTCGTCAAGGCAAGGAGAGAGCATTCAATTAAATTCCCACCTTGTTGGCAGAGAACGGGATTTTGGGGGGTCATGAGGTGATTTAGTCACTGCTAGAGTTCATAATTTCACAAACCAAATTATTTGTACAGTCAAGATAATAAAATGAGAGGCTGGATGAACACAGCAGGCCAAGCAGCATCTTAGTAGCACAAAAGCTGACGTTTCGGGCCTAGACCCTTCATCAGAAATGGTGGAGAGGGTTCTGAAATAAATATGGGGGGAGGGGGGGTCGAGCGCGGACAAGAGAGTTGCAGTGAGAGAGAGATCCCCTGAGGTTTGTCCGGAGGCAGGACGATAACTTCTTCAGGTTAGGCATCCCTAGAAGAGGCTTTGCATGAGGTCAAAATTGTATCAGAGATAATAGGAACTGCAGATGCTGGAGAATCCGAGATAACGAAGTGTAGAGCTGGATGAACACAAAGCAGCATTTTACTTGTACTTCTTTCAATCTAGTTCACCATATTCGCAGTTCACAATGTTACATTGGTGAGATCCAATACAGACTGGCTTTGTAGAACACTCCCTCTCTATAAAAATGACAGTATTCTTCCAATTGCTTATATTTTCAATAATCTATCTTGCTTCCACGCCAACATCTCCATTCTATAAATAAAGAACTGAGGGGGCTGGAAAGCTAGAACATTACGGAAATTACTCCAAAAACTCACCAAGTCTAGCAGCATGTTTGGAGAGAAATCAGAGTTAACGTTTTGGATGCAGTGACGCTTCTTTAGAATTTCTGTTGTGGTGTTCTTGCAAAGTTTAATGTAAGCTGGAGAACCACCACTTCGCTCTACCTTTAGGTGCTTTACAGCCTTCAGAACTCAGATGTTAAATTCATTAATTTCAGAGAATGATCTCTGTCCTTAATGTTTATTTTGATTTCTCTCGCCCTGTCGCAACGTGTCTCGCTAATTTCTTGTTGGCTTCGCTTTCACCAGAACTGACCTATTTTTCTCTAATTCAAACGAACCACTCGTCCATTTTACATATAAAACTCTCCCTTGCTACGAGAAGTGTACCCTTTGTCTTTAGTTCCGGATTGCCTCACCATCCGTCGCACTTACTCATCTTTCCCACCTTGCCAAGAGTATTGAAACAATACGTTGTCGCTCCCTTCAAGTCCGAAGAAGTCTTTGGATTCGAAAAGTTAATTTTGCTCCCTGTTCACAGATGCTGTCAGACCTGCTGAGATTCTCCAGTATTTTCTGGCTTTTTTAAAAAAAACATTCTTTCGGATATTGAATTTAATTTCGTCACTTATTCAGCCACCTCTGTTTAGATTTTCCTGTGTTTTGATACAGCCCTTCACGATATTATCTAAACCCACTCCTATATGATGTAAGCCGATGTAAAATTTTGATACAATTCCTCCAATTTCTGGGTCTGAACTACGTGGACAATAATGCACCAGGTGCGACAGCTTCATGTTTATCCGTCCAAGAGCCTTCCACCAGGTCCGAAGTTTTTCAAAATTACCAGTGCTTCTCCCCTCAAAATATCTGTGTTGACCATTGTGTCACTTTGTCTAATTGTCTGTCCTTTTTGCTCTATGTCTCCTATTTTTGTGCTTTGCGAATGGCTGATATCCGAATACTGAGCTACTTGAGTTGGTTGTCACCTTGGGTAAAATTTGATGCTACGTTCGGTGAGTCGGGCACTAGGACAGACGTACTGCAAAGGTGCATCAAATATTCACACTGTTTACGAAGAACCCACAGCCTGCTCTGGGATCAGAAATGTCAGGAGTGGTGCAACAGCAACATAAATGGCAAACGGATCGAAGATTGTGATTCTGGATTTACTGCTCGAAGTCAAAGAGATCAAAACATTTCATTCTTCATCAAGTGGAATTTAGTAATTTCTGTCTCTGATCTCTGCTACAAGTTTGCGTTGCCATCATGCACTGATGGGGTGATTCTTCTCTGCTATCTATGATTTCAGTTGAATTTAGGACACTAGAAATCTACGAACGCCAGGATTGTAACTGTAGATGATGCGGCACAATAAAATAATAAACACCCCACTGTCCAAATTCCATCAATAATCGCCCTGACAGCAAGAATATCCTAATGATCAATTCCACACGCGCTCGCTCGCTGAAGGGAAGGGATGAGCAGCTCGGGCGGACCGATTGATAGTGGGTGGTGCGGCAGACCGGCGCATTTAGATGAATGAACCAGCGGACAAATGTAGAAACGGACCAGACTTCCGGTTGTGAGTAGAATTTGCAGAGAGTGAAGTAAAGCAAGGGCTGAGCTGAAGGACGGTGAACAGAACCCCGCTGTCGGACTGCATCGAGTCCAGGGAGGGTAGGACTGATGACGGAGTCTGGGTTTACTAAACGTCAGTTTTCCTGCTCCTGAGATGCTGCTTGGCCTGCTGTGTTCATCCAGCTACACACTTTGTTATCAGAGATAATGGGAACTGCAGATGCTGGAGATTCCAAGATAATAAAATGTGAGGCTGGATGAACACAGCAGGCCAAGCAGCATCTCAGGAGCACAAAAGCTGACGTTTCGGGCCTAGACCCTTCATCAGAGAGGGGGATGGGGGGAGGGAACTGGAATAAATAGGGAGAGAGGGGGAGGCGGACCGAAGATGGAGAGTAAAGAAGATAGGTGGAGAGGGTGTAGGTGGGGAGGTAGGGAGGGGATAGGTCAGTCCAGGGAAGACGGACAGGTCAAGGAGGTGGGATGAGGTTAGTAGGTAGCTGGGGGTGCGGCTTGGGGTGGGAGGAAGGGATGGGTGAGAGGAAGAACCGGTTAGGGAGGCAGAGACAGGTTGGACTGGTTTTGGGATGCAGTGGGTGGGGGGGAAGAGCTGGGCTGGTTGTGTGGTGCAGTGGGGGGAGGGGATGAACTGGGCTGGTTGAGGGATGCAGTGGGGGAAGGGGAGATTTTGAAACTGGTGAAGTCCACATTGATACCATATGGCTGCAGGGTTCCCAGGCGGAATATGAGTTGCTGTTCCTGCAACCTTCGGGTGGCATCATTGTGGCAGTGCAGGAGGCCCATGATGGACATGTCATCAAGAGAATGGGAGGGGGAGTGGAAATGGTTTGCGACTGGGAGGTGCAGTTGTTATCTCGGATTCTCCAGCATCTGCAGTTCCTACTATCTCTGTAACAGTGAGGTTTTGTTTAACAACAATTCGGCAAATCGTTAAATCATTAGAGATAATGGGAACTGCAGATGCTGGAGAAACCAAGATAACGAAGTGTGGAGAGATAATGGGAACTGCAGATGCTGGAGAATTCCAAGATAATAAAATGTGAGGCTGGATGAACACAGCAGGCCCAGCAGCATCTCAGGAGCACAAAAGCTGACGTTTCGGGCCTAGACCCTTCATCAGAAAAGGGAGATGGGGAGAGGATTCTGAAATAAATAGGGAGAGAGGGGGAGGCGGACTGAAGATGGATAGAGGAGAAGTTAGGTGGAGAGGAGAGTATAGATTTCGGGCCTAGACCACTGTCTCCTCTCCACCTATCTTCTCCTCTATTCATCTTCGGACCACCTCCCCCCCCCCTATTTATTTCAGAATCCTCTCCCCATCTCCCTTTTCTGATGAAGGGTCTAGGCCTGAAATGTCAGCTTTTGTGCTCCTAAGATGCTGCTTGGTCTGCTGTGTTTATCCAGCTCCACAACTTGTTATTACAGTTTGCCTTATGAACGTTTGAATTGGGACCAGCCTTCCTGGTCCCTAGAGCCTGCTCGCGCAATTACATAAATTCATGGTTAATCTGATTACTCCTCATTTCAGTCTGCCCCAATAACTAACTCCAACCCCGCTTCCAAAGAATCAATCAACCTCCGTCTTAAAATATTAACAAAAATATCCACTTGTACCACCTCTGAGGAAGAGAGTTCCAAAAATGATTGAAGATATAAAATCTCCTAATTTATTTATTAAATGGGTGTTCTTTTAGTTTTGAACAGCAACCCAGAGTTCTGGATTTTCCAACTAGAGGAAACATCCTTTATATCCTGTCAGAACCTCTCAGGATCTTGTGTACTTCAAAGAAGTCACCTCTTTCTCATCCAAACTCTCCTGAATACCAGGTGAGCTTGACCACTTTTTCTTAAGAGTCTACCTGTTGCTTTTGGGAATGAGTCAGTTAAATCTCTAAACTGCTTCCCATGCGTTTACTTGCTATCTTAAATAAGAAAACAAATTCTGTATGCCACTCCAGACATGATCGTATCAATGCTTGTTACAACTGAACCATAACCTCCATACTTAATATATTAAATTTCTGTTGCAATAAATTATAACATTCTGTTACCATTGTTAATTACTTGCTGTTTCTGCATATTAACTTTTGTGATTTGTGTATTAGGACACATTACTTTGCAACTCTGTAATTGCTCACTATTTAAAAATGCACTTTTTTATTCTTCACACAAAATGGACAATTTCCCCTGTCCTCAAGTTGTCACGTACCCTCCTTTTTCACGTAACTTATTTATATATATTAATATATACCTTACCTACATATGTAGCCTTCATATTTCATGTTTACAACTTGCCTTCCTACCTTTCTTTGTGTCATCAGCAGATTTAGCAACCATAATTTCAATATCTTTATCTAAAGTAACATATAAATTGTAAAAAGCTCAGCACTGATCCCTGTGGCACACTACTTGTTACATCTTGCCAAACAAGAAAAGACCTACTTATGCCTACTCGTTCTTCCCTGTTAGCTGCTAAATCTACTAGTCTTGCTGATGTATTACCACCTGCATCATGAGTCTTTAATTTCTGCAATAACTTTTGGTGTGGCACCTTATCAAGTTTGTTCTGGAAATCAAAGTTCCATCCATCTTTTATCCATGTCCTTTTTATCCAAAATAGCACATTTAATTTCCTTAAAGAATTTCAATAAATTGGTCAAATGTGATATCTCTTTCATAAAAATATATTGACTCTTCCTAATTACCTTAAATGTTTTGAAATGCACTGCTATAATGTCTTTAATATTAGCTTGTCATACCTTCACTATGATGAATGTTAAGCCAACTGGACTATCATTTTAATAAAATGTGAGGCTGGATGAACACAGCAGGCCAAGCAGCATCTCAGGAGCACAAAAGCTGACGTTTCGGGCCTAGACCCTTCATCAGAGAGGGGGATGGGGGGAGGGAACTGGAATAAATAGGGAGAGAGGGGGAGGCGGACCGAAGATGGAGAGTAAAGAAGATAGGTGGAGAGAGTGTAGGTGGGGAGGTAGGGAGGGGATAGGTCAGTCCAGGGAAGACGGACAGGTCAAGGAGGTGGGATGAGGTTAGTAGGTAGCGGGGGGTGCGGCTTGGGGTGGGAGGAAGGGATGGGTGAGAGGAAGAACCGGTTAGGGAGGCAGAGACCGGTTGGACTGGTTTTGGCATGCAGTGGGTGGAGGGGAAGAGCTGGGCTGGTTGTGTGGTGCAGTGGGGGGAGGGGATGAACTGGGCTGGTTGAGGGATGCAGTAGGGGAAGGGGAGATTTTGAAACTGGTGAAGTCCACATTGATACCATATGGCTGCAGGGTTCCCAGGCGGAATATGAGTTGCTGTTCCTGCAACCTTCGGGTGGCATCATTGTGGCAGTGCAGGAGGCCCATGATGGACATGTCATCAAGAGAATGGGAGGGGGAGTGGAAATGGTTTGCGACTGGGAGGTGCAGTTGTTTTTTGCGAACTGAGCGGAGGTGTTCTGCAAAGCGGTCCCCAAGCCTCCGCTTGGTTTCCCCAATGTAGAGGAAGCCGCACCGGGTACAGTGGATGCAGTATACCACATTGGTAGATGTGCAGGTGAACCTCTGCTTGATGTGGAATGTCATCTTGGGGCCTGGGATGGGGGTGAGGGAGGAGGTGTGGGGACAAGTGTAGCATTTCCTGCGGTTGCAGGGGAAGGTGCCGGGTGTGGTGGGGTTGGAGGGCAGTGTGGAGCGAACAAGGGAGTCGCGGAGAGAGTGGTCTCTCCGGAAAGCAGACAGGGGAGTGGATGGAAAAATGTCTTGGGTGGTGGGGTCGGATTGTAAATGGCAGAAGTGTCGGAGGATAATGCGTTGTATCCGGAGGTTGGTAGGGTGGTGTGTGAGAACGAGGGGGATCCTCTTGGGGCGGTTGTGGCGGGGGCGGGGTGTGAGGGATGTGTCGCGGGAAATGCGGGAGACGCGGTCAAGGGCGTTCTCGATCACCGTGGGGGGAAAGTTGCGGTCCTTAAAGAACTTGGACATCTGGGATGTGCGGGAGTGGAATGTCTTGTCGTGGGAGCAGATGCGGCGGAGGCGGAGGAATTGGGAATAGGGGATGGAATTTTTGCAGGAGGGTGGGTGGGAGGAGGTGTATTCTAGGTAGCTGTGGGAGTCGGTGGGCTTGAAGTGGACATCAGTTACAAGCTGGTTGCCTGAGATGGAGACTGAGAGGTCCAGGAAGGTGAGGGATGTGCTGGAGATGGCCCAGGTGAACTGAAGGTTGGGGTGGAAGGTGTTGGTGAAGTCGATGAACTGTTCGAGCTCCTCTGGGGAGCAAGAGGCGGCGCCGATACAGTCATCAATGTACCGGAGGAAGAGGTGGGGTTTGGGGCCTGTGTAGGTGCGGAAGAGGGACTGTTCCACGTAACCTACAAAGAGGCAGGCATAGCTGGGGCCCATGCGGGTGCCCATGGCCACCCCCTTAGTCTGTAGGAAGTGGGAACACCTCCGCTCAGTTCGCAAAAAACAACTGCATCTCCCAGTCGCAAACCATTTCCACTCCCCCTCCCATTCTCTTGATGACATGTCCATCATGGGCCTCCTGCACTGCCACAATGATGCCACCCGAAGGTTGCAGGAACAGCAACTCATATTCCGCCTGGGAACCCTGCAGCCATATGGTATCAATGTGGACTTCACCAGTTTCAAAATCTCCCCTTCCCCTACTGCATCCCTCAACCAGCCCAGTTCGTCCCCTCCCCCCACTGCACCACACAACCAGCCCAGCTCTTCCCCCCCACCCACTGCATCCCAAAACCAGTCCAACCGGTCTCTGCCTCCCTAACCGGTTCTTCCTCTCACCCATCCCTTCCTCCCACCCCAAGCCGCACCCCCCGCTACCTACTAACCTCATCCCACCTCCTTGACCTGTCCGTCTTCCCTGGACTGACCTATCCCCTCCCTACCTCCCCACCTACACTCTCTCCACCTATCTTCTTTACTCTCCATCTTCGGTCCGCCTCCCCCTCTCTCCCTATTTATTCCAGTTCCCTCCCCCCATCCCCCTCTCTGATGAAGGGTCTAGGCCCGAAACGTCAGCTTTTGTGCTCCTGAGATGCTGCTTGGCCTGCTGTGTTCATCCAGCCTCACATTTTATTATCTTGGAATCTCCAGCATCTGCAGTCCCCATTATCTCTGGACTATCATTTTCCTGCTTTCTGTCACCACTTTTTTAAAGCAATTGCATTTGCTGTTTTCCTATCTAATGGAGCCTTCGTCAAATTTTGGAAAACTAAAACCAACTATCCGAATGGCCAGTTCTTCTCAGGTCTGAGAATGAAGTGCATCAGGACAGGGACTTGTCATCCCTCAGCTCTGACAATTTAAAGAGTACCTCTTTCCTGGTGATTGTAATTTCTTGAGTTCTCCCATAACATTTCCAAATTAACAGTTATTTCTGGGATGTTACTGCTATTCTCTATAGTGGATACTGATGCAAAATACTGGTTTAATTCATCTGCCTTTTTATTTTCCATTATTAATTCTCCAGATTCAATTTCTATGCTTATTTTGTTAACTATTTTCTTTGATAAATATCTTCAGAAACTCATTATCTGATCTTATATTTCTAGCCAGAGTTTTCTTGCACTCTAATTTTTTCATCTTTATTAATTTGAGTTAACTTGATTTGAAGGTACAATCTCAGGATTCCAAACCAGGTCTGTGGCCACTATACTACCACATTGACAAAGGTCAGCATAGCAGTGGTTAAGGACTTGATGGTTGGCAGTTTTGGCAGTGAAGCTGAAATTCTTTTCTGTTACAGGTGACTGTTCAAGGCTAACACAATGAATACAAGTCCAGGCACAGTTGGCAGTGACCCTGTCATCCTGGCCACTGCTGGTTATGATCACACGGTCCGCTTCTGGCAAGCACACAGCGGTATCTGCACTCGAACTGTGCAACATCAGGATTCTGTATCTGTACCAAATTGTATGTGTTTGTTTGGACCTGATTATTTCTGTGGTTCATGTACATAGACACCCAGGTCACTCTCAAGACCCAAAAATTCACAGTCTCACCTTTCGAAAAATAATCAGTGTCATTGAACTTCTCTTACCAAGTTGTACTCATTCAACTTCTCTATCCCTCTGCAGTCTTTTTATGTCTTCCACACTGCTAACTTTACACTTAACTTGCACCATGCCCAGACTCTGATACTTTGCATTCAGTTCCCTCCTCCAAGTTATTGATATAACTTGTAAAAAACTCAGGCCTAAGCATTAACCATATCTTTTTACAGTTGCCAACAGTAACATATTTCTTCTATTCTTACCTACTCTTTCCTCTCTTTTAACCAATCTTTATCCAGTGCAAATATTGCCAATCCCATGAGTCCTAAGTTTGTTGTATAAGCTTTTGTGTGACAATTTATCAAATGTTTTTTGGAAGTCAAAGACCCTCTGTACTCATTGGAATTTAGAAGAATATAGAAACAAAAAAAATTATGGAGGGAAAAGGTAAGAATGAAGCAGGGAGGTTGTTTCCGCTGGCGGGTGAAACAAGAGCTAGGGGGCATACTTCAAAATAAGTGGGAACAGATTTAAAACTGAGTTAAGGGGAAACTTCTTCACCTGAAGAGTTGTGAATCTGTGGAACTCCCTGCCCAGTGCAGCAGATGAGGCTACCTTGTTGAATGTTTTTCAGGCAAAAATAGATATAACTTTGAATAGTAAAGAAATTAAGGGTTTGTAGTGAGCAGATAGGTGAGTGGAACCGAGTCCACGAAAAGATCAGCCATGATCTTATTCAATGGTGGAGCAGGCTTGACAGGGCACGTGGCCTCCTATTTCTTACGTTTTTATTTGCTAGATCTCCCTTATCCGTCCTGCTTGTTACATATTCAAAAAATGCCATCAGATTTGTCAAAAGTAAATTTGCATTGACTCTGTTTATCATACTATCATTTTCCAAGTACCCTGTTACCACATTCCTAATAATAGATTCTACGATTTTGTCTGCTACTAATGTAAAACTAAATGTCCTACCAATCCCCATGTTCTGCCTTTCTCCTTTTTTAAACAGCAAGGTTATGTTTGCTCCTGTCCAATCCTTAGGAATTCTTCTGGAATCTGTGGGGTTATGGTAGACCAAATAGTTTTGGAAAATCAGGCATCCAGATTAAATATTTTTAAAAATCCTGTTTTGAGCAAGCATGAACTTCTTGTGTCCTGTCCCTAGCAGCTATGGATCTACATGATTATCTTCCATAAAGGGACTGTGAGCACACCTCAATTCACAATCTCCATAGTAAGTGAACTAGCCCACTCTACAATGCACTGTTGCAGATACGTCCCACATACATCGTGGAAACAGACCGTTCACTCCAACTTGTTTATGCTGAACAAGCTTCCCAAATTAAACTCATCCCACTTGCTTGTGTTTGGCCCATATCACTCTAAACCTTTTGTATTCATGTACCTGTCCAAATGTCTTGTAAATTTTGTAACTGTGCCTTCCATCTCCCATTTCCTCTGCAGTTCATTCCACCTAGCAACCACCTTCTGTGTGATGAAGTTTTCCTTCAAGTCCCTTTTAAATCTTTTCCTCTCATCTTAAAAATATGCCCTGTAGTTTTAAACTCCCCTATCCTAAGGAAATCGTTTCTGAACCCCATCCAATTTAATAATATCCTTCGTATAGCATAGTGACCAGAATTGTATACAGTATTCCAAAAGTGGCCTCACCAACATTCTGTACAACCTCAACTTGACATCCCAACTCCTATACTTAGTGGTCCGAGTAAGCTTGCTAAATGCATTCTTAGCCACTCTGTGTCCTTTTCATGGGACATTCAAAGAACTATGTAGCTGAACCCCTGGGTATCTCCATTTCATATCACTACCCAAGGCCCTACCATTAAGTATATAAATCCTGCCCTTGTTTGTTTTACCAAAATGCAGTACCTCGTATTTATCCAAATTAAACTCAGTCTGCCGCTCCTAAGCCCATTGGCCCAATTGTTCAAGATGCCATTTTAATCTTAGATAACCTTCTTCACTCTCTGTTATGTCACCAATTTAGGTATCATCCGCAATCTTACTAACATGCCTCTTAAATTGTCATCTAAATCCTACCTCTTGACTCACACCAAGCCTGCTTCCAGCTGTTTATCTTTCGTATGCTGTTCAACTTAATGTATGATCCCTGAGAAGTCTATGCATTCCCATAGGTCTATGGATCACAATTGCAAAATATTAATTTAGATAGAAATGTGAATGAGTATCGCCTTGTTGCATAAACAGCATGTGTACAGCAACATTCAGATAAACAGCAGTTTAATAAATTACACGGTTGATTGCACGTACCCTGCCTATACCATTATACAAGGATATGTAGTAGTTGATGCAGCATACGTTTAATGGACAGCAGACATTATGCCTGTATTTTAAGTAACGTCGCAAATATGCAGAATTCAGGATTTGTTACAGGAAGTCCCATAAAAACTTATAATATGTATGGCTTCTTCATGACAAGCTTCTTCGTGACCATTTAATGTGTAGAGTGAACGAGCATCACTGCCTGCACATTTATGCAATCAAAATCACCAGTGAAATCTTCAGTGTTTTATTGAAGATCCAGCTAGGAGCTAAGTTTGCAAATGACTGTGAATTCCTCTTTCATTTATTCTGCTTCCTTAACAAAGTTTCCAGCAAGTGAATGCCTTGGAAATCACCCCAGACCGCAGTATGATTGCAGCAGCAGGTAAGCAGAGTTTATACTGTATTACAAAGAACCCTACAGCACAGGAACAGGCCCTTCAGCCCTCCAAGCTTGCGCCGATCAAGATCCTCTGTCTAACCTGTCATCTATTTTCTAAGGGTCAGTGTCCATTTGCTCCCTGCCCATCCATGTACCTGTCCAAATATATCTTAAAAGATGCTAACGTGTCTGCGTCTATCACCTCCGCTGGCAACGCATTCCAGGCACCCACCACCCTCTGTGTAAAGAACTTTCCACGCGTATCTCCCTTAAACTTTCCTCCTCTCACTTAGATCTCATAACCCCTAGTATTCTTCATGGTTTTTAATCAGCCCTGTAGTAATGACCCTTGCACCTAACTCCATACTGGGAAATGTGCAATAATTGAATTCCTTATCAAGAGTGAAAATATAATCATTGTTTGATATACAACTTGTGTTTAGTTGAAATGAAATTAGTAACTGATGCACGCATTACTCTTAACATCAGGTATTCTTACATCCATAGGTTGGCTTCCCCATGGGTGAGAGAAGGAAAGGAGGGATGCCTTTCTCATTCTCTGTTCTTATTCAAGGCGTATCAATTATTGTACTCATGCCCGACACACTTAATTTTCCTGAAATTAACATTATTTATGTAACAAAAACATTATTTCCCCAACGGGCCTGATGCATCGTGTTTTGTGCTTACTTTCTGAAGAACAAGAGCTTCGTTTTCGACCATGTCTCTGCACAGTCTTATAACACAGAGTATGATTTGAACCATGTTATGTGATGTAAAATGTGCACACATTGTAAGCGCCACCTGGTAAAGTTACTTTTCTGGTCCACCTTGTAGGGTATCAGCATATCCGAATGTATGACCTAAATTCTAACAACCCGAACCCAGTCATCAACTATGATGGAGTCAGCAAAAACATCACCTCAGTGGGATTCCATGAGGATGGGCGCTGGATGTATACTGGTGGGGAGGACTGCATGGCACGAATCTGGGACCTCAGGTAATTAACTGAGACAAACAATAAATTGTCAGCCGTGGTCCATTCAGCAACATTCTCAGATTTAAGCCAGAAAGTTGTGCATTGAAGTACCACTCCAGAGATTTGAGCACATAATCTTTGCTGACAATGTTGTCGACCTTTAGCACCGTTGGAGTTGCTGTCTTTTCATTGCAACATTAAATATATGCCTTGTTTGCTGTCTTGGGTGTATGTGAAACACTCCATTGTATTGTTCTGTAGAGGAACAGTGCATTTCTTTTCAGTATTCTGCCCACTGTTTATCTTTTGTTGATTTTAGGGGTTGATAATTACATGTTCCTGATATAGGTTGTTGACAATCTGCAAGTAATTACTAGATAGTTGATTCAGATTATTAAGAACAGCAGTTAAGATATGATACATTAGCTAATTAGATAAAGCGAGTATGCAACGATGATAACCAGGTGGCTCACAAATACCAGAGAACAAACACACTTTTGGTGCAGATTGTGTCAGTCTCATTTAGTTCGTGAAGGCATCATGCGGCTTTCTTGCCAAGATGTTAGGGAACTCTTCTTTGGGTCTTTCCCCTTCTGTTCTGATCCATTTTCCATCTGGAGAAGACAGCTCCCTGATGAGGACTGCTGCTTATGAGGACTGCCCTCTGCCCTGGAGCACTTTTATTTCTAGGTGATGGTAGTTCACGCTTATCACTGAATTGTCTGAATCCGTTTGGTCAATAACCAAGGGGCAGCTATGCATGACATTGGATGACTTTGTCTCCTTGCTCACCTACATCTGAAAGTTGGTTTTTGTTCCTTCCAAGAACAAAATCATTTTATTTTCAGAAACACTGATAGAAGTCTATTTACCACTGTAATGCAGTTAAATGAGTTAAAATGCAGAAGAAAGGCAGGCCGATACAAAAGGTGAATTACAGAAACTTGGTTGTGAGAGGGGCAAGACTGGCAGCTTAACATTCTGGGATTTAGATGTTTCCGGGGTGTGGTAGAGAGGGATGTAAAAGAGGTGGTGGTGTTGCTTTACTGATTAGAGAGAATATCACAGTTGAACTGAGGGAGGAGACCTTGGAGGGCTCATGCAGCATGGCCCTAGGGGTAGAGTTCAGGAATAGGAAGGGTACAGTCACTTTGATGGGATAGTATTACAGGCCTCACAATAGCCAGCGATTGATAGAGGAACAAATATGTAGACAGATTATGGGAAAAAAACAACAAGGTTGATTTGGTGGGGATTTTGACTTCCCCTATATTGACTGGGACTTGCTTAGTGTCAAGGATTTGGATGGGGAAGAATTTGTTAGGTGTGTCCAAGACAAGTTTTTTGTAACAATATGTAAATAGTCCTACTAGGGAATGGGCCATTTTAGAGGAATGAGGCTATTTAGGTGATGGAAGTTTCAGTGGGAAAGCGTTTTGGAAACAGTGACCCTAATTCTGTAAGTTCTGAAATACTCATGGATAAGGGTAAGAGTCATCCTTGGGTGAAAGTGGTAAATTGGAGGAAGGCTAATTATAACAATATTAAGCAAAAACTGGGGAATGTAGACTGAAGGCAGCTGTTTCAGGGTAAATCCACATCTGTTGTGTGAGAATCTTTTAAAGGCTAGTTGATTAGAGTTCAGGTTCAGCATGTTTCTATGCAAATGAAGAATAAGGATGGTAAGGCTTGGGAATCTTGGAAGACAAGGAATTGAAAGCTTAGTCAAAAATTGAAAGGAGGCATACAAAAAGTCAAGAAAATGGAAGAAGTACAGACACCTCGAAGAATACAAAGACAGCAGGAAATAACTCAACAAAGAATTAGATTGGCTAAAGGGGACCATGAAATACCTTTCGCAGATGGGATTTTCTGTGATCCTATAACAATTTGTTCATATGTAAGGGGCGGCACGGTGGCTCAGTGGTCAGCACTGCAGCCTCACAGCACCAGGGACCCGGATTCGATTCCAGCCTCGGGTAACTGTCAGTGTGGAGTTTGCACATTCTCCCCGTGTCTGCGTGGGTTTCCTCTGGGTGCTCTGGTTTCCTCCCACAGTCCAAAGATGTACAGGCTAGGTGGATCGGCCATGTTAAATTGCCCATAGTGTTCAAGGGTGTGAGGGTTATTGGGAGATGGGTCTGTGTGTGATGCCCCAAGGGACATGTGGATTTGTTGGGCCAAAGGGCCTGTTTCCACACAGTAGTGGATCTGATCTAAGGGAAAGGGTAGGTCCACTCAAAAACAAAGGAGGGAATTTATATGTGGAACCAGAGGAAGTGAGTGAGGTCCTTAATAAACACTTTGCATCAGTATTCACTGAGGAGAAGGGCATGCTGGATGATGAATCCCAGGATGGCTATGTTGATATTGTGGGCATTTCAAGAAACAAAAGGAGGTATTGGGTGTTTTAAAATGCATTAGGTAGGGAAGGCCCCAGGACCTGATGGGATCTATCCCAGAATGGTGAGGGAGGCAGGTGAGGAAGTTGCTGGGACCCTTGATGAAATCTCTGTATGCTCTTTAATCGCAGGAGAGGTCCCATAGGACTAGAGAATAGCCAGTGTTGTTCATTTGTTTAAGAAATGCAAGAGGAATAATCCAGGAAGTTACAGGCCGGTGAGCTTTACATCAGCAGTAGGGAAATTATTGAAGAAGATTCTTCAGGATAGGATTGACTCACATTTGAAAAGTATGAATTATTAGTGATAGGCAGTCTGGCTTTGTGCGAGGAAGGTCATGTCATGAGTTTTTTGAGCAAGTGACAAAGTTAATTGATGAGGGTAGGGTGGTAGTTGTTGTCTATATGGACTTTAATACGGCCTTTTGGTAGTGTCGAGCAAGGCAGGCTGATACAAAAGGTGAAGTCTAATTGGATCTGTGGTGTGCTGGCAAGATAGTTACAGAAGAGAGAGAGAGAGTGATGGTGGGAAGGGTAGAGACTTGGGCAGCGAAATGACAGATAGAGTTTAATCCAGATGAATGCGAGGTGACGCATTTTGGGAAAGGTCTAATGCATGGGAATAGTATACAATAAATGGTAGACCCTTAGTAGCATCAACATACATGGAGATCTAGGCCTGCAGATCCACAATTCCCTGAAAGTGATAATATTGTCAAGGAGGCATATAGCATGCTTGTCTTCATCGATTGGGGCATAAAAATTGGCAAGTCATGTTACAGCTGTTTAGAACATCAGCAGCATGCTAGCTCAGTGGTTAGCTCTACTGTCTCACAGAGCCGAGGACCTGGGTTCGATTCCAACATTGGGTGACTGTCTGTGTGGAGTTTGCACCATCTCCCTGTGTCTGCATGGGTTTCCTCTGCTTGCTCCAGTTTCCTCCCACAATCCAAAGATGTGCAGGCTAGATGGATTTGCCATGCTAAATTGCCTATAGTGTTCAAGGATGTGTAGATTAGGTGGGTTTTAGGGGGATGGGTGTGGACTTGTTGGACCAAAGGGCCTGTTTCCACACTGTAGGAATTCTGTGATGATCTATGATAGTCAAAGAGAAGGAGCAATTGGAGACATTTAGGATGCAGGCCACTGAAAGTGTAGCCACTAACAGTGGAGTAACTGAAACTATACATGTGTAAGGGGCCAGAATGAGAGGAGCACAGATACCGTGGAGGGTTGTGGGATTATAGAACTGTACAAAGATACATAGACGTGAGGCATTTAAGGGATTCTGGAGTGGACAGACTGTATCTTTTATTTTTCTGTATTTTTATTGTGGACTTAAATGAGAAAAGAACACTTTTAAAAACCAAGGATCACTGAAGGATTTTGCACATTCCAAAGATATGCAAGTCGGGCAGATTTGAAATAAAATGTCCTAAGTGTATAGGCTAGGTGGATTAGACATGGTAAGTGGGGGGATACAGTAGGGGGCTGGGTCTGAGTGGAAAGCTCTTCAGAGGGTTGGTGTGGACCCAGTGGGCCAAATGGCCGCCTTGTAGAGGTTCTATGAATTCTCTACATACAATTACAAAATGGCTTGGACAATGCTAAATGGGCAGAGTCAGTATGACTTTTGGGCAGCATGGTGGCTCGGTGGTTAGCACTGCTGCCTCACAGCATCAGGGACCCGGGTTCGATTCCACCCTCAGGCAACTGTCTGTATGGAGTATCCACGTTCTCCCTGTGTCTGCATGGGTTTTCTCTGGGTGCTTTGGTTTCCTCCCGCAGTCCAAAGATGTGCAGGCTAGTTGGATTAGAATTGCTAAATTATGCTCAGGGTTCAGGAATATGTAGATCAGGTGGTTATAGGGAGATGAGTTTGGGTGCAAAGCTCTGAGGGTCAGTATGGACTTGTTGGACCAAAGAGCCTGTTTCCACACTGTAGGGATTCTATGATCTATGAGCTTTACTTAGGCCACATTTGGACTAATGTGTACAGTCTGGTCACCACACTGCAAGAAAGATGTGGAGGCTCTGAAGAGAGTACAGAAGTGGTTAACAGGGTATTGTCTGGGTTGGCAGGTGTTAGCTATGGGGTGAGATTGAATAAACTGTGTCCATTTACTCTTGAACTTCGAAGGATGAGAAGGTGACTTGATAGAAGTTTAACATTAAAAGAATGGATATTTGGAGTTTTTTTTTCCCCAGGGTAGTAATGTCAGTTACTAGAGGATGTAGGTTTTAGATAAAAGTGGGCAAGTTTTTTACACAGAGGATGGTAAGTGCCTGGAATGTGCTGTGAGAGGAGGTGCAGGAGGCAGATACATTAGCCACATTTAAGAGGCATCTTGTCCGACGTATGAAAAAAAAGGGAATAGAGGGATACAGACCACATCTTGACAGATATATGAAAAGGCTGCCCTGTTCTTTGTTGAACCAGAACACTTCCCAAGTGAAGTATTCTAATTTGAAAATGTAACAACTAATTTACAAACAAGTAGCAATGCGTTAATAGCGACATTGCGTTTTTTACTTACTGATGTGATTTGGACATCAATGTTGGCCCAGATGCCAGGGAGAACTCTTCCTCAGATATTACCATGGGATATTTTATGATCACTCGAGCCTTAGGTTAATATGACACCTCCAACAGTGCAGAACTCCGTCAGTGTTGCATTGGAGTATCTGCCTAGATTTTTACTCAAGATGCTGAAGTGAAGCTTGAACCCGTAACCACTATAAGCCTGTGTCAAAGGCATGGATATTGATTATTCTTCTATTCATATTTGAATTCTGAAGCTGGGCCTAATCTCTGAGCAGACATGTACGACAGATGGCAGAATGTTCAGTGCCTCATATTTATGCACATTATGTCACAGGCATGTGTTTAAATTGACAACTTTACTCAACATGCAAACAACTTAAGCTAAGGAATCGTTTTGCAGTCTTATCACTGTCCTTCTTAACATTGTGTATTTACTTGATGTCCTATCATGATCATAACAATCCACAGAAGAAATGACCATTTCAAAGTCTTGTAAATAAGGAAGTGAAGAGCTTTTACCAAACATGGAAATATTTGAATTCTGCCGCAGAGCTAAGAAAGTGGAATATGTCACCAATCCACAATATTTAAATAAGGCAGAAGGAGTGCTCATTTATAGATCAAAGAAAGCACTGAAATGCATAATCAGTAAGATGTGGGTTTGTGGCTATAACTCACACTACTATTCCCATAAATCACATGATAAGGAGATTGACCTCTTTCATCCCACAAACTCATTATTTATTTTAAATCTCTAACGATGCCCTGGAAAATAGCACATGATCTTGATTTTAACTTGCAAGGGGATACGGGTGTATGTGTTTTCAGGGAAGGTGTTAAACAAGAAGAAATTGCCATGACCTGACATTAACCTACCCACTGCTGTCTTTAACTCATGTGCAATTTGAGGTGGATCTGTGATTTAGATACAGAGACAGGCAATTATCTGAAGATGTAACTTTCTTCTGACTTTAACTTGGTTTCCTGGGATGTCTGAAACTTGTCAGGATCCACAAGTTTGGGAGTATAATGGAGATTGATGAACCTGGGAAATTGACTGCCTGGAAATCTTACACATACTGAACCAAAACAGCTGCTTCTTTTTGTTGTTTGGCAGCACAGAACTTGACTATTTCTGAATAAATGTTCACTTTGTTGAATGGATAGTAAGAACTGCAGATGCTGGAGTCAGACATAACACAGTGTGGAGCTGGAGGAGCACAGCAGGCCTGGCAGCATCAGAGAAGCAGGAAAGCTGACGTTTCGGGTCAGGTCCCTTTCTTTCTGAAGAAGGGTCCTGACCTGAAATGTCAAATTTCCTGCTTCATTTTGTTGAAGCTTTTCTTCCTGCCCTTGTCAGGTTAATTTGTAATAATATAATTTAAAGGGAAACCAACATTTATGCTGTACAAGAGGAGAGTACTGATTGATTGGCAAGTGAAATTTGACTGATACAGGTATAGAGAATGGCCCAGTTAATAACAGCCAGGTTTTGTTAACATTTTAAACTAAACAGGTTGACTTTGTTTGGTCAAAACTTTGCCCTGAGAAATGATCTCTTGAATGACTGGACAGTTCAAGAAAAGCAGGGTAATGAGGCAAACTTGGATCTCAACTGAACATAAAGAGAAGCAGCACCAGGAATGGCAGCTGTCTTTGAGTCAGCATCCTGACATTTCACAGAGCTCCATTCCACAGGAGACAGTTTTCTCATGGGGTATTCTGTAACTTTCAGGACATGATTTAACAGTTTTCCTCTGGAAGCACAGGATTTTTTGGCAGAATTTCATGGGATGAGCATGTTACTGGCAAGTAACAGTGTTCGTTATTCCAAGTCAGAATGGTGGGTCAGTTGGAAGGGCTTTTGCAGTGGTGGTGTCTCCATGTATGTACTACCCTTGGTCCTTCTAGACATTGAGGCAGCCTGTTTTAAAGAAGATTTACTGAGCTGATGTTGTGCACATTGCGCATCCATGCAAAGAATATGTTTGTTGCTCACATCTGCATTGTTCTGCAAGATTTCCTGTCCAGTGAATCATGTAGGCGCATTTTGCTGGTTGTGTTCAAGATGCCAGACTTCGTAGTCTTCAACGCCTTCCAGGAAATGGCTGGAAACATCTGAAGGATTTTACAATCTGCTGCAACAGCACATCTTCCAGGCTACTGCCATATTTGCAAAGTCTGCACTTATGTCCGTTTTTGCATCTTAGAATGACCGTTGGAATGAGAGGGTCCTTGTATTAAATGCAGTGATTGGATTCCTACAAGTGCAGACAGTTAGATTGTACCCATGAGGCATTCCAGGCATCATCAAATAAACCAGGAGTATTTACGAGTAAAGAAGGATTCCACTCTAATATTGTTTAACTGTTCTATAGAGGATAATTATGCATATCTGTGTAAAACATTTAGGAAGCTGCCGTTGATACTTTCATTCTGCGTCAGTTAGGTCCCTCGCAGATCTTCCCAACTCCAAGCAGATTTAACAGATGGCTAGTTTGAGACAAGGAATAACCTCTGCAGATATTGCTGGTGATGCCCATGAGGATGTTTAATTGGGCATTAATGCACAGGAAACATATAACAGAAGCCACATGAACATAAGGATGGTTATTGTGTAAGTAGTTAGATTGTTAAAGTGTGATTGAGTTGCCTGGCTAGATACAGAGCACCTTTTAGTATACACTAACATGTATCAAATTATAGTGCTCTGATAGACTTTGAAAAACATGGCATAACAGAAAGGATTGGAGCTGCAGAAGACAAATCTGATGACATTGCTTATCTTTGGAATCAAACCATTGAATCTATTTTTATTTCAATCTTGAATCTCCAAATCTATTCACCATGATTTTTCAAGTGCATGCAACCTTTCATGGTCTCTACACTCCTTATTTATGTAACTTCCTCCAGCTCCACAGCATACCAAGGTTTCTGTAATTCTTACCTTCTTGTGCATCTCCAGGGTAGTTTGGGATGGGCAATAAATACTGCCTAGACACAGGCCATCATATATCTGAGTGAATAAATAAAAAAAATCATCCCACCATGTACCTTCAGTTGTCTGAGCCCTGAGCTTTGAAATCCCCCTCTAAACTTGTTTGCCTCACTTTGGTCCTTTGCACTCCTTAAAATCTACCTCTTTCATTAAACTTTTTATTTGCTGCCGTATGACTCCGTATATGTCTCAACATCATAGTTGATGATTTCAATTTGATGATTTGATTTATTGTAGTCATATGTACTTTAGTGCAGTGAAGAGCTTTGTTTACAGGTAGTGCAGGCAGATTATACGGTGCTTAGACAGAGTGAGGCATAGAAGTTACACTGCACAGGAGGTGCGCAAAGCAAGAACAACATTAACAAGATCAACATTATTTGAAGTTAGAGAATCCATTCATCAGTCTAATAATGGCTGGGAAAAAGCTGTTGTTTGAACCTGTTGGTGCATGAGTTCAAGCTTCCTGTACATTCTGCCTGATGGAAGGGATTGTAGGAGAGCACTACCAGGGTGGGATGGGTCTGTGATGATGTTGGCAGCCTTTCCATGGCAACAAAAAGCGTAACTGTCATCCATGTCTGGGGCTTCCGTAATGGTTTGGACTGTGTACACAACCTTCTGTTTCATTTTATACTGCTGTTCCAAAGTGTCCTAGGAAGTTTTATTATATTAAAGATGTTAGGTAAATTCAAATTTTTCTTCATCTGAAACTTTCTCTCTCAACAGGTCACGTAACCTGCAGTGTCAGAGAATCTTCCAGGTCAATGCTCCTATTAATTGTGTCTGCCTGCATCCCAATCAGGTAAGGGGCAACACTGCACCCCCAAAACTGCAGACAGACTTTGTATGTCAACCCACCCTGAGAAGCTGTGTGTGGTTTGTAATGGAGACATGCAAAGAGTTGAAGCTGGAAATCTTATCTTTCAGTTTAGCCACAGTATGCATTTCCTGCCAGTGTGTGGCACTGCTGCACTCTGCAAAGTCTCTTTGTAATTTGCTGGTACTAATTGGGCTGGTGATCAGATCCAGTCTGACTTAAAATGCCTTGTCTGAGTAGCTCCTAACCTACAAAATCAGCTAAAGCATTGAATGTTTCTGTTGTGAAAATAAAGAATTTAGATAGGATAATAATAGTTACGGTGTTACATCAAAGATTTTCAGTGCTGGATTTTGTACAAACTGTGTTTGAATACCCATCGAGCACATCAAAGATGCAGACCTTTCAAGACACATCCCAGTTTACTCTGTCGTCCTCCCAAATGTCAATGACACTGTGCTTCTCTTTACAAGGGATTTCAATTCTTCACTTCCGAAAAATCAGCCTTGAATTCCCTTTGAAGTCACTTCTTTACAGACAGCCTCAATGATAGTTCACATCCCGGCACCTTAAACCCCTCTCCTGACATTCTCTCCCTGGATTCTTGAAACTACACTCCAGCTACTTAAAGATCCAATTCCAGCTTTTCTTCACACTGCTATTTTCTGTAAGCTAGCACTGTCGCTGGGTTTCTCCGAGCTCCAGTCTTTCTTAGCTGCTGCAAATAATCTGGACTTCAATCACCCCCTCCCAGCTGCTCTGGACAAATTAGTGACTTTCAGGGCTCTTTCAAACCCCAATGACTCTAATTTTCCTGAGCCTTACCCCAACACTTTCCTGCACCTACTGACTCCCCTGATTTCTCTGAGCCCTGACTGCTTAGAATATGTTAAAGCACACCTTTTCAGGATGGGACTCTTTCTCCCTGCTGCTGTAAATTTATCCTTTATCGTTGTCATGGGTTTTATAGCATGGATTTGCACCGTTCCCTGTCCCATGGCCAATTTTTCGTCCTCTGCAATCCTATGGGTGCACTTTTGACATCCATATGGTCAAGCCCTTTAATATGTAAAACAAAACGACAGAGGGTAAATATATCCTGTCACACTGCTGTTCTGAGTATGTGCTGGGACTTCAGGGCCTACCAAGGAAAGAAAATCCTTGCCAGAGACAGAAGTCAGAGAGGTTTGAGTTTTGAAACCGGTTGAAGAAGGTAGCAATGCTGAAATCATATGATGACCAGTTAGTAATAGTTAGGGTATAGCGGGGCAGCTGAAGGTCTGAAATTCAATGCTGATGGATGCCTCGACTATGAATTACGTCTCCATATTATGGCATATGGCAATAATAGATTATTCTTTTAGAGACTGGATTAATGATCAACTCTCACAGCACATTGGGAAGTCATTCTCCTATGCTAGCTCTTTGAAAGAGTTCTCGAACCAGCTCCACTCCATCCGTATAGCTATGCTAAATTTTCTTTGAAAGTATAAATCAAATTCCTTTTTGAAAAACATTATTGAATTTGCTTCTTCCATCTTTTTAGATAGTGCATTCCAAATCACCATAACATGCTGTATAAAAGAAAATTCCCATCATCTTCCCTGATACTTTTGCCAAAGACATTTAAACCATATTTTCTGATCTAGTCTATTAAAATGACCTCAGAATTTTGAACTCCTCTCATTATATTTCTCTACTTTAAGGAGAACAACCACTGAATTGCTTATCAATGAAGTCTTTAATTACTAGTAATGTCTGAATGTCATTGCAGAAATTATGGGTCATTCGGCTCAACAATGTTAACAGTATCGGCTCCAGGTGTGTTCATGAGCTCATCCTCACATGGAATGTAAAACCTTTTTGGACCGTGGACCAGAGATAATAGGAACTGCAGATGCTGGAGAATCCAAGATAACAAAGTGCGAAGCTGGATGAACACAGCAGGCCAAGCAGCATTTCAGGAGCTCAAAAGCTGATGTTTCGTGTCTAGACCCTTCATCAGAGAGGGGGATGGGGAGAGGATTCTGAAATAAATAGGCAGAGAGGGGGAGGCGGACCGAAGATAGATAGAGGAGAAGATAGGTGGAGAGGACAGTATAGGTGGGGAGGGGTTATGTCAGTCTGGGGAGGACGGACAGGTCAAGGAGGTGGGATGAGGTTAGTAGGTGGGAAATGGAGGTGTGGCTTGAGGTGGGAGGTGGGGATAGGTGAGAGGAAGACAGCAGTGGGGCGAGGGGACGAGCTGGGCTGGTTTTGGGATGCAGTGGGGGAGGGGACGAACTGGGTTGGTTTAGGGATATAGTGGGTGAAGGGGAGATTTTGAAGCTTGTGAAGTCCACTTTGACACCATTGGGCTGCAGGGTTCCCAAACGGAATATGAGTTGCTGTTCCTGCAACCTTTGGGTGGCATCATTGTGGCACTGCGAGAGGCCCAGGATAGACATGTCGTCTAAGGAGTGGGAGGGGGAGTTAAAGTGGTTTGCGACTGGGAGGTGCAGTTATTTATTGCGAACTGAGCGGAGGTGTTCTGCAAAGCGGTCCCCAAGCCTCCGCTTGGTTTCCCCAATGTAGAGGAAGCCACACCAGGTACAATGGATACAGTATACCACATTGGCAGATGTGCAGGTGAACCTCTGCTTAATGTGGAAAGTCATCTTGGGGCCTGGGATGGGGGTGAGAGAAGAGGTGTGGGGGCAAGTGTAGCATTTCCTGCGGTTGTAGGGGAAGGTGCCGGGTGTGGTGGGGTTGGAGGGCAGTGTGGAACGGACAAGGGAGTCACGGAGAGAGTGGTCTCTCCGGAAGGCAGCTAAGGGTGGGGATGGAAAAATGTCTTGGGTGGTGGGGTCGGATTGTAGATGGCGGAAGTGTTGGTGGATGATGCGTTATATCCGGAGGTTGGTGGGATGGTATGTGAGAACGAGGGGGATTCTCTTAGGGCGGTTATTGTAGGGGCAGGGTGTGGGGGTGTGTTGCAGGAAGTGCGGGAGACACGGTCAAGGGCGTTCTCGACCACTGCTGTGGGGGGTTGGCGTGCGGTCCTTGAAGAAGGCGGACATCTGGGATGTGCGGGAGTGGAATGCCTCATCCTGGGAGCAGATGCAGCGGAGGCGAAGGAATTGGGAATAGGGGATGGAATTTTTGCAGGAGGGTGGGTGGGAGGAGATGTATTCTAGATAGCTGCGGGAGTCAGTGGGCTTGAAATGGACATCAGTTTCTAGCTGGTTACCTGAGATGGAGACAGAGAGGTCCAGGAAGGTGAGGGATGTGTTGTAGATGGCCCAGGTGAACTTGAGGTTGGGGTGGAAGGTGTTGGTGAAGTGGATGAACTGTTTGAGCTCCTCTTGGGAGCAAGAGGCGGCACCGATACAGTCATCAATGTAACGGAGGAAGAGGTGGGATTTGGGGCCAGTGTAGGTGCGGAAGAGGGACTGCTCCACGTAACCTACAAAGAGGCAGGCATAGCTGGGGCCCATGCGGGTGCCCATGGCCACGCCCTTTGTAGGAAGTGGGAGGAATCGAAAGAGAAGTTGTTGAGGGTGAGGACGAGTTTGGCTAGGCGGATGAGGGTGTCGGTGGAGGGGGACTGGTCGGGCCTGCGGGACAAGACGAAGCGGAGGGCCTTGAGGCCATCTGCATGAGGAATGTAGGTGTATAGGGACTGGACGTCCATGGTGAAAATAAGGTGTTGAGGACCAGGGAATTGGAAGTTCTGGAGGAGGTGGAAGGTGAGGATGGTGTCACGGACGTAGGTGGGGAGTTCCTGGACGAAGGGGGAGAAAATGGAGTCCAGATAGGTGACATCCGGATACAACGCATCATCCTCCGACACTTCCGCCATCTACAATCCGACCCCACCACCCAAGACATTTTTCCATCCCCACCCTTGTCTGCCTTCCGGAGAGACCATTCTCTCCATGACTCCCTTGTCTGCTCCACTCCCCTCCAACCCCACCAGACCTGGCACCTTCCCCTGCAACCGCAGGATGTGCTACACTTACCCCCACACCTCCTCCCTCACCCCCATCCCAGGCTCCAAGATGACTTTCCATATTAAGCAGATGTTCAGTGTCGTATACTGTATCCACAGTACCCATTGTGACTTCCTCTACATTGGGGAAACCAAGCAGAGGCTTGGGGACCACTTTGCGGAACACCTCCGCTCGGTTTGCAATAAACAACTGCACCTCCCAGTCGCAAACCATTTCCACTCCCCCTCCCCCTCCCATTCCTTAGACGACATGTCTATCCTGGGCCTCCTGCAGTGCCACAATGATGCCACCCAAAGGTTGCAGGAACAGCAACTCATATTCCACTCGGGAACCCTGCAGCCCAATGGTATCAATGTGGACTTCATCAGCTTCAAAATCTCCCCTTCCCCCACTGCATCCCAAAACCAGCCCAGCTCGTCCCCTCCCCCAAATGCATCCCATAACCAGCCCAGCTTGTCCCCACCTCCCTAACCTGTTCTTCCTCTCACCTATCCCCTCCTCCCACCTCAAGCCACACTTCCATTTCCCACCTACTAACCTCATGCCTGCCTCCTTGACCTGTCCGTCCTCCCAGGACTGACCTGTCCCCTCTCCACCTCCCCACCTATACTCTCCTCTCCACCTATCTTCTCCTCTATTCATCTTTGGTCTGCCTCCCCCTCTTTCCCTATTTATTTCAGAACCCTCTCCCCATCAACCCTCTCTGATGTAGGGTCTAGGCCCGAAACGTCAGTCTTGGTGCTCCTGAGATGCAGCTTGGCCAGCTGTGTTCATCCAGCTCCACACTTAGTTATCTTGGACCGTGGACCATGTGGATCTTATCCATGGGATATTGTCACTATTGTTTTACAGGCAGAGCTGATTGTTGGTGATCAGAGTGGTGCCATTCACATCTGGGACCTGAAAACTGACCACAATGAGCAGCTAATTCCCGAGCCAGATGTTTCAGTCAATGCAGTTCACATTGATCCGGATGCAAGTTACATGGCAGCTATCAATAGTTCGGTAAGTGACATTGAACCATGAGCAGTACATATCTTCATTTGTGCTCTAACTAGACTGAGGCATAGAGTCATACAGCATGGAAACAGACTCTTCGGTCCAATCAACCAGGTTCCCAAACCGAACTAGTCCCACTTGCCTGCATTTGGCCCATTATTTCTCTAACCTTTCCTATTCATGTACTTATCCAATTGTAACTCTACCTGCATTCACCACTTCTTCTGGCAGTTCACTCTCTTGTGTAAAAATGTTGCTGCTTGTGTCCTTTTTGAATTTTTCTCCTCTCACCTTAAAAATATGCTTAAAAATAAAAATATGAACTAACTCCATGCCAGGGAAAAGATCCTTGTCAGTCACTTCATCTATAATTTAGGAAATGACACTTCATCTATAATTTAGGAAATGACAGATGAGTTTTTCCGGAACAGTGCTGTTGGGTGGGAGAAGGGACCTGGTGCTGGGCTGTGGGAGCAGGGACCTGGTACTGGGCTGTGGGAGCAGGAGCCCGGTGCTGGTGAATGGGAGGTGTGGGGCCTGTGTTAAAACAGTGGGATTGATGAAACGAGTGCTGGTGGGAGATTATGCAACCAACTGTCAACCTAATCTTACTTCCTGCCGAACACTTGTTTCACTGCAATTTCAGTGCACAGTGGCACTGAGCTGTTTTTCCTTGTCCATCAAACTTTGTGTCTGGAGTCAGTAGTGCTTTTTTTGTTTGTCACACTGATGTTCAGCCTTCTCATGCTTCTGCTAATGCTTCTTCTGTTTGAAGGGGTTGATCCCCTCCCTTGGTCAATACTTTCCATAAAATCTTAGCAGATTAATTGATTTCTCTGTTCTTTCTTTATCTCCAGGGTAATTGCTACGTGTGGAATCTAACAGGTGGAATTGGTGATGATGTCACTCAGCTCATTCCCAAGACCAAGATCCCAGCTCACAAACGCTATGCTCTACGCTGCAAATTCAGCCCTGACTCCACGTAGGTTCTTCCATTTCTGTGATATCATAATCTGCTATCAAACTGTCTGCTCAGTGTCGTAAGTGGGTCTGAAGTATTTCGGAAATGATAGTTCATTTTATACCTCCTGCAAAATACTTTGCTTCCTGAGACCCGCTATATGACTGACTGTATCACTTGGCTGGTTGACTGGTTTGTGATGCAGAATGATGCAAACAACATGCGCTTAATTTCCATACCAGCTAAGGTCACCATGAAAATTCCATCTTCTTGACCTTGATCCTCACCTGACAAACAGTAACGAAGGTTAAATTACTACCAGTCATATCTCTCTAATGAGACAGCAGTTCTCTGGTCCTCAAGGTCTACTGCGGCTTTACATATGTTTTTAGATTAATCTGTAAGAGAGCATAGTTTAGGCAAACAATGACCCTACCCTCTTTGAATGTATGCAATAGGAACGATAGATCCATGCAGGGACAAATTACACCCTGAATAGGCCAACAGTGCGCTTCACCAGATCAACTATTTCAAAGTGATAAATGTCTGAAAATTTTGCAATTTTTTTCATCCATTTGTTTTGTTTAATGTAAAGTCGAGCAACAAACTAGACATGATGAAATAATTCCGTTCCAAACTTTGTACTGAATCAGTAGACTCTATCTTACAGTATTTGTTGTCAGCACTTACCCTAGTTTTGCTACTTCAAGTACACAATGGCACTGATGCATATTTCTCTTGTCCATCAAATGTTGCGCTGGGAAGTCAATAGCGATTCTCTGCTGTCGCACTGATGTTCAGCCTTGTGTTTCCGTTATTCCTTGACCTCTTTGGAGGAGATAGTTTCCTCCCTTAGTCAATATTATCCAAAAAAAGGTTAGCAAAATTCATTTATGGCACCCAAGAGACCATTCAGCTTCAATGCTGGCTCTCTGAGAAGAAATCAGTTCAATGCTGCCTCTCCATCTGCATAGTCCTGCAAGTTATTTCCCTAAAGTGCCTATCCAGCTTCTTTTTGAAATTATTTATCAGTTTCACTTTCACCACTGTCATTCTGGGTGATTAGAATTTGGTACACTAAAGATAAAATTCTACCTTGCCTCCCCTGTATTTCTTTTCTGAAAACCTTAGATTTGTGTCCTCGTAGTGCTTGGACTTTAGCTAACGGCAACAGCATTAATTTATCTTTATTATAATTTAACACAGCCCTCTTATGACATCGCCTCAATCTCTTCTGCTCAATGGAGAACAACTGCAGCTTCTCCAACCTATCCTTGTAGCCACAATCACTAATCCATCCAACATTTGGGTAAATATCTTCATTGAATCATCCTGCCTTCCACATACGGCTGCTAACTCTCCCTATATAACAGTTGCTACATTCTAAGTAATTAGTTAGGTGTGATACTCTTTAAGTTGTTCCTGGAGATATGCTAAGCACAGATCTGTCTCACATTTAAATTGTGATATGTCATTGCAACCACCAACTGAGAAGAATACAACATTAATTGGGGAAAAAAAGCAAAAAGAAAATGCAGATGTTAGAAATACAGAACATTAATTGGGCACTGAAAACAAAGATGTATAACAATTTTCTTCAACAAAGTGCTTAATATCTGTTTTGGCTATAAAAAAGGACTGTGTCCCACCATGCTGCCACCTTGGCAATCAGGAGGGAGTAGCCGGAGGAATTACTCAACATTGACTCTGGACTACATAGCACCAGGTCAGACATGGACAAGGAAACTTCCAGCTGAGTTAATGATAATAAAATGTGAGGCTGGATGAACACAGCAGGCCCAGCAGCATCTCAGGAGCACAAAAGCTGACGTTTTGGGCCTAGACCCTTCATCAGAGAGGGGGATGGGGTGAGGGTTCTGGAATAAATAGGGAGAGAGGGGGAGGCGGACCGAAGATGGAGAGAAAAGAAGATAGGTGGAGAGGAGAGTATAGGTGTGGAGGTAGGGAGGGGATAGGTCAGTCCAGGGAAGACGGACAGGGCAAGGAGGTGGGATGAGGTTAGGAGGTAGGAGATGGAGGTGCGGCTTGGGGTGAGAGGAAGAACAGGTTAGGGAGGCAGAGACAGGTTGGACTGGTTTTGGGATGCAGTGGGTGGAGGGGAAGAGCTGGGCTGGTTGTGTGGTGCATTGGGGGGAGGGGACGAACTGGGGTGGTTTTGGGATGCGGTGGGGGAAGGGGAGATTTTGAAGCTGATGAAGTCCACATTGATACCATTGGGCTGCAGGGTTCCCAAGCGGAATATGAGTTGCTGTTCCTGCAACCTTCGGGTGGCATCATTGTGGCACTGCAGGAGGCCCATGATGGACATGTCATCTAAAGAATGGGAGGGGGAGTGGAAATGGTTTGCGACTGGGAGGTGCAGTTGTTTATTGCGAACCGAGCGGAGGTGTTCTGCAAAGCGGTCCCCAAGCCTCTGCTTGGTTTCCCCAATGTAGAGGAAGCCACACCGGGTACCGTGGATGCAGTATACCACATTGTCAGATGTGCAGGTGAACCTCTGCTTAATGTGGAAAGTCATCTTGGGGCCTGGGATAGGGGTGAGTGAGGAGGTGTGGGGGCAAGTGTAGCATTTCCTGTGGTTGCAGGGGAAGGTGCCGGGTGTGGTGGGGTTGGAGGGCAGTGTGGAGCGAACAAGGGAGTCACGGAGAGAGTGGTCTCTCCGGAAGGCAGCTAAGGGTGGGGATGGAAAAATGTCTTGGGTGGTGGGGTCGGATTGTAGATGGCGGAAGTGTCGGGGGCAGCTCAATAGTATCAATGTGGACTTCACCAGCTTTAAAATCTCCCCTTCCCCCACCGCATCCCAAAACCAGCCCAGTTCGCCCCCTCCCCCCACTGCACCACACAACCAGCCCAGCTCTTCCCCTCCACCCACTGCATCCCAAAACCAGTCCAACCTGTCTCTGCCTCCCTAACCTGTTCTCCTCTCACCCATCCCTTCCTCCCACCCCAAGCCGCACCTCCATCTCCTACCTACTAACCTCATCCCACCTCCTTGACCTGTCCATCTTCGCTGGACTGACCTATCCCCTCCCTACCTCCCCACCTATACTCTCCTCTCCACCTATCTTCTTTTCTCTCCATCTTCGGTCCGCCTCCCCCTCTCTCCCTATTTATTCCAGAACCCTCACCCCATCCCCCTCTCTGATGAAGGGTCTAGGCCCGAAACGTCAGCTTTTGTGCTCCTGAGATGCTGCTGGGCCTGCTGTGTTCATCCAGCCTCACATTTTATTATCTTGGATTCTCCAGCATCTGCAGTTCCCATTATCACTTCCAGCTGAGTACTGTGTACTAACCCCTCAGCTGACGAATATTCCTCCATGTTGAACCTTGGAGGAAGCTTTGAGGGTGGCAAGGGCACAGAATGTACTTTGGCTGGGGGATTTCAATGCCCACCACTAAGTGACTTGGAGGAGCCACGACTGAGTGAGCTGTTTGAGTCCTAAAGGAAATTGCTGCTAAACTGGATCTGTGATAGGTGGTGAGGGAACCAACAAGAGGGAAATACATGGTTGGTCTCATCCCCATCAATCTGCCTCCTGCAGATGTATAAGTAAGAGTGGCCTCTATCCAGTCCTTAAGGAGACAAAGTCCTGTCTTCATTTTGACAGTATTGCCTGTTGTCTTGTGTGGTATTATCACTGTGCTATATGGGATGGACTTTGAACAGACCTAGCAATTCCATTGGGTATCCATGAGATGTGGTGTACCATTTACAGCGGCAGAATTGTACCTCAGCGTGATCTACAACATTATAGCTGAGTACATCTAACCAATCCACTCTTGTCATGAAGACAGAGATGAAGCCTGGTTTATTGAAAAGTGCAAGAGGGTAGATTAGGAGCAGCATCAGACATATCGAAAAGTGTGTGTCAACCTAGTGAAGCTACAAAACTAGACAATATGGTACCATACAGCATAAGCAACAAGTGACAGCTAAGCAATTCCATGATCAGGTCCAAGCCCTGCAATCCTGTCACATCCAGTTGTGAATGGTGGTGCACAATTAAACAATTCATTGGAGGAGGAGGCTCATAAATATTCTCATTATTAATAATGAGAGGGCCAGCACATCAGTATAAAAGATAAAGCAGAAGCATTCACAACAATCTTGAACTGGAATTGCTGAGTTGATGATGCATCTCGGCCTCCTCCAGTGGTTCCCAGCATCACAGGAGTCTGTCCTCAGCCAATCTGATTCACTTCATTTGATATCAAGAAACATTTGGAGGTACTGGGTATTACGAAGGCTATGAGACCTGACAGCATTCCAGCAATGGCACTGAAGACTTGTGATGCAAAACTTGACACGCTCCTTGCCAAGCTGTTTGAGTACAGTCACAACATTGACTTCTACCCAATAATGTGGAAAATTGCCCAGGTATGTCCTGTACACACACAGCAGGACAAATCCAATTCAACCGATTGTCACTTCATCAGTCTACTCTCGTTCATTGGTAAAGTGACAGAAGGAGTCATTAACTGTGCTGTCAAGCTGCATCTGCTCAGTGATGCTCAGTTTGGGTTCCGCCAGGGCCACTCAGCTCCTGACCTTATTATAGCCTGAGTTCAGACATCTGGACAAGTGCAGGCAATTGAAGGGAGAACTTATCAGAATTAACTGACTTGTGCTGGGTACTGCCCTTTCAGAGGATACATCATTGATATTAAAACCACCTGACGATGTCAGACAAGCTGCCACTGAGACGTCTCAGGCTAACAAAGCTTTGAATAGTTTAGAACAAATCCTTTTGTACTCCCTGTTATTGCATATTAAAAGTTGATTCCATTTTAATTCAGATTGTTAACAATGTGTTTTTTAATAATCCTGCTTGAAATCATCCTGTCAATATGTATTCTACAGTTCTGTTACTATTTCCTGTCAGACTTCTTGCTACCTGCTCAGCTGATCAGACGTGTAAAATATGGAGGACTTCAAACTTTTCACTGATGACAGAGCTTAGCATTAAGAGCAACAATCCAGGAGAGACATCACGAGGCTGGATGTGGGATTGTGCATTCTCTGGGGATTCACAATATATTGTCACAGGTAAGAAGAGTGCCGTACAAAAAAGGAACTAGTTCCATTTTAGCTCTGCCTAGAACTGCTCCAGTATTATCATCAGGTTTACAAAAAGGATGATGACTCACTCCAACTTACAGTGGAATTCATGCAAGTGTTTATGATTGAGAGCTCTTAAAAAGAATCTTCTTGGTTCATTGCTGTAGACCATGATGTCAAAGTGGGTTCTCACAGATTAGTATTATGGAAATATCAGATGGCAGACCACTTTAAAGGAGCGCATAGGATTGAAATAGCACTCAGTTTGTGCCCTGAAGACCTTGCATATCTGCTTTTCAAACCAAGCTTTGCTGAGTGGCTTGAGTTGGAAGGTTGTAAAGTCAAGTCCTGCTCTAAGACTTGAGCCCGTAACCAAAGGTGACAAACCAGATTAGGACTGAGAGATGACCACACTGTTGGAGCTGCTGTCTTTCAGGTGAGACATTAAGGTGAAGCCTGAACTGACCCCAAATGGACACAGGATATTATAACGTATTTTGAGAACAAGCAGCGAAGTTCTTCCAAAGTTCTGTTGAGTATGTGCCTCTTAAATAACATCACTGAAATAGATTGACTGGTCATGGAAAACATTTCTCTTTGTGAGTCTTCCACTGTCAGGAAGTTGACTGCTGTATTTATTGAGACAAACAATGATTACACTTCAAAATACTAGATTGCCTTTAAACCATATTGGAACCCTGTTTAGGATTGTGAAAGATACTATATAAATGCAAATTATGTCTTTTAAAAGTACACTGGCTTGCTCAAACCATTTAGGTAACTGAGCAGTGAGCTCAAGGCCTTTATAAAGTATGTTAACATGATTTTAACCCAGAAGACTAAATTGACAGCTGATGAGTGTTCTTTGCGTACTGGAGAGTAATGTTGTTTTTCTCAATCACAGCCTCTTCAGATAACCTTGCGCGCCTGTGGTGTGTGGAGACAGGTGAAATTAAACGGGAATACAGTGGCCATCAGAAGGCAGTCGTGTGCCTTGCCTTTAATGACAGTGTTCTGGGCTGAAGATTTCCACCCCATCCCACCTCCATCCCTCTCTTTGCCCCATTCCCTTTTCCATTCCAAGCTCTTTTTGAAATTAATTCCCAGCCGAAATTGTTGTTTGGAAGTCTCTGTGAGATCAATCTGAGCTGTTTAATGCTGGAACGTACATACATGCATCTTTGGCAGGTTCAACCATCACATGACTTGTGAGACAGTAATTAATAGCCCAAGGACATGAGTTCTGATGCAAGGTTTTAGTAAAGTCGGTGACAGATGAATGAACTTTTCACCCTGTATCCACTTGAACTCTGAAGAAATGTTCAGCAACACTTAGACCTTTCGCTTCCAAACCTGGATAGTAAGATATATATTGTGAACTTTCTAGTAGCGGGTTGAAGTATCGGTAAGTACAGGTCTATTGTTGGTGGTAACAATATGAGTATTTTTGAAGGTATAAATTAAGGATATCCTGTTTAGTATTAAAGTGTAAGCTCTCTGTTGTTACATCCTTCTATGTAGTAATTTTGATAGAAGAGAAGCTTGTCAACAATTCTAGAATCCCAGTGTGAACAGGTTTGCTTTTACTCCAATTGTAGTGGGAGCCACAATGGAAGCTGTTTGATTTGTAGGAAGCGGGCATATCTGATGCCATCAGCATAATCATCTGACATTTTGCATATTGAGACAATATGGACAATGAGTTTACAAGGCAATCACTGAATGTTCTGATCGTTAACCTGATGTTGAATGAAAACATTAAACCTATAGACAAAGAAGAATTATTTCTACACCTGACTGGATGCTGCTTTCCTTTTTTGAGAGAAAGGAGAAGGGGTATTATAAGACTCCATCGTTAAGCTGCTATGTTTGGAATGCGCTGTGGAGACATGGCAGTGTATAAGTGCAAGTCTTATTTCTGTTTTATCTCTGAATAACTATAGTTTTAAAACTAGGTAACGTTTCAGCACACATACATAAATAAAATACTGAAGATACTGGAATTTTGAAATAAAAACAGAGAATGTTGGAAATACTCCACTAGTCAGATTGCATTTATGGCAGAACAGGTTTAACAGTTTTGCAGCATTTGCAGTGTATGAAATGTGTGTGCAGATTTGATGCCTGTTTTTCCTATATTAAAACAGTGGCCATACCCAAACATCCTTTTGGTGCAAAACACTCTGGAAGGACCCAGGATCAGGAAAAGCATTGAGGAAGTGCACATACGTTATTCAGACTAACTTTTTTTTGGGCACATTTTTCTGGCATTCTGCATTTATGATTAAGGCTGAGGATCTCTTCCCTATCAGTACTGAGTTTTCAATGAGTGGCCTCATTCTACTCTTGTTCTGTGAAAAGGGTGCTGTCTTGAGGTTTCAACAAGTGATGCGATTCCATGTCTGGATGTTACAGACTATGGCAACAAAAATGTATCCACGGCGAGTTGATCAGTTTTATTGTTTCTCTGGAAAACTCAAGAACATGTAGATGGATGGTGTACATCTCAGTAACAAATAGGCAACTGCATGAAGCAATATAAAGAAACTAGTTCTCTGATGCCATTGTAAAATCTTGAATTTTGGTAATTTTTAACCGCTAATACTTCAATAACAAAATATATTAATTCTGAACTTGGGAAGAAGTGGCATATTGTATTCAACAGACTAACCAGGCAAATGAAAGTAACTTCCTCCCTCTTCAATTCACCTCCCCTCTGTACATAGGTTGTTGCATATCCTTGCATAGAAGCTTATTAATTAGTTGCTGGTGCTCTGAATAAGAATTGGGAAAGAAAGGAATCGGAAATGTAAGAGTAAAGGAAAAGCAATTAAGTTACTCTTTTTAGAACAAATCGGCTATGTTCTGTGATCAATGACTAACGTGAGGAAGTAGTGCAGGCAAGGTTTAATCTGGCAGATAGTAAAAACACACGGAGACACAGACATTGTTTGGAAAACAGATATCGATGCAGAAGTAGATCAGCCGTTGCCTCCCAGGCCCTGTGGAAGCAGAAAGGTAGTGTTGTGAGAAAAATCAGGTGCCAAATGGAATGCAGCCGGTAGGATCACTAATGTGTCCTTAATTATTGACCGAGTACACAGCATAGCCGTGCCTTTTCTGAGCTAATTCATGAGCTACAGTACCACTAGGACATCGCATGGCACTGTAAAGGTTTTGAGAGCAATGCCTCCCTTCAATGGCACTTGAATAAATTACAAGTAAAATTATTAAGCTACAGAGATTTTCAGTAAATGTTCTGCATCATGTTCTTGACAAAGAACACTGTTGAATGGAGTTTATTGTAGAACAGCAAAAGGGAAATTACACATCTGGCATTCTCACTACATCAAAAATAAGTGAAAGGAGTTATTCCAATCCTGACACTTAGTGTTTTATAAAATTATGTTACAATTGTTGAAACCCTTTTAAAAACACAGCACTTACTGTTACTTTTCTGCAGCCAGTAAACAGAGATGTGATTGCAGAGGCCGTCAACATGATCACCCAAAGTCAGTAGATCCACTTTCTTTTTACTCAGGATTCCAAAATACTCCCTGGAGAATTGGGTTTCATTTCTTGGCAGCAACAACTGGTTAAGTTAAGAAGAAATCAGTGTTTTCTCTGTATAACTCTTCAGGTTTTTCACATGGTAAATTGGCTACTTACACTTTGTAAATTCTCATTGTCAACATCGCCCCATGGCATTCCACCCTTCCCTACCCCACCTCCTTTTCTCTCTCTAACCACCTTCACCTCTTTCTGCTGCAGTGTTCCATTGAAGCCCAACACAAGCTTGAGGAACAATTCATGTCATATTTAGACACTTTATAACTGTCTCGATTCAACTTTCAGCTAACCTTCAGACCATTAACTCTGGCCTCTTTTGTTTCTATTTGTCAGTGTTAGTGTGTATCTTTGTGATTTTCCTTTCTGGCAAATCTCAGGTGAAGTACAAAAGATTTTAAGAAGACATAGTCCAATAATTGGATAGTTAGATGGTAGTTTCTATTGGCTTTCTTGGTAATGCTTAATTCTATTCTACAGGTATTTAACAATTTTTGTTTCAACAAATCCAATTTGTGGAGCCAAATGAGGTGTTTTATGCTGCAAATAATATGTAATTTAAGATGTGTCTCAAATTCCACCATCGCAATTTTACATTGTGATCTTGTCTGTGCTGATCACCTCTTTCACCAGTGCCAAGCCAGACTTGTCGAACATAAACCACACTCTGCACTTGACTGAGCAACAAACTAAGATGGAATGCATAATGTCATTGGAGAAAGGAATTCCCGACAATGGAAGAGAGAAATAAAAACAGTCACTTTTATAGTAAATGAAATGCAGAGGAAATGTAATTTGCATAGGATGAATGATCGCAAGCACTAAATATTTGTGCACGTATAATTTTGCAAAACTCATGAATAATTAACAAACACAATAGGTAAGTGAAACGCTTTGAGCAGAATTTAGTCATGCATAGAGCAGGTTTGATACTTTATTCGTGCGAAATTTAACTGAACTCAGATGGAGAATGGTTGTGGCAAAATGGCTTTAGTGACTTTGGATCATTCAGGGAGAAAATGAATGTACATAAGCATCTGCTGGAGAGTGGAAATCAGGTAAGACTTTAATCACACATATTTCACCAGCTCTGTCAGAGGTCACACATGAAAAATATTTGCTTAGGCGACATTACTGGAACTGTATCCCTGAAATGATCAGTACCAACAGATGAAGATAGGAGAGTGTTTAGTGGACCCTATAGATACAAGTGAATACTCTATATTTTCCTGGAACCTAGTTTTCCTCGATGATGGAAAGTCTGTGTGAAAGCATGACTGGAATCATTTTGGAGATGTGAGCTGAGATGGTGTTTCAGCGCAGCATTCCAATATAATGCTGCAACTTTTACAGTGAGAATGGAACAAAGCAGGTTTTGTGTTAAATCCACAGCCACTCATGAAGGGATGCATTTCATTTCGGGCCTTAGCCCACTGCCAGAAATGCGCAGGGTGAATTCTGTTTGCTGGTTGTAACCATCAGTTTTAATGGGTAACAAATTTAACTTTTAGTTAATTCAATTGCCAGGTCTATGAGAATATTAATATATTTATTAGTTACTTATTGTCCTTTTCCTTATGAAAAGTGTGTTTGAATACTTGTGCATATCCTGCAGCTGCCCCATCCATGTAAATCCTGGTGTGTTGAAGATATGAGTAGAAACCCCATGAGCCTGCTCAGTCCTTATTCATGGTTTCATTTCAAACTAAAGATGGATTTCAAAGACATTATTTACTTATATTGAGCAATTTAGGCTCCTTGCCAGCTAAGTCAGTACAGTAAATATCACTGGCATTAAAGAAAACCGGATGGCTATGTAAATTTTCCTGCTTCAGAACAATCATTTTTAAAATCCACTTTAAGGGTATATTGCCAATCTTACACTTTTAATAACTTCAGAATTTGAATTTCACAACACAAGAATTAAGAGTAGGAGTTGGCCTCTCAACTCTTGAGCCTGCACTGCATCCATTCTGAAGCTGTCATCCCTTTGTGGACTAACCCAAAATGGGAATATTTTCTCATCATTTATCCTGTTAAGACTTATCAGGATCTTAAATTGTTTCATTAAGATTATTTCTTATTCTTCCAAATTCCAATGAATAAAAGGTTCAACTTCAGCATTTACTCATGAAAAAACCCCTGATTAGCAGTGATCAACCTAACAAACTGACTCTGATTCAAGTAAATCCTTCAGTAAATAAGGAAACCAAAACTTCAAGCAGTTTTCAAGATATGTTCTCACCGGTTCCCTGTACAATTTAGTGAGACATCCCTGTTTTTATACTCCAACCCCCTTAACAAGAAGGGCCAACATTCTATTTGCTTTGCTGATTACTTGCTGTACCAGTATGCTAACTGTGTGATTTAGGCATGAGCTACTCAAATGTAGCAATTCTTCATTTAAATAATATTCTGCCTTTTGTTTCCCTGTCAAAGTTGACCAGCTATTATTTTCCTACAATATTCTCCATCTGTCAATTTTATCCACTCACTTTTTTTGCCATTTGTAGACTCTATATTTTTCTGATAATTTGCTTTCCTACCTATTTTTAAATTGACAGCAAATTTGGCTACAATCTACTCTACCTTCATCCAAGCCATTATATAGATTGTAGATGGTTGAGGTTCCATTCCTAATACTTGTGACACCCCACAAGTTATGACAATATTTTGTCAAACTGAAAATCACACAATGACTCTTTGCATTTTGTTAACCAGTCAGCTATGCTCGCTTACAGATTACCCGGCACCATGAGCTCTTGTGTATTTATCTTTTATGTGATACGTTTCACTGGAGTCCCGAAGGGTGTAAACCTGAAACGTCAATTTTCTTTCTCCCCTGATGCTGCCTGACCTGTTGTGTTCCTCCAACTCCACACAGTATTGTCTATAACCAATGCATTTCTTTAAGACCCCAAGATGAAGGCTATCAGGATCAGGGGACATGTCAGTCTTTCATCTCGTTAGTTTTCATAACACTTTATCCCTTTGTGATAGTGATCATTTTAGATACCTCTGTCCCTTGTGTTCCTTGATTTTCTACTACAAGTTGATGCTTTTCTTGCCTTCTAGTATGAAAACAGATAGAAAAGAAAGTTGCTGAATATCTGTCATTTCCTTATTGGTTGTTATTTGCTCCGTTTGTGCAAGCAGTATTGTCGTTATGGCACATGGACACATCTGGGAACTTTGTGGAACATGTTTCTATTTCTCCATGAAACTATTTTCTGCTTTGGGCTGAGTTTTGGGGAGATGCGAATGTTGCTTTACCTTATGCTTCTGGGCAGTGATGACAGTGTGAATATTCTTCTGGTCAGCAGCCAACATTTTCCGAACTAGACAAATGTTACCCCCTCCCAGTTGATAACAAACTAAATGCTGCCAAAGGAAAAAAAGAATCAGTTAGTCTGTGTCAGAAGCACAATAGAAATAAAACAAGGGATGGGGAGACAATCTGCTTCCAGGAGCTGAGTTGATGATATTTTGTGGACGGGCGGTTAGCTGAAGCAAAGACAGTTTTAGGGGAGATATTAAGTGTCTGTAGGCTGGATGGAGCAGTACTTTCCAAATTCCCCAAGCTTTCCCCCTCCCCACATGGAGTCCAGTGGTTGTTTGCCCTAAAAAGCACCCCCATTGGGGGAGGGGTGAAATCTTACCAGAAAAAGGAGCAGTTTGTGTGGCTAAAATGCCACAGAACTGAGAGAAACCCACAGATTTCCAAGTTTTCCAACCAAAGGGTACTAAGAAGAATGTAACAATCACTTAAAAGAATCTAATAATGATTTTGGATTAAACTTTTCATCTGGACAGTGATCAGTATGTTGAACTTGCTAATACGTGGTGTTGTTGGATTGAAGTAGTATTGATGCATTTAATACAAGGGGCAACCAGCTAAATACATGAGAGTGTAAGGGAGGGATGTGTTGATGAGATTACAGGAAGCAGAAGGAAGGTTATGTGAAACATTATCCATAAATGCAGTATAAATTTGATGGTACTAAAATGAAGCCTACAACAAATGCAACCTGAGGATTTGTCTGAAATCTGAGCAGCAACTCCTAATTTAATATATATAGCATTACTGGAGCCATTCCAGCCCCTTACTCACATTCTTGCTGTCAAACAGCACCACTGCTGTACGGTTCCTGTCCATTATATGGTATGTTACCAGGTCCCCTTCCTTGTTCACAACTGCTGACTGACTGACCATAGCACCCTGCACATCGTGAAATGTAATCTGAACAACCTAAGGAGAGGCAGATACTTGAATATTAAAACCAGCAACAACCTCTCGTGACTACAATCTCCTTTCACTTTACTGAATTTCAACAAATGCAGTGACACAAATCTTATTAGAGGAAGAGAGGTTGACTTGGACAATACAAACCTACACAGGAAAGAAGAGTGTATCCGAGTACATGTACTGTAAATAAATGTATACATTACACTGAGTTTACATGAGTTTGCTACATGAACAAGACAATTGTAAGTCAATACTAAACATGATAGATCTAGCTGTTTGGCTTACCTACAAAACTAAGGTGATAGTTGTGTTCCATCGGCTAGAACACTTGCCCCTCCTGCGGTAGGTTGTGGATCTAAGCCCCATTGCAGAGACTTCAGTGTTAAATATAGGCTGACACTCCAGTTCATTATGAGAGGAATACTGCACTGTTGAGGCTGCAATCTTTCGAATGAGATTTTAAAGCAAGACCTCATCTGTTCTCTTGGTTAGACATAAACACTGCACCGCAATAATTTAAAAAGTGGAATTCTGCTGGTGGTCTAGTCTTAACCAGGATAGTTAAAAACAGATTACCTCGACGTTAACCTCATTGTTGTTTGTGAGAGCTTGCTATATGCAAATTTGCTCTAGAATTTCCAACATTGTGTGATTTATTGGATGTAAGGCATTTTGGATTGCAAATACTTTCTGTCAAAATGAGTTCTTCATTTACTAGACTCATAATTCAGCAGCTGGGACCAATCCAGGGAATATGAGTTCAATCCCAAAATTTGAGATTTTGAATTCAGTTTTAAACATCCTGAAACATTAACAGTGTATCTTTATCATCTTCGACAGAAGATAACACTGAAAATAAATGAAGTGGCCCTGAAATTTTGTAGAAAACAATAGTATAATCCAAATCCATCACACTTAAAAGCAATATCTGTAAGCTCTTAATGTGGTTTCCTGTATGACCTGATTTTTTATTAACCAACTTTAACCATTAACTGAAATGAAAATACATTTTTATTTTTGCTGGGGTCTGGTAACTTGGGTTTATGAAATGTTATGTCAGAGTCAGAAAACTAGGCTGGAGATAAAACCACAAATTCCAGATACACAGCAGACAGGTCAACATTTGAGATGTGATCCAGCTGCTTGCAAAGAAACATTTTAAAGTTCTGGGTTGTTCAGTTTTTAGCTGTTTCCCAGTTTGTTTCAAAAAACCTGAACCTCAGTGTCTGAAATTTGCTTCCTAACTGGCCAATTCCTGTTTGGCCTCAAATTCCTTTCCACTTTTCAAACTCGCTTATTGACCTGAGATTTGAGGTTGGGCAGGGAGTGAGTATGCATGTTTTACTTACTTGTTGGTTGCTTGCCTTCAGACCTAGGATGCTCATGGTTGAGACCCCAATAATTGTGGCCATGACCAGCAAGAGTAAAGCTCCCCATAAGATGCGCAGTCTTGTCCTGGCTTGAGTTCCCAAGGAATCTGCTTGTACCTGCTGTGGGAACTGTGTAAAGAGGAAGGAGTTTAAATGTTGAATATGCAGAATAGGCACAACTTCCACTCAGGTTCAGATGAATCAGGTGGAATTATTTTCTGAATTTGCAGGAATGAAAAGGAAATGGAGTTTCTCCAACCTGTTCAGAACCTCTGACCTATTCAGAAAGAAATTCTTCTTTTGATACTGAACGAACTTGAGTCTCAATCAGAATTAAAACTTGAGAATAATGAGGGCCTAGCCCACTGTAGAGTATTAGCTTCTGCAGTCTTGCTACAGTCCCTCGTGATTGAACATTCAACCTGACCCTTCTTGACATTAAAGTCCATGGGTTCTGAAATAATAAAACTGGCAGTTATGAAAGAAATGAGTCATTGGCACTCAGTAGTTTCTCTCCAACTCAGCCAACCTATGGTGTTGCTGGTCACGAACTGCAGGTTGAACTTGAAGAAAATCTCTCCTTCCCAAACCCCACTGTTACCACACTTCTACAACCAATTTAAGGTAACAGCATATCTGAGAATGTCATTGATACTTAATACTTACAAATGGGAATACACCCTTCAGGGTATTCACAATCCTGCTGCTTCTCTCCATACTTTGAGAATGCTGACTGCAATTTCCCTCTCCTTTCTGGCTCCTGCTGCTGCAGTGGACATCGACACTTTGTTGATGGAGCCGAAACCTGTGTGGCTGAACTCCCTTCCCTTCCCTTTCCCGAGCCTCAGCTTGTTTGAGCCAAGGAATGCAACCTGATGCCAGGTGCGATGGAGCAACAATAAGGAGAGCTCTGAAGAGTGCCAGTATCACAAAACAGGAGCCAGAGAGCAGCAGGTGCCAGAGAGTCTCTGAGATACGAGAGCATGCTCAAGAATGTGAGGGGAGTTCAAGTCTGTTCAGATGGACAATGATACACAGTCACTGATAGCAGTTAGAATAAGTTCATGTGTAAAAGAAGGAGTTTAAATTGAAGGGGAGAGGATGTTTGGTGTATCAGTTGGGAGTTGGAGCATGTTCAGTTATATCTAAGGGGAGCTTTAATATGTTTCCTTGAGTATCTGTATCTGAGGAGTATTGCAACATGTGTCTCCAGGACAGAAGGAATGGAAACAAAACCAAGAAAACTAACAACCTACAAAGCAGTAGGAATGTGAAAAGGAATTGAGGAGGAGGTTGATATCAAGTAACAGAACAAGAGAAAGAAGTTGTGTGTGAGGAGCCAAGACGCAATTTGAGTAAAGGTCAGTTCTATGTCACATTAATTCTGATAACTAATTTCCTCATATTCAGTTTGACACGTCAGAATTCTTAATTTCGCTCTAACCGTTTGGTTTGTCTGGTGATACTGTAGGAATGTTCAGCATTTTGCTCAACATCTGTTGCTCCCTAAACCATTCTTGGACCCTTCTGTATCTTTTACACATTCCAGAAATGTGTCCTTTTATCATATGCTCCATGCATTTAATCTTTCTTGCATTTCAGTTACCTCAGTTATTCCCCTTCAGAGCTGCTTCAAGTATGTATTTAATTTTCTTAAGTTATATCTTTCTGGGAATGGTGGGAACCCTAAAGAATTCAAATTGTGTTATTGGTATTAAAAACATGAAATGAATTGGGGTACAGGGTGGGCAACAATATTCTCAAATCATGCAACATAGAAGCCATTTATGTCTGTGCTAGTTCCTTGAAAGCAATCCAGTCAGTCCTACTCTGTTGCTCTTTCTCAGTGGCCCTACAAATCTTTCCTTCTCATGTACAAGTGTGTTTTCTTTTTAATTAGCTTTGTTAGTATGATTTTCACAGAGGAAGTCATGGACTCAGTTTTTAAAACACAGATATAATTTCCAGGCAAAAATAAAGAAATGATAAGGATGTTAAACATTACAATTAAAGCTAAAATACTAATGAAGGAAAGGAACCCAGCATATGTGAACTGCACTGTATATTTACTCCTACACTGCAACAGTGGCTGCCCTTCAAAAGTGCTCCACCGGCTGTCCTGAGGATAGTGTAAGATACAAGTTATTTTTCTGTGACTTCATAAAATCAATTTAGTATCCAGGCTTTCTCTAAGCTTTTCTTTTTAAGTTGCAAGAATTCTAAAGCTCTTCTAGCTGACCTCCCAATTTTGTGCCTTCCATATGCTTAATGCTGTTTAAAACTCTGTTGCTTCTATCCTCATCCTCATGTTTAAATCCCTTCATGGCATTATACTTCTGTAGCCTCCCCAAGCCTTACAATTCATCCCTTCCACCCCTCTGCCCATTCCTATAATACTGAAATTCTGTGTTTTTGACCCTGCAAATGATCCTTTAGCAGTCATACCTCCTGTAATCAATGTCTGTGCTCGACAATTCTCTCCAAAAGTCTTTTGGTTAGCCTTTGTTAATGTCCTCCTTAAAACCCACCTCTGACCAAACCAATGGTCATCACTCTGTTTGTGCCTCAGTATTCACTTTCGTACGATTGTAACTCTATAAATGCGTTTGAATTTTGTCCTACTAAAAATGCAATTATATGTAAATTGTTGTTGATGTGATCTGTTATTGGTGTGACTAAAGTAATTGGCTTCAAAATGTTGGCCAGAAAATGGAGAGTCATGCAGATTGAAATTCCTTGCAGTAAGGTGTGCTTGAAGCACCAGGGGATGATATGTTTGGCTTGGCTTTGCTGCTGGTGTAGTGACATAGCCTGCCAACAGTTCATTGATCAGAACCATGCAACAGACAAAAAAGAACATCTGGCACTTGGCAACAGCTACCCATTATGATGTTGGCACCTTTGGATTGGGCAGCACGTCAGTGGAGAGGAAATTGAATGTGTGACAAAAAGACAATTTCTTCAGCAATCTCCAGTTATTAAAAAGGGGGATGATGGCAGCTAGAGATCACAGGTCACACGGGATGAAATAGAGAATAACACCAAGCATAAGAGTGAAAAAGAGGAAGCAAATGAGGAACATGATGAACTGAAACTTCATGAGCCATTGGAGGCATGAGTGAGGCAGTTGAGGTGGGGAAGTTGCAGAAAATGAAATTTGGTTTGAGATCCTGCCCCTTACAACCTTTCCAGAGATGGGTTCACAAGTTAGGTCTAATGAGAAGCTATTTGTGGGACTTAAAATAGCAAATAAAGTCATTTTAAGGATGCAATGGTTCTTTCTCAACCACATAAGGGTATGTGTTGTGCCTGCAAATCAGCAGGCTGGAAAAGACAACAGCAAAGCAGGAAATCATTGAATTTGATGTGATATCAGCACTTTAAAGGGCGGAAACCAGCAAACCACATTCAGAGGCTTGTGCTGTACTTAGTGTCAAATTATTTAAGTCCTTTGGAACAAATTTTCTCAACACCTGAGATATTGTACAATGCCATTGGCTCCACATGTATATGTGTGATTATGGCTAGACCATTGAGGAGAAAGTGCAGCATCCTCCGGACCAGCAGCACAGTGATTGGACAACAACCCAGGAGGAGCAATAGCTGCAGCATTCTTCAGTCAGTTACAACTGGACAAATTATGGATGGCCACAGGAACCTTGATCTATAAGCCAAGTCAAAACAGAATACAGTGGATTCTGGACATCTAAAATGCAATCAGATATTTGTTTGGGTCCAAACAATTCCTAATCTACATCAGTTAGTTGGATGTGTATGTTAAATATGATGTTTGCAAGTTCGCAGATAATACACATCGGGGAGTGTGAGCTGAGAGGAGGATGCAAAGATAGTTCAAGATTTGGAGCGGATAAGTGATGGGCAGAAATTTGGTAGATTATAATGCAGGAAAATGTTGTTAGCCCATTTGTAGGAAAAACTGAAATACAGTTTATTTCTTAAATGGTAAGGTTGGAGAGTGTTGTTGGAGTGTTTCAAAAAGATTTAGGTGTCTTCATTTATGAATCATAAGTAGACCAAGCAATGAAGCGGACAAATAGTACATAGAGCTTTCATAAAGCCAGATTTGGAGTCTTGTATGCAGCTTTGGTTTCCTCACCTATGGATGGATATGCTTACCCCAGAGGAAATGCAATAAAAGTTCACCAAACTAATTCCTGGGACAGAGGTGTTGTCCTATAAGGTAAGGTGAAATAGAATAAGGCTATAATTGCTGGCATCTAGAAGATTGAGTGGTGATCTGATTCAAATACACAACATTCTTAAGGGGCTTGACAGGGTAGATAATTGTAGGGAGAATGTTTCTGTTGGCTGCAGGGTCAAAAACCGAGGGACATGGTCTCAGATTAAGGGGCAGACCACTTAGAACTGAGGAAGAATTTCTTCACTCAAAGGGTGATGAATTCTTAGAATGATTTGACCCAGAGGGTAATATCAAGGCTCAGTCATTGACTGTGTTCAAAAATGTGATTGATACGTTCTACACAAGAAAAACTTAACTGAATATGGGAATAGTGCAAGAAGATGGTGTTGAAGTAGAAGGTCAGCCATAATCTCATTACATTAAAGGAATGGATTCAAGGAGCTGAATGGTCTACAGGTGGTCCTATTCATGTCCTTTTGTAACCCAGATAAAGACAAACAATTCATCCAAAGACTAAGGTAAAAACTCTGGGCTTTCAACATATCAGATATCAATCTATATCAAAAATTAAGTCAAAAAGAACAAATTGCAATACACTGCACTCACACTATTTATTCTTAAAGAAATAGACTGTATCTCTTCAGTGTTTTGATACAGCTCCTGTTATTATTCCAAGGTCAACAGTATTTAATGCTGGCAAAAGTCTATGTGGATGTGGACTACAATAACAATATGTCATTGATAATGTTGTATTAACACATTATGAAAGACAGCCAGAGTCAACTGTCACTTCTACAATCCAAAATGTTTCATTTAAAGTGTAATCCACCCCTGAAAGTAACAATACTACAGCATTACAACTGAACAGCAGTAATACTTTTCTTATAAAATGTATTAAAAAGCATCCTTTTAGATACATAAACACCAGAAGAATTGCATCCTACAAGATGGCATTACGTACAGACATGATCTTCCACCCCAATGTGCCATATTACAGATAAGTGCATCTGGTTTGTCACTGAAACACATTTTTGTTCCAGCCTTATTCAGAAGAAGAAATAACATGATTGTTATAGACTGCTATTTAAAATAAACTTTATACAAAAACACTTAACAATCATTGCGCCAAGGTATTCATGATATTACAGTGATTGTACTGTATAGAGGATAAGAATACAGTAAAAGCCATGCATAAAATGAGCACAATGTCATGACTTTTGTCAATCAAGTGCTGAAAGCAGGTCAGCTACACTGCCCACGTAGTAGCTGGGAACCAGCTTGTGGTGGTCAGGGGAGTCGCTTTCCAGATATGCCATTGCCTCTTCTAGTTTGGAAATGCCAGTTAGAGTTAGGATGGTGCGGAGGCCACAATTGTACCCCATGACGATGTCAGTGTCCAGCCTGTCTCCCACCATTACTGTCCTGCTTGGATCAATGCCATGCTCTTTCACCATACAATCAAACATGAAAGCATTGGGTTTGCCGATGACATGAGCAGTGCGATTTGTTGCTGCTTCAACTGCCTTCACCAAGCAGCCTGTGCCTGTGAAGATACAAAAGGAGGGAACAGGATTAGTGTCAAGGTATCCTAATCATGTATCTCACCAGTCCATGGTTAATAGGAAAATGCCGGAAACATTGGAGCTGATGTTAGCAGTATTAATACAAAGTTGCTGGGACATTTAGATAGAAAAACAAACTGTTCCCCCAGTCCCACCCATGAACTGATTTGAACAAAACTTTAATATATGGAAAAGGCTCAGCAAATTAATATTTCCAACATAATTGTTCTTTTGTGTTAATATAAGCATTTTGCGCTGTAGGATACTTAAGGAGGTCCTGCTCTGTTCATTTTACTTATTCCTCCATGGCTGTTTTCTGATACAAATACAGTACTTTATGAGCATATGGGAAAGATGCACACTGCACTAGCTTCTCCTCAGGCATCAGAACTAAATTATTTAGAAGTGACTTGATCAAGGGTACAGGTACAGTTAAAGTTTGTGAATGGATCGAAGAGGAACTTTCCAGATTATTTTTCTGTTATAAGTCTGAGTTCTATATTTTGCTTCTTCCGAGAAACTAAATAGCGGCAGGGTTGGGGATAAGAAATGCCTTATAATTTATGTTACAGCCATGAGTTTAGGGCACTCTTGAAGAAGAGCGGGTCCTTTCCTGTCTGTTAATTTCACAGTATATCAATCTACAGTCCCAAACTCTACTAACAATAGAAACTTCAGGACAATAAACATAGTGAGCAAGTGCTGACAGGAACCCTCAGCCAAATATCATGCAAACACGGGCCAATTGCAGTTGGATTTCAGTTGACAGTACTGAGAAGAGTCCTGTTGAAAAACAGTAAAGTAACGCGCTCGCCGCATTTTAATGTCATACTACAGGCATTCAGATGCTGTTGAAACTGGCGAAGCCATTTCATCGTATTGAAATGAGGTCAATTGATTCAATAATACAATTTTCACCAGCTAACTAATCGAAACATATAATTTTCCGAACTAATTTGTCACTGTTTCAGAATGAGGATTAGAACCAATAAATTACAGGCTCCGCTGAAAGTTAATTTCCAAAACATCACTAAGTAATTCGTGCAACAACAGCTTTTTGACTTGTTCACTTCCTGAAATTAAGTCGCCTTGCGCAATCCTACATTGGCAACATGATCTCCACCTCGGACCCTGTCGATTCTTACCCGGGACCCCACCTCCCTCCAATGGGAGCAGGGTGTCTGCATTTGTGGCAAGGAAGATACAGGAGGGATCCCGCAGGTAGCGGGCGGCCCGGCACAGCTTCATGTAAGTGAAATGCTCATCGAAGCCGATCAGCACGGCGCCCACAGCTGGGTCGAGGGGTTCGGCCGCCCAAGCCTGCATGGGCCCGGGCCCAGGGGTGAGCTCTGGACCAGGGCTGGAGCCCGAACAGACGATGCCTTGTGCCCCCAGCTCCCCACGGAGGGCCGCGCCGCCGATCAGGTAGACGGAGCCTCGCAGCTTGGCTTCCTGCCGTAAATAGAGTGCGGCGCAGGGCGCGGTGCCGTAGACCTGTTCAGGGCGAGCCTGGAAGCCCAGACCCTGCAGCTTCTCCCCATACATCTGCCTGCTCTTGGTGCTATTGTTGGTCAGGAAGAAGACCCGCTTCCCCCGCTCTTGCAGCCGGTTAATTAATTGCACGGCCCCGGGAATCGGGGTGTCTCCTTTCCACAGCACCCCATCGCAGTCAAACAACAGCGTATCGACCGAGGCCAGGAACTGTGGGCATAGAGCCCCATACAAGTGAATGCAGCTAGCGGCCATGATCAAGATGGGAAGGTCGCCTGGAGAGGAACCAGCGAAGATGCCACTCGGGTCCCGCCCCTGCAGCTATGACCACGCCCAGACCCGATTAGCCACGCCCGCTGTCACCACAACCACGCCCCCGAAATATCAAATCCCGTCCCCAGACACAAGGACCGCGCTCCCTGGGGGAGCATGTCCCCGCCCCATCCCACTTCGACCACGTCCCCAGCCGGACAAACCCACGCCCCCACATCCGACAGACACCACGCCCAGACTGCGCCGACCGCGTCCCCGCCACTCAGACGCCAAGGCCGCGCCCCAACCTGCCCGTTCCCCACCATCACCCCATCGCGCCTCGCCAGGCTTCCGTTCCGCACCCGTCGTACCCCGTCCCCGCACTGCCAGCTCGGCTGTTTCCCCCCCCCCCGCTCAGTACCATTCCGCCACCCATTCTTCCTGATTCACACACACACCCCGCCGGAAACTACATGCAAAATAGAAGTAAAGTATTTGTGTGTGCTGGGGATCTGAAATAAAGATAGAGTGCTGGAGAAACCTAAGAACAGTCACGTCGGATTCAACGTTAACTTTGCTTCTCACTCCACAGGTGTTGCCAGACCCGCAGACTTTGTCCAGCACTTTTACTTTATCCTTAATTTTTAAACCGCGCCCCCCGCCAGCATCTCGATTCTGTCGCAAGAGAAATAATTCTCTCAGCAAGTTCGCTGTCAAGCCCCTTCAGAATTTTAAGCGTTTTAGTACTTTTCATTCTTTTGAGCTCCAATGAATATAGGCCAACCTGCCTTTCCCAAATTTTGTTTTACCACAATCACTGATAGTTTCATAGTTACTAAGATCAGCCGTCTGTAATAATTAGTACAAAGACCAAAGACTGCAGCTATCATATTCAAATTGAATAAGAAACTCCAGAGAAACAGACTCTGGCATCTGTCATGTGTTTAAAAGAAAGTAGACGAACAGGTGAACGATTTGTTAGAGATAGTAAGAACTACAGATGCTTTCTCCAAAGATGGTGCCAGACCCCGAACTTCATCCTGTGTTTGTTTTTTCTGGATCCCATTCTCAGCTAGTTGAGCCGGGGAGGGTTTACAGAGGGGGGAGTCCCAACTGGACTCTTCCCTGGCCCTTCCCCCCGCCCCCCGCCCCCGCCAGGTCTTGGGGCGTTGTTTGTTCCACTCATCACCGCAGTTCCATCTCGCTGGTACTGCCAGTCCTGGGGAAGGCTCAACGAATCTGAAACGTTAACTCTGATTTTTCTTCACGGATGCTGCCTGACCTGCTGAGCTTTTTCTGCAACTGTTTTAGTCGCCAGTGCTGTACAGCCCCAGCCCGAAACCTCCACATCAATCTTGGCAGTAGGCACCCCCACAGAGTTGGTCTCCATGATGCAGGTATTAATCCCAGGGTAATTGTTTATAACACCAAACTACAGTCCGCTAACGTTGCATTTTCAGCACACTCCACTACCGTAGTGGGATTTGCCCCAGCTTCACTGGGCAGGAAAAAAAACACTGAACAGCCAATTACATAATAAAATCTCATTGATAACTAAGAATTTCAATTGAATAGATCACATACAAAACAAACACAAGAGCTCGGAGACAGTAGGAACTACAGATGCTGGAGAAACTGAAATAACAAGGTGTAGGGCTGGATGAACACAGCAAACCAAGCAGGAAGGCTGACGTTTCGGGCCTAGACCCTTCTTCAGAAAAATTACAAGAGCTCAGCCTAGAAGACTCCATTTCCATTTACTCTCTATTTAATTTTAAATCAAGTTGAAATTGTTGAAGAGATAAACTACATTTCCCAGCGTGCCCTGCTCTGCGCAGCCGCATTGACACGTGTCCTCTCCACGGCTGGCTCCACCTTTGGCGGCAGGTCGTAAACCGCCATTTTGTGGTCCTTGCGACAAGGGAGAGGAAGTCCTGATGAATTCCGAGAATACGGCAGAGAGGCAGTCTGTGGTGGCCCCGAGTGGCGTTGGGGAGGAAGGTAACGTGACATCCTGGCTCAGGCTCCAGGACAGGCCCTGACCTTGGCTTCAGCGTTTCCCTGGGTCACCCGAGGTGGTCAGGCCTTAGTGAAGGGCCAGGGTTAGTCAGGCAAGGCCGGAGGTTAAAGGGTGGTCTGTTAAAGAGGGAACCTCTACGTCCCATTACCCAGCGTCTCTCAGTAGCACACCCTGAGCGTCTCCATCAAGTCCTTATGCCTTCTTCCTAACCACCTACCTGTCCTTTTTATGCCCAGCTTGCCTCTCGCAATCTGTGTCCCATGTCTACTCCCCCTTGTACTTTCAATCATCCCCTGACTGCACTGACATGATAAAGTCAGTTTACAAATCCTGAAATGTGGGCCATTGGCCTTTTAATTTACAGTTGAAATTCCAGTTGCAGTACTTCACACTTGTACCTTTAGAGGCATGTTATTATTTGCACATTTCAGCTCACCAAACTTTGTTGTAAATGTTCTATCTCTATAATCAGTTCTGAGGATGGGTCACCAGCCCCTAAATATTAACTGATTTCTCTTCACAGATGCTGCCAGACTGAGCTTTTCCGGCAATTTCTGGTTTTGGTTCTGATTTACACTATCTGCAGTTCTTTTGGTTTTTATTTATTTATGTTCTATCTCTGTTCTCCTCCCTTCACTCTGTACCATCTCCTAGGTTTATTGAGTGTTTAAGACTGGTTGCAATCACAGTGGCCACAATCAGCCAGATGTGGATGATGGCATATGATTGTTAGTGAATTGAAGGCAGAAAACTTCTCAGATCAGATCTACACTATCAACAGTTTCTGCTTACACATTTACAGATTCACTATATGATAGTAAAAGAGGAGAAGAATTAGTTATAATGCATCTGTGTGGTATTCCTGCCTACAAACTAACTTTTCCTGTCCTGTCAGTTTTTATATTAAAAATGCTAGTACACGTGTGTATAATAGGGACCATCACACTGCTGGAGTTACTGTATTTTGGATGAGATGTTACACCATGGCTCCATGTTTGGATGAATGTGTAAGTGCCCATTAGCACAAATAATACTGAAGATGTATGTTCCAGTTGTATCTGTATAGCTACAACACTGGCATCTATCCAACAATGTGGAAAATTGACCAGGTGTGTCTTTTACATGAAAATATAGGACAAATCCAACCTGGACGGCTCTATTGGCACAGTGATCATGTCCCTATTACTAGATCAGGAGGCCTGGGTTCAAGTCGTGCCTTCAGTGGTGTGTAATAATGTCTCTGAACCGGTTGATTAGAAAATATCGACAAAGCCAACCTGACAACTTCGTACTCCCATCAGCGAAGGGATCATCAATAGTGCTATGAAGCATTTGTCTCGCAATGACCTGCACACATGCTTGGTTTGGGTTTCATCAAGGGCACTCGGCCCCTTACTTTATTATAGCCTTGATTCAAACACTAAAGAGCTGAAATCCAGAGGGTAGGTGAGACACACTGCTCTTCACGTCAAAGCTGTATTTGACAATGTAGCAACAGGCACCCCACTAAAACTCAAGTAAATGGGAATTGAGAGGAAACCTCTGGAGTCATACCTGGCACAAAGGAAGATGTTTGCGGTTGTTGTAGGTCAGCCGTCTCAACTCCAGGACAACATAGGAATTCTGCGGGCTGGATATTTTTGAATCACCCTGTTCAGAGATGTTGTCACACACTTCGTACTCCCATCAGCGAAGGGATCATCAATAGTGCTATGAAGCATTTGTCTCGCAATGACCTGCACACATGATTTGAACCTGTGTCTCCTGGCTCAGACATAGGAATAGTACCACTGCCGCAAGAGCCCTAGATCCACTTGCCTTCGGCAATGACCGTCATAAAGTTGGAAGTTGAGACTTTTGCTGCTGATTCCTAAATGCTCAGCAACATTTGTGGTTGTTATGTACAAATGCAGCAAGATCTGAACAATATCTAGGTTCGAGCTGACCTGTAACTTTGATGACACAAATGTGCCAGGCCATAATCATCTCCATTAAGAGAGAATCTAACCATTACCCTTTCATATTGAATGATATTACTAAAATTGAATCCTCCATTATCAGCATCATTAATTAAAGGCTGATATGGACCAGGGATATAAATGATATGGCAACAAGAGCCCTCACAGGTTCAAAATGAGGCAGCTAGTAACTAACCAGCTGAAGCCCCAATAGTTTTGTCCACCATCTGCAAGGCAAAAGTCAGCAGTGTGATGGAGTACTCTCTGATACAAGTCGCGATAAGTGGCAGCTTGTAAACCTTTCACTGCACTGATGTGAGTACATGTGACAATGAAGCTAATTCAATTCAATTCAATTCAACTCAAAACATCCCTGGATGAATATGCACCAATAGCACTTAAAACGTGACACCATCCAGGACAAAGCAGCCTGCTTGACTGGTGCCACAATCTCTCCTCCACAAATGCTCATTAGCAGTAGTGCGCATTTGCCAAGTGAGCGATGGCTGTGGACAAAAGGATTCTTTTTAGCTTTGCAAATGGTGAAAATGCAGTGGATCCAGCAGGTGGAAAGGGAGACTTTATAAATATCTTGTGTAAATTTCAAACCTGAAGACACAACTCCTGGGCCCCCATTTGCAGCAAATGACTTGACAGCTCATAGAATAGAATAGAATCAAGCTATAGGCTTCTGCCCAAGGACAGGCCTTGGGGGCTGTCTGTCATTTTTATTGGGGGCACTGGACATGGGGTGCAAGCGTGGATGCCATTTTTGTAAGGGGTAGTGTTTGGAAAGACTGGTAAGAGTTGCTGTCCATTGTTCAGAATGGAGACAACTTGTACATCAAGTTGCATTAGCCTTTCATATTCCATGTCTTATTGATGAAGCTGAGCAGCAGCAGATGAGGAAAGGAAAGGAAGCAAATCTTAATATCCAGATCCCATTACCTCATGAGACAACCTACCCTATGTGTCCAAAAATCTGGTCAGTCACATGAAGACCCAGGGCAGTTTCTCACAATCTGATTAGACGTCACTATTGAATCAAAGAACTGCCAATCACATTGAGGGGCAATATTTAGCTGAGAGAATGTATGTGGTTCACTGAGCCAGGAGGAGACGGTATTGTGAATTTCTAAAATAAAACACTGGCTCACCGGCTAGCATTGCTGCCTCTCTGCACCAGGGACCCGGGTTAAATTTCCCCTTTGGGTGACTGTGTGGAGGTTTGCACATTCTGTCCGTGTTTGCGTCGGTTACTTTGGGTGCTCTGGTTTCTCCTCCCACAGTCCAAAGATGTGCGGGTAAGGTGGATTAACCATGGGAATTGCAAGGTTACAGGGATATGGCTTGGGGATTAGTTTGGGTGTGGATTCAAAGGGCTGAATGTCCTGATTTCACACTGTAGCAATTCTATGTTTCTGTGACACAATCTACAAGATGCACTGCAGAAATTCACCAAGTCTCTTTAGAAAGCACTGTCACTATCATGAAGGACAAGGCCATCAGATATTTGGGAACATCATCAGCAGGTTTTCCTCTAAGCCATGCACTTTCCTATTGCTGTACCTTCAGCGTCATTGGGTCAAAATCCGGGAACTCCTTTTCTAAAAGCTTTGTTGCTCTGCCTACACCAAGTAGACTGTTGCTGTTTAAGAAAAGGGCAGATAGGGATGCACAATAAATACTGGTCTGGCCAGCAATGGCCACTTCACACAAATGAAATTAAAAAAAACCTATAAAGAACAGTTGAGTGATCCCAGGCATCCTGGTGATTATTTGATGAATATTTCAAAAACATTATCTGGTCCTTATCACTGCTTTTTATGGGAGTTTGAGTGTAAATTGGTTGGTATGTTACAACAGTTCTACATTTCGTAAAGTAATTCTCTGGCAGTAAAGTGCTTTGAACATCCAGAAAAGCTTGTTATAAAGTCAAGTCTGTGTTTAAATAAAAACTGCCGAAATACTTGTTATTCTATAACTATATTGTGCTCCCAGCAGTGGAGCTAGAGAACCTTAGTCAAACTTCTGCTCCTTAAACATCGCAGATGCCCAACATTTTAATATTTAATCACATTCACTGCAAATCGAACAAAAATAATATATCAATAATCGCTTGGTAGTACAAAGCTTAAGAATTTCTATAAATGTTGCAATTGGTTAAAGCATTTCACTGTGAGTGGATTAGGATAATTCACAATAATTACTAAAGTCAAGGGAAAATGTATCAGAGGAGAGTTCTGATTGGTTGGCTACTGGACTGTGATTGCTAGGGATTTGCCGTGGAAAATGCGCCAGATAATAATGGCTGACAGTTAACTGTCAAACTTTGTTTAAATTGTTACCCAGACAGATTGACTTGGCTTGGTCCAGCATTGCTACTGAAAAGTGAAGCAGAGGATGGCTATCACCTATTTTGTTGTGTTGAAATAAGTACAGGGTGTACATGTTCTCTTTGCAAAGTATATGCAAAATGCCACAATTAATTGGCACATTATCCATTGCAATGCCTCTACCAATAAGTAGTCCACTTGCCTACTAATAAGGAGTCTCCCCTTATACAGTGTAGTTATTGTTCCTCCCTTACATTGGTAATTCTTGTGAATTGTCCTGATCAGTTCAAGATGAAAATCCTTACACAATGTTTCTTTTAGCTATATTGTATTAAGATTGAGAAAAACGTATGATTTTAAAATGAGGATGGAAATGCACTACATACATATGCATTAGAAGGAAGATAGGCCACTGGGGCCCCTCAACCCTGCTTTGCCATTCAAAAAGATAATGGCTGCAAATCACTCCACATTCTCGTCTACTCTGACAGACTTTCACCCCTGTGGTTGTTGAGAATATTATCAGCTTCTATCTTTAAAAAAAAATCAATGACTCTGTTTCTGCCAGCTATTGAAGAAGAAAATTCCAAAGATTTAAAGTGGATACTGTGGCCAAATTGTCCCAACACTCTCACCTGAAAACCTTACTTAATCTTGAATCCTTGAATGCAAAGAAAGAATCAGGAAGTTTCAGTTAATTATGGTGTAGAGATGAGCCATACAATAATTTGGAAATTGTTATTCATTCAGAAGGTGACTGACTTCAAATAGTGTTTATAACTAGAAAGTAAGACGAAACTTAACTGTAACATTTGGCTCGTAGCTTAAACTGTGATTGGGTCAATCAAATGTTGATTTAACAGTAATTCAACTTTGTGGCTTTGAAGAGACACCTTTCCAGCACAACATTTATCTTTATAGTATAATCCTGTCTGCATGTATCAACTAACCTCACTTGAGCAGTTCAGTGGCTGGGGCGATGAATATATATAAAAGTTTGAATTCATCGTTCTGGCTCAAAAATTCATTTTTTTTCTAAACAAAAATCAACCTTTTTTTCTGACCTTATGACAGAGGTACTGGATCTATAGAAAAATAATGACTGTCTGTACTCTGGATGTGCTAGTTTATATCAATTAAACTATGTTGCCTGAAAGGAACAGATAAAAACACCCTGTGATGTTTTATTTGTCTGCAGAGGCTTAGTGGGAGCACACTTGTTTCTGAGTCTGAAGGACAAATCCAGACCTAGAGACCTGACTCATTCCAGGCTCATACTGCAGTGCAATAGAGTGGGGATTATTTGCTGTCAGAGATGCTATGCTTTAAATGAAAACTAAATCTGAGCTCTAGCCTTCACTTTCACACAGCTATAAAATATCCCATAACACTTCTAAGAAGAGCAGAAAAATTCTGTCTGGTGGTCTGGCCACCCAACATCCTTAGAAACATAACTCATCTGGCAATTATCACATTTGTAGGATCTTGTTTGCAGAATTGAATTCTGCATTTCCCACATTGCAACAGTGTCAAATTTTCGTGAGTACTTCATTGGCTGCACGGTATTATGCACGGAAGTGCATGTCCATTCTTTGGTTTTCATTATTTCCGACAATGGTAGGGTAAATTGTAAACCTTAGGGGTCTGAGATGCTGTCTTTGGGATAAGGCAGTAAATCAAGGGATCCTCTTTGATTTCATTATAAAAATTGCACAAAGTTATTTGGAGAATTTTAGGCTAATGTGTACGTCAACCCACAGCACAAATAGGTCCTAAGATGACAGCAATGGCGTAGGAAGTGTTTGGGCTCCTGACCTGTCTGCTTATGATCACCAGACCTGCTGCAACCCTTTTTGCTATGAATTTTTTTTGCATTAAAATTCAACAAACATTCTTTTGGCGGCTTCTGAGAGGAAGGAGGTTTCAAGAGGCTGATGCAGCAGAGAATGCGGTGTGGATCCATCCGTTCTTTGTGTCCATTGTGGTCACATCCTGGTAGGTCCTACAATGTGGTGAGCTATTTAGGTAGCGGCATCCATGACGAGGTGGGTCCAGAATTCCTCATGGTAGCTTCTGCAGCATCTTTGATGGGTCCAGCCCAGCTAGGGATTCCTTGGAATGGCTTCAGCAGCAGCCTGGATTCCTTGTAGCAACTGTGTTGTTGGGTTTCCTTGGCCTCAGGAGCCCTGGAGCCAAGAATTGAACTAAGATGGACTTTATCTTAATTTTTTCCTTTTTCTCAAATATATATCATTTGTTATTAAAATAGTGCCAGAGTATGGCAATTTACATACTTCTCACATTTTAGTGGTTAAAAATTACAAGTGATAATAAATAACTATTCCATTTAAAAGCATTTATCATAAATAGAAACAAATGCTGAAAGTACTTGACTGGTCAGCAAGCATCACTGAGGAGAAACACCATTTTGATATGTTGAACCCTCCTTCAAAGTTAGTTTATCCTTGCTGAGAAAGGTGTTTACTTTGTACTGCTCATAGCCATCTGCTTCAATTATGTCCCGACAGCCATCTTTAACAGATGGCTTTTCTCCAAGGGTGGTATTGCACTGGCAGGCTTCTATCATCTGTTGCTACCAGTTGCTTTGTGGTTCTGATCAAGACTTAGAATTCATTATGAGCTGACCTATATTAGTTTCTGTCAGTCAAAGCATTAAATTTATAATTCCTATCCTTACCTTCAAACCTCTCCGCAGCCTCATCCCTTACTATCCCTCCTCCATCCAAAACAGATATCTATGTACTTGTAATTCTAGCCTGTTGGGCGTTTCCCACCTCCTTCACCCTACTGTCACTGGTGGTGTCTTCACTTGCTGGGATCCTGTACTCTGGAATTTCCTCCTTAAATCTGTCTATTTTCTTCTCCTTTAAGGTGCTGCTTAAAATCAAGATTTTGATCACGTTTCCTCGTGTCACCTTGTGTGGCTTAATATAAAATTTTGTTTGATAACTTCCCTGTTAGTTGTGATATAGAAATTTGTTGTGTTCATGCACAACCTTTACTTGTGATACCTAACAATGTACTGAAATACTCTGATTGAAACTTTTTTAAATTCACTCACAGAATGTGGGCATCATGGGCTAGGCCAGCATTTATTGCCCATCCCTAAATGCCCAGAGGGCAGTTAAGAGTCAACCACATTGCTGTGGGTCTGGAGTCACATGAAGGCCAGACCAGGTAAGAATGGCAGATTTCCTTCTATAAGGGATATTCGTGAAACAGTTAGGTCTTTCTGACAGTTGGCAATGGGACATGGTCATCAATAGACCCTTAATTCCAGATTCTTTATTGAATTCAAATTCCACCATCTGCCATGATCCCCAGAACATTAGCTGAATTTCTGGGTTAATAGTCTAGTGATAATACCACTAGGTCATCTCCTCCCTGTTACAAGATAAGAATATTCAAAAAATAGATCAATACAGTATTGTGGTTGTAATCAATTGAATGTTGTGAAATAGCTTTTGTCAATGTTTTCGAAACCAGGATGAAGGTTACTGGAAGGCGGCTGGAAGAATGTTGTCAAAATGTCCAATTTCTGATTCATCTGTTTTGGAATGTAGTTTTGAGTTTGGGTATTGAAGTTTTTAAAAATCATAATGGAAGTTCCTGGTTTGGAAGGGTGGTAAACATACTTAAGATGATTGCAATTCAAAGGGTGCCCTCTATTTATTGAGTAAGGGAGGTGCGATATATTGAAGTGGGAAAACATTGAACAGCGAGACATCCCTTTCTGAGTATGGTGGAGACAGTATGACAAACCTCTTTTTGAGGTTTAAATTATTCATAGCATTTCCCTAATCAAAGGAAGGTTAGAACGCAAATTGTAAATATAGGGAAGCTCTTAATGTAATGATACTTTTCAAATCAAAGAGCATATTTTGGAAAGTGAAGTTAATTAGATGAGATATCCATGTGGGACGTGTACTCTTGTATATTTGTGATTTTTCAAGTCATGATGAGTTTTACATTTGGAGTTGGAAAAGCTTGGAAGTGAGTATAGAGAGAAAGCTTTCCATTTGCAGTTAGTTCCTGGGACCAGCTTTGAGAAACAGAAAATATGACAGAGGCTCTAAGCCAACAGCAAAAAGGCTATCAAAAACAGTGGCGTTTTATGATTCTGGATTCACTGAGCCAGAAGGCATTGAACACTGTGCTTGAACTCTGACGTTTAAGGAGCTTCTAAGTTTGCCTGGCTGGAAACCTTATACATTAAGTACTTAGAAGGCTCGCTGAATTCCTGACACTTGCAGCACACCTTAGTTTTGTCCCAAAAGAATGGTGGAACCCTCAATGTCCTATAAAGCATTGGGGGACTCTACAGGTGGAAAAACAATGCAATAAAGAGTCTACTTCTCTGATTTTTGTGCTTAAAATATGTGTTTACAAGATATATCATGTTAACTCCCATATGATAAAAGTTGTTTAAATATGAAACCTAGTGCCATAATTTGGTTAATTACTGGGAGTTTGAATTACTATTGAGAATAAAAGTTATTACGATCTCTGAGATCATGGCAAGACTTAGTGTTGGTCTTCCAGGAAACAGGTCTGAAATGGCTGCTATGTCCATCTGTGTATGTGTCTCTCTCTCTCAATTCTTGTTTTGCTCAAATTGCCCTTTATTCTCTTCGTGCCTACAAAGCTAACCTTGAAAGAGAAATAGAGATTGTATAGTTTATAGTGTTGTCTGGCTTTGCTGAGGTAGAGAGGGGTAAATATGAAGTGATTTATACATTTAAGATTTTAAAACCATTTTGGAACGAAAGTACAGAGAAGGTGGCAGATAGAATGATCACCTGTGTTGAGTGTTGCTGAGAGGGCAAGAAATGATTCTGCATTGCAGTCACATTTACAGAAGGTGAATTACTCTGTGTCAACTAGTTATTTAGAACAGGCAGAACTGGATTTAAGGATTCTATACAGGAATGGTAAGGAAAATCGTAATGGGCTAGATAAGTTCTCAATTTTATGAAGAGAAAGAGGCTACTGTTGTGAGGATGGACAAAGTCTTTTATGAGTAATATACAGTTATTTTAGTGTGCCTTCAACTGTGAAGATAATGTTTACTTAGATATAAGGATCAGCTCAAGCCAAGTTAGGGTTTATTTAGGTTGTGATTAGTTTAATTCTAATGTGTACTACTCGTTATCTACTCTTATTTCGACAATTGAACTAAAAGCAAACAAGGAACAAAAAAATCTGCTAACCATTCCAACGAAAACAGTTGACCGCTTCACTTGAGACAAAATTCAGGATATGTTTCAATCCAATCCGACTGCTTGTTATGCCATGTGTGTGACAGCTAAGCACTGGAAATTTTGTATAAATACATTCCTTCTGTGATTTTGTTACCTCGAATCATATCTACAATATTGAAAAAGATGTGTTTGTCACATTTCCTGCTATCTCTACTGTCACTTTGTTAATAGCTCTGCCAATGGTATAAAATATCTTCTTAATCATCAGGAGCAATGTAATGGGAATCCTGGAACATCCCAAAGTAATTTGCAACTAATGGAGGTGCATTTTGAAACTTTTGCACAAATAGCAGCCAACTTATCTCTCTCAGGTGCCTCAAGTTGTGAATGAATGAAAAATTTACCTCACTTTTGATTTAACAATAACCAAAATCCTCAGGTCTGCTATATCATTAACATCTTGCCTTTTAAACTGTCAGCACTTTCAAAATGACTAATACTTTACGCAGTGAACTGCTTCTGACACTTGGCTACTCATTGTGTTGGTCCATTCATGTGTTTCACAATCATCAAAATTTGCAGTGCCTTCCAGTTTGCAGGCATCAACTCATTTCGATATGGTTTCCTTAATCTTCAAGTTCAGAGCATTTTTGTATATGCATTTAAGAAGAGCTCTTATACAATGTAATTGGAACTTTCTAGTTTGAGACTGTTCACTCTCCCCTGCCCTTTGCTTTCCCTTCTTTAAACAATTTGTCCATTCATTTGGCCAAGTTTCCCTCCATTGCTGTGACTTCTACCGTTATAGTCTTGTAAGCTATCTTATGGATTTTCAAACATTATTTTAAATCACCAATTTCCAATCTATTTGTCTTGGCTGGCCCTTTACTCTTTCAAAGAATGACATAGAATTATTCAAACCTTTTAGAGCACATGTTGACTGGCTCTGTTTTGACCACTAATGCAGTATTACCTGAGGTAAGACTAAGTGGCCTCACAAGTCTATTCTACCTGTCTAGAGAGAGATGAACTGAACCTCAGCTCTGTTTACCTGCCTTTATTTTGTTTCCTTTGCCATTACTGTTTAACAAAAATATGTCAGTCTAAGTTGTATTATTTGTCTGTGAGTTGGGTGAGGGTGAGAAATGAACATGAGGGCAGTGATATAGTTGCTATGCTAACTCTGGGAACTTCCTTGCAGAGGAACACGATGTTCATAAGTGCGGTCGTTGTCAGACAGAGTTTTGCAACCTGGAGACTTTCATTACACACAAACTACAGAAAACATGCCAGCGGATCCAGGCTTTGTCCACAGGTGACTCTGACCATCTGCCTGTCAACCAAACAACTCCCAAGGTAATTGTTGCTTCTGATCTCATATGTTGGAATTTTATCTGCGATCTGTTTCTCTTACCTGCTTGCTTTGTTTCTACGCTGTTCCTTGTCTCCCTGCCTGTAACTCTATCAGCCCATTATTTTATCTTGCGTTACTACAGTGACTTTCGTGATTGTGAAATATTTTGCAATGTGCTAAGGTTGTGAATGACGTTATATCATTTTTTTCTTTTTCTCTTCCTTCCTCTTCTCTTTCCTTCCTCTTCTTTCCCCAAGTCAGTTTTCTCTCTCTTCCTTCCTGTTACCACTATCCACTAATCCAACACTGCCTTTCCCACCAACTTAGGTGTATGAGAAAACAAAGCATTGGATATTGATTTTTTTTCCTTGCAGAAGACATTGATGTAGATCACTTGAAAGGGACCTGGATGATAATGCTCTCCCTATGGAAAGGGGTTTAACTAGTGGAGAAAAGTCATATTTTAATTTGATGGGGCAGCAGATAGTCTTTTTGCTTTATTTGCATTGTCTTTCTAATGGTAGGTGAAACATTTGTGGAGCTGAGGCAGATTCTGCCAACATGGAGCCAGTGTGACTCTTAAACCTCTTCACCCATCTGTTTCCAGGAATCAGTGTCCTTGGACTCAGCAATCACTCTCACACAGTTGGTTGTGGCTTCCCTATCACAGCCTGAAACAAACAATAAATCACAGTCAGGTGAGGAAATCCAGAATTTTTTTTTGAGGTACAGTACTGTATGTTTTCATCCTCGTGTTGGGGGAGTGAAGGGGCTGGTGTCACCTCTGGGATTTAGATCAGTTGTTATTTCGGGTATCCCGTGCTGGCAACAAGCACTGCCAGGTAATGAACAACATCATTCTAGTGCAGACTATAGCTGCCATTATAATGTACCATTACTGCTTAATCCCAACATCAGGTGAGTGCATCTAAGCTCAGGTGTATAATAGCTCCTGGAAGAAGCTATTGATAGCTCTGATCTTTTTAGTTAAAGACACATGTAGCTTAAAAGTTTTGAAGTGTTAAGAGGTAGAGACTCTGGTGTGAGTACTGTATGAGCAGCTTTTTAGGAGCACCACAAGGTGTGTTTATTGGTGCTGTACAAGGGTGTGTTTAGGGTACAAAAATTTGTTTTTCTTTCTAATTTATAAAGAGTTTTGGGATTAATGGGAGTATACTTCCACTGTGAATTTAAACATCTTGTATTGTTACAAGTAAATTCCAAATCAAAATTATTGCCCCATGCAGGCACCTACCACGATTTCTGTTTTTAAAGTTTGGGCTTTTGGGAAATTTGTATAATATCTGGACTTTGAACACTCTAGAGCTATGAGTCACTACTGGTCTGGGTCAGTGTAATTTGGGGCCTCATTTCTTAATATATAAAATTATTTTCAGATGATGGGAGCAACAAAACATGTCAGATTTCGGAGGAGCAATTACGGGACTACCCTCAGTCTCATCAGAGTGAGCAGTCCACCAGTGACGGAATTGATGGCCACAGTAATCAGAAAGGCATGGAAGAAGAGATTGGGGCTGAGAAGAAAAAATATGAAATAATTCTAACCGATGAAGGACGATTTATATGTCAAGTCTGCGAAAAGACCTTTAAAACGGTCAGTTGATCACTTAAAATATGGGGAGGGGTTACAAATGCGAAATGTATATTAGCAAAATTGAAAGGTGAATAAAATGTAAATGAAATAGAAAGCCCCTTTGTTAAATGTTAGGTACGTGTGTATGTAGGTTTTTAACCTAGTTTTCTTCCCCAAAATCCGTCTTCATTTAGGTTTAACAAACCCTTTAAGACTAGTATACAATAATTTTTCTGTGCAGTACTTGTACAGCATTTAACAATTGGTTAATGACATTGGCACATTGTATTTGCCTGAAGATTGGTGTACAGTGGAAGAATAGTGTGGTCTGGAATAAATGAATGACGTCTTTCTTTCAATAAACAATCAAAATTTTGTCATTTAAAAAATATTCAACATGCAACACTTGTAAGACTGATCTTTTATAGTCACATGTGTACCCCTGTTATTTGTGAACTTTGACTGACACAGATGCCGTGATATGTAGAGCATGCTGAAGTTAAAATTTTGGAATCCCCATGCACCCCCTCCCAGAAAAAAATCCCACTTCTCTGCTTGTGGGAAGTAATACTGTCTGTTGTTAAATAATTAATTAGCAACTCATTGATATGGTAATTAGGATTAATTTCTATAATGTTGGAAACGTTAGCTCAGAAGTTAAAGGCACACGGGTAATGAGAGCTTATTAAAAGAAATGTCTCTATATACCTACTGTGTGTGTGTGTGTGTGTGTGCGTGCGCGCGTATATAAAAGAGCTTGAATCTGGCAGATTAGAATTTGTTTTCAGAGGATTTAATGCTGTACTTGCAGGCTGTCATCCTAAAGGCTCACATGGTTACCCATAGTGACAAGAAGGCTTTCAAATGCAAGATTTGTGGGATGGCATTTAGAACAAAGGGATCTTTAGTTAGACACAATCGACGGCACACAGGTGAGAAAAACCAGACCAGATCATTGAGTCTGACTGTAATTGGTTTAGGTTTCAGTGAACAGTTGCTTAGCCTCTGTCTTTTTTCCTTAATATTATCATTGACTATTTTAAAATCTCTAGTTTGCTAGATGCTGATGGCACTTTTCTCTGACCCTTGTTGAGGCTGCCTATGGATCTGACTTACTTGTAGTCTCCTGAGTGATCTCTCTCTGTCCTCCACACTCCACCCTGTCTGGCACTGAAAGATCTGAAGTTTTGCAGCTGTCGCAAGTTGAACAGCACCCTATGCCCCTGATTACCTTTCAATTGATTTCATTCAAGCTGGCTTGCAGTGTGGGGCTATGTATCTCCTCCCAAAACAGATTAACCCCAGGTGGTGTTTTGAGCTTCACCTTCCCCATTTCATTTGCTTGTACCCTGTGTAAGTTTACATACAGTCTGCTTAAAAATGTCTTAATCCCCTGTGTGCTTCTAACTATCCCCATATCTAGTTTAAGGAAATCTCCACTACTTTATATCGAAGCAGTTCAGTTGCGTTAGCTACTTTGTGATAATTGCACAAATGGAATAATTACATTTGGGTTTCTAATGAAATAAGAACTGGTGCTCTCTTTGTTAAAATGCAAGTTATTTGACCAGTTGATTCATTGATTTGTTCTTAGTTTAAAATGTTTCAAGGTACCATAACTGAGTGGCATTAAAATTACTGAGGCCTCAGTAGGGGTTGTGAATGTTTAGCACATACCTGTGTTTGAAAGGTTATCAGAGTTTAGTCTGGAGCTTTAACAGCTGTTACAATGTATCCCCAGATGAACGACCATACAAATGCCGGATGTGTGGGATGAGTTTCCGAGAGTCTGGAGCACTCACTCGCCATATGAAAGCTATCACCCCCTGTACAGAGAAAGCCAAGTTCCAGCAAATGAAACTTGTTTCAGCACCCTATCAGGAAGAGCCTGAACCAGTAAATAAAACTGAGACTCAGGAAGGTACTACATTGACCGTGTGTTCTGTGACATGAACTGTTAATTACTCGGCATGCTTATCGAATCTGATTGAGAAAGTTTTAATATAGATTAGAAGAAATCGAGATTAATCATTGGAGCAGTTAGAAAGGCTGTTAAGTGGCTGGAGGGATCTTCTCCTCTTGTTACTCGTTCAGAACTCTGGTTCGACCCAAATGGAGTAAACATTCAGTTTTGGGCAAGGATACATGGGCCTTGGAGAAGTGGCAGTGTAGACTCACTAGAATGTCATTGGAATTGAAAGGGTAAAGTTAAGACAGCAGGTTGTATAAACTGGAATTGTATTCCCTTGAGTTTGGAAGAATGAAGGATCTAAATTGAGAAGTTTAAAATGACTGAAGGAGTTTTATACAGAGAAATTATTTCTTTATTGGTGGAGTCAAGAATAAGGGACATAATTTTAAAATTGGAGCTAGGCCACTCAGAGATAATGTCCGAGTTACTTCATCGCTCGAAGTGTAGTAGAATTTGAGTTATCTCTTTCATTTTGTGGATGTTAGTTGGGGGATAGGAAACTGGCCAAAGGTTCAGACACCAATTGGAAATGTTGAAAGTGAGGTTAATATATTGTGCATATTAATGCAGTCTTGTTAGGCAAGGTAAGATAGTACCTGTTCTAGAACTAGGTTGGTTGGGCAAAGTTGAGATACACACCAGTGATGATCCAACTCAATGGCAGAACTAGCTCAAGTGGCTGAATGATCTCTTCCTGTACCTATGTTCCTTCCTGTCTTCCAGTCTGAGCAATGCTAAGCAGACCTTCTAATGTCCTAATAACAAGGGGAGGGAAAGAAAAAATAGATAGTTTGTTGAGATCACTTAGCTACAGTCTCAGACGATCATCCCCACCTGTGGAGGTTCAAGCTATTGAGGAGAAACTGGCTGAAAATATAAAATTAACAGGTAGATTTACCAGGTTCCTCAACAAAAAGTTTAGACTGTGTATATATGGAACAGACTGATATTGTACTAGAAAACTATCAACGTCCTTGTTTAGTGACACTGCAGGAGAGAAAGCAAGCAATTGGTTGCACAATGAACCAAGCCCTCCGCACACAAACCACCTTCATATCACTGGCCCTTGAGAAAAATAGTGCGGTAAGCAGTGTGTTTGTAGCCAAGCATTCAAGTGATCTAAGCACAACAAGTGTTTTCTTACTCTTGGTCCCCGATCCTTATCTTTTTAACTTCCAGTAAATAAACAGATTGAGGAACTGGTTTCCACAGCAGCGTCAAACTCCCCAGAAACAACAGCAGTGATCAGTGTGCTGGCAAACTCTGAAGGAAACTTCGAGGAGCTGCAAGTCCATAATGTGAGCCAGACTTTGGACCCTGAAGTTGAACAGAAACCAGAGGTAAAACTTTTCCAACATGCTTTGATGCCTTCTGTGAAAATATTCCCTTTTCGTAAATAAAGGGGGAGATAATACAGAAGGATACTTCAAATTTATGTAAGACATAGTTTATCTCCATTAATAGAACATCTCAATTTTAGTTTTGTTTACCTACAAGCAAGGGAATGATAATTTACCTGTAATTCCCTTCCTTTTGCCTTTCCCCCTTCTTATTGAAGATAGTAACATTTCCTGTTATTTCCTTTGGCCAGTTCTGAAGGTGATTAGAAAATTATTGTTAGTTCTGCTATCTCTCTGCTAAACTCCTTTAGTATTTAGGACTTGCACTGATCAATGGGAGGAGAAATAGAAAAATTAATTTTTTAATGCCATTCCTTTTCAATATTTCAGAAGTTGCCTGTCAGATCTCTTTTACCTCCCTCCATTGAAAATGGAAACAAAATACTCAATAAACAGTTGCACTTTTTCTTGGGCTAAACTCTGACTTCTGAGGCTTCTGAGTTCATGTGTCAATCTAGAGCCCAATGTTAGGCCATGTGGAATCTCTGCACTGTGGGAAGTTTTGTCTTATGCTGATGTGTTAAACCATAGCCTGTGTGTGTTCTCTCAGGTAGATCCAAATTATTCCATGACACCATTTCAAAGAGAAGGGAAGTTCCCCTGAGATATGGCAGCTCATAATTATTCCTAAAACAACATCTCTAAAACGTACAGTCTGAAAATGTAATGGTGAGCTACCTTTTTGAACCGTTGCAATCTGTGTGGTGAAAGTGCTAGTGTGTAGTGCTGTTAGGTAGGAAGCACCAGCATGTTGACTCAGCAACAACTGAGGAATAATCATATTTCCAGGTCGGGGTGGTGCGTGATTTGGAGGAATCATTGGAGGTACTGGTGGTCCCGTTTCACCCGCTGCCCTTTTCTTGAATGTGATCAAGGTCATGGATTTGGAAGGTGCTGTCAAAGAAGTTGCTGCAGCAAATCATAAAGATGTTGCACAATACAGACATGTTGTGCCAGTGATGGAGGAAATGAATGTTCAAGATGTATGTTTCCATCTTTTGTAAAAATAGTGACTATACACAAAAAGTACTACTTTGGCTGCAGAACCATGGGAGATCCTGAGATTTTAAATAGAAATATGTTTGTTTAAAAAAAGGTACAAAGTGGAGCCCCTTTTTAAACAAACTGTTTTATTTCTTATATGCTTATCCTTGCAAACTATTTACGATCCTGTCTCTCAGGGTTTCAGGTGTCATCCTTTAACTGTCTTCTCAGAGTTGCTCCCTCCTTTCTGCATAACTCAGACCCCCGACGATAGGCATCAATCTCATGCCGCAGCCCAATTCTACCCACAGTGCTCAATTTCTTTAATCACTGCCTACTGGTGAGCTATGAAGTGTTTGAAATGCAGTTTGACTGTTAACTGTTTCTGATTTATATTCTATCTTCTGGCTATTTCATTCAACGTTCCGTTGCACTTTGACAAAAGGTATTGAAAGCATATATGTGACATATTACTTTGAAATTAAGTTGTGACAATAGAATAAGGGTTCAAACTAATAAAATTTAGATTTAAGACTGATGACAGTAATGAACTTCTGGATAGAGCAGAGGAACTGAACATGCCGAAATTATTGAGTTAACAGTTAGATATTATACAGAGGGGAGTGTACGGTCCATTTGAATGGATGAACAGACTAAAATAGGCTGAATTGCCTTCCTCATCCATAATCATCTTCCAAGTAATTTTGAATCCTGTTATGGGGGAAACAGGGAGGAACGATTCTAAAGCTGAATTACAGAAGCCTACTTCTCTCCAAAAAAAATGTGTATTTATTGACCCAGATCTTCCGGTCTCCAATCAGCCAGTCACTAGATGCACCCTGAAAGATGTATCAGTATTTCTGTTCTCAGACTATGAGGTAAGTATCAGGGATATTCAAACTTCTGATGGGCAAATGCCTAGTGACTGGAACCATTCGAAAATGTACCCAGTTCTGAGTTAGAGTTGGAGATTTTGGAGTTACTCACCATAACAGGTCGCAAGGTAACTTGAGAGATTAAAAACTGATTTTTTTCCCCCATTCCCATTCAAAAAAAAACTGACTGCTCCACCTCCACCCTGTGGGAGACCTGAGCCCCTCATGCCACCACTGGGCACTCGGTTAATCTCAAAGACACCTGACCTGCTCTATCTTCTCGCCCACCCAACTCCCTCACATACTCAACTGCCACATTAGCCACCTCACCCACTTTCCATCCTACCACCTGATTCACTTCACCCTCCTGCCACCCCTGCAGTTATCTTAACTTCCTTTTCCTTCTTTTAAAAGAAGCTATGAGCCTTTAAACCCCAGAAGATGATAGATGCCAGTCACTGCTCTATAAAAGTTTGATTTTACTTCTTGTTAGGATTGTTGAAGGGATGATCAATATTTTTTTTCCTCCACAGTCACTTACTTCCACTGAGCTGCCTCCAGCAGGAGAGACTGGCAATGAGAACCTGATCTGTCAGGCTATGAGGAATTCTGGGATTGTCATAGAAACTGTGACAATTGGAGATACCCAGAAATCTGAAGAAGCTTCTCCATTGACTGTCGAGGAAGGCCTTGGAGAGGATGTCATTGAGGACTGTTGCAACGAGATAGAGGAAGATGATACGGTACCTCCAATGCACTATTGTACTCAGTCTTGATTCAACGCCACTGGTTTCAATTTCTTCTGCTTTTATGTGTATAGGAGATATCTGGGCAATTTTCCACTTTTACAGGTAGATGTCAATTTTGAGCAATATGATCAGGAAGGGGTCCATCTTTCAGTCTGTCATCTGTCTTGAGTGCCCCTGAATCAGTAACAATTCTATTTTTCTCATGTTTGTGTGTTTTATCTGAATGTAGATCCTGCCTCTGGAGGTGGAGAGGTTGCTTGCCAAGTTCCTCCCATGTTGTATATCATCCATGATGTAGAGATGCTGTTGTTGGATTGGGATGGACAAAGTCAGAAGTCACACGATACCAGATTATAGTCCAACAGGTTAATTTGAAATCACAAGCTTAAAAGCTCCAAAAGCTTGTGATTTTAAATAAGCCTGTTGGACTATAATCTGGTGTTGTGTAAATTCTGACTGTGTCACCCCTAAGATAACACTTAAACAATGAAGTGATGAGAGAGAGCCATGTGGTCCAACGAGCTCCTTGCTCAGGAAATGGTTTGTGGGGATGGATCTGATGGGTTAGTGTGTTTTATGGCATTTTGTTTCCATTTAAACTGTTTTTTTTCATTATATACATACTTAGACAAACCCAAAAAGTGAGAACAGCTGCAAAAACTTCCAGTGCCCTCACTGTGGTCGAGTGTTCAGAGGATCCAGCTACCTACGCCTGCATATTAAGGCACACTTGGGTAAGTACAATAGGCACAAACCAGACACTCAAGTTACTGCAAGATAATAAAATGTGAGGCTGGATGAACACAGCAGGCCAAGCAGCATCTCAGGAGCACAAAAGCTGACGTTTCGAGAGCTCTGATGAAGGGTCTAGGCCCGAAACGTCAGCTTTTGTGCTCCTGAGATGCTGCTTGGCCTGCTGTGTTCATCCAGCCTCACATTTTATTATCTTGGAATTCTCCAGCATCTGCAGTTCCCATTATCTCTCACTCAAGTTACTGCCTCTTGTACTCAAATTTCTTCAGTGCTTATAAAAACAATTATCATTCCTTTCTTGCCTCACCAACAAGTTGTATTTACATAGCACCTTTAACATGCTAAAATGCCCCAACACACTTCATAAGAACAGTTATCTGACACTGAGTCACATTAAAATGTATTAGAACAGCTTGGTCAAAGAGACAGGTTTTAACAGGCAACTTAAGGGAGAGAGACACAGGCATACCTAGGAAGGGATTTCTGGATTTTAGGGTCAGGTTCGCTGAAGTACAATGGTGCAACATAGGAAATTGTGGAAGATGCAAGAGGCTAGAACAGATTGCAGAGAATCAGCCAAATTGACCCATCTTTTTAGATCAATAGTAATTTTTTTGGAACAGAAAGAGATACATAAAATAGATCAATGATCTTGCACTATGTAGAAGACATAATGGAACATATTGTCTTCACGACGAGCATGAGGGGGCATAGCTTTAAATTGAGGGGTGAAAGATATAGGACAGATGTCAGAGGTAGTTTCTTTACTCAGAGAGTAGTAAGGGTATGGAACGCTTTGCCTGCAACGGTAGTAGATTCGCTAACTTTAAGTACGTTTAAGTCGTCATTGGACAAGCATATGGACGTACATGGAATAGTGTAGGTTAGATGGGCTTCAGATTGGTATGGCAGGTCGGCACAACATCGAGGACCGAAGGGCCTGTACTGTGCTGTAATGTTCTATGTGCATGGGGCAAATTTAACATGGATGTAAACCGGGAATTAATCTCAAAGCACACAGTCACGTTGATGGTTTCCAGTTTCAGTTCATAGGAGATATGGGTATACTTTTGAGGTTGGTTTTCTGCTATGACCATGAGCAGAAAGAGTTGAGGGAGACCCCGACCATATGCTATCTCCATCATTAGGTTGTGCAATGTGACTGCTAGAAACTTGCTAAACCTGACATATTTTTCTAGGTTACAAGCCCCACAGGTGCGAGTTGTGTGAAAAGGAGTTTATGACAGCCTACATTCTGAGGAAGCACCTGGAATCTCACTACAATGAGCGGCGTTTCAAATGCGGGGAATGTGGCAAACTCTACAAGAGTATCGCCCACGTAAAGGAGCACATGAGAGCACATTCAGACGATCGGCCGTATTCGTGCCCAAAATGTGGCAAAAGATACAAAACCAAGGTCAGAGAGACAACGTGATAATAAGATAAGCCTGTAAACCAGTACCACGGCAGTATTATGAAGTTAGAAGAGGTGGACTGATTACTTGTTGCAGTCTTCAACTGGCCACGCCAAAGTTTGAACTTCTCAAGGGAAGTGACACAGTTAGTTATTTATATTATACTATATAGGTGTATGTCAAAAACAAGACAGCCATGTTGATAAATCGTTTATTGCAAACAAAAACTTAGAGATGTAAAAATTATTAATAAAAGATTTAAAAAGATGCACACACACAAATATAGATCTTAAAGAACTTTTACCAAGTAACAATTATATCAGGATAAATGGATTCTTTGATTGTTCTGAATGCTGGTGTGCGATCCAAGACATTTTGCACACAAGCTATTGACATTTTGTTTTTTCTGGATCAGTTATGCCTGGTTGAATTCTCCTTGTCAGTGGTTTAAATTCAGAGGACTCCTTTAAGAACTCTCAGATGAGTTTGTTGATGAGTTCTTCTGGTAGGTTTTTAATTCAAACTTTGCAGGGGTTTTAGAGAAAGAGAGAGAAAACAAAGGCTGTTGAATCTGTGGCAACTTCTGCATTTTCAAAACCAGTATATTTTACACTCGCCAACTGGGTCAACTGACCTTTCTTTGAAGGTGTTGCAGACTCTCTATTTTGATCTAGCAGCTTGGGTTCAGCATTTTTTGCTGCTGAAGCCAGTGTCCTCTGCTTTGAAAAGTTATTTTCACATTGTTTAAGTTTTTCTATGTACACATGCTTGATATTATAAATTAGTAATTCAGGTAACACATTTTCGCAATTGACTGCCATTGCTTGTAAGGAAGAAAGACTTGCGCTTTTATAGTGACTGTCAATATTAAGAATGTCCTAAAGCGCTTCACAGCCAAAAAGGTGCTGTTTTGTTTCAAACTGTTTTTCCAATAGATACATACTTAGACAAAGTCACAAAGTGAGAACAGCTGCAAAAACCTCCAGTGCCCTCACTGTGGTAGAGTGTTCCAAGGATTCAGCTACCTACGGTCATTTTGTCATGTAGACAACATAGCAATCAATTTGAATAGAGCAAAATTCCACACACAGTCATGTGCTAATCACTATACTCTGTTTTAGTGATGTTTGTTAGGGGATGACTATTACCAAGGGCCCTGGAGTGAACTTTGCTGCTCTTCAAAATAACATTGAAATCTTTCATCTTTTATCCAAAGATGACTTCCATGTCAGTGAAACACTCCCTTGATAATGTCCTGGGACTATTAGCCTGGCTTTCTGGACTGGATCTTGAAAGCACAAGCTTCAGACTCAGAAGTGTGTATGCTACCCTCTGAACCACAATTGGCACTTCTATAGAGACCAGTTGACCGAGCCTACCAGAACTCAAAATAGACTTGACCCTGTCCACCCACCTTAAATGAGAACATCAGGGAATTTTATCTGCTCCAGTGATTTGCTTAAGATTTTGTGTAAGGGCAGCCATGCTGAATAAAGGTTTTAACCTCATTCTCTGGAAGTCGTGCAAGTCATAGCTAGATGGCATTAAAGGAGATTGAACATTTATATGGGGCGGTCATATGGACATATGGTTATATGTCTGTCTTCCTTCACGTAATCTTTATGAATAATCTCATTATTGTCAAAACAGCATGTTAATGAGTTTGAGAAATCTTTTCCACAATTGTTATTCAGATTTAATGAGTGTAGCATTGGAATAGATCTGCCTCCCTGCACATTTGATTGTAACTCAATCTCGGTTTGCATAAGACGATGGGTTGGCCTGGCTGTCTTATCACAGGTGCATTTCTGTAGTGTTGACTGTCCGTCTTCTTTCTGTAAATTCCAGTAACAGCCTTGTCTCTATACATCTGGTTGTAGTTTTATTGAATGTCCGATTTTAATACAGTGCTGCCTCATATAGAAAACTGCCTTCAATCTGATTGTATCCCTGTATGTTCTGATCATAGCTGTGTGTCTCTCTCTCTCAGTGCCTCCTAGTTGTAACCTTGCATCTTGCGTCTCTGCATTTCATTTGTAACACTTCCACCTCTAAGCTGGATTTACTGTTTTCTATTTTTGGATTAAAATGGTGCCATCTCTCTTTACATTTCATTGAAATTGATTGTATCTCGATCTGTGTTGGCACTCCAAATGTAGCTTTGACTCTGTTCTGATTATGTTTTGATGGCGCTGTAGTAGAGAAGAGCAGATGTTTTATCCACAGTATCCTGACAGATGTTTATCCATCAGTCAATATCATTTTAAAAAAGCAGGTGATCTGGTCATTAATGCAATATGGAAATTTGTTGTGCACAAATTAGCTGTGAATTTCATATAATACAGTAGTGAGCAGTGTAGTGTTTTGGAATGTCTCAAGATTTATGGAGTCCCAAGTTTGTGAAGGGTGCCATATAAATTCAGTTTATTTCCTATGTATATTCGGTGGGTACTGTGTGCAATGAAGAGAGTTGTTTTTTTCTGTTGGCTCTCTAATGGAGATTTCTGTCTTCACAGAATGCACAGCAAGTTCATTTGAGGACGCACTCTGAGGACAAACCATTTGCGTGTGACTATTGTACTCGTGCGTTTCGAGAGAAGGGCTCCCTCATCCGACACGTGCGCCTCCATACAGGAGAAAAACCATTCACATGCTACAAATGTGGCAGAGGCTTTGCGGAACATGGGACGCTTAATCGACATTTACGTGCCAAAGGTGTGTATGAAGCCAGGTGGGTACTTGGTGGGAGGGAAAGCATTGCTGAACAGGATTAGAGTTTAACAATCTGCACCTGCCATTTGTTACTCAGTTTTAAGGTCCTGTCACTATTTTAGTAACAAAAACTTGTATTTTTATAGCCTTTTTAATGTAGTAAAAGATTCCAATACACTTTACCAGAGAATAATGAGGCAGAAGTTGATATATGGAGATATTAGAACAAATCACCAAAGGTTTGATCAGAGAGGTAGTTTTAAGGAGAATTTAAAAGAGCAGAAAGGGATAGAGGGTTGAACGAATTTTGGAAGGAAACTGAAGAGTGCCTGGACAGCTGAAATCTAATGTCTTTGCTGAAATATCCTGTTAAATAGTACCAGCCAGTAGTTGCAGCTTAGAAGGAGGCCATTTGGCTTGTCTTGTCCATGCTGGTTCCCTGTAAAAGCAACTCTGCTATTCCCACTCCCAACCTTCCCCCAGATTATTTCTCTTCATATAATGGCCAAATTCTCTGATGAAATTAGGAATTGTGACCACCAAACCAATGCATTCCAGATCCCAAGTATTCCTTGAGAGAGAGGGAAAAAAAAAACTCATGTCACTTCTAGTTCTTTGTTTGAGAACAATTTCTCCCTATCTGCTCTATCCAGACCCTTCTTAATTTTTTACTATTCTATCAAATATTTTCTCAACCTCTCTTTGGAGAACAGTCTCAACTTTGCTAATACATAAGTGAAGTCTGCCATCCTTGCAACCATTCTTGAAAATCTTCTTTGTATCCTCTCCAGTGTCTTCATATCCTTTCTAAAGTATGGTATCCAGAGTAGGATATAATATTTCAGTTGAAGTTGAACCAGTGTTTTTAAAAAAGTTCAACATAATTTCCTTGGATTTGACTTTCTATTCCTCTATCTGTAATTGTAAAATTCTGCACATCCTGTTAATCATTTTCTAAAACTGTATGCCATCTTCAGTAGTTTCTGCATATGCATCCCTAGGGCTCTTTGCGCTGCATCCACTTTAGAATAATATAGCTTATTTTCTGTTGCTGTTTATCATTCTTTCTATTGAAATTACTGTCTTCACAACTTTCTGTGTAAAATTTCAACTGCCAAGTAGCTGCTAATTCCATCAGCCAGTGTTATTTTAAAGTCTATTGTTGTCTTCACAGTACACACTATTTCCAAACTTTGCAAATTTAGAAAGTGTGCTCTGCATGCCTAAGTCTGGATAATTAATATGGACCAAACCAAATAACGGTCCTAATACAATCCGCTGTAAAATTCTACGTTATACCTTTCTCCTTTTCAGAAAATAAAGTTCACCACCACTGTCTGTTTCCTCTGCTTTAGCAAAATTATTTTCCTTGCGGCCACTGACCCTTCTAATTCTTTAACTTTGCTCATGAGACTTTGGAGTCCATGTAAACTACATCAACCCTCTTTGAAATCGGCGAAACACTATTTGACCTTAAAATATAGAACATAGAACAAATAGCGCAGAACAGGCCCTTGGGCTTAATATGATGAAATCTGGTTAGGAAGTAGGAGTCAAAGAGTAGAGATAACTGGTATGTGCTTAATTTGGCAGGGTGTGACTTATGGTGTCCACCAGGAATTTGTACTGGATGCTGAACTTTTCACTGTAATTTATAAGTTATTTGCTTGGATGAAAGAATAGAGAACTGTATATCCAAGATTGGTGGCACTGTAAATGATGTAGACCGGAGCAGAATGTTGTAAATGGAAGTTGTTAGTAGGCTAAACTATGCGTGTGATTGCTGTGGAAATTCCCCTCCAAGCCACTTACCCTCCTGACTTGGAATTATATTGCAGTTCCTTAATTGTCACTGAGAAAAAATCCTGATTCCTCTCCCTGAGGGTATTGTGGGTCAACCTACAGAACGGGGACTGCAGCAGTTTAAGAAGGCAGCTCACCACCACCTTCTCAAGGGCAACTAGGATGGGCAATAAATGCTGGTTAGTAGGTGACATCCACGTTCTGCAAATGAATAGTTTTAAAAGAAGAAAGGTTCAAGAAGGCCGGAAATCACCAGTAGCAAGTGGGCAGGAACAAAACATAAAATGAAAAATGGTATCATGGACTGAAATACAAAAAGTCAAAAGTTTTTGTTACCAGTTGCTCTGCTTAGACCCCAACTAGAGTACTATGTTCACTTTGGGCGCCACACCAACATCTCCCCTTGGAGGGAATGCAGTATGAGTTAACCAGGATTGTATCAGCACTGGAAAGGTTAAAATATGGAGACATCTTGCACATATTAGGTGTGTATTTCCTTAAGCTTAGAAGATTAAGGGGTGATATAAAGTATTTTAAAATGAAGTTAATCAATATGGTACATCAGAGGAAAGAACTTGGTTGGGAGTGCAGAGCCGGTCAGGCATAACGTTATCATTAGAGCCAGGCCATTTATAGGTGCAGTCAGGAAGCATTTCTTCATACAGAGGGTATGATAAATCTTTATCTAAAAAAAACTTGATCGATCTTTTTTAGAGAATGTATTAACCATTATGGTTAAGAATTAAGACACAGATTTATCATGATTTAGTTGATTGTTAGAGTGGTTTCAATATAATTTATTGTAAATTAACCTGATACTGTTTTCTCTGGAGGGGGTTGTCATGTTGGATGTAAAGAGCTGGAACAACAGATATCAACAGATACCCAGGCCACAGATAACGTTGCTGCAACCATTATCACTGATGACCCCCATACAGTGCTGGTGGAGTTCTCCTCAGTGGTGGCCAACACACAGGAGTATATAATTGAGGTACCTGGGGGATTCTCCATATTTAAAAACACTTAGATCACCACTCTTCTGAAGAATGGTACTGGTGGTATAACCACTGATCTCCCCTCAAGTGTAGCTATGTATGACTTGTTGCATGGGGCATTATCAAAGTTTGATCTCTGCCTGGGCTGTTAGTTTATGTGATCTCTGTATTGTTAGTGGTCATGTGAATTGTGAGCAAATTACTGGTTTACTTGAGTTACTTGCAATGTTCCCATTAAGCTGCATGGACCTCTGGCTGTACAGGTTACAGACTATGCACATGAAGTGGTCGCTTAAAAAAACATAAAACATGGGTTATTAGTGTACATGTGAGTTGCATGTGTGGGATATTAACGTGTGTGAGATTTGTATGTGTAGGTCATCTTTGTACATATCTGTACGAGGGTAGCTGTACGCATGGATCTTTGTTAGAGTTGTTGTGTCCATGTGAATTGTACTGAGGCAGCGGTGTATTTATGATTTGCGCTGGTTGCAACTTTTGTAAAGCTGTCATATCTAACATTCCTTTTGTTTCTGTGTTTTATTGCCAGGCTCCTGCTGAAGTTGCTGGAAGCAGTGACGTGGGTACTCTGATCCAAAGCTCTAAGCATCAGGTTGGTGGTTGATGGTTGCTCCTTGACTCCAGACATTTAAAGAATTAATCACACCCCTGGTTTTATATTCTTTATATTTACTGTGCATTGTTAAAATGTTTCCGTTTGACGTATCTGGCATCAATGTGTCTGATGCTCAGCTATTTTACCTTCCTTTTCAGGTTGACAGTCAGATCATGAAGGTTGTGCAGCAAATCGTGAACCAGGCCAACTCTGGCCATCAGATAATTGTCCAGAATGTTTCCATGGAAGACAACCATGAAGAGGTGGCAGACACAATCACCATAGCAACTCCTGATAGTCTCACTGAGCAGGTTGCAATGACACTGGCATCCAGCATTGAGGAAGGAGAGGCCTTGATGACGGGAAGCAGCCTAGAGACCAGCCACAATACTGTCACTATGGTGGCAGCGGATGGTATTGAGATGCTGGAACATACTGATGAATATATGATTGCTACACAGGATGGAGATGTAGAAATACAGACCGTGGTAGTGGGTGAATGATAGGAGCTTTTACAGGCCCTCCCCACATCCCTATTAAGGGAAAATAATTAATAAAGTGGGTGCCAGAACCATAAATACTGCATTACATGGTTACTGCTTCACACCAAGAACCAATGCCTGGTTATTCCGTTTATTGGTTCCAAGCCACACAGTGATATGTGTCAGTATTACGTTATATTAATGAAACACTCAAGTTGAAGGTCTTCCTGTATCACTGAAACTGTAAGTCATTTTGCAGAGGACAGTGCCAAGATATCTAACTGCTTCATGTTGCGGCTGAGTGCTCTTTAGCGCATGTGCCCACAGGAATGTGTCAACATGTGATCTGGTTACTGAACAGTGGTGGGTTTGTGCCCATAGAGTGTCTGTTGCTGTTGAAAGCAGGGCTGGACAGAATCTGGCTGATTAAACTGAATTATTGCTGGCCAACAGTGGAACTCCTGGTTGCTTTGTGTTTGATTCTTTCTCCTACCTCTCCTCCTTAATTTCTGTAAATAACTACCTCGTGCCAAAAAAATGGCCCCTGCCACAAATGGAGCTGAGTTTAATGCTCTAGTCACTCTGCCTTATTTAAGATTCATTGCTTTACCAAGGGTTACCAGGGGTATTAAAATGTTGAGGTAGCAGTAAGTACTGGAAACCAAAATAACTATGAGAGAGGATGGCACAAGGCAGGCAGTTGCGAGAAACTGACATTAGAGATTGGCAATAAAAAGAAATTGAGATCCAGATTCAATTAAAATACCTTCACGGCTCTCACAGCTCATGTTCTCCGTACAAGGTGGGCTAAAAATTGAAAATTGTATTTTTTAACTTGAAGATTGAAATCCCAGAAATTGCAAATGTGGTTCAGAGCTGTTTCCAGTGAGACACTGGATATGATGAAACTGTTGTGGACTTTTTAAAAACAAAATATGAAGTGTTCCTGTCTTGGTGCTTCCTCAGCTGTAATGATGGGAACCTGCAGTAACAATCTTGACAAAGAGACACTCTGTATGTATCAGTGGAATGCTTATTTCTGTAATAAATGATACCTCACGGAGCTCACCTCTGAACTCTGTTGGAATCCGAAGAGAAGCTTGTGCTCTCTGATTTCAGCTCTTGAAAGGTCAGGGATTTTATTTCGTTTAAATGCTATGTGTAGAAGGAATAGTGAACAGAGCCACAAAAAACATAGAATGAGGAAAAAGTCCCCACAATCTTGGCTAAAATCTCCCAGAATACTGTGTAATAAAAGTGGAATTTTGGTTATCGCAATGTCTCAGCCAGTGGCCCTGAATAAGAATGTTTCCACACTCCATGGGATTGTTAAAGAAAATGTGGCATGCTCACTTCCATTACACATACAGGATTCTCCAAGGTGGAGTTCTGTTTTCATATTGTTTGATAGATTGTTGCATGTACACAATGCTTACTTGTACTTTTCAGATGATTCACTGCTAACTGCCTCTATTGTAAATAGGACTTGGGAGTTGCCTATCTGGCTGTAAATAAAAATGCAGGATTTTTTTTAACAGATTCTCTACAACAGCATGTTTTCTACCCCAGATTACACCTTATTTAATCAGATATTAATCTATTTATGAACAATATTTGTAAGCTGTTGTTTCAGGGACATTTATCCAAATGTTAGGATTTTTAAATTACTTTTGAAAAACAGAAAGATAGATCTGTAGAAAGTGGCCTTAAGTATGACCAAAACTAACTGGATTGTAACACAAAAAATGTATCAGATCAAAGTGATGTAAGGTATATGTCTCATCTGAGATTACCTGGTAAACTTTTCAAGAAAGATTATATTGGAATTGTACAGATTGTAAAGTATCCCTTTTAAATGTTACCAGCAGTGCTTTAGCTTGTTCTTATTGGTAATGAAGTGCGTGCATGGCATACAGCAATTGCCCATTTACAGGATCACTGTTTCAGGAATTAAATAAAACTTGAGATAGGCACCAGAGTCCAGAATGGACACAGATATGCTCACCTGTATTGCAGGATCTTCCTGCCGATAGACATTTTTTTTTCCCCAGTTGTGTGTGTAAGTGCTCTGGTAAACTGCCGCATTGTGGCATTTCTACCAGAAAGGGCTACGTCACTGTGTCCTGGATAAGAGAGACTCTCCATCAAATGATAAATGGATGTGTTTATGATTGAAAATGCCATGTGGTTGTGAGAGAGAATTTCATCTTTTTACATTAATGTTAAATTTTCAGCGTACTCAAGGCGTGTAAGTTATTTTGCTGATCAACACTGGCGCCTCACTATGTGACCTGGTTGACCTCAAATAAAGCTGGAATTATAACATTGCTCTTACCTGTATCGTTTATTTCCTTTATTCTTTTATGGCATATGGGCATTTGTTGCCGTTGAACTGAATTACTTGCTGGACCACTTGAGAGCAGTAAAAAGACAACTACATTGCTGTGTGTCTGAAGTCATGTAGGCCAGACCAGTCAAGGAGGTCAGATGTATTTTGCTAAAAGACATTAGAAAGTGGGTTTTTACAATTGATAGTTTCATACTTATCACTAATGAGACTAGCTGTAGATTAAATTAGCTTCAATTTACTTGTAATCCCCCTAGTTATTGTGGTAGCATTTGAACCAGTGTATCAAAGCATTACCTTCTGCCTCTCGATTACCAGTCCAGTGACATTATCACAATCACTATCTCACCCATTAACTGTCAAAGAATTTGAGGTTGTTTACTTGTGTGTTGAGCTGGCTTGTTTTCGTTCATCACCATGCTAGGTAACATCATCAGTGGGGCTGCCGATGAAACAATGTTGTTCTACTCCACTTGGTATTTATACTGTTTGGCCCATTATGGGTGAATAGTGTCATTTCTGGTTTTTGTTCTGTTTGGGTTTGTATATGGAGCCCAATTCTATATGTATGTTGATTTCATTATGTGTTGAGAACCATGCCTCTAGGAATTTCTGTTTGGCTTGCGCTACTATGGTTACATTGTCTCAGTTAAACTGATGACCTTCATTGTCCAAGTGTACTGATATTAAGGAACGTTTGTCATGTCGTTTTGCTGCTAGTTGTTACTTGTGTAATCTGATGGGTAGTTTCCTTCCTGTCTGTCCAATGTAATGCTTGTGACAGTCATTGCATGGTATTTTGTCGACTACATTGGTTCTGTGTGTTGTGGGAACGGTATCTTTAATCCTTGAGTGTTTGACACAGAGTGGCTATGGGCTTGAGCGATACCATGATTCTTAGTGATCTTAGGAGTCTTGTTGTCAGTTCTGATATGTTCTTGATGTAGGACAGTGTGTTAAGGGGTACTGTGTCCTCTTGTCTATTTAGTAGGCACTTGCGGATGAAGTTGCGGGGTATCTGTTTATAGCGAATATTTTGTATAGGTGCTGTTCGTCTTTACCGCATAGTTCCAGCGGTTTGCAGTGAGTGGTGGCCCGTTTAAATAGTGTCCTAACGCAGCTTTATTTGTGGATGTTGGGGTGGTTGCTGTGGAAGTTGTGGATTTGTTGAGTGTGAGTTGCTTTCCTGTACACCGAGGTTTGAAACTCCCTGTTGGTCATATGTTCAACTTTAATGTCCAGAAATGGAAATTGGTTGTTGGTTTTTTCCTCTTGTGAATTTAATCCCAGCAAATATGTTGTTGATGTAGTGGTGGGTCTTTTCTAGTTTGGTGCGTTGAATGATGACACACATGCCGTCCATGTACTGGATTCACAGGTTAGGTTCAATGAGTGGGAGGGTGGTGTGTTCTAGTCTTTGTATGACCGCCTCTGCGATGAGTCCTGAGAGGGGTGACTCTACGGATGTGTCATTGATCTGTTTGTATACTTAAAGGCAAAGTGTGTTGTGAGGCACAAGTCTGGTAGGTTGTGTATGTTGCCAATGCTGATGGAGCTGCTGGTCTGCATTCCTGCTTCCTCTAGTAATCTGGCCAGTGTTTCTTTGGCTAGTGGGATGCCAATTGACGTGAATAATACCGTGATGTCAAAGGATACCATAATTTCATTGTCTATGATGTTTATGTTCTTGAGGGTATTGAGAAATTCTTGAGTTGAGTGGACGGAGTGATCTGTCAACCAGGAGTTTCAACTCTGTTGTAGGTCCTTGGCCAGTTTGTGTGAAAGTGTGCCCAGTAAGAAGTGGGTCTGAGGGGGATGTCTGATTTGTGTACTTTAGAAAGTCTATAGAAGCAGGAGGTGTTCATGCCTTCTGGTTTCATTCTCATGTAGTCTGTCTTGATTATCTGCCCTGCATTTCTTAGTATTTCACTGGGTGATCCTGTTACCTAGCTGTTGGTGTTGGGTCTATCTCCATCTGTTGGACAGTATACATGCGAGCAATACCTGTGCTTTCTAAATGTAGTCCAGTTTGTTCATAGATCAGGTCTTGCACCCTTTGTCAGCTGGTAGGATTATAATGTTCTCGTCTTTCTTCAGTGCTTTTCTCTCTTGTGTTCAAGGTGTCTCATTTGTTCCTTTGGCTTAGTGTGGGGATTATAGTTTTGAGGTTGGTTGGCTCGCCAAGCTGGTTTGTCATATCGCAGATGTTTTGTTACCATGCTTGGTAACATCCTCATTGCAGCCTCCTACGAAGCGTTGGTGTGTTTTCCTGCCTGGTCCCCATCTCAACGGACCCCAAAGTTCAAAAACCAGTGTCTTGGCCCAAAGGCCTCATGGGTTCTTTATTTTCTTTGACTAAGTGCCCAATCCATTCCACAAAACAGCTCCACCAATCAATTTTAAATATACAAGGTCATCAATCAGAAATATTTACATTAGGGATATCAAGTTGAACATGTTTGTTGTATAGGAAACAAGAGTTGTGAATTTAGAACTTAACTGGGAAGAGTGTGCTGAGAATAATGACTCACTGTTCAACAAAATGTGAAACAAATCTCAGTGAGACCACAATAATGACCAATTTGCTGAAATGCTGGACATGACAAAAATAAATTAATGCCAGGTTTTGTGATGAACAGAAAATAGCTATTGTAACGTAAAGTGGATTTAGATTTGTTTTGACCTCAGAATTTTTTCTTTTAAGCTTATTTGGATTTTCTGTCTTTCTCTAATCATGGGGAGAGATTGATGCATTCTGTCTGCAGATATTTCTTTCTGTTGCTCTGACACACAACTTCTTAACACTGCAACTAAACCAATCAGTGCTGTTGTAAGGCGAAATTTCCTTACCGTGGAAGATTCTTGGTGTTGCTCCATTTCAAATTCTCCCCCTTTCTGGTTTCAAAAACTTTCTGCAGGTATTTCAGTTACAGCTGTTTAGTTTATATTCTCCCCTCAAACCACACCACACACACCGTTTCCTCCCCCCATAAAAAGTTGTCTTACATATAATACTGTCATTAAAGAAAATGAAACACTTTTAAAATGTATTTCATCACCAGATAAAGATAACATCAACAAATACAAAAAAAAAACGTTCACCTTCATTAATTCCTTATTCAGGCTTTAAAGAATTTCATTTACTCTCCAGATTCTTAAACTATTTCAGCATAATCATATTCTTGATAAAGGATCAGCTATTTTTATTATCTTTTCCAGCAATGTGAACAATTTATTTTGAATGAATACGCTCCATTTGAACAGTCTTGCATTTTGAGTCTTAAATTTCTGTACAAAGCAAGTAGCTTACAGTCAGTTTATGTTAATGTATTTATGTAAATATGGCTGACAGATTGCAAAATGTTGAAAAGCCAATAATAATACAAAAGTTTTTTTTCCTACAGTATTTGACATTGGATGAATTTCTGAGAAGTTTTCCCCCTTTTCCTGATTTCTCATCTTGCAATAAAGACTGCACTTGCTCACCGGTCACTAGCATCAACTGCCATTTTAAAATGTTTCAAAACATCAGAGGTGGCCATCAGAGCTTGTCCTCAGTTTCACCAATGCTGCTTGGCACTCTGCTGACCATACTACCCTTCAGTTTTTGTCACAAATCTGTTAAAGGTACAAATACTGTTCTGATCTTAGGCTCAAATTTACAATAAAACCCATACACTCCCAGAAATCTCATGATTTCCCATTTACTTTTAGGTGCAGGGAATTCAATCGAAGCCTTCACTTGCTGTTCTTGGCAATGCTTGCCCTTGGCCTATGATATTTCTTATGTAAGTCACCCTTGCTTTTGCACATTCAAAATGGGAGGAATCTGCTTCACCAATAAGAATGTTGTTTTATCGATACTATTTCCCCAACATCCACATTAAGTTTAGTTAACGTAGTACATTCAGGTGTATCTCCTGTAGATTTCCTCAAATTTCCTAAGTAACCTCACTAGATCTTCCCATTGTCCTTCCTAGAAGTAAGCAAATAAGGTAACTATCCCAGTATTTAAGTATTGGCTTGTCAAATTGTAGGAGGTTCACCTTGACTTGTTTTCCTCTACTGCTTTCACCAAATGACACCTTTACTCTTCATTTTCCTCCCTACAATGATATTACTTTAATATGTTCAGTGGCATAACTAGTTTTTCTCGTGATCAGGTGTATCTACCTGATGAGTCATTTATTTACCCTAACTACCTTGTATGCACCACAGCATCTCACTTTCAAAGGTTCATTTTGTAAAGGTAATAACTAACAAAGTCTGCTATTTGAAATATTTGTCTCCCCATTTCTTTCATCTTTGGCTATGATGTTTAGGAATTCTATCCTATTAACTCTGCATACCCACTACACTGCCTACTTGCTTCAGAAACCTCCTCGTGCACAACTATTAATAGTTGTGCAACTCACTTCCAACCTCCACAATACTTGCCTGTCCCTCAATCCAGGAGCAAAGCAGCCCACAATAGGGCAGAGTCAACTTAAATGGTGCACTGTCTGTCATTCAGCTTCTCACCTTTTGTGAACAAAAGATCCTGGCTGACTTCTCTGGGGAGGCCCTATATAGGTAGTGGAGCCTCTATTTGACTTACTGTGCTGGGATCAAAATATATACATGTATAAAATCTCAAGGAGACCACCAATGTGACCAATTTGTCTGACTGCTATTTCGTCATTAACAGAAAACAAATCTACTTTTTTTAAAAACACACCGCTTTAACACAAACCCTAAAAGGAAGGATCTCTAATCTGTTATGCAACTTAAAATACAATTTTTCAAACCACCTCCCCATTTAATCTCACTCATTCGTGCTTAAGGTACGCAAAAAGACAAATGATTTGACAGATGTATGGTGTGAAAAGAATCTAGACAGGGTAAATAAAATTCCAATGATCAGCACTCCAGACCACAAGGTGGAAAGTAATTTTCTCTCACCTTATACAATTTTAACAATATTGATGCGCTTGTCTATAGGGGGATGGTCATTCTTATTTTATTCTTCTTGAACTTTCTTGTCTTTTTCTGTGTGTTTTCTCAGAAAGAGAGGGGGATTGGGGAAGAAATGGATGTTTCCTATCTGCAGGTTCTTAAGAGTTTCTCTTTACTGCCCTTACACACAACAGCTGAACCAAACAGAGGGCTCTTGTCAGGCAGAATTACTTGAACTCAAAAGATTCTCCATGCTATAGATAACAAGGTGTACAACTGGATGAACACAGCAGGCCAAGCTGCATCAGAGGAGCAGGAAGGCTGACGTTTCGGGCCTGGATCCTTCTTCAGAACCGAAGCCCGAAACATCAGCCTTCCTGCTCTTCTGATGCTGGTTGGCCTGCTGTGTTCATTCAGCTCTACAGCTTGTTATCTCAGATTCTCCAGCATCTGCAGTTCTTGCTATCTCTGAAATGATTCTTCATGCTGCTCAGTCTCAAATACTACCATCCTTTTGAAAAGCAATATAGCATCACACCACTCAAAAATATGTAGCACTTGATTTGTTGAGTTGCAAAACTCTCCTGGAATTCCATCTATTACAGTCCAACTTCTATTCCAGTTTATTAGCCCTAAATAATAAAGGAGAAAATGTTCTCATTTGAAAGACATTGAATTTTGAATTTAGTTGTGCAGTTTGCCTCCCCTCTCGCGTTGCAACTAGCGTGATGCAAGGTATATAATTTATATATACGAATATCATTTTCGGAGTTTGGATTTCAAAAATCGACGCAGGTTGGTGTTGGGTACATCTGTGAAGGGTTTTCTTTTAAAAAAGTTCAAGCGCTCCAGAATATTGTTCAAATCCAACACTTTGAATGAAAACAAGTGACAATTGACTCCCGTGGTGTTAATGGAAAAATGTTTATACCTTTTTTTTAATGAAACAGTAAACATATAGGCCAGTAGCTCTGGTTTCCAATCTGAAGAATTTAGGATGAACAAGTTTTTCTGAATTAAGTTCAGGAGACTTTGGTGTTATGTGTAGAAGCAAGTTTAGTTTCTCGCCTAGGAGGATGATTCGGAGCAGTTCAGAAAAGAAGTCATCTCAGCAGAAAGGTTTGGCTTGTGGGGTTTTCAAACCAAAGAAATCTGGTTAGGAATCTGCAGGCTATTAGATTGGCGAAAGTGTAGGCTCTCATTTGTGAAAACTTCATAATCAGTAGATTTGGAAATGACTCATCAAACTTGGCACAATCCTCAGAAAAGAATATGGAGGGAGTCAGTTAAGTGGAATGCTAGCGATGTTGAGGTAGAGGGTGTAATTACAGGCTGAAACTTTGTTTTGCTTTGTACTTTGAAAAAATTCTGTCAAAGATAAATAGGTGGCTTGTTTTTTAAAGTTTCTATTGTACAGTAATTTTTTGTTCTGTAACCCTGTGTAAATATGACTCAGGGACCAACTATCATGTTAATTAACTTCTGAGCATCTGTCAGATCAGATTTCTTTCTGGAATCCAACTTCTCCAGTAGTACCATCCCTAGTCACTCTTTCCTTCCTGTTTCACTTTCTCCTTCAGGTGTGGCCATCTTGACAGAAACCTCTCATTGCAGAGTGCGGCCAACTGGTGCAGGAGCTTGAAATTTCTCCTGCATGTTATTAAATACCAAAGTTCTGCGCATGCATCTGGATTTCCACATCACACTCTTCATACCAGCTTCTTGATCCTACCCTTCCTCTGCTCTGTAGTTCACACCCAGTCTAGATTTCATTTATATTAGTTATGCCACTAAGTCTTGTGCATTCAGGTCCACTGTAGCAGTGCTGAATTCTTGTCAAAAATAAAACTGATTGTCACCTTTTTGCAGCAAATTCAGTTTTCTTAAGTCCTTAGAGCTCAGCAGAATTAAACACAAGTTGGACGCACTCATGGCATTATTGAAAAAGTGCCTGAACCTGCACAACAGTCGAAGATGATCTCTTTTGTAGAACCTGCCCAATGGAATGGAGCAATGAGAACAAGGAGTAACGAACCCATTTTCAATTTTAATATATTAACTAGACAGTAAAAAAAACTGGTATAAAACATCAATTTTAAAAAAAATTACAAACCATTTAACAATTGAACAGAAGACCTTTGTCTGAAGGTGAACAAAAAGTCACTTTCTGTCCCTGTCACCTGACTTTTTTCTGTCGTGTCTCAGGGCTTATGATTTCTTTCACATTTCTGAGAAACCCTATATGATAGATGTTTCCCTGTAAGTATTTGCTTGGCTGGCTGTTGTCTGTGTGGCACAGGCAACTGTTCTTATGTTTGTACCACTCATTTGAAGTCTGATTGGTCATCAGCAAATAGAAGTGAAATGCAGTATAACCTGCCAGCAGAAAGAAGATGAGGAGCGTGAAGCCCAGCATGAAAAGTATCCGAGGAAAGGTCAGGAACAGTCTCTGCAAAAGAGACAATGTTAGTTATCAAGGATGTGGAGACAGCTAAAGCATCAGTAAGTGACAAGTCCATACCATCCTATATGCAGTTTTTTGACCTCAAAATTGTCACAATGTGTTTTTAAAAAAGATTTTTTGCACATATATCACATCTTTCATGCCTTTAAGAGAATCCATATCATTTTTGATTTCTGTGGTTATGAGGTAGAAGATGGGGCAGTCAATTTGCTCACAGCAAAATCCAAACAATAATAAGGATTTGATAATCTTTTCAGGTGAAGGTTTTGGCGGAAAACTCCCATGCTCTTTTTTGAATTGTGCTGTAGGCTCATTGATAACCAACTGCAAGGTAGACAGGGTCTTGGTTTAATGTCTTATTAGGTTGAGCTGTACTGTCTCAGTACTGCAGGGTAGTGTCAACCTAGATTTCATGCTCTTGTTTCTACAGTGATACTTGAGCCCTTCTGCCTCAATATTATACTGCAATGACAGCTTGCTTAACAGGGTGGAACTAGAGTTCAATGCATCTCTGCAATTTTAACCCAAACAGTTGCAAATTTCTCACTAAGGCTTTAACAGATCAGTTCAGAAGTTAATTATTTCATAATTGAGGCAAGAATAACACTAAGTGCAAGCAGCTGCAAGGAGAGAAAACATAATTAGTAAATAAATTATGCAACCAGTGAGCTTGTAGGTTTTTAGAACAAAGGGTGACTGAGGAAGATGAAGAGTTGCATTGTTTTGAGGCCGATGAGAGAATTAATTGTTGAGAATTGATCTTTTGAATATTTATTTAAATTACAATGGACCCACAGAAAAGCTGTCAGCAAATGTGCTGAAAATAATGGAACAATGGATTGAATACAAGGATTTGGACAAGCTGATGTCAATGTTCTGCATTATTCACAAACTATGTTAATTGAGAAACTAGAAGTTTATTAACTACTGTAAAATGATGCTTCATTGCTAAAGTTTTATTGTTCAATGCTAAACTTTGAGAGGAAGTTGAGGCCTGACCAAGTCCATCATTGTTCTGCTGATGACAATAAGGTCATGAGAAATTATTCAATAAAAGCAACTTTCTGAACCGACATAAAATAGGTCATTTAGAGTTTGATCCCTAGGCACAAGGGAAAGATCGACTTTTTTTTCACATTATCTCTGACATTTGATTGATATTTTACTTTGTTTAAAGGAAGTTCTACTCCTGCAGGCCAAAATCAATTTCCTAGTAAATGGCTTTTCTGCCAATTATATGCAGCAAACAACCTTTCTGTAGTACAAGGATTCTGGAAGTTCATTCAACAGTAGCTGAGTTTTGCAAAATCCTGAAATAAAAAATACAAAATCCTTTGCAGAATTAAAGACTTATCAAGAATCCTACCTGGACTATATATAGGATGCCAACAGGCACATGTTCACCATCAGCATTCACAAACATTGCCTGATGTAAGTTGGAGATCAGAGCCACCTGGACAAGGAACCTTACAGTTACTGTTCCCACTGCGGCTGCCATCCCAGACAGTGTCACCAGGTATAACAGGAAGTAGCGTATGTTTAACGCACCAATGCAGTTATTCACCCAGACACAATGGTGGTCAAATCGATGGACACACCGGTTACACACACCTGAGAGGGAGAAGAGGAAACTATTACCGAGGGTCCCTGTATTTCTGATATCTAGCACATACAGGAGGAATAAAAACCTTCTCTTCTTGCAGTTCTGTAGATACTGCTTATAATTAGGGAAGGCAATAGCCTAGTGGTATTATCATTTGACTGTTAATCCGGAGACCCAGGAAATGTTCTGGGGACCTAGGTTTGAATCCCATTACAGCAGATGGTGGATTTGAATTCAATGAATATCTGGAATTAAGAGTCTAATTATGAGCCATGTCAGGAAAAACCCATCTGGTTCATTAATGCCTTTTAGGGAAGGAAACTGCCATCCTTACCTGGTCTGGCCTACATGTGACTCCAGACCCACAGCAATGTGGGTGTTTAACTCTTAACTGCCCTCTGGGCAATAAATGCTATTCATCCGCTGAATGAATAAAGAAAACAAAAGGACAATCAATCCCCTAAAGAAGTCTGTGCCTGGGTTTGGCAGTAAATATCCAAACTCTCTCAGGTACTCCTTGGGGAATTGGAAATAATGCTAGGACATATGCTGGGTGGTAGCTCAGATGAGGTACTGGACAGCACATATGGATCTGTGAAAGTTAACACTTTCTGAAAGGAAACAATGTTCTAGTTTCAGTATCACAGCTGGTAGAAGCAGTTCATCATTAGCACCCATATGATCCACTCACCCATACAAACCATAAGGGATGTTTGTTAATATATACTACTAGTCATTAGTAGATTAGTTGAATGTTCTCGAGTCCTCTGAAGGTCGCAAAATACAAAAGCCTATTGTTTTTACTGCTATTCTGATGGCCCTGTCCATTTTGTTTGACCATTTCCAATCTGCAACTGAAATTTTTAAATATTTGCATGTTTTATGCATTGTTTAAAGAAGAATTCATGCAACTTAATCTTGTGAATTTTCTCAATTATCAGAAGTCAGTGGCCTCAGTTTGTAAACAGTGAGGATCCAAACTATCTGATATCTCACAAATTTTATAAGATGTGACTGGCCACATGTGTTCATTAGCTGGAGAGCACAATTCACTCCTGTGCTAGGAGAAAAGAAATAAGACACTGCAATAACACAGCAAGAATCTCAATGGCGCTGTTTTCCAAAATTGTTTTGTAAATTTCTTACGGCAATGCTTTGATCGTGCAGGCTTTGTAAGTTCACACGTAGGGCAGATGTGGGACTGATGATACAAAATTCCATCATATGTGTACACTTTCAGCAGTTGCTTGTGGTTTGAAGGAGAAATCGTACCTATGAGAATCAAGCACAAAATTCACATTGAGCTCAAAAACTAATGATCAATTGCTCCAGATTTCATGAATAAATCAAGGCAATCATAGTCACAAATTAAAAGTATCTGAAACTGAGTACTCGTGGAAGGTCAGTCACCTAAACCATTGATTCTTGCTGTTCTCTCTCCACTGTCGCTACCTAATCTGTTCAGTATTTCCAGGATTTTGTTTTTAATTTCAGCCATTCAGCAGCAACTTGTACTTTGTTTGACCTAATTTTTAATATAATACGTCTAACTCCCTGACTTTGCCCAGCCTGTTGAGGGTTGTTGTATGCTCAAAATAAACAGCTGATCAGATGTTCTGCTCCTTTCTTCAGGGAAGCATGAGGCTTGTGCCTGCTGACTCCATCTGGCAACCAGGATGAGATTGGCAATATCAGGTAGCTTTTCCACAGAAAGTTCCCAGAACCGAACTAGCTCAATACATGGTCAGTATTTTGGAGAATCTTAAACCAAAAGCAAATGATGTTTAACTTGAATAAAGGCAATATACTATAGATGCTGAAAATTGGAAACAACACACAAATTGATGGAGAAATTCAGTGGTGTGGCAGCCTCTGTGGAAAGAGAAGCAGAATTTACATTGAGACTGACAGGACTCATTTTCAGAAGGCGTTTTTGATTTGTACACTGTAATCACTTGTTTGTACAGGTACAAATGGCAGGCAGAGAAACTGTCTTAAAAGATTCCCATTTCTATAGTTCCTTCATGCACTGCAGCCAATTTAATATTTTTCTGAGTGCAGTTACAATTGTGATTCAGGGCACATGGCAGCCAATTAACCACAGTAAGGTCCCATTAACAGGAATGGGATAATGACTAGGAAACCTTCAGTAATGTGATTTGAAGAATAAATATTGTCCAGGATACAAGGAGAGAAGTTCCTTGCTCTTTTTCAAAATAATGTTGTGAGATGCTTGATGTCCAGCTGAGAGGGCATATGGGACTTTGGTCTCATCTGAAAGACATCACCACTGACTGTGCAGCTGGGATGCCAGCCCAAGTTGCAAACAGAATTTGAAACCACAATCCTGCTACCAACTGAGCCACTGCTGTCAGTGAAAACAGGCCTTGGTTAGCTAAAAGAAGATGACAACTGACTTGCTTGACACATCTGTTTACCCAGTTGCTTTAACAGTCTCTCTCTTACCGGGGTCTCTGGTGCAGCATAGATAGAAAAAGTACATCTTCCCAAGCACCAGGATGTAAGGAAGCAGCAGGACACTATGTCCGAATCCCAGTTCCATGCAGTAAGGTAACACTTCCCATGAATACTCTCCATACACAGCTACTTCTAAAAGAAGGTGCAAAACCAGGAAAAAGGAGTTTCTGTTAAAGGAAGAAACAAGTGAAATATCAGAGTCTTGATTTGCTTCATTGTACTTCACAATAACTCAGGACGCCCGAGTAGAAAGGAACATCATTTATAGTTGAACACAAAAATACTTATGGCATGCATAGATTAATTCCAGCCCAGGGCAGACAGTTCTGTAGATGCATCCTGCAACAACCTCTGCAAGGAGATTATTTAGTGATTCCCCATGGATCTTAGAGGTTATTTGCATGCCTCAATTTTTTTAAACTGAAGTATTCTTGTAGTCACCAAGAATTATCCTGCCTATTACCTTTAGAATTCTGCTTGCAGTGATCTTTCTTTTGCATTGTGCAAACCTACTTGTTCAACTATTTCTGCATTCCTTGTGGAAAATTCTATATGCAAACTGATATGGAGTTTGGACCAGAATTTCAGAAACATATTTCTGTCAGGACTTAATGTTTTCAATGAATAGAAATGCCACAAGGAAACAAACGCTTGACAACAAAAAGGCATTGCGGAAAACTGTGAAGTAAAGTACAGGAACTTTAGCAAAGTGGGTAGCAAATAAATAGAATAAAGCACATTTTGGAACAGAGTACAAATAGATCTTTAATGTTGAAATTCTCAACAGGATATTAAGTGCAAAGCCACAAGACCAAAATGATGTCCCAGCTCGTATAAGTAGGTTACTGAATATAAAATCAAATGTTCAATGAAGAAAATCCACATGCATTGGTTAGAGCACTGCAGGAATACTGCACATCAATAAAATAATAAGGAACATGAGAAAGGTGTTACACAGATTAAATGGGACGAAACCCTGAGAGAATACAATGAGAATGACAGACTTGAAAAAGAAACATTTACATATATGTAGTGCTTTTCACAACCACCTTACATCCCAAGCACTTTAAAATGATGTCGCTCCAAAGCACAGTAACAATTAAGTAGGAAACACAACTATCAATGTACAACAAACATGCCCAAACATTAATGTGATAATGATCAAATTATCTATATTTAAGATAATGATTAACAGATAAATATTGATTTGATTTATTACTACCATATGTACCAAGGCACAGTGAAAGGTCCGACATGCTTTACAGGCAAATCGTACCATATAAATGCATGAGGGTAACAGAACAGAGTGCAGCATATGGTGTTACAGCTGTTGAGAAGTGCAGAGAGAGATCAACATTTAAGCGGTCCATTCAAAAGTCTGATAACAGCTGGGAAGAAGCTGTTTTTGAATCTGTTCATATGTGTATTCAAACGTTCATATCTTCTGCCCAAAGGAAGAGGATGGGAGAGAGTATAACGGAGGTGGAAGGGGTCTTTGATTATATTAGTTGCTTTCCCAATGCAGCGAGAAGTATAAACAAAGTCAATGGATGGGAGATAATGGGAACTGCAGATGCTGGAGATTCCAAGATAATAAAATGTGAGGCTGGATGAACACAGCAGGCCAAGCAGCATCTGAAGAAGGGTCTAGGCCCGAAACGTCAGCTTTTGTGCTCCTGAGATGCTGCTTGGCCTGCTGTGTTCATCCAGCCTCACATTTTATTATCAATGGATGGGAGGCTGGTTTGCGTGATGAACCAGACTGTGTTCACTCTCTATTGGCCAAACACTGGGGTTAACTGCCCTGCTCTTCTTCAAAGTAGCACCATGGAATCTTTACGTTCACCACGCAGATAGGGCTTCAATTTAACAATCTTTATCAAAAGATTGTGCTGCACTTCCTCAGCACCACACTGGAGTGTAAGCTCTGCTTTTAAACTGAAACTCTGGTGCGGAACTTGAACTCAATCTTGTGTATTAGAGGTGAGTTCTACTAGCTCACCCACAGTTGGCATTATTCACTGAAGTAACTCATTGGAAAACTATTCATTAGGTGCAGTGAATAGAGGGTCTGATGAAAATGTATAAAATTCTTAAAATGTTTAGTACACAACCAGGCTAAATCCTAGCTTTAACTGACAGCAGTAAGCAGATTGTAATTTGGTGCTAAATGTAACATACTGATGGAGGATAGATATGTGCAGATGATTTCAGAATGTCCTCACTTACCTCTGGTGGACGAACCTATGTAAAGTAAGTTGTACTGCTAACTGTAACCATTGAGGAATCACTGGTCCAATCACCTATTCATGACAGAAAGAAAACAGGCATGAGAAAGAGCGATGGAACAAACATAGAAATTGCTGGAAAAACTCAGCAGGTTTGGCAGCATCTGTGAAGAGAAATCAAAGTTAAGGTATTGGGTCGAGTATCCTGAGGTAGGGACATGAAGCATTAACTCAGATTTATCTTCACAGATGCTGCCAGGCCTGCTGAGCTTTTCCAGCAACTTCTGTGATTATTTCTTATTTACAGCATCCACAGTTCTTTCAGTTCTTAGAATGAGAGAAGGGACTTGCAGATGTTCAGGTCCAGAGACTTGTTGGTTCATTAATTTTCACAATACTTTTACTCTACGTTTAGTGACTGTGTTATGTTCCTCCCTCCATTTTAACCCTGCTTTTCTTCAACTCTGAAGACAATTACAAAATACTTGTTCAAAGTCTATGACTTCCTTGCATTCCAATATTAATACCCTGTCCTTTGCATAATCATTCTTTCATTGTTGAGAGTTACAAATAATTATTTCACCACTGATTGTTCTGAACTAGCAAGGAAGAAAAACCCTACTGGACTTCACCAATCTATTTGTTACTGAAGCATCTGCCCATGGCAGCAATGTGGGAATGACAACAGCACAATCTTCATGGAGTCTTCATACAGGAGGACATGTTCCTTTGTGTTGTGTAGCAAGAACCCTGTGCTGAATGGGATAGAATGAGAAGAGATCTTGCTGCTCAACCTGTGATCCCTGAGGCACTGTGGGCCATCAAAAACTGAACTGTATTCCACTACAATTTGTAACCTCAAGGCCAGGCTTATTCCTCAATCTACTCTTCCCAGCAAGTCAAGGGACTGAGCCATTCCAAAGAGGAGTGCAGGAGAACTTCACAGAAGCAGCACCAAGCTTATTACTTAAACTCATCACCTCTGCTGCCTTGAAGGGCAACAGCAGCAAGTGAGAAATAGGAGAGAATGGAAGTTGCTTTCCAACGTGATTGAACATCTGGATGTGGAAATATACTGCCAATCAGGGATAATCACTGAATCAAAATCCTGAGACTCCCTATCCAACAGAAATATAGGTATGGCTATACAGTAAAGATTGCAACAGTTCAAGACATGGCTTATCACCTTTGCAACGGCAGACTGGGACAAGCAATATGACACTACATCCTATGAACTATAAAAAAAACTAAAACCATATATCCAGCTGGGATTTCGACAATACACCAAAAATTTAACCTGTTTAGGCAGCAACGTGAAGGTCTCCAAGTGGAGCATCTCCTAAAGTAAACTAAGAGAATCAAATCGCTTTACTAATTAATTGATTCAGGATCTTATTCCCCAAATGTTCACACAGTCTGTAATAATCAATATTGTAGAATATAAAAAGAATTGTTGGAGAAGATAGGAATAATGGACATTTAGAGAGGCAAAAATTGATTAGGGATAGTCATCATGGTTTTGTGCAAGGAAAATAGTGTCTCACAAACTTGCTTGATTTTTTGAGGAAGTTACCAAAAAGATTATTGATAAAATTAAAGCAGTAGGCATTGATTATTTGGATTTTAGTAAAGCTTTTGGCAAAGTTCCACATGATAGATTAATTGGTAAAGTTAGGTCAAATGGGATTCGGGGCGAGCTTGCCAGTTGGATATATAATTGGCTTAATAAAGGAGAAAGAGAGGAATGGTGGAGGGTCGCTTTTTGGACTCGAGGCCTGTGATCAGTAGTATTCCACAGGTTTAAAGTTTTGACAAAGAACTGTAAACTTGGCTTGTAGGTGAGGTTGTTGACTCGCTCGCCAAGCTGGCTTGTTCTCACTCAGACATTTTGTCATCATGCTAGGTGACATCATCAGTGCAGCTTCCAATGAAGCAATGTTATTCTACTCCGCTAGGAATTTGTACTGCTTGGCCCGTTATGGTTAGTAGTGTCATTTTTGTTTTTTTTCCAAAACCAGAAATAGTACCACTCACCATAACGGATCAGACAGTATAAATTCCAAGCGGACACAGTAACATAGCTTCATTGAAGGCTGCACCAATGATGACACCTAGCATGGTGACGAAACATCTGAATGAGAACAAGCCAGCTTGGCGAGCAAGTCAACAGCCTCAGTATGTCACAGGGATTGTTTCTGGGTGCTCTTTTGTTTGTCATTTATATAAACGATTTTGATGAGATTATAGGAAGCATGGTTAGTAAGTTTGCGGATGACACCAAATTTGATGGAATAGTAGACAGTGAAAAAAGGTTTTCTAAGATTACCAAAGGATTTTGATCAAATGGGTGAGTGGGCCAAAAATGGCAGATGGAGGTCAATCTGGATAAATGACACATATTGCATTTTGGTATGACAAACAAGGGTAGGGCTTTTACAATTAATGATAGGGCCTTGGGTAGTGTTGTAGGACAAAAGGTGCTAGGGGTTCAGGTAAATAATTCTTTGAAGTTTGTGTCACATCTCAACAAGGTGGTTAAAGAGGCATTTGACATGCTTGCTTTCATTGCTCAGTCTTTTGAGTTTTGGAGTTGGGCGGTCATGTTGAGGTTGTACAAAACATTGGTGAAGCCTCTTCTGGAATACCATGTCCAGTTCTGGTCGCCCAGTTATAGGAAGGATACCATTAAGCTGGAGAGGGTTCAGAAGAGATTTACCAGGACGTTGCTGGGCATGGAAGATTTGAGTTGTAAAGAAAGGCTGGATAGACTAAATTTTTCAAAAGAGCATAGGAGGTTGACAGGCAACCTGACAGGAGTTTATAAAATAATGAGGGCTATAGAGGGAGTTAACAGGAGTTGTCTTTCCCTAGGATGGGGGATTCAAAGCAAGGCGGCACATTTTTAAGGTGAGGGGAGAGAGAGTTAAAAAAGATATAAGGGGCACATTTTTCACAGAGGTGGTTCGCATGTGGAATGAATGTCATGAGGAAGTGGTGGATATTTAAAAGACGTTTGGGTAAATACACGAATAGGAAAGTTTTGGAGGCACATGAGCCAGGAGCAGGTGAGCGGGACTAGTTTAGTTTGGGATCACATTTGGCATGGACTAGCTAGGCCAGAAGCTCTGTTTTCGTGCTGTACGACTGTATGACTCTATAGTCTGTGAGTTTGTGCATTCCATTCTCGTAACTCTTTCCCCACAGATTGTGATACTTTTCTGAGATTTTTTCTTCTACTTGCAGGCAATTCTATAACATTGCTATATATAATGGTCAATCACCAAAAGGAATTCAGGAAAAGCTTTATTACTCGGAAGTAATTAGAATGGCATACAAAATGAAACAATGTAAGATCCAGGGACAATGACACATGCCTCCCTGAGACACTCAATGCTTTCTATGCTCGGTTTGAGCAGATTACCACCAGCATGGCAACACCTGCCCCAAAAGCCCCAGACACACCTGTTCCCTCTGTCACCGCTTCAGAAGTCAATGAGTCTTCTTGGAAGTCAACCCAAGGAAAGCAATGAACCTGGACAGTGTCTCTGACCGAGCATTCAGATCCTATGCGGACAAACTGGTGGAGGTATTCACCAACATCTTCAACCTCTCTTTCCTACAAGCTGAAGTCCCCATGTGCTTCAAAAAGACCACTATCACCCCCATGCCCAAGATAACACATGCACTGTGCCTTAATGACTACTGCCCAATAGTTCTGACTTCAGTAATCATTAAGTACTTTGACAGGCTGGTCATGACCCACTTCACCTACAGTTTCCCAACCTGCCTTGATCCTCTCAGTTTGCCTACCGATATAACAGGTCCACAGAAGATGCCATATCCCTAGACCTGCACTCATCCCTGGAATATCTGGACAACAAATACACCTGCATCACCCTCCTGCTCATTGATTACAACTCTGCCTTTAACAATTATCCCCTTCAGACTGGTCTCAGGTCCACCGTCTGCAAGTGGATCTTCAGCTTTCTGACCCATTGGCCACAATCAGTGCGGATAGGTAACTGCACCTCCTCCGCAATAATACTCAACACTGGAGCCACCAAGGATGAGTCCTCAGCCCCCTACTGTACTCTCTGCACACCTACGACTGTGTTGCCAAATTTTGAACAAGTGCCATCTACAAGTTTCCTGACAACAGCACTGTAGTGGGACAGATATTTAATGAGTCAAAATACAGAAGGGGGAGGGAAAGTGGGCAGGTTGACATGGTGCAATGAAAATAATCTCTCAACTTCAGCAGAACTAAAGAACTGATCACTGACTTCGGAAAGAAGGGAGGAGATCATGCCACCATGTACATCAACAGAACTGAGGTGGAGAGGGTGAAGAGCATCAAGTTCCTCGGAATGATGATTACCAACCTGTCCTGGACCTCTCATACAGCTGCAACAGTCAAGAAGGCACAACAATGCTTCTTCTTCTTCAGGTGACTCAGGAAATTTGGCATGTCCGTAAGGTCCCTCACCAACTTCTAAAGATGCATCATTGAAAGCATATTGTCCAGGTGCACAACAGCCTGGTATGGCAACTGCTTTGCCCAGGACCATAAGAAACTTCAGAAGATTGTGTGCACAGCCCAGACCACCATGGAAGCCAATCTTCCATCCACGGACTCTATTTACACGGCTTGCTGCCGTGGAAAGGCAGCCAACATCATCAAAGACCCATTGCACCCTGGTAATGATCTCCTACAACCTCTTCAGTCAGGTAGAAGATACAGAAGCCTGAACACATGCATAAGCAGGTTCAGGAACAGCTTCCTTCTGGCCATTATCAGACTGTTGAATGGACTCCAGCCTCAAATTATGTAACCTGCACGGTAACCTGTATGCCTCTAAGTCTTTTTGACATGCCTGTACCGCTTGTAAACAAAGCTGTTCACTGTATTTCGGTACATGTGATAATAAAATCAATCAGATGAGGAACTCACTATCAAGTGGAGTTGAGGCAAATAGGATAGATACATCCAAGGGAATCTAGATAAAAACATTAGGGGAAGAAAAGAATAGAAGACTATTGAATTCCAATAGTACAACCAGGTGAATCAGGAGGCTGCAGTGGGGCATTAGAACAGCATGGGCCAACTGGACTAAATGTCGGGTTACTGTGTTGTGTTATGTCGTACTTATCCTGTTCACATTTAAATATAGTGATTACATCAGTTTCAGTAATTGTGAGAAGAAGAATAATTTCTGCAGAAGGGCAAAAAGAGAAAGAAAACAAATGACAAGCACAACTGATAGAGAAAAAAAAGTTTCAAGAAAATAAAGTACATCAACACCATTAAAGACCCATTAGAAAATCTGCCCAAAGGCAAACTGGAGAATGGGATCCAACTGAAAAAAATTTTGCAAAGAATGTCTGCGGTTTGGTCCATAAGCAACAACTAACTGTATCTCACACCAGTTCAGGCGACTATCTACAATCCTACTCAGTCTCTATTCACTGTTTCAAAACATTTATTTCAAATCAGCAAGCTATTTAGTAAGAGTGGATATCACAGCCAAGCAGTCACTTTTATGGATTCTGATTAAAGCTTATCGACCTGAAACATTAACTTTATTTCTTTCTCCACAGATGCTGCTGGCCCTGTTAAGTACTTCCAACAATTCATATTTTTTACTTTCCAGCAGGGGTCACTCAATAGTGATCAGTACCAGGAACCCGAGATAATGGGAACTGCAGATGCTGGAGAATTCCAAGATAATAAAATGTGAGGCTGGATGAACACAGCAGGCCAAGCAGCATCTCAGGAGCACAAAAGCTGATGTTTCGGGCCTAGACCCTTCATCAGAGAGGGGGATGGGGAGAGGGAACTGGAATAAATAGGGAGAGAGGGGGAAGCAGACCGAAGATGGAGAGAAAAGAAGATAGGTGGAGAAAGTATAGGTGGGGAGGTAGGGAGGGGATAGGTCAGTCCAGGGAAGACGGACAGGTCAAGGAGGTGGGATGAGGTTAGTAGGTAGATGGGGGTGCGGCTTGGGGTGGGAGGAAGGGATGGGTGAGAGGAAGAACAGGTTAGGGAGGCAGAGACAGGTTGGACTGGTTTTGGGATGCAGTGGGTGGGGGGGAAGAGCTGGGCTGGTTGCGTGGTGCAGTGGGGGGAGGGGGCGAACTGGGCTGGTTTAGGGATGCAGTTGGGGAAGGGGAGATTTTGAAACTGGTGAAGTCCACATTGATACCATTAGGCTGCAGGGTTCCCAGGCGGAATATGAGTTGCTGTTCCTGCAACCTTCGGGTGGCATCATTGTGGCACTGCAGGAGGCCCATGATGGACATGTCATCGAAAGAATGGGAGGGGGAGTGGAAACGGTTTGCGACTGGGAGGTGCAGTTGTTTGTTGCGAACTGAGCGGAGGTGTTCTGCAAAGCGGTCTCCAAGCCTCTGCTTGGTTTCCCCAATGTAGAGGAAGCCACGCCGGGTACAGTGGATGCAGTATACCACATTGGCAGATGTGCAGGAGAACCTCTGCTTAATGTGGAAAGTCATCTTGGGGCCTGGGATGGGGGTGAGTGAGGAGGTGTGGGGGCAAGTGTAGTATTTCCTGCGGTTGCAGGGCAAGGTGCCAGGTGTGGTGGGGTTGGAGGGCAGTGTGGAGCGAACAAGGGAGTCACGGAGAGAGTGGTCTCTCCGGAAAGCAGACAGGGGTGGGGATGGAAAAATGTCTTGGGTGGTGGGGTCGGATTGTAAATGGTGGAAGTGTCGGAGGATGATGCGTTGTATCCGGAGGTTGGTAGGGTGGTGTGTGAGAACGAGGGGATCCTCTTTGGGCGGGTGTGGTGGGGGCGGGGTGTGAGGGATGTGTTGCGGGAAATACGGGAGACGCGGTCAAGGGCGTTCTCGATCACTGTGGAGGGAAAGTTGCGGTCCTTGAAGAACTTAGACATCTGGGATGTGCGGGAGTGGAATGTCTTATCGTGGGAGCAGATGCGGCGGACAAAATGGGAATAGGGGATGGAATTTTTGCAGGAGGGTGGGTGGGAGGAGGTGTATTCTAGGTAGCTGTGGGAGTTGGTGGGCTTGAAATGGACATCAGTTACAAGCTGGTTGCCTGAGATGGAGACTGAGAGGTCCAGGAAGGTGAGGGATGTGCTGGAAATGGCCCAGGTGAACTGAAGGTTGGGGTGGAAGGTGTTGGTGAAGTGGATGAACTGTTCGAGCTCCTCTGGGGAGCAAGAGATGGCGCCAATACAGTCATCAATGTACCGGAGGAAGAGGTGGGGTTTGGGGCCTGCGTAGGTGCGGAAGAGGGACTGTTCCACGTAACCTACAAAGAGGCAGGCATAGCTGGGGCCCATGCGGGTCCCCATGGCCACCCCCTTAGTCTGTAGGAAGTGGGAGGAGTCAAAAGAGAAGTTGTTGAGGGTGAGGACGAGTTCAGCTAGGCGGATGAGGGTGTCGGTGGAGGGGGACTGGTTGGGCCTGCGGGACAGGAAGAAGCAGAGGGCCTTGAGGCCATCTGCATGCGGAATGCAGGTGTATAGGGACTGGACGTCCATGGTGAAGATGAGGTGTTGGGGGCCAGAGAATTGGAAGTCCTGGAGGAGGTGGAGGGCGTGGGTGGTGTCACGGACGTAGGTGGGGAGTTCCTGGACCAAAGGGGAGAAAATGGAGTCCAGATAGGTGGAGATGAGTTCGGTGGGGCAGGAGCAGGCTGAGACGATGGGTCGACCAGGGCGGGCAGGTTTGTGGATTTTGGGAAGGAGATAGAAACAGGCCGTGCGGGGTTGGGGAACAATGAGGTTGGAGGCTGTGGGTGGGAGGTCCCCTGAGGTGATGAGGTCATGAATGGTGTTGGAGGTGATGGTTTGGTGCTCGGGTGTGGGGTCATGATCGAGGGGGCAGTAGGAGGTGGTGTTGGAGAGTTGGCGTCTGGCCTCGGCGATGTAGAGGTCAGTGCGCCATACTACCACTGCGCCACCCTTGTCTGCAGGTTTGATGGTGAGGTTGGGGTGGGAGCGGACGGCTGCCCGTTCTGCGGGGGAGGGGTTGGAGTGGGTGAGAGGGGTGGAGAGGTTAACCCTTGTTGTTTTCCCCTTTACCAGTTCTGGGATAAACAGCCCAGATTTCACACTTTGGCTCCTAATGATGAGATCAGCTGGTTCAACATCAACTGGGAAAGGAAACACATTCCTAATAAGTTGCAGTTACCCGAGTGATGTAGTGCGAGATCCTTGTGAAACATTCCTGACTTTGCCTCGAGAATTTGATGGCAATCACCATGCAGAAGAGGCAAACAGCCAAGTAAATGAGGAACAGAATAAGGAAATCCATCTCCGTGCCCAAAATATAACTCAGTATCAAGGCCAGGATCTGTTCAGTTGTTGAAAGTCAGCACCTGACAGACAGAACAAACCACATCAAAATTGTCGATTTTACTGTTGTATTTTATTAGTGTTTTCAAATGTTGGGACTGATGATGCACAAGGTGTACTTTCCATTATAAATTAGAATCAGACACAAGAGAGAGGACAAGTTAGGAATTGCTGAGGTAGGAACCTGTGCTGGAATTATCATTCCGGTCTATAATACTTGAAATTGTCCAATTTCTCCCATACTAATTTTGTGTTGTTCCAAATGATCAAAATATAATTATAGATAAATGATATACATTCATTTACAATATCTTTGCGATATCATCAGCTTGAAGCATTAACTACAAGGACTGCAAGGGTGTTGCACTATGATCTATGGGCTTTGCGAGACCATACCTGTGCAGGGGTCTATTTTGAGTTAGCCGGATAACTGAGACACAGAAACTAACAATATGTTTCCTGTGTCAACAGACAAGCTAATAGAAAATCACCTGGATGACTGATGTTTGAGTAATATGGAGCAAATACTGCATCTCCTGGACAATATGTGTTCATACAAGTATCGCCATCTCAGGGATATGTTGGTATGACTAACCAGTGATTCTGCTAGAAATTGAAGATCTAAAACCATTATTACAAATACAAAAAATGAGAAATTGTCAGCATTATTGAACCAGGAAGCTTTTCTCTATAATTGTCTTTTTATGAATGCTTGTTGTTCACTGGTAGTCTGGTTTGTATTATAAGAGATCAGCTATCTTCCAACAGGCCTTCGAGATTCTGTGAGTTCTGTGCTCCTATACAGTATTTTCTCATTTGCTTCCTGGTACATTTTCAATGCTGTCTATTGTATTTTATTTTTATTAATTAAGTTTGCAAGAAATCAATATCATAACTTCACAAACTTAGTTATGTCCTTTATCTTATAAATCAACACAGAATATTACTATTGATCAGAAACTTACGGGGACCATCATATAAACATTCTGGCTATATGATCACGTCAGGCGGAGCAATTATGTGGCAAATAACTTATCTTGACACTCCAAAGCCCGACCACAATCCACGAGGTGCAAGTCAAGCTTGTGCTCCTGAGATGCTGCTGGGCCTGCTGTGTTCATCCAGCCTCACATTTCATTATCTTCTAACACAGTACTGTCTGATTGCCTGGTGAGTGCAGTTCCAACAACAGTTAAGAAACTCAACACCACCTAGGATAAAGCAAATCTTAAATATTCACTCCTTGCACCACTGACACATGCAGCAATTATGCACCATTTACATATGCACTGTAGCAACTCACCAAAGCTCCTTCAGCAACATCTTCTAACTAATGACTTCCACTACCTGGGAGGGACAAGGGCAGAAAATGCAAGAGAGCACTATCACCTGGAAGTTTCCCTTCCAGCCACACACTGCCCAAACTTAGAATTACGTCTTTCCTTCACTGTTGCTGCACAAAAAATTTGCAACTTCCTTCTGAGTAATATTGTATCTACACCACATGCACCACAATGGTTTAAGAAGGCAGGTCACCATCACCTTCTAAAGAGGAGTTAGGGATGGGGCAAGCAATACTTACTATTCGGTGATGTCCACATCCCATGGAAAATAATGATTAAACTCTTGCCCCACTTCCCAACCTGTCGCTGATTTATCCCTTCGATCCCCATTTTCCTCATCCCCACCTTCTTCCATCTACTTCCCTCCAAGCCCAATGCGCCCTAGCCCCTCCAAGCCTGCATCCTGCCCACTAACTTCCCCTTCACACACAACAACAAAAGATTATATGGCTCATCGAATCCACTCTATCATGGCCAATCCTGGGCTTCAGTTTTACTTTCTCACCCTCTTATCCTTTCAATCCGTGAGGTACTCGGGATCTCAGCTGACCCTCCGGGGTAGGCAATTCGACTCCAGTACAGCTCATGCACTGTCCACCTCCTCCCACTGAATCCCGCACCTTTCCCACCCATTCTCTCCCTCTTACCCCACTCTTTACCCAGTCCCCCTCCTTTTCCCCGTCTCTCTCCGAGCGCCATCATTGCCGTCCGTTCCTTACCGGCTGCGATTCCTTCACAAGACAATGAACCGAAGCAGGGCGGACGTGCCGGAAACGCGGACGACGTCACTCAAACGGTCTCCATGGTGACCGGACCTACCAGCTAATTGGCTGCTCCTCGGGAAGCTCGGGCGAGCGGCGGCGCACGCGCACTGGTAAGCAGGCGAACGGCGGCGCACGCGCACTGGTAAGCAGTCGAGCTGTGGCGCGTTGCCTAGGAGCTTGTGAGGAGTGAGGGACGGATCGACCAGTTGTCAGTAATGTTAGAGATTCTAGCCTGATGATTGTTTGTTTACAGCATCGTCCTCTAATCTCACTTTACAGCCCTTGCAAGATCTGACACGTCCAAGTAAATCTAGCTTCTAATCCCTCTGCCAATGATTTTAAACTTGGGTTGCCTGGTCATTGATAATGGGAACTGCAGATGCTGGAGAATCCAAGATAATAAAGTGTGAAGCTGGATGAACACAGCAGGCCCAGCAGCATCTCAGGAGCACAAAAGCTGACGTTTCGGGCCTAGACCCTTCATCAGAGAGCTGAGGAAGGGTCTAGGCCCGAAACGTCAGCTTTTGTGCTCCTGAGATGCTGCTTGGCCTGCTGTGTTCATCCAGCCTCACATTTTATTGCCTGGTCATTGATCTCTTTGCTAATGAAACTGGGTTATTCCTGTTCACTTATTCGAGGCCCCTCATAATTTTATGCCCTTGATTAAATCTCTCTTTAGCCTCCCTGTGTCCCCAGAATAGGAACACCAGCCTATCCAGTCTCTCCTTATCGCTAAAATTCTTCCTTTTTGGCTCTGTTCTTATAAATCCCCTCTGTAGCTTTCCTTATTCAATCATCTTTCCTTAAGACAGTGCCAAAAATGTAAACACTATTCTTTGCTGTGATCTAATTACAATCTCATAAAATTCTGCTACTATATCCCTGCTTTCATTTTGTGTTTTGGCTAACAAAGAAACCAAAAGCCAAGTTGAACACTTTATCTACCTGATCTGCTACCTCCAGGTGTCTTTGGTCATACATTCCAAGGTTCCTCTGCATGTTTCACATTATCCTATCATTTATCGTGTATCTCCTGCCCTGTCTCATTCCCCTTGGGAACCCTGCAGCCCAATGGTGTCAATATGGAATTTGCAAGCTTCAAAATCTCCCCTCCCCCAACCACCTATTTCCTCCCCCAACTCCACACCTACACTCATCATTAGTAGCTCCAACCCCAGCTCTTTGACCTGTCTCCTCTCCACTTATCTTCTCCCTTATCCACCATCTATCCGCTTCCCACTCTTTCCCTATTTATTTCAGAATCCCCTTCCCCTTCCCCATTTCTGAAGAAGGGTCTAGACCTGAAACAGTGATAATGGCCTGAACCATCAGCTTTCCTGCTCCTCTGATTCTGCTTGGCCTGCTGTGTTCATCCTGCTCTACACCTTGTTATCCCCCATTGCATAATGATATTTAGAATTGTATCTAAAATGCCCATTCACCAGGGTCTATTCTTCCCCAATTCTTAACACCTATTTCTCAATAAAATTCTGAGGGTTGAGGATGAGGTTGAGTCACTCAGGAGTGAACAAAAGTGGCATCAACAGAAAGCAGAGAGCTGTTGGGTAGGTAGTGGCTCAGTTGTTTTCTTCACTTTAAAGCTGCATTAAGGAAGGGTAAGAGTTGTAGCTTATTTTATTGATAAGGTAACTTAAATAATTTTCTACATGACTTATGTTTAGGCTAACTAGGGTACGAATATTTTAACTAAAGGAATGGCATGGGAGCTCAGTCCCCTATGTTGCATGGCCTGTGGTGTGTGGGAATTCTTAGATACTCCTGCTAGTTTGGATGACCACATCTGCAAGAATTGCCACCAGTTTGACCAGCTTGAGGCATGGATTTTGGAGCTTGAATGGCAGCTGGAGGCACAGCAATCCACCCATACGTCTGAGATTTATGTGGCTAGCACTTTATTAAATATGGTCACCTCACAGCTCAAAGAAGTGTGGCCAGAGAAGGAATAGATGATTCAGAAGAAGGAAAGCAGGTGGGTGGGCAGGAAAGCGCCAGACTGCAGCTTACTCAAGAGCAATTTTTCTGTGTTTGAAAATGGTCAGAATGACAGTTCCTCTGCGGAGTTCAGCCAGACCCTAGCGTGTTAAAGTTGGGAGAAAAAAGAGAGGAAGAGCAATAGTGGTAGTGACTCAAGAGCCAGACTTTTTGCAGATACAGATGTGACTCCAGGATAGTGAGTTACCTCCCCAGGAGGGGGAAGGATAGTCAGAGGTAATGGTTCGTCTAAGTACCAGCAGAAAGATAGAAAGAGAGGTTAGGTCATGTAGCAAGAATTTAGGGAACTAGTTAGAAATTTGAAAAGCAGGGCCTCAAGCGCTGTAATCTCTGGATTACTAGTAGGAATATGTGGATAGATGAACGCAATGTGTGGCTGAGGAGTCAGTGCAGGAAAGAGGGCTTTAGATTCTGCTGTTACCATGCCCATTTCTGGGCCAGGTGGGACCTGTACAAGTCTAATGAGTTGTACCTGAACCAGAATGAGACCAACATCCTTGCATGGGGGTTTGTTGGTGGGGGAATGGGGGACAGGAGAATGGGATACAGAGTAAAGGTACAATAGGAGGTGATGCACAGACAAATATAGAAGAAAAATCAAGACAAATCTGGAGGGCAGAGTGTAGGTATAGGTATATAGAGGTAAGATGTAAGAGATCATAGTAAGGCTGAATGGCATTTATACCTGGAGGAGTCTTGCAAGGAGGGCCAGTAGGTTGAGGATGTTGATTAGCACATGGGAGTATGATATCATCACTGGAGAGACAGAGGTTTGTGTGTGTGTGTGTGGGTGTGTGTGTAAAAGAGGAGGCACTGCATTAAAGAGAAATATCTTAGAAGCTTCCTTAAATGAGGACATATGGCAAATGAGAACAAAAAAGGGCAATGACATTGCTTAGAGTGCACAATAGACCTTCAGACAGTCAGAGAAAGATAGATGGCCAAATCTCAAGTGTAAGAATAATAGGTGATAATAGTAGGAGATTTCAACTTCACAATATAGATAAAGTGTGAAAAAAACCATAGCGACTATGAATTCTTCAAATGTATCCAGGAGACCTTTTGAAGCCAGCATTATAGGAAGGATATGATTACATTAGAGAGGGCACAGAGGACCTACATCTAGGTGTGCCTAGGCTGGAGCTTTTCAGCTATGAAGAGAGACTAGATAGGTTGACCTTGTTTCCCATAGACAAGAGAAGATTTGGGAATCTGAATGAGATGTGCAAAGTTATGAGGCATGTAGAGTTGAAAGGGAGAAACTTTTCCTCTTAGTACAGTGATCAGTATCCAGGAGGAATATATTCAAGGTAAGGAGCAGAACATTTGGAGGGGATTTCAGGAAAAAAATATTGTCGGGGAGTGGTGGGTATTTGGAGCTTGCTGCTTGAAAGTGTAGTAGATGTGAGAACTCATAACATTTAAGAAGTATTCAGATGAATACTTAAACTATCATAGCATGCAAGGCTATGGGCTGAGTGCTTGATGAGCAATGTGGACATGATGGGCTGGAGAGCCTCTTTCAGTGCTGTTAAACTATTTACAAACCTGACTTCAAACTTTACATCAATAGGATATAAAGAGGCACCTTAGGGAACAGAGCTGTTGCAAATTAAGTCACTTTGGAAGGAGTAAGAAAGAAGCAGACTGATGTGAACCAAGTGTTTAAAGTGATGAACAAAATTGGTGCAACTTATACACTCAAACTTATGTACCCATCTGCCCCTTGACTCGCACTCGCATCACTCCCACTGCTGAAATGGAGACCACAGAGTCACAAGGAAAGTATTTTATACTCAAACTTACCTTCCCAACTGCTCCCTGGTTCGCGCTGTCATGACTCCCACCAATGAAATAGAGGAAATAGAAATAGAAGCAGGTGGAATTCAACCCCAAAAAGCGTGAAGCGATTCATTTTGGAAGATCGAATTTGAATGCAAAACATGGGATTAATGGCAGGATTGTTGGCAGTGTAGAGGAACAGAGGGATCTTGGGGTCCACGTCTATAGATCCCTCAAAGTTGCCACCCAAGTTGATAGGGTTGTTAAAAAGGTGTATGGTGTGTTGGCTTTCATTAGCAGGGAGTTGAGTTTAAGAGCCGCGAGGTTATGCTGCAACTCTGTAAAACCCTGGTTAGACCACATTGGAATATGGTGTTCAGTTCTGGTCACCTCTTATACGAAGGATGTGGAAGCTTTAGAGAGGGTGCAGAGGTGATTTACCAGGGAGCCTGGACTGGAGGTCAAGTTTTATAAGGAAAGTTTGAGGGAGCTAGGGCTTTTCTTATTGGAGCGAAGAAGGATGAGAGGTGACTTGATAGAGTTGCACAAGATGATGAGAGGCGTAGATAGAGTGGATAGACAGAGATGTTTTCCCAGGGTGGAAATGGCTATCACGAGTGGGCATAATTTTAAGGTGATTGGAGGAAGGTAAAGGAGAGATTTTAGAGGTAGGTTCTTTACACAGAGAGTGATGGGTGCTTGGAATGCACTGCCAGTGGTGGTAGTAGAGTGACATACATTAGGGACATTTAAGTGACTCTTGGATAGGCACATGGATGACAGTAAAATGAAGGGTATGCAGGTTAATTTGATCTTAGAGTAGGATAGTCGGCACAACATCGGGGGCCAAGCGGCCTGTACTGCATTGTGCCGTTCTCTGTTCACTGTATACAAATTATCATTCCTGAGCTGGAGCTGAAGCAGAAGCAGGAACAGGAGAAAATGAGCGTTCAAGGGTATAAACAAAGGAAACTGGGATAACCAGCATGAGAGGCACTCCCTCGTGACATTGCACAGGAGAGAATGCACTACGATTACTTTATTTCTGGAGTTATTGGAGTCACAGAAATACTATTTCTATCTCGTCTATGGTTCAGTTGAGAGCGTTCTCACTTCTGAGTCACAAATTTCGATTCAAGTTCCACTCCATGACTTGAGCACAAAAATCAAGGCTGACATTGTATTGCAGTATTAAGGAAGACTGCACTGTCAGTAGTGCCACCCTTTGGATGAGATGTTAAGTCGAGCTGGATATGAAGGATTTCATGGCACTATTTTGGAGAAGCCTGAGAGTTGTCTCTTGTGTCCTGCTCAATATTTATCCCTCAATGAACATGGCAGAAAACATGGTCTCTGGACTTTGCTCAACTTCTCATAAATAGCAATGTGATAATGTAGCAGCTGGACTTACAGCATTACAAGAATATATTCCATGTGTTACATTTCAAAAGCATTTCAGTGGCTGTAAAATGCTTTCAGTAACCTGTTAGGTATGAAAATGTATAAGTCAATTTTTTCTTTATAATCAGTGGAAGTTCTTGGGACAGTTGGGATTGACGAAAGGTCAGTGTTGGAACCATCAGTTGTTTTGATTGTTATAACACTGTGGAGCTGGAGGAACACAGCAGCCCAGGTAGCATCTGTTTTGTTTATTTGTCTTTTATCAGAGTCTCTCTATTTTGCAGAGGTATTATTTTAACTGTGAATGTATTGGGTTGTCTATTAGACTGCAAGATATTACTGTGCTTGTCATTGAATGGCTTATTATGTTACAGGAGATGGATTAAGTTCGCAGCAGACATTCTGACAGCCTTACTCAGCCTGTAATTGATCCTTAAACCTTTTGAACATTGGGGGATGATTTTCCAAGTAATGTTCGATGTACTGGGTGTTTCATGTCCAGCCAGCAGCTGTGTAAAAGGTAAGCATGTTTTAATATGTTCTCAGTGCTGTGGAAGCATCTTATCTGTTCATGACAGTGAACCAAATAACTATTTCAGCATGCAATATGGTGTTTGAAGTGCAAAGAGTTTGGTGTGTTAATAGTGTCAGTGAACTTTAGTATGTTAAATGGATCAGGTGTGTGTAAAGTTTGGCAATATCTGTGACAGTTGTGGGAGTGAGGATGGGAGGACTTTTATGACCATTCATGTCATGTTGTACCTGAAGGAGGAAGTATTCTATGCCTTACTCAGTCAACTTGCAGAAGTCATTAATTTGCAGATGGTGCAAAAGGTGGCCATGTGATTAAGAGTAAGGAACAATAAGCTAGAAGAAGACACCAATATATTTGCAAAACGTACAGAAAATTCATTAATTGAACATCAGTTGTAGTTGCGTCTACGCACACCTGTATGTGTGCATAGTCATATCCACACTCAGCTGAGGGTGTACACACAAATGTTATCACACACACCTGTATGTGTATACAAAAACATTATCAGGATACCTGAGTGTGTACACACTGACATGTCCATACACATCCATACGTGTGCACAGTTATAAACACACGTCCCATAGACCTACATGCATGATTAAATGCAGAACAACCATGAAATAGAGAGACAAGATTGCATAAGGAACATAAAAAGTTAGCATGCAGATACAGCCAATAATTACAAAAGCAAATGAAATATTGGGCTTTATTACAGGGACATTGGAGTACAGGAAAAAATAAGTCTTTTAACAGGGCTTTTCTAAGATCACGATACTGGGTATTCATTCCTGGGATGAAGGTGTTTATTCTGTAATGAGAAGCTGAGTAAATTGGGCCTACAATCTCTAGAGTTTAGAACAATGACAGGTGAACTCCTGGAAAAAAAACTTACAAAATTTTGAAGGTGCTTAATAGAGTAAGTACTGAGAGATTGTTTCTGTGATTCAAGGCATCTAAAACATGAACACATTCTCAGAATAAGGGGCCTATCATTTAGGATTGACATGAGCAGAAATTACTTCATTCATAAAGTTTTGAATCTTAGGAATTCTCAATCCCAGAGTCATGTGGGTGTTCCATTGCTGAATATATTTAAGGCTGCGATAGATTCATTGTCTCAAGGAATTAGAAATATGGGCAAGAGTGAAAAAGTGAAGCTAAATTCCAAGCTAAATAAATGGTCTTGGTAGAGCAGGCACAGTGGTCCAAATGATCTGGTCCTTCTCCTATTTTCTGTACTCTTGTGTTCTTTTATCATATCACCAATGGAGTAGATCAAAGCTTTGCAGCCTTGCAACATTTTGTGTGAGTGGTGTTAGACAACTAAAACAACTAATCTGGGAAGGAACCGGAGGCTCCGTAAATATCCCCATTCTCAATGACCCAATACATCAGTGCAAAAGGTGAGGCACTTGTGACTATATTCACCCGAAAGAGTGATGTGGATAATCCATTTTGGCCTCTTGCTGAGATACTTAATATCATAGACATCAGTCTTCAGCCACTTCAGTTCACTCCAAAATGATGTTAAGAAATAGCTAAAGGTATTGGAAATTCTATGGGTGCTGACAAAATTACGGCTGTATTACTAAATATGTGCTCCAGAATTGACTGTGTCCTTAGCCAATATGTTCCAGAATAGCTACAACACCGGCATCTGTCTGACAAAGTGGAAAATTACCCAGGCATTATCCATAAAAAGCAAGACCAATATAATCCAGCTGTCAGTTTATCCTCAATCATCACAGAGTGAGGGAAAATGTTGTAGACAGAGCTATCAAGTGGCACTTTCTCAACAACAACCTGCTCACCAATGCTCAGTTTGGCTTCTGTCAAGTCATTACAGCCTAGGTCCAATCATGGAGAAAGCTGATTTTCACAAGGGAGGTCAGAGAGGTCGTCTTTGATACTGAACAGCCCAAGCAAAACCGAAGTGAATCAAAATCAGAGGGACATTCTCCACTGGTTGGCATTATATACAGCACAAAGGATGATGATTGAGATTGACAGCTATGTTAGTCTCAAACATCGCTGCAGGAGTTTCTTAGTTTAGTGTCCTAGGCCCAGTCATCTTCAGCTGCTTCATGAGTAACATTCCCTGTTTTGTATGAACAAAAGTGAGGATGTTTACTGATAATTGCACAGTAATCAAAACTGCGCAACACCCATTGATCCTTCATGCAATGGGACTTGGACCATTTTAAAATGAATTTATGATCCTAGCTGATGTTATGAAATCTGGCTTGAAAGCTCTTTTTTATTTTAGTTAATATGGTGGCTGATAACTAAAATATAGTAACATGAGACTGCAGATTCTTCAACAACAGAAGTTTACTACACAAAAACACAGGTTATTGAGACGTTGAAGATAGTTTACAAAATTCATAGAGCACATAGCAACACAAAGTCTTAAAGCTAGTTCCCAAACATTAACAGGAATTGAAATCTGGAGAAATTATCCTTCTATTTCAGAAATGAATGTTCTACATGTTATGCTCGCAGCTGAAGTTACTACTGGATAAGTCAAATCCCAGATAGGAACCTGACTTGATAGATCATACTTTGATTTGATGTAGTCTTAATAAGGACTTCCCTCACTGAAGCATAGACATGCAATGCTGCAGGCTTTGCTTTAATGATAAGACACAAATTTAGTCACAAAAGAATTGAAGATGAGATCGAATCAACCAAATCATTTGCAATATAATACAAATTCAAAGATTTTTAAACCATTCATTAAAACCACAATCCAATAACACTCAAAAAATTCTTTATAAATTGAAAAATGACAATAGCTCTTGTGTGATGCCCAAAATACACCCCTGATACAGTACACAATCTTCATTGTTGAGGGGCATGGGGTGTAGACTTGCTGCATTAATCAAAAAATGGTGCTTCTACATAACTTTCCTATGTATCATGTTGGATCGTGGACTCGAACTGCTCAAGTCAATAAGACAAGAAATAAGATGGGTGCTAGGGCCAACCTCCTGAGCACGTGGATGCTCAGGTGACAGATCAGCAGATAATGAGGAGTGAATGTATCTAAAACACCACTAGTATAATACTCAAAGGAGTCCCTCTATCTAATATCTCAGTAGGTTTAAGTAAATTGTGACTTCACCTTTTAGACTGGAGCTGCAGGTGGCTTTTTTCTGGAATTATCATACACCTAAGGCTCATTGTACTCAGCTTTAAGTAATCTCTTCAGGGCATCTGGTCTGGGAATAACACTAACTCCTCACTCCAAGGTAACCTAGTTTACTATACATTCTTCCCTTATCAGGAGCATGGTTCGATATGGCCATCCTATTCCAAAGACTTCATGGAACTACTCCACTCGGAGTACAAACTAAAATCCAAAAGTCTTCCTGTCTTATCTATGGCCATATCTTAAGATTAAAAAATTACCAGTTCCAGAAGTCTGTAACAAACCTTGAGGGCCATTATTTACCTTGCTGGTCTACAAAACAATTTAGAATGAGCTAAAGCCCATTAATAGTGCATAAAATCCATTTACTCTAAAGGCAGGCCTCAAAAACTGTTTCAAAATAAATCATCATGGCTACTCAGAACTTAATAATTAACTTCAGATAGAGAGAATACTAACTGGTTACTAGCTCAAAACCTAGAAAACACAAACTTACATTAAATAGTATTTTTTAAAAATGTAAATCGCAGTTTAGATCACATATTTAACTGTTTCTCCCCCAGTTTTTTCCCTGTGAACAGTGGAGTCTCGTTATATGAATAACAGAAAACTGAAAGCTTCGACTTGCAAAGCTTCTAAAAACCTGCAGATTTGTAACTAAACCCTTGTGGTCTCAAAGATGTACAAAGTAAAATTTTGCTGATTAAAATGATTCCGTGAACTGTTCTGAGATACTCCTTTCTTAGATACAAACTATATTGGCTTCTGACCACAATCAGGTCTCTGCCAAACTGCCTTAAGAACTTTCAATATCTGGATTTTCTAAACTAAAATCAATCCTTGGTTATTATGAAGTGCAGAAAAGCTAATGGCTAATATCTGCCCTAATTATCGTAAAACCTCTGTACAGTCTGTTCTGCTATAATGTGTGTACTGACAACGCGAATTGGCTGTAGCGCTATTGATGAATAGGGAAATGCAATTTCTAAAACGTGAACTTGTGTTGGCTGTAACACAATTCCATCAGTGCACGGAGGAGTATATGTGACATCACGTGATTGTTTCACCGGCTTTGTCGTGAATATGTACAGCGTTAGCATCGAAAGAGTCTCTGCCCTGGCATCATGTGATCACGTCATGGGCTTAGTCATGAAGTGCTTTCTGTGAGAGGTACGATATAACCTGCTTCCCCCATCAAGTTGCCTTGACATTTTTTTAAGGCAATGTGTTTAATTTACTTTTATTTCATTATTAGATATGAATTAAACATTTATTCAAATTGTGCTATCCTTTGTGTTAGGCTTTTGAGAGATTTTTGAGTAATTTTGAGTGATTATTTTTGGTGGTCTGTCCCTTACCCCGTGTTTTCCATAGACCCCATTATTTCTGTAGCATAACTTTCTACAATGCCGTGTTGCACAGGAATGCAATTACCGCATTATAGCAGAGCTGACTGTACAAAACATCTTATTCCATGAACACACTGGGGGCTTGGAGTTGCCAGCTCTCTGACAAAGTCTGCATTGGGTCACTGTTCTGAAAGGACTTTGACCTTTTTTGTTGTAACAGAAAACACTTCACAAAAGTGACCAGTGCTCATATGTCATTATTTTGAAAGCCAAACTCCAAAAATAATATATATTTCACCTGTCATCACAGTGGGTTCTGTTCTTCGTATAATCTCAGACCACATATTTAGGTTAAATTTAAAGAATGTTTGTTCATAGTCTGTGCATATTGTACGACTTCTGACCTTAGAACAATTATATCACATGACTGCTGATGCCCCAGTAACATCACAGCTTACTTCAGAGCTTCATCTACATGTTCATTAAATTCTATGTCTAATTATCCTCTGAAATACTTCTTCAATTTTCAATGTTATTAACTTTTCTTAAGATTATTGACTGAAGTATTTAACTAAAGGTATTCCCATTTAACTGACTGTGTTGCTAATCCCACCAACTCCCATAGTTCATGGTTCACAGAGTTAGGCACTATGGGGATCTCATAATTCTTCCTGATCTGGCCGTTTAAAATGCCATAAGGTGCAGTGGCCTGGAACCACAGCTGAAATCAGATGAGTGCAATCAGTAACGTCATCTCAAATCTCATTATACTTAAAGGACTGCCTTCCAGTGGGCTGCTGTATTGGAAACTGAAGAATAGGGATCCATTAAAAGGCTTACAATTAGTACTTGACAGGACCCTAATTCGTCTTACCTCTTCCGTGATTTCTTCTGTTAAAGAGAAGTGCTCAGAATGAAAGATCATTGAATGCGAAATTGCACCATCACACAAGAGGTGTGAAGTATAAGCATTCAGCAGCATGTTGAAACTCTTGTGGCATACTCTCATGTTTAGGAATAGGAGACAGGGGTGTGAATCAGTGAGAAAACTGCAGAATTTTGATTCACTTCTGAATGATTTGGCAAGAATATGTCTGTAGTTATGGAAAAGCTTTCGAGATGAAAGATGATATGAGACAAACTTTAACATTGACTGCTTTTGATTCTGATGGCATATTGAGACTGTAGACAGAGATAAAGAATATTTTCAACTCTCATTTTTATGCTTCAGTTTTCTGGAAGAATTCCCTGCACATCCATAGTTCTTTATAATCTTAAATGGTGTCATTAGGCACATTTTGTTTGCTGCTTGTTGAAAGATTACCTTGTGAATCTGAAGTACTGAACCGCCCATCACATCCACAATAGACACATACGTGTAGTAGTTCTTTATAAATCCTATTGGTCAGTTCTACTAGTGTCACCACAGAAGGTGAAGAATTTTGCTCATCTTAATGTTGAGTATTAGAGGGATCTTAATATACTGTTTTGAAATCTGAAGAGTCAGATGTCATATGATTCTCTTCCTGAAATAGTGAAACTGCTCCTGAAAGTAACATCAGGCTCACCCTCAGATGTGTATCCTGGTCAGAAATCTCAGGAGAGAGGCTCAGCTGCTTCTAACACAGCTAATGGCATGTCATAATGCTGATCAAAGCTGAGAAAGTTCTCCACAAAAATAGTCATCCAATCTTCTTGAAACTTCAATAGTTTGAGAAAGCTGTGGGAATTCTTCACAAATAACCATCCAGTCTTCTTAAGATGAAAGCTGTCATTCCTAGACAGAGACAATTCCTCACAAAGTGGAATGCAATCATCATGTTGGAATAGAGCATCTGTATGTGGATGGTCTTTTGGTAGCTGTCGTAGAAGACCTAATTGGACTCATGCTTTGCAACTCAACAAGAATTTATTGTGATTCTGTAAAATGTAATTGAGCTGTCGATACTTACTTCAAAACGGCCTTTAGTGGAGAGGTTGTGGCTTCTTGATTTCTGATGGACATACAGTATGAAGCCATCCTAAATTGTCAGGCAGCACGATAATGGTTGCTCTTGAATTAAATAAAAGTATCAGATTGCTGATTTTCAAGTATAATAACCAAGCATCCTGCTCTAGATCATCACCTTCTGCTGTAGGACCAACCATACCCACTAAACCAAGAATGTGTGTAATTTCCATGTCTCCTTTCTCATCTTTTTGTTAAATTTGCTGGATTCTTCTTTATCCCAGAGATCTTTAAAGAGTCATCTTACATTGCAAAATTGCTAGAAATGATTGAATCTTCCAAAGTGAAAGCATCAGATAGCGCCTGCTCGCCAATTTTGTTGCTTGGATTGCCTTCTTGCACCACATCTCCAGCATTTCAAAATGACAGTTCCCACCTTTTTCTTGATTTTGACATGCTCCTTTTTGGGTAAGATGGACATGTTTGGGAAAAGCCAACTTATGTAGTTTGATTCTGTCTTCATGAAGGAGGCCACAAATAATGTCCCAAAAATGTTGGTGAACCCTGGTTGCCATGAGAGAAATCAATATTAATGGAAAATAAGTGTTGGGGAAATTGATGGAATTAAAGGCTGATAACTCCCTATGGCCCAATAATCTACATCTTGAGGAAGTGGTTCACCAAATAATAGATGCATTAGTGGTCATCTTTTGACATTCTATATACTGTGAAATAGTTTGTATGGATTTGAGGGTAACTATTGATATCACACTACCACAATTCTTCCCATGTTTACCCTGTCTAGCCATGTTAGAATTTTATAGGCTTCTATGAGTTTCCCTCACATTCTTCTAAACTCCATTGAATATTGCCCAAACTGATCCAGTCTGTCCTCATAAGTCAGTTCTGCCATTCCAGGTCTGGTAAACCTTCGTTGTACTCCATCCATAGCCGGAACTTCCTTACTTGGATAAAGAGACCAAACTGTACACTATTCTCCAGGTGTAGTCTCACCGAGATCTTGTACAACTGCAGCAAGATATCACTGTTCCAATTACATGAATCCACTTGCTGTGAAGGTCAACCCCTTGCCTTCTTCACCATCTGCTGTATCTGCATGCTTACTTCCAGTGACTGGTGTACAAGGACAGCCTGGTCCTGTTGCACCTCCCTCTTTCCCAATCTATCACCATTTAGATAATAATCTGCCTTCCTGTGTTTGCTCCCAAAGTGGATAATCTCACATTTATCCGCATCCTACTTCATCCGCCATGCATTTGCCCATTTGTTCAACTTGACCAAATCACACTGAAGCATCTCTGTATCCTCCTCATAGTGCACCCTCCTATACAACTTTGTCTCATCTGCACACTTGGCAATAGTACACTTAGTTCCCTCTTCTAAATCATTAAGGTATGTTGATCCCTATGATATCCCAATAGTTACTGGTTGGCACTCAGAAAATGACCTATTTATTCCTACTGTTTGTTTTCTGTCTGCCAGCTAGTCAGTACACATCACTACCCCCAGTCCTATGCACTTTAATTTTCCATGCTAATCTCTGACACAGGACCTTATTGAGAGCCTTCTGAAAGTCCACAGAAACCTCATCCATTGGCTTCATTTTATCAACTCTACTGGCTGCGACCTTGACAAGAAGATTTTTCAAGCATAGTTTCAATAACACCAACTCTGATGCTGTCACTGCTCTCCAAGTTCTCTTAAATCTTTAATAGTTGACCCTAACATTTACCCTATGACCAATGTCAGGCAACACGTGAATAATTCCCAGTCTATGACTCCCTATCTTCCTCAGTCAAACCTTTGACTTAGACTCAACTATACTTGTTCCTGATTATGGCATCCCTGCTCTGACTGTATTTTGTTTGTAAATAATACTGAGTTACAGAGGGTGTTGGGAACAACTGTTATTGCTCCTATGGTTTGTTCTGAGCTAACTGAACCCAGCTAGCTCGTACAGTGCTGACATAGCCCACAATAGAAACCCCCATAAGGCCAGAGAAAATCAGCAACAAAAAATAGAAATTGCTGAAAAAGCTCAGTAGGTCTGGCAGCATCTGTGGAGAGAAATCAGAGTTAACTCTTAACTGGAACTCCAGTTTTGAGGAAGGGTCATGACCTGAAATGTTAACTCTGATTTCTGTCATGATCCTTCCTCAAAACTGGAGTTCCAGTTAAATGTTAACTCTGATTTCTCGCCACAGATGATGCCAGACCTTCTAAGCTTTTCCAGCAATTTCCATTTTTGTCTCTGATTTACAGCATCTGCAGTTCTTTTGGTTTTTATTTAAGAGAAAATCAGCCCTGTTCCAACATCTCCTAATTTCCCAGAATTTGCACTAAAAGTGCATACGTGTGCAGGTATTGGGTGAGGGCAGTTTTGGGTTCACCTGTGATGCCCCATCTGGTTGAATAGACTGTTATCAAATGAATAATGTATTTAATTGAGGTACTCAGAGGCAGCAGCTTCTTGTGTTCTCTGTCAGAAGGCAGGTACTTGGCATTCATTTGCTGACCCCTGACAAAGTGCTGTAAGTTTTTTTTCTACAGGTAGAGTATGGGGGCAGTCTTGTAGAATAACTAGCACCTTGGAACCATACCCCAAGGGTTAGTGTCTTCAGGAGAGAAAATAGAAAATCGGTCAGGGAAGTTCACAAAAGGTTAACAGTTGACCTGTTTGAGTAAGTGTTGCAAGGTGGCAGCACTCCTGCTTTAAACCTCCAATGATGGGAGAAAATGAGGACACTATAAGGCCTATTAGCAAGCGTGGAACACTGTTCCACAGGGAGTTGAGAGAACATGCAGCGTGCCTAGAATAGGTCTGAGTTTATAGTTTAGCATAAACTTGCTATGTAGGATACTGGAATTAGGGCGCTGCCTTATTTTGCAACATTCTCTCCCAGCTCACAGGTAATTAGGTTACAACTGATCAGACTCTGGATACAAAGTGCCTGTGAGATTCTGTTCTTGTACATAGAAACGCAACATTCAGCCTTGTTGAGCCAATTTCATATGAATTTAAATGTCCTTTCTTCAGACTGATATTTGAAATTAATCTGTTTCATCAAACAGTGAAATTAGCTTTTTAAATAAAAACTGCGTTAAAAGCAGTAACAAGTAAGGAGCTGCATGGTGTATATGTCACTGATTTGTACTGCTCCCTGCTTGTACAATCTGCCTTTGTGCAAATCCTATTTCAGGCCATTCTAAAATATTTGAGAGTTTGTTTTGAAAGTGTTTTTGTCTGCCACCTTTTTGCCTTCAATCCTCCAAATATCTAGTTTTGAATATTTACAGTCCTGCTTTTACTCATTTGATAGCACAGCATAGACAATAACCTGTATGTTAATTGACACCAATTTTGCATCACTCCTTTTTTCCAAAAGCACATCTTTTCCCCCAACTGAATCTCTTGATAGTGACTGAAACTCCTACTTCCCAGGCTGGTTGTGCTAATGTGTCCCAAAACTGACACAATGATACAAATGGATCAGTGGGGATACTCCTTCCTTCGTGTTAGAAGCTTGTAGGTTTCAGTTCCACTGCAGAGACTTGGGGTAAATTTTGCGGGGGCACAGATTATCCACTGCTTATGCTGTAAAGCCTACTGGCATCACACAGTGTAGAAAGCTGGCTGTCCTGAACTAATCATACACTTGGGGCCTTTGCAGAACACCTCTGCTCGGTTCGCAATAAACAACTACACCTCCCAGTCACGAACCATTTTAACTACCCCTCCCATTCCTGAGACGACATGTCCATCATGGGCCTCCTGCAGTGCCACAATGATGCCACCCGATGGTTGCAGGAACAGCTTGCGAACCCTGCAGCCCAATGGTATTAATGTGGACTTCACAAGCTTCAAAATCTCCCCCTCCCCAACTGCATCCCAAAACCAGCCCAGCTCGTCCCCGCCTCCCTAACCTGTTCTTCCTCTCAACTACCCCCTCCTCCCACCTCAAGCCGCACCTCCATCTCCCACCTACCACCCTCATCCCGCCTCCTTGACCTGTCCGTCCTCCCTGGACTGACATATCACCTCCCCGCCTCCCCACCTAAACTCTCCTCTCCACCTATCTTCTTTTCTGTCCATCTTCGGTCCGCCTCTGCCTCTCTCCCTATTTATTTCAGAACCCTCTCCCCATTCCACTCTCTGATGAAGGGTCTAGGCCTGAAACGTCAGCTTTTGTGCTCCTGAGATGCTGCTTGGCCTGCTGTGTTCATCCAGCTACACACTTTGTTATCTTGGATTCTCCAGCATCTGCAGTTCCCATTATCTCTGATGCACTTGGGGTCACCCTGAATTACTTGATGATGGAACTTATGCCTCTCAGGGAAGTCCTGTGTTGCAGAATTGTTGGCTAACCTGATTATCTGATGGCATTGAAATCCCAACATAAGGGAATTATACGAGAGTAGTGGCACAGGACTATAGCTAATCCCCAAGAAGGAAAGAGATGTATCCTGGATTTGACGTAAGTCCGAGCATTTTTGTTTGGACAGGGACTGGCAGCTCGAGCAAGGAGTGAGAAGAAGGATTGAGGGTTGTGTGTGTTTGGGCAATGGGGCTCGAACTTTAGAGGTTGGATGGTGGCACAGGTTGGGAAAGGGAGGGTAGCATGGTGTAGAGTTGCCCCCAGTAGGCACAGGAGACTATCAGAAGGAGCTAATCCCTCCTTCTATTCCATGTCAAAGCTGCCAGGTTGACCGCCATCTGCCATTCTAGCTATATGTACTACAGTTGTGATGGCCGAATAAGTACCTTAATTGACTCTTGGGTACAGTATTGAGTGAATTACTGCCATTTTTTGGCTGAGACATTAAGTTGAGGCACTTGCTGCTCTTTCATACATATCTGAAAATCTATAATTTCTTTCTTTCCAGCTTATCTGCCACTCTTATTCATAGCAGTAAACCAGCCTTACCAACGTTAGGAACAACATTCTCTGTAACTCTAAATATGGCGCACAATCTCACCTGAAATTTTCAATATGGTTTAACATGATGAACCATGCCTCTCATTTGATATCTGTCACTGTGGGATTGTTCTTACGTGATTCTGCTTCAGTCCATCCAAATGTAGCAAACAGTTCCTTAGCAATTATATTTCTACCCATCCTGCAATATTTCCCTCAGAGACTCACAAAATTGCTGTTATCTTCATTTATGTGATGGTCCTGGGTAAAATTATTTGTAGGTTTGGGACAGCCTTTATGTGTATGGTGACAAAACCAAGCTTTCAGTTTCCACAATGTCTCTCTTAATGGAAATGATGAGCAAAACTTTTCTCTAACGCTGTTAGGAAGATCAGTTGTTAATGGCATAGGAATTCAGTGTAAAATTGTGTTCAGGTGAAAGGCAATATTACAGAATAGTTAGAGCAGAGAAGTTGGCTACTTGTTCTGCTCTGCTTGTGCTGGCGTTTTCCAAGGACAGCTCAGCTACTCCTGCTTATCCACTCCTACCTGTAGGGAATTAACCGAGAATTTGTTTGTGCTCCAATATAAAGAGGCAGATTGAAACTGAAGTTGTTGCATTTAGATGCTGTAATGTGTGTCTCTGGAAATAAAAGCTTGTAAGTAAAAGGTTGGGCATCAGCTCTGTGCTTTTCCACCGGACTAATCAAAAAATATGTTCATTAATATCTTACAGGGAAGGAAATCTGAATTCCTTACCTGGTCTGCCCACGTGTAAATTCACACCCATAGCAATTTTGTTTACCCTTAACTACCTGCTGGGTTCTTAAGGATGGACCAGCACTGCCCACATCCTATGAATTAATTTTTAAAATTTTTTTTAGCTCAAATGATAATTCAGAATATATTTGACTGGACATATAGATATATCTTGGACATTTGGAAAGATTAACTTGCAAAGCAAGATGACTGGTTGCAGCAAAGAAAATGACTATTTGTGAAAAACACAAGCTGTTCAGCTGGAGTCACTGAGCTTAATACTCTGAGAGCTATTGAATTTGAATACAGATAGTCAAAAACATAACTTGACAGAAGCTGCAGCCTGTGTTTTCTATTCTCTGAAATTCCTCTCAGAGGTTTCAGAGATGAAAACCCCGCTGGAATGCCTTATCACCGCGAGTGGAGGGTCCAAAGAAGAATTCAAAATCTATATCACTGTCTCCAGAAAAGTTTATTCAGCCAGCCATACCTGATCCAGGAAGACACACAGTATGTGGAGCTTGTGTACAAAGTAACTTCAACTACAGACCCTCATTTGGAAATTTGTGAATAATTCATTTTCTGAATTTAATTATTATATAAAGTATGTTTAAGATAACACTGCAGAGTTGTATCAGAGATAATGGGAACTGCAGATGCTGGAAAATTCCGAGATAATAAAATGTGAGGCTGGATGAACACAGCAGGCCACGCAGCATCTCAGGAGCACAAAAGCTGACGTTTCGGGCCTAGACCCTTCATCAGAGAGGGGAATGGGGAGAGGGAACTGGAATAAATAGGGAGAGAGGGAGAGGCAGACCGAAGATGGAGAGAAAAGAAGATAGGTGGAGAGGAGAGAGATAATAAAATGTGAGGCTGGATGAACACGCAGGCCAAGCAGCATCTCAGGAGCACAAAAGCTGACGTTTCGGGCCTAGACCCTTCATCAGAGAGGGGGATGGGGAGAGGGAACTGGAATAAATAGGGAGAGAGGGGGAGGCGGACCGAAGATGGAGAGTAAAGAAGATAGGTGGAGAGAGTATAGGTGGGGAGGTAGGGAGGGGATAGGTCAGTCCAGGGAAGACGGACAGGTCAAGGAGGTGGGATGAGGTTAGTAGGTAGCTGGGGGTGCGGCTTGGGGTGGGAGGAAGGGATGGGTGAGAGGAAGAACCGGTTAGGGAGGCAGAGACAGGTTGGACTGGTTTTGGGATGCAGTGGGTGGGGGGGAAGAGCTGGGCTGGTTGTGTGGTGCAGTCGGGGGAGGGGACGAACTAGGCTGGTTTAGGGATGCAGTAGGGGAAGGGGAGATTTTGAAACTGGTGAAGTCCACATTGATACCATATGGCTGCAGGGCTCCCAGGCGGAATATGAGTTGCTGTTCCTGCAACCTTCGGGTGGCATCATTGTGGCAGTGCAGGAGGCCCATGATGGACATGTCATCTGGAGAATGGGAGGGGGAGTGGAAATGGTTTGCGACTGGGAGGTGCAGTTGTTTGTTGCGAACTGAGCGGAGGTGTTCTGCAAAGCGGTCCTCAAGCCTCCGCTTGGTTTCCCCAATGTAGAGGAAGCCGCACCGGGTACAGTGGATGCAGTATACCACATTGGCAGATGTGCAGGTGAACCTCTGCTTAATGTGGAATGTCATCTTGGGGCCTGGGATAGGGGTGAGGGAGGAGGTGTGGGGACAAGTGTAGCATTTCCTGTGGTTGCAGGGGAAGGTGCCGGGTGTGGTTGGGTTGGAGGGCAGTGTGGAGCGAACAAGGGAGTCACGGAGAGAAAGGTCTCTCCGGAAAGCAGACAGGGGAGGGGATGGAAAAATGTCTTGGGTGGTGGGGTCGGATTGTAAATGGGGAAGTGTCGGAGGATGATGCATTGTATCCGGAGGTTGGTAGGGTGGTGTGTGAGAACGAGGGGGATCCTCTTAGGGCGGTTGTGGCGGGGGCGGGGTGTGAGGGATGTGTTGCGGGAAATACGGGAGACGCGGTCAAGGGCGTTCTCGATCACTGTGGGGGGAAAGTTGCGGTCCTTAAAGAACTTGGACATCTGGGATGTGTGGGAGTGGAATGTCTTATCGTGGGAGCAGATGCGGTGGAGGCGGAGGAATTGGGAATAGGGGATGGAATTTTTGCAGGAGGGTGGGTGGGAGGAGGTGTATTCCAGGTAGCTGTGGGAGTCGGTGGGCTTGAAATGGACATCAGTTACAAGCTGGTTGCCTGAGGTGGAGACTGAGAGGTCCAGGAAGGTGAGGGATGTGCTGGAAATGGCCCAGGTGAACTGAAGGTTGGGGTGGAAGGTGTTGGTGAAGTGGATGAACTGTTCGAGCTCCTCTGGGGAGCAAGAGGCAGCGCCGATACAGTCATCAATGTACCGGAGGAAGAGGTGGGGTTTGGGGCCTGTGTAGGTGCGGAAGAGGGACTGTTCCACGTAACCTACAAAGAGGCAGGCATAGCTGGGGCCCATGCGGGTGCCCATGTCCACCCCCTTAGTCTGTAGGAAGTGGGAGGAGTCAAAAGAGAAGTTGTTAAGTGTGAGGACGAGTTCAGCTAGGCGGATGAGAGTGTCAGTGGAGGGGGACTGGTCGGGCCTGCGGGACAAGAAGAAGCGGAGGGCCTTGAGGCTATCTCCGTGCGGAATGCAGGTGTACAGGGACTGGACGTCCATGGTGAATATGAGGTGTTGGGGGCCAGGGAATTGGAAGTCCTGGAGGAGGTGGAGGGCGTGGGTGGTGTTACAGGGACTGGACGTCCATGGTGAATATGAGGTGTTGGGGGACTTTTTCCTTAAGGACCGCAACTTTCCCCCCACAGTGATCGAGAACGCCCTTGACCGCGTCTCCCGTATTTCCCGCAACACATCCCTCACACCCCGCCCCCGCCACAACCGCCCTAAGAGGATCCCCCTCGTTCTCACACACCACTCTACCAACCTCCGGATACAATGCATCATCCTCCGACACTTCCCCATTTACAATCCGACCCCACCACCCAAGACATTTTTCCATCCCCTCCCATGTCTGCTTTCCGGAGAGACCTTTCTCTCCGTGACTCCCTTGTTCGCTCCACACTGCCCTCCAACCCAACCACACCCGGCACCTTCCCCTGCAACCACAGGAAATGCTACACTTGTCCCCACACCTCCTCCCTCACCCCTATCCCAGGCCCCAAGATGACATTCCACATTAAGCAGAGGTTCACCTGCACATCTGCCAATGTGGTATACTGCATCCACTGTACCCGGTGCGGCTTCCTCTACATTGGGGAAACCAAGCGGAGGCTTGGGGACCGCTTTGCAGAACACCTCCGCTCAGTTCGCAACAAACAACTGCACCTCCCAGTCGCAAACCATTTCCACTCCCCCTCCCATTCTCCAGATGACATGTCCATCATGGGCCTCCTGCACTGCCACAATGATGCCACCCGAAGGTTGCAGGAACAGCAACTCATATTCCGCCTGGGAACCCTGCAGCCATATGGTATCAATGTGGACTTCACCAGTTTCAAAATCTCCCCTTCCCCTACTGCATCCCTAAACCAGCCTAGTTCGTCCCCTCCCCCGACTGCACCACACAACCAGCCCAGCTCTTCCCCCCCACCCACTGCATCCCAAAACCAGTCCAACCTGTCTCTGCCTCCCTAACCGGTTCTTCCTCTCACCCATCCCTTCCTCCCACCCCAAGCCGCACCCCCAGCTACCTACTAACCTCATCCCACCTCCTTGACCTGTCCGTCTTCCCTGGACTGACCTATCCCCTCCCTACCTCCCCACCTATACTCTCTCCACCTATCTTCTTTTCTCTCCATCTTCGGTCCGCCTCTCCCTCTCTCCCTATTTATTCCAGTTCCCTCTCCCCATTCCCCTCTCTGATGAAGGGTCTAGGCCCGAAACGTCAGCTTTTGTGCTCCTGAGATGCTGCTTGGCCTGCTGTGTTCATCCAGCCTCACATTTTATTATACTGCAGAGTTGTTATATTTTTCCCAGACTTGGAGATTGTTTGTGCGTGTGTTTTCGTTTTCAAGGAGGTAGTTGAAAATATTTCATATTCTAAGCCTTTTAATGTCTTTGCATCTTTGCTTGAGTAAGTTTAAATTGCAATAAACTAGATCTTGATTTGTTTCTAAAGGAATCTAGTTAACTTGCTTCTGATACTGTGATAATGTCACCTTACTTTTTAAATTCAAACTTTTCTGTGATCATCAGAGGAATGGGATCAGGAAATGAATAATTCACCCTTCCTAATTCAGTCATAACAAACAATACAGGTAAAAACATCATTTTTGCTATTTGTGTAATTCTCCAAGCCACTGCTCCAGTTGACTAGACAATGCAAATAATATCCTATTTGTTTTGAAGTTGTGTTTGAAACATTTCCATCACCAGGATTTCTGGATCCCACACCTGTAGGATTCTCTGCTTCTGCTCCTTCCATAACTTCATTCATTGTTGAAACTCTTATGCATGCTTCTGTCATAGACAGATTTGATTTATCTAATGTCCTCTTTACAAGTTGCTGTCATCCTCCCTAAAATCAATTTGTTCAAAACTTAGATTTTCTATCCTACTCCAAATTGTACTCACCGCTCCCATCCTAACTGATCTACATTGGCTTAAGTTTTGGTTGACTTGCAACCAACTTAACTGTACTCTGGAGTTCCCTCCCCAAACCCATTCGCAATTCTTAAAGATATTTAGCAAAAAGTTTTGGTCAGCTCTCTGACCCACCCTTTTCATGGATAGATGTTCAATCTCTTCATCTCTGTGAAATGTCTTGGGGCATTTTTTAACATTACATTTTTGTTATTGTACTGATTTTACCTACGGTTAACCTCTCTTATATACAGAGTGTGGAATGAAATAAGTTCTCTGTATGTTGTAACTCTCTTAATTCTGATATGTGATGCCTCAGGTCACCTCCTTAAAGTCATGGAGACTTCTTGTTCCTCATGCGTAGGTGCTTCTTTAAGAAAGGTGTCTTATTTGTGGAGTCAATATGTATACTGGAAATGATTGCTAAGGTCCATCCATAACTGTTTTGTCTCACATCAATTTCAGTAATTTAAGTATAGGTACAATGTAAAGGGGAATACAGAATTTCCATTCCTCCAGTGATATTGGATGTGCATTCACCCACTTTTCCACTCCAAACTGAACCACAGCTACTGGCTTTTTGTAACATTGTTTTATTGTTGGATTCCTAAATTCAGATGTATTGGATATAAAGCCAGCTCTGCCTCCATCCATGTACAAGGCAGAGCTGAAGTTGGATTTTTAGATTGATAGTATCCTTAAAAGAAAGAATGAAGGAATGAGTTTGTACTTGTTTGTTAATTACTGTGTCCCCTTGACATTCCAATGCAGCCTGCAGAAATTCAATTACTGCTTGAGTGCAGCCAACATTATTTTGTGGATGATTGCTGATTCTCCCAGGGCAAAGTACAACAAAAACAAAACAAATGAGTATATGGGCAGTTAATCTCTGTGATCTTCAGTGTTGTGAAAGCTTGGTGACTAAGGCCTGCTTAACATTGCATCCAAAATACCTTTAATGGTGTAAAGTTTCTACAAAGCTGTCCTGGACGGTCAGTCTAGATTAATACTCAAATTTATTATGGGACTTCAACCTACGATCTTCTGGCTCCAAAATGTACTACCAGCTGAGAGAAACTGACTTTGAACACAGGTCATTTTGGGATAAGTTTAAGTGGTACTGAAAACTGACATTCCAACTGTGAAAATCCCACTTCAGGTAACATTCTGCCACTATTCTGCCTACTCCATGCTGACTCATTTGGTACAACATGGGAGTATTTCGTTCAATGGGATTGGGACAAAAATCATTTTTGTTTAAGGGTGATGGCATATATAAATATAGTTTTTACTCAAGGGAGATGTTTTAGCAAGGGAGAAAATTGGCAAGTCTTTTCTTAATGTTTTATGAACTGATTCATTTCTTCTTCCTCATGCATATAACTGGTGAATGAAATTCTGTTGACCCAACACTGTGATATCAGTAACAATTCATACTTGGTTCAGTTTCCTTGTATTTCTGACTTTGATATTTTAAGTTTTCTATCAATTGGAGAGGAAGTTAAGTCTCTAAAGAGAAGGTTGAATCCACACACCATTGTTAAGGATAAATTCAGAGCATAGTGTTTAAATTGGTCTCTTTAATTTCACCACCAAAAAATCCCTAATGAAATCTAAATTGAAAAGCTCTGAAATTGGGTCAATTATGGGAGAACAAATGTAGTCTTTTCATCCAAATTAAAGTGTATCTTTACAGTTCCCTCTGTAGTAATATTAGATTATTTGTTCTTTCCTCATTTTTTGGTTCCTAGTCTCTTACACACCATGGATTTGTGACTAAGAGGTGAAATACACTACACCTTCCTCTCCATGAAATATTTTGAAACTAGAAGCTGAGCGACTTAACATGTGATTCACTTGTGCTGCACTGATATACTAGATTACGTGAGAAAACAGATGGAAACACATTGACATGCTAACTCAAGCTATTATATGCTGTGTGCGAATTCCTTTTTGGTAAATATGCAGTCCTAGTAAGAATAGGATTAAATGAGATTACCAGCTGCCGTCCAGACATACCCTGCTGTTATGTCTTATCATTATTTCTTAAATCATTTTGCCTTCATTGTCTTCGTGGAAGACCATTTAAGGTGTTCATCACTGCTTGTGAGAGTAACTTGTATTCCTAGTTCCAAATTTTGCATTTGTTAGTTTAAAGAAGTTGCAATCTGCTGTGAGCCTTCTGATACATGGTCCATGACTAATAGAACAAAATGATTTCAGATGAAGCTAGATAACCATATGGAAGAAAGGGATAGAAGGATATAATGATAGGGTGAACAGAAGTAAGGTGGGAGGAGGCTTGTGTACAGCATAAATGCAGACAAGGTGTAATTTCAAGTATACCTCTGTGAATAATTTACTGTTAAATTGTGTAAGGGTCACACTGTATCTGTAGAGTTGCAGTTTATTCAGCAGGGCAAATAATAATTACTGTGCTTTTAGTTAAGGTTGTGCTTTATTCAGCTGGGCCAGACTTTGCTGAATCTTGTAAACTAATGCTGTATTAAATTTGTATCTCAGTTGAACAGTTGATCTCTGCTTTGCAGTTTCGTGTGTCAGACAAACATTTCTGAATGTGCACTTGACAGCGGGAGCCCTCGATTGTAATTCAATTCCCAAAGCTGAACAGGCGCAGAGAAAATCAGTACTCTCAAACTCTGCAATAACTGTCAATTTAAACAGAATCATTTGTCTGAAAATCCAATTCTTGAACCTTTTAAAAACCTAAGGAATGAGTGGGCGGATTATGATGACGACCTGTGCTAGATTTTAACCAGAGTTGCTAATGTTATCTACTTCTCAATGGGATGACAGTGCACCTCAGTTAACAACCAGACAACTGACTCTGTTATGTGTAATTAGATTAGATTAGATTCCCTACAGTGTGGAAACAGGCCCTTCGGCCCAACAAGTCTACACCGCCCCTTGCAGCATCCCACCCAGACCCATCCCCCTAATAATCCACACACCCCTGAACACTACGGGCAATTTAGCATGACCAATCCACCTAGTCAGCACATCTTTGGACTGTGGGAGGAAACCGGAGCACCCGGAGGAAACCCACGCAGACACAGGGAGAATGTGCAAACTCCACACAGACAGTTACCTGAGGCTGGAATCGAACCTGGGTACCTGGTGCTGTGAGGCTGCAGTGCTAACCATTGAGCCCGACATTATCTTTAAAACAGACATTAGCCATGTTATTTACTGACAAAAGGTGGCTTGTCATTTTTCTTCAGGACTTAATTTGTTTTTTGTCATTTTGCTGTTTTTCTTTCCTAAGCTTTTGATTCTTATGAGCCTGATTGAAGATATTTCCCCTATCCCAGATTACTCCTTACTTTGAGATCCATAGTTCTAGTCTCTCTGGATAGTGAAAGAAGATTTGTACATTACTATGAAGAGGATCTGCAAGACCAGTACAACTCTGCTTTGTTTACCGTTGTCATGTTTAATTGAAATATTGACAAGATGAATTTTGATTTAGCAATATCAAAATTTAGTGATTACTGTCTTTCTATGATTAAAACTGAAGACCCTGAGTTCGATGAAACCTTGCTCAAACTCTACTTTACAACCCCAAGATAGGTGACACTATGGTGTATAAACTATGGTGTAATATCTCTAACTGCATCAGCCATGTCATCTTTTGAAGCGTTCAGTCCTCACTGGACATGTACTAGACAATGTTACACATGAAGTCACTGATTTCATGATTTGCGCTGTGCCAACCAGAATACTGTGAACATCATAATCATTACCTATTGCTAGGTAATAGAATGTGCATCTTATAGTATCTTAAGTGCTGATATGTTTAATTTTTGTTGTCCTTCTGTTTGGCAATAGAAGTATCTATTTATGATTTTTCTTGGATTTAAATCAATTGATGTCTTATGATCTAAAATTTTAGCTTTCTTCTCTCATCAGCAACAACAATTTGGTGATACAAACCTGGACTTTAATCTAGAAAAACACAAGCTAAAAATACATACTTGAGCCGGCGGGAGGCTGGGTGTTTTGTGGTAATTTGTTTACCTCCTGATATCCAAAGTGTCTTCATCACCAGCGTACAGGGTAGAAGTCAGGAATGTAATAGAATACTTGGCTGGAAGGGTGTCGCTGTAACACACTCACAAATCCAGAACAAATATCAGCCCACTTGAGCAACAACCCATCCACAAATCCAAAAATCTACTGTCTGCCATACCAGTCCAACATGGCTGCAAGTGGCACTTAATGAGGCTTCTTTGTTAGCAGTGCTAAAGTCCTCGATTTTCAACAGTTCATGGACAAGGGCAACAGGTACATAGGATTATCATAATTTTCAAATTTCCTTTCAGGTCACAAACTATTATTGGAGAAGAGAGGTTGAGGGGAAATTTGATAGATGTATTCAAAACTATGAGGGGTCTGGACAGAATAGTTATTCTCATTGATGGAAGAATCACATCCAAAGAATGTTGATTTAAGGGTGGCACGGTGGCTCAGTGGTTGGCAGTACTGCCTCATAGTGCTGAAGCTCCAGGTTCAATTTCAGCCTCGGGCAACTGTTGGGACATGAGGTTAGGTGCATTAGCTGGGGGCAATGCAGGGTGATAATGCAGGCGTAGGTCTGGGTAGATTGCCCTACAAAGGGTGGATGTGGACCTAATGGCCTGCTTCCACATAGAAGGGATTCCATGGAAGGTGATTTTCAAATGAAGCAACAGTAACTTTAGGGGAGGCAATGCTGCAGTGGTATTATTGCTGTACTGTTAATCCAGAAACCTATATAACATTCTGGGGACTTGAGTTTGAATCTTGCCACAGCAGATGATGGAATTTAAATTCAGTAAAATATATGGAATTAAGAGTCTAATGATGACCATGAATACATTGCTGATTGTTGGAAAAACCTATCTGGTTCATTAATGTCCTTACCTAGTCAGGCCTACATGTGACTCCAGACCCATAGCAATGTGGTTGGCTCCTAACTGTCCTCTGGGCAGTTAAGGATTGACAATAAATGCTGCCTGGTCAGCGACTCCCTCATCCCATGAATGAATGAAGAAAAAAGGAATCAATGCTGTACTTCATAGCATGGTGGCTCAGTGGTTAGCACTGCAGCCTCACAGTGCCAGGGACCAGGGTTCAATACCACCTTGGGCATAACACCATAAGACATAGGAGTGGAAGTAAGGCCATTCAGCCCATCAAGTCCACTCTGCCATTTAATCATGGCTGATGGGCATTTCAACTCCACTTTCCTGCACTCTCCCCGTAGCCCTTGATTCCTTGTGAGATCAAGAATTTATCACTCTCTACCTTGAAGACATTTAATGTCCCGGCCTCCACTGCGCTCTGTGGCAATGAATTCCACAGGCCGACCACACTCTGGCTGAAGAAATATCTCCTCATTTCTGTTTTAAATTTACCCCCTCTAATTCTAAGGCTGTGCCCACGGGTCCTAGTCTCCCTGCCTAACGGAAACAACTTCCCAGCGTCCACCCTTTGTCTGTGTGGAGTTTGCACATTCTCCCTGTGTCTGTGTGGGTTTTCTGCAGGTGCTCCAGTTTCCTCCAACAGCCAAAGATGTGCATGTTAGGTGGATTGGCAATACTAAATTTACCCATAATGTTCAGGGTTGTGTAGACTATGTGGATTATAGGGGATGGGTCTGGGTGGGATGGTCTGATGGTCAGTGTGGACTTGTTGGGCTGAAGCGCCTGTTTCCGCACTATAGCGATTCTGTGATCTTTGACATCAGGAAAAACCTTTTTACAATATTTTTATGATCTGGAAGCTAAGGAATGAGTGGATGGATTATGATCATGAACTATGCTGGATTTTAATCAGAGTTGCTAATGTTATATATCTCTCAACGGAATGACAGTGCACCTCAATTGATCTGGAAGCACTGCCTGACAGTGTAGTTGGGCAGATTCAGGTATGATTTTCCAAGGAGAATTGGATCATCTGAAGAAGAAAAATTTGTAGATTACACGGTAAAAGTGGGGGAGTAGCACTTGTTGAATTGCTGCAACAGAGAAGAGGCTGGAACACGATGGGTTAAATGACCCGCCTCTCTAGTAATAATTTTTCAGTTCTATTCTGTGACTTAGATGTATAATTACTGATGCTGTCTCATCACTGGAACGAAATCCTGATACTCATGGTATTTCACCACAAGGTGTGCAATGATTTAAGAAGAAGAACATCCTCTCAAAGTAAAATAGACATGGCCATTAAATGGCAGCCTTGCTAGGAATACTCACATCTTCAGACTAAGTAAAATAAAAGGGATAGAAAACAGACAGAAGGATTTGGGGAAGACTGAGATTGACATTTGCTGTCTTCTTTCTCTAGTAATTTGTAATCACCATATACAGAACTTACCTGATTGCAATTCGTTTATCTTTGATATAGTTCTGTGACAGGTGGTGTCCTGTGCCCTTGAGGTGTTATTTCTTTATTGCCTTCTAACCCTAGCACTCAAATTCTACATCCACTGTTGGAAGTTACATGTTATCAACTTTGTGCCACTGAATCACTATTTATTGGTGTATGAGTTACATGTCTCTAACAAGAATCAATTCAGGCAAATTTCTTTCTCTTACTCTCTAGCCGATGGCTCTTGCTTTCTTCCCATGCCCATTCCCCTTTCTTGAAAGGCAAAGTTAATCTACCTTCCTGACATTGAGTCATAGAATCCCTACAGTGTGGAAACAGGCCATTCAGCCCAACAAGGCCATACCAACTCTCCGAAGAGCAACCCACACAGATTCCACCCCCGCCCCTGACTATTGCTGTAACCCTGGATTTCCCATGGCTAATCTACCTAGTCTACACATCTTTGGACTGCAGGAGGAAACCAGAGCACCTGGAGGAAACTCCACTCGGACAATCTGCCGAGGCTGGAACTGAACCTGGGTCCCTGGCTCTGTGAGGCAGCAGTGCTAACGACTGTGCCACCCATATAACTCCACAGAGACCAGTATCTCGTCACCAAGTCACCCTTTATTTACACGTGGAGAGTCCTTGACACTGATCCAGCTTCCTCAGAGACAGCTGTCAGCGTGAACAGAACCTCAGACATTTCTGCTTTTATCTGTTGGCCAGGGCTCCCTGACTGAATCAGAATAACAGCACCAATCAGGGAACTCGTATCCTATGAGGTTCTCCTGGCTGACATCATCACAATCACCACATTTTCAATGAGGGATTGATCCAGAATTTAGGGAATTCTTGAGATCATACTAAAATATTTCTTATCTTTATTTCCACTTATTTTGTCATCTCAGTATGTAGGCCATCACATCCAAGGGATATGTTAACTTTCCTTCCTATGACTCATAGAATCCTACAGCACGGAGACAGACCCTTTGGCCCAAACTATTTCTACAATACTACTTCTTCATTAATACTAATCTCTTTAAGATCCCCACTGTCATTAGGTCTTTGTTTTTTTCATTATTTTAGAGTTTTTTTTGTGTCTTCTCCTGTGATGACACATTGAAAAACTGTTCTTTTAGTGCATCTTCAATTTACATATTCCCTGTTATTAAAGATCCTCTCTCAGCCTGTAAGAGATCTGCACTTATTTATATGAATCCTTTTCTTCTACAAACTTAAGAAGCTTTTTCAATTTTTTTTCTGTCTCTTGCTAACTTATTATTATATCTTTTTTTAATTTCTTGGTCACCTTTCTCTGAAAACATTCCTAATCTTTCGATTTACTATTCTTTTGGATGCTATTATTAGACATCTCCCCGATCGAAAACTAGCTTTAACTTTGCTTGTTATGGTTGAGTCTCTTAAGGGGCTTTTCTTCCTGAAGAAAATATATCATCATTGTGATTCATGGATTTGCTCCCAACAAACTTCAGAAAGAAAAAAAACTATCACATAAGTAAGCTAACTGACACTGTTTACATAAAAAAGCTAAAGACAGACAGCTTCTATCACAAATTATTATTTCACTACAACGCTGGTTCACATTACTTCCTATTTCAGTTTTGCAGCATTTGCACTTATTAAATTTTTACCTTCACATCGGGTATTTTTTTCTTCTCTTTTCCTGGAATTTAGAAAGCTAAGGGTTTATTTGATTGAAGCTTTCAAAATATTGAGGGGAATCAATTGGGTAAATCAAGATAAGTTCATTACAGTGGTTGGGGAATCTGGGACTGGGGGACATAGCCTTGGAATTTGGAACCAGGACTTTAAGGGAATGAATTGGATTTATAAGTTATTAGGGAACACTTATACATGGAAAGGACAATTGAACTTTGAAACTATCTTCTACAAATCATATTTGATGCTAGGTCAGTTGATTTTGAGTTGGACAAATTGATAAAAGAAAAGAACAAAGAAAATTACAGCTCAGGAACAGGCCCTTCGGTGCTCCAAGCCTGCGCCAATCGAGATCCTCTGTCTAACCTGTCATCTGTTTTCCAAGGGTCTGTGTCCATTTGCTTCCTGCCCATCCATGTACCTGTCCAAACATATCTTAAAAGACGCTAACATGTCTGCGTCTACCACCTCCGCTGGCAACGCGTTCCAGGCACCCAACACCCTCTGTGTTAAGAGCTTTCCACGCATATCTCCCTTAAACTTTCCTCCTCTCACTTTGAACTCATGACCCCCAGTAATTGAGTCCCCCACTCTGGGAAAAAACTTCTTGCTATCCACCCTGTCCACACCCCTCATGATTTTGTAGACCTCAATCGGGTCCCCCCTCAATCTCCGTCTTTCTAATGAAAATAATCCTAATCTACTCAACCTCTCTTCATAGCTAGCACCCTCCATACCAGGCAACATCCTGGTGAACCTCTTCTGCACCGTCTCCAAAGCATCCACATCCTTTTGGTAATGTGGCGACCAGAACTGTACACAGTACTCCAAATGTGGCTGAACCGAAGTCCTCTACAACTGCAACATGACCAGCCAACTCTTGTATTCAATACCCCGTCCAATGAAGGAAAGCATGCCATATGCCTTCTTGACTACACTATTGACCTGCATTGTCACCTTCAGGGAACAATGGACCTGAACACCCAGATCTCTCTGTTCATCAATTTTCCCTAGGACTTTTCCATTTACTGTAGAGTTCGCCCTTGAATTTGATCGTCCAAAATGCATCACCTCGCATTTGCCCGGATTGAACTCCATCTGCCATTTATCTGCCCAATTTGATGGTCAACAAAGTTAATACAGGATAAAGAAATAAAAGATTGTGAGTAGATTTATATCCCTGATTAACCATGATCTAACTGAATGGCAGAAAAGTTTGATGGGCTGACTGATCTGCACCTCTTTCTATGGCATTTAATTGTCAAACTTCTGCGCAGGACTGCAGCATTTATTGCTGATCTTCTTGCATTAGCCAGAATCAAAGTTGACTCTGGTCATTTTTGTGAACTATTGTAAATGTCAACAATAGCAGAAGCAAGAAGCAAACATTTGGAGGGTAGCAGGCTGTACACTGAATAAATTCTTGTATCAGGTTTGAGTGAAAGAGTTTCTTTGAAGAAAATGGATAACGTCAGTTGGGGAATTGGTTTAAGGGTCCTCCTCCAGATTAAAGTTTGTCATTATCAAATGCAGTATTTAAAATACATACTCAAATACACTACACTGTGAATTACGTGACATTTTATGACAAAAGTAGCATATTCTCTGACTCACTATGACAAATATTTTGAATCCATTACATATAAGGTTGTGTAGAGATATATAAAGTTGGGTAGTGATATATAAATGGTACTTATCATTGATTAGCTGAAAAACATGACAGTCTCTTATTTTTCAACACTGCAATTCTGTTATTTTCCTTTAGGCTTCTCTACAAAATCTATTTTTCATCTCATCTTTTGATGCTTGATTCTTTCTGTCTGATGTTTTCTATGGTTTTCTTTTTCTTTCCCTGTATCTCATCTTGTCCATGGGACTCACATACAATTCTTTGATGGCATTCTCTATAAACTGAGAATTCAATTTCCTCTCCTGCTCCCACATTAGTTGAACTGTCCAACTCCAACTTCTTTTTCTGTACTAGATTCCTTGCTGCCTCTTTCCTAGGATTCCATGTTTGAATTCCTCCAGCCATGTTACCATCCCTGTCACAGTGCAAAAACAGCTCTTATCAAATTACATCCTGTGAGACTGTGACAAAGATACATTATTCCTCTTCATTCTTCTGAATCTGTTTGCAACCTTTGATACAGTGGAACATATATACATTCCCAGTTGGGTGGAACTGCTCTTAGCTGGTTCTATTCTTAAATAATTGTAATCAGAATCTCTTGCAGTGACTTTCTTTCTTCTCTGACAATTACTCAGAGATTCTTTTTTCTCAAGAATGTAATAATAGAACCCTCTTTATTTCTTATCTAATCACAGGTTATCGGTGACATCATTTGAAAACACACCAATATCACATGCTGACAACACCCAGCTGTATTTCACCATCACATCTCTCTATTTCTAAGTCAGACTGCTTATTTGATATTATGTACTGGATTGGCAGAAACTCTCCTTTAGTGAGTATTGGGAAGACTAAAATAATAATTTTTGGTCCCTGCTTTAAACTCCATTCCCCATTTGCTAACTCCATCTCTCTCCCAGGCAAAAGGAGATAAAACCAGTTTGTTTTCACAGTCTGGTATCATGTTTGACTCTGAATTAAACTTTTAATCTCATTCTTGCCATCATTGAGCTATACCTTCATTATTTCTAGACTTGGCTATTCCAATGCAATATTGGCTGGTCTCTCATATTCTATCCTCCATAAACTCGAGGTAATCCAGAACTTTGCTGCTATGTCTTAACCTGTACCAAGTACCATTCTCCTATCACTTATGTGTTTATATTGGCCCTGGTAAAACAACTTCTTGCCTTGCTTTCAAATCACTTCATCGCCTTGTCCCTCCCTGTCTCTGTAGTCTTCTCCAGCCTCATAACCCTCTGAAATATCTTCATTCCTCCAAGTCTTGCCTTATATAGACATTTGATTTTAACTGCTCCACTATTTGTCGCCATAGTGGACCAATAGACTCTAGTTGTCTAGGCTCCAATTTCTAAAATATTGTTCCTACACCTTTCCACATCTCTACACAGCTTTCCCTTTTAAAGCACTTATCAAAACCCATGTCATTGACCAAGCTTTTGATTATTTGCCCTAATACATCCTTTGTGGCTTAGTTTGATAAATAGTGTTCCTATGAAGTGCTTTGGGACATTTTATCACATTAAAACATTATATATTTATAAGCTACTGTATTTAAAGGAGGTAATGAGGGTGTCACAAGACGGAACTGATCACTGGAAGCCACATTTTCTGGTGCACATCTGGGATGGTGTGGTATCAGAATTCAGGGAAGCCTGTACTGTAAATTTTCTGCTAATTAACAGGAGCAAGCTTAAAACAATGAGTGACTATACAATTCTTTAATAGCATTGTATGTGCCTTCGCAAGCTTCTGTTTATAAATGGCTCTGAGAACATTGTATATTGAAGCCCTCACAAATTATAATACAAAGTTCATACAGAGTTGTATACTTATTTGCATACTTAGTTATATTTTTTACCATGCTTTATTATTTGTTCTGGTTTGAAATCACTGTGAGGTGCCGTGATGGTTAACAATGACCTGAATTTTGATTGACTAAATGTTACATTGACTTCAAATGCTTAAAAGATATTAAATGAGCAAAATATGAACCTCAGTGGCAATTTTAGCAGTGTATAAAAGTAGCCAGCCTGTGTTCAAGAGACCCGAAATGTGAAAGGATTTCAGAGGAAACAATAGAACGAGGAATCCCAGACATGATGGTGGGTACTAAGGCCCACATAATTTCCTTGCTTTAACCAGGCATTGGCTCTGGAATGTTTGAGTTAGCTGAAGGTTGAAGGTGGATAAATATTTTCAGATCAGGAATTGTGGGACTCTGACATTGTCTGGGCAGGTGGACATATGGACCATTCAAAGTACCAATAAGTAATGATTGGGTTAAAACCATCTCTTCCACTCGACTTCAAAGAATGTAAAACACCCAGCATAAAAGGCTTTGACCAGGTATTTGAAACCATCCTTTGGGCAAACTTTTGAAGGAGGACAGATTGGCAAGAAGCTACAAACATTCCATTGACTGATAACAATACATGGAACATTGCAGGACAGATAGTGACGCAGTTTTTAATCGGAGAGTATTGGTATTATCGTAGTGTTTTAATACAACTGCTATTAGCATAATTCATGTCTTTTTTATACTTAATAAAACCTAACCACAGGCACCAATCTAGACATCACCTCAATCAGGGGAGGCGGTGGCCTAGTGGTATTATCATTGGACTGTTAATCCAGTAACCCAGATAATGTTCTGGGGACTCAGGTTTGAATCCCGCCATGGCAGATGGTGGAATTTGAATTCAGTAACTATCTGGAATTAACAATCTAGTGATGACCGTGAATACATTGTTGATTGTCGGGAATAAAACCCATCTGGTTTACTAATGTCCTTTAGGGAAGGAAACTACTATCTTTACCTGTCTGGCCTACATGTAACTTCTGACCCACAGCAGTGTTGTTGACTCTTAATTGCCCTCTGGTCAATTAGGGACGGGCAATAAATGCTAGCCAGCGACACCCTCATCCTGTGAATGAATTAAAAACAAAAAAACTACTTTAGACATGAATGTTAAGGAGTTCATTGAATCGAACTCAAAAATTCTAACAGTATTTTTCTTTTCATTCATGCCATTTCAGTCATCTATGTTGCTTTTTCAATCTCTTTTTTATTACAAGTCACCTCTCGTCTGTCTTACCCTCTCCTAATTCCCTTTGCACTTGGCCACTTCCCAGCTCCTGCCACGTTTTACTTACATATTGGTCTCCTTAGTTCTCTCCCATGCTCTGCAATCCATTTTCCTCAGATCCACTCTGAAAGTGTAGAGGTGGAAAAGTTGTCCAGGTTAGGATGCAAAAATAAAATAATTTAACATGAAGTTTGAGTGCATTTATAGCGCCGGCTGTTATAACAGACTCTGGATAGAATCTTATAGGCACCTGAGTGGTGTGGGCTACAGCGAGATGTATGGTAAAATCAGGCCACAAGTACAGTAAGGCCCATCTCAACACTGAGATCATCTCATTCTATCTTTTCTGCTTTTCACATGCGGTGTAATGAGATTCTCAGTCGGTAGCAGTGAGCTGTCAATTAGCAAAGATAATGCTGGTTATATGCCTTGTTAATGCCACAACATACATTAATATTCAGAATCCCTACCTACCAAACTTGTCAAACAAGCTAGATATCAGGAAAAGTTGTTAAGGGAACCAGACTGAGCACCTGTTGGTTCACCTTGCCACTTGCTCTGAACCACTGCCAGGTTGGACACTGGGCAGCAACATCTCAGGGCATGATCCACTGGCACCAGTCACATGCACCCATTGTCCATGGACATTGACAACCACTATCTGCTAACCCAACATGACCACCCTGGCTCCTCTACTGTTCACTGGCATTGTGCTGTGGAAGCAGACACTTCCAGTGCACGGCGCATCATCAACTGCTGTTGAAAATCTTCACTGGGACTCTTTTCATACAGGCATTCTTTATTCTTTGTTCTTTATTCATTATTCATTCAGGGGATGAGGTGTCGCTGGCTAGACAGCATTTATTGTTCTCATCTCTAATTGCCCAAAGGGCAGTTAACAGTTAACCTCATTGCTCTGGTTCTGGAAGCACATGTAGACCAGACCAGGTAAGGATGGCAGTTTCCTTCCCTAAAGGACATTAGTGAACCAGATGGATTTTTCTGACAGTTGACAGTGGATTCACGGTCATCATTAGATTCTTAATTCCAGATATTTTATTGAATTCAAATTCCATCATCTGTCATGGCAGGATTCAAATCCAGGTCCCCAGAACATTATCTGGGTCTCTGGATTAACAGTCCAGCGATAATACTACTAGGCCATCACCCCATCTTGCAGAATGGACCAAGGTGCATCTTAGGGTTCCCAGTTGGCCTGTTAGCACTAATTCCCTTAGGATCTACATGCGTGCTCAGCATCCTCACATTGTCATGCTGTGCCAATTAGCACTGTCACAAAATCAGGTCTTGTTGCTAAGTAGCCTGCAGTCTAGAGGGTGTGGCTGCTTGGCAATGTGCTATGCCAATCTCATACCTGCTCTTAGTCAATAGCTTATGTGGCAAATTCATTGCGTGCACATTAAGAAGGCAGTCATATATCTAGCTCTTAGGAGAAGGCTTAAGGTCCTTAATTAAGCCCTTGGAGGTAGCCATCAATGAGAAGGTCTCAGCTCTGTAAGTCAAAGGTAGCCTCCCAGATAAATCCAGGGAATCCTCCGCTTTTCTGCAATGATCCAATGCTGTCAGTCAACAAGCAGTGCAGCTTCAGAATGCCAGTGCTTGGCTGGGTACACAGCAGCCTTTTAAAGATGGTACAAATATAAAGGATGCTGGCATTTCAGCAAGTTGTTGTGGGAAAGACACGTGGTTAGATGGAGTGAAAATTAGATGTGAGAGATGCCATAAGGATGAGCTGGGTATGAGATGTAAGAATATAGCAAAATAAGGGTACCTATGACAAACACTAGGCGTCATGACAAGAATTCCTCCAAAAAGATTGAAACAACTCAGACTTAGCCCAAAAAAAGATACACTTCAGCCCTCTGATTGTAAAACAGTATTTTGCTGCACTAGTACTGGATATTGCAGCCACTGCTGAATAGCTTATGCTATTATCAAATGCTGAAATTAGGTCAAAGCAACCTGGTGATGGCCCCATTAAATGGCCAGCCTATAATCACAGTACAGTAATTCTATGTCGCGCTAGTCATAGCGTGGGCAGACTGGTTCCACGGTATTTCTGCTGACTTGACATAAACACAGCAAATGCAGTAATTGCCTCCTCCCCGAAAATGGTCAGTGCGTATTCACTGGTCGAGATGTCTATTGAAATTGGTGTTCCAATTATTCCATAGCCTCCTCCTGAGATCTCTGTATCACTGCAATTCTGCAACTTGTGCATCTTCAGTTTCCTTTGCCTCACCATTGGGAGACTAGGCCTTCAGCTGTATCACCCCCAACCTCTGGAATTCCCTCTATAAAGCTCTCACTTTTCTAGCTCATAAGATGTCTGCATCTACAAGTACCTATACCAATTCAGGTCAGTGAGTACACGGGTGTTGGGTGAACAAAGCTTAACATGAGCTTGAAAATGAATGGCAGATAGATCAGAATTTACAGAAGATGAAAGTTGGGAGGCTGACCAGGCAACGACCAATAAATCAATAGTGTAAACTTTTCTTTCATTTCAGTGGGCATCCTTTGGTCAACTATACTTTAGCACTCTTCCTCCTTTGAGACAATATTTTCTTCATTTTCCGTGGTTTTCTGTGGTTATTACTCACACTGAGAAAATTAGCGAATAATCAGAATAGTGTTGACCATGCTTTGGAAGATGTGGACTTGAGGAGGTGATTGGCTTATCCTCATTTATTAGCCCTTAACCATACTTGCATTGCAAACAGACACCAACAATGGCTCTGTTTAGTTTTCTTCTTCACTGAAAATCCTTAGTGATATCTGAGTTGGTTGATGCTTGTGGTGTAGATCAACGCTGATTTGCAATCAGGCCTCATACTATAGTTGGGAGACAATGATGGCTTGTTGTGTCCAGTAATTGAAATTGGCTCTGCTCGGTTACTTCTGTTCGGGGTTTAGCCTCACTAAGACTCTAAGTTGATGAAATGAACCATTTAGTGCACTAGCTCCCCTCCAGAGACATGGATTCAAACCAATAACATGTAAATTTTGGACTAATATCAAGAAATACTGCTTCACAAGGTGAATGTTCATTATTTGAAATGGACTCCCAGATACAACAGTAAAAGCAAAAACCCTGGAATTGTTGCACAAACATGCAGTAGTATGTATTGTAGGGCCTTGCTGGATCTTGACTTCCCCGTCATATTAACTTGTAATATCCAGTATAAATTTTCGTCTCTGCATTTCTGTCTTTCATGGCCTTCATCTATATTTCTTTACATTTGTTGCTGCATATTTCTTTCTCTCATACTGTAACTCACAATTTCCCTCTGTGTGCATGTTTACTTCAGTTCTGTTCTCCTACCTCTTTCTGTCTCTTTCTTCATATTTCTACCTTCTTGTTCTCCTTCTCTGTATTTCTGTCCCATTTTCCTTTGTGTGGATAAATATAATGTGACATGGAAAGATGAACAGCAGGAACTATACACCAATCACCAAGCAGGGAGAAACAAATGCATAAATTGTTAAGTAAGGGAATATAGTTGGTAAAGAAACAGGTACATGGGAGTCTAGGTTTTCTAAACAGCTGTGACAATTGTTCCAGTATTCTCAGGAAATGAAATCTGCTGGAGAGAAGGGAAAGAGGAAATTTAACAGCGATATATCATGAAAGGTTTGATAAAAAAGGCAAACTATTTCTCTGGCTGAGGAGGCAGCGCAGTTGAGGAATACATTTTCAAATTGTCACAAGCAGACTGTAATTAGAAAAGAGAAAAATGTCTTTAAGAGGAGTGGCTTTGCTGTAAACAGTACATTTTAGGACAAAATTGGATGAATAACTGAAGCCAAGCAAGGGACAGTACTGTGGAGAAGAGAATTAATCAATGGGATTTATTTTGGATCACTCCAGCTCAGTTCTGACAAGAGCACATCCTCCTTTTGTGTTATACATGCCCACATTTCATGGATACAGGTAGATACATTGATTGGGATGTACCCACTCAGAAATAGTAGGGAAGGCAGTGGGCAGGACAAATAATCGGGGGAATTGCCTCCTTCCCTCCACTACGGGAGTTAAATTCTAGGTGGAGTGGATCCTGGTCAACCTTCCTGATCTGAGGCTAATTAAGATCCTTAAATGGTCAATTAATGATCAGTCAAGGGCTTCATTCTGCCACTGGTACAATTTAACTATGTTCCATATAGATGAGCAAAGTGGCCACCTTTTCAACAAACCACAATGGGGCAGACTGTTTTCTTGGCTGAGGAGAGGCTAATTTGCCTCAGTCTGGAGGTGGGAGCAAGCTGCGAGTGGCCTCTTCTACATTGGTGAGACCAAGCAGAGACTCTGAGACCGTTTTGTAGAGCATCTGCGCTCAGTACGTGACCAATGACAACACCTTCCAGTCGCCAACCATTTTAACTCCCCCTCCCACGCCCTGGTGACATGTCCATCCTGGGTATTCTCCAGTGTCACAATGACACCACCCGCAAACTCGAGGAACAACACCTCATATTCCACCTCGGGAGCCTACAGCCTGATGGCCTGAAAGTGGAATTCACCAGTTTTAAAATCTCCCCATCCCCAGTCTCATCCCATGTCCAACCCTCCCTCTCATCCCCGCCTCCTTGACCTCACACAACCTGTCCATCCTCTCTCCCACCTGTCCACCCCACCCATCCCACTGACGCATCTCCTCCACTCCCTACGTGTACTCACTATCATCATCCCACCTCTCTTTCCCCAGTCCCATTCCTCCTCTATTTATTTCCTAACTCCCTTCTGACTCCCCATTTCTGAGCAAGGGTCCCAATCCGAAATATCAACTTTCCTGGTCCTCTAATGCTGCCTCGTATTCTGTGTTTTTCCAGCTCCACACTGTTATCTCTGACTCCCGCATCTGCAGTTCTTGTTTATCTTTTTCTGAACAATAATCTGCTCACCAATACATAATCTCGGTTCTGTCAGTACCAATCAGTTCCCGTCTTCATTACGTTCTTTGATCAAACTCAGACAAAATAACTAACTCTCAGAGGCAATATGGGTGTGACTGCCCTTGATATCAGAAAGCATTTGATTTGAGTTACACATCAAATAACCCAGCTTCAGGAGGCAACTTTAGAAGTTCCTCATGTCAGTGTCCTCGGCCCAAGCAACTTTTGGCTGCCTCAGTGACCCTATTATAAAGCTGGAATTAATGACATTCATTGATTTAATCTGTTCAGATTTAAATACAATTCTTAAGTTAGTGAAGGTGCATGCAACCAGACTTGGACAGCAATCATGCTTACTCTGACAAGCTCCCAAGCCATGACCATCTCCAACCAACAGGAGGGAGTCTAACCATCACCCCTTGAGATTCAAGAACATGATAAGTGCTGAATACATCACTATCTGTCTCCTGGAGGTTGCCATTGACCGGAAAATTAACTGGACCAGCTACATAAAAAAGTGATTACAAGAGGTTAAAGGCTGAGTATTCTACAATAAGTAACATATCTCCTAACTCTCCAAACATATTCCATCATTGATAAGGCATAACTTAGGAATGACATTGAATACTATCCACCTGCCTGGAAGACTGCAACTCCAATAACACTTCAGAAGCAACCTAATTGGCATTCCATTCATCACAATAAACTTCCACAGCCTCCACCACTGGCGTTCAGGGGTTGCACTGAATATACAAGATGCATCAACTCCTCAAGGATTCTTTGATACCACCTCCGAAAGTCCTGTGCCTGCCTAGAAGAACAAAGGTGCATTGAGAAACCACTTGCCACATGTGCCCCTTCAAGTTACACACCATCCTGATTTGTAACATATGCTGGTTTTGCAAGTGACATGTATGTCCCAAAAATTATTAGGCTGAGAGAAGTCTCTGAAAAGATGTGCAGACATTCTTATATTATTTTTGATTGGCTGCTGACTTAATGTAATACTGAGTAAAGCAATTTTAATCTGTTTTATTTCAGGATATTTTTAAAAAGTAATTTAAATGATGTATCTAAGACAGAGAGTACCCCAGTCACTTGGAGCCCAGCTGACTGTTCTTGTGAGATGAATTATGGATTTCAAGAATCAGGTTTATGAGAGTTGGTGGAGTAAAATCTCTTTGATATTTAGACAATTTGAGAATTATGAAACTTGTAAATTATTGTAATATTGACAGTTCAATGATATAACATCTGTAAATGTGCAGTTTTGTACAGAGTAGTGCTTGATTACCAGTTCACTATTCAACAGATTTGACCATTGGTTGGTACACTGCGTCCAACCTCTGCATTGTCATTGTAATAAACGTTCACACCATTTGATTAACTCAAGGGTTATATATATTCAACACTTACACTTTACTGTCTCAGAGAAAAATCAAAGGAGGTCGCCTCAGTTGAAACAAATGAATTGAAGACTCTGTTGAGAAATGTTGGATAATGATGTGTTTCCACAGATTGCTCAAGATTTGGGGAGTATTGACTGTCCATTCTTGCTTTAGATCAATGTACGTAAGATGTCAACATTATTTTCATGTCAAACACATTGTGATGATCCACTTCCCTAGTTCTTCTGAGTCCATAATGTTCTTTTCCTATATAATCAATGTTAGAATTCTCCTGACTCTAACTCCATTTACATCTGAATATCCCCAGCTGCTCCTTTTAAAGCAGCAATTAAGAGCAGAATGATTGGTGATCCTGCACTTCACGTGTGTGTCTGTTTTTTGGACACTGTGCAGCTCCTCCTGCATTAGCTGCTGCTGGGATGAATTCAAAGGGAAACGTGTTCTCATTCTGCAAGAGGCAGGACTTCCTCTTGTATATCAGAGATACTGCAAAAGACAACGTATGCAGCTGGTGCACAAGAGTCGACTGTACGAGAAGGACAGTGGTGCCAGTATCTCATGGCTGACAGGATTCTCTGCTTTGAAAAATGATGTTGTAAAGTTTTTGTTTTAAAAGCACTTGAGGCGAAGTTGAATCCAGGACTTCTGTTTTATCCTATGCCCAATACACCATAGTTTTAAATCTACAACTATGGCTAAACGTGAAAGTATTGTGAACCGAGTGAAGAGGTTGCTGAGAAGCCGAAAGTCCAAACATGGCTTGAGTCAGGGGCCGGGCGACTTACCTTCTTCGCCCAAAGATTTCTGTAAGTGTGTCACTGCTGTGAGCTCTTTCACAAATGGCTTTTAATCTGCTGATTTACATCTCCATAGCAACCATGCCTAATGACAGTGAATCCTTCTGTGGTGCAAACCTTGTGGTTTCAACAAGTAATGTGAAGAATCAGCTGATTAAGGATTTGGGGGAGGTGTGTTTTGTGGGTTGTGAAGCTAGGACGTGATGTGTAATCTACAATAAACACAAGCAACAGACTTTTAAATTTTAAAAGTAGAGGAATTTCTCCAGTGTGTTAGGCTTCAGGGGATAGGATTTGGGTCTGTGACTTGTTAGATTGGAATTCTTCATCTCTTCCAGGCTGTTAAGAACATTTGCCAGTGGGTCTCTTGCAGAACTGGATCACAGATAATGATAAAACAATTTTAATCTGAAATTTGGTTTAGTTGGATGAAAAGTGTTGTGTGTTGTCAAGGAAACTTTAGATATTAAAGCTCAGACTTGTTTAGCTATTAAACTGCTTACCACCTTTCCTTTGTGATGAACATTCCAAGGCAGTTCGTTAAGCTGAAACAGTACTACTTAGGTTTATTCAGAGGCTAAACATAACTTCAAGCAACAATATTTCTGTCTCATTATTTTAAGTTTATTGTCATATTTGAAAATTAATTTAAATGCTTTTTATAGAAAACACATGGACGTTAAGCAACAACAGTACATTTTAAATTATCTACAAGGTTTTCAAATTTGTGGAAGATTAGAATAAAAATTATGAGCAAGTATAAGATGGATTCCAGTTCACATCTATCTTTGAGAGAGACACATGAAAATGGGTCACATTTTCAATCCAAATGAGTAAGTGTGGGCAGTTTTTTCTATTTGCTTTCATACCTATTGTATAAAATTATGATACTATATGCCCAGAATTTATATTGTATCATTCTGAATATGTTAACTATTTAGTTTTTCTCTTTTTTACCATTCAACAGCATTGAATGGCTCTTCAGTTCTGTTCTTTTGATCATACCTACATTTACCCTCAGGTTGTCTCATCTACCGGAATTGATACCCCAGATTTTCACACAATGATTCTTTTATTATATGGCTTGCACATAGATTATGTAGCACCAAGCAGTGAAATTGCAGATGCAGAAATGAAGGGCACATGCATCAAAATACTGTCAAATAAATCTTTGGGAGGATTTTTTTCTTGCTTTTGATATTTTGGGTTTTCCTTTGTAAGAGATTTTGGCAGATAGAGCATAACGGATAAAAATGAGAAACGCTTACAGCCTTTAAAATTCTAGATGTTATACACATTAACCCAGATTCTGAGTAAGCGCCTTTACCGTGAATGCACCTGACCCAATATATGAGGAAGTGCCATGTTGAGTTTTTGCAAAGTAAGACTCACCCATTATTTTGAATAAGCTACAAACACAGGTCATTAGAAACACTCATCTGTAGCATATGTTACTAAACACCATGACATCCAGTGAGAACTAAGCTCTCAAAGGTATTAGAATGAATTGTGTTATGGACTGAAAGATATCCATTTGTCCACAGACCATACAAATAAAAGTAGACACTGTAAGCATTGATTTCATCTGCCATAAATTTAAACTCATCCAGAATCCTGTATGTTTCCTAACTTCTCACCAAATCCCTTTCACTTATCAACACTGTGCTTGCTCACCAATGCTGAGGTGTTGCTTAAACAGGAATCAGTTTTAACCTTTTCATCCTTGTTTTCAAATCCCTTGATGGCTTTGGCCTGCCTTATTCCTGTAACCTTCTCAAACTCCATAAACCCCTAAGATACATGTAATCTACATTCCTGCAATATTGGTCTCTTTAATATTCATCCCCACCCCTCATTTACTTTGGTAATTCTTCTCAAAACTTCTCCAGCTGTACCCTTCCTTGAGACATTACCTCTCCTTCTCCTTTAAAGCCTATATCTGGATCAAGCTTTTGGTCATTGTCTTATTTCCCCTTATGAGACACAGTGTTAGATAATAAAGGCCCTTGATATGACTAGGACATTTTACTGTGCAAAAGGCCCATTTTAAATGTAAGTTGCAGTTGTTGGAGGTGCCCCAAATAAGGGTGGCGCTACATGAAGCTAAATCCATCTTGTAAAAATACAGGTGTCCACTTGCATGTAGAGAAGATCAATGAAGTCACCAATTCCCTGATTAACTTGATTAAATGCACATGCATTTTGCATTCATCAGCATGAGTTATTACCTCTTACCAGCATGACTGATCCCATTATTCTCTCTTACCTCATATGTGCATCAAGTTTCCTCTTAGATGTGTTCATGATATCTGCTTTAACACTATGTGTCAGCAGATGCCAAATTGTTGGGCTGTGGTCTGGCTTGTGCTATATGCAAACCAGAAATGGGACTCTTGGGCTATAAATTAATTTAAATGTAATTATATAATTATAAACCAGTTAGAAGTGGAACTATTTGTGGGGGAAAAACAGTTTGAAGTGGGGTTGTTGGGTTTTAAGTTGCTTAAGGAAAAGTCTCATTGGAGTGTTTGTAATGGGATTTTGAATTAAACCTGAAGATGGCCTGAAATGGAATTATTCACTAAATATTGGATTAAAATGGAACTGTTGGACAATAAACTAACCTGAAGTGGGATTGAGTATTTTATCATCGAAATCCAGATTATTTATAGAATAATAAATTGATACACCAGAGATGGAGGCCATTTGGCTTATTGTGTCTCTGCTTGGTCTTTGGAAGAGCTAACCAATTACTTTCAGTCCCCTGTTCTTTCTCCTTAATCTAGCAATGTATTTTCCAGTTCCTTTTTAAAAGTTATTATTGTCTTTGCTCCCATCAGACTTTCAAATGTTGCAGTTCTGATCATTGTAACTCACCACTTGTTGCCTCTGGTTCTTCTGCCAGTCACCTTAAATCTTTGTCTTCTAATTATTGATCCTCCCCCCTTGGAAAAAGTTAACTTTTCTAAAAATAAAATTATTATTCATGAGTTGTGGCTGTTGTTGGCTGAGAAAGTATTTATTGCCTTAGCACCCAAGCAGTAACCTTTGAGTTCCAAAAACACCATCCTAGTCTGACATTACACCCCTCACAGGAATTTTCTACTTCCTGTTTCTTAAACAGTTTCTTTTAACATTGCTTTCTATATTCTGAATTCCAGACTGTTTGCAATCGGCTTAATTCTATTGGAATCTAAAATTCCCTCTTTTGTTTCACTCTAGTTCCGATAATGTCAAGCAACAATCAAGAATGGCCAGAAGAGTTTGGATTTCATATCAGTGGGAATGGTCCATGCTACATCCTTTCCGTGCAAGAGGGCAGTAGCGCGCACATTGCTGGTCTGCAGCCAGGGGATCAGATTCTGGAAATTGAGGGACAGGATGTATCATCCCTGAGTAGTGATACAATAATCAATTTAGCCAGACATTGTAAAACTGTTCCTCCTAGCATTGGTGTGGTGTCTCGTATTGAGCAGATAGAACTCCTGCCTGCAGCAGATGGAAGATTTGGTTTCAACCTGAGTGGTGACAGCCCTTTGCAGATCGAGGATTGCCTCCCAGATTCGCCTGCAGCCGAGCTTGGACTCAAGAGTGGTGACTATATTATGGAGGTTAATGGGATTCCAGTAAAAAACTATGAAGTTGCAGCTTCCATGATAAAGGCCAATCATGGGAAACCATTGAAACTGGGAGTCCTATGCTTTGGGAAGAGACAAAAACGGATCAGCAGCAGTATCCGTGAATATGTTCAGAATGCCGATGCGATACATCAGGAGAGGAAGTTTAAAGCTTTGGAATTTAATAAAAAGGTAGGAGACTGCCAGCCAAGCAGAAAGGACCTGTTTGTGATAATTTGCAAAGATTCTGGAGCATTGGGATCTCTGGATGAATAGGATTTGTCCACCCAGTGAAAACATAAACCTTTACTTCAGGCTTAACAACATTAAAGGGGTGGCTCAGTGGCTAGCACTGCTGCCTTACAGCACCAGGGACCCAAGTTCAATTCCAGCCTTGGGAAACCATCTGTGTGGAGTTTGCACACTTGCCCTGTGCTCCAGTTTCCTCCCAGGTTCCAAAGATGTACAGGTTAGTTGGATTGGCTGTGCTAAATTGCCCATAGTGTCCAGGGATGTGTAGGCTAGGCAGATTAGCCATAGGAAATGCAGAGATACAGGGATACGGTAGGGGGATGGGGATGGTTCTGGGTGGGATGCTCTTCGGAGGGTCAGTGTGGGCTCGATGGGCAGAATGGCCAGCATCCATGCTGTAGGGATTCTATACTTTCCTTTACTGCTTGTCTGTGTTTAAGTTCTAAACACCTTATGTAGACTCACTTAAGCTTTTTGCTACAAGTACAGTTGTTCTGTTTTCCATCTGTGTAAAGTAGCACTGTGGAAGGACACAAAAGCAGCTCATGAAAGTAGACTCTTACGTGGTATCTAAAATATGGAACAGGAAAGTGTTTCTTCGGTTAATTGTACTATAATTAATTAATCAGCTCTCATTCATCTGATGTTAGTTTGAGTAGTTGTGGTTTATTGACTTTGTGTCTGGCCCTTAAAACAGAAGCTAGTCCAAATGTTTCAGCGGATTTGGAATTGCTCTCCCTCCCAAAGTATAACTGATAAGACTCAGTTTCACTCCAAAATTGGCCAATTTAGAGAAATCTTTTCCTTAAACAGTCCTTACAAATATCATTTCCAAGGTAAGATTTGAAGAAAAGTTTCGGGAGGTGATGTTGAAGTTATAGAAGTCACCTGCTGACCTGCAAAAAAAAAACACAGGTTTCTTAACTCCATTATGCTGATACTTCCTCTGCAAAGACATAAACTCAAATAAAATAATGCCATAAGAAACAAAAAAAAACAGATTTAAACTCTGGGCAGATGAGTAGCAAGGTGAAATGGAGACTTGTCCACTCCTTCAGAGCTTATTTCCCAAATGTTCCAAGTATTGTTCTGAAGAAGAGTCATACCAGACATGAAACATTAACTCTCTTTCCCAGTCCATAGCCAGACTTGCTGAGCTTCCCCAGCATTCTTTGTGTTATTCTAAGTAGAGCATTGGGCCAAAATTTCTGTAACCCAGAGGCCAAAAGCAGAATTCTGATAGGTGACATATTTTGTCCATGGAGCCTTTTCACTCATCTTCCCGAATGTTTTCCCATACAACCATCCATGTTAGATTACAGTTGAATCCTAACGACGACGTCTAAAGGAGGATTTTGTAGGTTTTGCAATGAGTACCTAGCTCCTTGCTTAATACAGCAAGTTATATTTGGGAATCATCAGTTACTGACAGCTCTGGTATGGTCAAATAACCTGGGTGAATGAAAACCAAAATGGAAGCTGAAATCAAAATCTTTCTATTGATATATTTGGAGATTTTCCACAGAGTTTACAACATTTGAGCACTGGAGGCATTTGTTTCATTACTTCTGGCACTACAACTGCAGTAGCATTGCATTCATTTAGAATTTGAGGAAAATGAGAATCTCTTGTTGCAGATTTATTATTCAGTGCCAGAGACTAGTGCACGTCAAATTGACAATATATGCTTCCAACTGTATTTTATTCCCCACTTTTATTGGCACTCCTGCATCCCCTGCAATCCCTTGTTTTTTTTTGTTGTTGCCCAACATGACTTTTCTGAAGTGGTAACCAGACATTAACCAAGACTGGGGAAATCACTTCCACTGTATCCCAAGTCAGATGTTTGGACCTCACTAAAATTTGCTGGGGGAGAGGTTTCAACTCTGACCCAATTCAACATACACTGTGTTCTCTATTTCCAGTGTTTCACTCTGTGATATTTCCACACCTCTCGCTTTAACACTCTGATGTACCCCACACCATGCTCTCCTAAGTTATTTTCAAATCCAACCCCATTCTAATACTTAAATTAGTGCAGCCTAGACTCAGAGAAACAAAACAGCAACAAAGGACAGTAACAGTCATGTATTAAGTTCAGGCATTACAGGTCAATAAATAATGCATCATATAAATACACAGGTTGTGTATTTAAAGTATTACATAATTATTTTTGTACTCAGCAGGACTAATGAGATATAGTCGCAACATGCATGTCTTTCTTATACATTTTATGTAGCCGGAGCTTTAGAAAGGCATTCGTCTCACTGCAGATGTAAACACAAAAAAGTCTGCACTCTCCAGAAATCAGTGAATTGACAACATCCGTGTGTCGTATCCGTAATAGACATTACATGGAAATCTGAGTGGAGCTTGATTTTAACACCAAATGCAAAATATCATCCTGTTTGGCATTTTACCTTGCAATTAATTATTGTATTTTGAAGATTAATCAACATACCACTTAAAGAAGCCATTGATTATATCATAACAATCTAAATGTACCATTCGTGTCTGAATCTGTTTTCGTCCAAGTCAGGAACTTAACAACTTGTGCAGCTGTGTTCAGTTTCAATTACAGCAATACATCCAAATAGATGGTCTTATCATGGGATCTCCCTCGTGCCCTGCCCTGGCTAACATTGGTTACCATGAGGTACACATCTTCAATGAAGTGACACTTTGCACATTTCTGATATGTGGATGATGTGTTTGTGATCCTTGAACCCACAGCTGTTTCAGTACATTTGTTGCTCCATCCCATGCTCATATGCACCATTGAATGGAAGCAATATAACCTGCTCCCTTTCCCTGATGAATTAGTTGAGAAGCCCAACAATGGGTACTTAACTATGACCTATTGAAAACCTGTGTTCACTGATCATTGTACATGTCAATATACTACAGGCTCATGCGTACAAGGTCAGTCTTAATGGAAAGCTTATGAATAGGATTCTAGCCATCTACTCTCTATGTAAGCTTGATGGGAAGACATAAGAACTAGGAGCAGGAGTAGGCCATCTGGCCCCTTGAGCCTGCCCCACCATTTCATAAGATCATGGCCAATCTTTTTGATACTCAGCTCCACTTACTCGCCCACTCACCATAACCCTTAAATCCTTTACTGTTCAAAAATTTATCTAGCCTTGCCTTCAAAACATTCAGCAAGGTAGCTTCAACCACTTCACTGGGCAGGGAATTCCACAGATTCACAACCCTTTTGGTGAAGAAGTTCCTCCTGACCTCAGTCCTACATCTGCTTCCCTTTATTTTGAGGCGATGCTCTCTAGTCCTAGTTTCACCTGCTAGCGGAAACTCCCTGCCTCTACCTTATCTATTCCCATCATAATCTCAGATGTTTCCAAAAGATCTCCCCTCATTCTTCTGAATTCCAATGAGTATAATCCCAGTCTACTCAGTCTGTCATCATAATCCAACCCTCTCAACTCCGGAATCAACTGAGTGAATCTCTTCCGCATCCCCTCCAGTGCCAATATATCTCTTCTCAAGTAAGGAGACCAAAACTGCCCGCAGTACTCCAGGTGTGGCCTCACCAGAACCCAAACAGCTGCAGCATAGATTCCCTGTTTTAAACTCCATCCCTCTAGCAATGACAGACAAAATTCCATTTGCCTTTTTAATTACCTGATGCACCTGCAATCCTTCTTTTAGTGATTCATGCACAAGGACACCCAAGTTCCTCTGCACAGCAGCGTGCTGCAATTTTTTTCAATTTAAAACATAGTCCATTTTGCTGTTACTCCTATCAAAATGGATGACCTCACACTTATCAACATTGTACTCCAACTGCCAGACATTTGCTCAGTCACTTAGACTATCTTTATCACTCTGTAGACTTTCAGTGTCTTCTGCACACTTTGCTCTACCACTCACCTTAGTGTCATCTGAAAATTTTGACATACCACACTTAGTCCCCAACTCCAAATCATCTTTGTAAGTTGTAAACAATTGCAATCCCAACACTGATCCCTGAGGCACACCACTAGCCAGTGACCGCAAACCAGAAAAACACCCATTTACCCCTACTCTTTGTTTTCTGTTGGTCAACCAATCCTCTATCCATGCCAATACATTACCTGTAATACAGTGCAATTTTATCTTATATAGCAGCCTTTGGTGTGGCACCTTGTCAAATGCCTTCTGGAAATCCAGATACACCACATCCACAGATTCCCCATCGTCCACCATGCAAGTAATGTCCTCAAAGAATTCCACCAAATTCATTAAACATGATCTACCCTTCATGAACCCATGCTGGGTGTTCCCAATGGGACAGTTTACATTCAGATGTCCTGCTATTTCTTCTTAATGATAGATTCAAGCATTTTCCCCACTACCAAAGTTAAGCTAACTGGCCTATAATTACCTGCTTTTTGTCTACTTCCTTTTTTAAACAGTGGCATCACATTGGCTGTTTTCCAATCTGCGAGAACCACCCCAGAGTCCAGTGAATTTTGGTAAATAATTATTAGTGCATTTGCTATTTCCCCCATCACGTCTTTTAATACCCCGGGATGCATTTCATCAGGGCCAGGAGAGTTGTCTGCCTTCAGCCCCATTAGCTTGCCCAGCACTGCCTCCTTAGTGATGAAGATAGTTTCTAGGTCCTCACCTGCTATAACCTTCTTGCTATTAGCTTTCAGCGTGTTATTTGTGTCTTCCACTGTGAAGACCTACCCGAAACAACTGTTTAATGTCTCAGCTATTTCCTCAATCCCAGTTATTAAATTGGCCTTCTCATCCTCTAACGGACCAATGTTTATCTTTGCCACTCTTTTACGATTTACATATTTATAGAAACTTTTGCTGCCTGTTTTTATATTCTGAGCTAGTTTACACTCAATCCATCTTACTTTTCTTTATAACTTTTTTGTGGCTTTCTGTTGGCCTTTAAAGATTTCCCAATCTACTTGTTTCCCACTACTCTTTGCTTTATTTTATGTGTTTTTTTCCAATCTGATACTTTATTTCCTTAGACACCCATGGCTGGCTCTCTCTTTTCTTACAGTTCTTCCTTATCACTGGAATATATTTCTGCTGAGCACTGTGAAAAATTGTTTTGAAAGTCCTCCACTGTTCCTCAATTGACCCACCATAAAGTTTTTGCTCCCATTCTACCTTAGCTAACTCCTTCCTCATTCCTTCATAATCTCCTTGTTTAAGCACAGGACATATGTACTGGATTTAACCTTCACATGCTCCATCTGTATTTTAAATTCAACCATACTGTGATTGCTTCTTTGGAGAGGATTTCTAACTGTGAGATCATTAATTATTCCTGTCTCATGACACAGGACTAGGTCTAGGATAGCTTGCTCCCTCGTAGGTTCCATTACGTATTGTTCAAGGAAATTATCGTTGATACATCCTATGAACCCCTCCTCAAGGCTGCCATGACCGACCTGTTTTGACCAGTCGATATGTAGAATAAAACTCCCCATGATAATTGCTGTACCATTTTTACATGCATTAGCTATTTCTATGTTTATTGCCGGACCCACCACAACGTCATTATTTGGTGGCCAAAAGACCACACCTATCAGTGACTTCTTTTCCCTAGTATTCCTAATTTCCACCCAAAGAGATTCAAGAGACAGGTTTTATTTACCTAATGTGCATAATAATGGATATCCTGATCAAATCAACACTCGCTGTACAGTTGTAACCCACATATTGGGAACTGCTGACCTGTACCTTTTACTGTAACCAATGTGTCTTAGATGTCAAACTGTAACATTCCATAAGGAGCCCCACTGTAATGCTGTGTGATCTATCCCATTGCAACACTCTGATATATCCCACATCAATAAATTGTTTCAGACTCTCATATTCTTTACTTTTTATATTTTTTTTGCATTAGTATTTGGTCAGATTTAAAAAAGCCAAGATTGGTGAGGCATGTTTCTGGGTGGTTTTTAATGGAGACAGTGGGGGGCCTTGCCCATTGCTGCAGGCCAGCTAGAATCCTACTTTCATGAAAACTCCCTGAAGAAACAATTAGGCACGTATCTGGGCAGCAGCAGGTTTTCAAATCAAGGACCTGAGATCAAACCCACAGGTATTAGCTCATCTTTTCTCAAACCAAAAGTAGACATAGAAAAACACTTTAGTTGCAGCTGAAGATTCAGAAAAGGGTCTTCCTGCCCATTTATTTTACACCCTGCCCTAGGAGCACTCAGAAAAGATACACTTTTTTTTCTCTCCTTTGGCAAAGGAAGAGAGTGTCACTTTAGTGACAAGATGAATGTGAAATAAGATAGAGTCTGATACCTTTGAAACAATGTCCTTGCATCTAGATATTTCTCAGTACTCCTATGTTGCTGTTAGCTCTGCCACATGGTTAACCAAAATTTCTGTTTTAAACCCAGATTGATGCTGTGCTTGGGGAGCAGCCTGAAGTGAAAGAAAAACTGCACACCCTCCTGAAGCAGTATGCAGCTGAGCGCAAGGTTGATTATCTGGCTTACGCACTCCCAATGATTTTGTGTACCGAAGAGCAGCAGCAGCTCATTGATGACATCAGGTAGGCCCTGCATAGGGAACACAACAGAACAGGAATCTGCTCAAATCAAATTAGTTTCTTAGTACACTGCAACATAAGTACAAAAAACTCAAAGTTCACTCTGTCCTTAAAGCAGGGCATCTTTCTGTGCCCTGTACATCTGAATCCCACAATGAGGGATAGAAAGCCAAATTATTCAATTCCCACAGCCAAGACTGTTCTTCTCCTTGGAGTAAGCTTGGCTCACCGGGCCCACTTGTCACATATCCACCTACTAGCTGACAAGCAGAACCAGGAATAAAGACCAATGCAAAGGAGGAGAAAATGACAAGAAATTCTGAAAAGGCAAAAATAAATGACTAAGAACCAATGGAAGCTGATCACTTCTAAAATTAATGCATTACTGCTTGATCTCCCACTTCACCACCTAAAGTTAACTCACAATCCCTCAGATTGAAATTAACATATAAATCCTCACACTTTGAAATTACTATGTCATCCCTTGCACTTCAATCAATGCATCACACTTGCCCTCTGGAATTAATGTACCCCTCCATTTCTTTCACTTTCTTCTGTGTTTTTATTCCTCTACCTTTTTCATTTTCTCTATGTCTGTCTATCTCTGTTTTTTAAGTCTGTGTTTTTTTTCTGAACGAAGTACATGTATTCTGTTTGTACATCTATATTCTTTTAGGCCGTTTTTGACCATTTTGTCTCTTTGTATTGCTCCACCTGTCTGACTCTTTCCTCTTGTTGTTTTAGTTTCCTGTTGCCAATTTATCTTTCTTCCCTTCATTTCCTTATCTTGCCATCTGTTCATCTTTGTTTTTCTCTTTCTCTCTCTGTCCTACAGTGACGAAAAACAAATCTTAGTTCTGACCTCATTGGATCTCAGGCTATTTTGTCTTTCTCCACACTGTCCAACTTCACTTTCTGGGACACTGCAGATTTATATCCAACTTGTGAACTAGATTTTTTTCTATTTTTCATTGTGCTATCTTTGGAAAATATCCTCAGGCTCATACTGTGGATCAGTGCTCCTCCCCCTTGCTTGGCCAATATTTCAACTTTCCTCATCTTTGTTTTATGAATCTTTTAATTTCTTTTGGATTTCCTGACATTATTTTACCTAATTTAGGCATAACTAGGTCATTGGAAGATTGGGAAGGGAAAGCTGTTGGCCAGTCTGTTCAGACTGAATAGAGTGAGCTACTTACATATTTAGAATATGACTAACAGTAGCAGTTCTGTGTGGAGAATGAAACACGGTTACCTTGTGTGATGTGCCTCCTCAGGTAAGTGAAATTATTGGGTTCTAACCTTGCTTCTTCTCTCCACATCAGATGCTGATGAGCAACCTTTAACTTTTGTTGACAAGCTGTGGTCCCTGACCAACTGAACTTAATGCTTTGCTCAGCTGATTTTCATTCTGGTGAGCTCAAGGCTGCAAATTAATTCAACACTTTTATTTTTAGTGAAGGTCAATGTTCACGTCAGTTAAGCTTAATAAATCCTCTGCAATCCTCTTATACTGCCCCACAGACCTTTCACTGTTAGTTGGTTAAGCACTCGCTATGTCATTTGATCAAGGTTCCAATGGCTGTTAACTGATCACTCCACTGCCATTACCAGCCAGTCCTAATACAGCTCTATTCTTAGGAGCAGAGACACTTATCTTGAGCAAATACCCTATTGGTATTAATTCCACATAGGCTTCCTTTAGAGAGGTCTGCTTGGGTTGGAAAGGAAGGAAAGACTAATCAGTGAAGGAGTATCCTCTCAGCAAGTGAGTTTGACTAGTGCACTGGTATTTATATCTGCTTTTGGAGGTGGACGCACCTATGAGTTTTCTCCCTGAGTGCAGGAATCCCTTGAACCATTCCATTTAATCTGAGCGGTCTCTGAGTTGAACTAATTATCAAAAGCTGTTCACCTTGCCAGACAAATTGATAGAGGAATTTGTTATTCAGCGGGGACCTTCTGCTTTCTCAGTTTGGTCTCTCGCATATACTGCCTGTACTCATAAGACTGAGCTAATTCAGCTGCTAGACACTATTCAACACAGCTCGTTCTCTAACTAGCACTCTGTGAGCCAATGTGCTACTTTACTGTTCCTGTGAAAACTGGGTCTGGAGAGAGAGAGAGAGAGGAAAAGAAAATCACTGAGTTTGCCGGCAGAGCCAGTTTGAGTTCTGATGCTCAGTGAGAGGAAACTGGGCATTTCATCCAGCAGAGTGGTGAGAGGCAGCTGACCTGCACTTTGAAGCTTCCTCCCACTGACCGTGTGGTGCACTTATTGGGATGAAATGTTTGCGCGACTGCTGTGCAAGGTGTGTGCTGCATACTGAAGACTTTTGAGAAATGGGGAAAGACAGAAATTTGTCCCGGCACTTTCGGTATGAATCTTAAGTTCTTACAGTATTAGAGCCTCAGCTGGGTTCTTCTTTAAAATATAGATAGATGTAGAAATAGACTGTCAAAAATAATAATGAAGCTAGGATTAATTTCAATTGATTCATACTAATGTCTACTGTGCAGCTGAAAATAAATTTTAAAACTACTTAAAGGTTATATTAGATGCTACTTTTAGGAAGGGCTAGAGAGGCTGTATTTCTTTATTGTAAACATTTATATTAACAGAGGGTTTGCTGTATGGTTGAATAACTCTCTATTTTGCCTTTTTAACATCGGAGGCTTTTGTTGATTTTCAGCATGCAGCTAGGAGCACCAGTTATGGGTAATTTTTTATGTTAAAGAATGCATCATTGGAATATTATTTCTGACAACTCTTGCCTGGAAATCCACAAAATTATTGCAAATATTAGTTTGTTAATTTAATCAATGGTTTTTCAAACCCCACTTACTTGGTTAGACAAACGGAATGAAAGACTTGTTTATCCCCTCATGTGTATTTTACCTCTCGTTTTCTGGCGCTTTTGGATGTACAGGAGCCCGATACTTTGTGACTAAACTTTGCCTGGCCTATCCAGTGTCTAATAGGATCTGGTTAGACAAGTGTAGATGAGGTCACTACACTTTCTACACATTACAGAATATAGCATAGGATAGGACAAACTCTGTATCAAACCTTCTGGGGTAGAATTGGGATTTTTAATTTTTTTTGTGCGTGGGCTGTGGGTGTCATTAGCTGGTCCAGCATTTATTGCCCGTTTCCTAGTTGCTCTTGACAAAGTGGTGAGCTGCCTTCTTGAACCACTGCAGTTCACCTGCTGTGGGTTGACCCACTGTGCCATTAGGGAGGGAATTCCAGGATTTTTGACCCAGTCACAGTAAAGGAACGATGATCTATTTCAGAGTCAGAATGGTTAGGGGCTTGGAGGGGTACTTGCAGGTTGTGGTAATCCCATATATCTTGTCCTTCTAGATGGAAGTTGTTGCGGGTTTGAAAAATGGTATCTGAGAATCTTTGGTGAGTTTCTGCAGTGCATCTAGTAGATAGTACACATTGCTACTTCTAAGCTTTGGTGATGGAGGGAGTGGTGCCAGTCAAACAGGCTGATATCAAACTAGTTGAGTGTTGTTGGAGCTGTACCCATTCAGTCAAGTGTTCCATCACACTTCTGATTCGTGCCTTCTAGATGGTGGACAGGCTTTGAGGCAGGAGTAGTGTCAGGATGGAGTACTCATTGCAGTATTGCTAATATCAGACCTGCTGTTGTAGCCACTATTAATTTGGCAAGTCAAGTTGAGCTTCTGGTCAATGGTAATCTTCAGAAGGCTGATAGTGGGGGAATTAGTGATGCTAACATCATTGAAAGTCAAGGGGCTATACTTAGATTGCGTCTCTTACTGATGATTGTCGTTACCTGGCATCTGTGTGGCGCGAATGTTAACTACTATCTGTCAGCTTGATAGATTATAGAATCCGTACAGTGTGGAAGCAGGCCATTCAGCCCATCAAGTCCACACCATTCTTCCAAAGAGCATCCCACCCAGACCCACCCCCTACCGTAGATGCTACAGGCAATGTGGCATAGCCAATCCACCTAACTTGCTGTTCTTCTGAGTGGAAACCGGAGCACCTGGCAGAAACCCATGCTGACAAAGGGAGTATGTGCAAACTCCACACAGTCATCCGAGACAGGAATTGAACCCAGATCCCTGGCACTGTAAGGCAGGAGTGCTAACCACTGAGCCACCCGATATTGCCCAGACCTTGTTGCATTTGAACATGGACTGCTTCAGTGCTTGAGAAGTCACGAATGGTGCTGAACATTGTGCAACCATCGGTGACCATCCCCACTTCTGACCTAATGATGGATGGAAGGTCATTGATGAAGCAGCTGAAAGTGATTGGGCCTAGGGCACTACCCTGAGGAACTCCTGTAGAGATGTCCTAGAGCTGAGCTGATTGACCTCCAACAACCACGACCATCTTCCTATGTGTCAGGTATGACTCTAACCAGAGTTTGCTCCCTGACATGTATTGATTCCAGTTTTGTCAGGGCTCCTTGATGCCAAAATCAGTTGAATCTAGCCTTGATGTCAAGAACCGTCACTGTCATCTCACCTGTGTAATTCAGCTGTTTTGTCCATGCTTGAACCAAGATTGTAATGAGGTCAGGAGCTGAGTGGCTCCAGCGGAACCCATACTGGGTGTAAGTGTTCAGGTTATTCCTGATCAGATGCTGCTTGATAGCGCTTTTGATAAACCCTTCCATCACTTTACTGTTGATTGAGAGTGGACTGTCGGGCGGTAATTGGCAGGGGTAGATTTGTCCTGCTTTTTGTGTACAGGACATACCTAGGTGATTTTCCACATTGTTGGGTAGATACCAGTGTTGTAATTGTACTGGCACAATTTGGCAAGAGGAGCAGCAAGTTATAGAGCACAAGTCTTAGTACATTTGCTGGAATGTTGTCAGGGCCCCTAGCCTTTGCAGTATCTAGTGTCTCCAGCTGTTTCTAGATATCATGTGGAGTGAATCAAACTGGCTGAAGACTGGTATCTGTAATGCTGGGGACCACAGGAGGAGGCTGAGATGGATCATCCACTGGCATTTCTGGCTGAAGATTGTGGTGAATGCTTCAGCCTTGTCTAATGCGCTGGGCTCTTCCATCATTGAGGATGGGGATACTTGGGAGCATCCTCCTCCAGTGAATTGTTCAATTGTCCACCATCATCCACAACTGCATGTGGCAGGACTGCACTGCTTCGATTCTGATCCGTTGATTGTAGGATTGCTTAGCTCTATCTATCACCTTGCTGCTTATGCTGTTTGGTGTGCTAGTCCTGTTTGGCAGCTTCACCAGGCTGACACTTCATTTTCACATATGCCTGGTGCTGCTCCTGGCATGTCCTTCCGCACTCTCCATTGAATCAGGGTTGATCCTGTAGCTTGATGGTGATGGTTGAGTGGGGGATGTACGGGGCCATGAGGTTACAGACTTTGCTGGAGTACAATTCTGCTGCTGCTGATGGCCCACAGTGCCTCGTGAATGCCAAGTCTCATGTTGCTAGATTGAACAACAACATTAAAAGTATTGCACTGTGTGACAGTAGCTTTTGCCCAGGAATATTTTAAGTGCAGTACATCAATACATATCACTCAGTTTCAGTCGAGCAGCTAAATTATTTCAATTGCATTTTCAGTTCCTTCAGTGGAGGTCCCCCTTTACCACATACCTTACATGTACCTTTGCTTCATTAATTAAGGATTATTTGTTCCACCAGATTTTGTGCTAGTCTGGAACCATGGTCAAATGGACTGCCACAGGTTCCACGGCATCTGCAGTCTCACCTGCTGAGAGGCAACAGTTTGCCCTAGCCTCGTGGCTGATTTACCACATCTAGCGAGTGTATTGGATAACGAAAATTGCTAAATAAACAAAAATACTCATCTAATTACACAATGATTATTATCCTGCTGGCTAAACAGGTGATTGGTACAGATAGTTACTCTGACCAGCTGAATCAATAGCATCTCTGTACAGTTACAAAGTAATTAATTATTTCTTTGTAACCAGCAACTGTTTTGCTACACCTGAGTAGTTATTTGCAAGAACTCAATATAATTTTGTTTTAAGTAACCCTGGTTTTACTGAGAAATAACAATTTGTCACAGTGCCACCATCAGTCTACTAACTTAAAGAGAAACTTGTTCCAATTTTGCAATGATTGTCACTCTACAAGGCACTCAAGTGTGTCATAGAATCCCTGCAGCTTGGAAACAGGCCATTTGGCCCAACAAGTCCACACCGCCTCTCTGAAGACCATTCCCCTACCCTTTCCCTGTAACCCAGCATTTACCATGTCTAATCCACCTAATGTAGACACTCCTTGACCCTACGGACAATTTAGCATGGCCATTCCACATAACCTGCGCATCTTTGGACTGTGGAAGGAAACCAGAGCACCTGGAGGAAACTCACACAGATTCAGGGAGACTGTGCAAACTCCACACAGACAGTCGCCTGAAGGTTGAAGCAAACCCTGGTCTCTGGTACTGTGAGGTAGCAGTGTTAACCACTGACCCACCATGCCACCCACATGGCGCGCTCTGTTTTTTCCCCATCAGTACGTGTCATAATTATAATAAAATTACAAGCAAATGTCCCCAGAAAAATTCCTGTTCTCCCATTTAACTTTGGTAAAAATTCTAGTTACATGGGTACAGAGTTACCAGTTGAAATCAATAGTAATGGTCTGAGCAAATTTATCTTTAACCTTAGTGCTTTTAGGGTTAATTAAATAATGTTAATGACACAAGCAATATAGATCATTATCGAGTGTGAGACATGAGGGCCTTTATTTGGGTTAGTTCCAGAGATGTAATTTATAGCTTTAGTTCTTACCGTTCTGGTTGATTGAAGCATTAGAAGTGATCAGCTAATTAAGGGCAGGTTATAATGTTAATGAACAGGGGATTTAAATGAAATTAACAGAGAAGCTTGTTAAAATTTTCCCCATTGAGTAATATCACAATGCTTGTTTCTGTGAATTTAAGACATAATGTCATTATAACAGGCAAAATTTGGAAGTTTGCATGTTACCTTACGTTCAACATTTTCCACTTTCCCTTGGGGCTTACACTGTTCCTTAATTGGATTCATGCATGGTGTCCTAACAGTGTAAGAAGGTGCTTTTATGTGGTCCTTTACCTATACTGTACCTGCCATGGAACTGTTTGTGACTGTGATGTAGTTATCTAACTGTACATCTAATCTTTGCCATTCCTGTTCTGCCCTTTATATAAGAGGACAGTAGAGGAAGCTTGACTGAGTTTCGCAAAGTATTACATAAATTTAATTAAATATACAACATTGAAGCAGACTATTTAGCCTGTTCATTCCTTCTCAATGTTTGTTCTCCATTCAGGTGTCCTCTTATCCTTCCTCAGCTGATTCTGAGGATGACCCTTTATCACCATCTTGCTTAGGTATTTATCTATCCTCCTCTTAAATATTGTCACAATCCCATCTGATGTTCTTACTGGATAAGTCAGATACCAGGTTGAAACCTGACTTGATTCGTCATGTTTTGGTTTTAACAAGGTAATCTTTCACTAAAACATGCAATGTTGCAGATTTTTGTTTTAAAAATAATACAAGTTTATTAAGCAAAAGAAACTGAGATAAGCCAAACTATGTATTTATAACCCAGGTTCAAAGTTTTTTTTAAACACGCAGTGGAAGTATAATTCAAATAATTTAAAAAGGCTCCTTTACAAGTTCCAAATAAAACCACAACATTCCTTTGTATGTCCCAGAAGTGCCCCTTAACAAAACTCTCACTGGAGGGAAACAAAACTTGTTTCCGCATTGGAAGCCTTCAGCTGTATAACGCAATGACTTTAAATACTAGAGTGGAAATGCTGTTAGGTGTATGATAGTTCCTTTCTGGAGCCAAGTTTAAATGTACTCAGCTTCAAGTAACATCTTTGGCATTTTATCCCAATAATTCTGCTTTGGGACTGTCACTAACTCATTGCATTCTTTCTCCCCTCATTTTCTTCCCTTCTCAAGAGCATTGTTGTATATAACCACCTTCATTCAAGGGTGTCACAGAACCACCTAAAATTAAGTAAACTGAAATAAAAATCTCACCCTCTGAGATATGGATTTTTTTCTAAGCTTAAAGAAAACTTAGTTTAGACATTTCTAATGGATATTAGAGCACAGTGGTCTACCTTGTTAGGTCGTTAAACATCCTAAAGTAAACCCAAACCAATTGGGCTGTCAAAGTAGCTCTCTCAAATTGTTTTAAAAGAAATCACCATGACTACAGAAACATTTACAAATCAATTAGTAACTTTAGACTCAATAAAGATGCTACTAACTAAAAACCAAAACGCAAGCTTAAAAAATAATTTGCATAATTTGTGTCATTTATATTGGTATATTCAATACAAAGACATTCAAACTATTTCCCTTAAACACTTTTTTGGGCACTAAATTATGCCTTCTTGTAACTCCTTGAAGTATTTTCTGCCAAATTTTGACACTCTTTTATATAAATAAAGTCTAGTTTTTACACCTTGTATAGTATCTCCACATCACTGTTTTAATAAGGAAAGTAAAACTATATTTCAAATTCAAAGTCAAGATTTTGAGTTCAGCAAAATGTCCCCTGTTCTGTTCTATCCCTTGTGAAATAAATACCAGCCCACTGTTTCTTTTATTAATGATTTTATTAACCTGTACCGCAGGTTTGTGATTTGTATTTTTGGACCCCTTTCTTCCTTTGTTTCAGTTAGATTCTTATTTTCCTAGTGATATGTGACCTCCCTTACTTTCATCAAAAATTTGCCAAATGAAATATGCTTGCTAATTATTTGCCAATTCAGCCAATTTGTTAATATCTAATTAATTGCAGCTCTGCTCAGTGTTGACTATTCAGCCATAATCACAAACCTGTATATAAGCGTGGTGTATTTAATCAGCTACCCATGGGTTTGAGAAAGGGAAGTGGGCCTGTAAATCAGGGAGGTCTGCTATTGACAATGTGCGTGCTTCCCACCCACCTGTCCCCGCCACAATTCTATTGGCTATCCATCCACTGGAGAGACCTTAATCTTATCTATTTCTGTTCCCCATTTTTGTCTCTGTCCTTTCCCCTAACCAGCATAATCTCTACAATCTTTGCCAGAGCCTGTCAACGTGATCTTGGCAAGACCCTGGACTTACCTGAAGTTGGAGCATTCATGGCTTCTCTTCCTCCTGTGTTTCCTGCAATACTGTATTACTGGCCAACAATTCTGGTGTGGCACAGAGCTACTAACCTCTCACTGGCCTGCAGTTTTGAGGCACTTTTCCTTCTAGAGAAGAATTGAAGTCCCACTTCATTATAATTAAAAGCCCATTGACCAAAAACTTAATGCAGGGTGAACTGACCAAACAGAGGCAATAGGTTTACCATAAAATTTACTGAATTGCAGGCAGCCAACCCCAAAGCCAACATTATTAATAAAAATTCAGAACACAATGATATTTGTATTGATCCTTGTGGGTCCCTACTTTCACCCTTTTAAGACTCTGAATAGCTATCCTTTATTCCTGCTAAATCTTATAGCCTACCATCGATTCATTCTGCTGCTTTTCTTTCGACTCCATATATGTTCTGTGATAATGGGAATTGCTGATGCTGGAGAATCCAAGATAACAAAGTGTGAAACTTCCCCTCCCATTCCTCAGATGACATGTCCATCATGGGCCTCCTGCAGTGCCACAATGATGCCACCCGAAGGTTGCAAGAACAGCGACTCATATTCCGCTTGGGAACCCTGCAGCCCAGTGGTATGAATGTGGACTTCACAAGCTTCAAAATCTCCCCTTCCCCCACTGCATCCCTCAACCAGCCCAGTTTTTCCCCTCCCCCCACTGCATCACAAAACCAGCCCAGCTCATCCCCTCCCCCCACTGCATCCCAAAACCAGCCCAGCTTGTCTCTGCTTCCCTAACCTGTTCTTCCTCTCACCCATCCCTTCCTCCCACCTCAAGCCACACCTCCATTTCCTACCTACTACCTCATCCCGCCTCCTCGACCTGTCCGTCTTCCCCGGACTGACCTGTCCCCTCCCTACCTCCCCACCTATACTCTCCTCTCTACCTATCTTCTTTTCTCTCCATCTTTGGTCTGCCTTCCCTTCTCTCCCTATTTATTCCAGAACCCTCTCCCCATCCCCCTCTGAAGGGTCTAGGCCCAAAACGTTTGCTTTTGTGCTCCTGAGATGCTGCTTGGCCTGCTGTGTTCATCCAGCTTCACACTTTGTTATCCATATATATTCTGTTGTGATTCTTTAGTACATTATGTAATACCTTTTTAAATAAAATCTTTTGAAAAATATATTAATTATATCTCGTTCCTTTTCTCTTCAAATCATTCAGTAAGGTTAGTCAAACAAGACTGATCAATTTGAAATCTGCCCTGACTATTGATTAGTATCTTTGTGGTTTCTCAATTTTTGTTCTACTGTTTCCTTATTTATTGGGCATTCTATTATTTTGCAATCTCAGATATTTAAGGAGTTATCAACTAGTTAGCTTTGTATTATATTCATATATAATGATGAGCTACCTTCTTGTACTCAAGAACCATGCTCATTCCTGACAAACTGTTAAATCTGTGCAGTAATACCTTAGTAAACTCTCCTCTAGATTTCTAAGCTGCACAATTATCTGGACCAAGAGTTTTATCATCTCTTGAGATTAGTTATTAAAAATTCATCCTCATATTAAACATGATATAATTGCATTTAAAGTTCTATTTAGGACGGCATGTCCACCTGAACTGTCTCGCTGGCAAACAGTCAAGCAAAGTAATTACTGTACACACAATTGCTACCATTTCACTATAGCTGCCTGTGATTTTTATCTTGGGTGCCTTTTTTTAAAAATTTATGCACATGTAGAATATTATTTTGATTTATAACTCCTTTTTCATTTTAATTTCATCATTCCTCTGCCTTCCTAATTTTTTTGAATTTTATTCTTTCTGCATTCTCCCTGGTCATGCTCACCTCAGTTGTCCATTTATTTCATCTGCCTTCCTAATTTTTTTGAATTTTATTTTTTCTGCATTCTCCCTGGTCATGCTCACCTCAGTTGTCCATTTATTTCATCTACGATTTGGGTTACTATTGCCAAGATGCTTTGCTGCTTTTACTTCGTTTATCTGCTCTGGTTTATTCTTCTAGATTGAGTAGTGACACCTCCTTTGTTGAGCTTTTCACATATTGTTTATAAATTAGTTCTATACACATGGCAAGGACTCCATTCCCTTATTCCCTATACATAGTTCTTCTGGCCAATTAATTTTGGAGTAATTGAAACCCCTTTTTTTCAAACTCCTTTCTCTAATTAGCTTGCCTAGTTCTTTCTTCAACTTCCATGACTTATTAGGTGTCTTTAGAATATCCTTTAATTATCTTTTGTAACTATGCACATGGATTCTATTTCTGGCTTCCTGATGGGCATGTCACTTATCTACGGCTGTTAGGTTATCTCCAGTTAATACAGTTGGTTCACTTTTCCCTTTTTCTCGCTTTCTTTTCCACTTTTCTGATTATGTTATACCCTAAAATGTTCAATTTTTAGATGGACTTCTCTGTAGCCAGAGCTCAGGAATCCCTGTGATATTTGGTTACTTGCAATGTATTTATTCAACCCTGATTCACCTGTTTAATCCTGGATACTGTACATTGATGTATAGACAGTTTAATATATTTTAACAGCAGTTCCCCTCACTTTGTTTTTAACTATTGACATACTGTCCTGCTTGATAACATTATATATTCTTTGACTAATTATTCCTATCCAGTTTAATCTACCCCATGCCTATCTTTCCATTTTTGCTTACATTTCAGTTTGTTTCATTTCTTGTATCTGTGTTAACAGTTTACAATCTTTGCTAATTCCCTGTTTTAGAACTTGGAACAGGAGTAAGCTATTTGGCCCATCAAGCCTGCCCTGTCTTATAATATATTCATGGCTGGTCAATCACTTCAATGTCTCTTACTTACACTATTTCTATAATCCCTTATGCCATCAATGAACAAAAATTTGTCAATCTCTACTTTAAAATGTGACTGACAGCATCTGGGCTAGAGGATTCCAAAGATTCACCATTTTCTGAGTAAAAGTATTCGTCATCTTGGTCCTAAATGGCATCAGATTATGTTTATATTGTGCCCCCGGTTCTTGTTTCCCCAACCAGGGAAGCATTTTACCTGCAATCGACCATGGCTATCCATTTGGGTATTTTGTAGGTTTCGTTGTGATCATCTCTCTTTCTTTGAATTTGTACACAACAAAGGTACAGTTTGTTCAGTCTGTTTTCATATAATAGTACTGCAATCCTAGGAACAAATTTGGTGAACCTCCACAGCTCACTGTCAGTGGCAATAATGGCTTTGCTGAGATAAGGAAACCAGAACTGCACACTGTACTCCGGGTGCAGTCTAACCATGCTCCTGTACAAGTAAATAAAATGTGAGGCTGGATGAACACAGCAGGCCCAGCAGCATCTCCTGTACAAGTAAAACAAGATTTCACTACTCATGTTCTTATGCTTGCAATATAGCCTTCCGAATAGCACCTACACCACCCAAGTCTCTTTCCATAGCTACACTTTTTTCCTCTCACCATTTAAGAAATATTATGCAGAACTGTTTCTGCTCCCAAAGTGGATAACTTCACATCTTTCCACATTATATACCATTTACCATGTTCTTCCCTCTTCACCAACCCTAACCAAATCCCGGTGAAAACTTTTTTTATTTGTTCACAACACATAGTCCTGCTAAGCTCTGTATCTTCTCTAAATTTGGGAATATTACATTTTGTCCCTACATCTGAATCATTGATATATAATGTGAATAACTTGGGCCCAAATACTGATCCTTGTGGTACACTAGTCATGTCTGCCAGTGTGAGAATGATCTATTTATCCCATTTTGTTTTCTGTCAGTTATTCAACCCTTAATCCTTGCAAGTACATTATCTCTGATACCATGTTCTTTAACTTTGTTAGCCAACCTTTTCTGCTAAACTTTTCAAAAGACTTCTGAAAATTCATATATATTACATACATCCCATGTATCAATTTTATTAGTAACATCCTCAAAAAACTCAATGTTTTTGAAACATAATTTTCCATTTCCAAATCTATTTGGACATGCCCGATCAGTGTATTTGCCCAAGTGTCCTTTTATCAGGTTCTTTTGTTAAATTATAGCATTTTTCCTTTCTACTGATGTAAGGCTGAATTGTGTCTGTAGTTCCTTGGTTCTTTTCCCCCTCTTGCTCCTTTCTTAATTAGCAGGGTGAAATTGTCAAATTTCCAACATGCAGGAATCATTCCAGAATCTATGGAATTTTGGAAGATGATCACCAACGACCACCTATAGCCATCTCCTGCTTTAATATTGAGAGATGTATCAGGCCCAGGGGACTTATCAACTTTCAGCTCCATAACTTCATCCATACAACGTTCTTGTCATTACTCATTTTGTTTAGCTCCTTATTCTCCCTAGTCACTCAGATCTCTACTTCTGGGAGATTTCTTGTATTTTTTTTCCGTGAAACCAGACCTAAAGGAATTATTGAGCTTCTCTGTAATTTCTCCATTCTCCATTATAAATTCTTCTGACTCAAATTTTAATGTGCCCACATTTGTCTTTTCTAGATGTTTCCATTTTATGTAGCTGTAGAAGCTTTAACAGTCCACTTTTATGTAACTTTATAGATTGAATAAAAATGCAGTTGTTTATTTATCATCAGTTTCTTTGTTCTTATTTTGCTGTATTCCAAAATCTTCCCAATCCTCAGAATTGTTGCTAATTCTGATCACTCTTAAAAACCTTTCTGTTAGTATTATACAATCCTCAACTTGTTTTGTCAGCCCATGGTTGACTGGCTCTTTTAGTGTTTTGCAACTTGGAGGAACCTATTTGCTTTAAGTTGTGTAATTGTTCTTTAAAGGCTGTCCATTGCTTATGTGCATTCTTGCCTTTTTAATGTAATGTTCCCCATCCAGCTTAGCCAATCTGTGTTAGGCTTTCGTGATTTTGCTTATTCACATTTAACACTGTGTTGCTTCAGATTGAGCTAATTAACTTTCAGACATTATGTTGCATTCTATTATATTGTGGCCACTCACCCTTAAAGTGTTTTTTATAACAAATGATTAAAGAATCCTTTTTCATTATATAAAACTGAATCCAGAGTAGCCTGTACACTAGTTGGTTCGTCATCATGCTACTCTAGTAAACCATACCTGGGACACTCAAACTTGTAGTAAATTGGATCAGGACTGGCAATTTGGCTCATTGAATCTTCTCTCCCATTCATGGCTGATCATACATCTCAATAACCTGTTCCCACTTTCTCCCCATACCTCTTGATCCTGAGAAGTATAATCAAAGAATCCCTAGAGTCTGGAAGCAAGCCATTTGGCCCATTGAGTCCACACTGACCCTCCGAACAGCATCCCGCCCAGATTCATGCCCCAATCATGTAACTCTGCATTTCTCATGGCCAATCCACCTAACCTGCTCATCTTTGGACTGTAGAAGGAAACTGGAACAGTGGACGAAACCCACACAGATACAGGGAGAGCATGCAAACTCCACAAAGTCAGTCACCCAAACCTGGAATTGAACCTCGGTCCCTAGTACTGTGAAGCAGCAGTGAAAACCACTGAGCCACAGTGCCATCCTGTATCTATCTCCTTCTTGAAAACACTCACTTTGGCATCAAGCGCTATCTGTTGCAGAGAATTCCATGAGTTCACTACTTTCTGGATGAAGACACTTATTTTTATCTCAGCCCTAAACATCCTACACTGTATTCTTAGATTGTGACCCCTGGTTCTGCACTCCCTGCATGCACTATCCGCATAGTCCTCTGCCTCATTGATACACGATAGTGATTCTAGCCACTGCTCAAGTTAATAAACTCAGATGTAAAGCTGGTGCAGCTCGTGATACTTTTGGCGGATGTATTTGTTTGGGACACAAGGTATGTCCAAGAATTTACATGTACCACAGGACCATCTGTGATTTTGAAAAATATTTGCTGTTTTTGCTGTACTTACTATTAAAACGTATGAGCAACTTAACTTCACTTGCATTAATTTTGTTTTACCTTTTGGCTTTAGCTCATTATTTGTTTTTATTTTGACTTTATTAAAAAGCAGGTAAATTGAATAGTGTGACATGATCAGTGGAGCAGGAAGGCTGGCGTTTCAGGCCTAGACCCTCCTTATATGATTCTTTGAAGTCAGCTTTCTAAAATATGATGCCACGGTTTACGTTTGAATTCCTACAAATGTCTGGCTGCTGAACAAATAAATCAGGACTATCTCCTAGCTTCAAACCCTGCCTCAGACAGTCTTCAGTATATTAAAAATGTCAATGTTAATATTAGTATTCTGAAACTTATTCCTATGAAGGTTTAATTCCACCCAAGCTCTTCTGTTTGATCTATTAATACCTTGTACACCTGTACACAGACACATACACTGGTATAGAGACACAAATATTAGTAAACAGAGAAGTATACACAGACTCAGACACAAACATATAAAGGACAAACAAAGAGATATATACAAGGAGAAGCAAATACCCAGACACACGGACAGGTTCAGACAGACATTTATATATAAACAGAAATAAATACATAAATAATGACAGAGACATATTTAGATATGTCTCTACGTCTGGACACAAAGTAGCACAATGAGACGCACATACACACTCACGTGCACACAGGCACACAAATATAGGCATGTAAAAGCACATGCCCACATCTCCTCCTTTGTGGAAGGAGTGTAATTCCATCCACATTCCTGTGACTCCCTATAGACTTCTATGAAGATTTTTCACTTTGCATGCATCAGTGCAAGGGAATTGCCAGCATATTAGGAAATGCATTTGAGATAATTGAAAATTATAGATGGAGGCTGAATAGGCTGGGCCTTTATTTCCCTGGAGCATCGGAGATTGATGTGTGACCTTCATAGAGGTTTATAAAATCATGAGGGGCAAGGAAACAGCAAAGGTTGTCTTCCTAGGGTGGTAGAGTTCAAAACTAGAGGGCATAGGTTTAAGACGAGAGGGAAAAGATTTAAGAAGGATCTGAGGGGTAACATTTTCACGCAGAGGATGCTGCGTGGAACGTGTTGCCAGAGGAAGTAGAGGAGGCTGGTACTGTTACAACATTTAAAATGCACTCTGGGTGGGTATATGAATAGGAAGCGTTTACAGTGATATGAGATAAATGCTGGAAAATAGGTAGAGGTCAGATTGCAAGGGCTGATTGTTGTGGAGTTAGAACGAAGGGTCTGTTACTCTGCTGTATGATTCTTTGACTTTAAGAGGAATTCTGAAAATCCTTTCCTTTCCTTCTCTTCCTTTTCTTTCTTCCTTGAATGCATGTGTGTATGTGTTGTGACAATAATCTCCCTGATTTTATTGTTTGAAAAATAATACTTCTATTTTAACCATAACGAGTTTGCTGTGAGCTATTTTAAATTGGATATCACAAATTGTACAGTTTTAGGGGAAACAGACATAAGCAATTTCAAAAGGAACATAGCAAATTTTTTAAAAACTCAGTTTATGGATGGAAGAGGAGAGGAATAAAATAATTCAACTCCCCTGGCATAATAAAATGTGAGGCTGGATGAACACAGCAGGCCAAGCAGCATCTCAGGAGCACAAAAGCTGACGTTTCGGGCCTAGACCCTTCATCAGAGAGGGGGATGGGGGGAGGGAACTGGAATAAATAGGGAGAGAGGGGGAGGCGGACCGAAGATGGAGAGTAAAGAAGATAGGTGGAGAGGGTGTAGGTGGGGAGGTAGGGAGGGGATAGGTCAGTCCAGGGAAGACGGACAGGTCAAGGAGGTGGGATGAGGTTAGTAGGTGGCGCAGTGGTAGTATGGCGCACTGACCTCTACATCGCCGAGGCCAGACGCCAACTCTCCGACACCACCTCCTACCGCCTCCTCGATCATGACCCCACACCCGAGCACCAAACCATCATCTCCAACACCATTCATGACCTCATCACCTCAGGGGACCTCCCACCCACAGCCTCCAACCTCATTGTTCCCCAACCCCGCACGGCCCGTTTCTATCTCCTTCCCAAAATCCACAAACCTGCCTGCCCTGGTCGACCCATCGTCTCAGCCTGCTCCTGCCCCACCGAAAAACTCATCTCCACCCATCTGGACTCCATTTTCTCCCCTTTGGTCCAGGAACTCCCCGCCTATGTCCGTGACACCACCCACGCCCTCCACCTCCTCCAGGACTTCCAATTCCCTGGCCCCCAACACCTCATATTCACCATGGACGTCCAGTCCCTGTACACCTGCATTCCGCATGGAGATGGCCTCAAGGCCCTCCGCTTCTTCCTGTCCCGCAGGCCCGACCAGGCCCCCTCCACCGACACTCTCATCCGCCTAGCTGAACTCGTCCTCACACTCAACAACTTCTCTTTTGACTCCTCCCACTTCCTACAGACTAAGGGGGTGGCCATGGGCACCCGCATGGGCCCCAGCTATGCCTGCCTCTTTGTAGGTCACGTGGAACAGTCCCTCTTCCGCACCTACACAGGCCCCAAACCCCACCTCTTCCTCCGGTACATTGATGACTGTATCGGCGCCGCCTCTTGCTCCCCAGAGGAGCTCGAACAGTTCATCCACTTCACCAACACCTTCCACCCCAACCTTCAGTTCACCTGGGCCATCTCCAGCACATCCCTCACCTTCCTGGACCTCTCAGTCTCCATCTCAGGCAACCAGCTTGTAACTGATGTCCATTTCAAGCCCACCGACTCCCACAGCTACCTAGAATACACCTCTTCCCACCCACCCTCCTGCAAAAATTCCATCCCCTATTCCCAATTCCTCTGCCTCCGCCGCATCTGCTCCCACGATAAGACATTCCACTCCCGCACATCCCAGATGTCCAAGTTCTTTAAGGACCGCAACTTTCCCCCCACGGTGATTGAGAACGCCCTTGACCGCGTCTCCCGCATTTCCCGCGACACATCCCTCACACCCCGCCCCCGCCACAACCGCCCCAAGAGGATCCCCCTCGTTCTCACACACCACCCTACCAACCTCCGGATACAACGCATTATCCTCCGACACTTCCGCCATTTACAATCCGACCCCACCACCCAAGACATTTTTCCATCCCCTCCCCTGTCTGCTTTCCGGAGAGACCACTCTCTCCGTGACTCCCTTGTTCGCTCCACACTGCCCTCCAACCCCACCACACCCGGCACCTTCCCCTGCAACCGCAGGAAATGCTACACTTGTCCCCACACCTCCTCCCTCACCCCCATCCCAGGCCCCAAGATGACATTCCACATTAAGCAGAGGTTCACCTGCACATCTGCCAATGTGGTATACTGCATCCACTGTACCCGGTGCGGCTTCCTCTACATTGGGGAAACCAAGCGGAGGCTTGGGGACCGCTTTGCAGAACACCTCCGCTCAGTTCGCAACAAACAACTGCACCTCCCAGTCGCAAACCATTTCCACTCCCCCTCCCATTCTCTTTATGACATGTCCATCATGGGCCTCCTGCAGTGCCACAATGATGCCACCCGAAGGTTGCAGGAACAGCAACTCATATTCCGCCTGGGAGCCCTGCAGCCCAATGGTATCAATGTGGACTTCACCAGTTTCAAAATCTCCCCTTCCCCTACTGCATCCCTAAATCAGCCCAGTTCATCCCCTCCCCCCACTGCACCACACAACCAGCCCAGCTCTTCCCCCCCACCCACTGCATCCCAAAACCAGTCCAACCTGTCTCTGCCTCCCTAACCGGTTCTTCCTCTCACCCATCCCTTCCTCCCACCCCAAGCCGCACCCCCAGCTACCTACTAACCTCATCCCACCTCCTTGACCTGTCCGTCTTCCCTGGACTGACCTATCCCCTCCCTACCTCCCCACCTACACCCTCTCCACCTATCTTCTTTACTCTCCATCTTCGGTCCGCCTCCCCCTCTCTCCCTATTTATTCCAGTTCCCTCCCCCCATCCCCCTCTCTGATGAAGGGTCTAGGCCCGAAACGTCAGCTTTTGTGCTCCTGAGATGCTGCTTGGCCTGCTGTGTTCATCCAGCCTCACATTTTATTATCTTGGAATCTCCAGCATCTGCAGTTCCCATTATCTCTCAACTCCCCTGGCATCCTGTTTGTGACACCCCACAACTATATTTAGAGTAAAGAGCATTGGGTCAGGTAGTGCAACCTTTGAAGGCTCTGCTGAAAAGCTGGCGCCCAACAATCTGAAATTGATGCAGTTCAGTAGGGTGATGGAAGGTGTGGGATTTGTATATTAATATAATTTATTTTAGAGTTTGCATTTTGATGGGTTTTGATCTATGCGTATGAGGGGATTTAATGATTCATTCATTAATATTTATAGAGCTCCATGATTTTGTACCATCTAGTAGGGGTGGGGGGAGGGGGTGGTGTGGGGAGTCCCTGGGGTGATAATGGAGACAAAGCCATTATCCTTGATTAATCCTTGATTTTCCAAGTGAAGGTTAACTGTGTGCCTCAGAATTTATTTCAATGGCTTGCTAGGCACTAATGTTAGACGCTTTGGACTGTAGATCCCTAGTTTATCCCTAACACTCTTCTTGAATAACGTTACCACATTAGCTGTTCTCAAGTCCTCCCTTATGTCCCAAGATAAACGGCAGGGCTCCTGTAAGCTCCTTCCTTCACTTCTACAGCAGCCTAGGCTACATATTGTCTAGACCTGGGGATTTATCCAATTTGAAGCCTGCCCAAACTGCTAATAATTTCTCCCGTGTTGGTTTGTTCAGGTTTATCGCAGTTGCCCTTACCCATTTCTGTTGTCCTTCTCTACAGTGAATACAGCTGCAAATTTCTTATTTAAAATCTCACCTATGTATTCCAAGTCCACAAATAGTTCACCACTTTGGCCCCTAATGGGCCCCTCTGCTTTCCCTGGTTGTTGTCTTGCCTTTAATGTCATTTATAAAATGCCTTTGGATTTACCTGCCCCCTTTTTTCATGCTTTTTTCACTTTTCTAACTTCCTTTTTAAGCAGCCCACTGTACTTTTTATATGCTTCTAGGGCTTCCAGTGTTTTTAGCCCCCAGTATCAGCCTTAAGCTTTCCCTTTTTCTCTCCTTCATCCAACTGTCTATGTTCCTCAATGCCCAGCTTTCTCTGGACTTGTTATCCTACCCTTCACCTTTACAGGAACATGTTGACCTTGCACTTTCACTATTTCATTTTTGAAAGACTCCCACTGCTCTGGAGGTTTCCCACTTAGTATTATCTTGCTTAAATTCACCTTCTACAAATTCAGAACTTTTACTTCTGGCCCATCTTTGTCCTTTTCCAACACTATCTTAAACCTTAATAAATTAAGGCTACTATCACTGAAATGCATCCCGAATGAAGCTTGTATCATCTGATCGGGTTTTTCCCTAAAATTAGGTCTAGTACCGTCCTCCCTCTTGTAAGGTATCCTATATGTTGGCTTAAAAATTCTCCTGGATATATTTTATAAAATTCTACCCCATCTAATCTTTTCACATTTTTGTCTCTCCAGGTTTAAACTGCGGAGGTTGAAATCCCCCCTGTCATTAGTACTTTGCTAATTTTATACGTCTGTGATTTGCCTACATATCTGACTTTCTCTCTCTACCTGACTGTTTGAGGTCTAACATATATTCACAACAATATGATTGCCCCTTTTTTTGTTTAAGTTCTATGCAATGCCCCAGTTGAGGAGCTTCTTATTGCCGTAGTTGACTCCTTTATGGATATGGCAGTACCTCTTCTTTTACCCCAGAAAAAAATTTCTGACTTGCCAGAAAATTCTATACCCTGGAATACTGAGTATTCCTGTCTGTCCCTCCCTCCCTCAACCATGTCCCCATGTGTTAATCTGCATTCTTAATCTACCTGCTTTAATCACGAGACTCCCTGCATTAACGTACATGCATCCTTGTGACTTGACTTTATCCACTTTGTCTTCCAGACTGGCTTGTGTTTTCTTCTGTATTTGTCTGCTGTGTCACCATGTTGTATCTCCACTCTGTAGCCGTTCAGTTACATCTTTGCCTCTGGCCCCAGGGAGGCGACAGACTATCCTGGATTCATACCTGTAGCCACAGAAATGCAGTACCTCTCACTATTGAGTGTCCTACCACTATTGCTCTTCATCTCTTTTTTGCTTTCTCCTCGTGCAGTTGGGCTGTAGCTGCACTGTCCATAGGAACTATCATTCTCACCATTTTCAAATGCAGAAAACTTTTCATGAGTGAGATGCATTCTCAGGCCTTTCTGGCTACATGCCTGCTTCTCTTCTCACTGGTCATCAACCCTTCCATCCCTGACTGCACTTCCTGTAACTAAAATAATACTATCCAAGTGATGCCTAGCCTTGTGTTCCCCTGATGTTCTTCTAGCTTCGACTCAAGTTAGCCAAACTAGTGGCACTTCCTGTGGATATGGCCATCCAGGTAACCAGGAATGCACAAAATTTTCTGTACGCTGCAGGCTGTGCAACACACAGGATCCTATTGAGAAACTGTTTATCAAAATACTGAGGATAATCTTGAGGAATAATTGGTTACTGCTGAGAAATAGGAAGTTGAACAGCCAGATTAAATATAATTACACTGAAGTTGATGAATAATTTGAAGTAGACTCATGATGAGACTGAGAACATAATTAATCATAAAAGGGCATTGAACACGTATTTGAAGACAGTTTCAATGCACAGTGAATACAGGTCTGTTTCTGAACTCTGGTTTTGGCCATTTTATATTTTTACATTCCTGTTCCGAGTATAGAGGAATGATTCCTTCTTTGCACTACTATTTCGATTAATCTATGTGTGCTGCCAAAGTCTGCGCCCTTGGTACAATACATAGTCCTAATTGTCATTAAAAATGAAAAAGCCATATTGGAAAGAAACCATAAGCATGCTCCCTTTAAAGGTAGCATGGTTTGCTCTTTCAGGGATCCTATCTTACCTGCCTAGTTTAGTAGGGAAATAGGCACCTAGGTACTCAACTCCCTTTCTCAAGGGCAGTGCATTCCTTGGCCCTCGCACGAGAGGAAAGGCTTGTTGTGCAGTATGTTTGATCTTCCTTTTTTTTATTTAACCTTCAATTTGTTCTATAATGGATGGTTATGCAGCTCTTTGTAATTGGCACAGCGTCAGCTGCCTTTGCTTGGCATTTGTTCCACATTTTCAGGTCTCTGTGAGAAAAGAAACTCTAAATTCTGTTTTCACTTTGTCAGTTTGTGCTCACAACCAAAACTAAATTCGTTGCTGATTTCTAAATTAATGATTCTTCACAGCAGTGTAAAGACTTGTATCATGTTTCCTCTTCAGATACTTTATTTCAGTGCAAACAGGTGTAGTTTTATGAATTTTACTTACATCTTTCAAGTTCCACATCATTTATCAAATAATTCACCCGTGTTTTCCCAATCCGCAAGATCCCAGCTCTGGCCCATGCACTGGGCATCCATTCAAACCTCACCAAAATGCCCAGTCCTCCTGCAAAACCTTGGAGAATGACTGACTGTTATTGACATATTTACTGAGTATATTTCTGCCTGCACCAAGTTTAGGTTTTCAGGTTGCACAGCTGCGTTTGAAATCAATGAGTTGATGCTGGCATCTGAAAGGTACCAATGGGAAAATATTCCTTTTTATGTCCACATATGCTTCCAGCTGAGTTCTTAATAACAATCAGAAGAATTATAGACTTGTACAGCAATGAAGGTGGCTGGTCAAGCTATCATAACTGTGCCACCTTTTACAAAGACCCACCATTTTGACCCACTGAAGAACATAATTCAGAAATGGGGATAAGGAAAGTCTGCCCATTGAAACTCACTTCTATATAATATTTTGTCATAGTACCCAAAAGTATTTTGAAAATCTCTGGGATTTATTGTCTCTATTGCTATATTGAGCGGATTAGTCCAAACGCTTCTAACTTCGCTTCTAACTGTTTTAAATCTGATTTAATTTCCAGACATTCTTGCAAGAAATGTTTTGGGTTTATCTGAAAGGGTAAAATTAATCACTGTGTAATTGGCTGCAACTCAAATGTGGCACACTGATTTCTGAGCAACTCTCCATCTGCATGAGTGGTACTCCCTTCTGGGAGCAGAGACTTAGAAATTTGTCATTTTAATATTTCATGTAACTCATCAATGATCTCCTAGAAATGAGAGATATATACTTTACTGATCTCTTTCCATGACCATTGATTTTATTCATTCTTTTGGTCCTGATCAAAGTCTATCATTTTATGCCATATGAATATAATGTGGTAACTGGAGCATTGTAAGAAATTGTGGCATTTGCTTCCCTGTCCTTTATGCTAACAAGCTCACCACCTAGTAAGAGCAGCTAATTCAGCACAGACCAAGAATTAACTCTGGAATCCTCTTGCTTAATAATCTCACAAGGAAATGCTTCATTCATTGAACCATTCTGAGGGACATTAGTTTCTCTTCCCTGAAGCCTTCCTAGAACAACAATGCCGCCCTGAACAGATGTTCCTCTCAGTACATGATGGGAATTATTTTGACCAAAGTGTGAAAACATGCTGTAAATGAGTGCAGTATTGATAAAGTGCTTTTTTTCTGCCTTAAAGCCTGCTTTAGTATGCGATTGTTGTCCTAGTCGTGAATTATCAGAATTTGAACCAGGCCCTAAACTTGAATCCTGAAGGGTTACCACTCAAATGCTGGTTAGATAGGATTTTTGTGGAGCTCCTCACATCCACTTCCTGTGGAAGTAAATTGTGCTGTAGGTGGAGCATAGTGAGATGGTCCTCCCTCAAAGGAGAAGCTCCGCATGCTCTCTGTGATGTACATTCATCCACAGAGCAATTCTCTGTAAACAAAAGGCATACATTCAAGCCTGAGTCCTTTTTGAATTTCCAAGGAGCCTAAAGTCCCCTATGGTAATGCCATGACCAATCAGAGTCAACTTCCAAAAGCACCCTCTTCTCCTGTGCTGTAAATTCTTGAGATTGTTTGAAATTTGGCATTCTTATTTTTGTCCTGATGAGTCCATAACGAAAAGCTTTGTTAACCTGTCTGTCCTTTCAGCAATGTACAAGTAACTATTGGTGAAGTCTTGACTAAATGTTCAAGTGAGTCTTCTGACATTACCTTGAAGTCTGCTTCATATCTCCAGCAGCAATAAGCATGACTAATGACTATCACTTTGACTAGTGCTTCAAGTCGACATGATGTCATGTCTAAGTCCAAGCAGATGGTTGCTCTTAGGAGAGGGTGTTAATTGCAACAATATGCAGCCTCTTTAATGAGCATGAGAAGTGACAGTCAGCTTTTTAACAAGCTTCTGAGCCATCATTCCTAGTGTTGGCTTCACCTCTTTTTACAAATTGACACCTTGTAGTTAATATGAACCAAGCCAGCATTTCGGCTCAAGACCACGCTTTGGATACCTCAGGGCCATTAGTGTCTGTATTGCAAAGTTCTCAATAGAATGTAGAACAGTACAGCACAGTAGAGGCCCTTCGACCCACGATGTTGTGCTGACCTATTATCCTACTCTAAGATCAAACTACCCTGCAGAGCGACATTTTACTGTAATCCATGTACCCATCCAAGAGTGGCTTAAATGTCCCTAATGTATCTGGCTCCACTGCCACTGCTGGCAGCACATTCCACACATCCACCACTTTCTGTGTAAAGAACCTGCCTTTGACATCTCCACTACACCTTCCTCCAATCACCTTAAAATTATGCCCCCTCGTAATAGCCGTTCAGATTAATCTGAAATAGGACTAAGATGTAATTGTATCTGAATATGTCATTACCCTAATTTATATTAGTATTAAAGGTTTTCAGTAACTGAATAAATCACTCTAATCCTTAATCTTGGCCAGTTTTGTTGGCAAAGTCTTACCTATCAATATATGCTGTGCATGACTATCACCATTCTCTTGTGCGTTATCCCTTGAAATTCTTACCTGAGCCTCTGCAGCAGTTTTCATCTATGGCCTTGTCCACTGGTATACTAGCATGCAAACAATCCTTGCCCCTTGGTACAGCTGCCCCTACTCATAGCGGTTGTCTCATTACATCCTGCTTCTTTAAGACAGGGTCAGTATGTCACCTCACACCTCTGTTCTGAGGAAGGGTCACCGGTCCCGAAACGTTAACTCTGTTTTTTCATTAACAGATGCTGCCAGACCTGCTGAGCTTTTCCAGCAAATTTGTTTTTGTCCCTCATTTACAGCATCTGCAGTTCTTTTGGTTTTTATTTAGTATGTCACCTGGTGGCTACAATTGTCAAAGGTGTAGCTGCCAACCTTTATGATGAGACTGCAGCAGTTGGCAAGGAAGTAGTTCTTGGGTTTCTGGAAGTGTAACGGCAAGGATCAGGTTTGGAGGAAGGGAAAGAAGAGGGGAATGCATGGAAGTAAGAGGCTCATGGTCATTACCATCTGCAGCTTTCTTTATACGGATGAGAATACATTTCCGTTCGGGCAAGGGGAATATGATAGGATGAGCATAGCATCATCTTGAATATGCTGTCACAGAAGGCCTTTTGATGCTGAGCACTGTCTCCTCCATAGAGTTCAGGTGATCGCGTATGCCTGCTGCTAACATTTCTGTATTGCACCTTGTGTTTGTGTACCATTTTGTGCTGTAAAAGAGGTAAAAATGTCAGTGAGTATTGCAGAATGTTTGATGGGTTTGCCATGGCTTAATACCTGAAAGAATGTGGGGACAGGTAGCAGTTAGGCGTGAGACTGATAACATTGATGCGTAAGCAAGGTGAATGAGGTATCCAAATGTTAAACATAAACCCTGATTGCTAGAGATTTTTGAAAGGTTGAATGTTAGGGATGTTTTGCATTTAACAGCATGAAAGGATGGGGATAGGAGATATCATGTGGTGATGGATTCCCTGCTCCTGACCAGCCATGTGAGGTCATTGAACTTCTTGTAGCACCCCAGGGAGGAGCTTAGGGCCAGACCACAGGAATTGATTACCTACAGAAATATGATGTCTCCCCATTCCACTATTGAACTAATGTCAGCACCTGGAATTCCTTTCCTTCACTCGGTTTACTGTGCTCTTCCTTCTTTCTTCCCTTCATAGACAGGACAGCCTCTGTGTAATGAATGCAACTTACCCAGAAAGTTTACAAACTACCTTTTAACAGGTGCAAAGTACCTTATCACCGTTTTTATGCTGCTGGCCTCGTAAGGGCTGGGCGTAGCACGAACACACATTATGATTGTGTGCTTGTAAAAGAGTCTTAAAGGATTCACTAGTTCCATGGTGTTTAATCCCTTTGGGTGTAGCTTTAAATTTGTAAAGGATCTTTTTACAGGTCTTCTCAGGGCTTAGCGTCAGGGTGTTGGCTGCACTCTAAGTAGGTGCTACGCTATGGCCTCAGCCAATAACTCTTTGTTTTGGGAGCCCTTGTATAACTGACAGTTACTGGGATTGTGAATGGAGTTGAGATGGAACCACTGTCTCAGTCTTGCATCTCACACATTTTTACACGCATTCACCAATCATTTACAAGCTTCAAGAACAACTGGAATTGGACTTATAATGAAAGAAGCAAATGTGAAAGCAGCAAATAATGGAAATGAGTGTGTCCAATCTTAGTTCAAATAATGATGTGGAGGTGCCGGTGTTGGACTGGGATGAACAAGGTCAGAGATCACACAACACCAGGTTATAGTCCCATAGGCTTATTTGAAAACAGAAGCTTTCAGAGCCTCTCTCCTCCTTCACGTGTTAATGAGAGAGGTAGTATCAAATACAGAATTCATAAGTAAAAGATCAAAGGGTCACACCACTGATCACAATGCACTAAACAAAACTGAGATGCTGTTAAATCTTCACTTAGAAGGTTTTAATTGATTAGCATGTATGTGTAAATCCTCAAAAATTCCTCACAAGGCACTGTCCTGAGAGAACATCTAACATGCATTGTCTGACCTAAGATGTCACCTTTTTACACTGATTTAACCTTTCAGTTCTCTCAGGACAGTGACTTGTAAGCTCAGTTTGTCATCCTGATATATATATATATAGAGGGAGACAGTATATCTTTTGGCAATTTGCCCCATTTCCCTTTCTCCTACATAGTTACAATTGAGTGTCACAGTCCACATAGGCAGACAAATTGTTTAATTCCATTAGATTCTTTCAATTCCACATCAACGTTCTGAATAAATCATGTACTTTGAGGGATGGGTAAAAAGTGAAACATTTTCATTAATATGGCCTCTTTCATGATCATGGGATGTTACAGATCACTTTACAGCCAATTAAGTAATTTTGACAGAGTTGCTGTTGTAACATAGGAAGCAGCCAATCTGTGCACGGCTTGGACACAAAAAGAAGTGATTACCCTTTCAGTGAGATTGGTTGAGGGATAAATATTAGCTATGACAAAGGAAGAACTCCACTGTTCTTTGAAATATTGCCATTGACTTTTTTACGTCTAGCTGAGAGGGCAGATGGGACTTTGTGTCTAACTTAACAAAAGGATAGAATCAAATAAATGTTTAGTATTGATGTTTATAAATGATAGTGAATGCAGGTGTCCCAGAGAAATCTATCACAACTGATACAGATAACTGAGACGCTAATAGCCCAGATTTTCCAATGGCCTGACAGTGATTATTCAGTGTATGTGGGAACTATACCTGTGGGCTCTGTGGAATCCTCATCTTACACTCTGAAGGAATTGACGAGGAGATTGGAACCCTCTGAAAGTCTCCACTTAAGCCAGAGAATTTGAATGATTTGATCAAATTAAGTAAATACTTATTGGGGAAATGTGAGCTTTTGAATACATAGCCTACCTGTTCATATGCGTCCCATGCACCTCGAAGTACACCTCTGCCAAGCTCCCTCAGAACCCTGACACCTCCTTCATATGCTGTAAAATCTCACCTCCTCTTTCCCATGCCAGGTTGGAGATGCTGTACCCCTTCTCCCGCTCTTTCCTTGCTGTCAGACCTGACTCCCACTGTTGTGCCTCTTGCCAGACCCGATTTCTCCCTCTCTCGCCAGCCTACCCTAAACACTGCATCAACTATCTGGCCTTCTTGCCACTTTATTGTGTAGCACCCTTCCTGCTTGACACCTGCATATTGCCGACTTACCTGGCACTGTACTCATCTAATACCTTGTAATTCCTGGAACCCATCTGGCACTGTAACCACCCAGCATACCCTGACATTCTCACTTACCTTGTTCTTGCGTTTTGTCAACAGCTGTCAAAATGGCTGTCTCAATCTTGGTCACTGTGGGAAGAGGGTGAATTTGTTTTCCCTCCTACAGCCAGTTCTGGACGACAAAAAAACTATCAGAATGGAAGTATCAGGGAGCCCTAATGAGAATCACATGTCCAAAAGGCAGAGGTCCCTTCTTTCATTTAAAAAAAATGGCAGATTCTTGTTTCTGGAAATATTAGCAGGAGTGAACGTTGGCAAGTACCCCGGTGGCTGTATCCTTGGTTACTAAACCAACCCAAATAGCCGATAGCAGGGACTCAATTGTGGAACAAAACTGATTCTGAACAAATTAGCAGAATCTAGTCTGCTAAATCACTGGATCCTATTAGCATGTTGAAGGATATCAAAAAGGAGACAGCCATAGAGTCATACAGCATGGAAATAGACCTTTGGTCCAACCAATCCATGCACACAAAACTATAACTGGAGACATCTTGCCACAAATGTCACAGTAGAGTGAACCTTTGAAATTAGAAATCTGTTGCCTTGAGCAGATAAGGAAGTGAGGTTAGACAACCCTTTGGTATTGTCTGACAAAAATGCCTGGTGATTTGCTGCACCCTGTACAATATGGCACTGCAGAGACTGAAAATGGTATCAGAGAAAGAATAATCCCATTTGTCAATATATGCAGCCATTGATGTGCATGCTCAGGATTCTCACAATGGCTTCTCCAGCTTTAGCTGAGAACTATGCTTGCAGCATTACACTTGTCCCCGTGCCAATTCCTGTAGAACCATTGCCCAGCCTCTCTGTCCTGCTTCACACAGTGAAATTGCTTTATAATAAATGCATGTACGCTCATTACATTCAGAACCTTAAATTCACAACTGTACTTCTCAGGCCAGTTAACAGCATTTACCTGCCCAGGAACAATGTGGTATGATACAAAAACAGAAATTGCTGGAGGAACTCAGCAAGCCTGCAAGGATCTGTGGAAAGAAAGCAGGATTAACAATTCAAGCCCAGTGATCCTTCTTCAGAACTATTTTAATGTGGTATGATGCTTTCCCTGGCTGCAGACAATTTCGAACCAGGGCACATGAGGAACAAGCCATTCAGGACTGAGACGAGGAAGATTTTCTTCTCAAGAAACGATGTTATGAGAATAAACTGTTTAGTTACATTAATACATACCTTCATTACGATAAACATTATTCATGTCACACGAACAGCATAATAATTACTACTTGAGTGTTTCTCTGTTTACATAACCAGGACTGTTCCCACGTCTGTTTTATCTTGCTCCTACATGCCTGCTAATCCTGGAGTGAACTCCGCAGGCACCTATACTGAAAGGATATTGCCATCTGCATCTCGTGTGGCTCCAGCACCTGCAGAAGATGAAAGTTACAATTTATTTTTCATTTATTTTATGGGATGTGGGATATGGGTATTGCTGGCTAGGCCAACATTTTTTGCCCATCCCTAATTTCCCAGCAGGCAATTAAGAGTTACCCACAGTGTTGTCCGTCTGGAGTCATCTGGGTGTCAGACCAGGTGGGGATGGCAGGTTTCCTTCCTTAACCGACATCAGTAAACCAGATAGTTTACTTGAATAATCACCAGTGGCTCTATGGTCATCATTAGGGTCTTGATTCTGGATTTTTATTGAATGCGCATTCTACATTGTGGGACTTGAACCTGGGTACTCAGGCCATTACTTGGGCCTTCAGAATAATAGCCCAGTGATAATACTGTTCGGCTATTGTCCCCATCCAACCATGCCTACATCAAAGCAAAATAGGGCTCCAAGTCACTGAGATCATGACCGTCAATATTGTGACAGTGTGCACGCTCACTGAATGCAGCCCAGTGCTTCCTCCAGCTCCAGCAATTCAGGCAGTGCCAGAGCTCAGTCCTGAAAGCTGAGTGAGCACTGTGTGGTGGACTGGGTTTTGCATGGCAGGTGGTAAAGAAAAATTGAGGTGATTTTTTTTGGGGTGTGTACCCTCTGTGTGCACAGAGCAAGCTCCAAATGAGGTGTTCTGCCTTCCTTCCCACCTTTTCTCATCTAAGTTTCCAAAAAATAGCCTTCCTGTTCCACCTATATATATTCCAACTCACCATCACAGTCAATAGGCTGGCTATCAAATCTAATTGAGTTTTAATTAATTATTTATTTAAACATGCTAGGTGGTCTGCTGCTTCAGTACCCACCCTTATCCTTGAAAGTTGCCACCCAGGTTGACAGGGCTGTTAAGAAGGCAGACAGTGTTTTAGCTTTTATTAATAGAGGGTTTGATATTAACAGAGGGTTCGAGTTCCAGAACCAAGAGGTTATGCTGCAGCTGTACAAAACTCTGGTGCGGCTGCACTTGGAGTATTGTGTACAGTTCTGGTCACCGCATTATAAGAAGGATGTGGAAGCTTTGGAAAGGGTGCAGAGGAGGTTTACTAGGATGTTGCCTGGTATGGAGGGAAGGTCTTACAAGGACAGGCTGAGGAACTTGAGGCTGTTTTCATTAGAGAGAAGAAGGTTGAGAGGTGGCTTAATTGAAACGTATAAAATAATCAGAGGGTTAGATAGGGTGGATAGGGAGAGCCTTTTTCCTAGGATGGTGACGGCAAGCACGAGGGTGCATAGCTTTAAATTGAGGGGTGAAAGATATAGGACAGATGTCAGAGGTAGTTTCTTTACTCAGAGAGTAGTAAGGGAATGGAATGCTTTGCCTGCAACGGTAGTAGATTCACCAACTTTAGGTACATTTAAGTTGTCATTGGATAAGCATATGGACGTACATGGAATAGTGTAGGTTAGATGGGCTTGAGATCAGTATGACAGGTCGGCACAACATCGAGGGCTGAAGGGCCTGCACTGTGCTGTAATGTTCTACGTTCATTTGGTATATTATAAGGGTCTGGTGGAACAATCAGGAAGGTGGATTGTCATCTGATGCATTTTACATGGCCCAGCTGCTGGAAGCACGGGCACTGGGAGCTATAAAACTCACCCCATTGATTCGAGATAAGTGGCAGTATCATGTTAGGCTTCAGGGTCTACTCTATTCCTCTATCAGCAATAACCGGAATTGACAACTGGCTGGTAGCCACAACTTTCTCCCTCATTGTGATCAAGTTGTTCATAGATTCAGATCCATCTCCAAGTTTTCTTCCTCTCCCAACAGTTGTATGCTCTCCCCCTGCAATCAGGGAAGGCATTGAGAGAATAAGTGATTTCACAGCACAGCAGGGAGATATTTGAGACAGTTGTTTGTGAGTAAAAAGAAATGAGAGGGCACCAGGTTATGGATCTGTTGAGATGGAGATTCTGGTAGAGGTTGTTCAAGAATGTATGTCAGTCAAAGATTATTGAGGGGATGAGAGAGTGATGGTTGCCAACTGAGTGTTTCAGGGATTTCACCCTATTGGATATAGGAAATCATTGAGCCATTCAGGCACTAGATGCAGTCCTCCACAACATGGACCAACTGCTTACAACCTAAACAGCCTCATGACAAGCCTGTTTGGTGATTGTGGTTGTCTGTCTGACCGACTCCTGGAATTGTCCAAAAAGTCAACTTCAGCCTGTGTCATGCACCACTTTCAGGGTTCTGGGGTTATCTTTCCATTCTTTTCCATGGGGAAACTGAACCAAATTAACTAATTTTAATGAACAACCCCAAAATGAAGAAATTACCAACAATATAAGATAGCAAAGTATGTGGCTGGATGAACACAGTAGGCCAAGCAGCATCTTAGGAGCACAAATGTTGATGTTTTGGTCCTAGACCCTTCTTCATTTTTTCTGATGAAGGTTCTAGGCCCGAAACATCAATTTTTGTGCTCCTAAGATGCTGCTTGGCCTACTGTGTTCATCCAGCACCACACTTTGTTATCTTGGATTCTCCAACATTTGCAGTTCCCATTATGTCAAATTACCAACAATACTTCACTTTTGCTAACTTTACTACTGGTTGAATTAGAATTAGAATTAGAATTCCTATAGTGTGGAAACAGGCCCTTGGCCCGACAAGTCCACACTGAACGTCAGGGCATCCCACCCAGACCCATTCCCCCTATAACCCACATAAGTTACACACCCTGGACACTATATGCAATTTAGCGTGGCCAATCCACCTAACCTGCACATCTTTGGACTGTGGGAGGATGAATGCAAATTAGAATTAATGGAAATTAAACCTTAATTAATAGACCTGATTATAATCCATTGTAACCATAAATTACACATGGAGTAGCAGATATAACAAAGAATTTCTTGTGAGATTACAAGCAGTTATATTGCTCCCTGTACAAATGTGCACCACATGTAATTTCTTAGTCTTTCTAACTAAATCTTGTCTTTTCAAATCTTTCACCTTTCTCACTCAATGAATTTGGTACTCGAGTCTCTTGTGACAGAAGTTGCCCTCCTCCTGAGTTCCCCAGAGGTGGTCTTCATCACCCAAATGGCATATACCTGCAGAACCTCCTGTGCAAGTGGTCGTGATGAACTTCGATTCCGCAGTGACTCCTTTATCTGACCTCTTTAATAAATCTCATGTAATTGTCCGGTCAGCTCTTGCTAAATCGAGACATATTAGTGGAATTGGGCAGTTCACAATCCCTGCTGAATATCTGTCTTCAACTGCCTGTATCTTTTAATGGTACTACACACAGCTGTTTGTAAATATATCTTCCCCCATTCCCCCTCTCCTGTAGCTTCTTCCTATTTGGCTGCACAGTGTCTATACCTTAACTTTAGCTCAGTTGATTCTGCTTCCAGGTTAATGGTTGTCATATCATAAGGATCAGTAATTCTTCTTAGCTTAATTACAATTGATCATGTTTCAAACATTCTTTTAAAAAAACTAATTTTCTCGATATTTTATTCTTTAAAATATTTCCTCACTGTTGGTTTTGGGTCAAAACTTACCCACTTTTCTCTGACATTTTCTTCCTTTTTCCTGTTTTTTACTGATTAAGTCATGTTGTACACTTTTACCAATTCCTTTTCAGCAGAGGGCCCTTATTGCTTCATTAAGTGCACTAGCCCCTCTTCTGTCATGAATTTTTTCATGCAGAGGTGGGGTGTTAATTAGTTTGCTCCAGAAAAGAACAACTGCAAGGTCTATTCCAAACAAAATTGAACCCGTCAGTTCTCCAGGGACTAAGCTGGTAAACCTTTGCCTCTGGTTAATGTAAACGAAGCTCAGTGAGCTACTTGATGAGTTGATGGATCAACATCAGAAATAATCTGATGCATGTCACAATGGTGGTATGAATGGCATAAGCATTCAATATTGTGACTGTAACTGGAGTGACTGTAGCTTTGGTAGATCTAGTGTGACCAGGTTCCAGAAGGTAACATACCTGAATGACAGCTAAACTGCTGATATTAGACCAGTGAAGGTAGTGACTGCAGCCCTGAAGCAGCTTTGATGCCATGAGATGAAAGTTCCAGGATTCCCTCCAGTCACATGAGCTGCAAATCTCCCACCTTCCTTCTCTTTGGCAAAAGTGCTCTTACTGAGCTGGGCACAAGATAACTTCTGTCAGACCCAAGATGGTCATGGGCAGAGCCTAGTGGTAAAATCATGTTGAGTTCTGTGAGGCAGCAAAAGTGAAGCAATTGGATATGACTCTCAAAGGATAGCTGAACAGCAGTAAACAGCAACAAGTGTAAGCTCAATCATCACCTTTGAAAGACAATTAAGAAATGACCAACAAGACCTCATCTTGACGGCCTCTCTCTCAGGATTTTTAAATAAAAACAGCTTTAGTTACTTGAACCAAGTTCAGCATTACAAAGTTAGAAACAGTAGTGTGCAATAATTACAGATCAGACACTCGTATAGCAATCAGCATGGAAGCTCTTTGGTGATCACTTCAGGCAGGTGCTCAATGAATGTGCTGCAATTGCCATTGCGACATTTGTCTCACAGCCTTGGCTAATTTCATTAATTTGGCATTACAGGCATTGGGTTTGAACCAGGACTGTTAAAAATGATAGAATTTCCACTCCTACAAAATCAGTGCCAGCAGACTTTCCTGTCCAATTCCATAGTATGTGCATCCTGTTTGCGGGTTCTTAATCACTGAAGGTCACATCAAGGAATCAGCCCTTGTATTTCCAGGTCATCTCTTACATTTAGTTGGGGCTTCTCAGTCGGTGAAAAGCTTATGTGGGAATATCAATTTGTGTCCACCAGCAGAAGCTAACTGCATCATTATGTTGTGTGCATAGATTGCTCTGCAGTCTGTTTTGCTTAAGAGGTGCTGCCTCATTCCATTGAAGCCATCATGGGTTGGAATCATCACCTAGCAGTGGCAGACTTTGAGGTGGGGTGGTCATGTACCCAAACCCTGATCTCTTGTTACCTTCACCAGAATGAGGTTTTCTGTTCGAAGATCCATGGTTGACTTTCCCACCACCAACCGACCCACCTTAAAGGGTCACTTAAGGACCACTTGAGAGCCTCTGACCACCTGAGAGGTCCCTGGATTATCCCAGCTTCAGATGTGCCTCTCTTCATAAGACATCACCAATAGCTGCTGTCCTGCAGGTAGTTTGTTACCTTGGACGGACACCCTTGATCAAAAGTGCTCAGTGCCTGACTGAGAGACTGGGTATCGGGAAATGGGTGACTCAAGTGTTGCTTTATGTGAGCTACCCTTGCTGTTTCTTCTGAGGCCTCTGGCCCTTGTTCGCTGTCAGTCTGAGAACCCCACTCCCCTACTTCATTTACCTTTGATCAGGGCCCTCCGTTATCTTGGGACTCTGGGGATAACAGTCTACCAACAGCCTTGGTATCCTCTGCAGTGATGCAGAGCGCAAGAGTTGCTGACCTCTGTCTCTTCATTCTATAGAAAGGCTGACCACTGGTTTTACCGCTGCTTTATTGGCATGTGATTTGTGGACCTTCCCTCAAAGATGCACAATGTGACTCTCATTGACTGATCAGCTAGCTCATGAAACTCATGATGGCTCATCATAGTTACACCCAACCTTCCAGATAGTGCCTGGAACAGCTTAAAGAAGCAGACTGGCTTGAGATCACAAAATGTGGAGCTGGAGGAACACAGTAGGCCAGGCAGCATTAGAGGAGGAGGAAAGTTGACGTTTTGGGCTGTTACTCTTCTTCAGAAAATTCCGGAAGAAGGGTCCCGACCCAAAACATCAGCTTTCCTGCTCCTCTGATGCTGCCTCGCTTGCTGTGCTCATCTAGCCCCACACTTTGTTATCTCTGACTCCAGCGTCTGCAGTTCTTGCTATCTCAGACTGGATTGAGAGCTGTGATTCCACTAGGTCTGTACAATGTGTAGGTACTCACACTTAAGAATATTTGGCTAGCACAGAGTCAGTTCATGCCCATGGCACTGTAAGTTTCAAACCACAGCTGGGTCAGCTAAAACAATCTCAACCTAACCTTTTTAACTCTGAATCTATTAAATTGCCAATCTGAATGCAAAACCAGTATTAACATACCTACAGTGCAGGTGCCTTATGTGTTAGAATAGGAACCTCTGTAAGTGAGTAAATAAAATGTCAACTTTACAAGACTGTCAGCTTGAAATGGAAGGCTGGCACTGCCCACAGTTTCAGAAAATAGATGCTCACGTGGGCAAGGTAAATGACTGTAGATGAAGCAATGTTAACCGGAGGAGGTGATTAGCTCAATCCTCCCTGACTGTTCACACCTGCTCAGATTCAGTCAGCTGTGCCTTGTGCTGAAGGCTTGATGTTCCTTTTCTCTCTTCTCTACGATGTTTGTCAGGATTTTTATTCCAAAGAAGCACCGACAGCGGTTCGATGAAGTTGTTTCACAGAGCCTTATCAGCAAGATTCGCAGCAGCAAGAACAGGATTGACAGCAGCAGCCGCCTACGTAGAAGCAGGAGCGAAGACCACCAGGAACGCCTGCTTGTGTCCACCCGTGCCAGCTCAACTCCTCGGAATCCGGAGGAACCAGGGCAGAGCATCCGAAAGACAGGCTCCATCTTAGGAGGAAGCGTGAGGGCAGGAACCTCCCGTAGGTAAGCAGACTGATTACACCTTGCTATCAGTCACATATTGTAGTAAGGATGTTCGGAGCTCTGTACTGATGCTACCACAGTGATGATCATGAAAAACAGCGCTTGTAAAAACACATTAGCTAGATTTTCAATAAATTGCTAAGGTAGTAGGAGCTGTGTCCTTCCTGTGTTTTATCTGAACTTGAAGTCTTCTAGGATGAAGCACCATTATACCCCTTGAACACTGCTTGTTATTCATATGTCTGAAAGATGTGAAGATTCATTTTGTTTGAGGTTGATAATGCTTGTGCAGCATGTGCTGTGTTGTTGTCCAGTGTTTGCATTGATGGGCTCTCAAGTTTGCTTTCTTGACTCATCCTTGCTATGATTCATTTTAGTACAATGTTTGCATTTGTGCATCATGTCATATTAACGAAGGAATATCCTTGTCATGCATTCACATGCCGTGCTTGCAGCTGTGAACTTTAGAGTCATTTTTGTTCCCTTTTTCTTGTGTTGCATCTGTATTGGCTCCCCATTATGTGTTCTCGTTTTATGCTTGTATTGGGAAACGATCGTACAGTGACTAGGTTGGTGCACTTTCTCTGATTTACTTCCAATGCATTTATGTCCTTCCTTGAGCGAAATGAATTATACTGCACAATATTCCAGATGTGGTCTCCAATTGTGCCCTGTATAAGTAAAGCATAACCTCCCTACGTTTGCATTCATTTCTCCTTGTGATAAGTAAAATATTATATTTTATTAGCTTTCCTAATTACTTGCTATATCTACATACAATCTTTTGTGATTCATGCACTGGGAGCTGTGTGATCTCTCTTCATTTAGATAATATGCTTCACTTTTATTCCTCTTGTCAAAATGGACAATTTAACATTTTCAGACATTATACTGCAGATTTTTACCCATTCACTGAATCCACCTATATCTTTTTGGATCCTCCCCATGTCCGCTTCACAACTTGATTTCCTATCTGTCATTGTGCCAGCAGCAAATTTAGCGACCATATCTTTCACCCCTTCATCCAAGCCAGGTTGTAAACATTTAAGGGCCCAACACCAATCCCTGTGGCACACCACTCATTACCTCTTGCTGACCCAAACAAAGACTCATTTACACCTACTCTCTGCTTTCTGTATGTGAGCAGCAAATACATGGGGTGCTCACCAGCAAGTTTTCCATCAAGCCGTACACCAGCTGAACTTCTTTAATTTATGCTGCCAATTTGTCACTGTTCCCAGGTAAAGATCCTGGAACTCCCTGTTTAACAGCACCGTGGGTGGCACAGGTCATAGGTTTGGAAGGTGCTGTCAGAGGATCCTTGGTGAATTGCAACAATGCATCTTATAGATAGTAAATTGTATGTCCAGAGATCCTTGAAGATGACAGGAAAGGTAGATAAGGTGTTTAAGAATGTATATGGGATACGTGACCATATTATTCAAGGAAGTTAATGCAGGAGACGATCTGTATTTAATGTTAGCGAGGCTACAGCTAGACTACTGTGTGTAGTTCTGGGTGCCACACCAAAGAAAGGATATGAATGTGCCAGAGAAAGTGCAGATGAGATTCAACAGGAAGTTGTCTGGGGGCATTTCAGCTTGGACAAGCTGTTCCACTAAAGATACATTGTAGTGAAGTAGAATTTTCCCTCCTGTTGGTTCCATCACCACCTGCTTTAGTACTAGTGCAGCACCTATGTCTCCTAGACCTTCACCAACTTTGTCAGTAGTGGTGCTACCAAACCATTCTCAGTGATGGATTTTCAGTGCTTAGTGCGTCTTCTAATTGGAGTTTCTCATGGAGGAGCCTGAGGGGTGGTTGGGATGGGTTCTTGTGGAGCAACACAGTAAGTGGTAATCAGCAGGAGTTTTTTTGATGTCCTAAGTTTCGTGGGGTACAGAATCAATGTTGAGCATTTGCTGGCCAACTTTCTCCCATTTGTACACCACTGTGCTAGTTGTTCTGGTGGGACATAGCTGGGGATGGTGATAATGGTGTCTGGGACTTTGCCTGTGAGCTGTGATTTCCTGAGAATGATTATGTCAGGCTGTTGTTGTCAGACAATGCTCCCAATTTTGATACATGTTAGTGAGTAGAATTTTGTAGGGTTGGGAGAGCTATGTTTGCTGGTGTTGTTTCTAACATTTAATTCTGTGTGGGCCATCTGCTTGCATTCTTTTTCTTAGATATCATAGCATTTCAATGCATTTTCAAGATCATTTGAGATTCACTCATATTGTTGTAGGTTTGGTTTGGTGGCATGTGTAGGCCAGACCAGGGAAGGACAGTGGATTATCTTCCTGAAAAGACATTTAATGCATCAACTTGTCTGTACAACAATGGCTCTATGGTCACCATTAGATTGCCTTTATAATTCCAGATTTATTAATTGAATTTGAATTTCACCGTCTACCATGGTGGCCCTCTGGATAACTAGTCCACTGATATCCACCTCCCAATGGTATCAATGTATGGTGGGATAAATACCCACATGGTTCCAATACTGTCTCTTACGTCTCTTCATCTCTTCTTTGTTTCAGCGTTTTATCTCTCTCACCAACTGTGCAGGGCCACTCTTTCAATTTAATTTCTCTTTCTCCTAAAATCATACAGCAACAGAGAAGGCCATTTGGCCCGTCACAACTCTAATTTCACTCACTGCTGCACAGGCCACCAAGGTCCATGCTTGGTGGAGTCTAGAAAAACTGGGTGAATATTTTGGCATGGGTGTCAGCACGTTGGCTGGTGTGCATAGCTCCTTGTGGCCATGTAGTTTGGAGGGGACATGGATTGTACTGCACTGGCACTTTGAAGTCATCCAATTCTTCCCTCTGCTCCGTTCTCATTATTTTCCTCTTTCTGGTATATATCCAATTCTTTTGAACACTACTGTTGAATCTGCTTGCATGAACCATTCAAGCAGCACATTCCACATTAGTGGGAAAGTAGTTCCCTCATATAACTCTTGCTTTTTCTTTTACCAATCATCGTAAACCCATACCTTCAGGTTAATGAGCCCTCTGCCCCTTGAATCAGCTTCTCCTCGTTTACTTTGTCAAAACCATTCATAATTTTCCCTCTTGTCTGTGCATGGTCCATCTCACTTGTTTCTTTTCACTGTGTATTCCCTCTTCAGTTCATGTACTGCATTTGATTTTTAATGGATGCTTGTTGTGTGGCAATTCTGGTGTGGAGGTAGAACTGTAATGACTAACTCCACCTGCTGTAGGTGGGGAAATATTTCTGAGACACTGGCAGACTGAAGCAAAGGGTGGAAAAGTAAACAAGACTGAGCTGTTTCAAAGATTATTTTTAAAATGCTGTGCAGGTGTGATATTTGCAGAAACAAAGAATCTGAAATAACTCAACAGAGGCCAGTGTCCTGTCACCACGTCACCCTTTATTTTCATGTGGGGAGTCCTTGACGTTGATCCAGCTCCCTCAGAGCCAGCTGTCAGAGTGAACACGATGCCTGACACTCCTGTTCTTATCTGTCAGCCAAGGCTCCCCGATTGGACCACATTAACATCCCCAATCGGGGAACTCCTATTCTGTGATGTCCACCTGGCTGACCTCCTTACAATCATTACAGACTTGACCTGTGGAAGCATTGACCCATTCTGTGGAGGGAAGGAATGAAATGGAAGAACGCTGCTTGAAAAGGACTTAATCATTTGCATCCTCCATGGCTTTAAAGGGATATGGACCCTGCCCAGCTCGCCATTAGGCCTGGTGATGGGAAAGAAAAGGAAAATCTCTACCCACGCAATCAACAGATTGGTAGTTAAAATGCCAGAAAGCCATCTTGATCCTGCTGTGTCTGATTTTAACCTACTTTTCAGTGCAAATGCTAAGGACACTATTTGAAGCCAGCTGGTCCATGCAGTAAATATTAATCAAGGCCAATGACCTCAGCTGGACTCTGACAATACTTTAACACATGCCTGATCCATGTAATAATTGTCAGAGCAAAAATCTGAACCTTCTGTTCATATTTTCATACCAATGCCTTTCTTCCACTTCCATTAGACAGCAGAAATGCTCACTTTAATTCCCGTGGCAAAGAGTGTGCCTAGCAGCACAATTTAGCTTGGAAAAATTCTCCACTTTTTCACAAGCCATGGTAAAATGTATAAAGTCCCAATTCGGTGACCAAAATGACCAATATGACTGTTATTCAGGACCAACGCAAATATTTTATCATTAACAAAAAAAACCTCAATTTTAAAATACTTAACTTAAACACAAGCAGAGAAAAGAGAGGATTCTAAATCTGTCTTCTTTCAAGAACCCCAAATGCGTACACACCCCATCACAATTAAGTCATACAAAAAGACAAATAGTTTAATGCACATGCAATTGATGGAAAAAGCAAATGGACAGGGTAAACAAAATCCTAAAGATTGCATTGTCCAAACCCAAAAATGAGAGTTATTTTGCTTACAGTCCATTTAATTTTAATAACAATGATATGCTGTTGTCATTAGGGTAATGGTCATTCTTTAATTTGATAGTTGATTGGGTGTTCCTTGGCTTTTTCTTATTTTAGAATGTTATCTTTTAAGCGTTTTTGGTTTTTCTTTTCTCACATGGAGAGAACGGGAGTGATGGATCTTTCTGTTTACAGGCTCTGCTACCCTGGACTTAGTGTTTTCATGCTCTAATGCTCAACCAATCAGAGCCCTGTTGTCAGGCAGGATTTCCTCAACTCAAAAGACACTTGGTGGCCCACAATCTTGAATTCTCCCTCTCACTGTTTTAAAAAGCAGCATTGTATCACAAATCTCAAAAAAGATGCAGTGTTCGAATTTTTTCTTCAAGTTGCAAAACTCTCTTAGTATTCCAGTTATTGTCAGTCCAACTTCCATTCCAGTTCATAGTTCCAGAAGTGAAAATATGTGGTCTCTTACACTGGACAATGGTACATTGCATGCTGGGCGATTTGATGAAAATATAATTGTCCATTCATAACAGATTGCTAGCTGTCTGACCCAAGCTACTGAGGAACTTGTATGATAGGGGCACCCGTGCTTGAATTAAGTCACACAAAAGCCATAGTTCCAAGCCCGAGTATGTCCAGAAACGAATGTACATTCTTAGTAGCCTCATTCCCTACTGGGACTTCTTCAGACCAAGATTTTTCCCAAAGAAATGCTCCTTTCATACTAAACTGTTTATCGTTTAAATAAATTTTAATTATTAATTTCTTTTCAATAGAACGATTCGAGTGTACAAAGGTCACAAAAGCTTTGGCTTTACCCTGCGAGGCCATGGCCCTGTATGGCTTGAATCCGTTATCCCAGGTGAGTTTTAAATTGCAGTCTGTGAAGTGAGGGCTTGTTAGTCGATCTTAGTCACCAAGGATTTTGTGAGTGAGATGTTCTGGTGAATGGGCTGCAGATTTTACATTTTTGAATTGATTGATTCGTTCTTTGCTGTGATCAACTTGGCAAGTTTACCATGACTGAGATCGGTGCTAGCTGCCTTATCCTTGCTTTGCTTTAATAATAAGGTCAACTTCAAAGAATGCATAATCTTGCACTTGGGGTAGCCATGGGCGTACTTGAGAGACATTGGGTATATGGGGATGGAGTGCTGTAGAGGTGGTGTCTGAAGAAGTACCAGAATCCATTGTCCTGGGCCAGGCTGCTGCCTGATCTGAATGATGTTTCAGTAATATACTTTCAAGCTTAGGTATACTACAGTGGAGAGACAGGGAGCAGCAGAAAAAAACTCTGAAAATTTATGATAACAAGGTGTGGAGCTGGATGAACACAGCAGGCCAAGCAGCATCTTAGGAGCAGAAAAGCTGACGTTTCGGGCCTAGACCCTTCTTCAGAAAAATTATCACTGTGAAAATTTGTTTGTCTAAAGTTTCTAGCAATAGTAATAGTTAATAAAGTTTGCTGGATCTCCCTCTGTTGATCATTCACATGTCCCTTTCAGGAAGTCCAGCTGAGAAATCCGGATTGAAGGCAGGGGATCGAATTTTGTTTCTCAATGGGCTAGACATGAGGTGAGTTCAGAACATTTACTGCATGCATTGGACATATGAACACACAATAAAATCTTACCACTGGGCTGCTGCATGGGGTACATACAAAGGAAAAACCTTTTACATTGCTGGATTCAACATTCCAAGAACAGGTATAATCCAGGGTACATATAGAGCCAGATAACAAAGTGTGAAGCTGGATGAACACAGCAGGCCAAGCAGCATCTCAGGAGCACAAAAGCTGAAAGGGTCATCAATGTAACGGAGGAAGAGGTGGGGTTTGGGGCCTGTGTAGGTGTGGAAGAGGGACTGTTCCACGTAACCTACAAAGATGCAGGCATAGCTTGGGCCCATGGGGGTACCCATGGCCAACCCCTTTGCTGACTGATTGATGACTGTATCGGTGCCGCCTCTTGCTCCCCAGAGGAGCTTGAACAGTTCATCCACTTCACCAACACCTTCCACCCCAACCTCAAGTTCACCTGGGCCACCTCCAACACATCCCTCACCTTCCTGGACATCTCAGTCTCCATCTCAGGTAACCAGCTAGAAACTGATGTCCATTTCAAGTTCACTGACTCCCACAGCTACCTAGAATACACCTCCTCCCACCCACCCTCCTGCAAAAATTCCATCCCCTATTCCCAATTCCTCCTCCTCCGTCGCATCTGCTCCCAGGATGAGGCATTCCACTCCCGCACATCCCAGATGTCCACGTTCTTCAAGGACCGCAACTTTCCCCCCACAGTGATCGAGAACGCCCTTGACCGTGTCTCCCGCATTTCCCGCAACACATCCCTCACGCCCCCGCCACAACTGCCCCAGGAGGATCCCCGTCGTTCTCACATACCACCCCACCAACCTCTGGATGCAACGCATCATCCTCCGACACTTCTGCCATCTACAATCTGACCCCACCACCCAAGACATCTTTCCCATCCCACCCTTGTCTGCCTTCTGGAGAGACCACTCTCTCCGTGACTTCCTTGTCCACTCCACACTCCCTTCCAACCCCACCACACCCGGCACCTTCCCCTGCAACCGCAGGAAGTGCTACACTTGCCCCCACTCCTCCCCCCTCACCCCTATCCCAGGCCCCAAGATGACTTTCCATATTAAGCAGATGTTCACCTGCACATCTGCCAGTGTGGTATACTGTATCTATTGTACCTGGTGTGGCTTCCTCTGCATTGGGGAAACCAAGCGGAGGCTTGGGGACCGCTTTGCAGAACACCTCCGCTCGGTTCGCAGTAAACAACTGCACCTCCCAGTCGCGAACCATTTTAACTCCCCCTCCCATTCCTCAGACGACATGTCCATCATGGGCCTCCTGCAGTGCCACAATGATGCCACCCGAAGGTTGCAGGAACAGCAACTCATATTCCACTTGAGAACCCTGCAGCCCAATGGTATCAATGTGGACTTCACAAGCTTCAAAATCTCCCCTTCCCCCACTGCATCCCAAAACCAGCCCAGTTCGTCCCCTTCCCCCACTGCATCCCAAAACCAACCCAGCTCGTCCCCTCCCCCCACTGCATCCCAAAACTAGCCCAGCCTGTCTCCGCCTCCCTAACCCGTTCTTCCTCTCACCCATCCCTTCCTCCCACCTCAAGCCGCACCTCCATTTTCCACCTACTAACCTCATCCCGCCTCCTTGACCTGTCCGTCTTCCCTGGACTGACCTATCCCCTCCCTACCTCCCCACCTATACTCTCCTCTCTACCTATCTTCTTTTCTCTCCATCTTCGGTCCGCCTCCCCCTCTCTCCCTATTTATTCCAGAACCCTCTCCCCATCCTCCTCTCTGATGAAGGGTCTAGGCCTGAAAAGTCAACTTTTGTGTTCCTGAAATGCTGCTTGGCCTGCTGTGTTCATCCAGCTTCACACTTTGTTATCTTGGATTCTCCAGCATCTGCAGTTCCCATTATCACTGATACATGTAGAGCAAACCTTCCTGTGCATTGCCACATGAACCAATTCCAGGTTAGGTATGGTGTGAGGTGTGTATAGAACAAAGCTCCTTCTACATTCTCCTTTCAAATGCTCCCAGGTCAGTTATGGTAACTTTGAGACAGAGGGTGAGTCTCTCCTCTGTCCCAGTGAGGTACTTTAATAGTATTTCCTGCAGTATCAGTGTAGTGTTTCCATCCCAGAGCTTTTCAGTGTGAGATTGACAGATACTGGCAAGTGGGATTGTACCTTCCTTGATTGAGGTGGAGACTACCAAGCGAAAGGGCTTCAATAGAATCTATCTTGGCTGGAACCAGTTGTAGGCCTGAATGCAGTGTCCACTGGTTTTTCAGCTGCTCTGAACCTACACAGTTTGTTACAGTTGAGTGCACTGATGTGATCATTGGGTTTTTTTGCATGTGTTTTAGAAACTGCTCCCATGAGAAGGTGGTGGCAATGTTACAAGGCAGTGGAGCGATGCCCACTCTTGTGGTGGAAGATGGACCTTTTAACTACCCTCTTGGTAAGTGTAATTATTGTTGGACACGGCGATGAGTGTAAAACTGTTGCAATAAAATGTGCCATTAGATTCTCTTGATCCTTATAGGAGCCCCGTATAAATCGTGTAAATGGGTTTTTTTTCTGAAGCAACAGAGATGATTTAGAGAATCAACGTAGAAAATTCCCATTGTTGTGTTTAGTTATACATTCTAAATAAAACCGTTTCCATATCACCTTTCGGGAAGGATTAATGGGAATTTACTGTTTCTTCTGGAAGATAAGTGTTATCCTGCTATCCAGCTCCTGTCTTGCACAAAGCCCTGAATACTCATCATCCCCATCCTTATCAAAATTACTTCCTTCATCTTATTGCGCTGAGGCCAAAACAACTGGGATCTTTAGTAATGGGTCATGTGTTTTGGGACTCTCTCCACTATTATGAATGTTTTAGTTCATAATTCTTGTGTTTTAGAATATGGCTTTAAATTGTAGAAGTCCAAGTTTTAATTATAGATAAATGGATGCATCTGATTGACACCCTGATAAACGACACTGAAGTGAATGCAGTACAAACACACTTTGGTTAATTACAACTAAACAAAAACCCAAGTTATCTTCCATGTCAGAGGTAGAAGTGAAAGCTCAGACTGGTGAATGACCCATTTCTGAATCTAGTGGTAGAGCCAATGTATCTATTGTTATCTCTATAGAAGTAGCTAAAATGTAACAGTTCTGGGAAAGTGTCATAAAATTCCATTAGAGATAGAAATTATTAATACAGGTAACATAAGGAAAGATCTGTGCTGAAGGTAAAATAATTGATTTAGATTTCTAATTAAGAATATGCTAAAGTCTGCCACATTATCATAGAGATGGAATTTGAGGATTAGAATGGGTTCCTCTTTTTAATTAGGCTGGGTAGTTCACAGAAGCAACAGATGTGGTTTTGGTCAGATGTAGACTGCAAGTCCCTGACTTTGGAGAACCAAACAAAATAAATGTTAGTCAGGTATGTACTTTAAGCATTGACAATACTAACATTATTGTTCACTTCATGGAATGTGGGTGAGGCTGGAATTCAGTTTAGAATTTGAGTGCAAAAGGAGCTGGAACATTTGCCTCCTCAAAGCTAGACGGTTAGAAATGGACATGTGTCTCATATAGCCTTGTGATAGGACACAGTTTGCAGTTAACTTTGAAGTAGTTGCCTTGGAACAGCCAGAGAGAGAACATCTTCCAGGAGCAGGGCATCAGCTGTGAGATCTGCAACTGTACCAGAATCGTGAGAAAATGGATGGTTATTAGGAACTAGAGGAGTTCTGATATTAAAAGCTTTCAGCAAAAATGCAACAAAGCTTAGGTTTGAGCCGAAGCACGTACTGTGTGCGGTCTTAAAAGTAATTTGGAAGGTTGCTTAACCAATATCTAACAGAAGGGTCACTTTGAAATTTCAAACACTTGAGAATAGTGGAGCACTGAAGGGAAACCAACCTGAATTCTGGAGGGCTGAGGCATACCTTTTGAGTTGGTCCTTAAAAAACATGAATGAACCTTCAAGCCTAGATTAACCTTATTTTTTCAATAGTGGGAGTCTTGAGGGAAAGTAACAAGTGGAACCAAGTTTAAAAATAATAATATGATAGTATCCCTACTTCTGGGCAAGGAGGCCAGTATTCAAGCCCCACCTGCCCCAGAGGTGTGTAATAACATGTTTGCACAATTGATCAGGAAATATCTTTAAACCATACTTTTAACTTCGAGGAACTAGTTTTGTTTAGTTTCTTTTTGGATACAACAAAGCTTGTTCAGTCAATTACAGGGAATGTAGATTTCTCTTAAACACTAGCTATATTTGACACAATTTAATAATCGCTGAGAACAAAATTTTACTTGACGTGTGAATGCCCGTTTCCCAAGTGTCAATGTGCCATGACAAAGGATTTGCAGTATAATTTTTAGACTATTTGCAGCCTGATAGCACCTTCTGCTGGACAATATTTGTCTATCACCCACTCTTTTACAAATGCACTTTCAAGTTCCTGATGAAAGAGTTGTTTGAACAGCTGGTTAGGTTAGTTCTGATTAGGGAGTTTGTTTCTTATTTCTCGACAGGTTTTTCTCCCACATGACCATTGTGGGGCACCCAGATGGGGAGATGAAAGGCAATTAGTTTCAAATATGTTTGTATTCAGTATTGAGGATAATGTGTGAATTCTGTTTTTCCCAGTAATGATTGTAAATGATGCCACACATTCCCTGTGGCACGTTCACATGGAAAGTTCCAAAAGATGGCTTAGTCCAGCTCTTGTCTCCTTTTTAAGGCCTATTACTGATTGACTGCCAGATTATCTGCGTGAGTTGCTCCAAGCAATCTTAGTGACCCAGGTCAACCAGAATATTGTCAGTAGCTACAAACTACAGATACGAGATAACAAGTAATGGTCTTGTATTAAGCACAACTATTCTTTCAAACAGCTAACACAGGCTGGATACATTGGTTTCCTTCCGTGCTGTTTCTATGATCCTGTGTTTATAAGAGAGATTGATCAAATATTATGCACTTATGTCTGTGCCTGACTGTCTATCCATGTATTTGTACATGTGTTGCTGGGCAAAAGTTCTGTTTGCATAGATATGTGCATATATATGTGTTTCTGACTGTGTATTAAAACTGTTTCCTTTCCATTCATTGTGTCACAATGCTCAGAGCCAGACCCTGGAGACTCACCCACATACACCTCATCGCTGACATCTCTACAGTGGGTGTCTGAAATCTTGCCACCCAGTGTAAAGGTCCAAGGGAGAACATTCACCCAGCAACTGGAGCACCTCCTGACCCCCCATGAGCGGTACAGTGTCTGTAAGGCACTTGAGGGCTTCTTCCAGCACAGGTAGGCATCACTCCTGCTGTCAGATTAGAGGCTTGGCCTGCTTGAAGCTCGTTGTATGGACTTATCCATGAAGAACGGTGATTCAGTCTCACATAAAAACCTATAGTTGATTGCAGCATGAGAATATTGTATATAGAGTTCAACTCACATAAGTCTGTAAGGGAACATCTGAGACACTACAGGGCCTGTTCAGAGGTCAGGAGCAGAAATTTTGCTGCCAAGGATACCTAGGTAGGTAGAGGAAGGCTGAGTATTTTTAAATATGTTTGTATTCAGCATTTAGGTGTATGTGTGAATTCTGTTTCCCCTAGTTATATAGTTGTAGATTATAGGACAAGTCCCAGTGGCACATAGTGCAAACTTGTTGTGTATGTGCTGAAGTTCAGGGCATTATGGGCAGCACAGTGGCTCGGTGGGTTAGCACTGCTGCCTCACAGTGCCAGTGACCCAGGTTTGATCCCAGCCTCGAGCAACTGTCCATGTGGAGTTTGCACATTCTCCCCGTGTCTGCGTGGGTTTCCTCCAGGTGTTTCGGGTTGCTCCCATAATCCAAAGATGTGCAGGTTTGGTGGATTAGCCATGCTAAATTTACATAGTTTCCAGGGTGCGAAATGCAGTGAGAGGGTAAGGGGTGGGTGTGGGTGGGATGCTCTTTGGAGGGTCAGTCTGGACTCAATGTGCCAAATGGCCTGCTTCCACATTGTAGAGATTCTATAATTTTCTGATTTTCCAGAACCATCCCCAGTGGATTGGTCACCTGGGGGTGGAATTGGAGTTACTGTTCCCCACACAGTGTTGTTTGTAACTTCCAACATCAGGGCCATGGTCCAGAATCCTACTCCAGTGCATACGTTGAGGAGAGATTGCACAGAGATCATCTCAAACACTGTGAGGTCTATGCCAATGTAATGTGTAGGTGCCCCATTCTCATAGTTTCTTCAGGAGTTCCAACATCTTTCACCAAAGTTATGGCAAAGGTTCTGGAACTTTTCCTGCTGGAAAATCTGAACCCAGATGTCTTTTTCTTCTTCTGTACCTCTTGATCTGCTAACATTTTCTGACCTTCTGCAGAAAGGTTGAAAAGCAGAGCTGTTTTTCTGCATTTTATAAGGGGTAGGCCAAGCTCTGGACTGAAACTGTATTTCTGTTCCAACAGGAACATTGATACTTTGATTGTTGATATCTACCCTGTTCTGGATACGCCAGCGAAGCAGGTAATATGGCAGTTCATCTATCAGCTGCTGACATATGAGGAGCAGGAACATTGTCACCAGAAGATTGCCAGATTCCTGGGTTACAAGGCAGCTGCAGGTGAGATGTGTCGATTGGAAATGGGAGGCTTGTGAAGCTGCCCAAGGAGTGCAACCCGTGGAACCCGAGAAAGAAATGATTGAGCGTGACCTTCTTAGGAATCGAAAGAGATAGGAGTCTTTTGTGTTGCTGGCTGTACTGAATAAAGTAACTGTCAAAAATATCAACTCACACAGAAGCACCATCAGATGTTTCTGGCAGTTCTCCCATTGGCAGGTTACAGCCTTCAAGCAGAAGCACCTGCACTGTCGTGCCTTGTTTTGCCAGAGGCATGTTCTATAATTGAATGCCTGAATTGACTCTCAGATTCCTCATTCACAGTTCCTCATTCCTCTTCAAATTGATCAATCTGATGATTTCTCACTCTCACTGACTCATCCCTGTAATTCCTCACTCACTGATCCTTGTGAGTTCTCACTCATGCTGATTGTTCCCTTGATCTTTCATCCACCCTAACCCATCCTGTGGTGTGTCTCATGCTGATTGATCCCTGGGAATTATCACCCACGCCGATTGATCCTTATGGTTTCTTACCCTGACAGATCACTCTGATCTCTCACATTGACTGAAAGATTCTGGTGCTTTTTCACTGACACTGACTAGTCTCAGTATCTTAATTTGTATGCACTGTGCAACTAAAATCCTGAATGATATTATTGTGTGCTTTTGATTTTTCCAGTCAAAGTGTTTAAAATACATTTGATATGTTGATCGCAGCTCATGACCACTTTTGACCCTCTATCTGCCTGCAGAGTCTGGAGAAGGTGAACTAATATCTGAAGGGCCTCGTCGTAACTCTGTCAGAACCTCATCAGTTTATCATGGCAGTGTGCGGGTTCGTGCTTCCAAAGAATCTGCAACAGGTAGAAGTATTTAATGGGCGTTTTAGTGAAGAGCTTGGTGATCTAGTCCATGTAATGACTTGGTCAAAGAGATCTGTTTTTGATCTCTTGTCCAGTGAGCTATGCTGGAAGATATACGTACAAACATTAGGTGAGTACAAAAGCAAACCTTGGCCAAGATTTCTCCTGCATCTGAATTTCCTAATGGCACTCATTGCCTTCATTCACACACTAAACATATTGCTGAGGTACAAAGTCAGGGCACACGGGTTCTGTCTCAACAAGAATCAGCACACTCGTGGAAGGAGAGCTAAATGGAGAAAGTGGTTTTGCTAAAATATGATTAAACTAATTATATACATAACAGTCATTGGCTGTGGCAGAATGCATGTCTGTAGAGTAAGTTTGAGACAACAAGGTGTAGAGCTGGATGTATACAGCAGGCCAAGCAGCATCAAAGGAATAGGAAATCTTTTTCTGAAGAAGGGGCCAGACCCGAAATGTCAGCTTTCCTGCTCCACTAATGCTGCTTGGTGTGCTGGTCATCCAGCTGTACACCTTGTTATCTCAGATTCTCCAGCGTCGGCAGTTCCTACTGTCTCTGCAGAGTATGTTTAACGTGTTTCCCCCATACTGATTACTCTGTCCTGCTTCTTAGTTCCAGACTTCTTGATCAGCTTCTATCACTTGCCGATATAATATCTCCTTCATGTTTAATCAGATTAATCATAGTTCGTTATCAAGACCAGTTTAGCTCACCATGTGTCAGATAATTCCATTTCATTTCCTTGTACAAACATAATCTTTCATTCTACCCTCCACATTGTAATCTGCTGACTGCCTGCTTCAAATCATCACTTTGGCCAGAAGACATCAATAGCATAGATAGGATAGAATAGAATAGAATTCCTAAAGTATGGAAATAGGCCATTCAGCCCATTGAGTCCACACTGATTGTTCAAAGAGCATCCCACCCAGACAAAGCCCCTATTCTGTCTGTGTAACCCTGCATTTCCCATGGCTAGTCCACCTAGCCTTCACATCCCCAAACTAAATGAGCAAATTGGCATGGATAATTTAGCATGGCAAATCCACCTTTCCTGTACATCTTTGGACTGTGGGGTGAAACTAGAGCACACAAAGGAAACCCACACAGACATGGAGAGAACATGCAAACTTCACACACAGTTGCCCGAGGGTGGAATCGAGCCCAAGTCCCTGGCGCAGTGAGGCAGCAGTGCTAACCACTGAACCGCCGTGCCATTCTTGAACATTAAAAACCCAAAGAGAAGGGTTTAGGTTCAGCAAATATAAGACAGTAAGATAAAGGAGCAAAATTAGGCCATTTGGCCCAATGAGTCGGTGCTGCCATTTGATCATGACTGATGTGTTTCTCAATTGCCTTCTCCCCATAACACTTGATTCCCTGGACAAGGAAGAACCTATCTATCTGTTTTCAAGGAAAAGCTCCTCTGTGTCCTAGATAAGTATGTACCTGTCAGGCAAGGAGGAAGCTGTAGAGCACAGGAGCCGTGGCTTACGAAGGAGGTGGAATCTCTGGTCAAGAGGAAGAAGGCGGCTTATGTTAGGATGAGATGTGAAGGCTCAGTTAGGGTGCTTGAGAGCTACGAGGTAGCCAGGAAAGACCTAAAGAGAGAGCTCAGAAGAGCCAGGAGGAGACATGAAAAGTTGTTGGCGAATAGGATCAGGGTAAACCCTAAGGCTTTCTACAGGTACTTAAGGAATAAAAGAATGATGAAAGTAAGATTAGGGCAATCAAGGATAGTAGTGGTAAGTTGTGTGTGGAGTCAGAGGAGATAGGGGAAGCGCTAAATGAATATTTTTCAACAGTATTCACTCTAGAAAACGACAATGTTGTCGAGGAGAATACTGAGATACAGGCTACTGGATTAGGTGGGATTGAGATTCACAAGGAAGAGGTATTAGAAATCCTACAGAGTGTGAAGATAGATAAGCCCCCTGGGCCAGATGGGATTTATCCTAGTATCCTCTGGGAAGCCAGGGAGGAGATTGCCGAGCCTTTGGCATTGATCTTTAACTCGTCATTGTCTACAGGAAAAGTGCCAGATGACTGGAAGATAGCAAATGTGGTTCCCCTGTTCAAGAAGGGGAGTAGAGACAATCCTGGTAATTATAGACCAGTGAGCCTTACCTCAGTTGTTGGTAAAGTGTTGGAAAAGGTTATAAGGGATAGGATTTATAATCATCTGGAAAAGAATAAATTGATTAGGGATAGTCAGCACAGTTTTTTGAAGGGAAGGTTGTGCCTCACAAACCTTATTGAGTTCTTTGAGAAGGTGACCAAACAGGTAGATGAGAGTAAACCAGTTGATGTGGTGTATATGGATTTCAACAAGGCGTTCGATAAGGTTCCCCACAGTTGGCTATTGTACAAAATGCGGAGGAATGGAATTGTGAGAGATATAGCCGTTTGGATTGGAAATTGGCTTGCTGAAAGAAGACAGAGGGTGGTAGTTGATGGGAAATGTTCATCCTGGAGACCAGTTACTAGTGGTGGAGCGCAAGGGTCAGTGTTGGGTCCACTGCTGTTCGTCATTTTTATAAATGACCTGGATGAGGGCGTAGAAGGATGGGTTAGTAAATTTGCAGACGACACTAAGGTCGGTGGAGTTGTGGATAGTGACAAAGGATGCCGTAGGTTGCAGAGAGACAGATAAGCTGCAGAGCTGGGCTGAGAGGTGGCAAATGGAGTTTAATGCAGACAAGTGTGTTGAAAGTTGCCACCCAGGTTGACAGGGCTGTTAAGAAGGCATACAGTGTTTTAGCTTTTATTAATAGAGGGATCGAGTTCCGGAACCAACAGGTTATGCTGCAGCTGTACAAAACTCTGGTGTGGCCGCACTTGGAGTATTGCGTACAGTTCTGGTCACCGCATTATAAGTAGGATGCGGAAGCTTTGGAAAGGGTGCAGAGGACATTTACTAGGATATTGCCTGGTATGGAGGGAAGGTCTTACGAGGAAAGGCTGAGGGACTTGAGGCTGTTTTCGTTAGAGAGAAGAAGATTGAGAGGTGACTTAATTGAAACATATAAAATAATCAGAGGGTTAGATAGCGTGGATAGGGAAAAACTTTTTCCTAGGATGGTGACAGCGAGCACGAGGTGGCATAGCTTTAAATCGAGGGGTGAAAGATATAGGACAGATGTCAGAGGTAGTTTCTTTACTCAGAGAGTAATAAGGGAATGGAATGCTTTGCCTGCAACGGTAGTAGTTTCGCCAACTTTAAGTACATTTAAGTCGTCATTGGATAAGCATATGGACGTACATGGAATAGTGAGGGTTAGATGGGCTTCAGATTGGCATGACCGTTCGGCACAACATCGAGGGCCGAGGGGCCTGTACTGTGCTGTAATGTTCTATGTTCTATCTTGTCTTAAATATACTCAATGACCTGGCCTCCACCGCTTTCTGTGACAATGAGTTGCACAGATTCACCACGGCCTGACTGAAGAAATTGCGCCTCATCTGAATGCTAAAGAAAATTCCCATCATTCTGAAGCTGTGTCCTCAGGTCCTAGCCTCTCCTACTAACAGAAACACCTTCTCCCTGTCCGCTCTATCCAGGCCTCAGTATTCAATAAGTTTCAATGAGATCTCACTTCATCCTTCTGATTTCTATCAAATATAGACCCAGAGTCCTCAACCACTCCTCATATGACAAGCCTTTCATCCTCCGGATCGTTCTTGTAAAATCACTCTGGAACCCCTCCAATGCTAGCATATCTTCCCTTAGAGACGGGGCCCAACGCTGCTCACAATATTCCAAGTAGCCTGACCAAAGCCTTATACAGCCTCAACAGTACATCTCTGCTCTTGTATTCTAGCCCTATTAAAATGAATAGTAATGTTGCATTTACCTTCGTAACTGACAACTGAACCTGCATGTTAACCTTAAGAGAATCCTGAACTAAGGCTCCTAACTCCCTTTGTGTCACAGATTCTGAAGTCTTTCCCCATTTAGAAAATAGTGTATGCCTCTATTCTATCTACTGAAGTGCACAACCTCACACTTGCCCACACTGTATTCCACCCTGCACTTCTTTTTGCGCTTGTAGGCCCAGCAGTTGCAGATTCACTCCAGTCAGGAGTCTCAAAGAATTTCCCTTCAGTTTCAGGTTGTGGTGGACTGTCAGTATTTACAGCCACAGCTGCTTCATAAAGCATAACTTCAGGGGTCACAGGGTGAGGCCAGTACTTTGCCAGACATAGGCATCAGTTAAAGGAATAAGATGGCATCTCCTCTCTGCTCTCAGATAATAAAATGTGAGGCTGGATGAACACAGCAGGCCAAGCAGCATCTCAGGAGCACAAAAGCTGACGTTTCGGGCCTAGTGTGCTCCTGAGATGCTGCTTGGCCTGCTGTGTTCATCCAGCCTCACATTTTATTATCTTGGAATCTCCAGCATCTGCAGTTCCCATTATCTCCTCTCTGCTCTCTTTAGTTTTCCTTACCCAGAGCTCCAACTATCCATGAGTATCCATATGATACAGAAAACAGGATGGAAGTAACCATTGCTGGTGTTTACATTGTTCTTACGCTTTGACATGGCACTATTGATATTATGTGAAAAATACAGAAATTTTTTGCTTTTATATAAAAATATTCATATCCTGCGGGTGTTCCAAACCTGATTGATGTTCCTGTCATAATGTATGAAGGCTGCACTTATTGCCACTGCAACTGTAGGGAATACTATCACTGCCCATCCAGTTGCAGTTACTTTTGAGGTCACTTCCAGTGGCAACTCAGGACTTGTGTAAAGATTTCATACTTAAAAGGTATCTCATGTAGCAGCCTGGCACCCCTGAAAAGGATTAGGAAGAAGAGTACTCAGAAAGATTCCTTGGTATGTCACTCGCTCTCCCACCTGTGAATGAAGTGATGGGCTGAGCATTGAAGAACAACCAGGGGACAGCAATGGCTAACAGCGAGGCATGCGAGCAATGGGATGGGTAGCTGGACTGTCAGATGAGGAGAACTGTCAAGGGGCAGAAAGCCTTGAGGGGAGTGGCCAGTGGTGGCCGCTGATGAGGGAAGAGGTCAACATGGCACCAGTGTGGTGACCGGTGACCAACGGGGAACAGCGAGTGATGAGGGGAGTAGCCAGTGTGCAGTCAGTGAATAGGGGAGTTGCCATTGGTGAGAGTGGTGACCATTGACCAGGGGAATGGCCGGTGGGGTGGTCAGTATTGAGGGGAGCCACCAATGATACGGAGTGATCAGCAACTTGGGAGCAGCCAGTGGGATGGCAAGGGAGAGTCAACAACCGGGCCGTACTCCTTCCAGTTCTGCTTCCAGTGCAGTGCGGCTCTACAATGATAACATCAATGTCACAGGCTTCATACTAAAGTGCTTCAGTAGGAGATGCACTGATGGCAAAACAACATCCAATCTCCATATAGCAACGTCTGCAAACAGCAATATGATAATGATCAGATCATCTGTTATAGTAATGTTGGTTCAGGGAGAAGTATGCTTTGAAATACTGTCAAAAGATCTTTCATATCTATCTGAGGATAGACAGGGCTCTGGTTTAACTTCACTTTGGGAAGAATACAACTCTGTGTAATGTTAATAAAGGAAGCCTAGTTTCTGAGTCTTTATTCCTTCAAAGCTAACTCTGATGTGCACTTCCCAAGTACTGCGCTGTAAGGATTGACCTGGATTATTGTGCTCAAATCTCTGGAATGGGATTCTGGCAAAAATGCTAAGCACTGAACCACAACAGGCACCTGACATCAAAGTACTTCTGTTTAAAGATTCATATGTCTTCCCCTTGTCCTGGAAAATGGGATTTGCACCAGTGTCGTTAATGCAAAATGTTCTACTGCATACTCAAGAAAAGCAACTTGCCTGTGTTGCTATTTTACAGGAAAAGAGAAAAGTCTGTCTGCCCATCCTTCGATATACAGGAGTGGCACACATGCAAAACATATTGAGTCGCTGAAGGACAAGCAAGAGACTGATGTATTGAATTTATCAGATGGCTGAGCCTGCAAGAGAGAGAATCTTACAGTAAACAATGAGGATTAAAGGAAGTAACTGGAAATCTGAAAGATTAGCAAAAGTGATGAAATATGAATAGCAAAGTTATCTCCATCTGTTAAGGCAAAAAATGCATTTGGTAGAAGTATCCAACCGATAATATTAACCTGGCTGTCTCTTGCCAAGTAGCTGTCCTTCCAAAGCAGAATTGTTATTTTAACAAAAATGCAATGTTGCCACTGCCTCTATGTGACTCAACTTCACTTCACATTCTCCAGTTACAGACAGTGATTAAAGTGGCTGCTGGAACTTAATCCAAGACCTTTTGTTCCATTCCTGTCATTCCTCAGAGGATCAATGTTGGATAAACCAGAACCTGAGTGAATCCAAATCACATTCCTCCATCTCTTTGCCATTTAAGCAGTTTTCTGGGATATATGGGGTAGAAGAATTGTAAGTAAAATAGGACAGGCTAATGTAACCTGGTCCAAGCTTATCAAGCAACAATATCATGCGCCGTGTAGATCCTCCAGTCTTCGAACGCAAAATAGTATGAACTGAAAGAATCCTAAGCCATTAGGAAAACCAGGGAGAGAATGGATAAACAAAATTCCACACCCCAGGATTTGATCTTAGTTTAAACCTTGTCTTCTCATTTTCACTTAGTCAATCACTAAACACTCCAAAACATTTTGCTGGTGTGTTCTCTACCTCTTACATTGCATCAAAATGTAATCAAAAATGTTCTCCCCATTTGACTTAATTGACTGAAGATTATAGCTAACAGCAATTAGATTAAAAATAGGACCAGAAACAGGTTGAAAAACATGGTAGCCTCCTCAAGAACAATGAGGAAGAAAGCAAGTTGGTGTCTTGTGTTAGAAACTTTCTGTATGAACCTCTCAATCCTCAATCAGATCTTGTGGCTTTCAGTATGCAAACACATGAAAGACACCATTTACAATGACTATACTTTCCCCAGACATTGTTGCTTACGTGGACTTTGTGCTTCTTGATGTTACTTTCTAATTGGAGTTTTGTGCTTTGTCTCTGAATTTGAATTCATTTCTATCTGAAATTGTTTCTCAATTCTCAGTTGGATTTATTTTGCAGTGTAAAATACACAAGATGACAAAAGGACAGCGTCAAATATGTTTCATCTCCTCTTGTCATCTTCTGTCAGTTTCTATTGGATTTATCCGGGGTCCCTATTCTCCTATTTGTAGGTGCAGAAGATACCACAGACCGAGAATCAATGACCCATTGCCACAAGAAACTGTTCAGCCCATTATGTCAGTGCTGTTTCTTTGGAAAAGCTGATCAATTTATCTTATTCAGTATGTATCTAATACCCTGCTGAATTAGCTTTGGGAGGTAGTGACACAATAGTAATGTCACTGGTAGTTAATATTCTGAGGGCATGGGTTTGAATCCCACCATCACAGATGGTGAAATTTGAGTTCAACAAGAAAAGTTCTGGAATTAATAAAAAGCTGAAAATCCAACTGGTTCACAAATATCCTTTAGAGAAGGAAATCTACAATCAGTCCCCGGTCTGGCATTCTTGTGACTCAGGACCCATAGCAACGTGTTTGATTTTTAACTGCAATTAGGGATGGACATTAAAAGCTGGGCTATCTAACAACATGTTTCCTGTGAATGTAGTTCAAACAAAAGCTGCACAAAACCTATCCAACTTCAGCCAATTCAGGAAACATTGATCAAAAAACCCTCTCGGGCAGTCAGGCAAATCCAAGACAAACTGCATTCCATTAAATATTATCTAAATTCTTCCCTCTGCATGATCTCCAGTGTCTAGCATCTTCTTGAAGGGTTGCAAGGAGTGAGTTCACTCAGTCATTCCCAAGTTGCTGTTTCACGATTGATCTCTAAGTAAACCCTGTGTCAAAGCCAACTTCGTTCTCTGCTCTCTTAATTTAACTGATGGCTGATGTTCTATTCACCCAATCACATTGGTTTCCCCAATTAAGTAAGTGCTTAATAATTTTGGTTTGTATTCCTTTGAAGTCCATGCCTTTCCAGCAAATGCAACAATGAACCATAAAGTTTATTTCAGTGCCCTTAGACCAGGTAACATTTTCTTATACAGAGATGAAGTCTAACCGGCAAGGCTTTATTTAATGCTATTGTTGACTGTGATAAACAGTCCAAGTCATGTATTCCAAGACCATTTATGTCTTACTGCCATGTAACTACCTGTCTTCTATTTGGTACTCAAGAGTGTGGAGTTTCCAGGAATTAAAGGCCATCTGCAGATCTCTACTGTGAACAATACTTGAGAGAGAAAAAACACAGGGACATTAAAAATGTGTATTTGAACACTTCTATTTACTCTTACTAAAAGTAATGACGTTTGGGAGAAAAGACTATTTGACTGCTATTTATCAGGAATCATCAGACAACAAATTGTTGGTTGCCTTGCAAATTGTTATTGTGAGGTAAGGGTGCACCAGCAGCAGGAATGGGTAGAGTGGTTGGAGGTGTTGTGTGATGATATCTCCAGGATTTGTTCATCCAGAGTGACAATCCTGTTAGACTTTAAAGTCATGATTTTTACTTTCCCTGTATCTGAGGTTTGCTTCATTGTGTGGAATTTAGATTGCTCTTTTGTAGGTTGGACTTATTTTCTGTAAGTTAGAATTTACCTCCTACAAATTGAGAGGTGATAGATTTAAAACAGATGTCAGAGGCAGGTTCTTTACTCAGAGAGTGTAAGGTTGTGGAACACCCTGCCTGCCAATGTAGTTAACTCAGCCACATTAGGGGCATTTAAACAGTCCTTGGATAAGCATATGGATGATGATGGGATACTGTAGGGGGGGATGGGCTTCGACTAGTTCATGCAGGTCGGTGCAACATCGAGGGCCAAAGGGCCTGTTCTGTGCTGTATTGTTCTATGTTCTATGTTCTATAACAAGATGTAGTCATCACTAATATACTATGTATGTAATATATATTTACATATATACACATATAGCTTTGTTACTGCTAAGGTTGTCACCAAATCTTTGTGAATCAGTGTATTATTCTTAGTTTGAGAATGGTTACTGTCCATGTTTGAGAGTGGGTTTAGAGTTGAATTGCAGAATTCCAGAGTATTTGATAAAAGGCAGATTGTCTGATGGTAATGAGGAAATTGGATCCTGTCAGGCTCTCTCAGATTTGGTAATTAAAGTGATTTACATTAAGAGAGGAATGTAACACTGCTCATTTAAAAAAGGAAAAAAAGACTTGGTGCTCAGCCAGAAAAGCAATTTATGGAGGAATTCAAGAGATCTTGTGAATCATCAGTTCTTGTTATCTGACAGGATAGATCTGGGTCTCCAGAGGCATTTGAATAAATACTGAGAGCTCTATTCAAAGTTTAGATGTTATTATCTGAGGCTTACTTAGCATTGTGCCTACAAATGCAGGCTTGAACTCAGGTACCTTGCCCCAGAGCCTATTCTCTGTTTTGATTAATACAGTGGGATATTTATATCCAGCTGATGGCTAATGGGGCAAAGATCTAATGCCTTCTTTGAAAATGATACCTCAGTCAGTACAGCACTTGCTTAGCACTGTACTGGAGTGCCAGCCTAGATCTGATGTGACCTTTTGGCACATGATCTTCTGATTCAGGGGCAACAGTATGTCTAGTGAATCAAGCCAATGTCTGGTTACTCAGATTTATCCAGCCAATGTGAGGCTGTTTGCAGCAATATTTTTCAAATCTGGCTCTATCTTGATTGTCTTTATCAACTAAAGCAGCCTTTGTCATTGTGACTCTTATCAGTCAGGTTATTGCTGTAGTACTGTACTACTTTGAGAAATCACTAACATGCTTCAGACCCCTCAATACATCACACGCTCTAATATACCACATACTTCTCATAGTAACAATATCAAGATACCAGGACTTGGTGATTGTAAATTCAAACCTGTTATTTGCAGGAGGCCCTGGGGATGCTGTGGACACATATATCCGCCTTACTCCTGGAGAGCGACAATCAGGAGACGGTACATCTCTCCCTGAGACACCCAACCTGAGAAAGGTGAGTGCTATATTTCAACATATTTCCAGTCACTCTCCCTGTGACATAGCTTGAGTGATTAGTTTTCACATGTATGCTGATATTAGCCAGCTGAACCTCACCTTCTGATGAGGTGCATCACTCAACTCCTCCATTGATGCTAAGTCATTAGACTGTTTGCCAGGCAATCACTGCTGAATAAACAAAAAATAATCCTTCAATTACATGCAGGGAAGGATGAAGTCAATATTTTTTAGTCACTGCTTCAAACTCCACTCCCTAGCTGCAGACTTGCTTTCTCTCCAGCCACAATCTGAGCATAAATATATCTGTTCATATCCTTGGTGGTATCACATTGGACCCCGAAGTGAGTTTCTGACCATATATTTGCCTACTCCTACTCCAAAACATGTCAATTTTTGCCAATGCTTTAGGTTATTTTGCTGTTAATTAAACCCTTATTTGTGCCATTCATATCTCTGGACTTGATTATTTCAATGTATTGCTTGCTGGTCTCCCAAATTCTATCTGTGCTGTGTAATCTTGAGGTAATTCAAAATCCTGCTGCTCTTTGTCTTAACTCGCACCAAGTAACTTTTCATATATTGACCTAGTGCTTACTGTACGGCTCATGATCAAACAATTTTTAATTTTAAAGCTATAATGTTTGTTTTTCCAGTCCCTCCATGCCCTTGACCCCTGTCTGTCTCTGTAATGTTGTCCTTCTCTGCAACTTTCCAAAATGTTTGTAGTCATCTCATCCCAGCCTCTTGTGCATCTCCAGTTTTAATCACTCCAACATTTGTGGCTGCGCCTTCATTATCTAGTTCCTCTGCTTTGTAATTCCCACCCCACTACCTCATGCCCATACGTCAATCAAGCACTCCTTAAAACATACCCCCAGACCAAACATTTGACCATATAACCTGAAATCTGCTTATGTGGTGTGACTTCATATTTTGTTTTCTAATGTTCCTGTGAAGCAACTTGGCAGGTTTTATTATATTAATGGTACTCTATAAAATATAAGTTTTTATTGTTATTGTTGTCTTCTCTCTCTGTGATGCTGACTGGAGTGGGACTTTGTTCTCAGATATCTCCTGTCTATGCTGAAATAGAAACCCGTGGAGGGTCTGGCTATTCAGGGAAAATGATGAAACCACCGCTGCCGAGAACATCTCCGGTACCTGAACAACTGAGCCATTCAGGTAGAGTGATGCAGTCTCCAGCCTATGACTTTTTTCGTCCATGTCCTCCAGCAATGAAGTGGTTTGCAATCAGAAACTGACTGTCACAAGGCTGTATCTGTAACAGGGACCATAATCCATTGCATTAGCACAATATTTTTAGCTTCTCCCTTACCTGAACATTGCGATGGCTTCTGTACTTTTAAAAAATGTTATGTGATTCTGTGATTTCCCAATTCAGACTTCTTATTGAGTAAAGTGTCCCACAAGACAAAGAATTTTCTTTTTGAGGAAACCCCTCAAGATCTACTTTTGAAATTTGGGGTTACTTTATCATTCTTGCTAACTCCTTTATAAGGGGGGTGATATAGTCACATTGTACCATTGCCTTCTGCATTTGTATTGACATATATTGTAGTCGGACTCATAGAAGCAGAAATAGTAGAATTTATCAGTACCCTCATTTATTATCAGCCCAATTAAACTTAAAGCCATAACACACACGGAAAGCTTTCATTTCTTAGATATGACAAAATTTAAATGGGAACAAGATAACAGGCAAAAATTAGCAAGAGTATTTTTACAAAATAACTGATACATACTTGGACACACAAAAAGCCATTTCCATAAAACAAACATTTTCCACAGATTGAAGTCACAGCGAATGTGTTTTCATTGTACATTCACAAAGCTGGAATGTTTTAAACAGGCAGCGCTACCCTTTTGTACTGCATCTCAGATCTCAATCTCAGATGTACATTTAACAAACAGTGTTCTTTACAACAGCATCCATGGAAACTTTCCTTGAACATATGTAGCCTTAAGCTAGAGGTAACACATTCTTTTGCAAGTAATTCATTACCTCAGTGACTTTGCACTTTCTGGTTCCTTGTTAACTGAATGCTCCTTTGTGGACTGGTTTGAAACATTTCTTTCGGCTATGCAGCCTTTTTCACTTTTTCCCTTCCTTCCAGTCTGCATCTGTCTTCCAGAGATAATGGGAACTGCAGATGCTGGAGAATCCAAGATAACAAAGTGTGGGGCTGGATGAACATAGCAGGCCAAACAGCATCTTAGGAGCACAAAAGCTGCCGCTTCAGGCCTAGCCCCTTCATCAGAAAAGTGGGATGGGGAGAGGATGCTGAAATAAATAGGGAGAGAGGGGGAGGCAGACTGAAGATAGATAGAGGAGATGATAGGCGCAGAGGAGAGTATGGGTGGGGAGGTAGGGAGGGGATAGGTCAGTCTGGGGAGGACGGACAGATCAAGGGGGTGGGATGAGTTTAGTAGGTAGGAAATGGAGGTGCGCTTGAGGTGGGAGAGGGGATAGGTGAGAGGAAGAACAGGTTAAGCAGGCAGGAACGAGCTGGGCTGGTTTTGGGATGCAGTGGCGGGAGGAGAGATTTTGAAGCTGGTGAAATCCACATTGATACCATTGGGCTGCAGGGTTCCCAAGCGGAATATGAGTTGCTGTTTCTGCAACCTATGGGTGGCATCATTGTGGCACTGCAGGAAGCCCAGAATAGACATGACATCTAAGGAATGGGAGGGGGAATTGAAATGGTTTGCGACTGGGAGGTCCAGCTGCCTACTGCGAACCGAGCGTAGGTGTTCTGCAAAGTGGTCCCCAAGCCTCTGCTTGGCCTCTCCAATGTAGAGGAAGCCACACTGTGTACAGCAGATGCAGTATATCATATTGGCAGAAGTGCAGGTGAATATGTGCTTGATGTGGAAAGTCATCTTGGGGCCTGGGATGTGGGTGAGGGAGGTGCGGTGGGGGCAGGTGTAGCACTTGCTGCGGTTGCAGGGGACAGTGCCGGGTGTGGTGGGGTTGGAGGGGAGTGTGGAGCGGACAAGGGAGTTGCAGAGAGAGTGATCTCTCTGGAAGGCAGACAAGGGTGGGGATGGAAAAATGTCTTTGGTGCTGGGGTCGGATTGTAGATGGCGGATGTGTTGGAGGATGATGCGTTGTGTCCGGAGGTTGGTGGGGTGGTATGTGAGGATAAGGGGGATTCTCTTAGGGTGGTCATTGCGAGGGCGGAGTGTGAGGGATGAGGTGTGGGAAATGTGGGAGACACGGTCGAGGGCGTTCTCGACCACTGCGGCGGGGGGATGTTGCGGTCCTTGAAGAACGAGGACATCTGGGATGAGCAGGAGTGAAATGCCTCATCCTGGAAGCAGATGTGGTGGAGGCGAAGGAATTGGGAATAGGGGATGGAATTTTTGCAGGAAGCTGGGTGGGAGGAGGTGTATTCCAGATAGCTGTGGGAGTCAGTGGGCTTGAAATGGACATCAGTTTGTAGGTGGTTGCCTGAGATGGAGACAGAAAGGTCCAGGAAGGTAAGGGATGTGTTGGAGATGGCCCAGGTGAACTTAAGGTTGGGGTGGAAGGTGTTGGTGAAATGGATGAACTGATCGAGCTCCCGTTGGGTGCATGAGGCGGCGCCAATACAGTCATCTGCACCTATCTTCTCCTCTGTCTATCTTCGGTCCGCCTCCCCCTCTCTCCCTATTTATTGCAGAATCCTCTCCCCATCCCCCTTTCCTGATGAAGGGTCTAGGCCTGAAACGCCAGCTTCTGTGCTCCTAAGATGCTGCTTGGCCTGCTGTGTTCATCCAGCCCCACACTTTGTTATCTTGCATCTGTCTTCTGACCTCCTTTATAACCTATTGTCTCTTCGCCATTTACCCTGCACCCTCCCTGTCCATCCCATAACCTTATGGCCTCCCTCTCTTTACCATAACCCTTCCAGCGTCTGTTTTTACAAGAAGCCTCACTCCCTTTTTTCAGCGTTCCTTTGGCCTCCTTGTGAATTCCCAGTCCTCTTGCAGTCTCCCCATCTCCTTGCATCCAATCCTCTCCGCCCCCTTATTTCCCTACAGCTCTCTTGTGGCTACTCATCTTCCGTAATCTCCTATCCACCCTACACCCTACTTGTGACCTTTATTGTTTGCACCTGAACTCATTCCCCTCCTACTCCCTTCCCCCCAGCCCCAATTCCTGCCCATCTCTTCCCTCCCTCCACCCAGACTAAGATCCTTTGCAGTTCTCCAGCTCCTTACAGAAACCTTGTAGCCCCAAATCTCCTTCTGGGCCTTCTTTTCCCAGTTCCCTATGGTCCTTTGTCTCTCCCTAGACCACTTGCAGCCTCCATCTCCGCTCAAACATCCTATACTCTTGCACAGGGCAATATGGCAGCTCTCCATTCCCTGTCCCAGCGTTGACGTTGCTCCCAGCCATGCCTCCTATCATCTTTTCCTGGTATTGGCAAAACAATGGCTTCCCCAGTCCTTGGTCTCCCAGAACACATTCATGTGATTGAAGGAGCAGCTCCTCACTCTTTCCTTCCATTCAGCTTGAAAGCGTGACTTTTCTCCGATTACTCACCCCTCTGAGTGGTTTTCCCAGATGACTTAGAGACTTTTGGAGATGCATCCATCTGCCAGCAGGTGTATTTTGAGCATCCAAATGGCACACACAGATCTGTAGTTTTCTTCACTATGTCATCTCTGGCCAGAAATAATCAGTGCTAACCTGGCCAACCCTAATGTCTGTAGTGACCCCTATCTTTAAGGCATGGATGCCTAGTTTGTTTGTAAAACGTTCTTGATGGACACACTGCAGAAGATAATAGCAGACATTAGAATAAATTTAGCAGAATGAAAATTGAAGTCTTTGCTGCAGGATGAACTTGCTGATTAAGTAGGTTTTGATGTGTACCTTCTGTTATAATATAGTGACTCACTGGTTAGCACTGCTGCCTCACAGAGCCAAAGACCTGAGTTCGATTACAGCCTTGAGGGCAACCGTCTGCGTAGAGTTTGCATATCCTCCCTGTGTCTGCGTGGATTTCCTCCAGGTTCTCCGGTTCCCTCCACAGTCCAAAGATGTGCAGGATAGGTGGATTAGCCATGCTAGATTGCCCATTGTGTTCAGGGATGTGTAGACTCAGTGGGTTATGTGGGTGGGTCTGGGTGGGCTGTTCTGAGGGTCATTCTGGACTTGTCGGGCCGAAGAGCCTGTTTCCATACTGTAGGGATTCTATGAGTCTCTGAAGTGGGACGGCTCCCTCCATAGCCTGCAGTGCTGAGCCAATTGCAGCTTCCCACCGTTAGTTGTTATATTGGCATTTTCATAAACAGTCTAACACAGTAGAAAGACATTTGGCCGATGGAGGCTGCAATAGGCTCAACTACTAAGGTTTGCCTTGCACGACATAGTGTTTGCATGGAAGAAATTTCTGCTCAGTTAAATGTTTGTCCATTTGAAAACAAACAGTTTTTCAAAGTAATTTATTTTTGTTAATGTTGCAGGCAGCAAAAAGTTGGGGATGTCTCTGTCGTGGCAGACTGAGCCTCATCCCATGCACTCCTGTCGTTGTCAAGTTCCTACTGATCCCTCCCCAACTAATTCGGACCCACACCCCTACGTCAGCCTGGACGGCAGCCCTAGCACCTCACCCCAGAACATGGAGATCATGCACAGTCCCCCAAACCGCCGCAAGAAGCTTTTCACTTTCTCCCGCCCTCCTCGCAGCCGCGATACAGACCGATTTCTGGATGCCCTGAGTGAGCAGCTAGGGCAGAAGGTCACCATCATGGACGAGTTCATGAACCCAGAGAATGATTATGAAGAAGTAAGTTTTTCAAACCTAATAGAGTTGCTGACTATTAGCAAGCATTCAGATCAACGGTGACCGCACTTTCACATTAAAAAAAATGAACCGGAGAACTTCCAAAGTGTCAAGTATTTAAAAGGTCAGTGGGTCCCTAAGGGATGGAGTCATTGAAGGAGTGCCACCAGGAGAGAGCAGAGTTCAAAAGTTTTGGCAAAGATCTGTAGCCTGGGTTGTGGGTGAGGTTGTTGACTTGTTCGCCAAGCTGGCTTGTTCTTGTTCAGACATTTTGTCACCATGCTACCTGACATCATCAGTGGACCCTCCGATGAAGTGATGTTATTTTACTCCACTTGGAATTTACACTGTTTGGTCTGTTATGGTGAGGTTGTTGGAGATGAGGGAGAAGTTATTGGGTTGGGGTAGGTCATTGAGGGGATAATGAGGAGAAATTGGGATGATGGTTTGCAGGGGTCACACCATGCTGATGGGCAAGCTAGATCTTCTCCTGTCCACTTTTGCACATTTGTAGGATTTTAAATTTATTTCAAATAGATAACTTTTATATTCCCAGACCTGAATTACAGATAGGACTCTGAAGAAATCTGATATTTCACGAATGTGCATCCAGTCTAGAATTTAATTATAAATTGGAGTGGTTTATACATAGAATAACAGCTAACTGGGAATAAGGTAAAGGCTCAAACATAAGTGAATGGTTCCTGTATAACTCAAAAAGTGCTTCTGAGAAGTGTGTGTGTGTGTATGTATGTACATGGGTAGGAGACGTGCAGATGGAGTTTTATGGGAAGGATCTGTGAGATGGGCTGCACAATTGCTGAGTGCTTAGCAGTGCTGCCTCACTGTGCCAGGGACCCAGGTTCAATTCCAGCCTTGAGCAACTGCCTATGTGAAGTTTACACATTCTCCCTGTGTCTGTGTGGGTTTCCTCCAGGTTTCCTCCCACAGTCCAAAGATGTGCAGGTTAGGTAGATTGGCCATGCTAAATTTCCCATAGTGACCAGGGATGTGCAGGTTAGGTGGATTAACCATGGGAAGTGCAGAGTTAGAGGGATAGGGTAGGGTGCTGGCTCTGGGTGGTCTCTCTTCGGAGGGTTTGTGTGGACCCAGTGGGCCAAATGGCCTGCTTCCACACTGTAGGGATTCTATGAGACTGTTACAGTTTTACGTTTTGATGAACATGCTCTTTTCTTTCCCAAGATGACCTTTCCAGAGGAGCAGGGAATCTATAGCGTAAATGATCCAAGCAGCCCCAGTGAATATGTCAGCAGCAGTGATGATGGAAGTTCCTTAACATATTCATCATGTTCAGATCCTATCCCACCTCCTCCTCAAAGTCCCCCTCCTCCACCACCCATACAGTTCAATGACCCGAAACCTGACACCCTAATCTCCGAGTTGAAAAGGGTCATCCCACCTCCACCCCCACTGCCTCCACCCCCCTCTTACTCCTCCAGCCACCATCAGACTATTCCTCTCCCACCACCGCCGCCTCCGCCTCCATTACCACCCACATCTGGCCCCCCTCCACTGCACCGTGGCTTTCACCGTAGAAGTGAATCCAGTCACATGAGTGTGAAGAGGCTACGATGGGAACAAGTGGAGAACTCTGAAGGCACCATTTGGGGTCAGGTATGTGAAGCTCCTACTTTAGAGTCTAGGCTACTTTCATTTGCTGGCTTTTCAAGTTTGAATTTTCAAGCACTTAATAATACAGCAAGAAGATGAACTCTGACAGTGCTGTGAATGTAGTGGAGACAAATTGGGAAAATATTCGTGACTCAGGAAGGGTGAGGTGCTTGTGGTAGATCAGGGAATAACTGGAAAAGGGAAGTGTTTACAGTTGATTGATTAATGACTTGTATTCAGTAGCTTGAGCAATCAGTGACTCGAACAGTTGTACTCAGCCCAACATTGATCCGGTGTACTCAGCGGGTCCATGACTCAGGCCACGTAATTGGCAGTGCCAGTGCGGAACCTGCAAGCTTAAAGGTTCAAACACTCCAGCCATATGATCAGTGCCTCCAGCACTCTGGCCATAAATACTGCATCAAAATTTGATGGGTACTGACACCTTGGCCTGGATTTCTTGCCTGTGTCAGAACAGAGATGGGAAGTGGTGAGCAGGGACCAGTTCTGGAATTCCTGTCTCCTTCCCACGAAGGGAAAGCCAGATCACATTCAGGTCTCTTTACTGTCTGTGCTGTAGGTATGCATTTCAGATCCTCCACTACCTTGATGCAGTCACGCTGGCTTTAGGAGGAAATATTGTTCACCATTCCGCAAAAGAGTCATGAAGCATGGGGGAAAGCCCTAATCTGGAGTTGGGAGCCAAGACAGACGCTCAGCATTCCCTTTGGAAAAATATTCTCCCCTTACCTTTTCATAAACAATACCAAAGGTAAACGAAGATAACAAGATGTGGGGCTGGATGAACACAGCAGGCCCAGCAGCATCTCAGGAGCACAAAAGCTGACGTTTTGGGCTGATGATGATGAAGGGTCTAGGCCCGAAACGTCAGCTTTTGTGCTCCTAAGATGCTGCTTGGCCTGCTGCGTTCATCCAGCTCCACACTTTGTTATCTTGGATTCTCCAGCATCTGCAGTTCCCACTATTTCTGATACAAAGTTAACGAAATGTGTTTCATTGGGGAGAGTGGCTGTACTGAGAGGTGAAGGTCATTGGGGAGAGTGGCTGTACTGAGAAGTGAAGGTCATTGGGGAGAGTGGCTGTACTGAGAGGTGAAGGTCATTGGGGAGAGTGGCTGTACTGGGAGGTGAAGGTCATTGGGGAGAGTGGCTGTACTGAGAGGTGAAGGTCATTGGGGAGAGTGGCTGTACTGGGAGGTGAAGGTCATTGGGGAGAGTGGCTGTACTGAGAGGTGAAGGTCATTGGGGAGAGTGGCTGTACTGGGAGGTGAAGGTCATTGGGGAGAGTGGCTGTACTGAGAGGTGAAGGTCATTGGGGAGAGTGGCTGTACTGGGATGTAAAGGTTATTAAAAAGTGGCTTTCTGGGAGAAGGAAGATACTGGAGTGTTTTCAGAGGGGATAAGGAAGAAGAGGTCATTGGAAGATAGATCATGACGGCAATAGACCATTGAAAGAAAAACAGTTGCAATAACTTGATCATTCTGTTAAGGTAGTCAACAAAACATATTGAGCAGGCCCTTTTGCAATGTGTGTGTGTGTGTGTGTGTGTAAGTGTGTGTGTCTGTGTGTGTGTGTGTGTGTCTGTGTGTGTGTGTGTGTCTGTGTGTGTGTGTGTGTGTGTGTGTGTGTGTGTGTGTGTGAGATAATTCCCAATTCCCAGTATTCTCTTGAGGGAGTTGGACCTTAACCTTGAAGAGGGAAGGTCACATCTTCTTGAGCTAGGTGGCCTAGTCAACAACATTTGGTCCCTCTTTGATCATTTAGGTGTGGAAGTTTCCAACATATTGGTTCCCTTGTTGGGTTTTATAATTTTTCCTAGGAGACTATATGTCTAATCTAGTGGGTGATGGTCTGGGGTGAAATCCAGAGTCAGGATTTTCTGCTTTTAATGAGGTGAGACATCTTTGCAACAAGATGGGGGGCGTTTGATGATCTTTTCCTGCCTGTCAATTTTATCGTGTCGTAAAATAAAAGTTGTTTTAATTTGGAAATCAAAGCAATATAAGAAAAGGAGATCATTGCTGAGACGTTGAAAAAAGAACCAGCAACAAGTATAAACCGGAAAAATAATCAGATTCCATTTTAATAAAGTGTGAAGCTGGATGAACACAGCAGGCCAAGCAGCATCTCAGGAGCACAAAAGCTGACGTTTTGGGCCCAGACCCTTCTTCAGAGGGTTAAGGCCTGAAACGTCAGCTTTTGTGCTCCTGAGATGCTGCTTGGCCTGCTGTGTTCATCCAGCTTCACACTTTGTTATCTTGGATTCTCCAGCATCTGCAGTTCCCATTATCCCAGATTCCATTTTAGTTTGCACAGAGCTATCTGTTCTTAGTCACAGTGGTACTAGTAGGACCTTTCTGATTATATATTGAAATATTTTTGGGGCATGTCTGGAGGGTTATTGCTCCTGATCACGATTCAGTGACCTGGTTTAAAAAATGCATGTCCTTAGTCCAGATCAGCCGTAGTCTATGGTATTTCTCGTAGTCAAATAGTCTGCTAGGTAGAAACATGAAAAAGTGGTGATTGGCTGAGAGACAACTGGTGCCTTTTGAGAACCCTATGCCAATAAGATTCAGGAAGGGGAGTAGCTGAGCACCTTATGTCCAGAAGTCGAGTTGGACCAAAGCAGGAAAGTCTTTGGTCCATTTTCAGGATTTGCTGTTACTTTCCTTTTGTTACAGGGGCTATGCTCCCCACATTACCTGTGTGGTATGTTGCCAGAAGCTAACCTGGATGTGAAACATGCTCAGTCATACTGAACATTTCCCTTGTTCTAGAAACTATTAGGAGCTTGGTCATCATATAATAGCAAGGATTCTGTGCTGCATTGTCTTTATTTGAAGCCATCTGATAATCAGTTATCTCTACTTCATTTTTCTCAGTTTGGAGAGGACTCAGATTATGACAAGCTGAGTGACATGGTCAAGTATCTAGATCTGGAGCTGCACTTTGGGACCCAGAGACCAACCAGTAAGTGACAGTCTAGCATTGCACAGCATCTAACAGAATATGACACATCATCTGAGTGCACTTGTCAGTCTACACAGTGTGAACCAGACTGTGTGCCAGTTACTGAGTACACACATTATGTGCCAAGCAGTGATTACGTACCATGTGTGGGTAGTCTGCACCAAACTGCAACACTTTCTCAAAGTATTTTTGTCACTTTTTATGTTGATGAAGCCAGGTTGCCTCCATGGTGGATTAATACACTACAGTCCAGTTACTCCCCTTCAGAGACAAGGTCCATATGGTGTGATCATCAAATGTGCCTATGTAGATTCTTGTCCATGGCCTTGTCGTAGACTAGTGCCAGGTGGTGACTGGATGATCACATAAGCCTGCTTTAAGTATTTCTCCTTATTTTCTTTTTACAGAAGCAAGTTTTGTACCCGAAACCTTTAAGAAGAAGGATTTGGTGGAAATACTATCTCGTAAGAAGGCTTACAATATGTGTAAGTTGCTTGGCTCCCTCCAAAGTCAGTGCTGTTGTGCAGCTAGGAAACAGAGTTCCTCTTTCAATTAACACTGAACTGGAGTTGCTCATGGACAAATATTTGTCTTAGTTTTTGAATGGCTACTTGATAGTACAGAGCTTGAATATTACTGAAAAGAGATACGCAATCAAAACTTTTTGTGTTGCATTCATTAGGATAGTTATAAGAAGACCAAATCTCAAAGGAAGCAATAATTTATACTGCATGAGAAAAGAGTGCTGATTAGTTAGCAATTTTCTTCTGTTAGTCAAGAGTTGTCATGAAGAATGCACCAAGAACTCCGATTGAATTTAATATTCATCCTCTGCTGAAGAATCCTGAATTTGCTAAGAGTTAATGGGAACTGCAGATGCTGGAGAATCCGAGACAACAAAGTGTGGAGCTGGATGAAGACAGCAGGCCAAGCAGCATCTTAGGAGCACAAAAGCTGAAAGGGTCATCAGCTTTTGTGCTCCTAAGATGCTGCTTGGCCTGCTGTCTTCATCCAGCTCCACACTTTGTTATCTTGAATTTGCTAAGAACTATCCTTACAGCCAATTTAGAAATATTAGCTGAGCTAACAATGTAGCTTATTTACACCTACTGCATACATCATATGTTCATACTCAGGATCTATCCTGTACAAGTTTGACTAACATGTCCAGGCATTACTCCTTATTTGAACTAAAGAAAAACATAGTATCAGTATTTCCCTGGCAATTCTCCATAAAAATGCCCCATCCAGTCAGAGTTAAATCACTTTGTACTTTTTTCTCGATGTGCATGTTGGGATTGCCACAGTCCCACAGATTACAAATCAATCCCATTGGCAACTTCCTGACTAGTGCCCTATTTTCCCTTCTCCTCACCATGTGAGTTTGATGCTGAGATGGTGCATATAAAAATTTATCCTGCATGATAATAGATACCACCATGATCAAAATTGTCACCTGCTGTACCTCATGAAAATTCACGAAAGGGCCAATATCCATCACTTTTGGTTCTGAACAGTGTCCAATCTACCTCAGGTTACCTTGGAAGGAGAAAGTGTCCTAAATATTTGAACAGCAGATGTCTCACTCTGCTCTATGCAGTACATCTATCAGTAATTTTCTCCACTAACTGGATGCTGTAAAGCCAAAAAGATGCTTTGCCCATCTCACAAATGTGTAAAATGATATTTGCGTTTCGGTGCTGGTGTGATGCCAGGTGTGCAGGTCAAATGCCCAGTGATGGTGGACTGTATCAGTTAACATGTCCCCTTGACTATGCACAGTGGGCAGTGTGTCGAACATGCTCAACCAGCCCATGCTTGCAAGCCTTAGAAGAATCTGTCCTCCAACTGATATGATTCTGCTATTGGAAAACATTTATCAAATAATCCAGATTGTGCTATGAGCTAACCAGAAATCAATTTAAGATTATTAGTCAGGCTTAGTGTGATGCTTTTGTGCATGCTAGAAGGTCTGTACATAAGTAATCAGTATGCTGTTTGTGTAGGCAAATGGAATTTGTATAATGCAACTTTTCATAAAATAAAGGTCATGGACACACCTAATCGTCTGCTGCATCCCTCAGAAATGCACTGTCTACCTTCTTGATCTTAGAATTAAGATCGACAGTTAACTATTGTTTTTTGCATCTTCGTGCCAATGATGGCTCAACCAATCAGCACCCGCTTTTCATGCTGTATAAGAGACCTTTCTCAGGTCTGTTTCTTGCATCCTAATTCTGATAAGTGCAAAATGAAAAGCTTCAACTTGTTTGTCTTTTAACAACATTTAAGATCTTGTGATCCAGGGCTTGTACTGAGTAGGATGGAGGCACAGAGAAGGTGTGGTGTGTTGGGTACTGATGGTTGAGAAATGAGGTAAATCATGACATAGAAAATAAGAACAGGATGAGGACATTGAGCCTTTCAGATGCGCTTTCTCATTCAATGAGGTCATGGCTAATATTTTATTCAACACTGTTTCTCTGCAGCATCCTGTAACCTTTGATATTTTAAATATTCTTTTCCAATGCTATATAGATTAATGTTTCCTTTCAAATTTGGCACTTTTGTACCTGTTCTGGTGATACGAAATGAAAAGCTTCGACTGCATGTCTCTTTTCAGCAGTGCTCAAGCTCTGTGCAATCAATTGGCTACTCGTAAGCTCAGATAAATATTTCTCCATGAGCACTTCCAATTGTGTTTATAATTGAAACAGGCATTCTGTATCTAGATGTCAGAAATCTTTCAATCTGAATCTTGAACACACTCAATTGTTGATCCTCCACAGCCCTGTGGATAGTACAGTGGTTAGTACTGATGCCTCACAGCACTGGGGACCCAGGTTCAATTCCAGCCTTGGGTGACTGTGGAATTAGCATGTTCTTCTTGTGTCTACATGGGTTTCATCCGGGTGCTCCAGTTTCCTCCCCCTTTCCAAAGATGTGCATATTAGGTGGATTGGCCATGCTAAATTGTTCATAGTGTTCAGAGATATGCAGGCCAGATGTGGCCTCATCAAAGCTTGAAATAATTGTAATAAGGGATCATTTCTTCCTCTACTGAAATTCCTTTGTAATTAAGAACAACATAGCATTTGCCTACTGTACCTGCATGTTAATGTTTGGTTACTCCTAAACAAAGACATCCAAGTTCCTTTGAAAGTAAACAGTCCTCAGTTTAGAAATGCTTGGTAATTTTGTTTTTCTCTGACAAAGCATTTCCCCTGACATTTCTCTGTGTTGTATTTCATCTGCTACACATTGGTGTGGGTGCTTGTATCAATTTATCTTTGATTCAGAGAGCTAGTGACCACATTTCAGAAATTAGATGTTTACACAATGGTAAGCATGAACTGTAGGAAAAAAAATCCAAAGCAATAAATACATAAAGGATGAAGGGGTATGGGGAGAAACTGATAGCAGGGTATTAGGTTGGATGATTGCCTATGATCATAATGAATAGCCTTCTCCTGCTCCTATTTTCTATATTTCTGTTCATTTGTATCAGAGATTTCCCATTGGTCTTACGTGCTGATCACACACTGTTGTCTGTATAGCAATAGTCTCTAGGTAACAAACCCTTCTGCCTGAGGCCTGGTCCATCGATTGGCACAAAGTGCCTGATGCCAGGAAATGGGAGGCCTACTGGCAAACCTGGCAGGGTTAGCTGGGCAGCCTTCTGAGGGCATGAAGATCCTTACAGCTTGAATTTAATCTTTGTGCCACCACTAAATTGCAGTAGACTCAAGAATAGTGGGTGTCATTTGGCTCAGTAATGACCCATATTGATATCCCATCGGAAATGGCTGGCAATTCTATGTCAGTTCCTTTCATTTGTCTGACTGACTTGGCCGTGGGAAAGTGTGTGAATGCTTACTCACTGCTGGGAAACTTGTGCATGGCGTCTGCCACAATGAAGTGACTGCCATCATCATGCTCCCTGGCACAATATGTCTGCTCCATCTCTCACTTCCTTGTGATGATGGATTCTCCTTCTGGTTTTATCTCTTAGCTATTCTCATCGCTCATCTGAAACTCTCTGCACCGGAGCTCCGTCGGATTCTCATGACAATGGAGAATGATCGTTTGGAACCCTCTCATATTAAGCAGTTGCTGCTGTATGCTCCTGATGAGGAAGAGTTGAAGAATTTCAAGCGGCACATGGCTAATCCCAGTAAGCTGAATGAACCGGACCAATTTGCCCTGGAGGTGGGTCCCGCATAAACTGTCATGGCTCTTGATTTATAGTAAAGGCACTTAAACCAACTTTCATCAATTTCCCTCACACTTTGGAGTTAATGGGACAAATATAGAGAAACTATATTTGGGTAGGAAAAGTTCAGAGCAACTTAATGTTAAAACCACGTATGAATAATGTCAGGAAACCGTTCACAAAATAGGCCTTAGAAATTAGGAGTTGTCTCTTTCAAAAAGTTGTTGTTGGGGGCTCCAAAAAACTGAGAAGTCAGATTAGACTGGATAGAGTTTAATGACTGACCCAGCTGCGATTGGCAGAAAGGTCTCCTTTGAAGCCATAAATTTCTGATCCTGTGAGACCAGCAAAGGTTTAATTGTTCTAATTGAACCGTATGATAGATCCACAAGGCTGAATGGCCTCTTGCAGCTAATACATGTCTGTTTATTTCACATGACCCTCCTCACCACCAGCTCCTTTGTCAAAATGCCATTTCACACCAAAGATCTTAGTTTGGAGATGTACAATAAATTATCATTATAATATTTTTCTACTTTGTCAAATTTGATTATTCACCGCAGCTTACATACAGATATATGAACAAGGAGGGGGATTAGGCCTTCTAGCCCTTCAAGCCTGCTCCACCATTCAGTGAGATTGTGGCTGATTTGGTAGTAACCTGAAATCCACATTCCCACCTACCTGTTGTTAACATTTCAAGCCTTGCTTAACAAGAATCTATTTGCCTTTATCTTAAAAATATTCAAGGACTCTGCTACTACTGTCTCGTCAGAATGAGGGTTCCAAACATTGACAAATCTCTTAAAGATAAAAACTTGACCTCATCTCTCTTTTAAATGGGTGACCCTTGCTTCTTAAAGTGTGGCTCCTAAATGTAGATTCTTCCACAAGAAGAAACATCCTCTCAACATTTCCTTTGTCAAGACCCAACAGGATCTTATATGTTTCAATCAAGTTACCTGTTACTGTTCTAAACTCCAGCAGTACAAGCTCTGCCTGATCGAGCTGTGCTCACAAGACAAATCCCCATTCCAGGTATTAGTCTAGTAAACCTCTAAATGCCTCCAAATGATTCACGTTCTTCCTTAAATGAGGTGTCTGGTATTGTGCACAGTACTCTAAATATAGTTTCACCAGTGCCCTATATAACTGAAACATGACCTCTCTACTTTTGTATTCAGTTACCCTCATGGTAAAGGATAACATTTCCTGCATACTAACTATTTTTATGATTCATGCATGAGGATACCCAGATTCCTTTGCATCTGAAAGCTCGACAAACTCTCACCGTTAAGATAATATGCTCCTTTCATTATCCTTCTTGTTAAAGTGGATAATTTCAAGTTCTCCCACATTATTTATGTATATATTTATTTATTTCATTCATTGGACATCTGTGTTACTGGCTGGGCCAGCAGTATTGACGAGTTATCCTTGAGATGGTAGTGGTGAGCTGCCTCCTTCAAAGTGCTGTTGTCCATTTGATGTATATGCACCCACAAATCTGTTTGGGGGGGAGTTCCAGGATTTTAACCCATTGACACTGAAGGAACAACGGTATGCTTCCAAGTCAGGGCGGTGAATGGGTTGGAGGGGAACTTGCAGGTGATTGTGTTCCCATGTATGTGCTGTCCCTGTTCCTCGAGATATTAGTGATTATGGGTTTGGAAGGTGGAGCCTTGAAGTATTTTTGCAGAGAATCCTGTAGATAGTGCTACTGAGCATTGGTGGTGAAGGGAATGAATGCGGATGTGGTGCCAATCAAGTGGCTGCTTTGTCCTGGATGTCATCAAGATTTTTGAGTGGGGATTATTTCCAGGCAAGTGGACATTATTTCTTCACACTCCTAACTTGTGCCTTGTAGATTGTGGACAGCTTTGGGGAGTCAGGAGGTAAGTTGCTCACTGTAAGGTTCATCGCCTCTGACCTGCTCTTATTGCCACAGTATTTTCTATGGCTCATCGCAGTTCAGTTTCTGGTCAATGGCAATCTCCCTGATGTTGATAGTGGTGAATTCAACAAAGGTAATGCCACTGAATGACAACGGCACTAATTAGATTCTCTCTTGTTGGAAGAGGTCACTGCTTGGCACATGTGTGCTTCAACTATTAGTTGCTACTTGTCAGCCTAAACCTGGGTATTGTCCAGGTCTTGCTGCATTTGCTCAGAATTTTATCCACTCTGTTTTACCAATCTATATCTTTTTGTACCTGCCTTACGTTCTCTTAACAACTTACTTTCTTGCAACTATATCTTCCATTCCTTTATCTAAATGATTTATATAAATTGTAAACAGCTGAGATCCCAGCATTGATCCTTTCCTTATTTTATGCATTTTAAGACTCACTTATGCCTGGCTCTACCTCCAGCCAATCTTCTACCCATGCCATTATACACCATGAGCTTTTATTTTCTACAAGAGCCACTGATGTGGCACCTTATCAACAACCTTCTGCAGTTCTAAGTACAGTGTATCAACCAGTCCCCCTTTATCCATTGTACAAAGACCAATAGATTAGTCAAGCATGATTTCCCTTTCACAACACCACATTGATCCTGCCTGATTACCCATTCCCTGCCATAAATTCTTTAATAAAGGCTTTTAGCTTCTTCTAACTGGCCTGTTGTTTACTGTTTTCTGTTTCTCTCCCTTTTTGAACATATGCAGTTGCATTCACTGACTTCCAGTCTAACAGCTCCACCCCAAATCAAGGAAGTTTTGAGAAATAAAATCTAATGCATTAATTATGTTGCTAACCACTCCTATAAGAGGTTAGGATGATGTCCATTAGTGTGCCTTATTGCCTCATCATGTAATATATAAATGCATGTAGTTGGTACCTTTGCAATAAAGAGTCAAGGCACTTCATTCAGGATGATCTGAAGGGTTAAAGGTAGGTTCTGAGAAAATTCTCAAAAGAGGAATGGGAGGGAGAGAGGCAGAGGTCTTTGTTGAGAGACTGCAAAGGATAAATACTGGCCTACTGTGTATGTTCTTAATAAAGCACAGATAACATGAATTAATAGCTTCACAGAAGGACAGAGATAAATTTATCCCTATGTGTGTATGTTTTGCACAAAGCTTCTTTTCTCAACACAGATTCATGAAAAACTATTTCATCTACATCCCTGTACATGTGTAGATGCTGTCAGTCAAGGAATATAAAATCAGACTGAAGAGCTTACATTTCAAGATCTCGTTGCAAGAGAAGACAGAAGAGATAAAGTCTGGACTGCAGTGTATCTACAAGGCCTCAGTCGAACTGAAAAGTGGCAAGAAACTGGCAAAGATTCTTGAGGTAACAGTATAGTGTTTCTGTTGGATTTAATAAGCTGCAGTTCACATTTCATCAAACCTGTTGTGAGACAAGGTGACAGCAACTTGGGTTGAAAGTAAGATCACGTTGCTGCAGAATGGTGAGTGACTTAGCTTGAATACTGTATAATTAGTAAGCCTTCAAAAAGAAGCTTGTTCGTTCTTTTCTCATTACTAGTTCTGAGTCTGTAATCCTGGCAGACACTGTGGTGCAGTACCAAAGGAATGCTGCACTGTTGGAGGTACAGATGTGATATCAAGTGGAGACCCTATCTGCCCTCTGAGGGGATAGGAAAGATTCCGTGACACTTGAGTAAGTAGTTGCATACCCTGATCTCATAAACACACAAAGATACAGATTAGGAGCAGGAGGCCACTCAGCCACTTGAGCTCGCTCCACCATTCATTAAAACTGTGACTAATCTGATGATTCCGTATATCCCCTGGATTACCAAGAATCTTTCTCTCTCTGTTAAAACTCTGCTTCTACCACCTATTGAGGAAGAGGGTTCCAAGGTCTTATGACCCTCTGTAAGAAAACATTTCCCTTCATGCTTCTATGTCTAAATGGGCATATCCTTATTTTAAACAGGGACCCCTAATTCTAGACTTTCACCCACGTGGAATCATTCTTTCCACATCCGCCCACCAAGATCCATCAGAATCTTCGATCTTTCAATCAAATTGTCTCTTAATCTACTAAACTCGAGAAGGTTCAAGCCTAGATTGCCAAATCATTGTTCTTGAGACAACCCATGCATTCTAGGTATTAGTCTAGTATGAACTCTTTCCAAAGCATTTATATCTTTCTTTAAATAAGGAGACCAATGCTGTACTTCAGATGTGATCTTACCACTGCCCTGTATCACTGAAGTGTAACCTGCCATGGCCAATATATTCCTCAACCAACGCTTTCAAAATAGATTCATTTTGTCATTTGTTTGTGGGACCCTACAATGTACAGATTGGTTGCCTTGTTTTCCATTATTACAACATTGACTATTTTTGGAAGATGCCTAATTGATTGTGAAATATTTGGCATGTCATAGGGATGCTAAAGGTGAGTTATTTTTCTTTATTTCTAAAAATTTGTATACATTTCTGAAAATTTGTCATTATGGGTTGGCTGTTATGGTTTCTCGTGGGGTGAGGGTATGTGGTCCATCCACTCCTACCCACTCAGTGCAACAACTCAAGTGGCCATAAGGCATTAAGGAAACCAATTAGTGTTGGGTAGGGGAACTCTGCACCAAACTGGGCGTCAAGGGTAGACATCAAGTGGGAGAGAGGTTTGGCTGTGAATCAGAAGACTGTCACAGCAGACAATTTAAAGGAATGCTGTCTTTGTACTGGTGGCAGCTTCTAATGAAATCCATGAGTGTGATCCATGTTGTTTGGAAGAAGTATGGGAAGGGGGCAGCTTCTATATCTGACACTGAAACAGTGGATCAGTAGAAAGGTCAGGCATGTTTTTCTATTCTGGTGACTATTGTGACAGAGAAGCCTCATTCAGAAGCTTTCCTGGACAAGAAGTAACACCCGAGAACACACCTCTTGTCCCATGTCCCTTACGGATAAGAAGTGTTCAGAAAAAGAGTTATATTTTATCCTTTCAATTTGTTTATCTTACACAGAGGCTGAAGGTCAACTTGACACTTTGCAACAGTATCAGGTTTGAATCCTAGCTCTTTCTTGCAGTTGCCTAATGAAGTCGAAGGACTGAGACCACAGACAGCCAGACTGTTTGTTGGTGACTTCCTACGAGTCCCCCTTCAGTCTGTGAATGATCAGTGGGAGTTCCTAATGCGATGGGTTGACATGAGGAGACATCCTCACCAGGCTAAAAAAGCCTGAATGGAGATCAAAGAGAAGGTCAGCAGACGTGGGTTGGGGTGCCACGAGAGACAGAATGACTTTTTGCATTTAACAAGGGTGAATGTCCAAAATGTTTGTAGGTAGTGAGGATTGAAGGATTAAATGACAATTGTTTGTTCCACACGTAGAAGGAAATGAATACATTTCATGACACCTGGGTTTCTGAGGGATGTCTAAAGTCTATGACCTGTTACTTTTCAAAGATCGTTAAGAAGTGCCAACAATATAGAGACTGGGCACATAGACACCAGCATGATTTCTCCACAGAAGAAACGTGACAACGTTCCTTTTTCTTTGCAGGAGAAGAGGGCTTATAATGCCCATGAGAGTTCATGCATCATTGGTAGAACACCAAACCTGATAGTTTTAACTGCACTGGAGGATGTTTTGGTGTTGGCCAGCAATAATAATGTGGGGCCATTGGTTGTAGAGAGGCTGGAGGATAGCACAAGGTTTTTCAGATTCCTAAGGCCCACAGTTTGTTCGTGAAAATGTTTTTGCTGAAGCGGGGTGGGGGAAATTGGGGAAGAGGACAGTGTGCAATAGTGAGGGGATTGAATCTGGCAACTTTCAGTATTCACAAAGGTGTCTCAGTTTTAAGGGTGAAATTCTGGATAGCGCTTTCTCTGTGTGTGTGTGTGTGTGTGTGTGTGTGTGTGTGTGTGTGGGTGGGGGGGGGGGGGGAGTTGGGGTGGGGGTAAGGTATGGTTGCGAGTCAATGAGTTGTACCCCTCCACAAGTGTTATCAGACCTTAAAGTCCAGCTAAGTAGTTTATTCTCACAAGTCATGCTTCACTCGGTTGATTGATTTAATTTCCCAAGTTGGACATCTGTTGCAGATTGCATTAGGAAACAGTGATTACTTTTTGGGGGAAAAAATGTCATCACTTTGTCCATGATTATTGGCCTGCATTTTAAGATGTTTGTCCTGTAGCTCTATTTATTCGATGGAAACAGTTGCAAATACAAAAACCACTGCAGGCAGCAGCCCTGAGAGACCCATGTTTACCTTTTAAGGAAGAAGAAGAGACCTCACTTTCACATCTTAATGCAGCATGTGGAATTAGTTCAGAAAAACACACTTTGTGGGTCGGCTTGAGTTGGCTGAAGAGGTACAACATACCCATCCGAGCATCTGACAGTCAGAGGATCAGCTGTCAGAGACTGAGAGCACAATAATCTGATGCCCAAAGAAATATTGGAGCAACCTAGACTCTGAGCTGCAGGTTGATAATGAGCCTCCAGATCATGCAGCAGATGTTGGCATGCAAAGTAAGGTGTGTGTCAGTTTTCAAAGGATTTGCTTGAGCAAGCATAGATAAAGTAAGAGTCCATTCAGGCATAGTGTAGCAATCACCCTCTCTTCACAACGAATATCTTCCTCCATGGAAAAGCTCCATAATCATCATGGAGGACAGGCACAGCAGCTAATTGATAGGATATTGTTGGACAGGCATTCTGACCTGCACTCCATTGTGTGATCTCTGAGCTCCTCTGCCGAGAGCCCAGACTGGTGGAGATGACTGGAGTCACAGCTGAGTCCTGGTTCCTTTCTGGTTGGAAGTGAGGGCCTGAAGACCTCAGGATGGCAGGTGGCAACTGCTGTCACCATTTTCAGGACTCTCCTGATGGAGGCAGCCACCCTTCCACCAAACATTGAGTGTTCTGGTGACTGATCTGACTCCTGCAAATATACATGTAACCCCCAGCTTACAGCTTGTGGTAACCAGAGTATATCTGTCAAAGTCATCCCTAATAGCAGGCGTCAGGGTCAGCAGTCTGCCGCAGGCTGTCTTCAGCTGGTGATGAGAAGCAGCGTCACAATGTAGCTCCCATAAGAGAATTTTAAAAGCACATTACTCACATGTGGGTTGATGACGGTGATTGTGCAGTATTCTCTTATTTGGAAATATGTTGCTCAGGATCTGCATCATATGATGGTATGTGTACATGCTATTCTGGCTTCACTGGTGTATAATTTGTGTGGTGTCCCAATTCGGATTTGGATTGAGTGACTGTTATGGAGTTCTTGCTCATGTATGCAATGCTGAATTGTCTCTTATTATGCATCATCATTGACACATGCATAACCTGCCTTGGGTTGATCTGAATAGCAAAGAGATATTTAAAACCAAAAGCTAAATGAGGCAAAAAATGTTTTCATTTGATGAATTCCACTTTTGTTAAAATGTCACATTTTATGACAGTTTTGGATGCCTCTGCCATCCAAAGCCTGTTGTATACTAAGTTCCACCACTGGCCGGCGTGGCATCTCCTCTATGCCCTCAGACCTGCCCTGGCTCTGATGCTCACACACAAATTGTATGTTGATGGAATGGAAACCTTTCCAATTGATCACTATCCCTGGCTGGCCTGATGAAGCTTAATGGCCCAAACTGCACACTTTTGATGGTGTGTAATCACTGGGGAATGCAGAAGTATGTGTGCAGTCTGTAACTCTTCAGCCTGACTAGTGTCACCTCTGGTGAAGGAAACAAAATCACTTGTTTGCCTAAACATTGCTTATGTGGCTCCCTTAGATTGAGCTGGGACTTGTAGTATTCTGCAAAGGTGCATTGAAATCCTGATGCCTAAAAATTCAAGGCCACTGTCATCTTGAGAGAAACAGGCATAGAGTGTCCCCCAACATAATTTGAACTGATCTCTGCAGCCAGTAATTCACAGACTGAGGTCATTGTCCCCTGGGGTTTGCAATCTGTGAAAACATTGATGGTCTCATAGCTCAGTGTAATTCATCTTTTTGCATGTAGACTGTCTCTGCAGGGCAGTCTTCTCCCAGAATGGAACTCGTTGCTTTTGTTGTCTGTCTAGTGCTGTCCCTTGTTCAGACCGTTGGGTGCATCTGTCTTTGGGCAATTGGCTTCCTCTGTCTCGTTCTGCCTTACTGTAAAAAACCTCCTTACAGAATGCAAAGTCATCAAGGGGACAGGGGACCCTGGTTCCTCAGCTGGGGTCCTCACCGTCCTCCTTTTCTACAGGCCCCCTTCCCTCACATTTTCTCCTTATTTGTAATGTTGGCCTTTAAAAACTGAAGAAATAAAGTCAAACAGGCAGAAACTGCCACCATCAGCAGCAAATTCTGCTGTTACATGAGGCTATTGCTTTTGTGTTAATTCCTCTTACCTGACATAAATGACTCCTCATGCTTTGCCCATGCAATTACCGACAATTAGAGTGAATCATCTCTAATTTGTTCAAAATATTGGATGGGATTCTGATTTTGGTGTCTACTAGTCTACTAGAAAAACAAAGTTCAGCAGAATGGCATCAGAAAACTGGCTCAGTGCCATCGTGCTGTGTTTTACCTAAGAATGGGAGGTAGTCCATCTAATCTGCATCCTTAAAATTCAGCCCTGTGTTATTGTGTGGAGATCTCTTTTTGCGCATTATCTCTTTTTGTAGATCCTTGTCTCTTTCTGTGTGGGTCTTTAGAAATAAATATGTGTTGGTCCCTCTGTTTCACCAGTTGGGTGACATGCTGCAGTTGAAACCCTATGTACCTAATGGGAGATGAATCAGGATTTACTTCAGGTGGAGAGCCCCTATATAGACAGAAAATTCAGAGCAGAACCTGTCAGCTGATACGTTAAAGTATTATCACCAGCACTCCTGTTGCTCCTCAATAATTGTTTCTTCATCTTTATTCTGACAGTTTGTTCTTGCAATGGGAAACTATCTCAACAATGGACAGCCTAAGAGTCCCAAAACAACAGGATTTAAAATTAATTTCCTGACAGAGGTGAGCAACTGACAGTAACTGCAGTTGAAACCAAATATAACTAAATGATAGTAAAAGAGCCTCTTTAAGGGAAGCGAGTTGCTTTTATGGCTGGCTGCCTGTGTGAAAGGGAAGACGCATGATCGGTTAAGTTGGCAACCCCAGGGTAGTATGGGCGACTATCATGATTAATCGCAGCAGCATTTCTACAACATGAAGGGGGGGGGGGTGGTTAATTGTGTAGGTTCTCCTAGGTGAAGGGTAATTAGCAATATCATTGCCTGTTGGGAATGGAAATGGAGTGAATGGTTAGCAATGTTGATACTTCCGGGCAGAGGCATGGTTGTGGTAAGTGTTCTGGTGTTCCTTGGGGAAACATTTGCATTTTAAACATTAACCATTTTGGGACATTCTCTACTTTGAATTTGGGAAGTATCCCCTTGCTGTGTTTCTCACGTAATCACGTGTATCTTTCCCCCAGCTTGACACCACAAAGACTGTGGATGGGAAATCGACTTTTTTGCACATTCTTGCCAAATCACTGAGCCAGCACTTTCCTGAGCTGCTGGACTTTGCCAAGGAGATTCCAACTGTGGCCCTTGCTGCAAAAGGTCAGTGACTGCCTGAAAGAGAATGCAGTATTTGTACTGTAACAAGTTATTGATATCTGGAAGCATTGTCTTTTGCTAATAACCCATGGAATGGAATCTTATAAGACTCACTACTATTGATGATGGTATCTGGATGTTTGACTATTGTTTTGTTCCTCCCATTGGGAGGAGAGGTAAATACACTATCACACTGCTGACTTGAGACTTGTATATTGCTGAGAAGATTTGAGGGTTCAACATTGAGGCTCTTGTCACAAAACACTCAGGCCCAAGCTAAAGGATTGATGTGGTTAGTCCAGTTAAACTTCAGGTTAGTGGCAATTCCTAGGGTATTAAAGGTTGGGGTGTTGGACTGTTGGCAGTGATAATGGAGTGACACAGTGACTTAGTGCCTCTCAGTGCCAGGGACCCAGGTTTGATTCCATCCTCGGACAACTATCTGTGTGGAGTTTGCTCATTTTCCCTGTGTCTGCATGGGTTTCCTCCAGGTGCTCCGGTTTCCTCCAACAGTCCAAAGAGATGCAGGTTAGATGTCATGGCTGTGGGAAATTCAGGGTTATAGGGATAGGGTAAGGGGCTGGTTGTGGGTGAGATCCTCTTTGGAAGATCATTGTCGACTTGATGGGCCAAATGGCCTGCTTCCACACCGCAGGGGCTGTATGATTCTATGGGGAGGTGATGGCTTAGTAGTTCTGTTAATCCAGAGTCCCCAGGTAATGTTCCAGAGACCCGAGCTCGAATTGCACCACGGCAAGTGGTGGAGTTTGAATTAAATTAAAAATTCTGGAAATAAGAGGGTAATGTTGTAAAAACCCATCTGGTTCACTTATGCCCTTTAGGGAATGAAACTGCCATCCTTACCCGGTCTAGCCAATGTGATTTCAGACTTACAACAATGTGGTTGATTCTTAACCTATGCAATTAGGGATTGCCAATAAATGCAGGCCTAGACCATGATGCCCTCATCCTGTGAGTGAATAAAAAACTGATTCTAATGCTACTGCAGGTCTGGAAAAATTAAATGACATGGTTATTGCCTATGATTGGAAAACAGGAATGAAGTGGAAGATTGTTAGCTGTAAATCGATACGTGTGGAGTGTGATTGTTATTGATGTGTGTCTTATTCTTTTTGTTAAAATAAATTTTCTTGACATTTCTAATTTAGCAGTAAATTTGATAACAGTATTCAAAGGCAGAAGTGAGACTGTAAATGTGTATATCAGTTGTTTAAAAGCAATTGCAAAACAAGGTTCGCTGTTCATTTTCTAGTCACATTATCAAAAACTTATATTGATCTCAAAGTAAGAGTGTCAGTGTCCTACCTCTAAACCACGAGGCCTGGGTTCAAGTCCCACCTGCACATGTGTAATCACATGTTGATTTGGTAGTGTGATACATCTGAAAAGGTTGATTAGAAAGTAGCTGTTAAAATTGTGGCGAATTGTGACTTGTCCACAATCTGAGATGTGCAATCTAAGAATTGCAACGATTCTGGGCAGAAAAATGATGCTGAAGATTGTGGAATTCTTCCTCTTTTTCAGTCAATCAAAGAACGATAACTTCGGAAATTATAGATATACACACAACCAGGAAGGACATACAGACAGTCTGTGAGAACATGGCAGTCACTGATGAGGACCGATTTGCTGCAGTCATGACCGTATCCTTTCAAACAGAAGACACAGAGCCTGTCACTCTTGGTTCATATCATCTTTGTTTATATTGGGCATCGTGTGTGATCTCTTGGGCTGGTTTACATTGTGGGACAAGAGTCAGAGAGCTATTGCTGACAGCATATATTTCTCTCTTGCTCCTTTCTTTCCATATTTTTTGCCACTATTAAAAAAAATTGTCCAGCCATTAGTATGTTGGAGGTTTGATGGACCAGCTGGTATTTTCTCGTCCAACAGTTTTATATATCAGAATAAATAGTTACCTTGGCACTACCAGTACTAAATTAGGAAGTATTGTTGATTGTGAGGAAGGTTATCAAAAATTATAGAGGGATCTGGATCAGATGGGTAAGTCAGCTGAGGATTGGCAAAAGCAATTCAATACAGATAAGTGTGAGGTGTTGCCCTTTGGAACATCAAACCAAGGTAGGACTTGTACAGTGGATGGTAAAGCCCTGAGGAGTGTTGTGGAATAGAGAAACCTAGGAGTACAAGTATATAGTCCATTGAAAGGGTGTCACAGGTAGACAGGGTGGTGGAGAAGGCATTTGGCATGCTGGACTTCATCGGTTGAGGCATGGAGTGTAGGAGTTGGGATGTTATGTAACAGTTGTATATGTCGTTGGTGAGTCTGCACTTGGAATATTGTTTTGCTCACCCTGTTATACAAAAGGCATGGTTAAACTGGAAAGTGTACAAAGAAGATTCACAAGGAAGTTGCTAGGATGAGTAGGTCTGAGTTATAGGGAGAGGTTGGCCAGGATAGGACTTTATTCCTTAGAATGTAGGAGAATGAGGGGTGACCTTATTGATGTGTATAAAATCATGAAGGGTATTGATAGGATGAATGTGTATAGTCTTTATCCCAGGGATGGGGAATTGAAAACTAGAGAGCATAGGTTTAAGGTGAAGGGGTAAGCTTTAAGAAGGACCTGAGAGGCAATTTATTCACGCAGAGAGTGATGCATATATGGAATGGGCTGTCAGAGAAAGTGTTTGAGGTAGATACAATAGCAACGCTTAAAAAATATTTAGATAGGTACATGGATGGGAAGGGTTTAGAGGGATATAGACCAAATGCGGACAGTTAGAATTAGCTGTGTGGGTATCATGGTCAGCATGGACCAGTTTGGGCTAAAGTGCCTGTTTCCATGCTGTATTACTCAAGGACTCTACTAACCGATCCTGCACTTTCAGGTCAGGTACAACATGGTTTGAATTCAGAGTAATGCTTCATCTTCACTGCCACATCAAACACTCACAGGTATAATACAGGTAAGGGCCCCAAAAAATTCCTTCAGTTCTTTAAGCACATACTGTTATACTCATTTTAAGTGAAGGGTGTAAAATTGTGGTTGCGTTTTTGAAAATTCCAACTTTAAGTAAAACATTTAATGAATTATGGTTAACCATAGGAGCTAATGTTAAAACTAGAGTTAGGTTCCTGAAGATAATTTTTGCCCAGAAAAGCCCATGTAAAAATCTGTCAGACTCATGCAGCCCAGTGTTCCCAGCTGAAACAGCTTGCAAAACATAACAAAAATAAGCTTCAGTGAGGAAGGTCGACTTCTTGTTTATTTTATAGAAATTTACATGTCTTCAACTATTGCACTTGTACATGTAGACTAAAGTATAGCAGAGTTTTTTTTTAGGAATCTAAATTGCAGAAGTTTCTCTGCAGGCATGGGTAAAACACAGCAGAGAAATTTGAAAAAAAGATTAAAAGTGAAGTTTACTTCAGTACCTGGATAACAAAGTGTTGGGCTGGATGAACACAGCAGGCTAAGCAGCATCTTAGGAGCACAAAAGCTGATGTTTCAGGCCTAGACCCTTCATCAGAAAAGGCCCTTTTCTGATGAAGTGTCTCAGCCCGAAATGTCAGCTTTTGTGCTCCTAAGATGCTGCTTGGCCTGCTGTGTTCATCCAGTTCCACACTTTGTTATCTTGGATTCTCCAGCATCTGCAGTTCCCATTATCTCTGATCACTCACCCTTTACTTCAGTGCCTGATGAGAGAGCTATTGAAAACAATGATGATCTTTAGCTCCAGGGGAAAGGCACAATGCTGTCAACTTTAGCATCATAATTAGGGGTCTTGTGATAATGCGATGACATAACTTACAATGACATGAGAAGCATAGTAATGCAAGAAGCGACCAGGAAATGAGGGATATTAAAATGGTGACTGACACTTTAAATGAGGCAAGTGGACATTTAAAAAAACAGAAACAACTTTTAAAGTGAAAAACTTTAAAAGGGGCACTTAAAGTGAGAGTTTGTTGTAATATGTTTTGTACAGGTAGCTCAGTGGGAGAACTGCTAAAATCCAGTTATACAGAGTTATTAGAAATGTCTAGGGCATAGAAGCTTGTCACATGAGACAAAGCATTTTCAGTGTTGGACAAATTTTTGAGAGAAAGCCAATTGATAATGAGCTTCCTGTAGTGAATGAGGGTTGGACCTTGCCTGTATCACATGCAGCTCAAGATCTGAAAAGTTTGCTAAGTTCCCAAGACTGAGCTGCATTTCTGTTACTGTCTTAACTGATGTGTCAGGCATTTCTTGGGGACGCCCAGCCTGTTATCGCTTCCCTCGACTCCCTGCAGAATCGAGCCATTGAAGAGTTCCACAAAGTCTCAACATTTTTTGGAGAAGATTCAAAAATGACCACAACTGAAGCTTTTTTCGGGATATTTGCAGAATTTATTACAAAGTTTGAGGTAAGGTTTGTTCTGCAGCAAATCCACGCTGTTATTGGCCACCAGTCACACTGGTCAATTCCGAAATGTTCTGGCTGAGTAAAATCCCACTTCTCTCATTTCTTTGAGTTGCCTCTTTTTGATAACAATAGTCTGTCAGCTTCTCTTTATTTATTATATGATGACCATGTCATATCTTCAGGGAAATATATGAAATATAGCTCAAATATACAAGACGTGACAAGCAGATATGTGACATGTGCAATTTAGGATGAGCAGAAATTTACTGAGATTGGAGGATCGGAGGTCAGGTCAGATAGTGTTACAGTAATCTGGGCTGGAGGTGATGAAGACTCTGAGGCCTTCAGCAGCAAATGAAGAATAAGGAATGGAGGAGTGTATGTGGGAGGGTGATGTTATAAATGTGGAAGTAGGTAAAGTTTCTAATGAAGTGGGATGCATCAGAAGCAAAGATTAGGATTGAAAAGAATTCTGCAAATCTGAACAGTTTCCATCAGCTGGAGACATAATAGATGTTGATGACAAGCACACAGCTTGTGGTGAAGGTTGAAGATTTAGGTCTTCCCACTTGAAAAATGTAAGGATTATGCAAATACTAATATAACTCAGAAGCGATGGTGGAGAAATGGAATGGAGTGTCATTGTCAGATGTGTAAGTTGACCCCATGCCTGTGGATGCTGTGAAGCTGCAGCGTGTAAATGAATAAAATGATGGGGCTTTGGGTGGATCTTTGGAGTGTCTGGAGGCAATGCAGCTTTGCATCACCCACAGGTGGCCGCATAGTGGTAACATCATGGCGCTGGTAATTCAGCGCCCTTTCATAATTTCCTGGTGACTTAGGTTTGAATCATACCATGGCAGTTGAATCCAACACAATCTGGAATTAAAAGTTAGCCTATTTGTAACCATACAACAAAAGTCACTTGCTATAAAACCCAAGACAATAAAATGTGAGGCTGGATGAACACAGCAGGCCCAGCAGCATCTCAGGAGCACAAAAGCTGACGTTTCGGGCCTAGACACTTCATCAGAGATGGGGATGGGGTGAGGGTTCTGGAATAAATAGGGAGAGAGGGGGAGGCGGACCGAAGATGGAGAGAAAAGAAGATAGGTGGAGAGGAGAGTATAGGTGGGGAGGTGGGGAGGGGATAGGTCAGTCCAGGGAAGACGGACAGGTCAAGGACGTGGGATGAGGTTAGTAGGTAGGAAATGGAGGTGCGGCTTGGGGTGGGAGGAAGGGATGGGTGAGAGGAAGAACAGGTTAGGGAAGCAGAGACAGGTTGGACTGGTTTTGGGATGCAGTGGGTGGAGGGGAAGAGCTGGGCTGGTTGTGTGGTGCAGTGGGGGGAAGGGACGAACTGGGCTGGTTCCACTTCCTACAGACAAGGAGGGTGGCCATGGGCACCCGCATGGGCCCCAGCTATGGGACAGTCCCTCTTCCGCATCTACACAGGCTCCAAACCCCAGCTCTTCCTCCGTTACATTGATGACTGTATCGGCGCCGCCTCTTGCTCCCCAGAGGAGCTCGAACAGTTGATCCACTCCACCAACACCTTCCACCCCAACCTTCACTTCACCTGGGCCATCTCCAGCACATCCCTCACCTTCTTGGACCTCTCAGTCTCCATCTCAGGCAACCAGCTTGTAACTGATGTCCATTTCAAGCACACCGACTCCCACAGCTACCTAGAATACACCCCCTCCCACCCACCCTCCTGCAAAAATTCCATCCCCTATTCCCAATTCCTCCGCCTCCGCCGCATCTGCTCCCACGATGAGGCATTCCACTCCCGCACATCCCAGATGTCCAAGTTCTTCAAGGACCGCAACTTTCCTCCCACAGTGGTCGAGAACGCCCTCGACCATGTCTCCCGCATTTCCCGCAACACATCCCTCACACCCCGCCCCCGCCACAACCGCCCAAAGAGGATCCCCCTCGTTCTCACACACCACCCCGCCAACCTCCGGATTCAACGCAACATCCTCCGACACTTCCACCATCTACAATCCGACCCCACCACCCAAGACATTTTTCCATCCCCACCCTTGTCTGCTTTCCGGAGAGACCACTCTCTCCGTGACTCCCTTGTTCGCTCCACACTGCCCTCCAACCCCACCACACCCGGCACCTTCCCCTGCAACCGAAGGAAATGCTACACCTGCCCCCACACCTCCTCCCTCACCCCTATCCCAGGCCCCAAGATGACTTTCCATATTAAGCAGAGGTGCACCTGCACATCTGCCAATGTGGTATACTGCATCCATTGTACCCGGTGTGGCTTCCTCTACATTGGGGAAACCAAGTGGAGGCTTGGGGACCGCTTTGCAGAACACCTCCGTTCGGTTTGCAATAAACAACTGCACCTCCCAGTCGCAAACCATTTCCACTCCCCTTCCCATTCTTTAGATGACATGTCCATCATGGGCCTCCTGCAGTGCCACAATGATGCCACCCGAAGGTTGCAGGAACAGCAACTCATATTCCGCTTGGGAACCCTGCAGCCCAATGGTATCAATGTGGACTTCACCAGCTTCAAAATCTCCCCTTCCCCCACCGCATCCCAAAACCAGCTCAGTTCGTCCCCTCCCCCCACTGCACCACACAACCAGCCCAGCTCTTCCCCTCCACCCACTGCATCCCAAAACCAGTCCAACCTGTCTCTGCTTCCCTAACCTGTTCTTCCTCTCACCCATCCCTTCCTCCCACCCCAAGCCGCACCTCCATCTCCTACCTACTAACATCATCCCACCTCCTTGATCTGTCCGTCTTCCCTGGACTGACCTATCCCCTCCCCACCTCCCCACCTATACTCTCCTCTCCACCTATCTTCTTTTCTCTCCATCTTCGGTCCGCCTCCCCCTCTCTCCCTATTTATTCCAGAACCCTCACCCCATTCCCATCTCTGATGAAGTGTCTAGGCCCGAAACATCAGCTTTTGTGCTCTTGAGATGCTGCTGGGCCTGCTGTGTTAATCCAGCCTCACATTTTATTGTCTTGGATTCTCCAGCATCTGCAGTTCTCATTATCACTGCTATAAAACCCACCTGGTTTAATAACAGTGATTAAGGAAATAAATCTTACCTGGTCTCACCTACAAATGACTCCAGACCCATAGCAATATGATTGACTCTCAACTGCCCTCTGAATGGCCTAGTAAGGCAATCAGTTCTGGGGCAATTAGAGATGGGCAATAAATGTTGCTTTAGCCATTGATGTCCACATTTCATTTAGAAAATATGAAGTTATCAGGTTTGTAGTATACTGTATATATTGAAAGGGTATATGACAAGGAAATACAAAATGTACTGTTGGGGAATAGGTTATTTGGGCATCTGGTGTACACATGAAATATGTGTAGAATTCTCTTATCGTGTACATGATATTGTGCCAAGTGAATAGGCTAAAGATGGGAGTTAATATATAATTAAACATGTGGCATATTTAGAGGGAAATATGATGGTTAGCTGAAGTAAGAAAAGTAGAGAAAATTTGGAATGAAATTAGCTTACAGCATTGTCAGGATCATTGTATCATACCTGAATGTGGAAGGCAGATGGGGTGGACTTGGAAATGTGTGTAATATTTCTCAAAAAAAGCTTTTGAAACCAAAGGAAAAAGTTGTTCAAAATGAATAATGCACTAAAATAATTGGGATATGATTATGACTGGAATTTAATGATGAGCAGGGTAATAAAGTTGATCAACTGTTCAAGGTGAATAGATTAGATAGTGAACAGGAGAGGTCAAAAGGTATTTGATGATCACAGGATGAAACAAGAAGGTAAAAGTACAAGCTGTTTATTGACGGTAAGTGGTTTATGAACCTCAGTTTCTGCTTCACTGATGGCAAAGTTAGGTAAGGATACCCATCTCTGGCAGAACTAACAACTGTGTAGTTTGGGACTCCTGGGTGATCTTGGTGCCCCCCAATTTGGTTTTCTGCTGTTCTAAGAATTATGATAGGATAGAGTTGGACGAGCTTCTAAAGACTTCCTTAAAAATCAAATTCTTTTTTCAATGTCAAGTGCTCATACACACACAGAATATTTTTCCTCTATTACCAAATCACCTGTGGTATTTTTTCATCTACTATTCATCAACAATAAATCATCCACATTTTCCATATGGTTGATTAATGTGCAAAGCCAGTAAAGACAATGTGGACCATCAAAGATGAGGGAGAGATAGGGAGAAGGGGAGGCACTAAATCAAAATGGAATTGGAACATCTGTTTCAAGTATCCAGACTCTCTCAAAATCCTTGATTATACATTGTTCCAGCCATTTCCTATAAGGACTCCTTTTCTTTCTCCTAGTATAGCTAGCTATCAGTTGAGGTCCCTGGCAGAGCTGTTTGTGGGGGACCCCGGCAGGGCCGTTGGTGGGGGACCCTGGCAGGGCCGTTTGTGGGGGGCCCTGGCAGGGCCGTTTGTGGGGGGCCCCGGCAGGGCCGTTTGTTGGGGGCCTCGGCAGGGCCGTTGGTGGACGGCCCCGGCAGGGCTGTTGGTGGATGTCCTTGTGGGTACCTCCTACAATCTAATGCTGGGAGCCCCCAGCAGACTGTTGTTGGGGGTTCCTAACAGGATTTTTGCGGCGGTTCCCAGCAGGACTGTTGGTGGGGGTTCCATGCAGGGCTACTGTTAGGAGATTACCAGCAGGGCTTCTGGTAGAGCTTGCCAGCATTCTGAGTTCCCAAGCATAGTTTTTCAAAGCAAGTCATCATTTCTTTCCATTGGATCTTACCAATTTAAGACAATTTTCTGTAAATCTGTGTAGCCTCAGCATCGGGTGCCATGGATTTTGCTCTGGCACTACAACACCAAAGAATTGCCAATGGCTAATAATGACACACTATTGAAATATACTATCACTCAGCCCTACAGCCTGCAGTCACTACTGGAATCTCCTGGGAGGAGCAAGCCTTGAACCTGATAAATTAGTTTTGGTTAACTAAAGACAGGAGAACTGAGCCTGAATGTTCTGCAGTAAAGCTTGAGGATAATGATCCATTGTGGGGCCTTGTCTACAAATATATTTATGTCTGCCAAGTCTATCCCTAAGAGTATGTGATCAACCCAGGATGACACAGACCACCTCTGTTGAGGGTAGAATGCTGCAACTGCTTTTATATGACATTGTCAACTTCATAAAACACGAACCTCTGGGGCAGGTAGCTGTAGGACATGTGATTATAGCAGTTGTCGTATGATTTATATCTTGTACAGAGAAATTATTGATTGTGTGAAATTCCTGATATCAGTCAAACGTAGCCTTTTAGATTAGATAAGGAGAACTGAACCATTATCTTCTGCTAACTCATGTATTGATATTTTGTGACTTACAGAAAGCATACAACGATACACAGGCCTCAGTGAACCTCCAGAACCTGAAGGTGGTTTCCCCACTTGCCTGGTGACATAAATGATGCTTCTGTATTTACAGCAGTTTTGCCAAAAAGAGCAGTTTTGTTGGACTGACACGTGAGTAAGATGACAGATAGCCCCAGCTTTGGGAGTTCTCTGTAATGACGGCGTTGGAAAGAGGAATGGCTAATTGGAAGGGGCAGCTCTGAGATCAGTTTGGCAACAACCTAGCCCCATTGACAGAATTGACAGCTGTCTACCGCCTGTCGCACAGTTACCCCTAACTACCCCATGCCCCCATTCTCATTTTATTTCAATTACAATGGATACCAACAATAGGCAGATTCTATAATCAACTATTGGAAACTTGAACTTGTGACCAAATCTTCAATACGAGGCTCTCAGTATCAGTTTTCTATACTTTGTTCATGCCGAAAGGCAGCAGAACCAGGATCTTTCCCTCCTCTAGTCTCCTCTTTATATTTTTATGCCCCTGGTCACAATCAATCTAGTTCATTGTCTAACATCCCAGTAGTGTTTGATTGCCCATGAATTACTCAACTTGAGAAGAATGAGGGGGGACTCTCATAGAAACATATAAAATCCTGATGGGATTTGACAGGCTAGATGCAGGAAGAATGTTCCTGATGTTGGGAAAATCCAGAACAAGGGATCACATTCTAAGAATAAGAGGTAAGCAATTCAGGACTGAGATGAAGAAGAATTTCTTCACTCAGAGTTGTGAGCCTGTGGAATTCTGTATCACAGAAAGCTGTTGGGGCCAGTTTGTTAAATATATTCAAGAGGGAGCTGGACATGGTCCTTGCGGTTAAAGGTATCAAGAGGTAAGGAGAGAAAGCGGGAACGGGATACTGAAATTGCATGATCAGCCATGATCATATTGAATGGTGGTGCAGGCTCGAAGGGCCGAATGGCCCACTCCTGCACCTGTTTTCTATGTTTCTATGTTTAACACTTAAATCTAACTGATAGCCGGATGGGTAAGGACATTTATCAATATGAGCAAAACAGGTCAGTCTATTCCCAGATGCGCCCTCTACCCTGTGTGAATTAGCTGATGTGATGTTTGCAGCAGTTTGGTGATTACATTTGGTACCAGCACCACTGGAGTGACGAGGGGAAACAACCAGTCAAGGTTCCCATTGAGTCTTGCCTGAAATGGAGATGCTTCCACTATGATACTTCCTTTGAACATCCTGTTAACATTCGCTATCTGCGTTCACACACCAGAGTAGTACCCAATTGAAGGAATGATGAGGGGCTGTCTGAAACCGTCCCCCAGTTCAGAGTTAATGGCTTCAGAAGAGGAAGAAACAAAATCTGAAAGCCCTAAGAATTTCAAGAGTCTCTCAGTAACCAAACATCCAGAAGTTTGGATAGTGAGCCCTCGGTTACTGACTCCCCAGAAAGAGGAGAGGACTTTTTCCACTAACAAGGAATCTGAAAATTCCATTTGCATTCATATTTTTAAAAGTAAACTTATTCCCGCAACCACCCCTCCCTGCCACTTTCAGTTCAAGTACTGGTGAGATTATTTAAATTCTTTTTGCTAAGTTTTCATCATAGACATTCATCTTCTCCAAAGCCATGATTCCAACCCTTTCCAATCCTATTCCTTGTCTGAAATGGAAACGGTCCTATTCTGAGAATTTGCTTGAAGATTTGCTCTTTTGCTGTTTTGTGCAAGTGTTTTGGCCCAGTCATTGGTTATCATGATTACCGCTTATTTAGACAATCCTTGCTGGATTTTACAACCCTGTGCTCTCTACCTAAAACCCTATAAGAGTGCCAGCTAGTATGTGTGATATCTGCTTTGTGATTTAGAGGGAAAGAATATTCTGTCTGAAACCAGTATTTATTCAAATAATGTCATTTTCATAAAATGTAAAGTTTTGTCCCATCTGGTTGAGTCATTGTGCTGAATAAATCTGAATTCAGCCCTTTTAGCTGTGCTGCCTCTGACAGTGGGAGCAAACCTTTGGGTCAGGTGGTCCATCCACAGGATCTATTTCAGCGGAGCTCAGTTAAAAGTCATTACTGTTTTTTTTGTGTATATGATTTCTGCGATCCAGATTAATTAAGAAGCCTTCACAGAAATAAAACACCAGTTATTTGGATTCAATGTGAGCTTTGATCCAGACTATGCCTCATGGTGTTCGTCTGGCAAGAAGATTTACAGCGCTTGTGGTAAACATTGTCTCCCCTACATTGCACAGTTCAGTTTCACCACATCTGCACCCTCATGTTAAGGGATAGCCGCCTGGATGGCAACAGAATAATTCACCACATGCAGCCATGACCTTCTGTGTAAGAATGTTGCACAGGTTTCAGGTGAATCTAAAGGAAGGTTCTCAAACAGTGCTCCAAAGGAACTTTAGCCTTACAGACTCATTGAAACAACACTTAGTTAACTTTTTAAGAAAAAAACACCTTTTTGCTATTTGTTTTCATCCGAACATGCTGACTATTCCAGGGATACAGTTTTGCAGGTACCAGCTGTTATTCCAGTACTTTGACCATTGTTTATGTGAATCCACACAGTGTTCTTCAGCAGTATTTCAGCCTGATACTTGCACACTTGAACTTGCCAGCACGATCTGCTGGACAGCGAGCAGGTTCAGGCAGCCTGCCTTGTTTTTGATCTTGTGGTCCAGGTTTGCTGAGCCATTGTACTGTCCTGCTCTCATTCTGTATCCAGCAGCAATCTGCTGGAATCAGGAGATGGGCCATTCAGCGCGTGAAATGCTGCATTCACTTAACTGACCCCTCTAGAGAGAGGGCTCAAGCTTCCAAACACCCTTGTTCTCTGATACATTAATGAAATATAATAAACAGACACAACCTCTCCAGCCTTGCTCAGTCTGAGGTGCATAGACGTAGTCTAAATGCAATGGACTTGAACCCTACTGTTCAAATCAGGAGGTAGCCTCTGAACTAATCACTTTATTAAATTGCTCAAAGGACCATTTAGAGCTTTTATTCACCTTCCTCTCACTCTCTCTCTCTCTCTTTCTATCACCATTTAAGACTCACATGAGCAGATATTTTGTTTGATTAAGAAGGGAAACAGGTCTTCATTAAATCTGACCTCATTCCCTTTTCTAATTCTCTCTGTAGTGACATAGAAATTTTGATGTTTTGAGTCATTGCATCAAATAACTTATACCCATCGGCTACATAGCAGATAAATTACCCACCTGAAAAATAAATATAAGCCAACTCAGTGAACATGGAGTCAAAAATGTATGGAAATAATGACATGTCTTGGAGTTTCACAAAGCAGAGATAAGTGGCACTTAAATCTGAGATAACCAGCGGGTGATTTCTGGTACCTAACCAAATGTCAGATGGTGTGTTTGTATCGTGATTATTATTTATTAATAATATTTTATTTATAAAACTGCAGCTGGAGATTAGGCTCATGCTTCCTGATTATTAGAATGAATCTTATTTTTCATTTTATATTGTACACATCAGTAATTAAAGCTGGCAATAAAAGTGTTAGTTAATCGGAATTTGGGTGCTTTTGTCTATCTCTGGAATTGATATTGAATTTCAATGACTCGTCCATCCCCTTTGATTTGGTAAAAATTGCACCACAATGCTTCTTGAGAAACAGCATGAGTTTGGATAGTGCACGGGCCAAGAGTAGAGTGCCCAGAGCGTGGATGATCTCCATCAGTGCTGTCTCAACACCCTAAAGGCGCTATTAGAGTGATGAATTAGAACAAGACCAAAAATGTTTGTAAATGAGCATCATAATTTTAAAATCAACGAAATGGTGAGAGGAAGAGTCATGGAAATCCTGGGGGGAATGACATAAAGAAGCAACAAAGCTCTCCTGATATGCAGCCATCTGCTAAATTATCATGGTGGAAATCAAGGGTCACAATATTGATTCCCAGTATCTGTCTGGTAATGGGGTTTAAGGGACTCAGTTAGCAGAATCTGATCATGTAGCTGTAAATCCCACATTGCCTTACATAACTGTTTCAGCTGCAAACCTGGGATCGGGCTAGGTATCATAAGCAAGGACCTCACTGTGGACATAGTCTTGCTTGCTTTCAAAGTTCGTAGATTTGTCCCTTTATACTTAGGATACGATTATTATTCTCAAGGCTGTTATTTCTTACTCTTTCCCAATTGTACGGATGGTCGCTGTACATGTCCCCATTACACACTGCTCCCTTTACAGATGGTGACTGCACACATCCCACTTGAACTGAATGGTTTGCTAGTGAGTAGTTAAACAAAACTAAACTTCAACTAAAGGACATTTCTGCTTAGGTGAAACATGAATTGCTTTGATAATAGCTCTGTGCTCTACACTTGCTTATACATTTGCCACCTCCTTTCCAGTAGCTTCTTCTGAATTCATTAAATCTTCTACAGTATCCAATTATCTTTCCTTTTGGCTATGAGGTGCTTTTGAGATACTTTATTCCATTATAGAGCAAGAATAGTTGAAAGAAAAAGAATTACCACCATTCTTCAAAATGGAAGTTCACAGGTTGGGCTGGACCACCAGCAGGAACTAGAAGTATCAAGCTTCTGCTTGTTATTTCAGATCAGCAAATTGGTCATACAATCAACAAAAGCTTAATAATCCTCATGTTAAGCAAAACCTAACCAGGGCTGCGTATGTATTAGAGTAGTCACAGTAGACTCTGAATCATCATAATGACACACAGGCTCTCTGGTCTAGCCAAAATGGCAGCCTATCTCTGATTCCAGAAGACCCAGCCCCAAACCCAACATCTACTTTTTCTGCCAAGTAGGGAATGTTCAAGTGCAGCGACCTTCAAACAGAACCAATTTTTGATTATAAGGTGACTCTGTGGATTTCATACTTCTCAAGAGAAAATCTGTGCAAGTTGCTTAGAGAGTTAGATTGCACTTTTAGAAAAGTCCAGAGACATCTTTAGTGGACACCAAATATTTTTTGGGTTTGTTACAAGTAGATATGACTGCATTTTAAATGTCAGTAAACTGATTGGAGCCATCCAACTGTCAAGGCACTGAAGTCTCTCAGTCTCTAAATTTTTGGAAAAGAAGTACAGTGTAAAAATATTCAGTGCTTGCTGTTTTACAGTCTGTTTACGTAAGCCTTGGGGATATTATAGGATTTGTGTTGCATACTGACTTCACAATCTATTATTGTTACAGAGGGGTGCGTATTATTTCACATTTTGATTGACAGGCCCAACTGTTCTCAGGTTTTGAAGTATGCCAATGAATGCAAGTGCTTTTTTTTACAATGGATAAGAAGTTGAGGGATATTAAATATAATGAATGAGTTTTTAAACTATTCAGTGTCTTTAAAAATGTGAATTAATCAATCAACATTTGGAATGTAATTTTCTATAATCTCAGCATGGCCTTGAGTGATCTGCCCATGCTGGATGCTGGATGAGTTGGCATGGAGGGTGTAAAGGCAATAAGTTATGGATGGAGAGCTTGGTTTAGGATGAGTTGGCACTGCATTGGGGTTATACAGTGCCCTCCTAAGAAAGTATAAAGGGACAAATCCACTAACTTTGAAAGCAAGTAAGACCATGTCCACAGTGAGGTCCTTGCTTATGATACCTAGCCTGATCCCAGGTTTGCAGCTGAAACAGTGGGTTGGCATGGAGTTATATGGGGGTCCATGAATTAGTGGGCTTGAAGAAATACAGATAAAGCATGGGAAGTGTGTAGGAGGGATGAGGGTGATAACAAGGTATTGGATCACTGAGACCAGTCTTTTCCAAAGCCTGGCTGCTTTAGTGAACCTGACCCCCAACAACACTTGCAACCCCCTACCAATCATCACGAGCATTATGTCTCTTGGGAGATTAATCTGCAGAGTCAGGAATTTTCCCAAATCTGGATTAGATGTAAGATTTCAGACCTAGGTCGCAGACTCTGATTTACTGAAGGGTTACTGTAGGGCCAGCCAGAATAGAAAGGCAGGGCTGTAAGATCTGTGAAAGCAATACTTCGTTAAAAACAAGCAGAGTACACGGTCATTTTTAGATTGCTGTTCATGGAATCTTGCTGTGCACAAATTGCCTGTTTCAGGCAGTACTGTGGCTCAGTGGTTAGCACTGCTGTCTCACAGTTTCAGGGATCCAACTTCAATTCTATCCTCAGGTGACTGTCCGTGTGAAGTTTGCGTATTCTCCCCATGTCTGCGTGGGTTTCCTCTGGGTGCTCCAGTTTTACCCCAAAGCCCAAAGATTTGCAGTTTAGGTGATTTGGCCATGCTAAATTGCCTATAGTGTCCAGGAATATACAGGCAGTGGGTTAGCCATGGGAAATGCACGGCTACAGGGACAGAGTAGCGAGGTGGATTTGGTTGGGAGAATGTTCAGAGGTCTAGTGTGGACTCAATGGGTCAAATGGCCCACTTTTACACTAGGGGTTCAATGATATTATGATCTTTTTCTACACCACTATTGTGACATCCAGCAGAGGGCAACTGAAAGAGAGAGGCACACTTCGTTGCATACATTTGAGTCTGGAAGCAGACCCCTGCACTTTACATCACTCTAGTGTTTCCCTACCTCTATCTTCCTCTAACCAAAACAAAAGGGGAGAGAGGCGTGCTGCTGGAAAATTTGTTGGTAGCAGAGTGAGAAGTAAGGCGTTGGCTTGAGAGGCTTCGATAAGCAGCACTCAGCAAAAATTACAGGTAAGCTCAAGTAAAGTCTTTTTGACTTTCCTGTTAGTCTTAAAGCATTTGCAATGGTTGTTAGGGCAGTGGCATGCTCCTGCAGCATGTGGGAGATCAGGGAGACTTCCATCGTCCTTAATGACTACACCTATGGGAAGTGCAGCCAGCTGCAGCAGCTTGGAGACTGTGTTAGGGAGTTGGAGCTGGGTACGTTCAAGATCATCTGAGATACTGAGCGCATCATAGATAAGAGTTTTAGTGAGGTGGTCACACCTAAGGTGCAGGCAGAGTGTAGCTGGTGACCACCGGGAAAGGCAAAAGTAGGTCCTTAGGAGTAGTTCAGGAATGCCCTGTGGCCATTCCCCTCGAAAACAAGTATACCATTTTGGATACAGTTGGGAGAGGTGACCATTCAGAGAAAAGCAGCAATAGCCAGGTTGGTGGCACCACGACTGGCTTTGAGCCACAGTGGAAAAGGGAAAAGGAAAACAGGACCTTTAGCGATAGGCGATTCAATAGTTAGGGGGACAGACGGGAGGTTCTGTGGCCGCAGACTGGAATCCAGGATGGTGTGTTGCTTCCTGGGTGCCAGGGTCCAGGATTCCTGGAACAGCTGCAGAACGCTGTCAAGGGAGAGGGTGAACAATCAGTAGTCACTGCGCACGTTGGCACAAATGACATAGGTAGAAATAGGAATGAGGTCCTGCGGGGTGATTATAGAGAGCTAGGAAAAAAGTTAAAAACCAGGACCTTGAAGGTGGTAATCTCTGGATTACTTCCAGTGCCACATGCCAGTGAGGGTAAAAACAGGAGAATGTGGTACATGAGTACATGGCTAAAGAATTGGTGCAGGGGACAGGGATTCAGATTCCTGGATTATCGGAAGCTTTTCTGAGGCAGAGGTGACCTGTTCAAGAGGGCTGCATCGCACCTGAACTGGAGGGGGACCAATAACCTGGTGGGCAGATTTGCCAGTGCTGCAAGGGAGGGTTTAGACTAGATTGACAGGGCATGGGATCCTCAACAGCAGGGAGGCAAGTGCGAGGCTGGGAGGAGATACAGTAATCAGAAATAACAAGTTGAAGAGACAGGTCAGGCTGGAGCAGGACAGGGAGCAAGGAATGCCTGTTGGATTAAATTGCATCTATTTCAATGCAAGAGACTAACAGGTAAGACCAATAAACACAGGGCGTGGATAGGTACGTGGGACTGGGATATTGTAGCCAATACAGAGATACGGCCAAGGAAGGGACAGGGCTGGCAGCTTAATGTGCCAGGGTACAGGTGCTTTAGGTGGGGCAGAGGTGGAGGAAAGAGGGGAGGAAGAGTTGCATTTTTGATTAAGGGAGTATCACAGCAGTAGTCAGAGATGAAATAACAGGGATCATCCAGTGAGGCTTTGTGGTTGGATCTAAGAAATAAGAAGGGGTTGGTGTCGTTATTGGTGTTGTACAATAGGCCCCCAAATAGTCAATGGGAATTAGAGGAACAAATATGCAGGGATAATGGGGTGACTTGCAGGAGCAACAGGGTTGTTGTAGTGGAGGGCTTTTAATTTTCCTAACATAGACTATGACTGCCACAGTGTAAAGGGCTTAGATGGGGTGGAATTTGTTAAATGTTTTCAGGAACGTTTCCTCAAGCAGTATTTAGAGTGTCCTACTCGGGAAGAGACAAAACTCGATCTACTTTTGAGAACTAGGGCAGGACAGGTGACTGAGGTGACAGTGGAGGAGCACTTTGGGACTAGTGACTATAGTTCTATTAATTTTAAAACAGTTATGGAGAAGGACTAAACTGGTCCACACGTTCAAGTTCTAATCTGGGGCAAGGCGAATTTTGATGGAATTAGACAGGAACTAGCAGGGATTGATTGAAATAGTTTGTTTGCAGGGAAACAGAACTCCACGATAACTAGAGTTCAAAGTCTATATGTTCCTGTGAGGGAGAGGGGCAAGGTTGGCAGGAGTAGGGAACCCTGGGCGGCAAGAGATATTGAGGCTTTGACCAGTAGAAAGGAGGCATAGCTCAGGTCCGGACAGCTGGAATCAAGTGAATCCCTGGACGTATATGGGTGATACAGGAGTTTACTGAAGAAGGAAATCAGGAGGGTGAAAGTGGGGCACAAGATAGCTTTGGCTGAGAATATTAGGGTGAATCCAAAGAGATTCTTTACATATATGAAATGGAAATGAAAAAGAATAACTAGTGAGAGAATAGGACCGCTCAAGGGGCCAAAGTGGGCATGTATGTGAGGAACCCCAGTAGATAAGCAAGGCCCTCAATGAAAGACATGAAGACTTGGCAACTTGGGGAAGTTAGTGGCGATATCTTAGGTACAGTCCATATCATAGTAGAGGAGGTATTGGAAGTATTAGAATGTATGAAGGTGGACAAATTTCCTGGCCCTGAATAAATATATTCAAGAACCTTCGAGAAGCTAGAAAAGAAATTTCAAGGGCTCTGGCTGATATATTTGCATCATCGTTAGCCACGGATGAAGTCCCAGACGACTGGTGAATAGCAAATCTTCTGCCCTATTCAAAAAGGCCATCAAAGAAAAACCTTGGAATTATAAACCAGTAAGTTTAACATCTGTGGTAGGTAAGTTACTTGAGAAGATTCTGAGGGATAGGGTGTACATACATTTGGAAAGACAGGGTTTGATTAGGAATAGTCAGCATGGCTTTGTATATGGGAGATCATCCCTCACAAATTATTAGAGTTCTTTGAAGCGACCAGGAAGGTGGTTAAGGGCAGAGTGGTAGATGTACTTTATATGGATTTCAATAAGGCCTTTGATAAGGTTCCACATGGTAGTCTGCTCTAGAAGGTTAGATCGCATGGAATCCAGGGGAGCTGGTAGATAGGATACACAATTGGCTTGATGGTAGGAAGCAGAGAGTAGCCGTGGAATGTAAAAGGAATGATTAGTAAGTTTGCAGATGAAACTAAAATAGGGCAGTATTGTGGACAATGAGGAAGGTTATCAGAAATTGCAGCAGGATCTTGATCAGCTGGGGAAGTGGGCCGAGAAATGGCAAATGGAGTTTAATGTAGAAAAGTGCATGGTGGTGCATTTTGGAAAGGTGCACAGTTCTCTAAAGTGGAGCCACAGGTAGACAGGGCAGTGAGGGAGGCTTTTGGCACACTGGCCTTCATCAGTCAGGGCACTGAGTTATGTTACAGTTGTGCAGGACTTTGGTCAGGCCACAATTGGTATATTGTTTTATTCAGTTTTGGTTACCTTGCTGTAGGAAGGACGTTATTAGACTGGAAAGAATGCAGAGGAGATTTACAAGGATGTTACCAGGACTTAAGGGGCTGAGTGAAAGGCAGAGGGTTGGACAGGCTAGGATATTTTTCATGGATTATATGAGACTGAGGGATCTTATATAAGTGTATAAGATCATCAGAGGTATGGATATGGTGAATGCACTCAGTCTTTCTCCCAGGGTTGGGGAATCGAGGACTAGAGGACATCAGTTTAAGTTAAGAGGGGAAAGAATACATGGGAGCCTGAGGGAACACTTTTTAACACAGAGGCTGGTATGCATATGGAATGTGCTGCCAGTAGAAGTGGTTGATGTGGGTGCATTAACAACATTTAAAGGAATTTGGACAAATACACGGGTTGGAAATATTTAGAAGGATATGGGTCAAGTGCAGGGAAGTGGAATTAGTGTGGATGGACATTTTTTGGTCAGCATAGACCAGTTTGGACCGAAGGGCCATAGGACTTCATGCTGTAGGACTCTATGACTGACTACATTTCAAAACTCTTGCTTTGGCTAGGAAGAACTTCCAGATGTTCTGAGCTTGTGAGTGGTCAATAGAAATTGAAGTTTTTCTTTCATTTTACACGATTCTCAATTGTGCTGGAAGGAAGATCAGTTTTAAACAGCAGGTCTACTCTACCTTCTATCTGTGTCAGAAAGATTACTATGCTCTATAATTATGTAGTTAAGATAAACTTAAAGATCTTGTTTTTAAATTGGTTAAATCAACAAGAGGGGTAACAAAAGTTCATATGAAATGTAATCTGTGAACTGAACACACAGCATCTACAGGAACAATAAAAGTTTATTTTATAAACCTAAGAGTGCACAGTGGAACATTCAAGTCTCAAAATCTGATCTGAGGATTTAAATCTCCCACCAGCCAACTCTGGAATGGAATATATCAAACCATATCACTACCTTTATGAATGGAATCAGCAGTAAATCCAGGTCATTCGCACTTACTGTGTCACAACCCTATTTCCACAGCTTTTGAGAGGCATAGTCAATGTCAAGAATTGTGAGAAAATATAGTGAAAATAAAAATTGACTCTGAGGAAAAAAAAATTACGAAATTTCCCCTTGCAGTTTCACCATCTTGCTAATGCATTGCAACTGTTTTATTTCCATGCATTTGAACCTCATTAATAGCCCAATGTACCTCATTTCTTTGCAATTGCCACGCACAGACCTCTGAGGAGTATGCAGCAGAAAGTATAATCTGAGAAAGCATTGCTGATGATGTGGCTGCCTTTATCAGTCAGCAGGATACAGTTCTGCCCACCTCTTCCCCCATCACCCAACCACAAGCACCTCCAGGTAACACACGTTACTAATTTTTCTTTTTAGGCCATTTCCTTCTGGATTACAGCTGGGTTGGAGGGTGGGTGGGGCTGGTTCTGAAGTGGTGCACAGCAGGCTTTAATAATGATGCCAGCAGCTTGAATGGCACTTCCTCCTCTATGGCCACACAGCTCCATGAGACAAACACCAACAAAACTGGTCACACAATTAATGAGGCAAAAACTGAAAGATCGTGTGACAAAATTCTCCATGGGCCAAGGTGGATCAGTTGCCAGGGATCACATCAAAAAGTACACTCTGCCAAAAACTGGCAAAATTCAGCCCCTAGAATCTTAAAGAATATTAAGCAAATAAAAATAGAAGGCAGACAGCTCAATGCTGAAAGGGCTATTTCAATAACCTGATACACTACAATGATTGCTGCACCTAGAGGCAACACAGCCAAGAATGAAAAGGAATGTGTATTCTTCGATTCAGTTCAATCTTCTATTCAATTATGGTTGCTAACTCTGTGGGTCCAAAAATTCTTTAAAGAATGAACGTAGATTGACCACCCAGTATCGACCCAGGAACTGGAAGCAACAATTACAAACACAGCCCTGTTGACCCGATAAAATCCTCCTTCCTAACATTTGGGGTTAGTGCCAATATCGGGAGAATTGTCTCACAGGCTAGTCGAGCAGCAGCCTGACATAATCATACTCACACAATCATATCTTACAGACAATGTCTCAGACACCCCCATCGCCATCCCTGGACATGTCTTGTCCCACTGGCAGGACAGATTGTGTGGCAGAAGCAGCACCAGGTAAACCTAAAAATGACGTGTCAACCTGCAACATAGGACTACTTGCGTGCTAAACAGCATAAACATTCTTCAGCCAATTTGATTCACTCCATGTGAAATCAAGAAACAGCTGGAAACATTGGATATTGCAAAGGCCGTGGGTTCTGACAACATTCCACTGAAGATTTGTGCACCAGACTTGCCGCTCCCCTGCCAAGCTGTTCCAGCACAGCTACAACACTGGCATTGACCCGACAGTGGAATATTGCCTAAAAATGCGCTGGGAGACTGGACAGCCAATAAGGTTCTACCACCACTTAGCTGTAGATCTCATTATAGTTTTATTCAAACATGGACAACAGGGCAGAATTCCAGAGATGAGGTGGGAATGACAGGCCTTGATGCCAGTGCTACATTTGACTGAATATGGCATCAAACAGCCCTGGCAAAACTGGTATCAATGGGATCTGGGTAAAAACTCTTCACTGGTTGAAGTTATATCTGGCTCAAAGGAAGATGGTTGAGGCTGTTGGAAGTCGGTAATGTCAGCTCCAGGACAATTATGCAGGATTTCCTCAGGGTAGTTTCCCAAGTCCAGCCATCTTCAGCTGCTTCATCAATAACCTCCTTTCCATCATCATGTCAGAAGTGGGGATGTTCACGATGATCACACAATGTTCAGCACCAGTTGTGACACCTCAAATGTTGAACTAGTGCATATCTGTAAGCAATAGAACCTGGATAATGTCCGGGCTTGGGCAGAAAAGTGGAACGTAATATTCATGCCACACAAAAGCTAGGCAATGACTGTCACCAATAAGAGAGAATCTAGGCATCTTTCTTTGACATTCATTAGCATTACTATCACTGAAGCCTAGCATAAACATCCTGGCAGTTAGTACTGACCAGAAACTGAACTTGATTATCCACATGAATACAATGGTTCCAAGAACAAGTCAGAGGCCAGGAATCCTTTCTTGAGTAATTCACCTCTAGACTCTCTGAAACTCTCTACAAAGCACAAGTCAGGAGTGCTATGGAATACTCCCCACATGCCTAGTCAGGTGCAATTCCAACAACATCTTAGAATCTTGACATCATCCAGGACAAAGCATACTGCTTGATGGCATCACATCCAGAAACATCCTCTTTCCTCCACCAACGATGCTCAGTAGCAGCAGTGTATGCTATCTACAAGTTGCACTGCAGAAATTCACCAAGGTTCCTTAGACTGCACTTTCCAACCCTGCAACCACTATCATGTAGAAGGTCAGGGTCTGCAGATATATGGAAACATTACTATCTGCAAGTTTCTTTCCAAGCAGTACATCATCCTGACTTGGAAGCAAATTGCCACTCCTTCTATATCACTTGGTCAAGATCCTGGAACTCCCTCACTGCTACTTGCACCAAATGAACTGCAGTGATTCAAGAAGGCTGCTCATTGTCACCTTCTCAAGAGCATTAAAGCCCACATTTCTTGCATGAATGGAAAAAATAAGTTAATCTTCTCAATAGTGGAGTGAAAATACCCAGGAAAAATATTATGATCATACAACTTCCTATTTATTTCCTTAAATCAGCTTTGTCAATTAGGTATGGATGTATTGGAGATACAAAGATAGATTGTTAAACTGGGTTTGGTCATTGAAAGTGGAAAAATCATATAATTAAACCTCCAGGGCTCAGTGCTGCCTCACAGTGCCTGGGACACAGGTTTGATTCCTCCTTCGGGCAATGGTGAGGCATTTGCACATCCTCCCCGTGTCTACAAGGGTTGCCCCCGCCACGGTCCAAAGATGTACATACAGGTAGTGGATTGGCCATCCTAAATTGTCCAGAGTATCCATGGATGTGTAGGTTAGATGAGTTAGCCATGGGGAGTGCAAGGTTGCAGGGATAGGATAAGGAGTGGGTCAGGGTGGGATGCTCTACGGAGGGTAATGTGACTTGATGAGCTGATAGCCTGTTTCCATACAGTAGGGATGCTGTGAATGTGGTAATAATTGTATTTTTATCAGGTATATTTAAGACAGAGATAGATGGGTTCTTGATTAGAAAGGGATCAAGCGTTATGGGGAGAAGACAGAAGAATGAGGTTGAGAAACATATCAGCCATGATTAAATGGCAGAGCAGACTTGATGGGCTGAATGACCTAATCCTACTCCTGTATCTCATGGTCTTATATGTTCCCATAATCTCACTGTTCTATGTTCCATTTTCAAGAATTTAATCATGTATTTGCTGAGGCAGGCCTCAATATTAATTGACCATGGTGTGTGAAATAAATGTTCAGTTTGGTTGAACTGAACAAAATGAAATCCTCTTCCACTGAATGTGCTTTCAGTCGTATCCCAGCTTCACAATTTGTAAACTTTGGACAGTGCATTTTCTGTAAGAGTGAATTCCACTATAAATCATAAAAAGCTCAATGAATCAGCACACAATAGTAGTGACAATTTTAACTACTCTTACTGGTTAACTGGTTAACAAGGTAATTAAGAGTTTGCAATTCCCACAGCATCCATAAATGCACTTTGCTTTGTACTTTAAAATGAACAAACAAAATAAAAATGCACTTTGGTCGTTAAAGCTCAGCTCAAAGTATTTTGGCACAATGTTTCTATAGGCTTACGCACACACTCAGCCTTGTTCTGATGTAAATAAAATAGTCCGAAGTTGATATTGTTGTCTTCTGAAATAACTCCTGAGTCTATTTGTAAAATGCTTAGAACAAGAAATTAAATGGGTTAGCAGCTGCTTTTTAGGACACTGCAAGTGCCCTTAGCACTCCAAAATGATGTTTGTGGCATGTGTGGAGATACAGTACAGGGGAAATCATTAGCACAAGTACAATGAGTAGTCATTGGCAGTTTGCAGCAGGCAGATTGTGACATCAATCAGACAGAAATGCTGCCAGCCAATGTCTCTTTCACAGCTAAATACATATTTGACAGGGGAGAGAAAATCCCCCACCCACTAGCATCACCCCTCGCAGCATTGAAGTGTATCATTGACCACTTACAGATAGATACATTCTTTCCCCTGGCCTTTGCTGAGTAGCTTCAGAAGTGTACAACCAATGGTGTAGCAAGTATTGCAGGAGCTTGCATGGGCTTCTGCACAAAATAATTGCTCCCAGGCATGAGGGCATTGTTTGGCATTCCCCCTGATTACAGCATCCCTGACAGTGAAGAAAGGTGAGCAGGACCAGCTGCCAGAAGACACAGAAGGAGGAGGAGAGAGGGATGGAAGACTCTTACCAGAGAAAAGAAACTGAAAAAGGGAAGGACTTTGTTTGGATTGCATGTTTCTCCATGGGCTTTTCATTGCATGCACACTGCTGTGCAGACACTGCAGGCCAACTCTGTCCTTGCTATTACAGCGACAGATTGATCAGCAAGTTGATCATCATTGTCTGACAAGGACTAATATCAGCTTGGCACATTGAACTTCCTAAAGTCTAGGTATTAATCTTATCAGAGTTAACATTGATAATAACCTGCCCCTCCTAATCTTATGATTTGTTGTCTGATCAGCATATTACTTCGATGATAGAACAGAAATTGAGCATTGCTGAAAAGAGACATACTGTTGAACCTGTTTCTCTTGCACTCATTAGGACAAACACTAGATTGCCAAAATTCTAAACATGACAATAATTTATTTTACTGGTGGAAAGGCTGATTAGTTGGCAAGTTGACACTGATTTATCGAAGTGTTTCCGTAGAAAAGGCATGAGGGACCTAGAGGTTTCCTGTCTCCTGATAATCCAAAGGAAAATGCAAGGCTTGACACGCACCTTCCATTTGAAAAGAACATGTCCCTCATCTAATGTATGTCACTTTTAGCCAAGTGTAAATTCTAAAAGGGGAGGCGATGGTCTAGTGGTATTTCTGTAGGACTGTTAATCCAGAGACCGAGGTACGCAGGTAATGTTCTGGGGACTTGGGTTCAAATGCCACCATGACAGATGATGAAATTTGAATTCAATAGAAATTTGCAATTAAGAATCTAATGATGACCACAGATTGTTGAGAAAAACCCATCTGGTTTACCAATATCCTGTAAGGAAGGAAACTATCCCCACCTGATCTGGCCTTATATGTGACTCCAAACCTACAGCAATGTGGTCAATTTTTAACGACCTCTGGGCAATTGGAGATGGGCAATAAATGCTGGCCTAAGCAGAGATATCCTCAACTTGTGAGTGAATAAAAATAAATAAATGAGCCACTTTTTGAATCCCATTGCATAGTTGAAAACACCTCACTTTCTTATTAAGAATGCAACATTTCATGCTTGAACTACTTGGAAGTTAAGGAAACAAAAACTTTTGGGCTACAACATTCCAAAGGCCCAAACTCACTGGTGAAACATCTGCCACAGTGGACACTTGTTGGGTAAGTGAAGATGTATCATTTGGTCTTTGACTGAACAATATGAATGAATGGAAACAGCAGACAATACACCCATGATTTGTCAGTTAGCTTTCTTTTCCTGCAGGGTCCTGTTAGCTGAGAACTTCGCCTCTCCTGATTCCTGATAAAGACGGTGAGATGATCAATCAATCAATGAAGTTGCATCATTGACATATGGTCTCCTCACTTGTGGCTGTTTGGTGGTATTAGCAGAGACTTGGAGCAAGGTGTTATAGAATGACATAGAATATTCCAAATCAAAGAGGAGGAAAACATTGCAGAATATTAGGTTGTTGGGAGATAAGGAGAAATCTGTTCAAGGGCTCCAAGGTTCAGATGACTGTGACGTGATTTGATTCTCCCTAGCTGTGCTGAAACTAACATGAGAGAAATATATTTGATTTAAACTTTAACCCAAAGTGAATGTGTTCCTTACTTAATAACACTTCAGATTGGAATTTGACCTCTTAGAACCATAGAAAGAGCACATTTTTGTCTAAGTTTTGCTAGGAGAAGAGCTCGCACTGATACAGGAAGATTACCTGCTTCTGTTTGTTCTTGTCATAGCTCCTGACACAGAACTGTCAAGAAAGTGTAATTCTGCATTACTGTGTGATGTCAATGTGAGGGTAAAAGACTTATACCCAAACGCCAGGTAAGAGGTGTTAAACAGGATCCACCCACTCGCTCAACACTCTCTAAGTTAAAACTGACATATTACAAATATAACTACAGCATTTTTTTTCGTTTATGCTAGCATAAAATTGTGATCTTCCATTTGCTAATTATGAAATCCCATTTGATTCTCATCAAAGCCTGAGAAATGGAAATGAAGACCGAGCTCCCTTTGACGATGGAGAAGACAACGAATGCCCCAGGCAGCACAGCTCAAGCTCCAGTAAAACAACACACACTGAATGTGGCTGACATTGTGGTCCTGGCTGTATATTTAGTGTTTGTCTTGGCTGTAGGATTCTGGGTAAGGGCCCTATTCATTGGAAGCCTATTTTTGCCGTGAGCAAGATGGTGATGGATAGAGCTGTGTGAGCTCAGCTACAGAGAAATGTCTGGTTGCTGGAATATTTGTGTTGGTAAGGAGGAAGTGTATATAAAACAGTATCCAGATGTGATGTTGGTAGGACGAATTAAAAAGGCTATTGAAGGGGTATAAAATCATAGAGATTTGTCAGTAGAGAAGTGGCTTGCAACACTGGGTTAGGTAATGCTAATGGTGTTCGTATTACAGAGAGCAGAATGTCTAAAAAGTTAACTGGAATCCCTCTGAACATTTACAGTGCTGTTTGTTTGGCATATTCTGACTGGAAGGGCATTAGAATGTAGAACATAGAGCAGTACAGCATAGTACAGGCTCTTTGGCCCACAATGTTGTGCTGACCATTAATCTGGATGCATCATGTTTCTACTAGGAATATTCAGAGGATGCTAATTGTGATGTCAAACACTGTTCAATTGTAATTTTGTTCACACTTGGTCATCCGTATTCAGTCGGTGCTGTTAGCTACCTTTCTTACTTCCAGCTAAGTAAGTGTTCTGTCTCTCAGCCCAGTGCTAAACATGGATTTTCCAGTTCTATCAAACGTCATCACTAAGAGCTTCTGTATGTGTTCAAAAACCTGGAAGCCCTTTTTCTAGACAGTCCTCTGTCTTCCAACAAAACTCTCCTAAGACTGTTCCAACACTTGTGTAACAGTTCCCCTTTAAGAAAGGCAGGCTGCTTTTAGGAAGTATAGATGAGTTATGCGATGTGCTTATGACACATCGATTAGGCCTTTGCTGATTGTTGAACAAGTCGCTGAGTCATGTGCTACTGTTACGTTGTTGAGCAGCCTGCTTGCAGTTTGTATGCTGTTTGGCCTAATGGAACCAAATGTGGGTTAATCATGCATAGTGGGCCCTGTGCCTCCTATTGGCCTAATGGTTTCCCTCAAGAGTATGAAAGCAAGAAAGTTATGCTAAAGCTTGGAAAATCTCAACTGGAATATTGTTCAATTTTGGACAACGCTCATTTTAGGAAGGATGACAAGGCATGAAGAGGATGTATAATGAATGGGAGACTTCATGTGTGTAGGGAAACTGGAGAAATTAGAATTGTTCTCCTTACAGAAGCTTAAGGGAGGATTTGAGTAATGTATTTAAATCCTCAATGGTTTTAATAAAGTAAACAAGGAAGTCAGGATTGACATGAGAATGAAAAATATGCGCAGTGTTTTATGTCTGGAATGCAGTGCATGAAAAGGTAATGGAATCAGATTCCATAACAACTATCAAAAGACACTATTGGATAATGGGTTTTGGAGAGACAGCGGATTGGTGAGTAAAAGTTACATACCATCACAAGCCTTCTATTGACATAGGAAGATCTTTTGTGTGAAAATGGCAATGCATCTCAGTTCTTTATTGGGGACAAGATGTAACAAAGAATCCAGGTGGACCACTGTAGCTACCTGCAGAGCTTTGAGAGCCAGTGTTAATCAATGAGAAAGGTGTTGATCACCATGCTGATGTGACCCTTACAATTTGCTAGAAATAAAGTACCTTGGATTAAGAATGATGCATTGTTTTTGTCAGTCTATGTACAGGACAAAGCGGAACACTGTGAAAGGCTATTTTCTGGCTGGGAAAAATATGGTATGGTGGCCGGTGAGTATTTTGGTCCATGATCTCATTTGTTGACTGTGATCTATGGAATTTGACCTGCCTAGCCTGAGACTTTGTTTACTCTCTTCCATTAGATTGGAGCGTCACTGTTTGCCAGTAACGTGGGAAGTGGTCATTTCATTGGATTAGCTGGCACAGGAGCAGCATCTGGGATTGCGGTCAGCGCATATGAATTCAACGTAAGCCCCTTTAACAAATTTGCTAGATTTTATGAATCAATATAGAAAAATTCCCTATCTGTCCTCCCTTCTCTCTCCAGGTGGTGATTCATCATTAAGACTGCCCAGCTATTTAAGATTAGACACACTGCCATAGAATAATGTAAAACTGCCAATGTGTGAACGAGCAATTGTGTACCATTTAGATAAAGGAACACAAAGCATGAGGGTCATTGACATATAAGCTTACAAATGCAGTAACATATGTTTATAATTTTATAATCCTGACATGTAAACATTTCCTGTACTTATGAATGGTTGCTTTCCATTGTCCTGCATTGTGTTCTAACTCGTGTACAATTCCACTTACAAATGTGCTCCAGACTGGAACCCATTTGCAACCACAGAGACGCCTGTAATTCTGTATATAAACTGTTCCCATTCTCACTCCAGAACTGTCACCTTCCTAGTAATCAAATGTTTTCTGACAAAGGGTCTCAAGTATTTTAAAACCTTACATAATAATGCTAGAATAAAGAGCTGGCACCAGCATAATGGGCCAATTGGTCTTCTTTCTGGGTTGTACCATTCTATGAAAATCAGAAGAATAAATCATTTACTTTTCCATCAATATTTTACACACCCTTTACGTACATACATTGAATAAAGAAAGGGATTAATGGACCACAAAGGATAATAAAATATGAAGATTATGCCAGTCACCAAAATGAATATACCAATTAGCCATGAGATTTTCCCAAACTCAGAACTGGGCGATCAAATCCGAACAGTGGAATATTAAATAAGATGCAGATGTATAAACGACCTTAGTTTGATCATCTAATACAAGGTCATTGTTAACCAAGTTAAGCAAGTTATCTTAAGAATTACAAGTAAATAAACAAAATATAAGATCATCTGAACTTGTATTTTAATATTTGTAGTGATATAAGTGTTAGCTTGCCTTAAAAATAGTGAACAGTTGGTGTGAAATTGGACTTTGGGTTAAGTATCTAGTTGCAGCCCTTGATTTCCTGCTGGTCACACAAAACTGAAATGTACAAGAAGAATGTCTGTCATCACGCTGTACAGGGCCCTTAGATCTCCTGAGCTATAGGCCATTTAAATCAAGGACCTAAATCCATTCCATTTCCCTTTAACTGAATCATGCCTAAGGTTTGTGCAATAATATTCTACCCTATGATTTTCAGCACCTAATACAGGTTACCACTTCTGTGCCATAGAGAAAATGTGTTCTTGAAGGTACACTCTTTTGGACTAAGACATGTCTATTTATTCAGGCAGATAATCAAAATTCTATAACACTAAGAGCAGGTGAGCTGTCCTGATGACCTGGCCAATTTTTATCCCTGAACCAACGTCAAGCACTTAAGATGCATTAACTGGCTCTTTATCTCATGTTGGTGGATTTAGCTGTGTGCTTTTGATCTCCTCCATAACAAAGGTGAACATACTTCAAAATAATTGATCAGTTAAGAAGTATTTTGGGAGATACTGAGCATGCAAAGTGTGTTAAAGAAATGAGAACTTTGTCTTTAGCTAATGATATGATGAATAAATTAAGGCAATATAGCTGTTAATTACAATCTATAATTTCTGACCACTTACATTATGTAAATAGTGTTACTGATTGAGTCAGATGTTATATAAGAGTATTCAAACTATTTGCCTATGCGTTTATCCTCATCACCTATTTGAGTTAGTGATTTGGCCAGTTCCTTTTTATGAATATAATAACTCTTAGACATCAATTCAAATCTATGCAGGAATGAAACGTGTCCTTTTCTACAAACTGTCCTATGGTCTGGCATTTATGCATCTACCTTTGCCTTTAGATTTTTTGAATATGGTCATTATATTGACCTGTGCCTGATCTATCAATTCAGCTAAGTCCCTGGTATTCATTGTTAATATTTTCTAAATCTCAGAGTTTCACTCTATACTCTGGAATAAAAAAAACATTCTTTTGCTGGATGTGTAATGTTTTGCATCCTTTCAGTCTGCCCACAGCTTTGTATTATTTATGTCAAAAGCTTCAAGTGGGGACTGATAGTGTGATCCCAGTCAGGGATGGAGTCATGGGATTGTAGATTACCCTCATGGGGGCTGTCATGGGTTTCCTACAGTTATGAGGAGTGTGGAAACTAACAGGATTAAAGTATTGTCTGAAAGGGTAAGGTTACAATACGCAGTGATAGAATTTTCTTGTTCCAGTCCTCGATTGTAATTTCTCTACTTCTCCTCTTCTAGGGAATGATTATTGTGATCCTTCTGGCATGGTGTTTCCTCCCCATTTACATTGCTGCTGAGGTAAAGTAGTTCAACTTTTTAAAAACAAGCTGATCATTTCATTCATGGGAAAATTTCTTTTGCTCCACTTTTAACATCTTTTAATCCTTGCCGAATTTGCTGAGAGTTTGTCAGTAGCAAGGCATTTCATCTGATGCTCTCCAGTAACATAAAATATGAGAATGGATTTCATGGTATTGAAGAGTCCAACAGACATTTGTAGCAACTAACAATAATGTATAAACATTATTCATTAAAACATTTAAAAAATCATTAAACATCATGCATAAATATATATTCCTCATGCATGGGCTAAGGTTACAGCAGAGCAGCACACATAAGAGTAATTCAAGGTAAGATGGAATCTGTGAATTCATAGAATCTCTACAGTGTGTAAGCAGGACATTTGGCCCATTGAGTCCACACCAATCCTTCAAAGAGTAGCCCAACCAGACCCACCCCTCCCCACCAAATTCTTGTATCCCTGCATTTGGTATGGCTAATCCACCTTACCTACACATCCCTGGACACTATGGGTAATTTATCGTGGCCAATTCCCCTAACCTGCACATCATCGGACTGTGGGAAGAAACCCGCGCAGACACTGGGAGAATGTGCAAACTCCACACAGTCACCTGAGGGTGGAATTGAACCTGGATCCCAGGTGTCATGAGGCAGCTGTGCTACTTCAGGCCATATACAGTGGTAATATCATGAGTACGTCTCTTGAAGGCATACTGCCATATTGAATGTGAGACACAACGCATCACCACCCTCCTTTTCCCAAAAATAAAAACATTCCCCAAACTGAATAACACGATTACACTTAGGCATATGCTGTCAATTTGATACTTACATAAACAGCTGAGACAGACTTTACTCAATGACCACTTTAAACTTCAATCTAACGCTTTGGAAGTTGGACAACTTGTCTTGACCTACGATCACAAGCCTGCATGGAGAGGAACACCTCATTCTCGGCAGCACTTATTTGACAGCTTGGTGTCTTGCTGCTAATTGCTGTCACTCAACCTCACTGCACAGTCATCATTGTCATAGAATTCTTCTTCACAGTCCTTGTCATGATTGTTGTACCATACATTTCTCTGAGCTGGGGGCTTCTGTTCCTTTGCAACGTAGCTCATGATCGGTAATGACTTTGTATGATCTGGGATGGTTGCACATTCTAGAAGCATTGGCTAGTATCCAGGTATTTGTGTTTCTGTTTCTAACTCATGCTGTCTGCTCAGTGCACCATACTGATAATTGTCTACCTGCTTGCTGCTCATGTGTTTCTTTCAATCTCTTCTGTCTCTGAGGAAGAATGTCCTGCACCTTGGGATGGTTACGTAATTTATTGCTGAGCAAGGTTGTTCACACTTATCTTCCAAGCACAATTTGTGCTGGGAATGACGATCCCTTCCCCATTGGTACAGTATGAAAGTGCAACGATACAAAATGAAAATCTCGCTTTTCTCTACCACGTGTATTGATCACTGATGTGGTACTGCATGTCATTTATTCTGTCAAAGCTGTTTGAGTGTGGACAGTGGGCTGATGGTATGACCTGAGTCACTCTCTACTTAGCACATGTCTTGAAAATGGCTTGCCTGTGTACTGTGGTCCATTCCCAGAGACTGTCTAGATGTGAACACTGAATAAACTGAAATAGTGCTCATTGTATTGTTAAGTCATTGAACAATGGGAAATTTAGGGAAGTAATCTGTCATTAGGAAGCAATTTTCTTGAGCACTGAGAATAGGACTACCTATCTTTTCATCCAGGTGTTGAAAGGAACAATTTGTGGATATAGAGCTGCCTTCAGCTGCTAAAGTTAATACTTTTGGAATTTTTATGCATTAATAAGTTATTGGATATCCTGACTTGCCCCTGGCCAGTAACACATTCACGTGCTACCCATTATGTGTGTTCAATATCCAATTTTTCTTGGTGTTATATGGACACAATATCTGAGTGAATGCTTTCGGTATTAGGACTTGTTTGCCTTTCAAAAAGACATATTGTGATGTACAAGTTTGTTTTTGTGTGAAGAAAACAAACAAATTTTCCTCAGGTACTTCTTCCATACCGTCAGGCTATCCCTACAGAATGATTTCTTCCAACTCTTCCCATTGCTCATTTGTGGCAGTCACCAATTGCCACAAGTCACCAACTGTTCACACTAGCTCTGGCTAAGGTGTAAGTGGTCTAGGCCTAAAACGTCAGCTTTTGTGCTCCTAAGATGCTGCTTGGCCTGCTGTGTTCATCCAGCTCCACACTTTGTTATCTAGCCTTAGAAATATATTCAACTTCACAGTCAGGAGCACCAATGTGAAAATCAACAGGAATATCTTGGTCTTTAGGCGGTTTGGTAATTTGCTTAGTGTGGCAGATATAATCATTCTGGAACCTAGCTTTTATCCCACTTCGGTGCTATATCTTAGAAATAGTTAACAGTGTGAATCTCATGAATTGAAACTACCTGGAGATTTGTTTACACTGGCAGTCCTGTCACAGCTGGATCATTGGTGTCTGCCAGAGAGAAGACATCAGGAAGTTGGATGTGTATTCACATAGCAGTGTGATTCTGCCAATTAACAGAGTTGGTGATTTTTATGTACTATGAGACTCTATCTTGTGGGTTATACCATGAGCACCACTTGCTGAACTTGAGGATGTACAATGACAATATGCTTGCATTAGTCCCAACAGAAATTTTAGCTTCTGGTTATTAAGACTGTCTTTTTATTTTTGTCCTTTTTAAGACTGTGGACTGAAATTAGAAATTATTGTTTTGAAACCAATGTTTTGAAAAGAAAATAACTTGATACTCATGGCAAGCATAGTCTATACAGCTGTTTGAACAAACAATAAGTGAAGTTTCATTTGCAGATGAACCAAAACAGAGGGATTCTATATTCAGATAGAGCTTTGGTTGGCAACAAGAAGTTGATTGGTCTATGGACTAGTGATTACTTAATTAATGACAAAGGCCTTTTGCTTGTCAACAACTGTGTGATTGGTTCATAGGTAACTGAACAACATGGGACTCGGAACAAGATACAGAGAAGTGATTAGATCTCCAAGAGTACAGGAGCTGAATTGAATAATTTATTGTCATGTGTATTCAATGTAAAAATACAGCAAAAAGTGTGTACCTTTGCCATTCACATTTACTTAAAATGAGACAAGAGAAAAAAAGACAACTTAAGAGAATCCAACTTTCTTTTCCACTGCCGCAATCCCGCTCTGGGCTTTCCAGCCCTCACCATGTTTCTGCCAACATCTATGTTCTATGTTCTATCCCACTCTGGATTGCCTCTCCGAGCCACTCCCCCTTTCACTAGATCACCAGCCCCACACTCCCTGTCACTGCCTCTCCGGCCCCACTCTCCCTGTCACTGTCTCTCCGGCCCCACTCTCCCTGTCACTGCCTCACTGGCCCCACTCTCCCTGTCACTGCCTCACTGGCCCCGCTCTCCCTGTCACTGTCTCTCCGGCCCCGCTCTCCCTGTCACTGTCTCTCCGGCCCCACTCTCCCTGTCACTGCCTCACCAGCCCCCCTCTCCCTGTCACTGCCTCTCCGGCCCCGCTCTCACTGTCACTGCCTCTCCGGCCCCGCTCTCACTGTCACTGCCTCTCCAGCCCCACTCTCAATGTCACTGTCTCACTGGTCCCGCTCTCCCTGTCACTGTCTCTCCGGTCCCACTCTCCCCGTCACTGCCTCTCCGGCCCCATTCTCCCTGTCACTGTCTTTCCGGCCCTGCTCTCCCTGTCACTGTCTCTCCGGCCCCGCTCTCACTGTCACTGCCTCTCCGGCCCCACTGTCAATGTCACTGTCTCACTGGCCCCGCTCTCCCTGTCACTGTCTCTCCGGTCCCACTCTCCCCGTCACTGCCTCACCAGCCGCGCTCTCCCTGTCACTGTCTCTCCGGCCCTGCTCTCACTGTCACTGTCTCACTGGCCCCACTCTCACTATCACTGTCTCACCGGCGCCACTCTCCCTGTCACTGCCTCTCCGGCCCCACTCTCCCTGTCACTGTCTTTCCGGCCCCAATCTCACTGTCACTTTCTCTCCGGCCCCACTCTCACTGTCACTGTCTCACCGGCCCCACTCTCCCTGTCACTGCCTCTCCAGCCCCACTCTCCCTGACACTGTCTCTCCGGCTCCACTCTCCCTGTAACTGTCTCTCCGGCCCCGCTCTCACTGTCAAGTCTCTCTGGCCCCACTCTCCCTGTCACTGTCTCTCCGGTCCCACTCTCCGTGTCACTGTCTCACCGGCCCCACTCTCCCTGTCACTGTCTCTCCGGCCCCACTCTCCCTGTCACTGTCTCACTGGCCCCACTCTCCCTGTCACTGTCTGTCCGGCCCCACTCTCCCTGTCACTGCCTCTCCAGCCCCACTCTCCCTGTCACTGCCTCTCCGGCCCCACTGTCACTGTCACTGCCTCTCCAGCCCCACTCTCCCTGTCACTGTCTCTCCGGCTCCACTCTCCCTGTAACTGTCTCTCCGGCCCCGCTCTCACTGTCAAGTCTCTCTGGCCCCACTCTCCCTGTCACTGTCTCTCCGGTCCCACTCTCCGTGTCACTGTCTCACCGGCCCCACTCTCCCTGTCACTGCCTCTCCAGCCCCACTCTCCCTGTCACTGTCTCTCCGGCTCCACTCTCCCTGTAACTGTCTCTCCGGCCCCAATCTCACTGTCAAGTCTCTCTGGCCCCACTCTCCCTGTCACTGTCTCTCCGGTCCCACTCTCCGTGTCACTGTCTCACTGGCCCCACTCTCACTGTCACTGTCTCTCCGGCCCCACTCTCCCTGTCACTGTCTCACTGGCCCCACTCTCCCTGTCACTGTCTGTCCGGCCCCACTCTCACTGTCACTGTCTCTCCGGTCCCACTCTCCGTGTCACTGTCTCACTGGCCCCACTCTCACTGTCACTGTCTCTCCGGCCCCACTCTCCCTGTCACTGTCTCACTGGCCCCACTCTCACTGTCACTGTCTCTCTGGCCCCACTCTCACTGTCACTGTCTCTCCGGCCCCACTCTCCCTGTCACTGTCTCACTGGCCCCACTCTCACTGTCACTGTCTCTCCAGCCCCAGTCTCCCTGTCACTGTCTCACTGGCCCCACTCTCCCTGTCACTGTCTGTCCGGCCGCACTCTCCCTGTCACTGTATCACAGGCCCCACTCTCACTGTCACCGTCTCTCCGGCCCCACTCTCCCTATCACTGCCTGTCCGGCTCACTCTCCCTGTCACTGTCTCTCCGGCCCCGCGCTCTCTGTCGCTGCCTCATCGGCCTGTTCTCACCGTCACTGGGGAGGAGAAAACTTGCTGATCAGCAAGAAGCAGCTCCAAAGATTTTGTGAACAATTAACTGCTTGCCCAGTTTCCCTCTGTCCATGTGTTTCCCCTGTTTATGTGTGTGTGTCTGTCTGTCTGTGTGTGTGTGTTTGTAAGTGGGAATTTATAAGAGATTCGAGTTTTAATGAGTAGTGCGATATGCCAATGATTTATTAAAGTTTATCTGTAGCTAGAGACTAATTTCTTATAATAAATAGTAATTCTTGTTGTGTACAGAAACCTTATCCATTCTTTTAATCAACCTGGCTCCGAAAATTGCACATATTGTGAATTTTGCATACTTTAAAAAATATTTGCCTTTTGTCATGATTCTGGGAATAGCAGGGCCTGAGCACTGCCCAGTGAGTGTGGCACAGTGTATGCTGTTCTGACCTTTCAGGATGTATAATTTTAATGGTTACAAATGCTTCTGATTGCCTTATATCAATGACGTGGTGTGTGAGGTGAGCACTATAGAAAGCTTGGTCATCTTCCGACATTTTCCTTTCACTTCACTGTCTCTGAAACTCCTCGATGAGTTTGCATTGTGCACCATCCGAGCATTGTTCGTGCTGCCAGAGTGCTGGTATACTGTGTCACCTGTGTTTTGATCTGGAACCTGGTTTGGTTATTGAAACCAGACTTTGTGCACATACATTCCCAATGGCCCTTCGTGCCACATGCTTTACAGATATCAAAGAAAATGGCAGCTTTCAGTAGTTGTGACAAACTGCATCTGTTACAGATCTGATTGGTTTGTGGCACTTTGCTGACTGGGACAATTGTTGTTAGTCTGTCACTATAGCTTCATTCTTGCATCCTAGCCTCAAGTAACGTGTCAATGGTGCAGGCCTTTTAATTGTCAACACAATCCTTCCTAAAGACTTTAATCAGTGTAGATTGAGGTGATGAATAACTCAATGGGCCTTTTTGGCAATTGCTTTTCAGAAAAGTAATGCTCATATTCTTTGCTGTAGTACTTTCTGACAAACTGCTCAACAGGCTTTATGGGTTGTTATTGGTATGACGTGAGGTTGAGCGACAAATATTTACCTGTTCATGAGGAAGAACTCCTGGCACATCTTTGAGATAATGCTTTGGAATCTTCTCATTCACCTGAGAGGGCACATGAGACCTTGATTTAATGTCTCAGTTTTGTAACAGGGGTGTGGATTTTACCAGTGCTCTGGAGACATTTGGAAATGGTGTGGGAGGTGGAGATGGAGTTGACGTGCCTGTCATTTCCAAGTCATAGCACCACCTTGCCAGCAGTGAGGAAGGGGAGGTGGTGGAATGGTCTCCTGCTCAGCTGGAATAGAACCACTGGTGACCAAATAAAAGCCTCCTCCTGCTTCCATCTTAGAAACTCCAATGGTCCTCTGTTGCATAGGAAGGCTGCCAGGTAAAAGCCAGCAGCACGCCAATGCCCCCCCTTCCCTTAGGGGTCGTGGGCATGAGCCCTCCTTTTCAAGTACTCTTTGTATCCCTCCATGGAGGGGATCCCAGTCACAATGGCTCCCCTCATGTCAAAATATTTGACCTTATCAAACCTCTTATTAGGGATTCCCTGATTGGCAGTGGAACTTCCAAATCCCTTCTTCCTGATTTTGAAGATGCAGTCCAACCATTGAACCCCCTTCCTCTAGCCATAGTCCCAACAGTTGCTGTTGCTCCTGATTGGTTGACATCTCCTCCAATAGGGATGACCACCCAACAACTGTGGCAGTCAAAATGTAACCCTAGGACCGACACGCCAGAGTTGGCTCTGTCGGGCCCCATTGGTGACACTTCACACTCCCAGATGATGACTAAATCCGGTCCCGTGTTCAATTGTATAGCATTCCTTAGCACTGCATTAGACAGGCAGCCTGTTATTGTGTAAAGTGTATAGGGTGCGACCTGAACCCACAACATCCAGACTGCAAGCTGGAGTGATACTTTAAACCATAACTGACACAATATATAATTATTGCTTGCTGTGCCTGTCCTGAGCTGTATCTCGTTGTTGTCATATACAGTCCATTTCAGTCTCTCCATCCTTGGTGTAGGCCTGCCATTCACATTTGCCACACTAATCCCTCTTGTTTTTGAAATGTTCCAAAGGGCCCCCTCATGATCATAAAAGTTACAAAAATGGTCTCAATTTGTCAGATTCCCATGTGACTTTAACAGTAAAATGTTCTGTCTCGCCAGGTCACCACCATGCCTGAATATTTACGAAAACGGTTTGGAGGCCAAAGAATTCAGCTCTTTATTGCAATTCTCTACTTATTCATCTACATTTTCACAAAGATATCAGTAAGTATGCAATTTTAGAGGACCGACTTGAAGATTGTGTAACGACACTTCTAAAGCAGGAAAACTGAATAATTCTGATTCCAGAGAATGGTTCGCAAACTCACATTGAGCAAATCCAACTGGAAATGATTTGAAGTGAAAGCACATGTAGGCAGAAATACTCCTCCTGGAGTTTCTCCCAGATTAACGGAAAGGAGCAAAGAGAAATCTGTAAATGAATGAGATGTAAAACTGAGCAGTGTCAATTGTAAATAGCATCATGGTAGTTGGGTGCATTGGATTACAAATACTTCCCTGGGAAAAATGAAGCACTACAGAGTGTCCATTGTATAGAGGGATTAAATGTAGTGTCATAGTGACAACAGCCATTAGAGTTGTAGAATACAGTCATGAGGGAGTTACCATGGAGATCCTCAATATTGACTCCATGCCCAGAAAGTCTCATGGTACCAGGTCAAACAACATGCTGCTGGTTAGCATCTGAAAATGATGGTAATCACGTAAAAATCTATTGGAGAAGCTACATCTCCACTAACCTGTTAAACAGTGGATCTATCTTATGATAGAGAGAACTCAGTGATCCCACAACCCAATGGATAGATCTTGGCTCTGCAATCCTGCCATATAATAGCGAGAGGGCCCAGTAAATCAGTGCATCTCTTCAGCCAAAAGTACCAAGTGGTTGACCCAGAGGACTCCAGCATCACAGTCTTCGGCCAATTTGACTCACTCCGCATTACCTTGTAAAAATGATCATCGTTGTAAGGACCATAAGCTATTCTCTCATTACAGAGAGATTACTAATGGTGAGTTCAACCTGAGTGTCTTCATTCCTCTGGCACACGGAATGCAGGGCTTGCATGATGACTTCAGAATTGAACCCATGCCACTGGTCTCATTCCGTCTCATTGATACTATGAAACAGTATTTACACAGAATAGCCTGTTCAATGACACTCCGTTTGCATTCTGTCAGGGCCATTTAGCTTCTGACCTCAATGTAACATGGAGAAACAATCTGAGCTCAATTTCAGCCCAATTTTCAGCTCCATTCACAACTTCTCGGACACTGAAAATGTCTTTGTCCTTGTTCATCAAGACCTGTATAACATTTAGATTCGGGTAGATACATAGCACATAATATTTACACTACAGGTGGGAAGCTAGGAATTCTGTGGCAGGTAACTCACCTCCTGACTCTTCACATTCTGGCTATTATCAAAAGCCATAAGTCAGTACTGTGACAGAACCTCTCCACTTACCCAAATGAGTACACCTCCAGCAATAATCAAGAAGCTTAACATCATTGAGGATAAATCAGCCAAATTGTCTGACACAGTACTGACAAGTTGCAACATTCACTCAGTCCATTGCTGACAGACATGAGACAAAATGTATCATTTACGATTTGCACCACTGAACCTCTCCAGGGCTCCTTCAACAGCATCGTCAAACTTATGTCCTCCATCACAATGAAAGATAAGGGCAGTAGACGTGTGGAAGCTCTATTATCTTCAGAATCCGCTCTCAGCCTCACACAATCCAATGGAGAATTTCCCTTTCATGGTTCATATTAATATTTTAAAGGTAATTTGTATTTCTGAGGAAACGAAAGTTGTAAGGGGAAGGTAATTAAAATGCTGGGCTTTAGAAATTGCCAGAGCACCTGAAAAATGGCAATTGAAAAGGTGACCCATTTTGTTAAATAAAGTTGGAACAGCAGAGAGATGAAATATCAGATGGGCTTTGTTAACTAAAGAATTGAAACATTTTTGTCTGGTATTCTTACAAAATGTAGATTCCAATTAGATGTTTGCTTTTGAAGGTACAGCTAAATCAGATTACAAACATTCAGTTTTAGTTGGTCAATGGGTTGTAAAAACTAGGACTCAGTGGGAACAGCCTCAAATAAAGGGAAGATCTATTAGAACAGATTTGAGGAGAAACTTCTTCAGCCAGAGACTGGTGAATCTATAGAATTCATTGCCACAGAAGGCTGTGGAGGCTGGACCATTGAGTACATTTATGACAGAGATAGATAGGTTCTTGATTGTTAAGGAGATCAAAAGTTATGGGGAGAAGGTGGGAGCATGGGATTGAGAAACTTATCAGCTATGCTTGGCAGAGCAGATGTAATGGGCCAAGTGGCCTGATTTCTGCTCCTATGTCTCATGGTCGTATGATTAATCCCATTTACCTACAAAAACTAAATGTTTTTAAAGCATTGGTTAAAATGCATTGTAAAACCCATTCACTTCACAAGTCAAAAATCAACTTATAAATGAGTGACAAATGACCTAGAGTTTGATTTGTGGACTAGAACTTAGAGAAGTTTCAGAGATAGTAGGAACTGCAGATGCTGGAGAATCTGAGATAACAAGGTGTAGGATTAGATGAATACAGCAAGCCAAGCAGCATCAGAGGAGCAGAAAGGCTGACGTTTCGGGCCTAGACCCTTCTTCAGAAATGGGGGAGGGGGAGAGGGAGAGAGGAGGAGACAGATAGAAAATGGATAGAGAAGATAGGTAGAGAGGAGACAGACAGGTCAAAGAGCTGGGGATGGAGCCAGTAAAGGTGAGTGTAGGTGGGTAGTTAGGGAGGGACGAGATCAGTCCACGGAGGACGGACAGGTCAAGGGGGCGGGATGAGGTGACTAGGTAGGAGATGGGGGTGGGGCTTGAAGTGGGAGGAGGGGATAGGTGGGAGGAAGGACAGGTTAGGGAGGCGGGACGAGCTGGGCTGGTTTTGGGATGCTGTAGGGGAAGGGGAGATTTTGAAGCTTGTGAAGTCCACATTGATACCATTGGGCTGCAGGGTTCCCAAGCAGAATATGAGTTGATGTTCCTGCAACCTTTGGTTAGCATTGTTGTGGCACTGCAGGAGGCCCAGGATGGACATGTCGTCTGTGGAATGGGAGGGGGTACTAAAATGGTTTGTGACTGGGAGGTGCAGTTGTTTATTGTGAACCGAGTGGAGGTGTTCTGCAAAGCAGTCCCCAAGCCTCCGCTTGATTTCCCTGATGTATAGGAGGCCACAACGGGAACAGCGGAGGCAGTATACCATATTAGCAGATATGCAGGTGAACACTTGCTGCGGTTGCAGGAAAAAGTGCCAGGTGAGGTGGGGCTGGAGGGGAGTGTGGAGCGGACAAGGGAGTCACAGAGAGAGTGGCCCCTCCGGAAAGCAGATAAGGATGGGGAGGGAAAAGTGTCTTTGGTGGTGGGGTCAGATTGCAGATGGCGAAAGTTTCGGAGGATGATGCGTTGGATCAGGAGGTTCGTGGGGTGGTACTTGAGGATGAGGGGATTCTCTTTTGGTTGTTATTGTGGGGACGGGGTGTGAGGGATGCGTTGCAGGAAATCTGAGAGACATGGTCGAGGGCGTTTTCGACCACTGCGGCGGGGGTATGTTGCGGTCCTTAAAAAACGAGGACATCTGAGATGTACAGGAGTGGAATGCCTCATCCTGGGACCAGATGCGGCGGAAGTGAAGGAATTGGCAAAGTGGATGGCATTTTTGCAAGAAGGTGGGTGGGAGGAGGTGTATTCTGGGTAGCTGTGGGAGTTGGTAGACTTGAAATGGATATCAGTTTCTAGGTGGAGAAAGCGAGGTCCAGGAAGGTGAGAGATGTGTTAGAGATGGTCCAGGTGAAATTAAGGTTGGGGTGAAAGGTGTTGGTGAAGTGAATGAACTGTTCAAACTCCTCATGGGAGCACGAGGTGGTGCCAATACAGTCATCAGTGTAACGGAGGAAGAGGTGGTGTTTAGGGCCAGTGTAGGTACGGAATAGGGACTGTTCACAAGCTTCAAAATCTCCCCTCCCGTTACCGCATCCCAAAACCAGCCCAGCTCGTCCCCGCCTCCCTAACCTGTCCTTCCGCCCACCTATTCCCTCCGCCCACCTCAAGCCCCACCCCCATCTCCTACCTACTAACCTCATCCTGGCCCCTTGACCTGTCCATTCTCCCAGGACTGACCTATCCGCTCACTACATTCCCACCGACACTCACCTTTACTGGCTCCATCTCAGCCTCTTTGAACTGTCTGTCTCCTCTCCATCTATCTTCTCCTCTATCCATCTTCTATCTGCCTCCCCCTCTCTCCCTATTTATTTTAGAATCCCCTTTCCCTCCCCCATTCCTGAAGAAGGGTGTCGGCCCGAAACGTCAGCTTTCCTGCTCCTCTGATGCTGCTTGGCCTGCTGCGTTTATTCAGCTCTACACCTTGTTATCTTAGGGAGGTTCTCTGGTTTCAATTTATTGAGTTATCTGTTTGGAAAGCTTGTTAAATTTTAGACTTGGTATGATTTACAGCTCACTAAGTGAAGATAGCCAAAGTAAATGGCTGATAGACGGGCCTGCACAGTAAGCAGAGTAAAAAACATCAATGCAATCTGTGGTGCGCAGGTAAGGCTCAATCTCAGTTTGAATTTCATGAAGAAACTGAAGCTAAAGGATTGCTCAGTTTGAAACTTGTGGAGGAATCTACAGAGGTCCTACCAACTCCTGTCCCAAAGAAATCAAATTAGCTTGAAAGTATTGAGCCAGAACAGGGGACTGAGGAATCAAGAGGTGGTAAATGGGAGGTTTTCTTGTGAGAATTGCTTGAGCTGAGGAAAATTAAAGCAAGTTTCCAGAGGTCTGCGGCATTTTTATTAGTGTTACTGACAGAAGTTTAAGGTTAATTCTTCGGGGAAGTTGGAAGTAAACTTAAAGCAGTGCACATAATTATAAACCAAATTGTTAAACGAATAGCTGTTGTTTTGCTTTGCGTCCTTCAAATAAAATAAAGTTTGTATTGTTTCTAAAAAATTAACATTTTATAACATGGTTCTAATGGTAAAAACAAGTCATTTGGATTTCTCTTTAAATTCTGACAATCCCTAATTGGAGCATAACAATCTTGACTTGACCCATCTTGCTGTTATGTTACTGTCTCTGAATCAAAATCTTGGAATTCCCTTTCTAACAGCATGGTGGCTGTATCTACTAGTTCAAGAAGGCAATTTACAGCCACCTTCTCAAGCATAGTTAGGAATGGGCAATAAACGGAGCCCTATTCGGTGATGTCCATATTCTGTGAACATAGAACATTACAGCACAGTACAGGCCCTTCGACCCTCGATGTTGTGCCGACCTGTCATACCATTCTCAAGCCCATCTAACCTACACTATTCCATGTACGTCCATATGCTTGTCCAATGACGACTTAAATGTACTTAAAGTTGGTGAATCTACTACTGTTGCAGGCAAAGCATTCCACTCCCTTACTACTCTGAGTAAAGAAACTACCTCTGACATCTATCCTATATCTTTCACCCCTCAATTTAAAGCTATGCACCCTCGTGCTCGCCGTCACCCTCCTAGGAAAAAGGCTCTCCCTATCCACCCTATCTAACCCTCTGATTATTTTATATGTCTCAATTGAGTCACCTCTCAACCTTCTTCTCTCTAACAAAAACAGCCTCAAGTCCCTCAGCCTTTCCTCGTAAGACCTTCCCTCCATACCAGGCAACGTCCTAGTAAATCTCCTCTGCACCCTTTCCAAAGCTTCCACATCCTTCTTATAATGCGGTGACCAGAACTGTACGCAATACTCCAAGTGCGGCCGCACCCGAGTTTTGTACAGCTGCAGCATGACCTCTTGAAACTCTTGACCTTCCAGAACTCGATCCCTCTATTAATAAAAGCTAAAACACTGTATGCCTTCTTAACAACCCTGTCAACCTGGGTGGCAACTTTCAAGGATCTGTGTACATGGACATCGAGATCTCTCTGCTCATCTACACTACCAAGAATCTTACCATTAGCCCAGTACTTTGCATTCCAGTTACTCCTACCAAAGTGCATCACCTCACACTTGTCCGCATTAAACTCCATTTGCCACCTCTCAGCCCAGATCTGCAGCTTATCTATGTCTCTCTGTAACCTACAACATCCTTCGTCACTATCCACAACTCCACCGACCTTAGTGTCGTCTGCAAATTTACTAACCCATCCTTCCACGCCCTCATCCAGATCATTTATAAAAATGACAAACAGCAGTGGACCCAACACCGACCCTTGCGGTACACCACTAGTAACTGGTCTCAGGATGAACATTTCCCATCAACTACCACCCTCTGTCTTCTTTCAGCAAGCCAATTTCCGATCCAAACTGCTATATCTCTCACAATCCCATTCCTCCACATTTTGTACAATAGCCTATTGTGGGGAACCTTATCAAACGCCTTGCTGAAATCCATATACACCACATCAACCGGTTTACTCTCATCTACCTGTTTGGTCACCTTCTCAAAGAACTCAATAAGGTTTGTGAGGCATGACCTTCCCTTCACAAAACCGTGCTGACTATCCCTAATCAATTTATTCTTTTCTAGATGATTATAAATCCTATCCCTTATAATCTTTTCCAACACTTTACCAACAACTGAAGTAAGGCTCACTGGTCTATAATTACCAGGGTTGTCTCTACTCCTCTTCTTGAACAGGAAAACCACATTTGCTATCCTCCAGTTGACATTGTAGACAATGATGAGTTAAAGATCAATGCCAAAGGCTCGGCAATTTCCTCCCTGGCTTCCCAGACGATCCTAGGGTAAATCCCATCCGGCCCAGGGGGCTTATCTATCTTCACACTCTGTAGGATTTCTAATACCTCTTCCTTGTGAATCTCAATCCCACCTAGTCTAGTAGCCTGTATCACAGTATTCTCCTCGACAACATTGTCATTTTCTAGAGTGAATACTGTCGAAAAATATTCATTTAGTGCTTCCCCTATCTCCTCTGACTCCACACACAACTTCCCATTACTCTCCTTGATTGGCCCTAATCTTACTCTCGTCATTCTTTTATTCCTTATATACCTATAGAAAGCCTTAGGGTTTACCCTGGTCCTATCCACCAACAACTTCTCATGTCTCCTCCTGGCTCTTCTGAGTTCTCTCTTTAGGTCTTTCCTGGCTACCTTGTAACCCTCAAGCGCCCTAATTGAGCCTTCACATCTCATCCTAACATAAGCCTTCTTCTTCCTCTTGACCAGAGATTCCACTTCCTTCATAAACCACAGCTCTCGCGCTCTACAGCTTCCTCCCTGCCTGACAGGTACATACTTATCTAGGACACACAGGAGCTTTTCCTTGAATAAGCTCCACATTTCTATTGTGCCCATCCCCTGCAGTTTCCTTCCCCATCCTATGCTCCCTAAATCTTGCCTAATCTCATCGTAATTGCCTTTCCCCCAGCTATAATCTTGCTCAGTGGTATACACCAATCCCTTTCATCACTAAAGTAAACATAACAGAATTGTGATCGCTATCACCAAAGTGCTCACCTACCTCCAAATCTAACACCTGACCGGGCTCATTACCCAGTACCAAATCTAATGTTGCTTCGCCCCTTGTTGGCCTGTCAATGTGAAAGAATAACAAATTAAATAACTTTTTTAGTAATTGGTAGAATAAGTCAGGGTTGATGGATTTGAGCTGAGTTGTGAGGTTCTGTGATGACATATAAACTGAGTAAAGTATCTTCTACGTACTGTGCGCAGGTTGATATCTACGCAGGAGCTGTCTTTATTCAGCAAGCTCTTCACTGGGACCTGTACATTGCAGTGGTCGGATTATTGGTGATCACTACTCTCTACACTGTTGGAGGTAGGTTCAGCAAACTGAGCATTTTTCCCATGTAAAAGGTAAATGTATCTAACACCACCATCCCATCACAGGATTGTCTCCAAAATTCTCATCTCCCTCTTGCTTCTTCTTGAACCTACACCAGCAAAGCTATCATTGTAATTTGTTTTTTGATAAAAAATATTGGTGATGTTTTTAACCAACCAAGTCCAACTGACTTTAGTTTATCTTACATGCTAGGTGGGCTGGCTGCTGTAATATATACCGATGCCCTACAGACTGTGATCATGCTGATTGGGGCTCTGATTCTCATGGGATTTGGTAAGTCCACTTAAGCCATGTGCTCTAGTTAAATCTGCACTGATCAGAACCGAAATTTACTGTTCATTTACTGCCATGGGTTTGTACAATGAAAGTTGATAGCAGTAACATGTTGATGACCAATACCAATCACAAAGGAAGGCTGATGTCCATTAAATCACCAGAGCTGATATTCCCAGAGTGAATGAGTCTCACTTTAAGTCTTATTGGCTGTGGACAGGGCATTTCCATGGCTCAAAACAGGTTGTTAATCACTAAGTGAAATCCTCCCAACGCTCCACACTGTTCTCTAAAGGGGAGGGTATTTGCAACAGTAAGAAACCTGTTATAGTGAAAGCTGGGCAATTCACACTGTCATTTTGTACCATTCTGTCGGCTGATCAATTATGCTATTACATTAACTAGAGCTGTAAAAAGGAAATGATAGCAGCAATTGAAATGAATCTCAGACATCACCAAATGCAGAGATTTTGCTTTTATCCAGAATTGTCTGCAAACCCAGTGGCATGACAGTCTGATGCCTCCACACTCTTGAAATACGTAACAGGAGATGTCTGAGGGAGTTTACCTGTAGTACTGAGAATAACAAGGGCAGCAGATGCATGGTGATACCACCACCAATAATTTCTCCTTCAAATCATACACTATCATGAACATGAACTGTATCACTTTTTGTCCACCGTTGCTTGGTCAAAATCCTGGAACTCCCTCCCTGACGGCACTGTCGATCCTCCTACATCCCAAGAACAGCTGTGGTTCAGGAAGAGAGCTCACTACAACCTTCTCAAGAACAACTGCAGTACGAGCAATAATTGCTCACCCAGACTCACACTCGCATCATATCCAGGAACAAATAAAACAAATTGAAGCAGTATTGCCTCGCACAGCGAGTTCCTAATGCATGTCAATGGGTAGATCTTGCTCATATCATTTTACATCCTCCGAGGAAGTGAATGGAAACTATCTGGAACTTCTCATGAAGTTCTCTGTCTATCATTAAGCTCAGAATAACCCTATAATAGAAAGTCACCAATTAACTAGAGAGAAAAAAACACTTTTAACAAGAGATAAAAGGAAATAGAAGATATCTTTAACCCAAGAGAATAATCTTCATTTGTATTTAAAGGTAATTGCAAAGGAACATTGGTTTTGTATAAAGGGGATTGACTACTTCTAGTTCAGGATTGATTAACTTCTGAAGCACAGCGTTTAGTTAACCAGGTGAATGTATATTTATGCTGGATCAATAAAACCCGTCTCCACTCTACAGCTTTCGTTGAAGTTGAAGGTTATTCAGGTCTTCAGGAACTGTACTTCCATGCCATTCCCACTGTCCGTGACCTCAACACGACCTGTGGCCTCCCGAGGAACGATGCCTTTCACATATTTCGGGACCCTGTGACCTCCGACTTTCCTTGGCCAGGTGTACTGATCGGAATGACTATCCCTTCGATCTGGTATTGGTGCACCGATCAGGTACCATCATTTTGTTAATATTAGTGTGCCCTAACTCAGTCTTCTCTTGTGAGATTTTCAATATAAAGCTTGGTGTGCCTCATCACTACCAATTACATTAACACTTCAACTTTTCCACACCGGCACTTGCATTTCCAATTGGCTCATTTAGAAGGTAAGTTGAGAATTTGCTACTTCCCTTAGTCTTGCCTTGGTATAAAGTACCTGGGGGACAGAAATCAGCATGAATTGGGGCCAGGCTAATCTCGCAGTATTGTATCAGATTCTCATACTATCTACTTGCTATAATGTACTATGTAATTTGAAGAGCTGCACTGGTTTATAAGATTTCTATAAGTTTGGGGAAGGGAAAGTAGAAATCACAAGAAAATCTGTTGATGATTTGGATGATCATATTATAGGAGAGTTAGGAAGAAGACTTGCATTTGTTTTTGCCTGGTTACTGGACATCTCAAAGTGCTTTACAGTCATCAATTTTGACACAACTGACCATCAAACAGTAATGGGATAATGACCAGATAAACTGTTGTTGTGATTTTGAATAAGGGATAAGTATTTGGCAGGAGATGAAGGCTAACTCCTGTGCTCTTCTTCAAATTAGTGTCGTGAGCTCTTCAATATCCACCGATGGAAATAGGTGGGCCCTCGTTTGAATGTTTCATTCTGTAGATAGCATCCCCAACAGTGGAGCACACCCTCAGTTCTGCAATAAGAGTGTTGAGTTTAACATTTGCTCTCACGTCTTGGAAGCAGTCTCGTTTTAGGGCTTTGTGACTCACATTGAGATTAGTTGAGAGGGCAGGACAGTGCCTTTCAGCTGTGAACTTTGGGAAACTTGTACAATCAGAGAGAAAGATTCCCTCCTTTCTAGGCAGACCTGGAGACCAGCTGTGAGTGGGCAGCTGCCTGAGAGCAAACTTTCCCCACCTCTGGTTTCGGCAAGGCCAAGTGGATCCTTAAGTGGACATTGATTGATCAGTTGTGGACATCTATTAGCAACCTTTGCCATTTATCAGGCCTTTTTTAATCCCTTGGGGAATGTTGGGAAGGTGAAGACATGATCCTGCACCCCTCCTCTACCATTGCCCAGCCTCCTCTTGAGATGAGAATTAGATACTGTCCAAGCAGCGCATTCTAAGTGAGTAGAATCAGAGACATAGAATAATTCTAAATACTAACGACTAGCTGTGTAAAATCTTTCTCCTCATGTTATCATGAGCACTTTTAAATTATAGTCCTTTGGTTCTCAACCTTTCACAGCCAGTAGGAACATATTATTACTCTCTGCTTTTTTCCAAACACTCAGGATTTTGAAAAGCCCTTTCAAATTAGCCTTCCATTTTCTAAAGACAATAGGCCCGGCTTCTCGCAAACTATCCACATAAGTCCTTCGTTCTTAGAACAATTCTCACCAATATTTTCTGTGTCCTCTCTAATGCTGCTTAAAGTATTGTGTCCTAATTTGAACACAATATTCCAGTTCAAGCCAAACCAGCATCTTTTAAAAGTTCACCAGAATGTGTCTGGTTTCATACTCTGTGGTTCAAATTGCTACTTGGTTGGAGAGCCTGGCTGCCACAGTGAACATAATGGAAATGCCCTAGAATATGACAACATTGGAACAACTCACCACATTAATATTCAGACTCCTATCTAACCAAATTCACCGACAAGCTCGATGCCAGGAAACCTCAAAAAGGAAACCAGAGCAAGTACCTGGCAGGCCCAGCTCACCACTTTCTGCAAAAAACCTCCATGCTGCCTACAATCAAACTATAGCCCATGGTACTAGTTACAGGCACAGATTCACACACCCTTCATCCACCATCTGGTATTCAGCAACCCCTCATGACCATCAGGGCACCTTTCCGATACATCAACAGTGTATTCTGGAAGGACAGGCTTGCAGAGGCAAGTTGACCCTCCTCAACTTGAACTTCCAAGGGTCATAGAGGGGTAGACAGGTTGGAGTTGGAGGGCCTGGCCACCTCTGGATGATAACAGTCAAGGGGGCTGTTTGTGTGGTTTTTGCTCTGGCTAGGTGCCTCCTGACTGTCCTATCACCTGTGATGGGGGAGAACATTCCCTGGACCCCTGTGGCTATGCCTTCAGTCTTGATAACCAATGGCTGGGGCGACGGAGTGCAGGGTGTGGTGTTGGCCCCGGAGGATGCTGGGCCTGGTTATCCAAGACAACCTGGTCAGGGAGGCAGACAGACGGTCACATTACTCACAGTACTGCTGCAGCTTCTGGCCAATGAAGGCCATTGTGTCCCAAGTCCTCATCTGCTGCTTCTGTTCCTGTCTGTGTTTGTGGACCAAATCCCTGATATCAACACCACAGGTTCCTCTCTTGCCTGGCTCTGAACAGGTGCCTGGTCTCTGCCAGTCCTCTGAGTGCCGGTGGCCTGGGCATTTCTTCTTCAACCAGCTGCAGAACTGTCACAGTGAGGTGCTCACCAGCTTGTGCCCTCACACTCTCAAAGCCTAATGTACCCACAGAGGAGCCAGAGTCTGGAGGATGCAGGAGGCAACCTTGCTGATGGTTCCTCTGAGGGTGCAAGTACCTCTGGGGGGGAGACAGCCTTTCACCACAGAGATCTGGGGGTGTCTGGCTGTACCTACAAGATACAAGACAGAGATGGAATAGAGGTGATATGCAATGAATGAGAGGGGCAGTGGGAGAGTGGCAGTAACTTACAGGGTGGTACTTGCTCTATTGGTGGGACACAATGTTTCTGCATCCCCACAGCAGCGGTCCCATGAGGGGAAAGATTGTCTCCTCATTGTGGCGGTGTGGGGACAGTGGGGGTGTGATGGGGTGAGGATCTAGATATCTGGCACCCCTTTTCTCATTGTCTCCCCACCCAAACAGACCCTTTAGTTCTGTGCTGCTTTGGGCTGTATTCTTCTGTGATGACAAACAAATCATGGGCTAAGTTCCCTAACAGTGGGTGGCATGGCTGTTAATATTGGTGAATGTGGGGAAATGGTGGTGAAGTGTTCCAAGGTCCAGAGGAGGCCAGACGGACGGCACACTGTCGTGGGGGAGGTTTTTGACTGTGGGCATTTGGTGTGAGCAAGTGGGGAAGATATTGCAGGCAATAGTGAGAGTGGTAGAGCATGAGCCTTGGTAGGGGGTGGGTACAGTAGACAAGTTAGAATGTGTGATATGGCAGAGAGAAATGTGGCATTTCCCCAGAGAGGATTATTGAGCTTGAAGCACTGCCGACTGTTCCTCTGCATCCTGGAGATGGTGCTGACTTGGGTCATGACCTCAGATCAGGCTGCCAGGGCCTGTTGGCACAGCTTCTTCACTGGTCATCCAGGAAGAAAGTGTCTCTCCCTCTCAAACATCCTATCCACCAGGACATTAAGGTCCCTGTCGATGCCATCATTCCCCTCTCCAACATGTTCTGACTTTGTCTGTCAGTGAGCAGGGCAGCTTTGAATGCCAGTGCTCTTCCAGGGCAGAAGTGGCCTTTTAAAGGTGGTTCGAACATGATCTTTTGGCAGATATCTGCTGAATGAGCTGCAGTTCTGGAAACGGTGCATGACAAGGAATCAGACATGAGAGTTGCCGCAGGTAATGAATGCAGCGAGTATAGTTATATATGGACATCATGGTGAAAAACCCTCCAACAACTGAACACAACTCAGACTTAGATCCAACTCTAGTTTTTCTATATTCTCTAGAATTACATCAAGGGCCCAGTCAAGACAATAGCGAGGTGGTGGAGGAGGGATGCCAGTGCAGGAGTCATGGTGGACATTGTAGAACAAAGATAGACTCACTTTCAATTATATCTTTTTACTGTTTTTATTCTTAAACTATTCAAAATGGCATCAGATTGTGGTGACAGCTGATGTTTTTCCACTGTGTTTACTATATTATTCACTCTAAAATGCAAGTGACTATGAATCATTCAAATTTAATTCCCCTCACAGTTCACAACACATACAAGTTTTATGTCATCTGCAAATTTTAAAAGTGTACACTACAGACCCACTTCCTGGTCAAAAATACTGATCACAAAAAGCTGTGGTGTTGATACTGGGTCATGAGGATTCCCACTGGCTACTTTATTTCAGCCTGAAAAACAACAGTAGCCTCCAATTCTCTACTCCTAGCTTTTTATATCCGTGGTATGGCTGTCTCTTTTCTTCTAAGGGCTTCACTTTTGCTGATGAGCCTATCATGTGGCACTTTATTAAACTGATGACTGTCACCAGCAGCCTATTGACAAAGTTCACTGGCTCCATCTATAATTTAAGAAAGATGGGCTTAGTATCAACTTGTTATGTTTCTGTTTGTTAGCAACTATTTTCTCTCGAGTGGTGTTTCTGCACTGGTGCTTGTCCAGGTAAAATCCTGAAACAGATTAATGGAATGCCAATAGTTTCATACCTGGAAGTGGTGCCAATTAGCAATTATTAAGTTGCTTAGAACTGAAATAGCATTAAAATTAGAACTAAATCGGTGCCTGAAGTGACCCCAGTTTTCTGACGAAACCCACACATCAGAAATGTCAGAACGTCTCTGCTTGGATACCAATTGTTACTTCAACCTGAGCCATTACATTTCCAGAATTTGTAATATTTTACTCAATGATTCTGTTTTCGTGTCAACTTCAGGTTATTGTCCAGAGGTCACTGTCTGCGAAGAACCTGCTACATGCCAAAGGTGGCTCTTTGTTGGCCGTCTATTTGAAAATCTTGCCTGTTTTCATTATGGTTTTTCCAGGCATGATAAGCCGAGTACTATTCGCAGGTATGTGTAATTAGATAGCTGCACTTTTTGACACCGTGTGAATTTCACAGAGTAACATCTTTCTTCAATCTTAAAATTGTTACCTCTATTATCATTCCCATTTTAGATGAAGTGGCTTGTGCTGATGCTGATACCTGTCGTAGAGTTTGTGGGAACCAAATTGGTTGCTCAGACATTGCCTACCCGAAGCTGGTAATGGAGTTGCTGCCAGGAGGTAAGAGAATTCTAATGATATAGAGTTCCCCATATGGTCCATGCTGGTGTTTACATACACCAACCACCTCTTTATTTATTTGTTTCATTCCAGCCAATCAGCATTCTTGCTCCCTCATATACTGAGTTACTCCTCAAATGCATCAACACCATTCAACACCAACACTCTCCCTATAGCTCAAATCCTTCAACCCCAGCAACATCCTCGTAAATCTTTTCTGAACCCTTTCTAGTTTCATAACATCCTTCCTATAGCAGGGAGATCAGAATTACACATAGTATTCCAAAAGTGGCCTAACCAATGTTCTGTACAGCCACAACATGACCTCCCAACTCCTGTACTCAATGCACTGATCAATAAAGGCTAGCAACCAAATGCTTTCTTCACTATCCTATCTACCTGCTACTCCACTTTCAAGGAACTATGCACCTGCACTCTAAGGTCCCTTTGTTCAGCAACACTCTCCAGGACCTTACCATTAAGTGTATAAGCCCTGATTTGCCTTTCCAAAATGCAGCACCTCACTTGTATCCAAATTAAACTCCATCTGCCACTCCTCAGCTCATTGGCCCATCTGATCAAGGTCCCATTGTACTCTGAGGTAACCTTGTTCGCTGTTCACTACACCTCCGACTTTGGTGTCATTTGCAAACTTTACTAACCAGACCTCCTATGTTCACATCCAAATCATTTATACAAATGACAAAAAGCAGAGGACCCAGCACCGATCCTTGCGGCATACCACTGGTCACAGGCCTCCAGTCTGACAAACAACCCTCCACTACCACCTTCTGTCTTCTATCTTTGAGCCAGTTCAGTATTCAAATGGCTAGTTCTCCCTTATTCCATGTGATCCGACCTTGCTAACCAGTCTACCATAAGGAACCTCATCAAATGTCTTATCCGAAGTCCATATGGATCATGTACACTGCTCTGCGTTCATGAATCCTCTTCGTTACTTCTTCAAAAAGCTCAGTTGTTAGTAAGACACGACTTCCCACACACAAAGCCATGTTGACTATCGTTAATCACCCTCAGCCTTTCCGAATACATGTAAATCCCTGTCCCTCAGGATTCTCTCCAACAACGTGCTACCATCAATGTCAGGCTCACTGGCTTATAGTTCCCTGGCTTTTCTTTACCACCTTTCTTAAATAATGGCACGTTAGCCAATCTCCAGTCTTCTGGCACCTCACCTGTGGCTATCGATGTTATAAATATCTCAGCAGGGGTCCGGCAATTCCTTCCCGAGCTTCCCACAGAGTTCTAGGGTACACCTGATCAGGCCCCAGGGATTTATCCACCTTCATCCATTTTAAGACATCCAACACCACCTCCTCTGTAAATTGGACATATTTCAAAATTTTGCTATTTATTTCCTCACATTCTCCATCATCCATATCTTTCTCCCCCGAAACCACTGATGCAAAACACTCATTTACTATCTCCCCCATCTCCTGCAGTTCCACATATAGTTTAGTTCAATTCATATCTGCTGGCTTCGGGAAAAGGCAGTACCACTGTAAGACCACCATGCTGGGCCGCGGGATTACTGGAGCGACACCCTGGCAGAGGGCTGAGCACGGGGACACAGCACTGGCTGCTAGATTTGGCAGAGGCGACATTGGCAAGGTGGATGAGGGATGTTTCGAGCAGCCACTGTGGCAGTAATGGCAGTTTCCTTGTGGCCATTGCGTGGTCTGCTTGTATGCTTCAGCGTCTTCAGCTGCATGGCCTAGATTCCATCTGACGGGTCAGCGATGTGGATGGCTGGCTTCAATGAAAGATCGGTCCTTGGGGCAGCTCCTGTGGCCCGAGATTCCAGCGGCCTAGCATGGATGACCTGCTTCAGTGAAAGTTTCCCAGCAGACCCTGGGCCTAGTAATTGTGGAAGTTGCTGGATCCCAACAGGTTCTTGAATTAAAACCATCATTTGCAGGGAGAGTTAATGAGGAACCCCCTTCCTAACACTAAATTGTTCAATAGCCTTTCCTCTTCCGGTTTGCTTTCTCAGCCATAAAGCTCTAATTTCTAATTCCCTCTGAGGTGGAAGTGTCTCAACTAGTTTGTAGGGACTTCTTGTTTCTTTCATGGAACTTTTACATCAAAGGCAAGGTCAGCTTTTGTTGCCCAATTCTTAACTGCCCTCAAAGAGAGCGGCCTTTGGTGTTCTTGAACACAAATATCATCACTCTTATACTTTGTCATTGTTACGATCCACTAAAAACTACAAAGCTTGGTTTGGCACCTCGTCTTCCACTGCAGGGCTGCGGGGCCTTATGATGTCTGTGATGATTGCAGCCTTGATGTCCTCCCTCACTTCAATTTTCAACAGTGCGAGTACATTATTTACAATGGATATCTGGCACCACATTCGACCTCACTGCACTGAGTGGGAGCTCATGGTCGTTGGCAGGTAGGAAAAGAATAAGTTGTCTGAGGAGGAGAATGTTTCGCTTAAAGTATAATTACTGTCTGTCCATAAGCAACATAGGACATCTTTCATTTTTCTGAGTAAAGGTTTTAATACACCATTCTATGTGTTCTTTGACTCTTTAAATTGGGTCAAAGTCAAATCTTATCATATTATTACCTCCTTTAGTTGTTTTCCAGATTGTTGAAAGAATAGAATTTCTTGCTTTACTGAATCCTCCCTACCTCTTACACTCAGATGCTCCAATGCAGATAGCCCCAGTGTCCTATTGTTTCTTTTCTCAAATAGTGTCAGTTTACAGCAAGGGAGGAAGGAGGGGTAAGTTTATATCATACTTGTGTTTATGTCGTACCTGTAAGTGTTTACGTATAATTAATGACTAATTTACTCTCACTGTTATTACGCAACCAAATATGTCAGAAGTTTAGGCTGGAACACAAGAGGGAGCTTTGGTCACCTTGACTTTTGTTGTTAGAGCTTCAAATAATTCAGAATATGAGAGATCACAAACAATTTCACTGTCAACACCTCATTGCAAGCTTGAAACCTCCACCCTGAAACTTTATTGATTTGTACAGAGCCTAAGCAGGACATCGAACATAGCAACAATTTCACCAAAGACTACACCTCCAAGGTAGATTACACAATAGGAGCCTTACCAATTAAGAGCCACATTAATTTAAAACGAAATTATGCTTTCATTTGTGAAGATTATCAGCTATCTTGCAGTGTAATAAAACAATCTCATACGAAGAATCTCTGTATTTTCCAATATGACTAATAATTCATATACAATCTTTACACTTATTATGTTGAGTATGTCTAGAGATTTAAGCATAGCTTCTCCACTCCCTGCTTGTTGATTGGAGCTACATTTCTTGGGAGACAGGGTTTGTGGGTGTGGTGGACTGGAGCATGGGTGAAGGTGCCTTCTAGAGTGATCTTTTTAATTAGTTGGGGTCAGGTCACCTGCACACTGAATTTGGAATATGGCTGACTTCTGGGATTACATCAGTGTTGAAATTCAATCACTCCTGTGTTGCTTGCTAATTCTTTTTTTAAAATCTAGAAGTGATTGTAAATCACCACCTATCCTTCTACTACCACCAACACAGATTACACAGGTCCTGGCTGCAATCGTATTTCCCCTTTCCATTCCATTAATTGTCCCAGTTGTCTAGCATTTTAGCAAATAAGATAACTTTGGATCAAATAGAAACCATTTACCCCTCACTTAACCATTACATATCCAGATACAGGAGGGCCTATTGAGCACCTAACAAAGTTTACCCCAGGTCTATCAGCTTCAGGTGAGGTTTCTAAGCAGCAGCCTACTAAGCCTTCCCCTAATCCACAGGATACGGGAAGCAGAGAGCTGTGGCTCCATTTCATCCAAATCTTCTTCCTTCAGGAATTTTACAGTGGTGAATTTGGTTTTAAATCATGCTCTCGCTCTTTAATGTGTGATAAACGTGATACCATTGGTAAATCCAGCAGTCCACTCTGCCCATGCATCTCTTGTACCCTCTTGATGACCATGTACAAGTAACAATCTAATTTTATGTTAGAAAATCTGACCTTGGGTATATCATCTCATTAGCATTAATTTTCAGTGTTTCAGCACCTCTCAAATTCATGTCATCATTAGATTCCAATGCTTTAAGACTCAAAATTTAAGCAAATCATATAAAAACTTAGCTGAGTCCTTGTTGTTTTTTGCTGTGCCTGAGTAGGCTTAGAATTAACTCGCTGTTACTGTCTTATTTTGATCAAGCCTGTGATGAGCATTTCAAATAGGCCCCAGTGTAGTTTATTCATCTTCTTGAGAGTGTTTTGTCCAGTAAATTCCAGCTGATCAGTACATTAACCTCATCTACCCATATTAACTTTCTACTTTGGTAATATCCTTACCTAAATGAAAATCTATCAATCCCAGTGTGTGCCATTTGTGCCAAATGCTGGATTTGATCCCAGTATACAAGCACATTGAAATTAAGAGTAGCCTTTATTTGAAACAAAGCTGCAAAATGAAAGACTTCTCAGTCATTTAAGCACGTCCCAATGTCAGCAGATGTACAAACTAAAACAAGTATGTTTCTCGCTTGCCTTGGAAGCAGTCTGCCATTGGCCCTGTACGACCCATTAAACATGGCCTTGATCTTTTCCTGTCTGGGAGTGACCTCCTGGCCCACTTCAGGATCCTCAACGTTCATCTTCCTCATTGGATTACTCCGCTCACTCTGACAGTTCTTCCTGAGGTAATGGTGGGCACAGCACATTGCAGTGATGCAGTGCACTCTATCTGTGGTAAAGTGCAGTGCACCATCTGAGTGCTCCATTTATCTAGGCTTAGCCATGGTCCTGTGGAAACATGTGCTGCATTGTACATCTCCTCTGCATTAATCTGAGGATTTCTGGCAGGTCTTGGAGGAGCAGCCTTTATCTCGCAGCAGCCAATCTTGAGTATGATGAAGGTGCGGGCAGCTGTGAATTTTCCAGCGTATAGGAGCAATGACATCGCACTGGATCTCATGTTCAAACCTTGAGTATTCGGCTCCTGTGGTTAGAGATGCTGGCACGTTTATGGAGTGGAATGTTTTGTTTTCGTTAGTTGCAAGCTTCTCTAATCACAATATGAGTATAATTGATAACAGCCTGCATGTGTGGGAACCCCGCTATGGCAGAAAAGCTTACTGTTCTGGCTGTCTAACTGCCTGAATCCAAGGAAAAGGGAACAAATTGGTAAACTTTAGCAAAGCAAACATCCATTATCCATCACCACCCAGATCCATTCACGACTTGGATGCCTGTGAAATCTGTACTGGCTCCACGAAATGATCGAGTCTCATAAACTGGGATTGCCTCCCAGCCCTTACAAGTGGAGGTGCTCATCCAGCAAGCGGCAGATGTTCCAGGACTTCCTGAAGTGCCTTAGGCATTGTGCCTCTGTCAGTTGCAACGGTAGATGTGATTTCTACAACAGAGATGGCCCCAGTTGCCTCGGGTGTTATGCCTTTACAAGCTGGAGTACTGTAGAGATGCTGCTCCTGCATCTCACAGCACTGTTTCTTTGTCAGCTGCAGGATGGCCAGAGGAATGGCAGTGTTGATCTGTGCAATGTGCTGCTGTTTTAGAGGCTCTGTGAAGAGATTAATTTGATGCATACAGTCATGTTTCTCCTTGCAGTTTGCCCTTGGTAACCTCCCCTAATGGTCCCCCATTCCCCAACCAGCATGCAGACCATGGAAAGCTCCATCCATCCATAGCATTGAGTCAGCTCCTGGGACCAAACTTTCAGGTGCCTAGATCATTCAAAGCCATGTTGTTCGAAAGAACACAGCAGCACATACTTACTTTGTAGTGCAGGAAGTACTGAAAGTTGCCAGGTACACCCCTGGCGTAAGTAGTCAGGTCTTTGAAGCAACAGTTTTCTTGACAGGACAGTTTGGAATGAAGGCTGACTTAATTCCAGCAAATTGTACTTCTAACAAGATACTAACATATGCCTCTTGTCCTATCTGTTGAGGTCAGAATATTTGGTTTATCTCAAAGTAAGAATGAGATTTCTTTGACTTATCCTGTTGCCAGCAGCATCAGGAAATCCTACCCTTGGAAGCAACTTTAGCAATGGACAAAGTGTGATTCAACTTACACTGAATTATGAGCTTTAAATCTTCCATCATTCCCCACCAGAGGCTGCTCTGTACAATGTCCCTGCATTGCAGCCCCTGGCTATCTGAAACATTTTGAGAATCTTTCTGAACATAGAACGTCAATAAATATTTGAGGATATTATATTATCAAATATTTATTGGCGTTCTATGTTCAGAAAGATTCTTTCTAGGTTTGCATGTTCTTATCTGTGTCTGCTATAGCCTCACAGTGAAGGAATGTGACATATTCAGCAAAATGCATTCTGGATTTTCCTGCTTCTTCTCCTTTACTCCTCCATCTCCCTCCTTCTATCTTTACAAAGGTACAGAAGAGTGATACTTGAATGGTCTGATGGACGGGAAATAGCCTCAAGGAATGACGAGAGGAGTTGGGGTTGTTCTCCTTAGATTAGTGAAGTCCACGAGGAGGTTTAAAGGGTGACGGAGAATGTGGAAGTGGGAAATCAAAGTTAAGATGCACCAATTTAAAATTATTATCCATTCTATTATACTACAGTCAAAAATCAACAGACTGATGGATCTCCATGTGAGTGTCATTTCTTGCCACAGCTGCTTATCCCACAAATAGCCATAGAGGCTGGAAATATCATGTGATTTACATGCCTTTAGTGGATTAGGGGCATATCTGCGACATGCAAGACTGAATATTAATACACCCATTGAGGAGATAGAAAAGTGTACGTGAATAGATAGTAGTTCATCTCAGGAAATAAGGTATGAGTTGCCTTAATGCGTCTCCCAAAACCCTCTGATCTAACTGCTGCGATGGTAAGAACTTCCACTTGATTGGCCTGTTCCAAATACACCAACATAGCCTGTTCCATATCCCAAGGAAGTCCAAAGGTTTAGGAGCTTTAACATTTGCAGATCCTGTCAGCAATCCTTCTCCCTACACTGCTGGTCTTGTAAAGGGTGGATAAAGGCTGCATATTTGCAAAGCCATCCCATTGATCTCATTCTTGGATGATGTTGTAAGCCTAGCTTCTGGTTATTGCAATGGGATTTCACTTAAGATTCAAGGGATAATCCACCTCCCCAATTCCTGTTTCTTACCAGAAGCCTTTTGCTTTATCAGTGTCTTTTCATGATTGCTATTGAGTGGAGGTGATGCTGCTGTGCACAGTCAGTAAATTGGATTTTCCATTTGCTCCAGGGTGTTTGTTCTTGTCCTGGTGGTGGTATCCGTCCTGTGGATTCCTTTGGTGCAAATGAGTCAAGGTGGTCAGCTCTTCCAGTACATCCAATCCATCAGCTCCTACCTCCAGCCACCTGTCGCAGTAGTCTTCATGGCTGGTTGCTTCTGGAAACGAACTAATGAGATGGTGCCTATTGCATTTATTTCACTAATTACCTTTAGTTAATATGAGGTGATAACATTGAACCTACCTGGGCTCTCCTTGTGTATTTTAGTTTGGTGAACTCCTGTTAACAGTGTCAATGGGGCACACCAAATGAAAACCCAAAGATAATGGTGTAACCTCAGGAAGCACTGCCAAAACTCTCCCACACAACTCTTTAGACATTCTGTAATGTGCTAGACCTTCCCAGTGAGATAATGAAATGTCTAAAGAAGAAGCACAAAAAAGTCTATAGTCTAGTAATCAGAAAGCAAAGCAAATCTTGACCCAGCCATTAAATGATCTCCAATTCAATTATAGACCCTTTGGCCCAACTCATCCATGTTACCATACATTCCAATCTGATCTTGTCCCATTTGCCAGCATCTGACCCATGTCCCTCTAAACCCTTCCTATACATGTATTCATGTACCCTCTAGTTTTCGACTCCCCTACCCTAGGAAAACGATCTTGGCTATTCACCCTACCACGCCCCTCATGCTGATATAAACCTCTATAAGGTCACCCTGCTTCTCAAACGCGCCAGGGAAAATAGCCCCTGCCTATTCAGCCTCTTCCTTTGGCTCCAGCAACATCCTTGTAAATCATTTCTGAACTCTCTCAAGTTGAATATCATCTTTCCAATAGAAGGGCAACCAGAATTGTATGCAATATTCTAAAAGTTGCCTCACTAATGTTTTGTAGAGCCACAACATTACATACTGACTCCTATACTCAATGTTCTGACCAATGAGGGCAAGAGTGCCAAATGCCTTCTTCAGTACCCTGTCTACCTGCAACTCCTTATTCAACTCCACTTTCAAAGAGCAATGTACCTGCACCCCTAGATCTCTTTGTTCAGCAACATTCTCCAGAGCACTACCATCACTGTATAAATCCAGCCCTGGTTTGCCTTACTAAAATGCCTCACTTCACATTTATCTAAATTAAATTCCTTTCTGCCACTCCTCAGCTCATTGGTCCATCGGATCAAAGTCTTCGTCACTGTCAATTACACCACCAACTTTGGTGTCATCTGCAAACTTACTAACCATTCCTCTTATGTTCCCAACCAAATCATTTAAATAAATGACAAAAAGCAGCAGACCCAGCACTGATCCTTGCAGCACACATCTGGTCACAGGCTTCCAGTCTGCAAAACAACCCTCTACCATCACCCTCTGTCTCCTTTCTTTGAGCCTATTTTGAATCCAATTCGCTAGCTTCCCCTGGATCCCATGTGATCTAACCTTATTAACCAGTCTATCATGCCAAACCTTGTCAAACATTAAGAAAATTACATAATCATTATGCAATTGGAGTGAAGGGGTGAAAAAAAACGGGCCTTGAATTAAGCAGCGACAGGGCTGCTTAGACCAATAGCAAAAGGGATGGAGATGACCAGTCTAAGGGGATGTAAGTCAGCTTCAGTCCTGACATCTCGTTGTCTTCTTATCTTAAAATTCAAGATTCCAATGGACTGCTGGTTGTTCAGACACAAAAAGAAAGGCTTGAACTAATATTAAACTTTTCATACCCTCAGGTGATCCCAAAGCACTTTCCAGTTAACAGAGTCCTTTTGAGCTGTAGTCAGTGGTGTAATATAGGAAACATGGCACTCACACACAGCAAGGTCCACATGTAATCTTTGATATTGGTTGAATGATAAATATTGGCCTAGGAACTTCCCTTCTCTTCTGTAAAGTAGTACATGGAATCGTTTGGGTCAGACAGGATTTTAGTTGAACATCTCATGTGCAAGACAACACATTCTACAGGGTAAGTGTGCAATGCTAATGCTGGAGTCTGAGATAACACAGTATGGAGCTAGAGGAACACAGCAGGCCAGGCAGCATCAGAGGAGCAGGAAAGCTGATGTTCCGGGTCAGGACCCTTCTTCAGAAATGGGGCCCCATTAAGCCCGAAAGGTCAGCTTTCCTGCTGCTCTGATGTTGCCTGGCCTGCTGTGTTTCTTTACCTCCACACTGTGTTATATCCTACAGGGTACTGTAGTAACATGACAATTTCTTAAATGGATATTGAAACACAAACGTTCAACTGAGTTATCAACTAAATTCTAGTTGACACCTTGTTCAGTACCCCACATGTTCTTTTCAAATGTAACAGTGCCTCAGATTTAGAACTTGATCTTTTAACTTTTGTTTCCAATGTAAAAATATAAATCTTGGGAGAATGTGTCTGTGCAGATTTCCTGGAAATCAAAAAGATTTAATGTCTGATTCTGCTTATGTGCACAGGGCGCGTTCTGGGGCCTCCTCACAGGGATCCTGGTTGGTTGCACTCGAATGGTTTTGGACTTCATTTATCCAGAGCCTCTGTGTGGCCAACCTGATAATCGGCCTCTGGTGACCAAGTATGTTCATTACCTGCACTTTTCCATCATCCTTTCTGTCTTTACATTGATTGTTGTGGTGATCATCAGTCTCAGTACAAAACCTCCAGATCTAGAAAGGGTAAGTGATTCAATCATCTCAAATATTTCAGCTGGGCAATTCAGAGATGCCGATGGGCCTTGACCTACTTACTTTAAGGCAGCACAGCCTTGGAGACTACCTGCTGGAAGTCAAATAAACAAAGGATTGGATTGTAAACCTACTGAGATTGTTCCAGTTCAACGGAACCAGGGAGCATTTACTTAAGCTACATGAGGGTTGTTGGGTATTCGATGATTTCTCCTTGTCATCACTGGAAGTGTTTAGTCACGATGCTGTTTTCATACCTGGCAATTTCGGATGTTCTTATTCAATCAAATCTAAGTCTCAAGTGCTCTCTGATGAAGGATCTAGGCCCGAAATGTCAGCTTTTATGCTCCTGAGATGCTGCTTGGCCTGCTGTGTTCATCCAGCTCCACACTTTGTTATCTAAGTCTCAAGTGAGTGTGTTTGAGCAGTGAGAGAGTTAGATAGAGCCTTTTATGTTGATTGTATGTGTACTTTGTTTAATTTTTATGTGGGTAGAGGAATTCACTTGAGCTCTGTAAGTAGGCACAAGGGACAGGCCCATTTAGCAGACTGATAGAATCCCTACCTCTGGGCCAGTAAGCCTGGGTTCAAGACTCACTTTCTCCATCTCTGAACAGGTTGATTAGGAAACATCTTAAATAGACACAAAAACATTTTAACTTAGTCCTGTCCACTCTTTCTATCTTTCTTCACTATTGTTGTGATCGCACTGTGTACCTGACAGGCTTTGCACATAAATTGCTTATTTCGTTAGAGAGGTGGGTGATTTAGTGATGGAGAATAAAAGAAAAAAAAGGGTGATTTGGTGGTGGAAAAAATGCTCAGTGGTGCATAAAATCATCTCAGGACAAAAAAGGTAGACACATAACCACTTTAATTTAGTTCCCTCAGTCTCTCCCTACCTTATTCCACTTTTGTTGGTGCGCTGCCATTTTGGGTAAACAGTGCAGTGCTCTCCATTAGACATGTGTCATAACATCTCTGGAGAGGTTGCTTAGAAAACATCTCAATAGACACAAGCTAAAACTGTGGTTGTTGGGTTAGTAGACATATGCGTGTAATGTGTAACTCTGTCAATAAATATCAAAGTGTGTAAAGATTGGTTCCAGTTCTGTCTTTCACCAGCTGGTTTTTGGAATAGAATATTTTGCTAATCAAAAAAATGAGAATGTCTCTGTCTCTGTGTAGTTGGCGAGTTTCAGTCTCATCCTGTTTTTATTTAGCTGCTTCCTCATTTTAAAAAGCAACCTTCCCATCAGTGACTCAAAACGGCAGATGCCTAAAGGAAACAGGAAGTTCAATATGCTTGACGGAACAGGCAATACTTGTCTTCACAGAAACAGATTTAACATTTCAGATCAACGATTTCTTTGGCATACTGACAAAAAATATTGGAGATCTCAGTGTTATTAAGCAGATAAGAGTCAAGGAAAGGAGAACAGTGGAGAAAAGTGGAAAAGGGAAGCTCAGCAATAAGTTGGAAAGCAGGATAGATAAAATGGCCAAAATGTACGGCAGTGCAGAGTTGGATAATATGACTAGAAACTTAACAGGGAACCTGTAAATGGGAACATCATCGCTTGTCCAAAAAAAGAATGAGGACTGGTTATGATCTAAAATTGTTGAACTCTGTAACAAGCCTGGACTGTTATAAAGTGCCCAAGCGAAAGGCAAGATGCTCTTTCCTCAAGCATGGGTTCGACTTCAGTAGATCTGCACAGATCAAGGACAGAGAAGTTAACGTGGGAGCAGAGCTGAAAAATAAAATGACAGGTGCCAGAAGCTGCCATTAGTTATAGATTTACCTCATTGATTCTCGAATTTCTTTCCATGTTGGCTGTGTCTGTGGTGCTATGATATGGAGGTGTCAGTGTTTGACAAGGTGGACCAAGTCAGAAATCACATGATACCAGGATATTGTCCCAAGCTTTTGGATTACTGCTCCTTCAGCAGGTCAAATCATTTCACCTGATTAAGGAGCAGCACTTCAAAAGCTTGTGATTTCAAATAAACCTGTTGGACAATAACTCGGTGTTGACTGATTTTTGTCTATGGTACTAGACCAGGATCAGCATCTTAAAGACAAGGAAACCTATTTTAAAAAATTAGTCAAAAATGCAGAATCAGTAGAATTATAATCAATTACTCAAAAGATTAGCAACAAAAGAAAATCAAGACAGAGGGACATATCTGGATTTCTGTGAAACTCCAGTTAGCTGAGGTTCTTTCACATGCCCACAGAGAAGATGAAACAGTTTCTTTTGAAAAAAGAAATCTGTTAATGTTGATATTCCTCCCAGTACGACTTACGAATGATGAAAAAAGTTCTGTTTCTTGTATCTTGTTTTGGCAAAGCATCCTGAAAGCAATACTTGATTCCATATTTACTTGAAATCAGTCATGCCTCTAACATCTGCAAGACATGGAAGATTTGAAATGTTAACATTGTTTTTGCCAATGCAAATACTGGCTGATCTGCTGAGCGTGTCCGGCTTTCCATTTTAGATTTCTAGAATCTGCAGTTTTGTGTTTTTGCAATTGTAATGACTAGTTAGTTCCTTACTTATGCACCCGTCTGCATCTATGAGTGACTCACATGTTGAACTGGTGTATGTTACCTAAATCATTGATGAGAATCTGCGTGAAGTTATCAATGACTGTAACTCATTATTACTATTGACCTAAGCAAGTTTTTCATAGAATTTGGTACATTTATGATTAAACTTTTCTCAAGTTCTGTTATCCTTTAAAATATCTGAGCAGATTTTCAAAAAGCTGATATTCTTTGTAAACTACAAACATATTTAGATAGCCATTGTCTAAAAATTGATGGAGGAAGACTAAGTTTGTTCAGTTAAAGTCAGAATCCGTACAAGAGTCCTTTACTGTGCTGCATGGAGAGCCCTGCACTACAGTCTTTCAGTTTGGCTTTTTCAATGTAAAAGGTTTGACTGCTCTTAGAACCAGGAGAAGTTGCTGAACAGCATGTATTATTGTTGCTGTCAAAACTAAACAGTTCTGGAAAGAGAGAGAGCTAGAACTTGACTTATGACAAATAAACTTTGAAAAGGCCCCAGTTCTTGAAAACAATGTCAGCCAAGTGAATCCGATGTCAGTGGGGGTTCATTTAGGAGATATGGTGGAGAATCACATAATTAATCCAGAGTAATCAACTGATCAAGAGCTGACTACAAAAGTGCAGGAATGGGGCTGGCGAGGATGGACTACAGTGAAAGATTACAAGGAAAAACAGTAACAGAGCCATCAGCTACCTTCAAAGAGAAGATGGTGCAGGTATAGTCAAGATATGATACCTCAAACAAATCTGGAGCTGCCTGGATGAAAAAGGAGACAGAAATTAAAATAAAGAAGAGAAAGTGTGCTTATGACAGGTATCAAATAGAAAACACAATTGAGATCTAACAGGGATAAAAAAGGTTCAGAGGGGAGGTCAAAAAACACATTAGAAAAAAAAGGAATTATGAGAAAAGACTGGCATCCAACATAAAGAATCATCTCAAAGTCTTCTAAAGGCATACAAATAGTAAAATCAATGGAAAAATGAGGAGTAGGACTGCTTAGTTTCTAAAACTGGAATTGACAGTTGCAGGAAGCAGGCATGACCGAGGTTTTAAATGATACTTTACATTGACTTTTCATTGGCTACAGAGGGATTGGACAGAGTAGTAGAGTGGGGAGAGTGTGGCAAAGAAAGCACAGATGGACTACAATGTGGGCAAGTGTGAGGTTGCGCACTTTGGTAAGAAGAATGAAGATGTAGATTATTTTCTAAATGGGAAAAGGCTTCGGAAATCTGAAGCAGGCAGGATCTTGTTCTAGTTCAGGGGATTCTCTTAAGGTTAACATGCAAGTTCATTTGGCAGTTGGGAAAGCATATGCAATGACATATTTGTTTGAGAATTCATGAGAATACAAGAGCAGGGATGTATTACCAAGCTGTATAAGGCTCTGTTCGGACCGTACTTGGAATATTGTGAGCAATCTTGGGCCCCTTATGTAAGGAATGATGTGTTGCTCTTGGAGTGGGTCCAAGGAGATTTACAAGAATGATGCTGGAGATGAAGGGCTTGTCATATGCAAAGTGGTTGAGCTCTCTGGGTCTGTACTAGTTGGAGTTTAGATGGATGAGGGGGAATCTCAATGAAACTTATAGAAGCTTGAAAGGCCCAGATAGAGTGGACATGGAGAGGATGTTTCCACTAGTAGGAGAGACTAGAACCCAAGGGTACAGCCTCAGAGTGAAGGAACAACCATTTAGAATCGAGATGAGGAGGAATTTCTTCAGCCAGAAAGTAAAGAATCGGTGGGACTCAATGCTGAAGTGGGCTGAGAAGACAAAATCATTGAGTGTATTTAAGACAGAGATAGATAAGTTCTTGATTAATAAGGGGTCAAGGATTATGGAGATAAGGCAAGCAGAATGGGGTCAAGAAATGTATCAGCCATGATCGAATGGCAGAGCAGACTGGTGAAAGAGGAGGTAGCTCTGTCACTAGAATGATTTATAGTTGATAAACAATAAGTGTTGGATAGATTGTTGGTACCTAAAGTTGACAAGGCTCTGGAATCGAACTGGATGCATTCAAGGATATTGAAGGACGTGTGAGTGAAAATTGCAGGGAAACACTGGCCACAAGTCTTTCAGTCTTGCCTAGTCTCAGGGGGAGACTGGAGCATTGCAAATATCATGTCACTGTTCAAAACAGTCTGTAAGGATAAGCCCCGTGATCATAGACCAGTCAGTTAAACTTCAGAGCTGGGTAGGCTTCTAGAAATAATTATTTGGCATCGAATTAGTAGTCATGCGGTAAAAGGTGTATTGACTCGGAAGAGACAGCCTGGATTTCTCAAGGAGAAATCATGTTGAACTTACTTGTTGGAGTTTTTTTGATTAGGCAAGGGACAGAATTGATGAGGGTAATGCCGCTGATGTAGTGTACATGGACTTCCAGAAGGCATTTGATACAGTGCCACAGAACAGACCTGTAAGGAAAGTACAGCTCATGGAATATAAAAGATAATAGCAAGGTAGATACAAAATCAGCTGAATGATAAGCAAGTACTGTAATGATCACTGGATGTTTTTTGGGCTGGAGGAAGGTTTAAAAAGGAGTTGCCCAGGTTTAATATTGGGATCCTTGCTTTTCCTGACATGCATTAATGATCTGAATCTTGGTGTGCAACAGACAATTTGTAGGTGATACCAAAACTTGGAAGAGTTATAAACTGTGAGCAGGACAGTGTAGAACTTCAAAAGGCTTTGACAAATGGTTGGGTGGGCAAACAGATAGCAGATGAAGTTCAATGCAGAGAAGTGTGAGATGATGCATGTTGGTAGAGGGACAGGAGACAATGGGGGATACAATTCTAACAGGTATGCAGTGCAAAGGGACCTGGCTGCATATGTGCACTGATCACTGAAGGTGGTAGGACTGGTGGAGAGACCAGTTAATAAAACATGGCCTTATTAATAGAGGAATACTGTAAAAGAGCAAGGAGGTTATGTTGAGTTTATGCAGGACACTTATTTGATCTCAGCTGCAGTATTGTGTACAGTCTGTGTGACACATGATAGAAAGGATGTGAACACATTAGAGAGAAAACATTCCCTTTAAATTATGTGTCTGTGCAGCTGTGCAGACACTCAGAAGTCCCAGGTATGCCAATCAGTGTGCTGTGCGTTGAATCCCGCACAAGTTGCTGCTACACATGGACACTGGAGGTCTGTGCAGTGGACAAACAAAATTAGAGGAATGTAGGTTGTGTGACCAAATTGGAGAGGTTAGGAGTTTGTCCTTGGAGCAAACGATGCTAGCACTAAATGTTTTCAAGATCATAAAGGAGCTGGATGGAGTAGATAGGGGGAAACTGTTCCCACTCATAATTAGATCAAGAATGAGAGGGCACAGATTTAAAGTGATTCACATAAGCACACATGGAAGGAGAGAAAAGTTTTTCATACAGTGAGTAGTTAGTGTCTGGAATGCACTATCTGGAATTTGGTGGAAGCAGGTTCAGCTGACACATTCATGAAGGTACTGGATGAGTATATGAATAGAAACAATGGAGGAAAAGCAGGAGAATGACACTGTCATGATGTTTGTGTGGAGAGCTGATACAGAGACAAAGGACTGAATGGTCTCCTTCTGTACCATAATACTTATGGGATTCTGTGACATCTTGTTTATTTATTTATTCATGGCATATGGATATTGCTGGTTAGACCAGCATTTACTGCCAATTCCTAATTACTCTGGAGAAGAGCAATGAGCTTCCCTCTTGAACTCTGCAGATTGAAGGGTGTAGGCTCCTCCTTAACACTGTTAGTAAGGGAGGGTCATTGATGAAGCAATTAAAGATGGTTGGGCCTAGGACACTATCCTGAGAAACTCCTATAGCAATGTCCAGGAGCTGAGTTAACTGACTTTAAACAACCACACCATCCTCCTTGTGAAAGGAACGATGCCAGCCAGCTGAGGGATTTCCTATTGATTCCTGTTTTCTAGAGGTCTTTGTTGCCACACTCGATCCAATGTGACCTTTAAGTGAAGGACAGTCAGTCTTATGTCACCCCTGGAGTTCAGCTTTTTAATTTATGTTTGGACCAAGGCTATAATGAGATCAGGAAGTGAATGGCACTGGTTGAACTGAATCTGAGCATTACTCCTTTTCAGGTGCTGCTTGATAGCATTGTTGACAACCCCTTCCATCACTTTACTGATGATAGAGAATGGACTGATAGGGCATTAATTGGCTGCATTGGATTTATCCTGCTTTTTGGGCACAGGACATACCTGCGTAATTTTACCCGTTGTCGGGTAGATGCCAGTGTTGTAGCTCTACTGGACCACATTAGCTAGCAGCACAGTTCTGGAACACAGGTCTTCATTACTGTTACTGGAATGTTCTCAGCCCATAGTTTTACAGTAATCACTGTCTTCAGCTGTTTCTTGATTTCATGTAAAATGAATTGGTTGAAGGCTGGCATCTGTGAAGCTGTGTATTTCGGAGAGGGCGGTGCAGGAGCTGAGATGGATTATCTACTTGGCAGTTCTAGTTGATTGGAGATGCTTCAGCTTTTGTCTTTTGCACTGACCTTGGAGGCAATGATGTAATGTCACTGGACTAGAACTATGCATTGGTATTCTGGGGAACATGGTATCAAGTCAAAACATGGCTACTGGCGAAATGTTAATACAATGGAATTCTGCATCTTAAAAACTGACTGCGTAGCCACTGTCATTTGTCATAAAAACTCCTCTAGGTCCCTTTTAGTAAAGAAGATGTGCTATCCTTAACTGGCCTGCATGTGTGTTCAGACCCACAGTAATGTGATTGACTCTTAACTGTCCTCTGGACATTTAGGGATGGGCAATAAATGATCAAAGAGAAACACATATGTTGGGCTCCTCATTGTTGGTATTTATAGAGCCTCTACCCCCTGAAGGTTGATTAATTATCCACTTCTTCTCACATGGTGCAGTGACTAGAAACCACGACACAGAATCTGTCAAAAGCCAACTGCCTCTGTTTCTGTCATTGTTAAAAAAAGAATCAAAGGAATAAAAGATGAAAGCAGGTTAACTTGATCAGCACAATTTTACAAAGTCATAAATAAGTACAATTTTAAAGTCAGAAGTTTTCAAAAGAGACAAATATTGGATCATTTCAAAGACTATTTAAACAAGCAATGATACCTTGTTAAATCCACCTAAACATTTTAAAAATCTGATAAATTGAGTTTGAGAAAACGTAACAAATCTACTTATGTCCAACAGGGTTTTGGAAGTTCCCTATTGGTATATTTGTCCTTATTAAAGATTCACAAAATGAGAGAACTCCCACAAAAGCCAACATTTTTCAAACAGAGTAATTTGTGAGTGGGCATTTCGATCTGCAGGGTGGCTGATGACTGATACCATGAAGCTTCTGGAGAACTGGAGGGTGGCCCCCTGTAACTTCTGGATTTACACACCGGAATGCTCATGTAAGTTGCCGGGCCTCTCCACCATGTCCGTACAGTTTGAAGGCTTGGTTGTCATTGCTTCAGTAAAATCGTGGCCAATAACTAATATCGTTGTCATGAGAGACATTGCTTTTAATTCCATTTGCTTCTGGGCAGGTAGATAGTGAAGTGAGTTGAAAAATGTTCCAGAACTGAAACCCAGGCCACTTTAACTCCAAAGTTGCATTCAAATTCCCATTGGTTGATTTTCCAGCAACTCTGGATGGAAAAGCAGTGGAAAATGACATGATCCTGTTGTAAGGCCTAGGACCAAGGACAAGTGATCTTCTCTTCTTCCTATTTCTTCTGGTCTTCAAATTGAGAGGCAGATTGACTCCACTTTGATACAAGGTCGACAGGTTTCTGATCCTCTATCTGGCGTGCTGGCCTGGGTTGTGCTGTGAACATAGATCTCACTTGATACAGAACAAGAGGCTTAAATGTTCCTGGTGAGGTCTTAAGGGGCCTGACTGGCCCTGATAGGCTTTCACTAGTCAAAACTTTAGGTCAAATTCCCTGCTGAAACTTCAGTGAAAATTATCATTGCATCTCATGGGGACCTGAAATATATTTGTGAAATAGAACGATATTTGTTGCCTCGGTATCCTTGCCCAGTATAGAAGGTTGAAATGTCATACAGTGGAATCATGACTGCTTCGGGTTTGAGAGTACCTCAGACAATTTTAACTGCCCATTCCTTCCAGATTCTGCTGGGCAGTTCAAATCATCCTTTAGATCTTTTTTGATTTTTAGGAATGTCTCCACAACTTGGAATGGATTCAATACACCTGAAATAAGTCTCTGGCAATTCTACTGCAAAACATTCTTCCTGGCTCTGAACTATGGAGCAGGGCTACATAAGTCAAGGTGAGCAACTCTCACAGTTGGAAATATGCAGACATTGTAAACTGGGCCTGATTCATTGAAAGTGTATGATCTTTAACATTCCTTCTTTCATGGGATGTGGTCATTCTGGTGAGGCCAGCATTTGTTGCTTATCCTTAACTGTCGTTTAATTAAGGAATTTGCGAGGATGTTTCAGAGAGCAGTTAGGAGTCAACCACATTATTGTGGATCTGGAGTCACATGCAAGCCAGGGACATAGGGGGACTTGCCAGTGACACAAGGTGGACTTGGGCAGAAATTAAAAAATCATATGGTTCTTTGCTTCGATCAAAGATAGTTTCATGGTCACCATTACTGAGATTCTTCAGATGTCAGATTTATTCATTCAGCCAACTATTTGTCAGAATTTGTGATCATGTCCCCAGAATATTATCTTGGGTCTAGTATTGCAACCACCATCATCCCAACAGCTATTCATATATTTTACCGGGGGAAAGTCTGCTTGATGTGTCCAGTTAACAAGAGTTCTTGTTTGAAATGCCTAGCCAACATTAACCACAGCAAAATTAGCATCCTCGTATGTTGTGCTATAACCTTTCTTCTCCAATCTTAGATTAGCCGCTTGACCTGGTTCACCCGTTTTGAAAGAAACAATTCTGTAGTAAAACAGCCTGATGAAGGTAAGCTACATGTCAAGGAACTGCTAACATGAGCAAAATCACACTTTCAAGGAAGAAGTCCTTGACGATCATTGCAATGATACATGATATACTAGAGGCAGAACAAAAACCATACCCCTGACATGAATGCAACACAGCTATAATTATGTACAAGTGTAGCAACTACCCAATGTATAGGGCAATTTGATGTGATCTAAGGTAAGCCTTTCTTTCTGATGTAATGCTGCATCAACATGATAAGTTATGATTTAGTACCTTCCAGATGCAGGAAAGAGAATCATGTATGTTGTTTGGAAACTGTTAAAGAGTTCTGTGTCTCTTAGAGATGCACAACTCTCTCACTAGTCTGAGCAGTGGATAATGCAGAGCTTATGGTACCCCCCTGTCTTGGGAAACAATTGCATCAAGAAGGAATGTCCTTTCTGTGTAGAACATTCTCTATTGTGGCTGTTAAAAGCTGATTCATGCGTCAGTTCCACCTGCAGATGTATTGGACAACTGATGCTTACTCCTTCTGGCAGGCTCACTTTTCTGCCATCCGCTGGTTTCTTTTGTCCTTTGCTCTCTCTATGTTCTTCCTGACTGCTCATCTCCAGGCCTGAGACACTGCGAACGCACAGACTGAGACACTGCGAACGCACAGACTGAGACACTGCGAACGCATAGACTGAGACGTTGCGAACACACAGGCTGAGACATTTTGCCTTTGGTCATGGTGCATAATGTTGCCAGGTTGAACAGTTTGCTGTCACTCTGCCTCCTGCAGGTGGTTAACTTCATTTGAATTAGCATAAGTGTGAATGTTAGAGTATATCATTATCATTTGGGAACTTAGATTCTAAAGTAAAAGTAAATGAGATTTTGGTTTTAGTTCTGGGAAGGTGAAATTTTTTTATGCGCTCATGGTATCATTGCCATTTGTAGCTTGTCCCTAGTTAGCCTTGACCAGGTTACGAAACAAAAAACAAGAATGGCAGTTGCTGGGAAATCGTTGAACAAACAGAAATTGCTGGAAAAACTCAGCAGGTCTGGCAGCACCTGAGGAGAAAAAGCAGAGCTAATGCTTTGTGTCCAGTGAGCTTTCTTTCAGAAGGTGCGCTTGAGAAGATGGTGGTGAACTGGCTTCTTGGACCACTGCAGTCCATGTGCTGTAGGTTGACCCACAATGCGTTACGGAGCAAATTTGGGGATTTTGACCCAGTTAAGTTCCATGACGGACCTTCACAGTAACCAAATGGCAAAAAATTTCAAAAAAAAGGGAATGGCCAAGCAAGGAGAGATAATTCAGCTCCCCACTTTTTCAACACCTCTTGGTCAGGCAGAATAAACAATTATTTTTCTTTTTAGCTGCAGTGAACATACTTCAAGTAAAACGTAGTACCAGTCAAAATTAAGGAGCCATTTACCCAGTTTTCATGAATGAAATGAAGATGAATGCTATTACATAATAACCTAGAGAAAAATAATAAATTTGTGACGTAAGACACACACAATCGCAGGTGTAAAGTTTAAAAGGGGAGAGTGTACCAGGGACAGTAAGAGGACTTTTAATGTCCTCAGAGTGCTGGAGGTGTTAAATTTTAACCTGAGTCAACAGTTGTTTAATGGTTGCCTTGTATCCTTAGCAGTAGCAAAGTCTGAGGGGATTATTTAATTGTTCATAAATGGTTGGAGTAATCTTGTAGGGGTCTGAGTAATGTAGGCTTATGGCACAATTTGTGGCAGAATCAGACCCAAAGTCCAGTGAAGCTGATCATACTTCGGAAGCTTCTTGCTCTGTCTTTTATGATTTTCATAAGTAGCACAATTAGGTTTCCAGCTCAATAGTGGTGAGTTGACAATTGATCTCCTTGTTAAATGGCTTTTTGATAGCCCAACCCACCTCATTAATATTCAGCTTCCTTACTTACCAAACAAGATAGACATTGAGAAAATGCAGCATGGAAATCAGAGCAGATACCTGGTAAATTCAGCTCACCACTTCCTCTGCAGGATCTCCACACTGGACATCAAGCACCAACATCTCAGGCTACAGTATTTGGGCACTGGACACATACGCATCATGTCCACTGACATTGGCATCTGATAACGAGCCACCCTGTAAGAACCATCATGCTACATCTCTGGCCAACTCACAAGAAACTTCTGCACTTCAATGCTGTATCTTGGGCTACTCTGGTAACTGTTATTGTAATGTAGCAGCAAGGACACACAGACTGGACCAAGCTGCATCTCTGCATGCTTCATTCACAATCATAGTGCTTACTCATTCTGGGCCTACCTTGATGCTCACTGCATGTCTGACTTGCCTTGCCTTTTTGCACTTTTCCCCCTCAGCCAGAGATACCAATCTCACATTACTAATGAACAAGGACCGCTGGATTCAAAATGTTAACTCGGATTTCTCTCCACAGACACTGCCAGACCTGCTGAGTTTCTCCAGCAATTTCCATTATTGTTTCAGGTTTCCAGCATCAAAAGTTCTTTGTTTTATGTTAGTTAACGAGCTGAGTTTGATAAGGTACCCTAATAGAGCCTGCTTGGCATTGCAGCAGAATTCCCTTCAAAAAACTTGACACAACTTAGGCTTTGCCAACAAAAAAACAAAATTCAGTCTGTGTTGTTTTTTGCTTTTTTCACTGAATGCTGTTTTTGACATAATGAGGAGAAATTAGAGAGAAAGAGATACTTAGGACTTTCAGTTACCAGTCAGTACTTCTTTCTGTCTGTTAAATGCTCTGCCAAACAGTTACTAAAATATGGTTCAGTTTTCTATTTCTGAGTCTGGCTCTTTTGTCATTTCAAGCTGGATATTTGCAGGCAGCCCTTTCATTTGCAATACATGCAACTTCTCACCCAAGTGTAAATTAACACAGGTGGTGTGAGTTTCTCAACACCTGACACAGTTCAACAGTTTGGATGTCTTTAGCTGAAATGGTAATTTCATTTTAGATAATTTTATTTATTCTGCATTTGTGTTTATTCTGTGAACAACTAATTGTTGCAGCTAGTTTAGGTTACTGTTTGTCTTTTTAAAACAATTTTAGTCTACAAAAGTTCTCAGGTATTAAAATCAGATGATGGAAGTTATAAACTGACAGTCAATATTTACCAATATCTTCACATTAAGGGAAGGGATTAGATGCAAGAAGAGACTACAAGTATCATCACATAACCAGCAGAATCCCAAAACAATCTATTGTATTTCTTCTCCAGCAGCTGCATCTGAAATAGATTGTACAATGAAACAGCCTACAGAGAGTAAGCAGCACCAAGAGGATATCAGCAATGCAAACAGCATCACCTTCTCAAAAGGTAGACAATCCAGCAGGATTATTGATTTGGTGCACAATGCAACAGGATTGTAACTGAGACGTAATGCTGTCACCAATTCTGCTCTCTCCCAGATCAACCAGACGATGGTAAGGTTTATTTAGAGGAAGTCAGTAACATGAGCAATGCCAGCTTCTCAGTGGGTAAGTAACTTTATGTTTACATCTCTATAATAGCACACAGGGCACCAGGATTGTAATTTCAACCCAAGACAAGGATAAATAATTGCAGTGGGGATCTTGTGCCTAAATCCCATGCTATTTTTGACATTTCATAAGTTAAAATCAAGGCAAGTAGTCTCATCAAGCAAATCAGGAAGGAAGAAACTGTTTCTTCAGTACTGACCCATTCCTAAATGATTTGATTTTATACTCAACGTGCTCTGGGATATTCTGGATCATAACTTTTGACTCCTTCCCTCTCTCCCACAGATGAATCAGTGAATAAACGTTCAAAGCTGATCTCCTTCCTGTTGTGGTTCTGTGGGATGGATAATAAGAAAGAAACAGTTAATGCTCCTACAAGTGAAGTTTTGGACACTGCTGACTCGCTCAGTGAAGACCGTCACATGCGCAATTTTGTTAATGCTAATTTAATCATCTGTTTGAGTGCTGCTGTCTTCCTCTATGGTTTTTTCTCTTAAAAGACTAACACAATCGTTTATAGTAAATTGAAAATTGTATAAATCTAGAAATAACCAGTGTAAAGATTACTCAGTGTCAAGATTTTATTTGGAAATACAAACTGGAAAATGGAATTTTGGAATCTCAATTATTTCCTCCTGTGACTTGATGGAAAGGTGGAACTGTCTGGTTATTCTTTGGCTGGAACTGGATTTGCTGCATTTGTACAGGTACCAGGTGTCTTTGATAAAAACAATACCTGCTCAGCAACTTGATGTTGGTCCTGTTGTAAGTGGCAGTTTATAACAGCATTGAAATGAGAGAGGGTAGTTGGGTCTTAGATCGTCAAATCTGCCAGCAAGAGAAAATTACTTCCTCTCTGACTGACTGTGTGGGCAAAATAATAATACTCAAAGACATGACAGAAAGGAGAAAAAAAAAATCTCAAGACAAAACCTAGGTCCAACTGATAGCTGCCAAATCGAAACTAGTGGCAGTTAACAAGCACATCATCACCGAATACCAAAAAGTGCAATAGTGATAAGGTCACTTCATTCCATTCCTTTTGGGCTGGACTCTGATCCACGGATTTTGTGCTTTTTTGCCTATATTTTCTACCTGCAAAATTCCAAAAAAGATGAAATAATACAAAAGAAATGTGGATGCTAGAAATCAAACTCAAATGGAATTTGCTGGAAAAACAGCAGGCCTGGCAGCATCTGTAGAGCGAGATTAGAGTTAATGTTTGGGTCCAGTGATCCTTCTTCAGAACTGAGTAGCTAGGAGAAGGTTAGTTTTTTATGTTAAAGAAAGGGTGGGGACAGGGGTAAGCAGTAAATGGTAGATGGTGATGGAACCCAGGCAGAGCGAGAGAGAAAGAGTAAAAAACAGTTGGATGGACAAAGCAATTGGTAAAGATCAGCTTCGGAGAATGCATAGCTGCAAATGGAGACCATTAGTTTCTGACAATAGGCTGTTCTTGCAGTTTGTGCTGAAATTCATTACAGCACAGCAGCAAGCCTCGGGCAGAGATGTTGGCCGGGGAACATGGTGCTGCATTGAAATGGCAGGCTACCGGAAAGTTTCGGGCCATTTTTGTGGTCGAATGTTGTAGGTGTTCCGCACAGTGGTCGCCCAATCTGTGTTTCATCTCCCAGTGTGGAGTAGTGTGAGCAGTGAATGCAGCCAATTAGACTGAGTGAAGTGCGGGTACATCGCTGCTTCATCTGGAAGGTGTGGATGGGCCCTTGGATAGTGAGGATAGAGGAAAAAATGGCAGGTGTTGCACCTTCTGTAATTGCATGGGAAAATGGTGGGGGTTAGTGGGGTGGTCAGTGGATGGTATTGGGATAGAAGGAGGAGTAGACCAGTGTCCTACAGCAAATGGTCCCTGTGGGAGGCTGACAAGGCAAAGGAGGGAGGTAGGTATCTGATGGTGAGATCCCACTGGAGGTGGTGTAAATGGTAGCTGATGATCCTTTAGAAATGGATGCTGTTGGGGAGCAAGGGCCGAGGTGCAGCAGATGGATTAGAATACGTTGGTGGGAAATCCTCAGCTGAGGAAGAAGGTGGACATTTCAGAGGCCCCTGGTCAAAATTGACATCAGACTAGATGCAACGGAGATGGAGGAACTTAAAGAATGGAATGGCGTCTTTACAGGAAGCAGGGTGTGAGGGCATGGTAGAAATTGGAAGCCAAACTGATAAACTTTTCCAATTCCAGATGAGAGAGGGAAGCAGCACTGATGATCTTATCAATGTATCAGATAAAGAGTTATGAGTGGGTGCCAGAGTAGGATTGGAACAAGGGATGTTCCATGTATCCTACAACGAGACAGGCATTACTGGGCCCCATGCAGGTACCTATGGCCATCCCTTTGACCTGTGAAAGTAGGAGGAATTAAAAGAGAAGTTGCTCAGAGTGAGGACACGCTTGGGCAGGCAGAGGAGGATGGTGGTGGATGGGGATGGTTCAGGCATTTTTTCCTGGTAAAAGCGGAGAGGCCTGAGACCATCCTGAGGGGGGATGTAAAGGGATCGCACATCTATGGTGAAGAGGAGGTGGCTGGAGCCTGTGAACTAGAAATTATGAAACTGACATAAAGCATCAGAAGAGTTGCAAATATAAGTGGGAAGGGACTAGACAAGGGGAGAGAAAAAAAACTTGAGTCAAGGTAGGAAGAGATGAATTCTGTGGGGCAACAGCAGGCTGACACAATGAGTCTGCCCATGAAAGAGGTAGAAGCAAGCTGTGTGGGTTGGGGGTTATGAGCTTGAATGGCAGTGGAAGCGGGGGTGAGATCCCAGATGAAACGAGATTAGCGACCATTGTAGACACATGGCCTGGTGCTCCATGGTAGGGTCATGGTCCAGGGGAAGTCAGGAGGAGGTATCTGACAGCTGGCACTCAGCCTCTGCAATGTAGAGGTCAGTACGTCAGACAACAACAGCATAAAATTAGGGTTGGATCTGACAGCATGGAGTGCAGTCAGTTCAGAGGGTGATGGTTTGAGTGAGTAAGTGGTGGGGGTGGGGGGTGGCAGTGGGGATGGTTTCAGAGAAATTGATTTTGACCAATGTCACTTGGACAATTATCGATGAACGGGGCTAGTGCAAGTACAGAGCCAGACGTGGGGGTCCAAGCGGAGGGAGAGTTTTGGACACGGGTGTTTTTGGTGGAAGAGAGCAGACGGATTTTTGACTGCAACTTGAATCAGTTGGCGAATGTACTCTATCAGCCTCTCAGGAAGAACAGCTCAGTGACAGAGCTGATTAAAGCAAACCCCAGAACACAAGGAGAACTGACATAGTCAGTGCTGCTGATCACTCGAGACACCAGTTAAACAATGGCCATCTCAGGTTAAAACATTCACATCTCATGGACATCCTAGAGGTTTTATATCATATATTCTGTTCATCTTCCTTTTGTATTCAACACAATCCTTTCATAATTTTGTACTTCTATGCCCAGATGTTTGACATTTTACCTTTATTATTTTTCTCAGTGTTAACATAAGAAAACTGCTCCTTCTTTCACTCAACAAAATGTTAGAAGAGACATTCAGTTACCCCATTTTTATTTCAGAGGTATAGCTCATGCTAGAAGAGAGTTGTTAACATTGGTCGTGGCCAACTGAAGAGATTGAAAACAGAGGAGATAATTCGCTCCATCTCACCTTGCCATAAAAGTACTTTGAAGTGTGTTATTTTGAAAAAAAATTCTATTTACTCGTGTTTGTTGTCATGTGCTGATTTAAATATTGTGGTGTCGAGAAAATAAATCCTTTCTTTGTGTGTCGTGGTTTTAAATTTAATAGACAGTTGACGATTAGTGAAGTTTTTAATAAATTCACCTCATTACGCTCTTTTGCAAATACAAATGCCTTAAATGTCAACATGAATACAGCGCACAATAATTCTATGTGATACATCATCTAATGAATGAGGTAGTGAGAATTGGAAAGGCACCCCTGAAAATCAAAGAATATAGTCACTTGCACATGATACCAGGGTTAATCTGGAGATTGCTACTTTTAAAATCCTGCTGGCTAATTTTCTACTAGCCTCCTAAATTTGAATGTAGGATCACACCCCCCTTCTCTATACGGCGTTCATACCAAATGAATTGTGACAGCTGATTGTTCACCTTGCCCCTTTAAGGGGTTCTGCGACCACTCAGTGACATTCTTGACCCTAGCACCCAGGAGGCAACACACCATCCCAGCCTCATGTCCGCACCACAGAAATGCTCATCTCTTCCGAGAACTATCCAATAACATAGTGCTACTGCTCTTCCAACGTTCCTGGTATACCCTGTAGGACTGAGCCACCCAGGGTGCTTTTGATTTGAGATAACACTGTAGAGCTGGATGAACACAGCAGGCCAAGCAGCATCAGAGGAGCAGGAAATCTTGACGTTTCGGGTTGAGACCCTTCTTCAGAAATTTCTCATCATTATTCCAAATTGAAAACCTGTTGGAGAGTGGAGTGCATTTAGAGTTCTCCTGTATTATCTGCCTGTTTCTCTTTGGCAGTAGCTAGCCATCTATTGTGTCTCTCTCTCTCCCTCCTTGACGCTATGCGATGATCTGATCTATAAATGCCTATCGGCGTGTTCTCAGCTTCATCGATTTTGTTTTTATTAATACCACATGCCATTCATTTTCTGAAAAGTGGAGTTCAAGCTGCTGTAACTGGTGACACATCCTGCAGAAATGATCAACTAGAACACAGGAAGGTGCCTTGAGATCCCAAGAGACAAAGCATGTTCACTTTGGAGGTTGCATTGGCCTTGCAATTTCTTGATTTATTAGTTAACCTTGCTAGAGTACAACAAAGGCTTTACTGATACTATAATGACTTAGTGATTAATAAACCTTCTGAGGCTGATAAATCCTATTAATACCCTCATATTTTTACCAGTGGTAATAAACACTCATTAAAAATAAAACACAGGAATATGCACCAGCTACTCAGTTGTTATTTATTATCAAGACTATGTCATTACTTTTAATCTGTCTATTCCATCAAAATAATGAGTTATTACAGCTAGAAAAGCCTGAACCATGAAAAAATTATTATTAGTATATTACAGGTTTCACAGATTAGATTCCCTTCAGTGTGGAAACAGGCCCTTTGGCCCAACAAGTCCACACCGCCCCTTGAAGCATTCGACCCAGACCCATCCCTCTAAAACCCACACACCCCTGAACACTATGGGCAATTTCCCATGGCCAATCCCCCTAACCTGCACATCATTGGACTGTGGGAGGAAACCCACACAGACACGGGGAGAACGTGCAAACTCCACACAGACAGTTACCCAAGGGTGGAATTGAACCCGGGTCCCTGGTGCTGTGAGGCTGCAGTGCTAACCACTGAGCCACTGTGCTGCCTGAGAAGCAAAATACATACATCAATCACCTGTTTTCCTGTGATGTCAAACAGTGTTATCTTTGGACATGGTAGATCAGACCGATTAGATACTCTCACCTCCTCTCTGCACTCTCCCCTTCATGTTGCATACAGCCCTAAAGTGTCCCTGTGCTATCCGTCTGCTTCCTGTTCTCTCTCTTTCCACTCCCTGTCCTCGCTCCCTCTGCTCCCTCCCTGTCCTCCCTCTCTCTCTCCGCTCCCTGTCCTCTCTCCCTCTGCTCCCTGTTCTCTCTCTCTCCACTCACTGTCTTCTTTCTCTCTCCACTCCCCACCCTCCCTCTCTGCTCGCTTTCTTCTCTCTTTATCCATTCCCTGTCTTCTCTGTCTCCGCTCTCCGTACTGTCTCTCTGCACTCGCTTTTCTACCTCTGCTCCCTGTCCTCTCCCCCTCTGCTCCCTGTCCCCTCTCCCTCTGCTCCGTGTCCTCCTCCCTCTGCTCCCTGTCCTCTCCTTCTTCGCTCTCTGTTCTCTCTCTTTCCACTCCCCGTCCTCTTTCTCTGCTCCCTGCCTTTTCTCTCTCTTTGTTCCATGTTCGCTCTTTCTCCACTCCCTGTCCTCTCGGTCTCTCCGCTCCCCAGCCTCTCTCTCTCTGCTCTCTAGCCTCTCTCTCTCTGCTCCCTGTCTTCTCTCTTTAGCCGCTCCCTGTTCTTCCTATCCACTCCCTGTCTTCTCTCTTTATCCACTCCCTGTACACTCTCTGCTCTCGTCTTTCTCCCTCTGCTCCCTGTTCTCTTTCTCCGTTCCCTGTCCTCTCTCCCTGCTCCCAGTCCTCTCTCTGTCTCCACTGCCTGTCCTTTCCCTCTCTTTCCACTCCCCCTACTCTAACTCTCTGCTCTCTGTTCTGTTTCTCTCCATTCCCTGTACTCTCTCTGTTCCTTGTTCTCTCTCTGCTCCCTGTTCTATCTACACTTCCTGTCCTCTGCTTCTCTACTTCCTGTCCTCTCCTTCTCTGCTCCCTGTCCTTTCTCTCTCTGCTCCCTGTCCTCTCTCTCTCTGCTCCCTGTCTTCTCTATGGTCTGACCCGTCTCTCTCCGCTCCTCAAACTATCAGGCCCCTGAAAGAAGCGATGGATGTTTATCAGACAGGAAGCACTAGTATGCGGCAGTTCCAGGCAGCGAGTAATACCAGGAATAGAAAAACAGATGAATGATACAAATGATACAAGTAGCCTTGCAGATAAAGGCAGCTGCTGTTACAAATATGAAAGGGAAACAGGTGACAGTTACAGATCTGGGAATACTGGAAGATGAGATGTGACAACAGGAAAGACATGACAGTTACAGGCAGTTATGAAGTGCCAAGTGTCTGTTCCAAACAGACAAAAGTTGACAGATAAAACGAGTAAATAAATGTAAAGCGAAGTACTACTGTAGGAGTATGAATTCTGCGCCACGTATGTCCATTTAAATAGGGTGATATCATCAATGCGTGACCACTTCTGTGTGTCGGACAAATTACCCTGAAGACTGGTTTTAAAAAAAGCCTCATGTGATTGGGAGATAGAATAGGATAACCTGAGCCAATCAGAGGTGGTGGAATGAATACCAACCAAACAAACAACAGGAGCCAGCAACCAGCAGCCAATCAGGTTTAAACAAAGGAGAAGAGCTCTGTCCAACTGTCATCAACTGCCATTCTTCAACTTGACCAACTTGGATGCAAATTCAAAAATCTGGCCACCTCGGAGGCAGCAACCTGAAGTCAAATCGTTTCTGTCTACATCCCAGAGCTGTTACAAAGGAAAAACTTCTAAGGATAGCATTGATAACATTTGTTAATAAACTGAAGCAGCAGAATATTTCCAAACTGGAAGGAAAAAGCATACAAAGTTGTTTAATCATTCATCCAACGGCTCTATAAGGTAATGATGTTCTGCCTCAAAGCATGAATAACACTAGCTCTTTTGTTTTACATCTAGCCACTTTAATTGTTGAAGAACATTTTAAGGGTGCTTCAGTGAGGAATAAAAATGGATTCAGACCTGACATTGATATAACTGGTTGAGTGCCTAAAAGCTTGGTCAAAGAGGTGGATTTAAAGGGGAACCTAATGGGGGAAGAGAAACACAGAGATACTAATAGGGGCATTCCTCAGCCAATAATGTTAAATACACAGCCAGCAATGCCTGGCAGAAGGTGCAGATTTTTAAAGTATATTCTTCCCGTTAATGTGGTCATCAACGGCCTGGGCAGTACTTGTTGCCCATCTTACTTGTCATTGAACTCAATGGTTTGCTAGGCCTATTCCGAAGGCAGTCAAGACTTTGAGATCTGCTGCAGATCTTCAACCATGTTGAACCTCTGGGTTCCTAGTCCAGTGCTTGTTGTAAGGTTGGAAGTGTTAGAAATAAAAAGCCATGAAATGGTTTACACAGGTGGTTGAAAAATGTAATTCTGAACATTGTATGAAGATGAACAAATATTCTCAATGGACCTCATAATAGAGGGAAGGTCATAGATAAAGCAGCTGAAGGTTGAAGCCTGAAGAAATCCTGCAGTGATGTCCTGGGTCTGAAATTATTGACCTCTGAAATGCACAACTATCTTCATTTGTGTTCGGTACAACTTTGACAGAGAGATTTTCTCTTGTTTCCCACTGACTCCAGTTTTGCAAGGGTTCCTTGATGCCACACATGACCAAATGCTGCCTTAATATCACTTCATCTTCAGAGTTAAGCTTATTTGTTTGTGTTTGGATCAATATAATTCTGCTGCTGCTGATGGCCTTCAGAGTCTCGTGGCTGCCCAGTTTTGAGTTGCTGGACCTATTAAACATTGGTCTTATTTAGCATGGTGGTAGTGCCGCACATTGGGGAATGTGCGGTAATATAATTTTTCTCCCTCTTTTGGTTGCTATTGCTATGATTGCAGTAATCTTGGTCAAGAATAATAACATTTTTATCATTTATTATACAAATCTGAAAACCCAGATATTTGCTAAAAGGATCAAGCCATAAGGTTGTAACAGAAAACTGCGCAAAAATCTAATAACATCGAAGCTGATAACTATATTTTAGTAGTCTGTTACATTAATGTGATTATAAGTACAATGATTATAGTTACATATACTCAAAACAAACTGCTCAGCTCAAATTGCCTTCCACACCCATTTGAAATGCACCCACAAAAGAACTGAAGTCAGGCAGGGTCCTAGTCTCCCTGCCTAATGGAAACAACTTCCCAGCGTCCACCCTTTCTAAGCCATGCATTATCGTGTAAGTTTCAACAAAAGGCCGGCTCTAAACATTTATATGGGAAATGGGATTGTTCTGGGGAGGTGATATGCTGCATTTGGGTAGTCTTATAATCCCAGCTGACAGTAATATTGGACAAGTCTGATCCCAGAGTGAGGCAAGGCTTGATAGACCATAATTTTGCTTTTTCCCTTTTATTTGATGTGGAGGTCAGAAACTGAACACATTCACAAGAGCTGCCAATACACTTACAACAAAAAAAACCCCCAGGAAATCAAGATTAACACTTGCTCCACATTGTATTTCAAATGTTCGCATAAAATTTGAGATTCCTTGAGATTTCCATTGCTTTGGAAAAATCATTCCTTTAAATCTCCTCCAACTGCCCATTTCAACATAGGTATCTTTAGCATTTTAAGTGTGGCCATCCAGATTCAGAATGGTCTTCATGCTATTGTTTTTACTGTCTGGCATCTTGCAGCTAGGAAATTTGACCCTCTCTTCTCAACGCAGCTGTTCCAGAAATCTAACTGTTAGAACAGCCCTTCAGTTATCAAAGGTTCTAATTCCTTTTAACCAGTACACAGAATTTCAACTGAATTCTCCCCAGACAGATTTTCCCGCATCTCTTGTTCTTACTTAAACTGCTTGTTCTAATCTAATCTGCTTGGGAATCACGCTTGGAAATCTATTCCCATTACTCCCCCCCCCTTAATTAAATTCCTGATTATCCTGTTGATTTATAATTAATTAGTTCTCAAGCAGCTCGATCAGAGTATATTCAGATATAATATATATTCTATTCGCATAATCCTTATTTTATTCATTTATTTTATGTTCAAGTATGAAGACAATTACAGGGAACCCTTACTTCAGGGCAGACAAAACTCCTGCCAGCACATTGGAACCCCTCGAATGTGTCATCATGCATCAGAAACTGGATGAGATTGACGCTGTTGTCCTGGGTCTCTACATTTTACTTATTTTATTTGTAGGAGTCTGGGTAAGATCCTTATCTACTTACTAAACTGCTGGTTGCAAACACACTCTTGGTTAAAATGTCTTCTTCTATGTCCTTTGAAGAATTAGACTCAGTATCATGAGTTATTTTGAAACATTGCCATTTACAAGGGTTAAATGTGAACGTGGGCCCCAAAATTTCAGGTGCAGTGCAGATGGATCAGGCAAATATGCATAACTGCAGCTGTAATTTAGGGATGGAATGTACTATCTCAATACACTTACAACAAAAAAAACCCAGGAAATAAAGATTCAACACTTTTCCTCTAACAATATTCTTACTATTAAACCTTAGTGAAAGGTTACCCCAATATCCACGATAAAACTCCTTGTTCCAATGAATTGGGTGTAATCGATAACTTTCACTTGATGCTTTTCTCCAAAATTAATGTCTATCCTCATAATCTTTAAACAAGATGCTAATTCAGCTCACTATTACAAGCAAGTAGGCTTGCAAACAGGAGTCAAAGCAGACTGCTCCATCTCTCACTGAAACAAGACCAGCATGGATGGAGTGTGGTGAGGGAGTGAAGAATGTGTTAAAACCCAGCTGCAAAGGTCCAGTTTCAGGGTGAATAGCAAGATGTGATGCTAATCAAGCAGTGTTGACTTCAAGCAAGTGTGCACAATAGCTGAGTTCAATACTGCAGCTACAAAAACTGAAGTTGCTGGAAAAGCTCTGATCTGAGGAAGAGTCACTGGACCTGAAACATTAACTCTGATTCTTTTCTTCACAGATGCTGCCAGACCTGCTGAGCTTTCTCAGCAATTTCTAATTTTGTCCCTGATTTAGAGCATCTGCAGTTTTTTCTATTTTTATTCAGTAATGCAGCTACCTGATTGACCAACTTGTTAACCTTAATCTTTAATATTATTAGGGTAGAGGAGAGCTTAATGTACCAGAATTGATCAATCTGATCTCATTCCCATCTGTTTAAAATTTGACAAAGACAAGTCAGACCATCAACAAGGGTCCCACAAAACACATGGGGGTGAAACAAATATTGCAAAAGTCTGGACCAAAGGCATCATGACATCATTGATGTTGAATTAAGTGAGTGGACGGGGTTGGGGGGGGTGTTGTGGGATGGAGTTGAGGGGGGAGTTTAAACTACACAATTCCTGGCAACTATTCAGAGGCAGGGGAGATGGTTGCAGGGTGGTAATGTTGATAGACTGGTAATCCTAGGCACTTGGGCTCAAATCTCACCACAGCAGCTGGTAACATTGTAGTTCCTAATGAATAAATCTGGAAACTAAAATTAGTTCCAGCAATGGTAGCTGCAATGAAAAAGAATCTCATTTACTATTGCCCTTTACGGGAAGAAAGTTACCATCCTTTTCCGGCCTATACCTAACTCCAGACCACAGCAATGTTGTAGATTCTTAATAGTCCATAAATGGCTTAGCTAGCCATTCACTTTGAGGAAAAATTAGGGATGGGCAAAAAATGCTGCCCTTGCCGGTAATGCCCACATCTTATGCAAGTGTAACAATAACACAGTATCACTCTCTATTCCTCTGATGACAACTCTGTCAAGATCCCCCTTAAATAAATAGTGATCATGTTGATCTGTACTTCCTCCTGATCACAACCCCATAGTCCTCTGTCATCTCCTGAGCCTGATCCATTGTCCTCTCCCCATGTGCCCCTCCTTTGTCCATGATGATGACCCTGTTATCCCCTTCATCATCCTGCTCAGGATCCCATTGCCCCCCCTAACAATCACCACATTTTCATTTCAACTTTCTCAATTGTGATCCATTCTCTTGATCCCTTCAGTCCCTTGTGATCCATTGCCCTTTTCCATGGCTCAGTGTTGCAATGGACATCTTTCTACTTTATCCCCTGAGCCACTGGAAAGTCTAACATTGAAAAGAAAATGTGAAGAGATGAAACAGAAAAAATTGGATAGTGCCCAAAAGCAGGCACTGGGGCTGTAATTCACAATTAACCTGCACCAGTTACTCCTGATATATGTGGGTAGACGTTTCATATGACTTCATCATTTACTTGACAGGTAGATGTATTAAATATACTGATGAATAGCTGCATTCTGCAACATGCTCAAGCTCGTACAAGTCTAACCTTATATTAGAGGCAGCTTCAGCCCTAAAGGGAAGGTGCATTCTGTGGAGGAACAAGAACTTGCCAACGTTGAAATGGCCACACGGATGCAGTGGTTCAAGAAGCCCACTTGTCATGTCCGTTTCAAGGGCAATTGGGGATGGGCAATAAATGTCAGCCAAGCTGATAATGCTCACATCCTACAAGTGAACATAAAATACTGATGTCATGACTAGCAATGGGGCTGAAACTGTTGAACACTGTGATATTTTAAAACCCAATCCTGCTCTTTGTTTTCCCATCATTTCACAATCTCCTCTGATTTAGGAGTGGCAGATGGGTCAGCAGTCCATGACTACCCCTCACCTGGAGCTTACCCTGTGCCTCACTTCTTTCAAATAGCCAAGAATCACAATCTGACCAAGAAGTGGTGCAAGTCTAAGAGATACTGGGGAAGAAACAACTGATACTGAAGAAATATTTTGACCCACTTTCACACTTGCAGCCATCAGCTTGGATGCTGTGGCTGTGTGCACTTTAGAAGGTACTTACAAGATGAGACCTGCATTTGCTGAGCCACCAGGCTGCAGCTGGACAATGGGGTTGTGCAGATGCCAGTTTGTTGGACTAAACGTTCTGCTGCAGATGAAGACTTTGATGAATATGCACACAACAACATTTGGCAAGGCTGCCTGACAGCCTATGGACATTGTCAAGGTGCATGGAGAAGTCTGACATGCAATGATGCACAGGGCTTTGTGCAGAGCTTAAGACTAATCCCTCCGTGGGAATACTGGTCAACTTTGGGAGAACTCTAACCATGATACAGGAACTGATGGCCAAAATCTCAGCTTCCAGTATTAGCCGATGCCATGCAATATCTGGATGCTGCACTGGAAGCTCAGACTGGTGTTAAATAAGCACAGCTTCCTGCTCTGCAGGCTCAGCGTGCTGCCGTCCTGGCTACAGATACCACTGTTCAAACAGGCTTGCAGGCACTTAGTGCAGTCTGCAGTATGTTCCCTAGCTCATCTGAGGAATTGCTGAAGTGCTGATCTGGGGTGAATGGCAGTGGCTCTGTGCAGCACAGAATTGCTCTCAGGGTGACTACTTTTCTTCCACTGCCAGTGCCTGACTGCTGGCTATCAAGCTGAGTTGGTACTGCCCAGCCTTCTTTTGCAAAGCCTCATGAGGTCATCCTGCCCGGCCATTTGTAGTCTCTCCCACAGATAGTCAGTAGCTTCTCACAAATCATGCTGCAGCTCCTGGACTAGTACTAGGCCAAGCAAAAGGCAGGCAGTCAGGGAATATATTTAAAAAATGGTTATTTCTGCACTGGTTTGTTTTTGGTGGTAATTTTTATTCTGGTGTTGAGGGCAAGGGGATATTGTGATGATCTGTAAAAGAGGGAGTTTTCTTGGAGAAATGGGAAGTGTTCATTGGTACAAGTCAATTAAGTCAATGATGCTCTTCAGAGGGTCAGTGTCGATTTGATGGGCTGTGATGAGGAGGCAGAGATACACAGCTAGTTTTCCAGGGTTTGGGGTCTAATTCTTCAGAATAGCAGCATTGTATTAGATTAAGAATGATATATTGTTTCTGATTTTCTTGAACAGTCCATGTACAAGTCAAAGAGGAACACTATTCGAGGCTATTTTTTGGCAGGAAGGAACATGACTTGGTGGCCAGTAAGTATTCTGATTCACAGCTAACATTGGACAGCCAGCATCTGACATTGCCTGGTCTGAGACTTCAATTTCTTTTATACAGGTTGGAGCATCACTATTTGCCAACAATGTAGGAAGCGGCCATTTCATTGGGTTGGCTGGAACTGGAGCAGCCTCTGGAATTGCTGTTATTGTGTTCGAGTGGAGTGTAAGTTATTTCACATGTTGAAATGTTTACTTGTAAAAAAGCTTCTGACCAGAACAAAGCATTCAGTTACAGGAACAAGATTTAGCCAAGCAATTTCTTGAGACTGCTCTGCTATTCAATAAGATTGTGGGCAAATTGTAATTCCTTTTATGTATCTGGCTTGATGCTGTACGGCAGAAAATTAAGGTTTAGACAAGAGATGCAGAGAGACAGTGAAGAAACACATTAAACAACAAGTGGTAACAATCTGGAAATAATTGCGTGTGAGGGTGATGGAGTTGATGATAACAAGTGATATCAAAAGTAACTTGTATGGGCTCCTCAGGGAAGTAAACCAATGGTTTCAGAAATAAAGTAAGGGAACAGAACTGAATAGATATTGGAGCTCAACCTGCGGTCTGTGGGCCATAAACGGCCTGCTGGAGTGTTCCATACAGACTGACATATGTTTTACTGCTAAACAAATCTACAGGTCATTCATAGAGTCCCATCATTAGTAATTACATAATCTTACACAAAAAGGATCATAGACCAGGATGATATAAAGTGAAAGTTTATTGTTGCTTTTAATTTATTTTGTTTTCCTTCTTTTATTTTGAGCCCAGAGTTTCAAATATAGGTAAGTATAAGCGGAAGATCTTAAAAGGAACTGCTCCTCCAATTAGAATCCTTACTCTCCATGTGTGCTGCAGTAGGTTGATGGTGAGCCTATCTGCAGCAAATATGGGAGGGAACTGTGTGTGACTGGAGGAGCCACAAACAGCCCAAAGCCTGGACCTTGCAGCCTGGAGCCTGAAACCAGGAGCGGCCTGAGGTCAGGAGTGGAGCCAGAAGTATCCTGATGTCGAGAGCAGACCCCCAGGAGCTTCGTGAGGCCCAGAGCTGCAAAGCTTGGCTGAGGAATTTGTAACCATTTTCAGCCTGACACATTGAGTAGATAATCCATCTTAGCCTCCCCAGCAGCACAGATGCCAGTCCTCAGCCATTTGATTCACTCCTCGTGATAATAAATGAAGACACAGGATACTGTTAAGGCTACAGACACTGCCAACATTCCAACAGAAGTACTGATGGGGGAGAGAGATAATGGGAACTGCAGATGCTGGAGAATCCAAGATAATAAAATGTGAGGCTGGATGAGCACAGCAGGCCCAGCAGCATCTCAGGAGCACAAAAGCTGACGTTTCGGGACTAGACCCTTCATCAGAGAGGGGGATGGGGAGAGGGTTCTGAAATAAATAGGGAGAGAGGGGGAGGCGGACCGAAGATGGAGAGAAAAGAAGATAGGTGGAGAGGAGAATATAGGTGGAAAGGTAGGGAGGGGATAGGTCAGTCCAGGGAAGACGGACAGGTCAAGGAGGTGGGATGAGGTTAGTAGGTAGATGGGGGTGCAGCTTGGGGTGGGAGGAAGGGATGGGTGAGAGGAAGAACAGGTTAGGGAGGCAGAGACAGGTTGGACTGGTTTTGGGATGCAGTGGGTGGAGGGAAAGAGCTGGGCTGGTTCTGTGGTGCAGTGGGGGGAGGGGACGAACTGGGCTGGTTTAGGGATGCGGTGGGGGAAGGGGAGATTTTGAAACTGGTGAAGTCCACATTGATACCATTGGGCTGCAGGGTTCCCAAGCGGAATATGAGTTGCTGTTCCTGCAACCTTCGGGTGGCATCATTGTGGCACTGCAGGAGGCCCATGATGGACATGTCATCTAAAGAATGGGAGGGGGAGTATCCCCTATTCCCAATTCCTCCGCCTCCGCCGCATCTGCTCCCACGATAAGACATTCCACTCCCGCACATCCCAAATGTCCAAGTTCTTCAAGGACCGCAACTTTCCCCCCACAGTGATCGAGAACGCCCTTGACCGCATCTCCCGTATTTCCCGCAACACATCCCTCACACCCCGCCCCCGCCACAACCGCCCAAAGAGGACCCCCCTCGTTCTCACACACCACCCCACCAACCTCCGGATACAACGCATCATCCTCTGACAGTTCCGCCATCTACAATCCGACCCCACCACCCAAGACATTTTTCCATCCCCACCCCTGTCTGCTTTCCGGAGAGACCACTCTCTCCGTGACTCCCTTGTTCGCTCCACACTGCCCTCCAACCCCACCACACCCGGCACCTTCCCCTGCAACCGCAGGAAATGCTACACTTGCCCCCACACCTCCTCCCTCACCCCTATCCCAGGCCCCAAGATGACATTCCACATTAAGCAGAGGTTCACATGCACATCTGCCAATGTGGTATACTGCATCCACTGTACCCGGTGTGGCTTCCTCTACATTGGGGAAACCAAGCGGAGGCTTGGGGACCGCTTTGCAGAACACCTCCGCTCAGTTCGCAACAAACAACTGCGCCTCCCAGTCGCAAACCATTTCCACTCCCCCTCCCATTCTTTAGATGACATGTCCATCATGGGCCTCCTGCAGTGCCACAATGATGCCACCCGAAGGTTGCAGGAACAGCAACTCATATTCCGCCTGGGAACCCTGCAGCCTAATGGTATCAATGTGGACTTCTCGAGCTTCAAAATCTCCCCTTCCCCCACCGCATCCCTAAACCAGCCCAGTTCATCCCCTCCCCCCACTGCACCACACAACCAGCCCAGCTCTTTCCCTCCACCCACTGCATCCCAAAACCAGTCCAACCTGTCTCTGCCTCCCTAACCTGTTCTTCCTCTCACCCATCCCTTCCTCCCACCCCAAGCCGCACCCCCATCTACCTACTAACCTCATCCCACCTCCTTGACCTGTCCGTCTTCCCTGGAACTGACCTATCCCCTCCCTACCTCCCCACCTATACTCTCCTCTCCACCTATCTTCTTTTCTCTCCATCTTTGGTCTGCCTCCCCCTCTCTCCCTATTTATTCCAGAACCCTCACCCCATCCCCCTCTCTGATGAAGGGTCTTGGCCCGAAACATCAGCTTTTGTGCTCCTGAGATGCTGCTTGGCCTGCTGTGTTCATCCAGCCTCACATTTTATTATCTTAGAAGTACTGATGGCTTGTGCTCTTGAACTAGTCACACTCTGAGCCAATTTTCTCCTATTCCAGTTCCACTACTGCGACATTGCTAACATCAATTTAGCAATGTGAAGAATTCTCCAAGTCTGACCTGCCTACAAAACACAGGATGAATCCAGTTTACATTCAATGGTATTGCCATCGTTAATACCCACAGTATCACCATCCTGAGGATTACTATTGAGCAGAAACTGAATTGAAACAGCCTCATAACAGCTGTGACTATTAGAGCAAGTTAGAGACAATGAATTCTACATCTGGCAGGGAGAGCAAAAGGGAATTAGCTGTGCCTTGCTGGCTATAAGATAGCTGTGTCCAGTGTGGGAATGATAGCTGCGTCTAATGGGAGAGAATAGCTGTGTCTGGTAGGAGGGGAGGACATTTGTTTCTGGTGGTGAAGGGGAGAACCCTTTGTGTGAAAGGATAATGCTGTAATGCCAGATAATACAAGATCATACTGTTATAATTTCTTTGCTTTTTCTTCTGTAGGGAATGTATGCTTTGATGTTACTAGGGTGGCTGTTTCTACCCATATATATTGCAGCAGGGGTAAGATTACATTTTAACTACTTCTAATGCAAAACTCTCATTTTCACAAAATGGAAAATGTCCTATTTCAACTTTAAATCTTATCCTTTATTCAACACCTTGCATAACCCCAGAGAGGCAAAATCAGAGTAGGATTCTGCAAAATATCAGAACAGACTACTTCATGGAGAGTTTTGGGATGGAAAGGTAATTGATTTTTAGCAAAAATACACAACAATTGAGAAAAAATCAGCAGCTTGGGGTAATCATCAATTTTGCAAAAAAGACCAACTTCACTCCAAAAAATTGCATCCTTAAAGACAGTAATGTGATTCAAAATAATAAAAATGGAGTTTGATTTACTAGTTATCATAAATCAGTGAATCTGATTATGTTTTATGAATCAGCCACTCTTTATGTGTTCTTTTTTCAAACTGATGGAAACAGCAAGTCACCTGCCTCATAGCCATATGTAGCAGTCAATATCCTGACAGACAGTAGCAACAGTGTGAACCATCTGCAAGATGCACTCCAGCAGCTCACCTAGGCTCCTTCAATTTCATCCAAACATGCAACTTCTACCACCCAGGAAGACAAGTGCAACAGACGCATGGGAACACCACCAACTGAACATTCCTCACAAGCCACACACCATTCTAACTTAACTATATCACTGTTTCCAGGTCAAAGTCCAGTGACTTCCTTCCCAGTAACATTATGGGTGTACCTACTCTTGTAAACTGTATAAGTTGAAGAAGAACGCACTACTGTAATCTCAAAGGCAATTAGGGATGGGCAATAAATTCTGGCCTGGTTAGCTTGTTTGCATCCAGTTAATGAAAAAAAAACTATGGTGGGAGATCTTTACTTCTAATGGTGACTGTGGGAGAAGTAGAAAGATTTCTGCCTAATCAAAGTGGATGTCATCTGAATAGGGCTCTGATAATGGGACCAGTGAAATTCAGATGTTTTTCTTCTATTTGGCCTCTGAATTTCCAATTAATGGTTAATTCCCAATTTCCATGTTCGCCCTAAAATGAGCATATTATCTCTTTGCAGGTCACCACCATGCCTGAATATCTACTGAAACGATTTGGAGGCCAAAGGATTCATTTTTTAATAGCTTTACTTTCTTTGATTATCTATATATTCACGAAGATAGCAGTAAGTCTGATTCTTTTTTATGATTCCACATATATTGCAAATTTTGCAAGTATTTTTGAGAATACCCGAATTGAATATGAAGTGAACAATTGGGAAAACTGCATTTCCACTGCATGCCACTTGTGACTACTTGACATTCACTGTAGGTCCAACACATTATCTCTCACCATCCCCAACCCCTAAAATACAATAAACCTCAATGCTATACTCTCCAATCTGTTGTATTGCTTTGAATAACTTTCAGGAGGAGACAGATGGAGTTTTAGTAGGGAATGGTTTGAAGGGTTATGGAGAGCAGGCAGGAAAGTGAAATTGAGGCTGAGATGGGTTCAGCCATAATCGTATTAAATGGCACTGCAGGCTCCAAGGGCAGCATCGCCTACTCCTGCTCCTAGTTCAAATGTTTTTGTGTTTCATACATAAAATCCTGTGTCCTTGACCATTTCATACTGCCAACATGGATGGTCGTATCACAACAATTGTAATAACAAATCAGTAGCTCATTTTATATGTACTCTAATTCATTTTCTATTGACTTGAAAGAAACAGAAAATCATTCATGACACAAAGTTGTGGTATAAAATGCATCGTATTACAGTAGGCCCCAAGCAGGATAATGGCACTAGCTGCACTCTCAGCCAATTCTGGTGTAGGCCGCAGGGTGCACGGTGCATACGAGTGTGTTGTGCTTACACCAGAAGCGAAGGAGTGTTAACGTTGTGATGTTGGCTGATCATTCCGAATGCTTTTGTGTTGGGTTCAGAAACTCTGTTTATATATGTGATTTTTCAGATGCACTTCTCCCACCTCCATCTGACTCAGGACCATTTCTGGTGGGGACTTGTGTTCAACAAAAGGGTAGTTGCTGAACTGGACCACTCCTATAAGCTGACCTGGAGCCCTTAGACAGTCTTACCAGTGGCTTTCACGTCCACCGTGGCTCCCGAAGAGAGTACATTCTCTCCTCCTTTAGCAGTGACAAGCACGGTGATAGGGCATGATACTTTGCTTAGATAGTTCCATTCCTGTTGGGGCAGCATGCATCAACTGCATGTGGTTGACTCTGCTGATTCTTATGACAATAGAGATAGGAACGGCTAGCATAAGGGCTGCCATTTGATAAATGTGCTGTCGGTATGTCAGCATGCTAATATATCATATCAGTGAGTGCCCATTATCGTACCAGCAACAACTGTAATGTCAGCCATTCTCACTGGTCTCAGCGCTACTCAGAGAACAAGAGCACGGTTGCTTGAGGTCAAAGGGTAAAAATAAATGACTAGTGTGCATCTTTATTTGCCATCCAACCAGAGGAAGGAAGCAGGCACATAATGAGAACCACAGAGATGTCATGGATCTGGCAATCAGCCTACAAAGGCAACAGCTTCACTTCTTTGACTGTGTGGTTGGGGCAGAAGCAGGTTACAAAGTGTAAGGTGGTCAGATACGTCCTTCATAATGGTACCATCTTTCAAAATTTGGAATAAACTTCGCAAGAGGAGGAAAGGTCAGGGTGTAGAAACCCAGGGCTCTTTCATTGCTAGAGGCTATGGCACAGACCCCAATTTCAATAAAGTTCTGCTGATAACCATTGTAGCCAGCCACCATAGGCACGGAGAAAAGATTCTATGTGATGCCATCCACCATCTTTGGGGATAGTTCCACCATGATCTTTGAGAATGATGATAAACTTTCTGGTCAGCCTGCCAATGTATCCTGGTATGTGAATGTGCATCACCAGCACTCTCCCACATGGTACCCCTTCTCATTCCTCATCTGAGCCCCCTAGGCATGTGCCAGCTGAGACTGTGCCCGCTGGGGAGCTGACACAGGAACTGTCCTAGATAACAAAGTGTGTAGCGGGATGAACACAGTAGGCCGAGCAGTATCTCAGGAGCTGACGTTTCGGGCCTAGACGCTTCGTCAGAGAGGGGGATGGGGAGAGGGTTCTGGAATAAATAGGGAGAGAGGGGGAGGCGGACTGAAGATGGGTAGAGGAGAAGATAGATGGAGAGGAGAGTATAGGTGGGGAGATGGGGAGGAGACAGGTCAGTCCGGGGAGGACGGACGGATCCAGGAGGCGGGATGAGGTTGGTAGGTGGGGAATGGAGGTGCGGCTTGAGGTGGGAGGAGGGGGTAGGTGAGAGGAAGAATGGGCTAGGGAGGCGGGGACGAGCTGGGCTGGTTTTGGGATGTAGTGGGGGGAGGGGACGAGCTGGGCTGGTTTTGGGGTGCAGTGGGGGAGGGGGAGATTTTGAAGCTTGTGAAGTCCACATTGATACCATTGGGCTGCAGGGTTCCCAAGCGGAATATGAGTTGCTGTTCCTGAAACCTTCGGGTGGCATCATTGTGGCACTGCAGGAGGCCATGATGGACATGTCATCTAAAGAATGGGAGGGGGAGTGGAAATGGTTTGCGACTGGGAGGTACAGTTGTTTACTGTCCTATCGTCCCCCCACCGACCCTGACTGAAACTTAACGTGACTAACCTTGTGCGTTATCAATTCAAAAGTTAGTTCACTGCTAGCATCACAGCTGGTACCTGCAAACCATCAGGTCCAGTTTCAGTCCTTCATTGTCACCAATGTTCCTTTTGAACACTTTGTGCACCTCTGTTGTCGAATGCATGGCCATTAAATTTGTTGCACCAAACATGCTTGTGTATATCTTAAGGGGAACATTGTTTGTGTGCAACCTATTGATTTCCCGCATAAGGAGTTCCAGAATGGTGTGCATCACGCTCTTTTACAGCTTAGACAAAACATTGCTTATCGCTCATGTGGGCTTGCTTTCTCCTGTATTCCCGGGTGTGCCTGAAGTTGGCTATAAGGAAGCATTAATTCAGAAGGGAAAAGTTGCAGTATGGATGGGAAAACAAGCAATCCACGGTCACAGTATCTGCACCTTGCGTACCAGGCCAGCTAGCAGGATGACTTAAGGCAGGAATGTAACATCCATGATAGTCTCAGCAATATCAGATGCTATGGACTCTATCAAGGGTGGCCGTACAATGCACATCAACATGTCCTTGGTTGCTATCGGGGAGTGTAAGCCTGCTACGGAGGGTTGGGCCAGCTGGTCCCACAAGAGAGATGGACATCTCACTCAAAATGTTGTGGTGCCTTCAGATGATGTGTTTTCCAAGGCTGGAAATATGTGGAGGCTGCAAGAGTTAGTTTTGAGAATGACATCATAGAAAAGAGTGTGAGGGTGAGTTGCAGTATGTAAATGTTTGGTATGAATCCTTAATGTTAAGAATCATTAGTCAGTGAGTGGTGCGGGGGGGGGGGGGGGTAATGTATTGATCATTGTGAGGTACTAGATGTTTGGCAGGTATGGAATATTATGAGAAAATGCAGCCACTGATCTTCACCATTTGGTTTGGGTCATTAAACATTCCAAAGAGCTGCTCCCAGAATCTGAGCATCGGCCTCTCTTGCTACGTCTTTTCATTTGAAAGCTTCCTGCGTTTTCTCCATCATCAAATCATAGAATCCCTGCATTGTGGCAGCAGGCCATTCGGTGTATTGAGTTGCACTGACCCTCCAAAGAACATCCCACAAGATCCACCCTATCCCCTATCTGAGCCACCATACTGCCCCTCTGTCTAACTCCATGAATAATACTTTCAACCATTGTACTTCTCCACACCATACTCCCAATAACTCTGGATGGAGCTTAATGCCCAACCCAGTAGCAAATTTGGTGATGGGGTTAGTTAATTGTGTGGGAGTGTAATAAGTGGGGGCCCCAGCACCCCTGCCCTGATTGAGTCTGTGACAGGATGGTTTCAACATGGCTTTACTGCCCAGCCACTAATTGAGACCATCAAGTCATTATTAATGCTGACAATCCTGCTCCAGCTGTCAGTGGGCAAGTGTTTCACCATGCAGGGGCACTGTAAAACATACTCTACTGAGCTTACTTGTGGCCCTGTGGTGATGGGTGGTGGTGATGATGGTGTTGGGAATGGTGACTGGTGCTGGTGTTGATCTTCTTGGTGTTGGTGGTGGATGGTGATGATGCTAGTGGCAGGCAGTCTGGAGAATGGCGGCTAGTATTGGTAGTAGTCGGGGATGCTAGTGGCAGGCAGTCTGGAGAATGGCGGCTAGTATTGGTAGTAGTCGGGGATGCTAGTGGCAGGCAGTCTGGAGAATGGCGGCTAGTATTGGTAGTAGTCGGGGATGCTAGTGGCAGGCAGTCTGGAGAATGGCGGCTCGTATTGGTAGTAGTCGGGGATGCTAGTGGTGATGGTTGTTGTTGTGGAGGTGGTAGGGGTTGGGCGCTGAGTTTCTCATTCAAAAGATCTCAATGCTTGATATTGGACCTGGTATTAAGAACGGTAAATGCTCAGAGTATCTGACCAGGGGATCACTTTTTTAGCATAGAGCTTGCCAGGTACTTGTTTGTCCCATATGGTTAAGTAATACAATGCATACCCATCAGAGAAATTTCCCAAAGCAGCCTTTCAGAGCCCTCATCATCAACCCCTTATTGCCCACCTTCAGGCCTTCTGACCTTTCTCCACATACCACCTTCAACCCAATAACAGATCCCATTGAAGCCAGGAAAGTGTGAACAATGTGAAGAGTATGCCACTGGCTGTGTCACTGGAGCTGCTACCTGACATAACTGGCCTTGTATGAGGCAGGCAGAAACCCTTAGAAAGCTGACTTCAAAATCCAATACAAGGCAAGGGTGCTGCAATATGGCCTAGATTTCAAGGTGCACAGGCCTGAAACTTACACAACACTTACATGACCTCACAGCATATGACATTTCGATGTAAAGATATTTTCTTGGCTTTCAATCTCTCCCTCTGTGTAATGGAGTCAATGTAGTTTGTAGACTGAGAGTTTGTAATATACACTAACATCAGCAAGTGCAGAACCCAGACCAAGACTGTGATATTCTCGCCTCATAAACCGTTAATATTGTAAGCAACTTTTAAGATATCTGTCTCAAAAAAACCAAACCATTGGTGATATATGTTATGTTAATGTAGACACAGAATCAGATTCTTGCTGTTTTCTATTGAATTCTAGTAACTCTGCAGGAATTACAGCTTATGGTAGAAAATCCACCATGGAGTTTCAGGACCTGGTGTATTATTCCTTTATTACAGGCATGGATCCAATATAAATGTTCATCTCCTGCTCCCTTAGTAGCACAACCTGCAAAGCATGCATGGAACTCTTTCCCCATTTTACAATATTCTATCAATAAGGGCAAATGGTTTAGGGCAATTACAATGAAATATAATAACACTGCAGGAGACCCTGGATGTACATGTCATCTAAGGAATGGGAGGGGGAAGTGGGAGACAAAGCGGGTGGCCATGGGTACCCACATGGGCCCAAGCTATGCCTGCCTCTTTGTAGGTTACGTGGAACAATCCCTCTTCCAAAGCTACACTGGCCCCGAACTCCACCTCTTCCTCCGTTACATTGATGACTGTATTGGCGCCGCCTCGTGCTCCCACAAGGAGCTCGAACAGTTCATCCACTTCACCAACACCTTACACCCCAATCTTAAGTTCACCTGGACCATCTCTGATGCCTCTCTCTCTTTCCTGGACCTCTCTGTCTCCATCTCTGGCAACCACCTGGAAACTGATACCTATTTCAAGCCCACCAACTCTCACAGCTACCTAGAATACACCTTCTCCCACCCACCTTCCTGCAAAAATGCCATCCCTTATTCCCAATTCCTTCACCTCTGATGCACCAGCTCCCAAGATGAGACATTCAGTCCTATACATCTCAGATGTCCTCATTTTTCAAGGACCACAACATCCCTCCCTCAGTGGTTGAGAACGCCCTCAACTGTGTCTCCCGCATTTCCTTCAACTCATCCCTCACACCTCCAACCTGCAATAACCACTAAACAGAATCCCCGTCGTCCTCACGCACCACCCCACCAACCTCCGGATCCAAAGCATCATCCTCCAACGCTTCCACCATTTGCAATCCGACCCCACTACGAAAGATATATTTCCCTCCCCAGCCTTATCTGCTTTCCAGATGGACCGCTCTGTCCGTGACTCCTTTGTCTGCTCCACACTCCCCTCCAGCCCTGCAACCGCAGGAAGTGTTAACCTGTCCCTACACCTCCTCCCTCACCCCCATCCCAGGCCCCAAGAAGACCTTCCACATCAAGCAGATGTTCACCTGGAAATCTGCCAATGTGGTATACAGCATCCGCTGTTCCAGTTGTGGCTTCCTCTACATCGGGGAAACCAAGCGGAGGTTTGGGGACGGCATTGCGGAACACCTACATTCAGTTCGCACTAAACAGGTGCACTTCCCAATCGCAAACCATTTCAACTCCCCGTCCCATTCTTCAGATGACATGTCCATCATGGGCCTCCTGCAGTGCCACAACGATGCAACCTGAAGGTTGCAGGAACAGCAACTCATATTTTGCTTGGGAACCCTGTTGACCAATGGTATCAATGTGGACTTCACAAGCTTCAAAATCTCCCCTCCCCCTACCTCATCCCAAAACCAGCCCAGCTTGTCCCCACCTCCATAACTTCTCCTTCCTTCCACCTATCCCCTCCTCCTACCTCAAGCCCCACCCCCATCTCCTACCCCAAGCCCCACCCCCATCTCCTACCCACCAGCCTCATCCTGCCCCCTTGACCTGTCCGTCCTTCCTGGACTGGCCTATCCCCTCCCTACCTCTCCACCTACACTCACCTTTACTGGCTCCACCCCCACCTCTTTGACCTGTCTGTCTCCTCTCCACCTATCTTCTCCTTTATCCATCTTCTAACCAGCACCCCCTCTCTCCCAATTATTTCAGATTCCACTTCCGCTCCCCCATTTCTGAAAAAGGGTCAAGGCCTGAAACATCAGCTTTCCTGCTCCTCTGATGCTGCTTGGCCTGCTGTGTTCATCCAGCTCTATGCCTTGTTGTCTCAGATTCTCCAGCATCTGCAGTTCCTACTATCTCTGACAGTTACCTGTTTTTGCTGTATCTCTATTTCAGTGATGGCCCAACCAATCAGAACCCTTTTCTTATGCTGTGTGAATTGGTGTTCCATTACTTGTCCGTTTCTTGCACCCTCGACCTGATCACTGCATGACAGAAAGCTTCAACAACTTTTCTCCCTTTTGCAATGTTTTTACTACTAAACAACTAAATTATATCACATGGAATTGGGAATAATATACTAGTATGGATTGAGAATTAGCAGTCAGAAAATAAACTGAAAGAAATGGATCATTCTCAAAATGGAAGGCTGTTACGAGTAAAATATACAATGATTAGTGCTGGGGCCACAGATGCTCATATCAGTATCAATGATTTGGACGTGAGTATCAAATGTAACTTTCCCAGATTTTCTGATGACTTAGAACTAGTTTGTAATGTAAGTTTAAGGAGGCTACAAGAGGCTTCCTGGGGACTTGGACAGTCAACATGAACGTGTAAAAACATGGCAGTTAGAATACAATCTAAATAAATTGAGATGATACCCACTTTGTTGATAATTGCTTTAGTAAAATTGATTTAGCATCCTGTTAAACACATGTCAATGTGAGAGAATATGAAAGTGTATAAGCAAAGTACGGAGGGCACCAATATGAGTACTGGCTATTCAATACTGAGCTTCCATGGATGCCATGTTCTGGCTGCTCCTTAGCTGCCTGTGGACATTAGCTGCATGAATGTCAACCCCTTTGCCAAAAAGGCATCCAACAAGATCATATGTGTTCACCATTCCCAAATACCACTTTGGGACTTCGAGGGCTCTCATAGCACCAGAAAATGGATGCAGCTAAGTTTGCGTTTGCTCCCTGTTACTTCATTTTTAAAATTCTCATAAGGACCTATTAGGTAGATCTTGACTTTGCTTGCATAAATTGGCTGGTAGTGAGTCAGCAACCCTTTTTACATTGCTCACAATTCCCATTGATTTCAGAGATATCTAAGAGCTCCCCATTCTTACTATAGTTACATGCCACACTGTAGACAAACCATACATTAAACTGTCCCACAATAGAAGCCAACAATGCAGTTAGTGAAATATTGTTCAGTGTGGTTAATGTTACTGAGTAGCATATTTTATGATGTATTTTGTCCAGGTTGATATCTATGCTGGAGCCATCATTATTCACATTGCTTTGCAATGGGATCTGTACTTTTCTGTGATTGGGTTACTCTTTCTTACTACAATATACGCTGTTGGAGGTAGGTCTGTCACCCAGCCTAACAATTGATTACTATTACTTTTAAAAATGTGTCATTCCTTGAATTCTGGTTTTCTTAGCAGTATTATTACACAACTGTTTATTACGCACTTGCAGTTATTAGTACTTTCTCTACTAAAACGCTGTGCTGGCATTGTCAATTAAGTGGTGCATTTTCACACAATTTCCTTTGTGCGCATCAGGAATTATGTTTCTTGAGAGTGTTGTTTTATGAGAGTCCATATGCGAGTGGTACGAATTTGAACATGACCTCAACTCAGCCTGTTGAGAAGTGATACTACCCAGAACTACGAAGACCATAAAGAACTTAGAAAAGTTTTTAGTAAAATCATAAGGCTAAGGAACAGTTTGCCCATTCCCAGTTTTAATTACACAATGATTGTATTTGTTTATGGAGAAACAGGTCAGACATAGGACTATATATCTGCCTTGTCATAAAATTGAGTGTTTCAAAAAGACAAGAAAAACTCAAGCCATTTCCAAGCCTCTGAGAATCATGGCATGTTAAAGCATTGAAACAGTCCATCAAGTCCATGTCAGCATGTTACTGCAAACCTCTTTCCATTTCTTTAGTATTCCAATCTTTTGTGGTCATTTAGTTCCTTTGTAACTGATTGCCTACAGTGACTCATGATTGAGAGTATAACATTTTGGCCAATCTGTTTAAAGGATATCTTTTATCTTCTGGTGCAAGTTACAGTGACTGATTTTTCGAATACAAGTGGTCATTTGTTCACTGATTAGCATTACAGGAAAATGTTTTCCTTCTCTTCTAATAATATCTTGGAAGTTTTAATATTCACCTGAATATGAAAATGGTGACTTTATTCTGAGTCTCAACTCAAAGATGACACAATGTAGCTCACCCTCACTTCAGCATTATACTAGATCTTGTTTTCTAGAGTCTTGAACCATTTACTATTAAGGTCTATACTCAGAAAATGGTGTGATTTTGGAAATGGAGATTTGGAAGCGATTGAGGTGATTAATAAAGATGCATTTGAGGGTTTCTGTGTTGTGAAATGCTCTGTATTTGAACATTAGTTGGGGTGATCTGAAACCATTTTCAAGGCTTTTAAATGTTCTCCTTTTAGTTTTATTTAACTTAAAGCAAAATATCTGATTTGTAGTTTGTCCTATTTTCAAAACAGCAGCAGTGGACTTGGCAATTTTCAAAGAAATTGACCTCTAATGGAAGTTTCTCAGACCTCAGAATGTTTCCCTGGTCTGATTGGTTGCTTTAGCTTTTAGAACAACTTTCTCACAACTCAAATTCAGTTCTGAAACTATTGTCTCCGGCATTCAGCTTGGACAGTGCTATTTTTCTAAGCTGCTCTATCTTAATGGTATAGGTTGTAGGTTATACCCACTCCCCCACAGCAGCATTCTGCAGCACTTCCTTTTGATGTTTCCCTTTGGACTTTTGTGGATTGTACGCATTGTTATTTAAAGCCTTGAAACTGCCTCGGAAGCCAACAATGTTTGAGATCATTTTCTTGACAAAATTGAATCAGTCTCGGCCTTTTTCATATTTTGTTCCAAGGCCATTTTAACTGTTGTGCATTTCTCATTTTCCCTCACTGATTCTGTGTTAACGTTGCCCAATATGATTGCCACATCGGGTGATTTAACTGGATTAGAACAATTCAGGATGCCACTATAAAAATAGTAATAGTCACTCACTGTGATCTTGTATCAGGGCATAAACGTACGTGACATTTGCATCCAAAGTCTTTCCTTTGATCTTACATCTATCATGTTATTCCAGCCATTTGGTTTGTCTCCAGCACCATTTCATTTTTACTTTTTAGTAATTATCTCTCAGCCTCAATTAATCAATCACAGGTCATCTTTTCACTTGCTATTTGGTTGGTCACATGTTACTCACACTGTCTGACACTTCTGATCACCGCAGAGATTTGTTATTCAGCCTGTTGACACTCCATTCACGCCAACTGTATGATCTTTTGATCTCTCTGCCTATAAACTATGTGCCTTCCTTCATTTCACCTGACAAAGGAGCAGCTCTCTGAAAGCTCGTGAGTTCAAATAAACCTGTTAGACTTTCACCTGGTGTCATGTGACTTCTGACCTTCCTTCAATTTTAATCATGGTTATTCATTCATCTCTCATATCTTATTAATACTTGGATACTCACTTCATTCCTACAATTCTCAGCTTCCAAGAAGTAATGCATTGATTCTTTTTTTTCCCAATTGACCAGACTCTATCTTGCTTTTGCAAATTGCAGTCAATATGATCTCTATCCACATATGCAAGTGTCTAACTCTCCCAGCTGATTAAAAGTTCCTATATTCCACGTTCCTATTGTCAGAAAACTACTTCTTCCACTGAATGTCATTGGCTCAGAAATTTATTTGTTCTATTTCCTGGGCATGGGCTTTAACTTCCCTGTCACTACATGAAAGAGAATTGGCTGCAGGGCATCAAAACACTGCTATTGTTTTTCCAATTCTTTGGCTATGATTTTCCATGACTAACTCTGGGGCTTATACTGTTTTACATCATTTCACACTTGAATAGCCACCTTGTTTTACTTAGCACCATGATTATCTCAGTTGCATAATAGTTCTGAAAGTGTCCATGTTCAGGGAATATGGGCTTCAACAATTCTACTGAGGTCACACAGAGTAGGCGTACCCAAGGAGATCTGCTCTGGCTTTCAGACAAATCAGGTTGATCTGCACCACCACCTGAAAGTCCTCATAATTCTTCAGAAGAATCTTCAGATTCTTCTCTCTGAATACTATATGCTGGTGTATCCTCCAATACTAATCATGAAATAGGCCCAAGACAAAACAACAACAAAGGAGAATTCCAGGGTTCTTCAGAATTAGTGGCAGTGAACCACCTCCAACAATCCTACCCATTACCATATATTGGTCAAAGTACCAGCAGTTGCCAACTAGGAAAACACCACAGTGCCCTTATGTGTGTCACACATCTTGATTTCCTTCTTGATGTTCTAACACCACATCAGCCTCAGCTGGTGTGCTCCCCATTTAGTCTTACACAACTGCTGAGATGAGACACCATGATATGACCACTTGAATTCATGAGCGAGAGTTGCAGGGTTGTGAAACACCAGTACCCCTTGCTCATACCGTTCCTGATTTGGTCGTGTAACTTGGCATGGATACTCATCCTTATAAATATCTCCCATATATTTTATACCTTACCCCAAGAACCAGTAAGGACCTGAAGTCAAAGTGATGCCCAAGCTGTTCACAAGCTTAGCTCCTACACATTCCAACACCAATTCTACCCGGCCATTTGAAGTTATTAGGAATTATGTCCATCATTTGCCAAACTGCTCCCCTGTGCCTGAACTTGCCCACTGATAATACAAAGCCTTACAGTTCTGCAAAACACTGTAATTTCCGAGGCAATTTGAGATTTGATACTGCATGTTCTACTATGGCAGCACATTAATTCTTGTGCAAGTCAATTGAAAGCCTTTTACTTCAGACACAAATGTTTGCTGGAACCTAAGACTCAACCTAGCATATGCCCAGCCATCAACAAAGCAAACACAGCCAAAATAGCAGGATACAAGTTGGGGAAAATGCCATTAAATTGTAATATGTTCTGATCGGCCAACTTCTGAAGAACTGTGTAAATTTCTAACTAAGACACAAAAGAAATATTTATGCTCTGGATTTGAAGAATAGAGTCACAAGATCCCTAAACAGCAGCAAAATATATGAGCATTTTTGTAACAACAGGAGCAAATTAGCTTTTCTGTCTTGAAAGGTGGTGACTGAGAGATTCCTTTTAAGGCTGTACAAGGTATATAAGTGATAACTTATATCTATAGAGTGCACCTAACAAAGAAAGTATTTCAAATTATAGGGAGGGCAGAGAAAACATATAGAATAGATAAAGGAATGTACATTTACCAACAGAGGGAGAATTGGGAGAAGTGAACAAAGGTTTTGGGAAGGTTTTAATGTGGACGAGAAATGTGAACAGGGAAAAGGCCATGGAGCAAGTTCTAGAGGGTAGGACTAAAACAGCTGAATACTGTCTCAGGGAGCAGAGTAAAGAGGGGAATGAACATATAAAAGCTCACAAAGAGAATACCGAAACTCCTGTATTGAGTATTATTCTTCTGGAGAGAGCTGTGGCTAAAGGAGAGGTTAGATGACTAGCAGGCAGGGAACAGAGGAGCATCTTACATTCAGAGCATTTTCAGGATAGAGAGATGATGCAGGTCAGTATGTTTATGGATAATGAGTAATTATAGCGCACGAACAGTCACATGTGAATACACATGCATAGCTAAGTTATTATATTATAAGTCTCACAACAGGTGAAGGAGCAGCGCTCCAAAAGCTTGTGATTTTAAACATACAACATGGTGTTGTGAGACTTCTGACTTTGTCCACCCAAGTCTAACACTGACATTTCTACATCATTTAATTATTTTGACAGGCATTTCCAATGGCAAAACTGGAAGTGTGCACACACTCTAGGCGTCCTGCTTTTTCTGGCTTCTCATGAGATTGAAAATAGTATTTAAAGGCTAGTAGCATGCACAGGACAGTTCTGTAGCAGGGTAAAGTTTTCATCGGCAAAACTTGCAATCAGTGAATAATGCTGCAGTGACAAGTCTGTTAAATAAGAGCCTTCTGATCAAGCAGGAAGGTTCTGAATTGCTAATGGAATTTTTCAGAGTCTTAAGAATCCTATCAACTTAATTTGAAGACCCATCAGAATCCTCTGCCCTCCTCAAATTTCTCTCCCAGCATACCGGCCACAGTCACACACTCGTCCTTCCCACTGTTCCATCATTTAAGTCCCCACTTCACTACGTTGCAACTAGGACAGAGGAGTAGGATGGTAATCAAGACCCACTACTCCACAAATTGCACTATTAATACAAATGTTTTGATTCAATCACTAAACTGGCCAAATGCTTGCTCTTTGTACTGCTATCCAGAACAAAAAACTCAAAACAATTGGTTTATTATAAAATGAAACTCACTCTTAAAAACAAGTGAAAAAAGTGGTTTACATCTGAGATATAATCTGGAACTCAATTTATACACCCATTTAATCCCAAAACGGACACATTCACACAATACAAAATTGGGCAAAAACTCTGCAGGGGTGATATTTTTACAAAAGGCAAAATGGAGAATAACTCTTATTGGCTCATGGTCTGAAGAACAACAAATATTATCTGATTAATTATCAGTCCATCGGATGTCTTACTGACAAAATTAATTTGCTGACAGATGTAGACCATAGGAGCATCTTTTAACCAAGTTTCATTTCAGATGGAAAGCAGACTGGGCTGACTCTTTTGGTAGTGATCACTGTTCAAATTTTCAGGATTACAAACTAATCAGAATACAGAAATGTGGAATTTTATCAGGTTTCCAAGTACTGTTGCTTTGGAGATTTGCTCTTTGTTTTTTGACCTCCGAGTTATCAAATGCCAAGGCCAGAAAGGGTTGCTGTTCAGCCATCGGTACAGAGCCACGTCATCCAACAAGTAATAGCAATAAACCTCATCGCTAATCAAAACTTCGCTTGCCTAATTTCCAAAGTCACTTGACTTTCTGCAATCAGCAGGTGGATTGCTAAACTGTGATTTAATTTATGAGAGGTCGCATAGGTTTCATTCTACCATTGGTGAACAACCCTTTTCAATCTGGAAAATTGCTTCGCAGTTCAACATCTTTCAGTCTCCACATATTCCCTAAAAATAAATGTGTAATTCCAACAACCGTCAATCCTTTCTTACGGTGTTAAATAAGCGTCGATGTGTTTTCCCGCCTGGGTTTTATTCTCTGGGGTCCGTTGCGATGGATTGCCTCAATTCCGGGTTTCCTCCATAGTGGAATGTATATGGGGTCGAGTTCAATGTGTTTATTAATAGCGTGTTTTGTGGAGAGCCATGCTTCCAGGAATTCTCGTGCTTGTCTGTGCCTAGCCTGTCCCAGGATCTTGGTGCTGTCCCAGTCGAAGTCGTGGTTCTCCTTATCCATGTGGATTGGGATGAGTGAGTATTGGTCGTGTCTTTTTGTAGCCACTTGGTGTTCATGTTCTCTTGTTGTTAATTTCCTTCCTGTTTGTCCGATGCAGTGTTTCTCACAGTCTCTGCAGGGAATCTTGTGGATGACATTGGTCCTGTCGATGGCGGGGAGTGGGTCTTTAGTTCGGGTGAGCAGTTGTCGTGGGGCTAATGTGGGCTTGTGTGCCACTCTGATGCCCAGCGGTCGTAGAAGCCTTGTGATGAGTTCCGACCTGTTCCTGATGAGGGTAGTGTGATCAGTGTGTCGGGACGTGTGACCCAGTTCTTTGGATATCCATTATCGTTGAACATTTGGAAGAAGTATTCCTCCTCCTCTTGCTGTCATAAAAAACACACCGACGCTTCGTCAAAGGCTGCACTGAGGATGTTACCAAGCACGGTAACGAAACGTCTGCAGAACAACAAACTAGCTCAGCGAGCCAACCAACCTCATCGCCCACAACCTGAGCTACAGATCTACTCCAAAACCTTAGAGACCTACGGGCACATCACACTCTAACTGGCAAGGAAATGGGAAAACTACGCCAAATGAGAGAGCACAGCCTGTGAATAACTCTACTTCCTACATGGATGCCTCAGGAACCAGGTGTTACCACGCTAAGTATAAACCCCCACCCATCAACAACCCACAGGCCCGGAAAACAGCAGAACAGAACAGCTGCAAGATGGTAAGGGTAATGATAAACAACGCACACAACCGGCTCCATGAATACAACAGAGAAATTACGCGCCGAAAACATTATTCCAGGAAGCTACCAATCAAGACTGGACAACCGACATGGAACGAGCCGTTAACATCAGCCGACAGACCACAAGAACCAAGAAAAGTCAGACCCTGCAAGACAAACTAACCACACTTACCCACAAAAACGACAACAACAGAACTGACCTATGGACAAGGAACCTCTCCGACAGGAAACTGACAGACACGGAAGAAGCCATTTTCACCCGAGGGCTGAACTACAACTACAGGGAGGCCAACAAAATGGAATGGCTAGCTACACTGGAAGCCACACTCAAGGCCAACTATATCAACAAAGAAACACATCAAACCAGAAGACAGACAGTAGTCCCGACACTAACCAGAAAGAGGGAACTCAACACCCTCAACACACGGGAAAGACAAGCCTGGACACATTAAAGAAGGACAAGAACATAACTATACTACCTGCAGACAAGGGGCGCATGACAGTGAAAATGAATAAAAAGGACTAAATCTCCAAAGTACAAGCACTGCTCGCCGACAAGAACAGTTACTGGCCAGTACAAACTGACCTGACACCATAACTAGGCAACAAAATTCTATACATGCGACAAAGACTAAGAATAAAACCCGAAGAAGCTAACACACCCCGATTCTATGCCTCCCTGAAGCACACAAGCCGGCAGTCCCCCTCAGACCCATAGTCACTCCACCAGGCACTCCATCGCACAGACTAGCCAGGGAACTACAAAGAAGACTCAAGCAACTAGTAAACAAATCACCTCACTCCATCCACTCAGCCCAAGAATTCCTCAATCCCATCAAAGACATAAAGATAGAGAAGAAGACACCATGATATCATTTGATGTCACCGCCCTATTTATGTCAATAGACACACCACTAGCAAGGGAAACAATGACAACACGACTTGAACAAGAACATGGCCCCAGTGAGACCATCTCCAAGGACAACATGCTTCAACTCCTGGACCTCTGCCTGACCACCCACTTCACCTTCAACGGCCAAACATATGAGCAAATCAAGGGGACACCCATGGGATCGCCTATCTCTGGACTCGTAGCAGAAGCAGTGATGTAAAGACTGGAAAGGACGGCCCTTCTGCAAATCGAACCTAAATTATGGATACGCTAGGTAGACGACACCTTTGTCATCATTAAAAGGTCCAAATTAGAAGAGACACACAAACCCATAAACAACACCCTCACTGGAATAAAATTCACCACAGAGGAGGAGAAGAGCAAACAGCTTCCATTCCTGGATGTCATGGTAGAGTGCAAGGCAAATGGGGAACTGCAAACGAAAGTACACCGAAAAGCCACACACACAGACCAGGTACTGAGCTTCAACAGTAACCATCCCAGCACACACAAACAAAGCTGCCTGCGAACATTTAAAAGGGCAACAACACACTGCAGCAACATGGAACTGCGCCAAGAGGAGGAGGAATACCTCTTCCAAGTATTCAAGGATAATGGATATTCAAAGAACTGGGTCAGGAGATGCCTACTGGAACAGCATCAGAAAGAGTCTACATGCCCCGACACACTCATCACACTACCCTACATCAGGAACACGTCAGAACTCACCACAAGACTTCTATGACTGCTGGGCATCAGAGTGGCACACAAGCCCACATCAACCCCACGACAAGTGCTCACCTGAACTAAAGACCCACTCCCCGCCACGGACAGGGCCAATGTCATCCACAAGATCCCCTGCAGAGACTGTGCGAAACACTGCATCGGACAAACAGGAAGGAAACTAACAACAAGAGAACATGAACACCAAGTGGCTACAAAAAGACACAATCAATACTCACTCATCTCAATCCACATGGACACGGAGAACCACTGCTTCGACTGGGACAACACCAAGATCCTGGGACAGGCTAGGCACAGACAGGCACGAGAATTCCTGGAAGCATGGCTCTCCACGAAGCAGGCTATTAATAAACACATTGAACTTGACCCCATATACATTCCATTATGGAGGAAACCCGGAAGTGAGGCAATCCATTGCAATGGACCCCAAAGTTTAAAAACCAGGCAGGAAAACACACCGTCGCTTCATCAGCGGCTGCACTGAGGATGTTACCCAGCACGGTAATGAAACGTCTGCGGAACAACTCGGCGAGCCGACCAACCTCAACACCCACAACCTAAGTGACAGATCTACTCCAAAATCTTTGAGATTAGATTAATGTAGGAAATCAGGTTGGCATGGACGAGTTGGACCGAAGGGTCTGTTTCCATGCTGTACATCTCTAAGATTCTATGACCTTACTCAAAGATGCATTTATGCCAACTTCCTGTTTGCTGTTAGCTAAGCAGTCTTTTGTAAATGAAATATGTTAGTGTCTACACCAGCCATTCCTGACATCTTTGAGTTTGTTCTCCAATACAGGACATGTTGCTGCAGGATCAAGACCCTACAATGTTGTCAAACCAGGAGACTCTACCTCTGGGGATAATGAAGCCACTGTCTATGAGGATGCACTGTCACCTGTCTTATCAGCCTCTGACATTGCAGTTACTGTCACTAGGTCCGAGAAGGGCTGATGTTTACATTCAGGGCCACAGTCTGGTGCAGCTCGGGGCAGTAGTGTAGCTGAGGGAGGCTACTCTTTCTGTGCCCTGAGCTACAACACAGGGAGGCCCCACAGACAATTGGAGGAAAACTGGGGACCAGGCTCCTGTTGAGCTACAGTCTGATGACAGGCCTCTGGTCGTGGCGACAAAAGCTCTACTCAACACGCTACAGAAGTTGGGGCAAGGATAGCAGAGCTACATGCAGCTTTGTGTGGAATATGGAGAAGCCTGCATTATCTATAAGTGCTGCCCCTTCCCAGGCAAGTGAAAAAAAAATGTCGATGAAAAGCCAGGCTGAACATTCATCCCAGGTATCCATCACCTGAGGCTTGTGCTTAACACAGCTGTTGGTTGAATGAGAAGAGGACAAGGAATCTCGACCTACCACCAGGAATCCTTCCACCTCAGGGAACAAAATGATAAAACAGCATGTACCAGCTGCACCAAGGTGTTCGCCTCTGGGCCATTCGCCTCTGATCTCCTCACTCTCGCTACCGTTGATCCCAATAGCTCCTACAGCTGACGTAATGGATATATCCCTGCACTAATTAGATCAGATTCCCTACAGTGTGGAAACAGGCCCTTCAGCCCAACAAGTCCACACTGCCCCTTGGAGGATCCCACCCAGACCCATCCCCCTATAACCCACACACCCCTGAACATTAAGGCAATTTAGCATGGCCGATCCACCTAGCCTGCACATCTTTGGACTGTGGCAGGAAATGGGAGCACCTGGAGGAAACCCACGCAGACACAGGGAGAATGTGCAAACTCCACACAGACAGTCACCTGAGGCTGGAGTTGAACCTGGGTCCCTGGTACTGTGAGGCTGCAGTGCTGACCACTGAGCCACCATGCCATCCTACTGCAGGAGGCCTCAAGGCTTTGTCTGTCTAGAACTGCTTGACATGATCATTAGATAACAGGACAGCCCAGTTAACAGAATGCTTCGACCTCAGCTGCTGCTGTTGGGGTAGCACATAGTTCCAGAAATGTAAACTTTAAACTTCAGGAGCAAGAAAGTGGAATGAACGAAGAACAAAGAAAATTACAGCACAGGAACAGGCCCTTCAGCCCTCCAAGCCTGCGCTGATCGAGATCCTCTGTCTAAGCCTATCATCTATTTTCTAAGGGTCTGTGTCCATTTGCTCCCTGCCCATCCATGTACATATCCAGATACATCTTAAAAGACGCTAACGTGTCTGCGTATACCACCTCCGCTGGCAACGCTTTCCAGGCACCCACCACCCTCTGCGTAAAGAACTTTCCACGCATATCTGGTGATCATTTAATGGTGATCATTGTGAATATATTTCACTTGTGAATACATCAAAAATATATTGTTTTGCTGGATTCAAATGTATGTAACCATAATTTTTCAGGATCTTGGTAATGGGACAGCTAAATTGAATGGCAAGCCTCATGGTTGGCATAATTTGCTGGTTCCAAAGGAGATAAGGACTTTGCATTTATTTGTGAAGGAGATAGTTTTCAATTACATGAATCTTCAAAGAATATTTGCTTACGTTTGTGGTTTTGTACTTGCTAGTCAATGGATCGTGGCTGAAGATGCAGATTCAGCTGCAACTCACTGTCCCACACTCCATTAATGTCCTTTTATGTTCTAAAGCAGATTGCTGCTCACTATGGGTATAACTCAGGTGCACCTTGAAGGTGGAGCTGGATGAAATTAATCAGTATATTTCTGTCCAAGTGTAGGGTAGGCGTGAGTTTGGGGAACAAAGCTCCACTGCCTGGTTTATTCTGGGTGGTAGAAAGTGCTGGTTTTTGGTTAATTTGCGAAGTAGAATGGTAGGCAAGCAGCTACATTGCAGGAAGGTGAAGAAGTTCTGGTGATGGGATAATGGCAAACAGTGTACCTATAATGTCCTAGAATCCTGTGCACATCTCTCCACAGCCTGGCATCCATTAAAGGGTTATTCATGTCTACTGCCTCCTCCTCAAGCTCACATTCAATTCATCTTCAATCAGGGAGAAGTGATTGCTCCTCATTCCATTCCTGTTGTAACATTTGGGGCGGTTGCATGTCAGGTTTTGCATTGTCCAGCTATCATTGTGGTGTGTCTTGCAGAGTATGTCGATCAGTCAAAGCAGTAGAGGCTGATTTTATGTAAGGCAATGGTATGTTCAATGGTTGCTGTGGCGAAGGTATGAACGTGATTGTACAGCTCTTTTATTACACTCATGAGATGCATCACAGGTATCATCGAGCATGTCTGGAGTGGACAGTCCATATCACCTAGGATCCAGCCGTTAGCCCGGGCAAGGACTAAAAATTCTTGATGGCGCAAGATGAATGCATCGTTCCAGCTCCCTGGGAAAGATGCACACACCCTTCAATGATCCGTCACCTGTCATCTCCAATCAGCTGTATGTTTAAGAGGTGCAATCCTTCACAATTCACAAATGTGACTTGGAAATATATCACCATTCCTTCACTGTCACTGAATTAAAATCCTGAAATTCCCTCCCTAAGGGCATTGTGGGTCTACTTACAGCATATAGACTGCAACAGTTCAAGAAGACAGCTCACTATCACCTTCTCAAGGGCAACTGGGGATGGGCAATAAATGCTGGCCAGCTAGCAATGCCCACATCCCACGAATAAATAAGAAAAACATACACGGCTGGTCCCAGGGATTGCTAATAGTCACAAGTGTAGTCTGTGACCTCTTAATTTGATTTATTTATTGTCACATGTATTTTTTACAACATACAGTGAAAAATGTTGCAGAGTGTCACCACTCTTCGACGCCATGTTAAAACACAGAAAAATAAACCAAAAGATAGAACAATAAAGGTAGAAAAATAAAGAAATAAAGGAAAAGTGTTCAACACCACAGTTCTCCTGGTTACGTTCTCCACCATGGGCCATGGGCCTAGTGACCAGGCATGAGTTCGTTTTGCCATTCCACCACCGCTGGAACTAAAGTTGCCACGTTTCAGCGCCATCTTGCCTCTACCAACCCCCTCACTAGCATCTGGCTGCCATCATCTGTGGAGAAATGGATAGAGATATTGGCATGATGGAAGGGAGCATTGGTCACCTCATTTATTCACCGATATCTGAAATGAGACACATCTGTCACCGGTGAATCCACCACTGGTGAAGAAACTGAGCACCTCAGTGCCCTTGACTGCCTCTGGCACAGGGCTCCTACCAAATCTACACAGATGCAGGTCTTGCTGAAGATTCCACATTGTCAGTGACTGTTTCCCAGTGCATCGTCAGGTTATTTTTGTAATGCTCCTCCAACAACTACATACGGTTAGATCTTCTCAGAGAACTGTCAAGAAGTCCGTTGTCGGAGAACCGCATTTCCGACACATCGTGACCAGGCAGGCCCCCGATGCTGCTGTCGGGACCTCTGTTGTCAGCTAACAACAGCTCTCCCCTTGTTGCATCCTTTCGAGCTGCTTCCAATATTTCAGCAATATTTGAGCCTCTTGGTTGTTTAAACAATCGAACAAATAATAGTGCATGATATCTTCAAAGCCCAATCCTGTGCCTTCCAGCTTCCTCCTGTTGTATCATGTATGCCGTCACTGCCCTAGGCCACTTAACATAGCCTTGTACTTTCCATCTGTAACTACACCCAGCACAATTGGCCATCCCCTCTCACAATTCCATGCACTCAAATACAGTCATTCAATTCCTTCAATCCCTAACTTGTGCTTTCCAGTCCTGAGCCTCCATGTAAACTGCAATAATCCTGATCCTCTCCCGCGAAGTGCAGAGTTGAGCAAGGAAAACTGCTGACCTTAAACACAACTGCACAAAGCTGACTGGCTCACGGAGACAGTAGAAACTGCCGATGCTGGACAATCTGAGGTAACACGGTGTGAAGCTGGATGAACACAGCAGGTCAAGCAGCATCAGAGGAGCAGGAAAGCTTGACAGTTCAGGTCGAGACTCTTTTTCATAAACAAAGAAGAAGGGTCTTGACCCGAAACGTCAAACTTTCCTGCTCCTCTGATGCTGATGGGCTCATGTCTGTTTTGAACCAAGGCAAACCTGGTGCCCTGAGATTCTCATTCATCACTGACTTAATTGTGAGTAATCTTGACATAATTTTTGGAAAGCTTCAACACAAGAAGCATTCACAGCATGTAACTATATTTCGTGTAGGAACCTGCCAAGGGATGGTGTGAAACCTAACACACCGCAAACATGACACTGACTTAATTTCAATTCTTGCAGGCTCTAAAAATAACTGCAAATGTACACACACACACACACACACACACACACACATACACATACACACACACACACAAAGGTACAAATTCCAACGCACCTAAAGAAATGTTTATGTGCACACATGCGCACAGTTGCACACGGACATAAGTAAAGATAGAAACAAAAACATCAATAAAGATAAAAACTTCCAATAAATATTCAGAAGACATGAGCATTTAAGCATTTAAATTAAAGACAGGTATGCACCGCTGTATAATTATGTGCAAGTATGCGGAAGATTGGAAAGTGCAACAGCACTGTGGATGCATATTTAAACTCTACACATATGCTCTCATATGTTCTCAATATACACACTTTTTAATCATGTTTGTTTCAAAGATTTATTTCTGCTCTCTCTTTTCTGACAGGTGGGCTGGCTGCTGTTATATATACAGATGCACTGCAGACAGTGATCATTCTGGCTGGATCGCTGACTCTCGCAATATTTGGTACATATAATTGAGTCTTTGTTACTGTTATGTGTCCTCATTTCCTGCATTAGAATTTAGGAAGATAATTCTCACAACAGTTAATTGGCATATAGAGGGGAACCTATCTGGTATTCTTCAAATCTCTGCCTTTTCATGAACCTCCCTTAGCTTAATGTCTCTGAAAGACTTTCCTTAACTCCAGAAGCTAGAATAACAACAATACCATTTGCAACCTTATGTCAGAGCATGTCTCTGAAAGATGTGAAGGTACTGGTGTTGGCCTGGGGTGGACAAGGTCAGAAATCACACAACACCATGTTATAGTCCAACAGGTTTATATTAAATCACAAGCTTTCGGAGCTTCGCTCCTTCTTCAGGTGTTAGTGGGAGAGGGAAGATCAGACACAGAATTTATAAGTAAATGATCAAAGGGTCAGATCACTGATCAGGATGTATTAAACAAGCCTGAGATGCTGCATAACTGTTGACAAGAGCCGGAAGTGGGATTAGCAAAACAGTAAAAAGTTGTAATGATATCACTTAATCCCAATTTGGATTTATTCATGAGATTCCATTTTGTTTCAGATGGAAGTTCTGGCTGCTGGTGTTATTATTCAATTGGAAAATCAGACCAAACCTAAAAGTGACAATCAGGGGTAGGGGGAGCACAAATTCATTCTGCATTTGTTACTGTTCTGCCTTTAAGGAGATGAAACTGTCACACCCCAAACCCATCTCTCTTAAACCTTATCGATAGCTCTCGCACTGCAGAGATTGCCTCTGTTGTGATTTCTCTCTCTTTCTGCTGCCCCTTTGTTTCGTCTCCCATTCTTAGGTCTTACACTCTCTCACACTGTTCTTTGTCCTCAGATTTTGACAAATTAATCAAACTGAAAAAAAAACCCAGAGTTGTCAAATGGACTTCCAATAATCTCTCAATTTACACATTATTGCACAGTCAAATTCTGCTCTGTTTATTGCTTTGGAAAATTTCAAAAAACATCTGTTCTCACAACCTGGCCGAATTTACTTTATTGTCCACAGCACAACAGGAACAGTTTTCTTTTCTGTGCTTTTTTTTGTAGCATTGGAATCCTGTTCTTATATACATTTGGTTTTGGCAAAAAGCATAAATTCTTGCTCATCCCTTTCTTCTATAGAAGCTTCTACTCTGCTTTATGATTTAGCTTCTCCTGGAATTTGGGTGTTTATAGGTCAAATGCAAAGCAAATAAGATCTTAGTACCACATCTGCCACTACTGCTACAGTACTGCATTTAACACTTCCCCTTTTGGAAACCATTATCTCCACAGTTCCAGAGCTACCTTTCTTCAAGATATGGAAAGAGCTGTCCAGTATTAAAAATTCATTTGGAAAGGCAGTTTTCAGTTGCTTCTAGATCTTTGCCCTCAGGATGATTATCTATTACCAATCATCATTCTCTACCTGCTTGTAAGGTATGAAACAGCTCTCAAAGCATATGTTTCATAAACCTCTCTACTAACTAAATGCAATAAAGCATTTCTTACTGTTAAAATCTCTACAATGTGGAAGAAGGCCATTCAGCCCACTGAGTCCATACCAACCCTCTCGTGATGTAAAATTTCTTTATATCCCACACAGACCAAAGCCCCTACCCTATCCTTGCATTTCCCACGGCCAATCCACCTAAGCTGCACATTTTAGAACTGTGGGAGGAAACCAGCACACCCAGAGGAAACCCACACAGACACAAGCAGAATGTACAAACTTCACAGAGCACGTCGCCCAAGGGTGGATTCAAACCTGGGTCCCTTGTGCTGTAAGGCATCAGCGCTAACCACTGAGCCACCGTGCTACCAATGTTCTTAAGAATGAAATGAAAACAGCTGAAGGAATTTTCTAAAAGTTTATTCTGAATGATCTAACCATCCAGGCGTTCCAATTTCTGACTGAATTAAGGAACATCCATATCTGGCGAGATTTAGTAGCTCTGATACTTGGCAAGATTGACACAAATGCCTGCTGAAACTTTATTTAACACGTGCCAAATAAGATATAAATTTAAACAATTAACTTATTTATAGTTACTTGGTAGTACTGAACTTTAGAATTGCTAACAGGTATACTGTCAAAGCTTCTTATCCTGAGGCGGAATTGCAAGAATACCAAATTCCAGTTCCAAAATTTTGGTTTTCTTGTGATGCTATCCTGATGACAGCAAGATGAAAAGCTTTAACAGTTTTGTCTTCTTCCCAGAAATGCTCATACTTATTCAAAATACCATCTTAAGATATGTTCTTGAGGAAGAAGCTGACTCCCAACACAGCAAAATACAGTTGTAAAATCTAGTCCCAACTTCACATTTTCTTATGATAACATTAGAGACTAATTAATTTTAGAAATAAATGGATTTCCCACTGACTTATGAACCTAAACTAAAGGACCTGTTTTCTTGGTTTAAGACTTTTAGTATAATAAACCAACTAATATCAACGGAAATCAAATATTATTTAGCAGCCAATTAATATAGTGTAACAACGAAAATGTACTTCTGTATTAACTAAGGCAATCAATATACAATTCATAATCAAATATGTTACTATAAGACAGGGCATGTAATGGCAGACTAAATTGAAAGCTACGCTAAGATAACAAGGTGTAGAGCTAGATGAATACAGCAGGCCAAGCAGCATCAAAGGAGCAGGAGGGCCGATGTTTCGGGTCTAGACTCTTCTTCAGAAATCAATTCTTCATTTTCTGAAGAAGGGTCTAGGCCCAAAACATCAGCATTCCTACTCCTCTGGTGTTGCTTGGCCTGTTGTGTTCATTCAGCTCTACACCTTGTTATCTCAGATTCTCCAGCATCTGCAGTTCCTACTATCTCTGAATGCTACACTGGTAGCTTTTGTGAGTATGGCTAGCGTTTCTGCAGAACCTGCTGTACCTGTGAGTTAAGCTTGTATGAAATCAGAACATTGAAAAATGTAGGAGATTTACACATTTGAGTACATGATAGGTCCATTTGTGTCAGATAAAGAGGCATAAAAAATGATTGTCCTTTGAGAAATTAAATTAGCTCAATCCCTGATGTTGACAACAGGCATGAATTTCTCTGTAGAGAAATTTCACTTATCTGAAGTATATTAAAACAGGGTATTGACCAAAATTGTTTAAATTGTAGGGTGAATTTAAATTGTCCTTTAGTCAATAGATCTGTTATTACTGGAGTGGTGTATAAATTACCTATTAACGATGTTGATTTCATACCAGGAAAAGGCGTCGTGAGAGATAAGTTGCTGCTGTCTCCAGAGATGGTAGGCAAGTCCATTGAAACTGACAATAAAGCAAAGAAGTGAATGATCTTTTGTAATCCTCCTGTAGAAAGTACTGTTTCAACTAAAGATGTGTCCAAAGAATCAAAGCTCAGACTTCTGAGTGTAAAGTGGCAGTGGAATCAGATTGACAGCAAAGTGGTAAAATCAGCTGGAAATGAATTAGGTCTGTCTCAATTAAACTGGCCTACAGATCCTCAGTCACCGATGTCAAAACAGAATGCAGCAATAAAGTTCCATGCTAATAGATGAACGAGTAAAGGCAATAATTAACTAAATCTTCTTTGCTGTAACGGTTGCTATTACTGTAGGGTTACATGGACAGACTTGAGTCCTAAATTGGAAAATGAAACTTCGAAGTTGAGAAGCGATGGCTCTTGTTCTGAAAGAACTGAACAAAGTTTGTTCTAAAGTGGAAAGACCAAATCACAGACAGATTGTAAAAAATAATGGAAATTTGGTTAAAAAGAAATATCAGGATTTTTATCCAAATATCAATGTAATCTCAACAAGATTCTTAAAGCAGCAAAGGGACCATAGTTATACATGTAAGAAAGATAACTGAATGGCTGGTAGCTGAGACAATTTTTATGTATGGACAATATAGAAAGGATATCTCTGAAAGAGAAGGGACATGTAAAGACTCAGTTAAAAATGCAACTCCCTGATATCACTGTAATTTATTGTGTTAATGAAGCACCGAAGAAAATATTGAATCCAGAGAGTAAATAGCATAACTACAACGAATATTTTCGGAGCCTACATTTTTCACCTCTTGGTACTCAAAAGCCAGAGGAACTATCAGAAATAAGTATCACTGTTTTTGACAAGATGAATCAACCAAGGATACAAATGACTAACCAAGGATATGGAAACAATGTGAACTTTAATCATCATGTGGAAAGAATTTGACAAATATTGTATGTCAGAAGGTGGAGCTGCTGGCTGCAAAACAAATCCTCACATTTGAAAGAAGAAGAACTTTAAGAAGAAATATTGAGTGACTTAATATCCTAATTGTGACATGTAGTTGGGTTAATACAAAATATTGTGATGCTACCAAGATGTACTGTTTAAAAGAACATGTGACCGTGCGGGGATTGGGGAAAGGAGGGGAAGAATATTACTCATACTGTTTGTACTAAGTTGGTTGTTAAAGTGCATCAAATGTTATAAGTTGTACTTTGAATGGTGTCTATGAAAACTCTTCACAATGGTAAAATTTTCCATTGTTCAGAGGGGGAGATATTACAATGATAAAATTTGTAAGACTGCATCTTTAATTTAAGGTAAATATGAAAGAATGCTGTGATCTGTTCTAAAGTCTGACTGACAGCAAGGCTGGGTGGTTTCATTTCACATTAAAGACAGTCCTAATTGTTTACTGAGAAGAAGGGGTAAGGTGTAAGCCCTTAGAGATAATGGCAGGAGCCTGTGTGGTAAAGTGGACAGGCTGTGAGTTTCCGAAGTCCCAGAATGGTGATGAAAATATTGGATTGTACGTGAGCGTTCTTTAATCTGTCCATTTTCTTCCAAGATGAGAGAAAGTTAGGGTCTCAAGGATAACTAACCAGCATTTATACATGGATATAAGGCCTCTATGATTTGTAATTCCATAAAGATGGGCTTTGAAGGGTAAGGATCTATGATATCCCTGAAAACTTATAAGAAAGGTTAATATTTCAGGATCCAGGACAGCAAGAGCAGCTATGGACAACATGAAGTTATGGTTCACCACACAGGAATATGGGTGAGATCTTGCACTTGAATAAAACAAAGACTAAATTCATGAGGAGCTAAAACAAAGCTGGAGACTGGGACTAGTGAATGCTAGAAGAAAAATGTATGGGAGAGAAAACTCAGTGAAAGACAGTACTGAGATTAAAATTTCCCAAAGTGGGAAAGGAAGATCACAGAAGTCAACCTTTTAGGAGCTAAGAATCACCTTGGAATGATTCTGGGAGGAGTGAATAGCTACTTAAAGGATAGTAGAAAGTATTCTGTAAGAGAGATATTGGCCAAGTACAGACAGGTGAGACTAGTTTAGTTTGGGATTATGGTCAGCAAAGACTGGTTGGATCTAGGGTCAGTAGCTGTATTTTATGGCTCTAAACGTCTTATGCTTAAAAGAAAGGGAAATGCCCTATTTGTGTATAAGTTGTCTCCAAAGATAGTGTTTAGTCCATAGTGTTTTTATTTTCTTTTTATTGCAATATAAGTCTTAAAATATTAAATCTTGTTGTGTCATTTTTTTCAGCCATTAACTGGAAGCTTGAATTTCTTTTTATAAATTGTCAGTTTCTACAGAGATCAAAACCATGTAGAAGTCACTTTTGACTTATCTCCAACTATCATTAATTCTTTCTTTTCAGCCTGATGCTCCTATGCCATTTGAAAAATAGAATGCTGAGTCGGTGACTCTTTGGACACATCTTTAATCAAAACATTAATTCTCGCGGCTGGGTTACAGGGATTCTTTTAGGTTATTCAGTTCTTCTTGAAAAACATCAGTTTCCACAGTCTCAATGGGCTTTTCTCAAACTGCTAAAGATGGTAGCACCTTATCCCCAGTCAAACCATTTCCCAATAATTCAACCCATGCTGTCAATAGGACACTTACCAACTATTCCCACAATTACAGAACTACTAATTAAGCTATGCTCTAAATTAGCTCCATACAAATGACTGGGTATGCTATTCCCATTAATACCTTGCATCAAAATGCTTTTGTTTAACAAATTATCTGGAGGGACATTTCTGTCGCTTCCCAATATTAAAGATTGTGTTAATCCTGTAGATCTTAGAATTACAATTAGTTATCCTCCCTCATTAAACAGGAAAAAGAACACTTCAATTTTAAACAAGAAAAGTTTGATAATTTTCTGCACTTCAATCCACATTAGTAGTTAATACAAGAGAACACATCAGTTGGTCATCAATTTTACCCGCTGGACAGATTTCTTTTAAAAGAGTATTGAATGCCCTGACAAATGTCACAGTCTTGTTTTTTTTTAAAAATTCTAACATTTACCCTTCACATGTCATTTTCTTCACTGTAATCAGACCTCTCGAATCTCCAGTTTGTCTATGATACCAAAAAGGGTTGTTTCTAACACAATTGTGAGTCAATCTTTAGTCATCTGCCATTACTGCAGCTTCTCTTAATTTAGAAACTTTCTGGTCTTAAAGGTGATGCTGTATTTTCACTGGCATCACCCTCTCCAAGGTCTTCAAAATCTGATTGAACATTCATTAAACCATACCACCTATCAAACATCAGTCTTGAGGCAACTGTTCCCTAGTTCATTCTCTACAGCACAATGCTTTGAACAATTAACGTCCACCTGCCAACCAGTCCAGTCGCTGAACTCAAAACATTAACCTTGCTTTCTCTTCACAGAAGCTGTCTGAGCTGCTGAGTTTCTCTAGCACTTTCTGTTTTGTTTCAGTATTAGTTATTGTTCCCTTTGAATTCATTAGGATACTCAATTTCAAGTTGCAAAGCTTCAACACCTCTCTTTTCCGCAATAAACACCATTTCCTTTATCTCTAGTAAATTTCACAGAAGTCTGACACTGTTACTTGCTTAAATTTCCACATATTTGCCTATAAGGCTCTGGCCCTAACTCATAGGCCTAGATAATGGCAATTTTCACTTTATCGTAGTCTCCAGACTGTCTACCTGAAAGAGTTCAGCACCCAACTTTTCTCACCAACACACTCCACAGTAAAACTGTCAAGTTTTCTCTTGGCCACTGCAATATTGTGGCAATTTTCTCAGTATTCCAAATACATTTCAATACCTATCTCACTGAATATTGGCATGATGTGAATATTTATGGTCAAATCCAAAGTGTAACTAAAGCCAAAGTCATCCTTAAGTTATAGCAGCATTTCCCATTTGTGTAATCTAAGCTTTTCTCCATCCAATTCAAATGTTCTGCTATTTCTTTCTCTTTGAAATTTCAGTTTAAGTTTTCACATTTCTATTTCTTTTCTGTTTCTTTCCAAGTCAAGGTTGTTTGCCTTTGTTTGGGGGGGTGAAGGAGTAATCGAATGGCACAGGTGACCTCAGGGCTATTAGGATGACATGGGGAATGGGGACAGAGTGATGGGATGTGGGGTGACAGGAGGATAGTTTGGTATGAGAATGACGTAATGATCTGAAGAGGGGGCAAGAATTGGCAACAGTGTGATTGTTGGAAGATGTCTGGGGGCCTTTAAACAATTTTGGGAGCTGATCTGGAGTTACGTTAGAGAACACAGGCTTGCCTCCGTATTCACACTCCTTACTTCCTCCAAGCTGACTCAAAAAATACAATTTGAATCTGACCCCTGTGTGAAAAGACAGAAGGTGCAGGGAAAATTGTGCATAGGTTGTATGTGTATTTTGAAAGGTGTAAAAATGGGCAAGTTGAATAGAAAATGATATGAGTCCTAGCACAGGCACTTCTTCCTTCATCGCACGGTTATGTATATCAGGAATTCACACCAGTGATTCCCCTCAGTCAGCTCCCAACTCAAACTTAATTTTAAGAGGAGAACCAGTTCCTTCTTCATCTCATTGACTTGAGGAACAGAGAAGGGAGAATGTAAAGTGGAGGGGATGGGAGCTGATGGGTCGGGAAGCAAGGAAATGTTTAAACACAGGGTAAAACAAACATTTTATAAAAGCATGATTTTCATACAAAACAAAACTTCTCGGCAAAATTGTGTTAGAAATGATTTCAACTGATTTGTTCAGTAAATTAAGTTTATGTTTTATAGCTTTTAAACATGTCGATGGCTATGTGGGACTCAAGAAGAAATTCTTTACAGCCGTCCCCACTATCCATCAATCTAACTCAACCTGCGGCTTACCAAGAGAGGACACCTTCCACATTTTTCGGGATCCTATTAGTTCTGACCTTCCCTGGCCAGGTGTATTATTTGGAATAACTGTACTTTCTACTTGGTATTGGTGCACAGATCAGGTAACACACATTTATGTACGTGCACTCTTCATGTAAAGTTCAACCACTCCTGGTGTCATTGCTTTTTGATCAGCTGGGCATCTGAATCACATAGAAACCATGGTTAGAAGACTCTGAAGCTACTAAGAATTTTACATGTAGAAATTCTACTTGCCTGAAATCATTCATACTCCCTTTCTGCAGGTATACCAGCTGATTTAAACAATTCCATAGAATTTTAACATGGAAAAAGGCTCCAAGCTTGCTTACCAACACTGGGCACTGAGAAGCTTTTCAAAGCCTGTTTCGTTTGGCCTACCCTGTTCGTTTGTTAGAACGAAATTCCAACTCAATTTGGGTGCATTTATAAAGGTTCTAAAGGATTTTATGTCAGGAATGCTTCCAGAGAAGTGACAAATTTGTGAGCAATGAACCTTTCTTGGCGTATAGTACATTCAGAATTTCCATGTAGCCACACAGAGATGTACATTTTAGAGGGTATGCTGTATCAAGCTCTTTGCTGTTTGCTGAAGGATGCACTTAGTATTCTGTTCGAATCGAACAAGGTCTGTATTACACTCCAATAGACAATAGACAATAGGTGCTGGAGTAGGCCATTTGGCCCTTTGAGCCAGCTCCACCATTCATTATGATCACGGCTGATCATCCACAATCAGTATCCTGTTCCTGCCTTATCCCCATGACCCTTGATTCCACTATCTTTAAGAGCTCTATCCATCTCTTTCTTGAAAGTATCCAGAGAGTTGGCCTCCATTGCCTTCTGGGGCAGAGCATTCCATATACCCACCACTCTCTGGGGGAAGTAGTTTATCCTCAACTCTGTTCTAAATGGCCTACCCCTTATTTTTAAACTGTGTCCTCTGGTTCTGGACTCACCCATCAGCGGAAACATGCTTCCTGCCTCCAGAGTGTCCAATCCCTTAATAATCTTATACGCCTCAATCAGATCCCCTCTCATCCTTCTAAACTCAAGCGTATACAAGCCCAGTCACTCCAAACTTTCGACATACGATAGCCCTGCCATTCCAGGAATTGACTTCGTGAACTTACGCTGCACTCCCTCAATAGTAATAATGTCCTTCCTCAAATTTGGAGACCAAAACAGCACACAATACTCCAGGTGCGGTCTCACCAGGGCCCTGTACAGCTGCAGAAGGACCTCTTTGCTCCTATACTCAATTCCTCTTGTTATGAAGGCTAACATGCCATTAGCTTTCTTCACTGCCTGCTGTACCTGCATGCTTGCTTTCATTGACTGATGTACAAGAACACCTAGATCTTGTTGTACTTCCCCTTTACCTAACCTGACTCCATTTAGATAGTAATCTGCCTTCCTGTTCTTGCCACCAAAGTGGATACCCACACATTTATCCACATTAAACTGCATCTGCCATGCATCCGTCCACTAACCTAGCCTGTCCAAGTCACACTGTATTCTCATAACATCCTCCTCACATTTCACACTGCCACCCAGCTTTGTGTCATCAGCAAATTTGCTGATATTACTTTTAATGCCTTCATCTATATCATTAATGTATATTGTAAACAGCTGCGGTCCCGGCACCGAACCTTGTGGTATCCCACTGGTCACCGCCTGCCCTTCCGAAAGGGACCGTTTATCGCTACTCTTTGCTTCCTGTCAGCCAGCCAATTTTCAATCCAAGTCAGTATTTTGTCCCCAATACCATGTGCCCTAATTTTGCTCACCAATCTCCTATGCAGGGCTTTATCAAAGGCTTTCTGAAAGTCCAGGTACACAACATCCACTGGTTCTCCCTTGTCCATCTTCATAGATATATCCTCAAAAAATTCCAGAAGATTAGTCAAGCACAATTTCCCCTTCATAAATCCATGCTGACTCTGACCTATCCTGCTACTGCTATCCAAATGAGTCGTAATTTCATCTTTCATAATTGACTCCAGCATTTTTCCCACCACTGACGTTAGGCTAACTGGCCTATAATTTCCTGTTTTCTCTCTCCTTACTTTCTTGAAAAGTGGGACATTAGCCACCCTCTAATCAGCAGGAACTGATCCTGAATCTATAGAACATTGGAAAATGATTACCAATGCATCCACGATTTCTAGAGCCACCTCCTTAAGTACCCTGGGATGCAGACCATCAGGTCCCAGGGACTTATCAGCCTTCAGAACTAACAGTCTATCCAACACCATTTCCTGCCTAATATAAATTCCCTTCAGTTCGTCCATTACCCTAGGTCCTTCAGCCACTATTGCATCTGGGAGATTGCTTGTGTCTTCCCTAGTGAAGACAGATCCAAAGTACCTATTCAATTCTTCTGCCATTTCCTTGTTCCCCATAATAAATTCACCCGTTTCTGACTTCAAGGGCCCAATTTTAGTTTTAACCATTTTTTTTCTTTTTATATACCTAAATAAGCTTTCACTATCCTCCTTTATATTTTTGGCCAGTTTTCCTTCATATCTCATTTTTTCTCTGTGTATTGCCTTTTCAGTTATCTTCTGTTGCTCTTTAAAAGCTTCCCAGTCCTCCGGCTTCCCGCTCATCTTTGCTATGTTATACTTCTCTTTTATCTTTATACAGTCCTTAACATCCCTCGTCAGCCACGGCCACCCCTGCCTCTCCTTCGGATCTTTCTTCCTCTTTGGTATGAACTGATCCTGCACCTTCTGTATTATATCCAGAAATACCTGCCATTGTTGTTCCACTGCCATCCCTGCTAGGGTAATGTACCATTGAACTTTGGCCAGCTCCTTCCTCATGGCTCCATAGTTCCCTTTATTCAACTGCAATACTGACACTTCCGATTCTCCCTTCTTCCTCTCAAACTGCAGATTAAAAATTATCATATTATGGTCACTATTTCCTAATGGCTCCTTTACTTTGAGGTCCCTGATCAAATCCGGTTCATTGCACAACACCAGATCCAGAATTGCCTCCTCCCTGGTAGGCTCCAGTACAAGCTGTTCTAAGAATCCATCTTGGAGGCACTCCACAAACTCCCTTTCTTGGGGTCCAGTACCATCCTGATTCTCCCAGTCTACCCGCATGCTGAAATCTCCCATAACAACTGTAGTGATCCCTTTGCAACAGGCCAATTTCAACTCCTGATTCAACATGCATCCTACATCCTGACTACCGTTTAGGGGCCTGTAGATAACTCCCATTAGGGTCTTTCTACCCTTAGAGTTTCTCAGCTCTATCTATACTGACTCTACATCTCCTGATTCTATGTCCCCCCTTGCAAGGGACTGAATATCATTCCATACCAAGTGAAGCTATCTCCTAACTTTAAGGCATTCACATTGGGTACATGGTATGTAGAATAAAATTTCAGCATGAAACTGTTCATCAGCAGTGTGAAATATATGAAAAGTAAAATAATACATATGGGTCTCCAAAACCAGGGAGTCATGAATATGAAGCAGTGACTAATAAATTCAGTAAGGAATTCAGGAGAAACCCTTTTATTTGGGGCTTGGTTTTACAGATCTCCATGGCCCCCAACAGCCGAGATAAGATATCAGGGGGTGAGAGTATGCTCACCATACGCTGTTACCCCTCACAATTCACCATTGGCAGTAATGTGAGACAAGACTTCCTGCTTCCTGCATGGATCCCCAACCCCTGAGGGAGCTGCCAGCTAATAGCATGTCCCGCCATTCTGTAGTCCCAGCAACGTCAGGTGGGAGCATGGCTATTATTAAATAGTCCTGGGAAAGAGGAACTCATACTCAAATTAAGTCTGGGGTAATGCCAGGTCCAGGTTGGCAAATGAGGGTGAGTGAGTTGGAGCCACAGTCTTTACATTATTGGGGTGTGTGCCCCCAGTGGACACAGAGGACCCACAATGGAGGTTCTCTCAACATACCCAACACAAGTCTGCACAGTTAAAGCTACATGCCTGCCCAAATGGCATGTGTCTTCCCTTGTAATTAGGTAAAATTTTGGCAGAGATAGGCTGAGACCCTCAACTGGTCATTGATTAGCCTCAATGGGCACAAGGAGTGGTGGCAGCTTGCAGCTCAATCCTATTCTGGTAACATTTCAGGCAGATTCCGCTGCTCAGATAGGAGGGGTGGGCATTTCACCCTTTTGAATTTACAGCCTATTGACAGGGGAATGTAAAATCCAATCCTAGAGCGTGATTAAAATGTGGAACATACTGTCTGTGCAGAAATTGTGGCAAACAGCACAGATACATTTAAGGGAGAATTATTTAATTACAAGATTGCAATAAAAGCTATGTTAATGGACTGAAACAAGCTGACAGGAGACTCGAAAGAAATATAGAGAAACTAGTTTGAATAGCTTGTTTCAATGGTTTTTGTTTTACACAAAATTGGGAATTTAGTAACATCCAGATGAATTATACACACCTTGTACTAATTTCAGGTCATTGTGCAAAGGACACTTTCTGCCAAATCAATTCTTCATGCCAAGGGTGGCACCTTATTTGCAGCCTACTTGAAAGTCTTGCCTATTTTCATTATGGTGTTCCCAGGCATGATCAGCCGAATCCTTTTTCCCAGTAAGTACATGTTGCCTGTTGTTAAAGCTTAGGTCCTAACATTAATGAAGACAAGAATTAAATATTTGTTTTTTTTATGTACTGCTCCATAAATCTGAGTTGGAAAGTCAGTTTCATTACTCTGATTTTTGCATTAGTAAAAGGCTGCTTCACAGAATTTATTAATCAATTGTTAATCCTCGAAAATTATATACTCTGCAGTGTATTGAGGTTCAAGCAGCGCTTTGCTAAATGAAGTGTGATTGCATCCTTCATTGATATTAGGTCTTTGGCATGAGCCTATTTTAACTCTGCTAAAAGAGATTCCACCTATTCCCTGGCTGAATCATTGTCATCACTAGAGGTCTCCATTGCTAATACCTGAAAAACTTTAATTTAGAACCATATTCCTTCAGCCATTATCAGTGTTGCACACAGCTCATTCATCTAAAGTACTGTACTGTATGCAGTTCAGTTTCAGAGCCCGATAAAAAAAATGGTTTCGGAAGCACCATTGCACAGATTGACCAGAATGTCACGAGTGGTCCAAGGGCTAGATTGTGAGGAAAGGTTCCTTACACTATTGTGCTATATCTCAGTTCGTATGACAATAGACCTTTAAGACTATGCTCTTGATACCTTCACTCTCTTAAAGTATGTAATCTGAGGGTTTAAACGTCTCAAACTCCATCTTACCCTCAATCACTGGAAGCATGACAAGCAACTGGAAGCATTCTCCTCTGTTGTAATCTTACGTTTGTATGTAACAGTTAATTGCAATTACTGTCGTTGAATTTGTTGACTCCACAACATCTTATGTCTAATTTCTCATGTTATGTATGATAACATAAACATTACAACATGTAAAATACCCTACTAGAGGTAAATATATATCCTAGTTAGCTGTACTTGCCATCTATAAAAAAAACCAAGACGTCAATGATCAACATTTTGAAAACTAATTGCACAGCAAATGAATAACATCTGTGAACAGTAAAGAATTCAGACAATCAGCAGTATCAGTCTTGGTGAGTACAGACAGCTGCCTGTATGTGCCAGTATTTCTTTAACAAACGTGCTCATGATATTATCATTGTATCATAGCATGTGACTTGCGGGTATCAAAGTCTCATCCTCCATCTTACCCCTTAAAACAGCATACTATTGGAAGAATGCTACTTGTTGCAGCTCAATTGGAATCCAATATTGGTATGTATTAGTTATATTTGTTCAATATTTCAATACCTTGGTAATCCTGCCATACAATGACAAACATAAGCATTGCCACATCAGTTAAAATGCCTTGCTGGAGGCAAAACCCACATTATAAACCAGAAATAGAACATTCCGTTGGCAGTGAGAGATGCACAATATTTCATCTAAGGAAGGTCTGTCAAATCTTCTGCCAACGAGGCAGTTCTGAGAACATTGGCAGACTTTCTACAGGAATGAGGTGCCGAGGGGGCAAAAATTTACAACAACCAGGATCGTCTGGCCAATGAGAGGCTGACAGTTTCTGCACTTGGCAGTGCCACAGAGGAGGTCATGGCTGCTGCTGGAGCAGTCACCCTGGAGTTACCTCTATCTATCAAGTACCTATCTACCTCTGCCTTAAATGCAAGGGAAGTGGATGGGGAGACCTCCCCAGGGTATAGGGTCACAAGGGGAGGGGACAAGTGGGTTGTAAGCAAGGGCAGGAAAATAGTTCTGTGCGGGCAGCCTTGCCCATTGTGCACACCCTCATTTAGGCAAGGACATCTTTTGATCAAGTCAGCATTTCACCTCATTTTGTACAAGTCTAAACAGCCCTCACTCCTTTTGTTTCTGGATACGCCGCATACCTGTAGTCCTAACCCGTACTGGGTTAATCCCAGCGGCAGTATGCTGACAACCTTAAATGGTCCCAATTGGCTACTTTGAAATGTTAAAGGGTGAATATTTGTTCTGCTGACATTTAAGAAATTAGGTGCCAAGCTGCGCCGTGGGTGCCTTTGTCTCGCAGACAATGTGGTAATTTAATAATACTCTGCTCTCTATAAATGTTGAACTAAGGCTAAAAAGATACGGAACTGTCTAGAGCAGCGACTGAGAAATGAGGAACTGTCCAGTTGTACACATTGATTTTGGGCAGCTGACATTTGCTTCTAAAGTTAGGTGATTAAGTCATGTACTATCACTGTTGCTAGGCATATGACTATAGGGAAGTAAAAAGCCGTATCTTGCATACATGACTGGCAGCGTTGTAAAATCCTATATAAAGGGAAGACGGTTCCCTTATTGGGGAGCATCGCTTGACACAGCTCTGCAAGCCCTGTGAAGATTGTCAAGTGATCCTCCAAAAGCTTGTACTTGCTTAAATAAACTGTGGCTGTTCACAGAAGTCGGTGTATTGCATTTGTATCAAGTGTGCAGGAATCTCCCAAAAGGGGACCCCACATACTTAAGGGCCTCAATTAGCAGTAACACACAGAAAGGTGTGTTGTCATGGACTGTTCCAGCCAGAGATTTATAACGTAGAGAGGATTTAATCTAGGTTAAGGGAACATAATGATAGACTATAAAGAAGGCTATTTAGGAAGCTAGGAATCACTTCTTCGCCCAGTTTGAGAGAGACATTTGAAACTCTTTTTCAAGAGAGTGTTGTTGCCAGCGCGGGAAATGATTTTAAATCTGAGATTGATAGATTTTTATTAAAGAAAGAGTTTTGGAACAAAGCAAGTGAATACAATTAAGATACAAACCGTCTACAAATTAATTAATGGTGGAACAGGCTTGAGGGGATGAATGGCCTAATACTATGCCTATGTTCAGACTTATCAGTATAGTTATTTCTAAATTGGCAGGTCCATTGCAACAGCTGGGGTCTCTGTCTTTAATTCTAATTTCACCAGACACGGTTCACGTTGGGCGAATAATGTAAAGTGTGCCAAATTCCGTGTTTAAATTGAGGATGCCCTACTTCATAAAATTTACTTTACTTTCATAGCAATGATTTCCTACAACTTATGCACTAACTCAACGACTCCTTCAATCCCTTCAGCTGATGTAAACCCCATTACAACTTTAGATTTTCCCCAGATGTGAGATTTTCAAAACTTAACTGATATCTCTTTACAGTTTTACTGACAGAAAGTTGAATAATCTCATAGGCCATTAATAGCAACTTCAAGTGATGTTGCAAAGGACAGTAGACTGATTATGAATGTAATTTTCAAAAACTCAGAATCTCTTACTTTTGTTTTAGATCTTGTGGCTTGTGCAGATCCAGATACCTGTCGTCGAGTTTGTGGAAACTCAGTTGGTTGTACAGATATCGCCTATCCATTATTAGTATTGGGATTGCTACCTCAAGGTACTTTGTCAATTTAAAGTGAGAAACAAAAACTAGTCAACATTTTTGTCATTGCCAAATTCATGCAGGAAGTGGGTTGGTCTGTGACCATGAGCCACTGGTTATGCCCTGCCACTAGGTTATCAGATAGCCAAGGTGGGCTCCCAGCACTACAGAACATTGTTACTTCTCTTTGGAGCCCATTGTCCTGATGAAGGAAACCTGATGATTAATGCAGCTTGTAAGCTGGCAGCATCTTAAATGGACCCAGGAAAACTTAGACTCTTTCCTGACATATACAGCTTTCTGTTCATCACAGGGAGTCCAAATGACTACACCTCCTGCATCCACAAGGGATCTCTGTTTCTTCCTTGAACTGAGGTAAAACCAGTCTCCATCTTCCACTCCCTGGTTGCATTCGTCCTCACATAAAACACCTCTTTTAAGTCGCCTCTTGACACCTTTTTTTGACACTTGCATATCTGACTGTGTGGAGTTTGCACATTCTCTTCTTGCCTGTGTAGGTTTCCTCCAGGTGCTCCAGTTTCCTCCCACAGTCTAAAGATGTGCACTTTAGGTGGACTGCCCATGTTAAATTGCCCACAGTGTCCAGGGATGTTCAGGCTAGGTTGGTTAGCCACGGGTAATGCAGGCTGTCAGGGTAAGGTGGGGTTGGATCTGGACGGGATGCTCTTCGGAGGTTCAGTACAGACCCGATGGGCCAAATGACCTGCTTCCATACCGTAGAGATTCAATGATCTCTTGGCTATTCCTTTCTGAGATTTGTGAATCATTGTTTATTCCAGTCTTTCTCTCGTTCTCTTCCTTACTGTTGTTCCAGTACATTCATGTCTGTATTGGGGTCATTTTGTACTCTTGTCCTGTACTAGGAAACTTCATCAAGTTTCCTTCAAATTGCTACCTATCTATAATCATCTCATGCCTCATCACATGCTCTTTGACATATCCCTTCCTTTCTTCAATTTCCATGTCTCCATTTCCTAGCCTTTCAAAAATTATTCACAAGGGCAGTGGCTGCTTCAGCTACCCTGGTTACCAGTCCACACACCTTGTTTCCAGGCGAATTTCATTCCATTCTCCCAGCTTCCCCATTCCTGGCATATCTGTTCGGATAATTTAAGAAGCCATACCAATGATTCAGATATTTCTTTCCTCTCACCCGATTATGACCCCATCCTGGTTGACTGGGCCTTTGGTTGGATCTATCCGATTCCCAGCATTTCCGCATTTTCTTTCCTCCCAGAACAGTGACAGGGTGCTCACCTTACATCCATCAGCCTTTGTTTCCAATGAATTATCGACCACAATTTCCACCAGTTTCAGTATGACACTACCACAAAGCCCATCCTTCCTTCTTCAGCCCTTCCAGCACTCCAAAGTTATGGTTTCCAACTTCCTGAAAAATGGAGACAAAGGTTGCACATGGTATTCCAGATCTGCTCTCACCACAGTTCAGTGTATTGTGTATGACATTTTCATTAGTCATTCAACCCCCCCCCCGTAACAAAAGATATCACATCACTTGACATCTTTTGTACTTCATAATAACATATTCTTGTAATAGTATACTCAAATCTCTCTAAACTCCAATATCTATAACTTTCACACCTTTTAAAATATATTCTGCTTCTCTAATCTTGGCCAAATGAAATAATTTCTTGTTGCCCACTAATGAAACCAAAAACAGCCTTCCCATATTCATTATATCTCCCTGCCACATACATACTGCGCATCATAACTTTAATCATCTGTTGACCATTTACTCAACCCCACCTCACCTCATCCTCACAATGCCACCTATCCATTCCATTGCCCGCCACACCTACCATGCCATCTAATGCCCTATCCCTATAAATCCTATTCCCTCCAGGCCACATAATTACCTGAACTCACCTCTCATAACCTACATATGTTCCACTGCACCCCAATCTACCGCTTATACCACCTATGCCCTAAACTCACCTGCACTTTCCTCAAACAACATATCCCTGTTTTTGCAGACTCCACATGAAAGGATTGTCAGAAGCTAATTTGAAAGGAGCCACCTGATCATTTAAAAAGTTGCCTCAATGAGCAGAACATACATAAACTCCCACCCACAATCACACCCTTTAAAAATAAGAGACTCCCATATCTAGGGAAGGACTTTCTCAGTGCCCTGTCATTTTCTGGCTTCCATCAGAGTGGAGACCAACCACATTGAATTTTGTTCCAAAATGTCATTCTGCGTCCAGAACTCCAACTTTACACCCTAATCTTACCCACCCTGATCCTCTATGCTTCCCCTGTGGAGGCCGTGGTGGTGGTCAGTGCCAATAGTCCCTTCTCCAGTAGCCTCCCATACTCTCCAGTGCTGTTCTACATGGGGAGGTGATGGCCTAGTGGTGCATCGCTGAACCGTCAATCCAGAGACTCAGACAATGTTCTGGGGATCCGAGTTGGAATCCCACCACAGCAGACGGTTACTTTGAATTTAATAAATATCTGGAACTAAGAATCTAATGATGACCAGGAATCCATTGTTGATTGTTGGGAAATCCCATCTGGTTCACTAATGTCTTTTGGTGAAGGAAACTGCCATCCTTACCTGGGTCTGGCCTACATGTGACTTCAGACCCACAGCAATGCGGTTGACTCGTAGCCGCCCTCTGGGCAATTAGGGATGGGCAATAAATGTTGCCTAGCCATGAATGAATAAAGAAAAAAAAACTCATGCACCTTGGGTTACCCTCTGCCATCACCATCCTTGTTCCCTTCCATTCAAGCGGTTCTGCTTTTGGCTCCCCCAGGCTTAACTAGCTCAGCCCTCTGGCAGTGGACTCCGTGCTGCCCCAGTAGGCCTTTTTGTGTCACCTCAATGACCAATGGATGGACTGCATTTGCCTCTGGCTAACTTTGACGAACAATCCTTCAACATTTCTGACCAAACCCCTGACTACTGTATTTGCAGTTCCCTGACAGATGACAGACAATTTCCCTGGCTGCGTGTGATGGTCCTACAGCACAGATTGATGCCCACTTGCCCAAATGTTGTCAGGCGTATCTGCTGATAACAAAGTGTGAAGCTGGATGAACACAGCAGGCCAAGCAGCATCTCAGGAGCACAAAAGCTGACGCTTTGGGCCTAGACCCTTCATCAGAGGCGTATCTGCTGTTTGTGTTGTCCGAGTGGATATGTGACTGTGGAAAAGCCTGTGTACTGAGCGTAAACTGTGCCAGTGGCTGATGATGCCTGGACTTCCTGACAGACGGCTGCCTCTCCTTTGACTGAACTGAGGACAAACTCTCAGCTACCTTCCGACATGGCCATTTGGTTGAATGCCCATGCAGTGTGCTTTCGTTGGTTTAAAACTGTATCTTTTCCTATTTTCAGTCCACAGTCTGAAAGAAAAACAAAAATGCGGTCTTCACAGTCTTCAGATTCTGATTTATGTCATTATCAAAGAATCAAATGTTTATTGTACTAATTGTATAAATTTTCAAAATCATTTACAATTGGAGAAAGCGAGCCAGTGGAGTTATGATCAAACCCTTTTGTTATATTGTTTAGCTCTGTTGGTATCATGCTGCTTCCTCTGTTTAGGATGCATGCAGCCCAAAGTTTGTAGCTTCTCCAGGATGACATCTCAGTTTTGGTATTCTTCGTGCAGCTCATACACTCTCTTCTCCATGAGACCATACTATATAGGAACAGAATTAGGCCATTTGGCCATTAAGCCTGCTTTGCTATTGGATCATGGCTGATATATTTCTCATCCCCACTCTCCTGCTTTCTTCCCATAACCTTAGATTCTCAAGAACCTATCTATCTCTGCCTTAAATACACTCATTGACTTGGCCTCCACAGCCTTCTGTGGCAATGGGTTCCAGACATTCATTACTCATTGACTGAAGAAGTTGCTCCTCATCTCCGTTGGGTCCTACTCTCTCCTAGTGGAAACATCTTCTCTACATTCACTCCATCCAGACCAATCATAGTCCCTTCTGGTAAAATTCACAAGTTAAAGGGATGAAGATATAGTAAAACATGTTCTGTATCTTCCACACTTGCAGAGAATTACATGCTGAGCAATCTCTATTGTGATCCACAAGCCAAAAGAGTCAAATTTACCAAATTACCACAAGGGAAGATTAGTGGAAACATTTCACCTTTTCATAACCTTTGACAATCAGACCAAAATCAAAACATACTGAACATGAATTCACAATCAAATCACTGGCAAACTAAATTAAAATTACACATTATACTTCAGATAAAACAAGCCAAAAATAGTGAACTATTCCACTGCATCCTCCCTCATAGCAACATGGCAATACTTGACTCTCACATTTTCAAGAATCCTTGGGAAACTGGGGAGGTATTGTTTTATTTGTACTAAGAATAGCAAACGCTTGGTGCAAGGCTTGAATTAATATGGGCTAAAAAGCAGCAAAGATTTGGTCCTGGGGGCACTCATCATAAAGTATTTTAAAGACACAAGAAATCATAATCTGTAACACAGTCACTGCCGAGTGTGACCAACTTCTGTTCCACTGCAGGGCTGCGGGGCCTTATGATGTCTGTGATGATTGCAGCCGTCATGTCCTCCCTCACCTCAATTTTCAACAGTGCGAGTACATTGTTTACAATGGACGTCTGGCACCACATTCGACCTCGCTGCACTGAGTGGGAGCTCATGATTGTTGGCAGGTAGGACAATATAGGGCTGGCTAATTTGAATCAGTTAAAAACAAACAGAAATACACTGCTGTATTTTAGTTATAAGCGAACATGAGAAATCACAGCAGGAATATACCTATGGTTCCTTGCGTCTGCTCTACCATTTGCATCTGTTCATTTTCCTGTACATTCCTCGTAACAGTTGGTTCTGCAAGGCTAAATATTAGTCAGTCGGCCTTAAATATGCTCAATGATGGAGCATTTGGAAATGTCCAATAGAGAGAACACCAAAGGTTCACAAACCTCTGAATGAAGAAATTTCTCCTCATCTCAATCCTAAGTGATTGACCCCTTTATTATGACACCATTCTCCTGTGTTTCAAATTTCCTAGCCACAGGAAGCCTCTTCTCAATGTCAAATTCTTTCAGAATCTTGTACTTAGGCCCAATTTACTCAACCATTTGTTATAGGACAATCCTCTCATCCCAGGAACTAATCTAGTTAATTTTTACTGTATCATCTTTGAGGCAATTTGACAGTCGCTAGGAATTCCCTTCCTAAAAGCATTGTGGGCCAACCCACCGCAGGCAGACTGCAGCGGTTTGAGAAGGCAGCTCACCACCTTCTCGAGGGCAACTAGGAATGGGCAATAGATGCCGGCCAGCCAGCGATGTCCATATCCCATAATTAATGCAGTCAAATTAACTAAAGTGCTTCAGAACAGCATTAGCAAAGAAACATGATTCTTGGGTCAGATAAACAGATTTTTGGACATTAGAAAAAAGCTTGGTTAAACATACTGTCTTTAAGGAGTGTCTTAAAGGAAGAGAGAGGTGGGAAGGTTGAGGGTGGTAATTTCAGAATCTTAGGGCTATGTCATCTCAGGTGCCAATGATGTTGGACTGGCTATCAGAGAAGCCAGAGTTGACGGAATGCTGCACGACTGCAGATTACAAAGATATGGAAAGGCAAGGCCTTGCAGGGATTTGGAAACAAGGCTTTATAAATTCAGTAGAGACAATGTAAGTCAGTACCTGGGTGAATCAGGTCAGCTGTAAGATTTGGAATTCTGGGTGAATTAATCTGGGTCACATTAAGAATATCCTCCATCATGTTAGGTGGCACTATCACTGTGCTAAATGGGACAGACTTTGAACAGGTCTCACAACTCATGACTGGACATCCATGAGGCACTGTGGGCCATCAACAGCAGTAGAACTGCACTCCAGCATAATCTGTAATCTTATGGCATATGCCCAAGCAACCATTACCATCAAGCCAAGAGATCAACCTTAGTTCAAAGGAGTTTTCAGGTTGGCATGCCAGGAACAGCACCAGATATACCTAAAAATGAGGTGTCAACCTGGTGAAGCTACCAAAGGGGACTGTTTGCATGCCGAAGAGCATTAGCAGTAAGTGATAGGCGGAGATGAGTGATCTCACAACAATGGATCATATCTAAGCTCTGCAGTCCTTCCACATCGAGTCATGAAAAGTGCTGGGCAATTAAATAACTCAATGGAAGAGGGTCCACGAAAAGCCCCATGTTCAATGATGGAAGAGACTGGCATATCAGTGCAAAAGGTAGGGCTTAAGCATTCACAGCAACCTTCAGTCAGAAATGTCAAGTGGATGATCCATCTCGGCCTCCTCCAGTGGTCCCCAGCATCACAGATACCAGTCTTCAGCCAAGTGGATTCACTCCATGTGATATCAAGAAACAGTTGGAGGCACCGGATACTGCAAGAGCTATGGGTCCTGACAACATTCTGGCAATAGCACTGAACACGTGTACTACAGAACTTGTTGCTCCCCCAGCCAAGCTGTTCCAGAACAGTTACAACACTAGCATCTACCTAACATTATGGACAATTGCCCAAGTATGTCCTGTGCATAAAAAGCAGGACAAATCCAATGCAGACAGTTACCGTCCCATCAGTCTCCTCTTGATCATCAGTAAACTGATGGAAGGTGTCATCAACAGCACTATCAAGCAGAGCTTGCTCAGTGACGCCCAGTTTGGGTTCGACCAGGGCCACTCAGCTCCTGATCTCATTACAGCCTCGGTTCAAACCTGGACAAAAGAGCTGAATTCCAGAGGTGAGGTGAGAGTGACTGCCCTTGAGAACAAGGCTGCATTTGACCCGAGTGCGGCATCATCGAGCTCTGGCAAAACTGAAATCAATGGGTATCGGGAGCCAAACTCTCCACTGGTTGGTGTCAGACCTGACACATAGGAACATGGTCATTGTTGGAGGTCAGTCATCTCAGCTCCAGGGCATTTCTGCAGGAGTTCCTCAGGTCAGTGCCCTGCGCCCAAACATCTTTAGCTGCTTCATCAATGATCTCGAGGGTAACCAGTGATGTGCAATAAATGCTGGCCTGCCAGCGAAGCCCACATTTCTTGAAAGAATAAATGAAAAGAGTTGAAGCAGATATTCCACTGAGCCAGGCTCAGTTTTACTCCAACCACCACCCCCCATAACAATACTCACCCATCCACAACTTCCAAATTTCTAAGATGTATTTCCAAAGTCTAAAATCTTCCTGCCAGCCCTCCTGTGTAACAACTTCACCCTTTGTTTCTTCACTCCCTCTACTTCACTCACACAGATGTAAGAGTTTGAAGAATTTGACACACTATACTCAATCTTCTATAGATGGACTAAACAGCTCAAATTTTCCAAAAAGAGGCAAGTGACTGGAACTTTCTTCACAAGCTGGACCTGACTGACCTTTTTTTTGGCAATTTGAGTTGCTGGCCTTGACGTTGTTGTCAATGTAATAACTTCAAAGTTTGGCTGTGCCTGTTAAGACACAATGATTTGATACAAACTAAAATAACAGTTACTTACAGAGTATATTACATGTTCTTTACACACCTAGCTCCCCACCTCAACTGCTATGCAAGTCCACGAATGCCTCATACATATTTCCCTGTCCAACCCTGATTGGACTAGCAAGTCACATGGCTCCTCCCTCCGCTCTTGTCCTTAAAGGGACCAAGTACTAAACGAGTGAAAACTGAGTCAAATGGGCCTTTTAAATCAAAGCAGGTCTGTTGAGTTTAGCTCCCTGTCCTGGACATCCAGCCTGAAATGCCTCCAGTTACTGAAATGTTAATGAGAGTGGATAAATTTAGCTCCTTTGGCAAAAGAATCAGTGGTAGTATAAGGAAATGCATAATTAAAAACATTTTCAAGAAATGAGTAGTTAGCATTGGAAATGCACTGTTTGATAGGATGGCCAATACACATTTAATAGCACTCTGCATAAAGGAGTTGGATAAATACTGAAAAGCAATAAAATTGTACGCATATGGAGAAAGAATGGGGAACTAGGACCAATTGGATTATTTTTCGATAGAGCCGATCTAGTCTCAATGATTGAATAGCATTTGTTCTGCTGAACCAGTCCAGGAATGGGGAAATGCAAAACTTTCTCCATCAGGTGGCAGATTGCATGCTGCACAGGACTTGATCTAAAGTTTGGGGATTCCTGCTCTTTATTGTTGTCCATGTGAGTGTTGAATAAGGACAAATGAAGTTTCTCCGTGTAGCGTATCATACCCAATAACCTCTGGTTAGTCATTACCTCACTGTCACAAAGAATGGTCATTTGAACAAGATACTGCAGGAACTGCAACCCAAGAAAATTCGGAATTCTGGTGGAAATCAAATTTAATGGAAATGAAGCTCCTGTGCCGTTGCTGAATGTGATTTTTGATTTGTTTCAGATTGTTTGTGCTGATGCTGGTGGTGGTGTCTGTTTTGTGGATTCCTCTGGTGCAAAAAAGCCAAGGTGGACAGCTCTTCATATACATCCAGTCAGTCACCTCCAACCTAACACCACCAATTGCAGTGATCTTTGTAGTGGGCTGCTTTTGGAAACGAACCAGTGAAAAGGTGAATAATTCCCTTTAAGAGTTGCTTTGCAGCCTTCCAAATACCTGAATTGGTAAAATTGTTTTCAGACTAGTTTGTCCCAGGATTAATTTTCAGTCTGGCCTAAATTAGCTAATAATGCAAGACCAATGGGAATAACCATCTCTGACTATTCATTAGAGAGGAAACAGAGATTTATCAGAACTGAACGAGGTATAGTGAGCCTCAGTTACTTGGGAAAACAAGAAAGTCTGGGATTGTTTTCCTTATGGCATACAGTGTTATGGGGAAATGAAGTAGAGATGGCAAAACAGTGCAGTGATTTGATTGAAGATCAGCAGAAACTGTTTCCACTGGCACCACAGTCAATAACTAGAGGCGTTGAGTTTAAGATAATTAGCAAAAAGAACCAGGGTGGAAAAGAGAACTTTATTCTCAATACTGAATTTTAATGATCTCAGGTGTATTACCTAAATTTGTGGTGTAATTTTGAAAGCAGAATTCTATACATACCTAAAAAGGAAGAATTTGTTTGGAGAATGAACAGGAGACTTGGATTATTTTGGTAGCTCTGTTAAGGATCCCAAACAATGAGCAGAATTTCGTTCACTGTGGGGTTCAGATACTTAGTTCTTTGAAAATTGTATCACAGGTAGACAGTCTGGTTAAGAAGGTATTTAGCATGCTTGCCTTCATTGCTCAGGCCATTGAGCATAGGAGTTGAGAGACCAAGTTGAGGTTATACAGGATGTTGGTGAGGCCACTTTTGGAGTACTATGTACATTTCTGGTTGCCCTGCTATTGGAAGGATGTCAGTAAATTGGAGTAGGTTCAAAAAAGATTTAGCAGGATACTTTTTTGTTTATTCATTCATGGGATGAGGGTGTTGCTTTTAGACAGCATCTGTTGCCCGTCCCAGTTGCCTAGGAGGCAGTTGAGATTCGACCGCATTGCTGTGGATCTGGAGTCACATGTAGGCCAGACCAGATAAGGATGGCAGTTTCCTTCCCTAAAAGGCGTTAGTGAACCAGATGTGTTTTTCCAACAATTGTCAATGAATTCGTGGTTATTACTAGATTCTTAATTCCAGATTTTTTTTAAAAATTGAATTCAAATTCTACCATCTGCCATGACAGGTTTTGAACCCAGAATGTTGTCTTGGTCTCTGAATTAACAGTCTAGCAATAGGGCATTGCTTCCCCTAATTGTTGCTGGGACTGGAGGGTTTGAGTTATAAGGAGAGGCTGGAAAAGCTGGGATTATTTTCACTGGAGTATAGGAAGTTGGGGGGGGGGGGTGACCTTACAGAGGTTTAAAAAATCATGACGAGCATAAATAAGGTGAATAGTAAAGGTCTTTTCCCTAGGGTGGGGGAGTTCAAAACTAGGGGTATGTTTTTTAAGGTGAGAGGACAAAGATTTAAAAGGAACCCTAGGGGCAACTTTTTCATAGAGAGGATGGTTCATACTGCCAGAGGAGGTGGTAGATGCAGATACATTTACAACATTGAAATGACTTTTGGATAGGTACATGAATAAGAACGGTTTAGAGGGATGTGGGCCAAATGTAGGAAAATGGGACGAGTTTAGTTTGAGGAACGTGATTGGCATGGACTAGTTGGTCTGTTTCCGCGCTGTTTGACTCTGTGACTCTACTGCATCTTAGACAAGGTTAACATCTGAGCCGCAAAGTCTGATTGAAACTTGCTAGCTTCAATGTGGTTGGATCTCTGAAGCTAATGATATTTCACCTGACAGTAGACAGCATGCTCCAGACATTTCCTGGAAGGGACTGGGCTGGAAGTTGGGGAAGCTCTGCAAAAGTCAATATCAGAATCTCAACTGAATTTTTTTACTTTATGTCTTAGACACAAGGCAGTCAGACTGCAACGTGTTATTTACAAAGAGGGGCCGGAGCAGTGGGAGGATAAACAATGAGAAAGGGGAGAGGGCATTTAGCAAAGGTATGTGATGCAGAAGAAATGGTCAGACAGGGGTCAAGTGCCCCTCTAAGAGAGGACACCTGTCAGAATGCAGAAAGGGAGGCTGATCCCAGCAACTAAAATTTTTTTCTTATTAGTTATACCGAAATTATTCATGGTTTTCAACTCCACCATGAAATCTCCTCTTAGCCTTCTCTGCTCTATGAAGAACAAATACAGCTTCTCGAGTACATCTATTTATCTATAATCCCTCATCTCTGGAACGACTAAATTCTTTCTGTAACTTTTCCAGAATCTTCACTTCATTCCAATAGGCTAGGACCAAACTATTAATTAGCTGTAGCATAACTTCCTGGCTTTCATACCATACTCTCAAACTTATAAAGCCAGCCCAGGGTCCCATGTGCATAATGAACTGACTGCTGGCTGGATTTTCTACTTAAATAGTGTGTGGACCATCAGTCCCTTTCTTTGTTCTGATCTCATTTTAATTTTTTTTTAAATCAAGGGTTGTCAGAGAAAGACGCGAGTGTGGAGATGAAACCACAATCGAATGGCCGTATTCAAATGGAATAGTGGAGCAGGCTGAAGGTTCAAATGGCCTACTTCTGCTCCCACCGTATGTTTGTAGGCACCATTTGTTTCACACTGTTTCTTCCTTCTTCTGTGGCAATAAGGAAAACCTATAGTAGGCCCTTATTTGCAAGCTGAAGCCTGATGGATAACCATCAAATCAATTGCCACAGTTTCTCCCAACCAAGATACACACCAGTACATTTTTAATGACAGAACACATCTGTTTACCCCTCAGAGACAACAAGATTCACAAGTGATTCAACACTGAACAGTATAAGTGGCCATGAAAACCCTGCAATGCAAAAAGGCATCTGGACTGCATGGTTTATCCATCAAACTGTTACTTCAGAAGAAACAGCACTAGAATCGTAGAGTTGTAGAGATATACAGCATGGAAACAGACCCTTCGGTTTAACTTCTCCGTGCCAACCAAATGCCCTACATAAATCTTGTCCCATTTGCCAGCACCGGGCCCTTATCTCTCCAAGCCCTTCCTATTCATGTACACATCCAGATGCCTTTTAAATGTGTAATTGTACCAGCCTCCACCACCTCCTCTGGCAGCTCATTCCAAACATGCACCACCCTTTGTGTAAAAAAGTTGCTCCTTGGGTCCTTTTTATATGTTTCCCCTCTCACCTTAAACCTGTGCCGTCTAGTTTTGGACTCCCCTACCCTGGGAAAAAGACCTTGGCTATTCACCCTGTCAATGCTGCTCATGATTTTATAAACTTCTATAACATCACCCCTCAGGTTCTTCCGATGCTCCAGGGAAAATAGCCCCAGCCTCTCCATATGGCATATAGCTCAAACTTTCCAACCCTAACAACATCTTTGTAAATCTTTCCTGCACCATTTCAAGTTTAACAATATCTTTCCTATAGCAGGGTGATCAGAATCAATATTCTAAAAGTGGCCTAACCAATGTCCTGTATAGCTGCAACATGAGCTCCCACCCCCTGTAGTCAATGCACTGACCAACAAAGGCAAGCATACCAAACACTTTCTTCACTATCCTGTCTACCTGCGACTCTGTGGTTTACATTTATATAGAACATTAACACAGCAACATTTATAACATACTTCACAGGCGCAATATCAGACAAGTCACTGAATCTTATCAGGTACTATTGACCAGATGGCCAAAAACATGATCAATAATGTTGATTTAAAGAAACATAAAGGAGGACAGAGAGAGAACTGGAAAGGTTTTGCAAGGGAATTCCAGAATTTAGAATCCAAGTGTGCTGAAAGCATTGCTGTCATTGGTGGAGTGATTAAAATCTGGGTTGCTCATCAGAGCAGAGTTGTTGGAGGGATTAACACAACATTTCAGGAGGACAGCAAGAAATAACTAATGCAAAGGGCAACAACATTTAATACTGTATGAGGAGAGAGTGCTGGTTGATTGGCAAGTAGACTAGCACTGGTAGCAGCATAGTTTAGCAAATGTGCTAGTTAAATAATGATTGACAGTCAAGAGGTAACAGTGCAGAGGAGTTTGATGAGAATGGTTCCAGCAATCAGTACATTTAGTTTTGATAATAAATTGGAGAAGTTAAGATTGTTTTCTTGGGAAAAGAAAGGCTGAGAAGCGATCTGATTAACATATTCAAAATCACAAGAAAACTGGACAATATAAAGAGAGAAATATTTTGTGAATATATCAAGAATGACAAGGCTCAAATTTAACATAATTAGTAAAAGAAGCAAAAGCAATATGAGAACAAATGATAATGTGAACAAATTTGTGCAACAAATGATTATAGTCTGGTACATACTTCCTGAGTGTGCTGGAGGCAGTTCCAAATGAAGCACTCATTGGACTGTTATTTGAAAAGGAAGAATTTGCAGAGGGGAAGATGCTCATGTGAAGGCACACTGAGCTGAATGGCTTCATTCTGTGTTTGAACAGTTACGTGCTTCTGTGATTATATTAGGTTCTGGTTGCAACATTACAGTGACAAACTCAGATGGTCGGAAAGGGCAGCAATAGAGCTGCTTTTAGGTGTCTGCATCATACTTAAGGAAGGGACCAAGTAAAGGCTGTGTTCCTGAGATACATCTCAATACCCTGGTTTTAAACAAGTGCTCATGATAAAGGTTGGGATTAACTGTGATGCTTTTTGTAGTCAAGCCAATATTTCCCCTTTTGGCTCCAACATGAAAACTGAATGATATTCAATGTATTTGGAACGTTTAGATCAAATAGAACAACAGCTTCAGCAGCAGGAGAAAATATTAATTTTCAAACTCAATTTAACAATTCTTCCAGTAAAGTGGTATGGTGCCTCCTTACAACAACAGTACACATCTTCACCTTTAGCATTAATATCCATTTCTGACTCAATCTTGATGGTATTAGAGAACAAATACAGTATCGCATTTAAAGATACCAACATTCACCTTTGTGGCTGTTGTATGAGGAAGAGGGTCTCAGGAGATTGTCAACTAGCATCTCCAATGAGGAAATAGTTCTAACATAAGGGATGAAAATTAACCATAAACTATCTATCTCAGCCAGACTGTGCACTTAGAAAAGCAAATTACTGTGGACACTGGATTCCTGTTCTCATTAAAGGCCGTCCACCTCAAACATTCACTCCATTCCTTTCTCCAGAGATACTGCTAAATCTGCTGAATGGTCTAGCAATTCCTGCATTAGAAACTCCGTCACTGATCAAAGCCTTGGTGTTATTTCCCAAACTCCTGATGTTTTAACACCTCCTGTAGTAGTTTACATGTGAATATCTCATTTGGTGTTTGCTGAACTAAGTTGCTAATATCTGACTTTTCTGCACAGGCTGCGTTCTGGGGCCTTGCTGTGGGCATGTGTGCAGGCATTACCCGGATGATTTTGGATCTCATTTACACCCCGCCAGCATGTGGCAAACCTGATACACGGCCGATGATTGTCAGAAACATTCATTTCCTGTACTTTTCTCTCCTCCTCTGTCTCCTTACGTTTATTATAGTGGTCATCATCAGTCTCCTTACTGAACCTCCATCGCCAGAACAGGTAAGTGTTTGTAAGATGCCTTGTTGAACCGTTCCTTAGGACTAGTGACTTTATTTCTCAAAGTTCTTATCATAGAATAGCTAAGGCACAGAGGAAAGGCCAGTGTGACTATACTGGTTCTCTGCAAGGGTAATTTGGGACCCCCTCACCCTCACCAGTCTCCCAATATCTTGTAAATGTTTGCTTTTCAGATAATGACCCAATTCCCTTCGGTTCATCATGACTGGATCTGACCCCACCCATTGCACTCTCAGAAGGGTTCAAAATATATCTCGGTGCAGTAAGTGTGCCAATGCCTTCTGAATGTCAACATAAAAATGAAGATGATCAGATTCACAAGTTGTTCCTGCTCAGTCAATGGGTTTACACCTACAAGCCAAGCTTTTTTAATAGAATCCCTACAGTGTGGAAACAGGCCCTTTGGCCCAACAAGTCCACACTGAACCTCAGAGTATACCACCCACACTTATTCCCCCATAAACCCACCTAATCCTCACATTCCCGAACACTATGGGCAATTTAGCATGGCCTATCCACCTAGCCTGCACATCTTTGGACTGTGGGAGGAAACCGGAGCACCCAGAGGAAAGCCACGCAGACACGGTGAGAATGTGCAAACTCCACACAGACAGTTGCCTGAGGGTGGAATCAAACCTGGATCCCTGGTGCTGTGAGGCAGCAGTGCTGACCACTGAGCCACCGTGCCACCCCTTTTATATAAACACCTCCTGAAAACAGCTGCTGCAATAAACAAGGAAAAACCCAAACCCACGGCTCCCTGCATTGCATTACCTTCACTTCAACAATGCAGTGTATGTTCAAGTACTTTACAGGGTACAGAAGATCCCAATTTTGTCTCAAAAGTATTTGGTTAGCACAGATTGTCAGGAGCTGTCTTTATTTTACTAAGGGGCTAATCTAACTTTCAGCAGATTTGCTATAAACTCTATCAAATGCTACACTTTCACAACAGCATTTCAAAGAGAAGGTTCTACAAGGAAGGGTGCAGTGCTGGCTTCCTTCTGGGGAACAAGCCCCGGCAGTTGGTCAAAGTGGCAGTGGGGAAGAATTTTATCGATAATGGTCACTACATGGTATGATTTAAGTTTATTACAGAAAAGGAAGGAGACAGTCTGAAGAAAGGTTTTTGGATTGGGGGAAAGCAGATCTTATACAAATAAGGCCGGTTCTGTCCAAAGTAGACTGGAAGCAATTACTTATGGGGGAGTCTGCAGCATTCAAAAAGCAAATAAGGACAGCGCCTTTAGGATGAAATCTAGGAGCGACTGGATGACTAGGAATATTCAGGACTGGGGAAGAAGGAAAGGTGAGGATTTTAGTAGTGCAAAGGGAGCAAATCAAGAGAGGCACTGATGGATATTAGTAGAGTGATGAATAAATACTTCACATCTGCCTTCATTGAGAAGGAGGATGTAGTAAAAATCTGGTGAGAGGGTTGTGAGATTCCTGAGTCGATTGGAAAAGGAATGAGGAAGCACTGGTGGCTCTAGCAGCTTTAATAGTTGGTAAATTCTCAAGTCCAGAGGAGTTACGTCCTAGCCTGCTGCAGACAGCAATGGAAGAAATCGCAGGGACTGGCTTGCTAGAAAGGGGATGCCAGAAGACTGGAGGACAACTTTTCAAGGAAGGTGGTAGAGATAAACCAGGGAATTACAGATCAGTGAATCTCACATCAGCTGTAAGGAAACTGGTGGAGCAAACACTGAAAGAGACAATTCATCTCCAGTTGGAGGCAAGGTTGGATCAGGAACAGTCAGTCGAGCTCTGTCAGAGGGAGATCACTAGGGAGCTGATGGCCTAGTGGTATTATCGCTGGGCTGTTAATCTAAAAATCCAGGTAATGTTCTGGAGACCTGGGTTTGAATCCTACCATGGCAGCTGAAGGAATTTGAATTCAATGAAGATCTAATGATGACCATGAATCCACTATCGATTGTTGGCAAAACCTGTCTGGATCATTAATGCCCTTTAGAGAAGGAAGCTGCCATCCTTACCGGGTCTGGCCTACATATGAGTCTAGTCTCATAGCAATGTCGTTGACTCTTAATAGGCCTAGGGATGGGCAATAAATGCTGGTTTAGTCAGCAATGCCCTCATCCTATGAAGTTATAAAACCAGATCATGCCTAACAATTTTCAAGGTGACCAGATGTGTAGATGAGGGTAGTGCAGTTGATGTAGTTTATTTGGATGTCAGCAAAGCCTTTGAGAAAGTGCTGCATGGAGACTGATAAATAAGGTAAAATAACATGGGATCCAGGGTAGCATGGCATGATGGATGCAAAATTGGTAGGGTGGAGGGAGACAGAGAGCAGTGGTAGAGGCTGTGACTGGAGGCTGCTGTCCAGCAGCATAGCACAGGGATCAGGGCTGGTCCCTTATTATTACAATATGGATAAGGATATGAGGGGGAAATGATGTAACAGTGGCTCTGTGGTTAGCACTGCTGCTGCCACAGTCCTGGGCTCAGTTCCAGCTTTAGATGACTGTCTGTGTGAAGTTTGTACATTCTCCATGTATCTGTGTGGGTTTCCTCTGGGAGCTCTGATTTCTTCCCGCAGTCCAAAGATGTGCAGATTAGGTGGCTTGGTCATACTAAATTGCCCTGTGCTGTCCAGAGTTGTGCAGTTTAGGTGGATTAGCCATGGGAAATGTGGGGTTACAGGAATGGTGGACGGGGGATCTGCATGTGATGTCCTTCAGAGGGTCACTACAGTCTTAATAGGCCAAATGATAATAAGAAAGTTTGCAGATGGCACAAAGATTGGCCAGGCTGTTAATAGTAAAGAGATAGGTCTTAGTTTACAGCAAGATGGTTTAGTCAGATGGGCAGATCAGATGGAATTTAACCCTGAAAAGTGTGTGTAATGCACTTTGGAATAAGTAACAACAGAAGGGTGTAAAGGAGCAGAAGAACTTGCACATTCTCCCTGTGCCTGTGTGGGTTTCCTCTGGATGCTCCGGTTTCCTCCCACAATCCAAAGATGTGCAGGCTTGGTGGATCGGCCATGCTAAATTGACCATCGCGTTCAGGGGTGTGTGGGTTGTAGGGGAATAGGTCTGGGTGGGATGCTTCAAGGGGTGGTGTGGACTTGTTGGGCCGAAGGGCCTGTTTCCACATGGTAGGGAATCTAAAAAAAAACTGAGGTGGCAGAACACATCAATAGAGTGGTTGAGGAGCATGTGGGACAGTTATGGCAGAGATTACAAGAACAGGGAGGTCATGTTGGAAGCGTATAGAACTTTGGTTAGGCCCTAGCTAGAGTACTGTGTGCAGTTCTGGTCACCACACTATAGGAAGGATGTGACTGTACAGAGGGAGTGCATGTAGCCACAGTTTAGCTACGAAGAGTGGCTGGATAAGCTTGAGTTGTTTTCTTTGGATCAGAGAAGGTTGAGGGGTGACCAGATTGAGGTGTACGAAATTATGAGGGGCATGGACAGGATGGGTAAAGACCAGCTGTTCCCCTTAGTCAAAGTGTGAATAATGAGGATATATACTTTTAAGGAGAAAGGTAGGATGTTCTGAGGGGATTTAAGGAATGATATTTCACCCAGGCAGTGGTGGGAATCTGGAATTCAATGCCTGGAAGAGGAGTAGAGTAGAGGTGTGAAACATTACAACCTTTAAAAAGTACGTGGATGAGCACATGAAATGCCATAACATTCAAGGGTTGGGAAGTGGGATTAGTGTAGAAAAGTCAGCACAGACTAGATGGGCTGAAAGATCTCTTCAGTGCAGTATGACTCAATGACTCTGTAAGGACTGTGTAATGGTCGCTCCTACAGATATTATCCATTTTCACCCTCAACTAATTTTTGTTTTCTACTAATGACTGCATGATGTTATTTTTCAATCTGCATTCCCAGATCGCTCGTTTGACGTGGTGCACACGTCGTGACAACCAACTGCAACCTCATGAGCAGAATGTTCGTATAGTTCCTGAAGGGTCAGATATGGCACACGCACACAGTGTCTTAAATGAACAGTCTGACATTTCCTTGAAAGGTAGGCCATCCTTTGTATTCATTGTATAGCACCAGGACTACAGCATCATCCACACAACAGGAGGATACTACTGCTGTTGATTTCATTACGATTAGAATCTGGGCTCTACCCAAAGTGACTTAATCAGGGAACTCCTCTCTCCATTGTATGCTGGAGAACTGAGCCACAAAAAGGGTAAATGGAAAGCCAGTGCTAAGGCTCCTTTCTGTCTCTTCAATACAGAAGCAAACATAATACACAGAAACCATAAAACTCCTTCACTTCAAAAGCATATGTGAAAGAGTTCTTAGGTAATTTCGCAAGGTTTTGTGAGAATATAAAGAACTAGATTATTTATTCTAATTGCTGAATTCAATAATGCTAAGCACAGAGTCAGGATTGCCAATGAAAGATTAAATGGGAAAGATTGAGGAAATAGATCACAGGAATAGTTCTGGTGAATGGTCACAGACCTAAAAAACAGGTCTGCCTTTCTCTTCGCAAGTGCTGCCTGACCTTCAAAGCACTTGCAGCATTTTCTGATTTTATTTCACATTTCCACAAACTGTAATATTTTGTTTAGTTTAACATCATTGTTCAATCAAATTGTTTTTACACAATTGGCTATTGGAATAATTTTAACTTAACATACCTGACAGGGCACTGATTGAAATGGATTGGTCTGTTTTAAAACTCATCTAATTTTACCTATATTTGAAGTTTCCTCTCCAAATTATTGGGGGTAAATCACAACACATTACCTTTAATGTGGCTTCTAGTACAGAAATCTCACAGACAATCAAATACTGAAACAATGATTTAAACTTTTTTACATATAGCAACCAAAAATAGACCCCTCCAGTTAACACATTAAGCCTCACAATCCAACTTGGCTATCCTCGATTACTGGTGGAACTTGGCCAGATTCCACTAACAGTATATGTCTGTAGAAGCATCCGGGGTTCGATCCTTGTGCAGTCAGTATTGTTCTTTGAAGCTCTGCTCAAGGGTGTGCTCTGGTGTTCAATTCTTATACAGATTTTTGTCCTTCAGACCTGTGATGATTCTTTTAAAATCCTTTCATCCAAATTACAGCAAGACTGCAACTTGTCTTCTTGTAGAAAGTAGCTTCCTTGTTCCTTATTATATTTGGCCTCAACTGTCTGCTCGAAGACACAACTTTCCTCGGATTAACTCCTTAAATTCTTCTGCAGGGCAATCCTTGTCCTTTACGGCCATGAAATGTACCAGTATACATGCTTATCAAACAGGTGTCAAAGCAGCTTGTCCACGTAATCTGAAATCCGATTTTTCCCAGACGTGGCTAATTGCTTTCAATTCCTGCGTAAGTTTGTCCTTGTCCTTTAATAGTTGATTCCAGACAGAGTTATTGCTACGTCTTTCTGTCCCTAACAGTTCATCTTTGATTCTTTCAATCTATGAACTGTTATTAAAGTCCTGAAGTTTATAATATTGTAAAGCACCACACCATCATGACTGGGACTTATATCCCAGTATTGCCGGGTCGCAATCCTCAAATTCCCTCCTCAACAGCAGGTCAAGAAGCCAGCTCCAGGGCAGTCAAAGATAGACTTTAATTGCTGACCTATCTAGCAATGTCCACATTCTGTGAAATACAAAAACCGATGTAGTTGTGTGAGGAGTTGGAGTTGTAAAGATCAGATACAAGAAGGCCATATGACGTAAGTGTCAAACATTGGCTCGGGTTGAACAGTGGATGATCCATAGGATGAACGCAGACCATTTAAAGAAAGGCCATTGATGAATATGCTTCCAATGTCGACATGAAAGGGAAAATGTAGCAGTTCCCTTAGTTTAATTCCATCACTGAACTGTCACGGTTTTGGGAGGTACAGAGCATTTCAGGACTGAGCGTTCCTTCTGCAACTGGCCATTGTTTCAATGGGTAAGTGGGGAAGGAGGTGAATGAGTTAAAAGAGGCAGGATAATTGCTGGAGGTAGCATGGATGGAATGAATAGAGATGACAAGTTTAAAATATGAATTTAAGGATCAGAACATGGATTGTAAAATTTTAAAATTAATGGCAGTCATGCTTATCTTTTGCAGGTAAAAAGACAATGAAAGCAAAGTTATTGAGCATTTTGTTGTGGTTCCTTGGTATGGAAGAAAAACAAATGCATATGTCTTTTGTTGACACTGAAGCCCATTATATTGGTTCACTGTATGAAGAACCTTGCCTACGCTACATAGTAAATGCTAATTTATTCCTTTGTCTGGGTGCTGTTGTCTTTCTTTACAGTTATTTTGCATAAGATAATAAAACAATCTTACCTCTGCAAAATGACACTGTCAATTATTTATTTGAAACACACCACACATCTCAATATGAACTCTGTTTTATGTGTTTCCCCAGAAATTTCTGCTTTTGTTCCTCATCCAATGTGTTGGACACTGTAGACTGCTCAAAGTGAAAAGTGACACAAGTGGCCATCAGATTTTATTCACAGCATTGAAGGAGAATTTTTTAATACTGTATTGATTAAGTTTAACACAGGGTGTTTTCAGTTATATGTAATATCTCTAAAATGTCTTTCTTTATTAGCGAGAGACTAAATAATTCTTTAACAGTTTTCACGAAAAAAATTTAAAGTGTATAATGAACGTTTTAAGCAGATTATCAAAGAGGGAATAGAATCAGTTAGAGATGGGCACATGAGACCTCATGTTTGCAATTCCCGCACCATGTGGGAACATCAAGACACAGAAGCTACCTTGTCATTGAGAGGGAGAGAGTTATAGAGTCAATTAGCACAGAAGAGGCCCTTCAGCCCATTGATTCTACACTAGCCTATCTACACTAGCCCCACTTTTCAGCACCTGGCCCATGGCCATGACTGTTATGACATTTTGCGTGCTTATCCACGTACTTTGGAAATGCTGTGATTTTTCTCCCCCCTTCTCAGGAAGAGTTTCCAGCAGCTTTAGCTTGGGCTCAGCATTTCAAAGTGTGAGGAGCAGCTGGAGTCCACTGCGGACCTTCAGAGAAGCTGAGAGTTTCCAGGATCCCTCATTCCATGAAAAGGCCAGTCAAAGGGCAACAAGCATTCAGGATTCTATCTGGGCGGCTATCAGAAAGATAGAAAGAGGCAGGAAGTATGGGAATCTTCAGAGTATATGCCACCCTTAAACATATGCTTGGCATTCGAACTGCTGGGATTGATGATACTATAAAAGGGTGCAGTCCAGAAAACCGTATCAATGCACAACGGGAAACAGCAACGTGTGGAAATGCAATCACAATAGGAGGTTCCATAGTTAGAGTGATAGACAGATATTTTTATTGTCATCATCATAGGTATGCATGGTAAGTTGCCCTCCTGCACTAAAGTTAGGGCACCAGGGAGAGGATGCAGTATTTTCTGTGGGAGAAAGGGAGTGAGTCATAAAGTGTAGTACATTTGAGCATGATGACATAGAAAGGGCATGTATTGAGGCCCCATGGACACTTTTTCAGGAAGTTGGGAGGAAACTAGCAAATGAAAGGTGCAATCTCTGGATACTCCCAGCACCACACTTTCGTGAAAATAAAAGCAGAAAGATAGAGTGGATGAAGGTGCAGCTTGATGCCTGGCATGGGCTAGAGGGCTTCTGGTGGGTGAGATTTGTGGGCATTGAGAACAGTCTGGGGAGGATGGGTCACATTTCAATAGGACTGGAAACAATTTCTTCAGTGTGATGTGCATTAATGTTGTTGGCAAAGGTTTAGACTAAATTAGCAAGAGGAAGGACGACAGAAGTAGAATAAAGAGCATAAAGTAAGAGTGGTGACCAGTGCTAGAAGAGAAAGTAGTTCTGTATTAGAAAGGTGTAGACTAAGAACAATGAGGAATGTAAAGATAGAATTAAAATGCATGTTTCTAAATGCTCAAAGTGAAGTGAATAGGATTGGTCAGCTACAAGCACAAAAGACTACATGAGAACATGATGAGAAAAAAAATGGCTGATAGAAGGTAAGAATGGACCACTTAATATTCAAGGAAAAAATGTGTTCAGAATAGGTGGGGAAGCATAAATGGCAAATGGGGTGACAACACTGAAATTACCATAGGCATAGAAAGTGGGGATATCCACGTGTGTTCAAGGACAAAATCCATTTGGTTAGAGAAAGCAGCAAAATTGTGAGAGGCAGGTAAGGGGGCAAAACTGCAGGGAAATGGCTGTGGTGTGTAAGAATCATGAGTGGTAATGCTGCAAGATGTTAATAGCCAAATGCCAATTGGATTTGTATCAGACTGGTGGGTAATGAATAAGAGGAATTTTCTAAATATGTTCAGGCCAACTTCCTTGACCAGTATGACCTGACCCAGCTAAATAGGCACTTCTGTAAGTGTTGCTTGGAAATGAGGTGAGTCAGGTGTCCGTGGGAGAGTGCTTGGACAGGAATGGTCATCATTCCATAGGATTTTGACTTGGAAGACAGGACTAAACCAAACTAAGATGTTTAGGTTGGAAAAGGACTAATTTTGATGGTATATGAATGGACCCAGTAAGGGTAAAGTTGAACTAAAGACTGTTAGGAAAATCTGTTAAGGAACAATGGGTGACCTATGAGAAAGAGATTTTCATTTACAGGCCAGAGGGTATAGGTGTAGGAACAAAAACCAGGAATCTATGCATGATGAGAGAGATAGAGAATGATGAAATAAAAACAAAAGTGCATGTCAGGTGAATTCTTCAAGACAGAATCAGATCAAATACAACAGTTTTAGAGGTGAAATGAAATTGAAAATATGATGGGCAAAGAAAGAATATGAGAATAAAATAGCAACCAATATAAAAGGGAATCCAATAATCTTCAACTAAGGTAAACAGTAAGCAGACAAAATAAGAAAAGGTGTCAACCCAATTAGGGACAAGAAGTGATATATGTTTAGAGACAAAGGACAAGGCAATAATTCATAATGAGTTTTTTTTACTGGTGTTTATTAAGGACGAAAGATCTGACAAAATATTGGTAGAAAGGAGATGGTTGAGGTAACAAAGAGGTTGAAAATTGAGGGTGAGGAGGCATTGGAAATGCTGGATGTACATGGTGTGCTAGGTCCCCTGATCTAATGGCTTGCAACCCAGGGGTGACTGGAGAAACAGGAGGTGAGGGTAATAGGAGACGGTTCACAATTTTCCAATCTTCTGAGGGTGCGCAGAGATGCCAGAGATTTGGGAGTGGCCAATGTGACAACCTGTTGAAAGAAAGAGGATAACACTTTTGAGCAATTTCATGTCAGTTCATTTGACATTAGTGAAGAAACAATAATCAGGAGTAAAAATCAACTGGCATTTGAGGATGTCTGAGTTACGTAAGAAGAGTCAGCACAAATTTGAAAAGACAGATGGTGCTTGACTAATCCAACTTATTGTTTTGCTGAAATAACAGAAAAGGTTGAGAAGAGCAATGTAGTGGATACTATCTACACCAACTTTAAAAAAGCTTTTGCCATATTACCACATAAAACACTGATTAATGACACGAAGGTTCCTGGAATAGAAGGACAGCATTGATTTTGATTTTAAAATATTGGCTTATGGTCAGAAAATAGCAACCTGTGCTAAATGGTGATTTGTCAGTTGGAGTCATCATGGTTCCCCAAGGGTCAGTGCTAGGATCATTTCTTTATTTTGCTCCATTTGACAGACATTTTATATATGTGCACTTTGCGTGGTACATTGCAGGAGCAAATGTTACTTGCCAGTTTTCAGCTAAGTCTCAATATTGTTCAGCTTTTGCTGTGTGTGGATTCAGTATGTGAAGAGTTGTAAATGTTGCAGAAAGTCTTGCAGTCCCCTTTTCTGACCTTGTGATTGAGGAAGATCATTGATGGAGCAGCTGATGATGTTTGGGCCTAGGACAAGATGCTGAAGAATTCCTGTAGTGGTTTCCTTGGACTGGAACAATTGATTTCCAACAACCACAACAAACTCCTTTTGTACTAGGTATGGCTCTAACTAGCTGAGCATTTTACTTCTGATTCCCATTGATTACAATTTTGCTTGTGCTCTTTCATACTACACTCAGTCAAATGTCGCTTTTATATCAAGAACAGTCACTTAGACCTCAAGTTCAAGAGCAAACACTTTTTATGAAATTCAGCTCTTTTGTCAATGTTTCAACCAAGGCTGTAATGAGGTAGGGAATTGAGCAGTGAGGCTGAGCCCAGACTGGGCATCAGTGAACAAGTTATTGCTGAGTAGGTGCTGCTTGATGACACCTTCCATCACTTTACTGATGATTGAGTAGAGTAGCCTGTTAGGGCAGTAATTGGGTGTGTTGAATCTGTGCTGAGTCCCGTGGACAGGATAACACAGGACTTCAATGTCGCCACTAAGAATGGCTGAGTAGCACCATTACAAACTATTCTGGTTAAGTTCTAAAGGAAATAAAGGCGAGGCTGAATCTGCAGCAAGTGGTGAGAGAGCCATCAAGGTGGAGAAAGTTACTTGATGTCATTGTCACGTGATCTAACTGATCCAGCTGCACCAGACCATGACAGTTTTCGTAGGAAAGACTCCTAGAGGCAAGTAAGGTCCGCCTTCACAATGATTGATATCCTGCAGCGTTTTGTATGTTGTATGGCATTACCATTACACTAAATGGAGCAATTTTGAACAAATTTAGCAACTTAAAAATGGGCATTCATGGGGCCTGTGACAGCAGCAGAACTGAATGTATAAATAAACATGTATTCTGTAAAGGCAATGATACCTGATAATCTTCCAACAATTGTACTAAAGACTTTTCTCAAGAGTTAGCGACAAGCCTAGCCAAGCTGTTTCAGTAGAGCAACAGTATTGGCATCCCCCCAGCAATAAGGACAACTGCCTCAGTGAGTCCTGTGGAGGAAAAGCAGAACACATTCTAACCAGCCGGTTTATATAAGAAGAAATCAATTTTCTCATACCTTACCAAACTCACCGCATTAACTGTCTATCCCACCCATATGGCATCTTGCGCATTCAGTTCTTTCCCTATTTTACCACAGGGCATCCCAGATCAACTCACCACTGACCAGATATCCTAGAATTGACTGACTTTCCTGGCACCAGTGCCATCCTTAAAAGCCCATTGGACAACTAGACAAGCACTGTCAGTCAGGGGCTGCCTGCACATGGCACACGGAGCGGAATTGGTGCCACTGCGTGGGGCCAGGAACCTGGAGGTCCTCCTGAATGGGATGGTACATGGGGATGACATCCTGCCCCCTGGAATAGCAGCAGCATGACACCAGGTGATGCCAGCCTGGACCAATGTTGCCATCTGGGTTAAAGCAGTCTCAACCACTTGGAGAAATGCCCAGTACTGTGGGAACTAAGTCAAGAACCTTCTCGGCTCCACTAGCATAATTGTCATCAACTTCTGTCTGTGGCCTCATACCTATTTCCATCTCTGATGCTGTACCCACCTCCCCCCTAGGTTCTTGGTCCACCTTGAAACAATTGGCTGCAACATCTTCCCTACTCACCCTCGCTAACCCCAACACCCAGCACCTCTAACCTGCATGCCCCTTGTACTGCCAACCCACTTCCTTGGGAGGCCTCCCCCCATGCACCAACAGCTGTGCCACCCACTTACATCTCCTGTAATACTCACGTTTCTTATTTCAGGACGAAAGCAGCTGACAATCGGGCAAAAAGAGTTAAGACGGCTGCCTGACTTTCAGCTTCTCATCTGTTATGCAGGGAGAAGCCTGAATCTGACTGGCCAAACAGCTGACTGATATTGTCCAAGTCCCTGAGCTGCTATCAGATGCTGTCTTTGACATACTATGTCAGGTGTTGCCAAGAAATCCATGCATAACACAGTGTGGAGCTTGGGGAGCACAGCAGGCCAGGCAGCATCAGAGAAGCAGGAAAGTTGACGTTTTGGGTTAGGACCTTTCTTCAGAAATGGGGGAAAGGATCCATGGGATCTAGGGGATCTGTCTTTACTGTATTTGTTTTTTGAAGTGCTGAGTGGGGTATTTTACCACAGTTTACCTGTTATCCATACTTACCTCATGTTAATTCTGAATGTTAGAGTATAAGTGGAGTATAGTAGGCTCTTTTACTATTCTACGTCTATAGATAGGAGTTAATGTTATTTGTTAACCTGTGAAATGTTGTGGCTTTATTGTTAGAAAGTATATGTGATGTCAAATTGTACATTTTAGACAAAAAATGTGACTGGTCCCCAGACAGATTGTAACACAAATTTGGCAGTCAGTCAGGAATCATGTTCAAAATGCAGCAGAGAAATATCATTCCGGAAAACCTTGCTTGCGTTTACAGTTAGTGCCCCACATCCTTTCCAGAGCCTGGATCACAGCTTTAACAACCAGAAGTTTACTCAATGACCACTCTGGGTGCTCACATGGCTGCAGTTGTAGTTTTCATTTGTATCAATGGCAGAATTTGTCAGCCATGTCCATAAAGGAAAGCCTTTGTCTACAGAGCCATCTGAATGAACATGTGTAAAATGTTCTTTAGAATCTTTTATTGTGATGTGTTCCTGCTGTTTGATTTTGAATGTATTGTTGCTAAACAACAGATTCATGTACAACTTGCTGCTATCTTCCCAAAACCCATTCTCGACACGGTGTGAGTATTGCCACATTCTCTGGGAGCAGGCAAAGCCTCAGAAAAGAAAACTGATAAATCATTCTGAAATTGCCATCCAAAGATCACCGGGCAATTGAGATGACTTCAATAACTTTCAGCGCCAGTCACATATCCAGCTCCCTGTCACAAAATGAGAAACTGGCAGCAGTGGAGAGAAATTCTTTGTACATGACCCTTCATGACCTGCAATGCTTCCTCAACAAGGTACGTCACTGTATATTGGTAGTTTCAAAGTGTAGGTTCACTTAGGGCTCCACTGGGTAAGTGTCTGTCACCAGAGAATGTTGTGGCTTTGTCCCTAAGGCAATGACTTATTAAAGCCCCCGGTAGAAAGAAAGTTATTGGGTGTTGCCAAAAGAGGGGTAAGAAACCTTGAGGACACCTCAGCAGGAATTCCTCAGGGCAATGTCTCAGGTCCGACAACCAATAACAGGTCCTCCTTCACAAGGTCAGAAGTGGAAATGTTTGTTGAGGATGGCTCAATGTTCAGTACTATTTGTGACTCCTTACATACTGAAGCAACTCTTTTTATAGTCTTCCATTGGGCGCAGGTGTCACTGGCTAGTCCTCAAGGATAACCAGCCTGATGCTGCTCGATGGTAGGAAGTGGATGCCTGTCTGCCAGCAATTTAAATAAGGCACTTGGATCTGTGGCCAAAAGAGGGAACAACGGGGCTAAGACTTCAGCCCGTCTCTGCCACAGGATTGCCCAGGACTCTCACTGTATGTGGGTAATGATCCTATCTATTTCTGTTCTCCACAAGCTTTCATTGGGCTGGTATACCTCTCCGTCAATCAGACATACTTGGTTCACTTTTCATCACCACCACCTCTGAGCAGAAATGCCACACCCTCCCAGTTCTGCCAGTTCAACCCTCAGCATGTGAGGATTCTACAAGACCATAAGACCATAAGAAACAGGAATGGGAGTAGGCCATTCAGCTCCTTCATTCTACTCTGCAATTCATTAGATTCACAGTTGATCCAACATTCCTCACATCCACTTTCCTGCCCTTTCATCATAACCCTTGGTTCCCATGCTAGCCAAGAATCTATCTATCTCAGCCTCAAATATACTCAAGGATTCTGCATCCATGGTCTCTGTGGCAAGGAGTTCCAAAGACTCTCAATTCTCTGAGAGAAGAAATTCCTCTTTGTCCCCAGTTTTGGCATATTCTGAGACTGTGCCCTCTGGTCCTAGACTCTCCCACGAGGGGCAATTTCCCCTCAGCATTTACTTTGTCAAGCTCCTTAAGAATCCTATCTGTTTCAATGAGATTCCCTCTCATTCTTCTAAACTCTGCCCAGCATATAGAACATAGGGTGGCACCTGGGCAGGGGACACCCAAATTGTCCACCTCTAATTAAATCCCAAGTCTATCCTGCCTCAAGGATTTTTCTAGCAACTTACAGCTCAGGATCCTTGCTTTGACACCTTTGAATTATCGCTAACATCAAAGTTGAGGTTGCTTTGTGACAATAATGCAGGTTTCTCTATTTCCTCAGTAAGGGAAGCCAAGGGTTATGGGGAAAAAGAACAAAAGTGGAGTTGAGAAGTGTCCTCATTCTCATTGAATGATGAAACAGACTTAATGGACCGGATGGCCTGCCTCTGCTCTTATGCCTTGGAATTGTTTAAAACTCAGAGGAAAAAGGCAACGATTCACCAAGTTCTACCCCAAATGTGCTTCTGCAAAATTTCTGAGTGCCCTATTTCAGAAGATGTGCTCCCCTGCACTAACATTTTGGAGAAAAGAAACTTTCAAATCAATCATAAAATATTCATGCCCTAAGGTTCCACAAAGCAATTTTATGATTAAAAATTTGAAAAAAACCCTAGATTGCATATGTTTAATTTCATTGTTGCCTTTTGAGTGTGAAATACCTCCCAAGTTATCACTTTGGGAACAGAGTCGAGTTCAGAGAAATGGCTGAAATGTCCTAATCTGATTTTGATTTCCAGTTTTTCATTTTAACAGAAATTTATTCTGCACAGATTAGTTTACGTCAGCTCATTTGACCCAACGATGACAGACAGGAAGCAAATTGCAGGTTTGGAAACAGTTACTACATAAATAATAGACGCTTAAGTCAGATAATAACATTGTGGTTGAAAACAGCCACTGGTAATGAGCAGGGATTGTCATATTAACAGGCTTGCCCAAGTGTATAGAGGATTTCAAGGCATATTAATGAAGGATCTAGAGAATAGAAGCCCCAGCCATACCACTCACCTGAATTGATTCGCACGGCTCCTCTAGCTAGAACATTACTGTGTTTCCTGGATACACTGCGGTGCAGGTTTATCTGGAGACATATGGGAGGAACAGTGGCTCCCAAAGACAGTCCCAGTTAGTCAGCTTCCGATAATGATCCAGGATGTTTCATTAATGATTAACAATGGTCTTGGAGTATTGAAAACCTAAGTAGTTAAGGAATCAAATGGTTGGGTCAGCTAAGGGCATTTCAAAGGTCGTGGGCCCTGACAATATTCTGGAAATAGCACTGAAGATGTGTGCTCTAGAACTAACTATGACCCTAGTTAAGCTGTCCGACTATAGCCACAAGTCTGGCATTTATGCAGAAATATGGAAAATTGCCCAGCTATGTCCAAGCCGCAAAAAGGACATATCCAAACCAGCCAATGAATGCCTCAACAATCTACTTTCACTCAACAGAAAACTGATGGAAGGTGTCATTGATAGTGCTTTCAAATTCCACTCTGTCAGCAATAATGTGACCACTGACACTCAGTTTGAGTTCTGCCAGGGCCACTCAGTTCATGATCTTCTTATAGCCTTGGCCAAAACAACTGCATTCCGGAGGGGAGGTGAGAGTGGAATGCCTTGGACATCACAAAAGCATTTGATTACATTGCCATTCCTTCACTATTGCTGAAGCAAAGTCCTTCTTAAAAGCACAATGGATGTATTTATACCACATGACGTGCAGCAGTTCAAGAAGACAGATCCCCATCACCTGCTCCATGTCAGTTAGGGATGGACAACAAATGCTGCCAAGCCAGTGACATCAACATCCCATGTACCAATAATCTAAAAAAATGGAAACAATATATTTCTAACATTCCATCATTGGTGTTGTCACCTTGGAGATTCTTTGACCCTAAAGAAATCTTGTTTACTTCCCCACAGGAATGTTGGAAGGGCATATCAGTAGGTGTTATCATAATTGTGTGGGATAAAGAAAGGGAATTTATTGTGAAGACTTGGGTGGGGGGTCAACATATTTGAAGATGAATGTGAGTTATATCAAAGATAAAGTTACATCAAAGCGTGTAGGTACGTGGAGAATGTTGCAATGAGAGGAAAAGTAAAGAGTGGGATTTAGCAAAGAATGTATTTGAGAGAAGATGTGGCACATCAGACAGTATTATAAGGGAGAGTGTGAGATATACCAGAAAGATACAGTGAAGAGAATGTAACAGTGTTACATACATTAAAAATTATATCAAAGACAGTTATGGGAGAAAGTGTCAAAAATGTTAGTAATTCTGTACAGAGAGTCAGGGATTATTGGGGAAGGGTAGATAACATCAAAGAATACTACGGTAATGAATTGATTGGGGGAAGTTGGACAAAAGGGATTTTTAATTTTATACTGTGCATTTGCTTTCATTATTGTTTTAAATGTTTTACAGTCTAAATGTTAAACAGTGCATCTGCTTTTTAAGTTGAATTCATCATCTGCTACTTCGTAGATTACTATGAAGCTCTGTTTCACAAAATACACTCCCAGTACCAGGAGATGCCTGTAACAGGATTACTGTTGATGCACTCTACCCACTATATACATCTGCTGGAGGTGAGCAACATAATGGCCTCACTTTGTACCAGTTTCCTGAAAATAATTCCATCACTTGTTACAGTAACATTCCATCACAGGGTCCAGTAATGTGTAATCATTCAAAACAGATTCACAATATTAAAACAAACGGTAAACTATCCTCAGTATAACACCTCAGCTGCATGTGCCTCAGGAGCGGTGGTTGAAATAATGGAAGTTAACCAATGCACTGTCATCATTTCAAACTGTAAATGTCCTTTGACCAAGAAATGCCATGCAATATATTCAGTGACAAAACCCAAGCACATTCGCTGCTTAGTTGTATTCTGTACCTCACTGGGCAAAGAACACATCACACTTCAGGATAAAATCTGACAGGATTGTTGTTTACTATTCACTTGGTGAATTGCAATTTCAGTTGGGATTACAGGCAAACATTGCCAAGAAAACACATGGAATAGAAATGCCACAAGTGTTCCTCATCCACAGACAGGAATGCATCAGTACTATGTTTTATTCAGCAGTAACCTTTCAGCCAATCGTGGTTAATTGATAACGGGTGAACCATAGCCTTTCTATTGAGAGATAGTAGGAACTGCAGATGCTGGAGAATCTGAGATAAAAAGGTATAGAGCTGGAGGAACACAGCAGGCCAAGCAGCATCAGAGGAGCAGGAAAGCTGACGTTTCAGGTCTGGACCCTTCTTCAGAATTTTTTTTTCAGAAGCAGGATCCACACCCAAAATGCTGGCTTTCCTGCTCCTCTGATGCTGCTTGGCCTGCTGTGTTTATCCAGCTCTACACCTAGTTATCTCAGCCTTTCTATTCAGTTCTTAATTAAATCACCACAATCACATTCTTTGGAGCTGTTGAGAAGTAAGCTCCAAATGTCTTCACACACACAGAAGGTGCCAATGTTCCCAAGGTGGTTATGGAGTGTTGGAGCCATGGTCATTTACTATTGGAATTGCCATTTTGTTTTCAGTGAGAATTGGACATCTTTTTTGTTGGGCTAATTAAAAGTGAGCCATGCTATTTGAATATGTTTGTGCACGTGTATGTGGCGTGCTGGCAGTGATAAAATCCCCCAGTCGCGTCACCGTGGTTGGAGCACAAAGAACTGTCTCACAACAAAGTGCCAAGTGCAATTTCTACACTGTCTTTGTGTGCGTTAAGCCCAGATACTATAACATGGCGGCAGCAGTGGTGGATTAGCGCTTTAAAGGAAGTAGAAAGGAAGTATCATGCTTTGACTCTATCTCAACTAGGCAGCCTAGGAGAGCCTAACAGGTAGTACAGGAGATTTCATGTTTTTATTCCTTCACAGGATGTGGGGGTATTATTGGCTAGGTCAGCATTTATTGCCCAGTAGGCAGTTGAGAGTCAAGCACATTGTTGTGGGCCTGGAGTCATGTGGGATGTTGGCATTCATTTCAAGGGGATCTGAGCACATTAGCAAAGATGCCTTGCTGCAGTTGTAGGGAATCTTGGCAAGACACCACTTAGAGTATTGTGCACTGAAGTATTGTGTTTTGTTTTCTTTATTAAAGCAAGGACATACTTGTCATAGAGAGATTACAGTGCAGGTGCTTCAGATTAATGTCTATGATGGTGGGATTTTCTTGAGGGAAAGGATTGAGGACACTGGGTTCGTATCCTCAAGAGTTTCAAAGAACGAGAGGTGGACCTCATTGAAATTTACAAAATTCTGACTGGGATTGATGGAGTGGCTGCAGGTGGCATATTAACCAGGCTGCTGGGTCTAAGATATGTCAAACTGAGATGAGGAGGAATCATTCAGAAAGTGGAGAATCGTGAAAATTTCCACCCCAGAGGGCTGTGGAAAGTTGACTGTCACACAGGTCCAAGACAGGAAGTGATAGTTTAATGACATTAAGGAGCATGGAGATGGTGATAGAAAACAGCATTGAAGAGTCGACAAGACATGATCTAGAATGGGCTGAATGGTCTACTCCTGTTTTTTGTTTTTACATGGTGACATATAAAAGCTTGATATCTAGCTTCCTACTTCACTTTGAGGTACATCCATTGCCAACTGGAAGGCCTCAGGTTAAAAGGTTGTGAGGCAATGTTAGGTAGGAAGCCTGGTAGTGAAGAAAGAGGGAGAAACCACAGGAAGTGGCACTTCAGCCATAGACTCAAGCTAACTATACCCAAAGGCAGACGGGAGTCACTTTGCCAGAGATATCTGCTCTGTTGTGTAACGAGAGACAACTTGACCAGAGAAGAAGAGACAGACAAAGTTGAATATATAACAGATTGTGAACATCTATTACATACAAGCAGCCTGACCAAACAGATTTACTCAGTGGCAAAAACAGAAGCTCTCACAACAGTGAGATCCATATGTTCAAGCAAACCTGAGAAACATCCCCTGAGCATGCGACCTGACAGCAGAATAGGTGTCATCACCATTGCATTGCAGACTCGCAAGGACACATGAAGGGAGTTAACAAACTAGTTCATTGCCTACGGTGACTTGCCAAGACACTGCCTAGGTACTGAGACCCTGAAACATGGGCAGAAAGGTTCTCCTTGAACAATACAACCATTTTATCTAGGAATGCTTCAAAGCCTGCAGAGGTAAAGTCATCAGCATGTGACAAGCTCAACATAACAATGATCCACGAGTTGAGTCACATGAAGAATGGTAAAATTTCAGGTACACATTCCTTCATGAAATCAGTCAAGGTCCTTCAGAGGATGCACCCCAACCAGTTCAACACAACAGACAGCATCCACAGCAACACAGTTGTACAACTCAGGGTGGCAACACAGTTCATTGACTTGTACTTGAAGTGTAGTGTATGTGGGCAAGTTAAGGATAGCGGCTAAGATCTCGGTAAAACTTGTTGAGCACAGCTCCACGCAGACCAGAGCAGTTCTGTGACCCCCAGTTAGGAGAGTACATAAGAATAGTCGCCAAATAAAGCACCAAGTGCAGGGTCTATGTTGACACTTTGATTAAATTTATATTAATCCAAGTACAATACTACAATTGTTCTGATAACCACTTTTCCCATTTTTCTTTTCAGTCTTCCATTGATGTGCTTTATTGTGTAATCCGGGATCTCACCAACCAATCTGATGAGGGGTGAGCTTTGTTCTTCCTCCTAATTTTGCAGTGGATCTTGTGTAGGACAACTTTGCTTGGCTAAAAAGTAGGCTCAGAGAGCCATTACAACACAGCAGGAGGCTTTTCAACCCATTAGGCTTGTAATAGCTCTCTAGAGCAATCTCCCGCACACTGTCCTCTGCAACTTTATTTCTCTCAAGTACCTATCCAATTCTCTTTGAAATCCTTGGCTATTTCCTTTCCCATTCGCTTAATTAGCAGCCAATTCTGAATCATTATCACCTGCTGCATAAAAAAACACTTCTTCAGATTTCCCCTGTTATCTTTGATCAGTTTTCCTTAGGTCTTGTACCATCAGCTGACGGGAACAAGCCGTCTTTGGCCGTATTATCAAAACCTGTCATAATCTTGTACCCCTCTTCTTGATTTCCCAGTTGAGTGTGCCTGCTGGTCAGTATGCCCTTATGACATGTGCTCATGATATTGTCACTGTATCGTTGCATGTAACTGAAGGGTCAAGAGGTCTCAATAGATCTCAAAAACTTAAGATTTCAGACAGGGCTCAGATCACTTGAAATATTACACACTGCTAGAAGCATACTTCTACATTGTAATCTACTAGCTTAATGATAACCCAGACACTTGTGTGTCTAAACAATGTAATGTTTGTACCAAGTGTGTCTAAACAATGTAATGCTTGTACCAAATAGCTGTAATAAATGTTGTTAGTTTCTGCAATACCACAGTATCCATGCCCCATTTCTTATGTTACAAGATTTGGTAGAAACATTACCCCACCAGGTAAAACATTGCTTTGGAGACAAACTCTCACCACTCCCCTCCAAGAAGAATGACCCCAGTTTCTCCCTTCTGATGTTCTAACTCAATTCCTTCATTCCTGGAAACATTCGGGTAAATCTCTACACCTACTACTTCATATCCTTCCTAAAGCATGGGGACCTGAACTAAATGCAAAACTCTAGTTGTACCTTAACCAGACCTATTTAAGGGTGCAGTAATTAATTCCCTGCTTTGTTAAGGTAGGTATGGCTAATACTAAAAACTGTTTTGAGCAATGAAGGGAAAGTTTTGATCATAAATGCTGTCAAGACCGGAGAAAGAAATGCATTACTAATCAAACTCCACTACTCCAGTGGTTACACATTAGTATAGATGAGTTGATTCAATGATCAAAATGGACATTTGCTCCTTTTCTTTGTTTACTACTTTAATAAGTGAAGAAAAAATGCTACTTGTTATAATACAATGGCAAACAATAAAGATATAATATGGAATAAAAACTATATTCCCTTAATCCAAAACAGAAATACACTCACACAACACAAAAACAATAGCCTCTCCAGAGATGCTTATTTTAAAATCTGGACAGAAGAAAAGATGTCTCTGTTGATCAAAGTTTGAAATAATACTAATAATCAATTCTTCAGCAAACTATATGAAGAGCTAAATAAATTGTGAAATCTAGAAATGCCTGTAAATACAACAGTTGGATCACATTACTATTACACCTTCCAGACACTCTGCCTTAGTTCACTGCAGCTCCTGGTTTCGTCTCTTGCCTGTTACTCAGTCTCACTGGAATGAATTCTCCCCATTTTTTGGCTAGGTGTTATTTTCAGGGAGCTTACAGAAGAGTTTCTCACCATGGCACATGCCAAATTTTCTCATTCAATCCTTGACAGCTCACCTCATTGGTTATGAACTTGGCATGCACAATGCCTTTCTCATCCAATTGTGCAGTCACACAGAAAGAAGTGCTCACTGCTGCTAGGTCCTCCCTAGTGTTCACGCTGGGGACACCATAGTTCTAACCAGTACCAGCTGAAATGCTGCCAAGCCACAAACTGTCCTTCAAATCCTGTCACTCGACTGTTATTATGGAGGAGATGCCTGAGAAAGGGAAGTTGATGCCTAGTTCACTGAGCTGGTATTCTTGATGGATGGGGTGATGGAGAGGACTGCAATTGTCTTTCTTCCGTACCATCAAAGGAGGCTGCAGCACCAGGCACTGCCAGAGACAGCCACCTGGATCAGTGCAGTGTCCCTGAATAAAGAATTGTAGCCTGGATATGTAGAAAGAAGGATAGCATGTGTACAGGTAGGTTTAAGCTCAAGGCAGACTAGGAATACAGCAAAAAGGAAGGATAGCTTAAGACATCTTGGGATTTCCAACCTCTCTAATGATAAGAAAGCTAGCATTAAGACACTTTATCTAAATGCTCGTAGTATTCGCAACAAAGTAGATGAATTAACAGCACAAATTCTCTTGAATGATTATGATGTGGTAGGCATCACAGAGACATGGTTGCAGGGAGCTCAGGACTGGCAGTTAAACATCCAGGGATTCACAACATATTGAAAAGACAGGGAGGTGGGCAGAGGAGGCGGGGTTGCCTTGTTAGTTAAGAATGGAATTAAATCTACAGCACTAAATGACATAGGGTCAGAAGATGTGGAGTATGTGTGGGTGGAATTGAGGAACCACAAAGGCAAAAAAACTATAATGGGAGTTATGTACAGACCTCCTAGCAGTGATCAGGACCAGGGGCGCAAGATGCACCGTGAAATAGATAGGGCATGTCAGAAAGGCAAGGTCACAGTGATCATGGGGGACTTCAATATGCAGGTGGATTGGGTGAATAATGTTGCCGGTGGATCCAAAGAAAGAGAATTCATGGAATGGTTGCAGGATGGCTTTTTGGAACAGCTTGTGATGGAGCCCACAAGGGAGCAGGCTATTCTGGACTTAGTGCTATGTAATGAGCCAGACTTTATAAAAGACCTGAAAGTAAGGGAACTCTTAGGAGGCAGCGATCATAATATGGTAGAGTTCAGTCTGCAGTTTGAAAGAGAGAAGGCAAAATCGGATGTAATGGTGTTACAGTTAAATAAAGGTATTTACAGGGGCATGAGAGAGGAATTGACGAAAATCGACTGGAAGCAGAGCCTAGCAGGGAAGACAGTAGACCAACAATAGCAGGAGTTTCTGGGTGTAATTGAGGACACAATACAGAGGTTCATCCCAAAGAAAAGAAAGATTATCCGGGGTGGGATTAGACAGCCATGGCTGACAAAGGAAGTCAGGAAATATATCAAAGAAAAAGAGACAGTCTATAAAGTGGCCAAGAGCACTGGGAAATCAGAAGATTGGGAAGGCTACAAAAACAGACAGAGGAAAACAAAGAGAGCAATAAGGAAGGAGAAGATCAAATATGAACGTAGGCTAGCTAGTAATATTAGAAATGATAGTAAAAGCTTCTTTCAATACATAAGAAACAAACAAGAGGCAAAAGTAGATATTGGGCCGTTCCAAATTGATGCTGGAAGGCTAGTGATGGGAGATAAGGAAATACCTGAACAACTTAAGTACTTTGCGTCAGTCTTCACAGTGGAAGACATGAGCAGTATGCCAACAATTAGGGAGAGCCAGGGGGCAGAGTTGAGTACAGTAGGCATTATAAAAGAGAAAGTGCTCGAAAAGCTAAAGGGTCTAAAAATTGATAAATCTCCTGGCGCCCCGATGGGCTACATCCTAGAGTTCTGAGGGAGGTGGCTGAGGAAATAGTGGAGGCTTTGTTCGTGATCTTTCAAAAGTCACTGGAGTCAGGGAAAGTCCCAGATGATTGGAAAATTGCTGTTGTAACCCCCTTGTTTAAGAAAGGATCAAGGCAAAAGATGGAAAATTATAGGCCGATTAGCCTAACCTTGGTAGTTGGTAAAATTCTAGAATCCATTGTCAAGGATGAGGCTTCTAAATTCCTGGATGTGCAGGGTCAGATTAAAACAAGTCAGCATGGTTTTAGTAAGGGGAGGTTGTGCCTAACAAACCTGTTAGAATTCTTTGAAGAGGTAACAAGTATGTTAGACCAGGGAAACCCAGTAGATGTTATCTATCTAGACTTCCAAAAGGACTTTGATACAGCACCTCACAGGAGGCTGCTGAGAAGGTGAGGGCCCATGGTGTTCAAGGTGAGCTACTGGCTTGGATTGAGGATTGGCTGTCTGACAGAAGGCAGCGAGTTGGGATAAAAGGCTCTTTTTTGGAATGGCAATTGGTGACAAGTGGTGTCCCGCAGGGTTCAGTGTTGGGGTCACAGCTGTTCACCTTATACATTAATGATCTGGATGAAGGGACTGGAGGCATTCTGGCGAAGTTTGCCGATGATATGAAGATAGGTGGACAGGCAGGTAGTACTGAGGAGGTGGGGAAGCTGCAGAAAGATTTAGACAGTTTAGCAGAGTGGTCCAGGAAATGGCTGATGAAATTCAATGTGAGTAAATGTGAGGTTTTGCACTTTGGAAAAAAGAATACAGGCATGGACTATTTTCTAAACGGTGAGAAAATTTGCAAATCAGAAGTGCAAAGGGATCTGGGAGTGTTGGTCCAGGATTCTCTAAAGGTTAACTTGCAGGTAGAGTCCGTAATTAAGAAAGAGAATGTAATGTTGTCGTTTATCTCAAGAGGGTTGGAATATAAAAGCAGCAATGTGCTTCTGAGGCTTTATAAGGCTCTAGTTAGGCCCCATTTAGAATACCGTGTCCAATTTTGGGCCCCACACCTCAGGAAGGACATACTAGCCCTAGAGCGTGTTCAGCGGAGATTCACACGGACGATCCCTGGAATGGTAGGTTTAGCATATGATGAATGGCTAAGGATCCTGGGATTGTACTCATTAGAGTTTAGAAGGATGAGGGGAGATCTAATAGAAACTTACAAGATAATGTATGGTTTAGAAGGGGTGGACGCTAGGAAGTTGTTTCCATTAGGCGGGGAGACTAGGACCCATGGGCACAGCCTTAAAATTAGAGGGGGTAAATTTAAAACTGAAATGAGATGACATTTCTTCAGCCAGAGAGTGGTAGGCTTGTGGAATTCATTGGCGCAGAGTGCAGTGGAGGCCGGGACGTTGGATGCCTTCAAGGCAGAGATCGACAAATTCTTGATCTCAAAAGGAATCAAGGGCCACAGGGAGAGTGCAGGGAAGTGGTGTTGAAATGCCCATCAGCCATGATTTAAATGGCGGAGTGGACTTGATGGGCCGAATGGCCTTACTTCCACTCCTATGTCTTATGGTCTTATGGACTGACCTTCTGCACCATGCCAGCGCCTCTGTCATTACCATCTCTCTCTCCCAACTTAGTCTAACTCTGCCATTGCACACACCTCCTACCAATGCTAACGATCTATCACTCTCCCAACTGCATGCAGCATCTTTATTCAATGTCTATATCCACCTCAAGCTCCGAAACCACTAAGTCTTCCTACCTTCAGCACTTCCTACCCACTATTACTATCTAGTGTCCCCTCCATTGAAGACAGCATGATGGTGACTTGCAGAGAAACCACAGTACAGCATCCTCCCATACTATATTAAATCCCAACCACATACTCTCTTCACAGTTGTCATCCCCTGAATATCTGAACAGAATAGTTTCAATCAGTTCAGCTCTGTACAGTTGTATATCAAGGAAACAAACAAAACACTGAACCTTGACTCTATCTAAAAAATTGAAAGACTTCTCTTATACATACAATACTAATATTTACATATATTTGAGACACTGGGAGGGTCCGATAACTGAACAGACGCCCATTTACATTCAGCAGGAAGACCTCAGACAGTGGTCTTTCCCCACTGCACTTTGGTGGCAGCTGCCCTGATCTTTGTTGTGTCCCTCAGCATGCAATCCTGGATCCTGGAATGTCCTAGTCTGTAACTCACGGTCAGGGTCAACTCCTTTTTCTGGAAAACTATCAAGTTTCAGGCAGACCAGAGCATCTTTCACCAAATTGATGGTTTCCAGGCGCGGTTGATGTGTATCCCAGGAAACATACCATAGCCCGCTGACTGATGTGTCCTCAACTTTCCAGCCATAGTCCTGGACCGTTAGACTGACCCTGCAGGACTGATCTCGGCCCACTTCCCAACTTCACGGGCATAGATCACCAAATCCTGATTACAGCAAATGTCAATATTTAAAGTGAATCGCTAAATTAATTAAATTAACTGCTAGACTGTTATGCTCAATATTTAGATTAAATTGGCTACGATTGGTCCCTGGACTGAAATCATGCCCTTTACTGTGTTAGTAGCCTCTGACTGACCATAGACTCCATAGTAGTATGTAAATATTTGACCATCTTAAGAGCTACTGGGGTTAAGTCTTTAAAATGCTGTTGCTCAGTCATTTCAAGCTTATCCAATGGCTTCAGCCCACTCAATGAATAAAGTCATTTTGAATAAGGAACATGGTCTTGTACCGCAATTCACTGTTCTTCCATGCCCATTCATCCAGTATACACTATGTAAAGAACCAGTGACCTTGTGGTAAGTGTGCCATCTGTAAAATTACTTTGAAATGCCACACCCCTTCACTAAAAGGTGTTGTGACAACTCTCTAAAATGACAATCAAACAGACTTTTAAATTGTGAATAACAGAATCTCTCACCAATTCTCACACATTTTAATCACGCGTAAACACACCTGGGGACATTGACAAAAGAATCACAGAAAAATTAATTTATAATAACCACATAACAATGTCATTGAGCAAAGTTAACTTAACAATAAAAGTATAATGTCGTAGTTGCTGGAAATCCGAGATAAAAACAGAGTAGCTTGCAGAAACTCAAGAGGTCTAGTAGCAGCTATTGACAGAAAGTCATCAGTTCTCTCTAGCTGTCTAAACAGGCTCCCAATGAGTTAATCCTTTTCTGAATCTGGATTCTCAGCTAAGCATATATCCGCTATGTGTTTTTGGACTAACTGCAGCCATTACATAGTAGCAATGTGAAACAGTCAATTAATCACTTTGTAAATACAGCCCTAGCCATTTGCTCAACCTGCAGTCTCGACTCAAAAATCGATCACATCAAAGCTGTCCTGCTGGCCAATGCTTTCCTGATCAGATCAGTTTGAAGCGCCTCAAGCAAACTTGTAATGAACCAAGTCTATCACTTCAAGACAACAAAACAGTGCCTGGTCTACTTCACATTAAATTAGACAAGCAAGGTTTCTAAAAAGATCGAACAGGTTAATGTAGCCATTTCATGTTTATAAAATTCACTGGTAATGTGAGCGATATTTTCCATGGACAGATGAAGTCATCAATTCACAAAGATGTTCTGCCTACCAAACATATAAAGTATAAAGTTCAATGCCAATATATCACCTGGTATGTCAGCTTACAGTTCAATGATTAGCTGAGCAAATGAAACAGTGTGTTCCTTTAATTGTTGTGCTAGGCTCAGTGTAGATTGTACCCAATGAGCCCATGTCTGCAAATCCCAAAAGAAAACATCCACGGTTAAGGGCGATTCCATGATTAGGCAGCACTAACTTAGCAATCCTGGGCTGACCATTAGTTACACTAATAACTAGCTTAAGATAACCAGTCAAGCTCATAGCATGGCTCAAATTACCCTAGCAAGAAATGACATATTTTTATGCACAGGAACCTCTTTTTCTGAAAATAAGAGGAATATCTTTAAGGCTTGCAAAGATTTTTGAATTTGTCACGATCTTAATTTACAATAAGATGCAAAGATTGTGACTGTGGACTTAGAGAGCAAATAACATCTTTACAAATGAAATCAAATAACATTAAGTTCCTCAAACATGGGGCCCAGAATTGGACATCATACATCAGCAAGGCCCAGGCTACAGTTTCTATACTCGCATATCACTTCCTGTATTCTCTCACACTTATTAATGCCCTTTAAACTTTTCTAGAATTCTGTTTTAACAATTGTCACCATAAGGGTAGTGGGTTGTATCTTAACACATTACAATCTTCTGATATTCCCTCTAACTGATGCTTTCAGTATGGGCCAGAGCTGTATACTGCCTTGATTGCTAACAGTGAGAATAATATCCTCACAGTTTACCTTTTCAGACTTGCCCTTCCTCTGTCATATTGGGAAGAAACAGTCAGTAGTGTTTTGCTGATATTTTGTTATTATTATTAGATTCCCTACAGTGTGGAAACAGGCCCTTTGGCCCAACAAGTCCACACCGCCCCTTGAAGAATCCCACCCAGACTCATCCCCCTATAACCCACACACCCCTGAACACTACGGGCAATTTAGCATGGCCAATCCACCTAGTCAGCACATCTTTGGACTGTGGGAGGAAACCGGAGCACCCGGAGGAAACCCACGCAGACACAGGGAGAATGTGCAAACTCCACACAGGCAGTCGCCCGAGGCTGGAATTGAACCTTGATGAGGGTCTGGGCAATGACCATAGACTGACATTCAAACATGTACAGACATCCCACCCATCCTCAGCCTGTCTTTCCCTGATATTCTTGCCCTAATATTCAAAGACTTGCGCTGGGCTGATGCAATGTGTCTCATATAAGATTTTGTTCTCCCTGCTCCCAGTTAGAAAGTAACATTTCTCATTTGCCATGTTTCCTTCTACCTATTTTACTCTCAGGCTGGTTCAGTCAGATACTAAAGTCCTTGTGCTGTCACACAATATCCCTGATCGACTGTATCGCCAATGGCTGCAGCGACCTGTGAAACTGCCTTTCACCCTGATGATGGACACCTCAGAGATGGAGCCCGTCGACAAACTGGTCACAGAATGTCTCACTCTGCTGCTGAAACTTGGGATTTACATCCAGCAAAATCCAAAGGTCAGAGTTTGAACCCATCCTGAAGCTATGAAACTGATTCCTGTTAACAAAGCGTGGAGCTGGATGAACACAGCAGCTCCTTGGCCCGCTGTGTTCATCCAGCTCCTCACTTTGTTATCTCGGATTGTCCAGCATCTGCAGTTCCCATTATCTCTGACCACAATATAAACTGATTCCTGTGCTTGCATTTCAGGCAGCGCAGTGGAGAGCCCACTGGAAGTTATCTCACTGAGACAATAGGCTGAATTTTAATAGAAACAGGCTCAGAGCCAATTCATGGATAGCTTCTCTGCCTGAACTTGAGTGAGTTCCTTCACACTGCCCACCTCATTAAGTACACATCATGCCTCCATAGCTCCTCATATGACTTTGTGCATCCTGGTGCTGGGATCATCTGGTGTTTATGCCAAGGGTGCCATTATTAAAACCCAACTGCCCGGTACATCCATGCTGCCAGTCTGCTTTGAGATAGTGCCAATGGTCAGTGCAGTGCCCACAGCCTGGAGGAGTGCGCAGTCATGTATCAGGAAGGCTCAGGAATGGGGTAAGTCCCAGCATCTTCACCCTGCCAGCTCACACTCACTCTTATTCTGCAGTGCAACCCCCTCCTCGCCTAACCTCCCTTTCAGTATCACACAATCCCTCAGCGGTTGTTATTCACTCCATCCCCCATTAAACCACTAACATTTCTTGTCCTCTGCACTTCCTACACATTCACTTCCTACTCACTCACTCACTCAGATTGCTCACTCACTCCCTCAATCACTCCCTCACACACTCACTACCTCATTCATTCACTTGTTCATTCACTCCCTCACTCGGGATTCCTCACTACCTTTCTTGTGTGGCCTCTTGACTGACCATTGTCCCTGTGACTGCCCATTGCTATCAAATGTGACAGCTTACCTGGCTATCTGTTTGCACTGAAAGACAGGGCAAGAGATGCTGTGACCATCCGAGTTATGTCAAGTGAGTCAGTGTCAAGGAAGCAATTGACAAGCTCTGGGATGTACCCTGTACCACTGTATGAAGTGAATGACCTGTCCCTGAACACAAAGTAACTTGGCAACAGCACTGTGATGGTGAGCTTCAAAAGGCAGAATTGAGCTCTGGTGTTATACTAAAGGTGAGTCCCAAGCATATCCTGATGATGTGGGGAGGCTGATGCTTTAGTGATACCACCACTGTGGATGCAGGACCCAGGCAATTGCTGCCCACGGGATGTGACAGTTACACCTCCAGGCAGCTTGCCTTGCTAGTCAGCAGTCCTCAGTCAAAAGGGGGAGGCATATTGCTGTATGGCAGTGAGTTATGTCCAGGTCCCACCAGTACAAAGTGCCAGCAGCTTATCCAGCAAACACCCTGCATGGGCAGCACACCCGGGCGTCAAACTCTGAGGGGAATGGCCCCCCCCAAAGTCCATATAGAGGTAAGGGGTCCCAGCACACTCCCCAGTACCAGTCCTGGGGTGTGGCCTTGGTCAGGTGTCTGGTTATGGTGTTCTTGGTCTTGGCGTCCATGCCTCTGTACACTGGCAATTGCTGACTGTCAGACGAACCAGGGGAGAGGGAATGTGGGGGAGAATGTTGTGCTGTTTTTATGGAAGGAGACTCAAGAACCTATTTTTGGTAACAGAGGGCTGTAGCTTGGGGGGTAAGGGAGGGATGAGTTTGTGACAAGGAGGGGCAACTATATTTATATAGGGAGGGAATACAGTAAAGCATGGATGGGAATGGGATAAAGTGAACGGGAATTTGTTTACAGTCAAGTCTGGCAGTTCAATCCCAAGGGCAGTTGGTCTGGATCATGCTGAGGGTCTTGTTGTCAGAGGCCTTTCTTATTGAATGATCACAGAGTACTACTCACAAGCAGCTGCTTTTATTGACCTACAGAAACTTGTTCCATCGATCCACCATTCAGGTGCACAATAACTGTAACTGAGAGTTGCCCAAGTTAGTTCGATCCACTCCTCTCGATGCCACCATGTAACCTGTAACCACCTGATCAAACGGGCAGGTTCCTCTCCTTTTTCAATATTTCTGTAATTCATAGACTAATATACACAAAGACAATGGGGCAAAGAACAGTTTCTTTTAAGAAATCTCTCTGCTGTCTGCCCCCTCCTCCCTGCCATCAACCAGCCATTGCCAACAGCAGGATTTAAGATTAATCATCAACTTCTGGGGACTTCAGGAAAGCCCAAGAGGGTTGGCAACACTACAGCTGTCTCACAAGGTGCCTGTTTTAATGGGGAAGGGGTATAGGTGGTTCCAGCAGCATGGAAAGCCTGAAATGGGTGGCAAACACGAAACCTGGCAAATCATAATGATCAAACATTATTAAGATGAAACCTATCACTGACTTAGCTCAATCCAGTCATCCCACCTTACGGTAGAAATTTTACAGCAGGGGAGTACCGAGGGGGAGAAAGGGGAGTGGTTCAGGAACTCTGGATTTGGGGCATCATGGTGTCTCAGCAGTTAGCACTGCTGCCTCACAGCACCAGGGGCCTGGGTTTGATTCCACCCTCAGGCAACTGTCCATGTGGAATTTGCACATTCTCCCATTTAGAACAGAGTTGAGGAAAAACGTCTTCACCCAGGGAGTGGTGGATATATGGAATGCTCTGCCCCAGAAGGCAGTGGAGGCCAACTCTCCGGATACTTTCAAGAAAGAGATAGAGCTCTTAAAGATAGTGGAAGCAAGGGTTATGGGGATAAGGCAGGAACAGGATACTGATTGTGGATGATCAGCCATGATCATAATGAATGGTGATGCTGGCTCGAAGGGCCGAATGGCCTACTCCAGCACCTATTGTCTATTGTCTATTGTCTGTGTGGGTTTCTTCCAGACGCTCCAGTTTCCTCTCACAGTCCAAAGACGTGCAAGTTAGGTGGATTGGCCATGGGAAATTACCCGTAGTGTTCAGGGCTATGTTGATTAGGTGGGTTGTAGGGGAATGGGTCTGGGTGCATTCTGTGTGGGTTGGTGTGGGTCTGTTGGGCCGAAGGGCCTGTTTCCACACTATAGGGATTCTATGATTCAATGAAAATCACAGGGAGTCAGGAAAGCTGGGGCTAGGAAGGCTCAAGACTTCCTTCTGAGGCCCATTGCAAAAGGACATGGCAGGGAGGCATTGAGATCCGAGGGTGTAAATGCAAGTAGCCATCTTTAACGTACCTGCAAGCAGCCACATCTCAGGTTCCACCAGGACTTGGGGCCAGTGGGTCTATAACTTACGTAACCATAGCCTCACCAGAGTATGGGGCTGCTGTCTCAATTGAGAGAGAGAGAGAGAGAGATAGAGAGAGAGAGAGAGAGAGAGAGAGATGATACTGCTGCTACTGGTGCTTTAACCTGTAAAGGAAGTGGTCATTCAGCTGATAGTGATAGCACATTTCACTCATACAGAAGAACATCACAGGACCAAACCACACTGTACCTGAAGAAATCCGACATCTGATTATCAAGGAGAACACCATCAAGGAACTGTGTGGCAGTTCAGAGCTGATGACTCCTCAGACATTCCTCGAATGCTATGAGAAATCAACATATGTCATCCTAGAGTCAGGTAGGGTATCATCTGAATGCTCCCTAATGTGGAAGTAGGGACATTTCTTTTATTATTGGGAACCCTCACTGAAGAGCAAGAAAGACCCCTGGTTCATGATTTTAACATTCCTGAAAAGATCAGGAGGTAAAGAATTTAACATTTTGGACCTTTGGAGATAAACCGAGAAAGAAAGATTACCAAAAGCCTTGATTTTAATTGGGTGAAGGTGCAGGGGGTAATAAATATTTAGAATAGTGCATTTGGAATTTGGGAGGAAAATAGATTATTATTTGGACCGGAAAATCACCGATCAATGAAATAAAAAGATAAATTTAGTACAGAGAGAAACAGATGCTAGAATCTGCAAGAGGATTTTCATGTAGATAAAGGGGATAACAAAATAGAGTTCTTTACAATGTGTCCTTACCTTCTTTCTAATGCTATATATAAATAAGCCAAAACAAGTAAAACATCATTGTTAGATCAAATAATGAGTAATGAACCAGCACAGGAAATAAAAGGGAACATTTAGGCATTAGTAATCACAATATAACATGTTTCAAGGTATGACAAGAAAACTGGCTAATAGATCCGAGACAAGCTGATTTTGTGGGATGAGAATAGAGTCCGAGAGGGAAAGTGGACAATATTATTTGCAAACAATGAATCTCAATGGGAAATATTTAGCATGGCTTTTGAGAGAGTAGATTGTCGATTGGACTATTAGCAAAGAGACAGTATAATACCATAAGTGATGACAGAGAGCAGAAAAACAAAAGAATTTTTCTGGTTTGATATTTACCAGAGATATTGAGCATGTGGACATGACAGTGATAGGAAACGTGCATTTAAAATTTTAAAACTATGTTTAATAAGCCAATCATATTCAAAGAGGTTTGATCCCCACCTTCCCCAAATATATTGCATCCAGCAACATCCTCTACCAGTATATAGTACTGGGCATGTTTGAGATAATTTTCTGTCGCAAATCTTCAATTGTCTTTGTTTTGTCTTGGGCTGACTTGCTGAATAAGGTCAGAGGATATTCCATCATAGATTTTCTGCAGATGAGGTTCTGATCTGAGATAACATGAAGGTTTATCACATGACAGCAATAAGTACAACTGTATCACATGATATGAGTACAACTGCATTTGGTCAGACACAACCACCAGCAACGCAGGGAGCTGGTACAGGTGCAACGATTTCCTGCAAAGGTTGGTCCAGAACTCCTTTACTCTAAAACTGAGACATCAGTAGAATAGGCAGAGCAGATATAGCATGGACATTAAACTCTTCAGAATCATTATCTTATAGAATATTAAAACTGCAGGTTTTCACAAGACCTCAAGGAAAAGCATATGTATTGCTTTATTTACATTTGCAACAATTTTTCATGTAGTGCTAATAAGATGGAAACTGTACGAGCACATAGTCAAATGCTGAACTTCATCTGAATGTACACTTCACCTCCAAGATCTCTGCAGAAGGGCAGAGGAGAGGTTCACTGTGGCTATCTTATAGTCCCTCCTGGTGACATGCACAACAAAGAACAATTTGACTTAGTGATTTGGATACTTGTCATCAGATCATTTAAGTCACTTCATTGTAAACGTTTAATTTTCTGAAAAGTGGCATTAGGAAATATGACGGTCTCAAGCATAATCGTTTAAAGGTGAGATGAGAGAATACACTTCCATATACGATACCTTTGAAAGGTATGAAGTAATTACTGCATGAAATTTTTAAAATTATAGAGGAGAAGGTTATTTTGCTTATCCAAAACAGCTATCAATATACCATTATATTTAATAACTCCCTTACACATATGGTCATATCAATAGAGTAGCACAAGAGTAGACAAATATCTGTCTGTGAACCTTGATTAGAGGCAGCCAAAATCCTCTTCCTCACATTTACTGAGGTATGTTTGCCAATGCTTTATTCAGAAATCTCCAGATATACAATGCACAGCAGTGAAGATAATAAAATGTGAGGCTGGATGAACACAGCGGGCCAAGCAGCATCTCAGGAGCACAAAAGCTGACGTTTCGGGCCTAGACCCTTCATCAGAGAGGGGGATGGGGAGAGGGAACTGGAATAAATAGGGAGAGAGGGGGAGGCGGACCGAAGATGGAGAGTAAAGAAGATAGGTGGAGAGAGTATAGGTGGGGAGGTAGGGAGGGGATAGGTCAGTCCAGGGAAGACGGACAGGTCAAGGAGGTGGGATGAGGTTAGTAGGTAGATGGGGGTGCGGCTTGGGGTGGGAGGAAGGGATGGGTGAGAGGAAGAACCGGTTAGGGAGGCAGAGACATGTTGGACTGGTTTTGGGATGCAGTGGGTGGGGGGAAGAGCTGGGCTGGTGGTGTGGTGCAGTGGGGGGAGGGGACGAACTGGGCTGGTTTAGGGATGCAGTAGTGGAAGGGGAGATTTTGAAACTGGTGAAGTCCACATTGATACCATTAGGCTGCAGGGTTCCCAGGCGGAATATGAGTTGCTGTTCCTGCAACCTTCGGGTGGCATCATTGTGGCAGTGCAGGAGGCCCATGATGGACATGTCATCTAGAGAATGGGAGGGGGAGTGGAAATGGTTTGCGACTGGGAGGTGCAGTTGTTTGTTGCGAACTGAGCGGAGGTGTTCTGCAAAGCGGTCCCCAAGCCTCCGCTTAGTTTCCCCAATGTAGAGGGAGCCGCACCGGGTACAGTGGATGCAGTATACCACATTGGCAGATGTGCAGGTGAACCTCTGCTTAATGTGGAATGTCATCTTGGGGCCTGGGATAGGGGTGAGGGAGGAGGTGTGGGGGCACAGCAGTGAACTTGCTTTAAAGGTACACTTGCACCCTCCTGTAGTACCATCAATACATTTCCTCTTGAATCAAGATTAGAAAGACCACGGACACCAGTGAATATACTTTTCACATACTTGTGATCCAGTACATACTACCACATTATACCAAACAAAGACACATGTTTAAAAGGAAAGCAAAAAAAGAGAAATATTTAGCTGTGGAAAATACATGAAAGGATTTCCACCCAAACTTTCAATGGGTTGTTTTTCTTGGAATATTGAAATGTCATATCACTGTACTGCCATCAACTGGTGGATCACATAAATGACTAGCTGGTTGTATTCTATTCATTCAGTTTTAGTTATTAGGCACTAGGCATTCTGCTTTGTTCATGATTTGTCAGTAACGCTTTAATTAACCGTAACAGATTGGAATGACAGTATCAGCTTCATCAATTGATTCTTTCTTTTTCATTTTGCAGAACTCATTTGGCCAACACCTCTTCATCTCTTTCTTGGGACTTAACAGATTCCTCTTGGATCTCTACATCCAAGATCAAGCAAACAACTTCCTGCCAGTATCATTACACTCATATTTAAATATTCAAAGTGAATTACTGCTATTTTTATTTTTATGTTTACCTCTTGGTTCTCAAATTTAAAAAAAAGTTGTGAACTTTAGAATCTCCGAATTAATCTATTGAGCCTTCCTTGTGTGGAATCATGAAAGGAAGGGGCCAATTTCACTTTCTCCTTGATATTGTAGTTCAGTACATGTACAGTACATGAGATGAAAAGAAAATTAATTATCAGCCAGTACTATATGTGAATTGTTTCTAATGAAGGATCTTAGTCATAGGATTTTTTTGTGGAAAAGAAAGCCCTTGCATGTCTAAACTACATCTGATTATTGTAATCCCAATTTTCTATTTGTAACGATCCCAACTGATGATACCACTGGGCAAGTCAGATCACAGAATGAAATCTGACTTGATAGAACATATGATGTCTTTTTATTTATATTTAGTTTGACAGTCTTTCACTGAAACTAAAACGCAAGGCTGCAGATTTGTTTTAACAATAGGCATTTAATGCACAAGAGATATCTTTTTAAAAAGCCATCCAAATATAGCATGATTTAAAAGTATTCAAAAACAACAAAAACAAACCATCCAACGCGATCAGTCGATGGTTAATAAAAATTCAGAGAAACTTTCGTTCCTTATCAAATCTGCAGGTTTGTTTTAACCTCTTCTCAGTTCTAGTCTGCTTGGTTGTGAGACTTTGATCTTTTGACTACTTACTCACTAAGAACATAGACTTTCTCAGTCCTTTAGAAATTTGCGGAGTTCCAAACAAACACTCCTGTTTTTGAAGTTTTCATGTAATAAACCCTTACATTGAGGTACCTACTCTGAAAAGATTTCTTCCAGTTGGGTCCCCTTCAAAACAAATCAACACTTCTTTTCATCTCTGGCTTTTTCTTTAAGCTAGAAACATTATTTGATCATTGTAAACTCAATAGCAAGCTAATATACCTGAGTGTCAACTCTCAGATCATTAAATCTCAGTCACTTGAAGGAAAATCAATGGGCAAATGGAAGCATCATAAAGTGAGATTCTACAGGCGCAGTGTAGACATGTAGCTATCCTACAATCGATGAGGATAGTGCAGTGGATTTTGTCTGCATGGATTTTAGCAAAGCGTTTGACAAGGTCCCACATGGCAGGCTGGTCAGAAAAAATGAAGTCCATGGGACACAAGGGAGTGTTTAATGAGTTGTACCTAAAAGTGGCTCTGAGACAGAAAACAAAGTGTAATGGTGAATGGACATTTTGCAAATAAGAAGCTGTTTCCAGTGGTGTTCTAATGGACTCACTGTTGTAGTCTTTGTTATTTGTGGTATATAGCAACGGTGGATGTCTGAATTTTGCTGTCCGGTTTGCTGGTTGAGGTGGAAACCCTCAACTCATTTGACAAGAAACTTGGATCTGAACTTGAAGCGCTGTAACCAGAAATGCTACAGACCAAGTTTTGGTAAGGGTTAGAATGGGCAGCTAGTTTATCCAGCTGAATGGCCTTATTCTGTACTGTAAACTTTCTATGGCCTGGGACACTTCGCTGCATCTATACCTTGTGATTAAAATGAATGGGCTCCAACAACCACAATCATCTTGCTGTGTGTTGGGTAGGACTGCAATCAGTGGAGAGGTTTCCCTGGTTCTTAATTTTGTTAGGCCTCATTGGTACCACACCCTGTCAAGAGCTGTTGTCAAAAGTAGTGCCTTTTACCTCAGCCCTGAAATTCAGCATTTTGTCCATGTTTGGACTCAGGCTTTAGTGATGTTAAGTGGCCCCAAACAATTGTCACAGTAAATGCCATATTCTACCCAATTTTATGCAAAAAACATTTTTTTTCCAACTCTCCCGTAGTTATCTTGTGGTCATCTTATGCCAGTGTCCTCTTGTTAATACCTTGAGTTTGCCTATTTTCAAGAGCTCAGCTATTCACTTAATAAACTAGAGGGTTTCCTTGAGATGGAACGAGACTTGTTTTACCTTCTTGTTAAGGTTTCAACTAATTGTCAAGACAAAAACAGAAATTGCTGGAAAAGTTCAGCAAGTCTGACAACATCTGTGGGGAGAAATCAGAATTAACATTTCAGGTTGAGTGACCCTTCCTCAGAACTGATGGTAGCTAGGCAAATGTCAGTTTATATGCAGAAGATAGGGTGGAGGGATGGGGTAAGGACTAAATGATAGATAGAGCCCAAAGAGAAAGAAGAGCAGTTGGACAGACAAAAGAATGAATAACAATCTGGCTAGGAGGGTGAATACCTGTTAATGGGGACCGTTAGTGGCTGACAATGGGTGATGTGTGGTAGTAAGGCTATGCGATAACAAGGTACCATAGTGTGGAGCTGGATGAACACAGCAGGCCAAGCAGCATCTCAGGAGCACAAAAGCTGACGTTTCGGGCCTAGACCCTTCATCAATTTCGCTGGAACACTGCAGCAAGCACAGAGACAAAAATGTTGTCTAAGGAACAGGGTGTTGTGTTGAAGTAGCAGGCAACTGGAAATTCAGGGGTAAGGAAATACCAGGCCTTGTTATCACATAACTCTGCTATTACACAGCACCCATTGTTAGCCACTAACAGTCCCAATTAACACCAAATTACCTTTCTAGCCAGATTGTTATCCACTCTATCCAACTGCTCTTCTCTCTCTTTAGACTCAGTTCCCACCTATCATTTAATCCTTACCCCCTCCTCTCACCCTAATTTCTGCATATAAACCAACACTTTCCTAGCTACCATCAACTCTGAGGAAGGGTCACTCAACCCAAAATAGTACTGATGCTACCAGACCTGCTGAACATTTTCAGCAATTTCTGTTTTTATCTCTGATTAACAACATCCACAGTTCTGTCAGTTTTTATTTTGCAATTAATGGTGCTACCTAGTGTAATTAGAAAGAAGAGTTTCTTCTGAACACACGAGGGCAACATTACCCAATATTTTGCCTGGCATGTGCAATTTGATGTGGCTAAAAGCATGGTGGGGGGCCCACACAAGGAACCTGCCTTGTAAAGATATCACTTTTCAATGCCTTAGGCACAGTGTTGTCAATGTCAACAGACAATTTCAGCACAAAAGTATTTTTTATGCAGTCTGTTTGGGCAAGTTTATGGCACACCTCTGTGGGAGGCAGTCTCGAACTCAGACTGCCTGGCTCAAAGGGAGGGAAGGAACACCGCACTATGAGGGCCTCCCAATTTCAGTGGAATGCTGTTCGTCTGAAGACTGAAGGAAGCAAATTAGACTTCACTAATTGTACCTGCAGTGTAATGTAAACACACACAGGGTTTCTTGGCTGTTTTTAGTTACATCACAGCTCCCCTCAGTGAAAGACTGTAATTCAAACAGTCAGACTGCAGACAGCACTACATTGAGATTCTTTGCAAAATTAGGTACCGAACTCGACAAATTACAGTCATTGTTTGTACTGCTCCATCCTCACAATGACCTCTCTCTGTTCCTGGATTCTTGCTTTGGTCGACAGTCACCTGAATCCACTGCAACACATTCACTGACATTCCTTGATAACAAGGTATATAGCTGGATGAACACAACAGGCCAAGCAGCATCAGAGGAGCAGGAAGGCTGACATTTCGGGCCTAGGCCCTTCTTCAGAAATGGGGGAGGGTAAGGAGGTTCTGAAATAAATAGGGAGAGAGGGGAAGGCAGATAGAAAATAGATAGAGAAGATAGGTGACGGACAGGTCAAAGAAGTGGGGATGGAGCCAGTAAAGGTGAGTGTAGGTGGGGAGGAGATAGGTCAGTCCAGGGAGGACGGGCAGGTCAAGGGGGCGGGATGAGGTTAGTAGGTAGGAAATAGGGTGCTGCTTGAGGGGGAGGAGGGGATAGGTGAGAGGAAGAGCAGGGATGGTTTTAGATGCAGTGGGGGGAAGGGGAGATTTTGAAACTTGTGAGGTCCACATTGATACCATTGGGCTGCAGGGTTCCCAAGTGGAATGAGTTGCTGTTGCTGCAACCTTTAGGTAACATCATTGCGGCACTGCAGGAGGCCCATGATGGACATGTCATGTGCGGAATGGGAGGGGGAGTGGAAATGGTTCGCAACTGGGAGGTGCAGTTGTTTATTGCGAACCAAGCGTAGGTGTTCTGCAAAGCAGTCCCCAAGCCTCCGTTTGGTTTCCCCAACATAGAGGAGGCCACAACGGTAACAGTGGATGCAGTATACCACATTAGCAGATGGGCAGGTGAACATCTACTTGATGTGGAAAGTCTTTCTGGGGCCTGGGATGGGACAAGGGAGGAGGTGCGGGGGAAGGTGTAGCACTTCCTTCTGTTGCGGGGGGGGGGGTGTCCGGTGTGGTGGGGCTGGAGGGGTGTGTGGAACAGACAAGGGAGTCACAGAGAGAGTGGCCCCTCCGGAAAGCAGGTAAGGGTAATTTTCATGCTGCAACTGTACAACATGCTAGTGCAGCCTCATTTGGAATATTGCGTGCAGTTCTGGTCGCCCCATTACAGGAAGGATGTGGAAGCATTGGAAAAGGTGGAGAGGAGATTTACCAGGATGTTGCTGGTCTGGAGCGCAGGCACTGTGAAGCAAGGCTGAAGGACTTGGGTCTGTTCTCATTGGAGAGAAGGAGGTGAAGAGGGGATTTAATAGAGACGTACAAGATGATTAGAGGATTAGATAGAGTGGACAGTGAGAGTCTTTTTCTGAGGATGATGACTTCAGCTTATACAAGGGGGCATAGCTACAAATTGAGCGGTGATAGATTTAAGACAGATAGTGGTAAGGGTGTGGAACACCCTTCCTGCCAATATAGTTAACTCAGCCACATTAGGGGCATTTAGACAGTCCTTGGATAAGCATATGGATGATGACAGGATAGTGTAGGGGGAGGGGCTTAGATTAGTTCACAGGTCGGTGCAATATCGAGGGCTGAAGGGCCTGTTCTGCGCTGTATTGTCCTATGTTCTAAGGGTGGGGAGAGAAAAATGTCTTTGGTGGTGGGGTCGGATTGCAGAATTGTCAGAGGATCATCCTCAAGCCCCACCCCTATCTCCTACCTACTAACCTCATCCTACCCCCTTGACCTGACCGTCCTCCCTGGACTCACCTATCTCCTCCCTACCTACGCTCACCTTTACTGGCTCCATCCCCGTCTCTTTGACCTGTCTCCTCTCCACCTATCTTCTCCTCTCACCCTATTTATTTCAAAAGCCCCTTCCCCTCCCCCATTTCTGAAGAAGGGTCTAGGACGAAACATCAGCTTTCCTGCTCATCTGATGCTGCTTGGCCTGCCGTGTTCATTCAGCTCTACACCGTGTTATCTCAGATTCTCCAGCATCTGCAGTTCCTACTCTCTCTAGTTCCAAGTCAATGTTGTTTGACCAGAGAGGACTTTGCAGAGTTATAATGGGAACTGCAGATGCTGGAGAATCCAAGATAACTAAGTGTGGAGCTGGATGAACACAGCAGGCCAAGCAGAAGGGTCTAGGCCTGAAACGCCAGCTTCTGTGCTCCTAAGATGCTGCTTGGCCTGCTGTGTTCATCCAGCTCCACACTTTGTTATCTAGGACTTTGCAGATAGTTGTGTTTCCATGCATCTGGTCCTTCAGGGAATGGTATTGGATTTGGAAAGTGAATTAATGAATGCTCTCCATCTTCTCCCTGCTATGGCTTATGGGAAGCTTTGACTTCCACATGAACGTTATGCATCATTCCTACTTCTCTTCAAAGTCGGCTTGTGCAACAGGAGCACTGTTCTCATATTATGGAATTCTTTTCTAATACTATACGTACAGCTGTCTGTCTGAAAGGTGACTTTTTTCCCCCAGCTAAGCTTTCCTTTTCTCTTTAGTCTGTCAACACTAGTGCAGTCGCTGCACTTCCAACCTCCTCTGTTCTGTCCCTCAACTCAAAAGAATAATTTTGTACACATTCCTTCTCACTGCATTCTTAATAAACTGATGTTTAGATTACTTCTTTTATCTTCCACTCATAAGACTCTTTTTCTCAGAAGCTTAAAACTATGGACCTCCATATCTTCAATAATGTTAAGCATCATCCAGGCTCAATTTTGCATGAACTAGCAGCTACTTCCCAACTTATCTTGCATCTCCTTGTGATCTTTCGATTGTTTTTTGGTGTCCACAGCTTTGCGATTTCATCCTTTATCTCCATTTGTCATTTTCTTTAAAAAAAAAGCACCATCAACACAGAGTCCATGCCCACAAGCAACCAGCTTAGTGGTGTATTTTATTTCCTTAATACAGGTATGGAATTTGTACACTTTCTCCAGAATGCATTTTTGTTTATAATTCATAACAGATTTTCAGACTAATGAAAACAGTGTCATTTATTCAGATTTAATCAGTTATAAAACTGCCTTGTATGCAAAACAAGACCTAAGGCAAGAAGTGCACTTTATGTTAAACAGAAGAACATAGCAAAGTGAATACCAACCAAGTAGAATTGGTTTAGCATTAATCTTACAAGCAAAATGCATTAGGATAAATACAAATGTACAGATTGAGCAGACTGTCTCAGTCCAGTACCTTTTTCTTGTATGTGTTTATTTCAACACAGAAATAATTAACTTGTACAAAACCTGGATACTGCTCAGAGTACAATATTTAAAAGAAAGGAAGAAAATAAGACCACAGTGAGTTTCCATCCAGAAACTTGGTGACAATTGAATAAGGCACTATAAACCCAAATGTAACCAAATGATTGGCTGTTAACCCACAGTCAAACTCCCAATGGGGAACTGTTTCTCATATAATCAGTTTCCTGCAATGAGTGAGTGTTTTTCAGAAGAATCTCCTGTCTGAGCTACAAACAAAGCATTGGATCAGTTTGGAGACCATAATAGTGGCATTGATGAATCCATGACAGTGGCATTGATTTGATCATGCTAGTGGCATTGATGGGACCATAACAGTGGCACTGGTGAAATCTTCAATCATATTCCATTCAACTTGAGTACATCTAGCAGAAAATAACCAAGAGAGTTTTATTTACTTTCTTGATTTTTTTTTGTAGCTGGCATATCCTTTTGACGGCAGCAGAATTAAGCTTCTAAGAGGATAGCTTAGCGGTGCAAATGGAGGAGTGTCAGGACCCTTCACAAAGCAGTGCTCTCTGAGTCATTGTCAATGTCTTGCTGCTCATGTTTTCCAAGTTCCGGGTTCCCTGCAGCAGGCATTAACTCCACAGGCTGTTTCAAGTCCTGCTCTTGCACAGTAGAATCAGAATCTAGCAGCAAACACAAAACATCAGTGATACCCCAAGAAACACAAGTGGCCAGGATACCATTCCAAGATGACTATCTCACCTCTGAAACCGCCACCATTACAACAGGGGTGATGGCTTTAAAAGGCACACATCAATAGTTAATTGGAGTAATGCACATTGTTGGAAACCTAACGTTTATTTTTTAAAAAAGGAAACATTCCTACAACTTCACTACATATCCAGTCTACATATCTTCTGGGGATGATGCATCACTGACCTGTACTTGTAGTATTTTCCATACTTAAACTTGTGGTAATTTAGCACCCTTCTACTCTAATTCTTGGCATTAATAGGATTTATAAAGTATTTCACAACATTATGTAGAAATAAAGCAACTGAATTGCTGTCATTTGCACATTAACCACTGAACAACCCAACTGAATATTTTCTACAGTGTATTTAGTTCAGGGTGTATGCAGGCATTTTTTGATGGCTGACAATCCTCTTTACCCATGCATTATTAGTACAAGTGCAGGCAAGCAGTGTGATGAATGGTTAGTACAAGACTGGGAAGCATGCATTAAATTGGCATTGGATTAGCAAGATTAATTGGCCAATCACTTGCCCACGTCTTACCATTAACTTTCCCCATTCTGCTCAAACAGTACTTTCCTGGTCAGACATCTGCATTTTTTAATGGAATAGTTTACAATTAGAAGCCATAGTCCTAAAAAGGCTTTTTCATTCTGGCAGACAACCACAGTGTCTGCATATTACACATACTGTGTGTGCAATATCTAACAGGTTTGTGCCAACTATAGTAGAGGAATGCCAACTCTGATACACACTAACAATGATCATTGTATCCATTACTGGTAAGGATCAACCTGTTCTTGGATGTAGTTTTTCTCATGTGACAGTCATTGAAGACTTGTAAGGGTCCGGCAGCCTACAGGTACAACCATCAGCTAAAATTTAAATTTTGCCACAGCAGGATGGCATGAAGAAATTCTCATTCTGCTACTTAAATTCAAATCTTCTGACATCGATTAATTAATCTGGTTTAATCTCAACAAATATTCTGTGAATGATGGATTTAAAATTATACAAACAATAAAGCCACCAGGATTGCCACACATCCAGGTACACTGAAAGCAATTGCTTTTCCTGCCTAGCACAAGCAGCACCTCATCTCACTAAACAAAAAGGCAGCATTAATAGGCAGAATATCAAAGTTTCACAGGGTAGGAAACATCACAGATGCAGATAACAATGCATGCAAACTCTTCTAGAATTATACTTTGTGAAAAGATACGTGTGCATTTATTCATAACATTTTATTTGCTACATGTATGCTTTCTCTGGTCAGAATATACTTGCTAGCAGCAAATTGCATCCAATAGTTTGATCCAAATACAGGAAAGTTGCAAATTACAATACTTCAAAAGAAGTTTTTTTTGAGAATTTTCAAGTATAAATTTTGACCTTAAAAAGGGAATGGTTTGTTTTATAATTAAAAACTAATATATTTTAAACATTCTAATTCACTATCTGCCCTCTATTAGTTTAATTTTCGATCATTTTAGTCTTATTTGTGCCTATCGACGCTGCCATTATTTATTCTATTGTGAAGTTCATTATATTTCATTAAATTTCTTTACTGATTTGTTCAGGTACCACATTTAAAGAAAAACTGGACATAGGAACAATGAGTATGAATTTGAAGATTGAACTTTCAGTAAATTGAGGCTTAGCAGTCAGCAATGTGAGAAGGTTTACTTGTATTGTGATCCTGATTGCCTAACTAAAATCACCTTGAGACATGCGTAACTAATCTGGAGCTAAGCACAAAGTGTGATCATGATATCTCAGCATTGTACAGGAGATGTTAATAAACAAATTCACTAAAACATTTAAGTTGAGTAGAAGTCACTGGGAATTTGATGGCCCAGAACACCTTCTAAGTTATTACTGGGTGTAACTGTAGTCTTTAAACATCCACAATTCTCTGAGATAGTAGGAACTGCAGATGCTGGAGAATCTGAGATAACAAAGCGTAGAGCTGGATGAACACAGCAGGCCAAGCAGCATCAGAGGAGCAGGAAAACTGATGTTTCAGGTCTAGACCCTTCTTCAGAAAACCTGAAGAGTTTGAAACAAAAGTTGAAGTTTTACAAACTAACTCATTGGATTTCTTTTAATTTGACACTACTTCCATTGTAAGCAAAGACTGTATTACCAAGCAGTGTGTATATCAGAGTCCAGGCACAAAAGCTATTTGGTTGCAATTGAAGCTACGGGTTACACAAAATTGGCAAGGTCACATGCCCAGAGGAAGCAGATTACACAATTCTTTGACATTGAAGAAAAGGAGGACCAAATAATATTAGAACATGCATGCTCTAATATCCTCATGCAAACTGCATACGTGGTGAATATTACAATAATTACAAACAGTTCTAAAACAGCACATATCCCTTTAGGTTCCTACACAAGTGGCACTGCTGCCCATCCAATCAAAAGACTGTTGCCCAGACTAGCATATACGTGGTTACAGCGGAATTACATTCTCTTGATTAGTTCAAGACAGGATAGGAGATTCAACATACAAATTCTAGAGAAAGAATCTGAGTTTTCAAATTCACTGAAATGTATCATTACAGCACACTATATTAAAAAGTTAGCTCCACTTCAAGAAGTATTCCATTAGTTGTAAAGCATTTTATCCTCTTACATTACTATGACCTTATGGGCCAACCAACACTACCCTGGACTGTCATCTTCATTCAATATCAGCTATCTTTCCCCAAATCCTTGAATAAGATCTGCTCCAAGTGCCATTCACACACCTACACTTTTGCTGAATTACATTGACTCAGAGTTCTTATATCTTCAAATTTAAAAGTTCTGATCTTTTTATTTCAAGGTCAAAGATCAACACTGTCTAAATCTCTGTAATGTTTTCCAGTTCACCAATACTTCCTTGAACCTTTCCCTGGCATCTTGCACGTCCCATTCACCGTCACTGGCTGTTGTCTCTTCCATCACCTAGGTCTCACTCCAACATCTCTCCTAAAACCCACAGCATCTTCATTTGCATGGCCTCTGTAAAACCAAAACATTTTTCCTCTCCTTAGCGCCCGTATTGTTTCAAACTCTGAAGCACTTCGGCACTTTTTTCTCCATAAAGGCACTATATAAATACAAAACTCTATTTTGTTTTAGTTCTTTAGCCCATATTGACACTACTGGTTTGCCCAAACAGCTAATCTTGATCTGTGGCATTTTAAGGATCGCATTCATCCAAATTCTTGCGCATTTATTCAAATTTTCAGTGGGGCCTGCAGGACATTGAAACTTGTATTGCCATGCGGTTAAGATGGATTATGCCTAAACTCGCCCCAGAGTGAAGTTGGGACTTATCCAGTCTGTCTGAATCACGCTATAACCTTGACTTGTCCAGGCTTATCAGTCGTGTTGAGCTTGGCATGGAGTAGATGAGCTTTTTTGGTGTCTGGGTTAAGGAGGAGGAGAAGGAGAAGGAAGGGAAGAGAAGAGAGATGGAAAATAACATCTCTGCGATTCTCTAATGACATGTCACTGTCCCACTCTTCATCACAAGACTTTTACATGACGTTGATATAGGGATCTCAGACCACATTTGATTTTATATTTGAATTGACTCCCATGACTTGACATTCAGTTCCACACAATCAAACACAACATTTCCAGTATTCTAGGTTACAATGTTGAAGACGATTTCTCTCTTGGAGGCTTGTATTTTGGGGGGGGCTGGTTGTACAATTTCACTTTTCGCTTTTGCCCCTCCTCATGGCCAGGTCACTTTACTTTTTCACAATTGCAATGTTACCCTCCACACAGTTATTGACAGAAAGGGTAGTGCTATAAATTAAGTTGGAACTAAACATAGCAATTCATGTTGAGAGTCACATAAACAAGTCTTTGATTACTGTCTCTTATGAAGTTATTCTAAAGGGAAGTGAGAGACGAGTACGAACATTGGAGGAACTTAACCTAAGAGTTGAGGTTTACTTTGCGCACAGATGCTGCAAACAAAAAAAGGAGGCACTAATTTTAGCATGAATCAAAAGCATGTCAGACAACTTTGACAAAGCACTGCCCAGCGAGCAACAGCAAGACTAGTTGCTAGTGCGAACGGTTTGAAATCTACCAACCTCGCTGCAGAGTGTCCTCCCAAACCTGTGAAGGCATTGGCACGTAAAAATATTAGTCACAAATTAATTCAGCGTATTAATATCAATCTTCATGAACCTTCATGAACAATTAAACATTTCCCATTATTAAAAATGAAATTTATATTCTAATTTTGATATTCGTAAGACCACAAGAAATAGCAGCAGAATTAGGTCACTGTGCCCTTTGAGTCTTCCACCACTTGATCATGGCTGATGCGTTTCTCAACTTCATTCTCCTTCCTTCTCCCCGAAACCTTTGATCCTCTTGCTAATCAAAAGCCAAACTAATCCGGTCTTCAACACATTCAATGACTTGGTCTCCACAGCCTTTTGCAGCAATGATTTCTGTAGATTCCACACCTTCTGGATGAAGAAATTCCTCATCTTCTCCTAACCTGTGCATGTCCCTCTGCAACTTCTACATCTCCTCAGCACTGCCTTCTCTCCACCTATTTTATATCTTCTGCAAACTTCACAGCAATACCCTCACAGTTCCTTCATCCAGATCATTAGTGTATAATGTGAATAGGTGTGGTCCCAACACTGATCCTTACAGATCTCCACTAGCCACTGGCTGCCATCCTGAAAAAGACCCCTTTATCCCCACTCTCTGGCTGACTGGCAGAAGGTAATTAGCTACTCATGTCAGTATCTTGTCCCTAATACCACGGGACAAATAGTGAATATGAGAGATATAAAAATAGACTCAAAAGCTGGGACTTTTTCCATTGGAGTGTAGAAGGAAGATGGGTGATCTTAATGAGGTTTATAAAATCATGAGGAGCATACATAAGATTAATGACAAGGGTAGTTTCCCTCAGAGTGGGCAAGTTTAAAACTAGAGGTAATATTTTAAGGCAACAGGAGAAAGATTAAAAAAAAAGACGAGTACAACTTTTTAAAAAAAAAAATCACAAAGTAGTTTGAACTGCAAGAAAAAGTGGTGGAGACAGGTAGTTATAGGATTTCAAAGACATTTGGATAAGTTCATTAATAGGAAAGGCTTGGAAGGATTTGGACCCAGCGCAGGTAAGTGAGACTACTTCAGTTTGGGAACACGTGGATTGGTTGGGCTGAAGGGTCTGTTTCCATGTTGTATGACTCTGACTCTACTGTGCAATCAGTAAACATGCCACTTCAGAGCTTATGAAAAGGAAGAACAGTGGGGCCTAAGACACTACCTTGAGGAACTGGGTTCTGGTGGTAGTGTCCCTACTTTTGATATAGGAGGCTTGGTTTCAAGTCCTACCAACGAGATGCGTGTATAATAACACATCTCAGCAGGTTGATTAGAAAATATCTACCCTGAGGAATCCCTGCAGTGACGTCCTGAAACTGAGGTGTCTAACTTCCAACAACTACAACCATGTTTCTTTATGCTAGGTAATACTGCAAAAAGTGGTGCTTCTCTCATATAAAACTCTGCTTTTCGGAAAGCATGTTAGGTACTAATACTTGCTTATTCATTGGCACCATTGAACTTTGATTGGTCATTCACTGTCCAGAGTAATTTTCATAGAAAACCTCTCCATCTTGCTACACATGCCTCTTTCTTAAAATATTTCCCTAAAACCCTTCATGCTCTAAGCGATGTCAACTGTGTCATTAAGGAAAATTTAAAAATCCATCTACAATCTTTGGTGCTAATTACCATAACATTTTCTCTTTAGCACATTAAGCTTTAATTAAAAGATTGGGGAATTTCTTGGAGATATACTGCAACTGCATTGAAATCCCAAATAAATTCCAATACATATAAAAGACAAATTGTAAATATCTGCTGGTTCTTTGAAAATACTCACCAGTAACCACTTTTGAAGCTGTAGTTGCCACATTCGGTAACGCTTGCTCTGCAGGACTGGAACAGTTTGCTGCAGGGGATGTTACAGGTGGTTGCGGAGGTGGTGGAACACTGGGTCGATTTCTTGGCTTTGGTACCGGCCGTGCCCTTGGCAAGGTGGCAAACTGTGGGGGAAGCGAATGCTGGGGCTGTAGGTCCTGATTTGCTGAGGAGACCTGGCCATGTGGGAAATGCTGATTTAGATGGAAGCTTGTATTGTGAGATCCTAATGGAGGGGTGCTGGGAGGAGTTGGTGTATCAGGTGGGCTACTGGAGGACTGATCTGTCACCTGCTCACAAGGTGCTTTACATGGATAAGGATTGATAGGCTGTGCTGGAGGTTGAGGTGGTGGGTGACTGGGGGCATGAATAACCATTTGATTACTAGAATGCCTGCGTGGCTGAATCGTAGGTTGAGAAACTGACTGTCCATGTGATTGAACAGGACTCCAGTTTCCAGGTTGACTCAGAGAAGGACTGGCAACTTGGTTAGGCTGCTTTGGTGAATGCACGGAAGCTTGGCTAGCAAGCTGGTTAGTTCCATGACCTGCAGGTTGCCCAGGAGGTGGATTTGTAGGTTTTGGAGGAGCGGGGGCAGGCTTTTTCGTTGCTTGAAAGGGAAGAGAAAAGACAATTAGTACCAACATTGAAGACACAGGATCACAAGCTAAGTGAAAACAATGCAGACAATCACCTGATTTTAACTCATCTACCCCAAAAAGTTCTGAATTACCAATATGGCATCCAATTGTTCCCTTAATAATTCTCAAGGTACCCACACCACTCCTACTGTCAATCCATTCCATTAGTTCATCATTATGTATGCAAGCAAATTGGTTTCAAGTCCTAAATTTACCATTCACTAATCTGAAACCCTATTTGCAATATTCTGCTTTTGCAATTTATTCTATATTAAATTCATGACTTATTTCAATCAATTCCCTTAACAGTCATAAACTGGTCTATTTGAACACTTCTCTGACGCTTTGAAGGTAAGGAAGCAAAGGGAAAGGAAGAACATTTGGAGTTTTTTTTCCTCACGGGGTAGTTAAAATCAAGGGGAGAGCATACAGTGGAGACCATTGAATCTTTTAAGATTACAGTGTAGGTAAGCAACTGAAACAAAGGAAATTAAATAAAAATGAAACGAGTTTAGGAAACCTGGATTGTTTTACTGTATTCAAGTAATATAGGATCTAGGATTTCTCAATCCTAGTAGAGTACAGCATAGAAGACTCTTCAGTTTGCTCAGTCTGTGCCAGCAATGCTGATAAACAATCCAGTGTCCGCTTTTTCTTTTCCTCATATTTCTGCAATTTTTACTCATGTATTCATCCAATGTTCTTTTGAAAGTTAACTATTGAATTTATATCCACCATTCTACTGGGATCTTCTGCCTAAATTCCAAACTTCTACCTGTTCTAGTATCCTTCAACTTGCTGAAACAAAGCAAAAATATCTAATTTGTTATAAATATTCTGAGTAATGGAGCACGTTTAGCCCTTTGGGCAGCTTTCCAAAGATCCGCAAATTTCATCTCATCTCAGTTGTAATGGATTAACCCTTTATCCATAAAACGTGTTCCCTTATTGAAGATTCCCCAGCCATCGGCAATAACATCCAAGTCTCTGCCCTTCAGAATCTTGTATGTTTCAATGAAATTTTTCTAAACTGCTGAGAATATGGATTCAGTATCTCATGATGGATATACCCTCTCATCTCGGGAACGAATCTAGTGAAACTTTGCTCTGCCAGTTCAAGACTAGTATATTTGTCCTTAAAAATAGCAAAAAAAGTGCGCATACTTCTCCACTGTACGAATCCCACACGATTGTAGTTTTACAATTTACAATATTTTACAATAATTACAGTTATTCTTGTACTCCAAGGCCCTAGCGATAAAGGCTGGCATGTCATTTACTTTTCGAATTGCTCATTAAACTTACATGTTAACTTTGTCTTCCATGTACACCCAAATTCCTATCAACAATAATGTTTAGGAACTGCACAATGTTTGAAAAATATTATTTTCTATTTGTACAACCAAAAAGTGATTAACCTCACACACTGTCACATTCTACTCTTCCACCTTGTTACCCACTTATTTAATCTGTATGTATCTGTTTGCAGCCACTGTGCCCTCTCATTGCTTACATTCTCGTTTAGCTTTCCATTGCCAGGTGCCTAGATACACTGTGCAAGTTGCTGCTTATTTTCTAAAAGCTTCTTCCTGCAAAGATCAAACTGAGTGGCCAGAGATTGCTAAATTTAACATTCTCTTTTTATATTCACTTTTCCAAAAGGTATAATATTTGCAATCTTCCAGTCCTATAGCACCACCTATTATACAGTCACTTGAACAAATTATTTTCAGGACTATTGAAACTGAGGAGTGAAACTGAACTGTCTGTATTACACTGTAGCATTACACGAACCTGATGGGCCAAACAATCTCCTTCTGTGCCATGATGACTCAATGACTATATTTCTCTCAGCAAATTATGAAGCATCCCGCCCAGAATAAGCAACATAACTTTAATTTTTGTCAATTTTTGTAGTGTCTTTTTTTTAAACATCTTATTTCTTAATGTTATGGCAAATATGCCTTTCTCAACAATCATGTTTTCAATTTAAATAACAAAAAGTACGTAATGATTTCAAATATATGACACGATTTTAGCAAATTGATCTGCATGCTAGTCACTTATAATGAGAACTCACCTCTTCTGACTACATGTGGACTAGGGCCAGTCGCATTCGACCCTGCAGCGATGTTGAGTTGAGGGGGCACCGTGCCAGTTGGTTGCGACAGGCTCGGGCCTGCACTCGCTGTGCTAGCATCAATTCTCACAGGTGGCGGAGTGCTAGCAGGCTCTTTGGACTTTGAAGGGCTGAAGGATACAAAGATTAATGACATGAAATCTAAACAGAATGCGAAATCTGTAAAATACAACATTTCAAAAAATGTTCAAAGCTGCAACTGTCTGATCCAGGCACTTGCTCAACTTCATTGCTCACTTTAAATGAATCAAATTGCTGAAATCCTCAATGCGACTGGATCCCACAACTCTTTGAGCTAAATAATGTCACCATTAAATATCAGTGAGGGTTTGAAGAGAGAACTGGGTTCACACAGGGATCAGTAATGGGTCAACTTTTGTTTGTCATTTATAGAAATGATTTCGACGAGAATTTGGAAGGCATGGTTAGTAAGTTTGCAGATGACACCAAAATTGGTTGTATAGTGGACACTGAAGGTTATCCAAGATTACGAAGAGATTTTGTTTAATTGGGTCAATAGGATGAGGAGTTGCAGACAGAGTTTAATTTGGATTTAAAACAAACAAGGGCAGGACTTCTACAATTAATCGTAGGGCCCTGGGTAGTGCTGTCGAACAGTAAGACCTATGGTTCAGGTAAACAAATTTTTGAAATTTGTCACATGTAGACAAGGTGGTTAAGAAAGCATTCAGCTCGCTTGCCTTTATTGCTGAAACCATTGAGTACAGGAGTTGGGATTCATGTTGAGGTTGTACAGGATGTTGGCGAAACCTCTTCTGGAGTAGTGTGTGCAGTTCTGGTTGTCCTGCTACAGGAAGGATATTATTAAATTGGAGAGGGTTCAGAAAAGATTTACCAGGATGTTGCTAGGAATGGAACGTTTACATTATAAAGATAGGCTGGGATGTTTTTCACTGGAACACAGAGGTTTATAAAATCATGAGGGGCTAGATAAGGTGAATGGCAAGTGTCTTTTTTCCCTAGGATGGGGGAGTTCAAAACTAGGGGACATATTTTTAAGGTGAGAGGAGAAATATTTAAAAAGGGACCTGAGGAGCAACTTTTTCATACAGAGAGTGGTCGTATGTGGAATGAACTGCCAGAGCAAGTGACAGATGCAGGTACAGTTACAGCATTTAGAAAGACATTTGGATATGTACAAGAATAGGAAAAGTCTGGAGGGAAATGGGCCAAATGCAGGCAAGTGAGACTAGTTTGGTGTGGGAACATGTTTGCCATGGATTGGTTGGACCAAAGGATCTGCTTCTGCGCTGTATGACTCAATAAATTAATTTCAAAAATAATGAGAAATGTAAGCTCCTCTGAGAATTGTCACATAAATCATGTGAAAGCTACAGTTCAGCATTACTGAACTGATGGCTGACAGACAAAAGCAATCTCCCAAAATCATCCTTTTTCTAACATCATGGTTACAATTCCCAGATTTTCCAACAGCCAGATAGTTGTTTATACAGCGTAGATGCGATTTGCACACCACGACACTGTGGAATAGTAATAACTTTATTGAGAGAATTGTTTGGAAAATCAAAAGGGCCTGTATCATGGAGATCCCTTACACTGCGAATGCTCCAAAGAGTACCAGTTAAATCTGAGAAGTCAGAGGGTTCTGCCTACAGTTTAAATGTAATGTTTAACAATGAAAAACCTGGTCCAACTCCCAGGTAACTATTAAACTGACCTGATAATTTACCACACACTCTGCCAACTGCTACCTCCTTTAGACCCTGGCCCAACACACATTTGTCTCTCCCCTCAGACAGGCAATCGCTCTCCACTGTGGTCAGTAATGAAAACCCTATCCCTCCAGGACCCAACACACTTTCTACCTGCAGCTGACACCACCACTATACTGGCCCAGCCCACAACCCCTCCTCTCTGGGACCCAATGTCAGCTACAGCATCCCCTCCAACCCTTGACACACACCTTCCCCGCCCCCACTCCAGCACCTTTTCTAACACCCCACCCCTAACAACTTCCCATCAGAAGCAACAGCTCACTAGCCCCCACCTACTCTAAAGCTAGTCCTTACCTGGCACCCTTCCCACCTTTGTGCACTGGCACCTTCCCCACCTGCCATAATCACCTTATACCTGGCGTATATACTTACCCTTTCATATGAGCTGTCAATGAGACTGCCTGTATTGCTGAACATTTAAACCACAGACTAAGACAATGACGGCTATAAACAAACAGGGGTGATGTGGTTTGCACTCCACCCCCAGGATGACCCGCACCATGACAGACCTGTTAGATTCAAATTATGCTTCACATTTCTAAAAGAACTGTGACTGTAATTTTCTGTCAGAAAAGTGCATCTGTTAATGTAGGAGCAGAACAATCCAACTCATTATATTTATCATAACTAACATACGAGACTCTGATAAGATGCACAAGAGGAATTCTTTGCCAACTGCAATGCGGGGGTGGGGGGGCGGATGTCATGTTATGAAGACACTGTGAATAAAAAGGACCACAACATCAGGGACACATAAAACACCTCGAAGACACAGAAGTCCTACTTAGACCAAACAGTTATAAAAATGAGGTAAAATACACAGTCTGTGACCTTTAAAATGAGTTGAAGAGAAAATTTAGTGAAGTTTACAGTACAGTCTTCTAGCCAAGCTCATCTGCTACACATTTCACATAGATCACAGAGGTCAAGCCAGGCATTTCTCATCCGATCTCCTTTCGGAATATATTAAGTATCTAACTTAAAATAAACTGTCTTTTGTCAGCTCTGTGATCGATCTCTGACTTCACTTTAATATTCCCAGCAATTAGATTTCTGCTTTGAAAGAAGACGCTCCCCTGTATGAATAACACATCTCTCCACTGTTTCCATGAGAGCCAGAAGACCCCAACCCCGCTGGTACTTGAACATATCTTCAACTTCCAAAGTAAACAAAACTGGTTTATCCTGCAATACTGGTAAAGTCAGTCTCTGAACATCAGGGTTAGAATGCCATGTCGTGGAAACTGGAGCAAGGCAGAACATGTTGATGCATAACTCTGAGAAGCAGCAAAGGAGACTACTGCCAATTCCAGCACACAAGTTTGGCTTGGTTAGGAATTTAAAAATGTCATTAAATCCTAACTGGGTAAACTCTCCTTAACCCTATCCATGCCATGGAAACTTTACTCAGCTGATAGAAAGAAATTGCAGATTCAATAACAGGCAGTTTAGCTAAGACATTCACCATTTCTGTATTTCTTTAAAGTGCTATCAGCCTCACATTCAAACATCCCTCAGCAGTTTAAAAATACTTAAATTATTCCTCTAGCTGTCAAAATCCTGGAACCAACAGCTCAAGAGAAATCTATTTTACTCAGTGCTACTTTGGGATCTTTAAACTGAAACACTGCTTCAACACATTTGCTCCTGCTCAAGTTTGAAATGGCGTGCAATCAAACATTTGTAAAGTCTGCTGAAATAAAAACTTGTGGAATATTCCTATTTAAATAATCCCCTTTAGCACACAGTCAATTAAAGTTACAAGGTGGTAAGGCTAGGAAAGGAGATAGGTCTGGCATCTGAATTGGTTGGGTCAATATCTTAAAGAAGTGGTCACAAAAATGCCATTTAGAGAATTACAGTTGTTTCATGACTTAAACAGCTCAACTGCAGAATAGTGAAATCAATGTAAGAAAGGAGACAATTCTACCCATGCTCAGTATGTTTAACCAGACCCATCAGTCACCTCTACATGTAGCATGTTTGATAATGCAATTTACTTCCTACTTCCAAGTGAGTGCTCAGATGTCAACACTGGTATTGCTTTCAACCTCCATTAAGCAAAGAAATGGGGTGACCAATTTTGAAAAATCAACACTAGGACAACATTGGAAAGCCTTGGGATAACAGTGGATCATTACAATTGACACACTGGGTGACAAATAACAGGAAACTGTAGGAGGAACTTTTGAAGGTAGATGGTCATGGGATGACATCCCCCTAGAATTTGTGCAGCCAGAGTAAGCAGTTTTCTTAGGGTTGCGTTCTCATTTACTTGGCAATAATTAAAGGCAGAAAAGAGTTTTTATTTACAGGAATTAAACGGACATACAGGAACAGTGATTTTCAATACTTTTTAAAACTGAAACAACTGCATTTACCTTCACTTCCTAATAAACTAATCTTCATTGGGAATCTTGTTTTTTTTAAGCAGTTGATTTAAAACCAATGAATAAAAACCAACTGTATACTGTGGTGTCAAAATCTCACCAGGGCCTGTGGCTCAGCTGAAACTATTGACAAATATAAACTGAAAATGTCTACCTTCTGGGGGAAAATGTCTTATCCAAAAAGAATTATTAAAACATCCTGGATATGGTCTCAATTTTCTTGTGAGATTTCTCCTTTTTATAAAAAGTGGAAGATTTTCATTGTAACAGAGTAATGCTGCAACTGAGTGTTTTGGCTCGCTCTCTGTCTCCACGCAGCTCTCATCCTTATGTTCATTTGACTGAACTAAATGACTGAATTCACAATAGAAATAAAAAAAACAGAAACCTTTGTTTTTTGTGGCTGCAGTTTAACAAAGAGGAAATGGATGGGTGGGCAGAGCTTCATCTTGCACTGCAGCAAGTGGTGGATTCACGTTCCAGTTAAAAAGGATTACCCAATAAAGAGATGGATGTTCTGTATGAAGTAATGATCTTCAGTGGAAAAAGATGAAGCCCTGCTCAATGGCACTTTCCATTTTGTTACATTATGGTCAGAGGAAAGAGGGGTTTTGTTGTCTCTCTCACTTGGTCAGTTATTTAGTGCAATGCAGTCACATGACAGCAAGAACTAGGGAAAGGGAGGGAGCTTACAGTGTACTTTGGATTATTCCTCTATCTAAACAGCCCCCAGTGATGTTGAACAATGTGTGATTATCGGCAAACATCTCCGATTCTAATTTAATGATGGAGGGAATGATTGATGCTGGATCCAAAGATGGTAGAGGCGAGGACACTAACTTGAGTAATTGGGGTCTCTTGTGGTGCAGAGGTAGTTGAAATAACTTCACAGAGATTGCTACTCCACCAAGTCACCCTTTATTTCCACATGGAGAGACCTTGACTCTGATCAAGCTCTCAGAATGACAGGATGTCTGACACTCCTGTTTTATCTTCAGCCAGGGCTCTCTGATTAGGGCTGTTAATCTAGTCCAATCTAGGGATTCATTCCACAAGACCAACCTGACTGACTTCATTACAACCACTACAGTAGTGACCCTATCTCTGAACCAAAAGGCCTCCCTGGGCCAGAGGTTTGTAGTAACACTTCTGAACATGGTGATTTGAGTAGGATGCTAACAAGTGTAAATGTTTGAAAGTGGGTTCGCTGTGTTGGGAACAATCCAAGCAAAACAGGACTTGGGGTGTGGGGGGCAGGTAATGAACACGGAGGAGGCTATACACATCTGAAACTATTAAATTCAATGTTGAGACTGAAGGTTAAGGTACCTAGGCAGAAGATAAGGTACTGTACTTCCAGCTTGCTTTGAGCCTTGCTGGAATACTGCAGCTGGCCTGAATCAGAAATGTTGGCATAGGAACACAGTGGCATGAAGTAGGCTGGCACAGAAGCTCAGGGTCGTTTTTACAGACAGACCATAGGTGTTTGGCAAAGTAGTCATCTGGTCTGCGTTTCATTTCCCCAAGAGGCCACATTGTGAGTAGTGAATATGGTAGATAAGTTGAATGAATGCAGGTAAATCACTGCTTCACATGAAAAGTTTTTCTAGGACATTGGACAGTGAGGAGGGAGGAGATAAACAGGCAAGTGTTGAAGCTTCTTCATTGCATGGGGAAGTGCTGTGGCGGGGTGCAGGGAGTGGAGGAGTGGACCAGAGCGTATCAGAGGGAATGGTCCCTGCACAACGATAACAAGACAGAGTAGAAGAATGGGTATCTGGTAATAGCATTCCACTTGAGATGATGGAAATAGTATCTTATAATCCTTTTTGGATGGAGGCTGATGAGATGGGACGTGAAGACAAGGGGATCCTATTGTTATTGTGAAAGCCCTGTTTTGAAAGGAATGCTCCCAGAAGAACCACTCCATTTTCAACCATTCACACTTCTGATTTACACCCTATCCAGCATTTTTCTTTCACCCTCAGTTTATCAGCAATTTCTGTTTGCCTATCCCTGTTTCTCTCCTTCTTGCTCTCTGGGCACCATCTCCATTCCTTATTCACACTTGATTCCCCCTGACACCTTCATTTTTGTTTTATTTCCAAGATCCACAGATGCTTGCTTTTATTTCAGTACAAACTATTTCAGACCATGGTCATTATTTTGCTACAACTATTTGAGCAGTTCATTAAATACACAAAGCCCTTCAACAAACGGTCAGTTTCAAAGAGGACCAATCTGAATTTTTTTCTTCAGATTGTTGGGTTGGAATGGGCATTGGACAATTTTAACATGTGCTTGAATCCATACCCAGCTATTCCACTAATGTCAAATATTACAATTTGTAAATACTAACAGTGATAGGAGCCAAAGAAACTGATTGACTCCTGTATCAATCACAACGTTATACGTACATGCAATATTTAACCATTTTGACAAGACAGCATGCACAGGCACAGAAAAACCATGCAGAAATGGGAATGGAAAAATCTATCTGCACTGCAGGATCAATCTTAAAAAGATTTGCATTGGATTCAAATGATAAAATTAATCTCAATAACAATTAACTAACTGGATAAACCTCAATTTTCAAGTGAGAGATCAGTCAATGCTATTATGTGCATACACTCGTGTGGTGTAATGTCTACGAATAGTTTTTCCAACAACTGAACAAAACAGATTTGGTTAGAGATAAAAATAAAATCCAACAGGGTATCATATTGCAAAGGATTCTTAGGTCACTTGAAGTAATGGTATAGTGACAGAAATTTATTTCTTGTTTAGAAAGGGAAGATAGACCTAAGATTGAAATTAAACTGATTTTTAAAAAAATCACAATGTAACCTCTATGAAGAAGAGAACAATTGATTGAAGATAGCTTCCTAAAGTAGGTCTTCAAATAAAGATATCGTAAAATGTGGAGAAAAAGCAAGGAATGAGAATGAAGAATTTAAAGCTGCAAATGACATACAAAAATGGCGAAGCAGGTTTGATTAATCAAATATCTTCATGTTGCTATGATCAGAACAAAGTATTTTAATGCACAAATCTATAAGTCAAAGCATATAAAATTTTAAATGTGACACGCAAAATAAATCCAGTAAGGCAAGATGGCAGCACTAGAGGATAGAATCCAAAGGAACTGCAAAGTAAGTTTTGATTCAGAATAACAGAATTTTGTATTATGCCTGCATTAGTTTACAGAAAGCGCTATATATATTTTATTCCATTGCCTAGCCTAGTCTTCATACCCACAGTGTATCATGAATTCTGCTTCCAACACTTTCTGATAAGGCAATCTCTGTAAATATTCTATACTTTCCTTACATTAATTTTCGTAATTAACAACTCAGGGATCAATGAATTTTTTTTTAATATTATTCAAATCAATTCGGATATTCAACATCTTTCACACCTACCAATGAAGCGGCTCTTTGCTGGAATAATCAAAATCTAATTCCGAAACAATCCAAAACTCCATTTACTCAACTAAGGTCATTGAAATTTCAGCCAGGTGACTGAATATTAGAAAATAAAACTGACGGATCAGATAGCATTTTAATCTCTAATGATTCTGTTTTGAAACATTGTCAGGTTTTACTTTGTTGCATCCTGTAACAATTTTAAGAAGCTACCTTTACTCATTGGATGAGGTGACAATCAAAAGTGATGATGCGTGTAAAAACAGAAAATGGAAATTCAACTCCAAACCTGTTCAGCATGTTGCATGAGCATTAAGTACTTTTTATTGTTTCTGTGGGTGAGGATACATTCTTGTTTGATCTTTCACTGTTGATAGTCCTTCACATTTCATGAACGACAGAAGTTTCCAGATTTCCCTTAACTGCTTCGTTTCCAAGATAACTCTCTATGAGTGGCATTTTCTTACCTGTGTTCATCAGTTTCTTGAGGTTGATGCTCAGTCACACTAGCAGTAGTAGGAAGAGCAGCAGCTACTGGGCCAGAGTCAGGGCCCAACCCTGATGGCTGCTGCTCACTAATATGTACAGCCTCAACAGGAGGGGGAGGCGGCTGGACTGTTGGGCATGTGTGCTTCCTGATCAGAGTGCCAGCTCTGCGAGGATTCAATTGAGGTTCAATAATCTTTAGACCCAAGCTACAGAAAAAAGAGAGAGTCAACACAGACCATGCACATTACAGCTGACAAAGTATTCCTGAGACAGGTACAATCAAGCATCAGACAAGGGAAGCATGCACAACATCACCAAACTTGAACTTTCATGACGAAGACGGTCATGATCTAAAGTTGCAAGTGAATTCATGCAGTTCACAAACAGATACTAAAATTTGAGCATGACAACTTCAAATGCAGTACAGATGCAAGCAGATGTTCAGAATTACTGGCATTTAAATAAGCAACATTTACAGGCTGCTCACTAGAGGAGCTTTTCAGCAGAATGGCATCAACTAGGCAAAAATAAAAACAACTAAAAATTCAACTACTGGTCATTAAATAATGGATTATTTGTATCTCTGTTAGAGCATTTACATGTCGTCTGCACATCACTTCCAAGTCAAGCTTGTTGTTTGTTTTTCAGTGGAGCATGCACTAAACTCATCAGCACATTGCATTTACCCTGAGCCATATAGAGGAGTGGCACTCTGCAAAACATTTCAAAGTGGGAAATAGCTCAAATTCTTATACCTTGATACCTTCCTCATGCTGCAGGAGGGGAGGTTTTATTTTCAGGGGAAAGGGGTGCAAAGAGGGCAGTTAACTGACTATTTGCATCAAAACAATTTAACAAATCATTTATCAGTAAAATTCAGAGCCAAGAGCAGATCACTGTTGAAAAATTCTCAAGTTTGCATTCAATAGCGTCCTCATGACTACCTTGTACAAACAAAGAACAGCGACTGTAGTCAAGGTCTTCACACAATCTTTTTGCAACTTGCAGCAAACACCTTAGCCAGAGCAATACTCTGCCTATGGACCAACTCAACAAAGGATTGTAACACTGCAAAAGCCGCACAATTTACATAAAGGTTCCACTAATGGCAGTCTGAAGGTTCCAAGGTACTTCTCACACATTGAGAAATGTTGAAATGAATCAAGGATTCCCATTTTATTACACGCAACTTGTAAAAAACACAATAAAATATATGTGAACATTTTTTTCCCAACCTTACATTTCAATAATTTAATAACTTTTTCGATAAAATGATGTATTGTATAAACACAAGGAGATAAAACTACCTTTGCACAAAATGAGTAAAATATTCCCTGCTTCTGTACAACCCCTATAGATTGTTATGTAGATTTGCAAGTTGAATATATGAAAATAATTCAAAAGCATATAGGAACATTCCAAGGCTGTGATGCCATACTACACCAGAACGTAAACAGGAACAGTAACAGCTCATATAACCCCTCTAGCCTGTTCCACAATTCGATAAGATCATGATTAATCTTCCACTTCAAATCCACTTTTGCATTCAATTCCCACAGCCCTATATTTGTGGATTCTTTGATGTATTAAAAAAAATCTAGTAATCTTAGTTCAAAACATTTCATTACTGAATAACCACAGCCTCTGAGGTTTGGAATTCTAACAATTCGCAATCTTCAGAAATAAAATAAAATGCCTTAGTCCTAAACAGTCAACTACTTATCCTGAGACTATACCTGCAAATTCTAAGATCTCCAGCTGGGGAAATAGCCTCTTAGCACCTACTCTGCCAAGAAACCTTTCAAGCATCACCCATCATCATCTTAACTCTAAGCTGTGTAGCACCATTAACCTAATTTCTCCTTCTAAAACAATTTCTTCTTTGAAAAGAATTTAGAAAACTTTTGTTGCATTCTCTTCAAGCGTTGCTTACATTATTCCAAATACACTAAGGCCCAAGATTATACACAATACTCCACGTGTGGTCTCAAAGTCTTGTAAACTTCAGGAAAACTTCCTTACTCTTGTATTTCAACTCACTTGCAATGTAGATTAACACACTTTATGTCTTCCTAACTGCTTACCATAACTTTCTGTGTTATGTCAAAGAACATAAGGAGTGTATCAGAAAACAGAGTTGAAATCAGCCACTATTACATTGAACTGCAGAGGAGACTTGATGGGCCATGTAGTTTATTCCGGCTATTGTTTCTCGTCTTCTTGTGTCTTGGATAAATGATGTGAATGGCTTCACCTTTCCCCTAAACTCTAAATACTACGTTCTGGTCCACTCACTAAACTATCAAAACTACAAAAATTAGTTTTATGTTCTCAAATCCTTTCAACTTAATTTTTATATCATTGGCAAAATTAGATACATTATACTTAGTTTCATCAACCAGGCTATTAATATGGATATTAAATAGCTGAATCACAAACACTTAATTATTGCACAGTTCCTTCATGAAAGCCTTTTAGAATCCCTAGTGAGGAAACAGGCCATTCAGCCGAAAAAGTCCATAATGACCCTCCGAAGGGCATCACACACAGACAACCCCCCACCCAGTATTTACCTTGGCTAACACAACTAACATACACATCCCTGGCCACTATGGGCCAATTTAGCATGGCCAATCTACCTAACCATTACATCTTTGGACTGCGGGTGGAAACTGGAGCATCCAGACGAAACCCATACAGACACTGGGAGAATGTCCAAACGCCACACAGACAGTTGCCCAAGGGTGGAACAGAACCCAGGTCCCTGTGCTAACCACTGAGCCACCATGCTGCCCCAAATATACCACAACCACGGCTTTCCTTAAGCCCACCCTGGTAGTTACACCCTCAAAATGTTAATAATTTGTGAAAACCAATTATCCTGGCGATTAGTCTGAATCATATTGTGAATTCTTAAATGCCCTGCTAGCATTTCCTTAACAATAGATCCCAGCATTTTCCTGATAAACTCATAGACCTATAGTTCATTGTTTACTTGCTGTAACCTTTGAGTAGAGGGTTTATGTTCCTTACCTTCCAATCCATTGGAACTATTCCAGAAAAAGGAATGATAGAAAATTATAACCACCTTGGTTTGAATTCCAGGATGTAAGCCACCAGGAGCAGATGTCAGCTTTCAGTCCCATTAATTTCTACCTTTTTTTTCATTAATTATAATTCTAAGCTCGCCAGTTTCAATAAACCCTTGGTTCATTCCCCTTTGGTAAAGGCAGATGGCAAAAATGTTGAACAAATATCTTCTATTTCCTCATCACATGATCATTTCTCCTATTTGCCTCTAAGGGACCAACATTTATTTCCACTTTTTTTTTGCATATTGAGAGGTTTTTATGATTTGCTTTCAGATTTCTTGTTAATTTACACTGATTCCATTCTCTTTTTCTGTTAATTTGTCATCATCCTTTCGAGTGTTCCAAAACTCACCTAAATCTCAGGCTTATTGCAATTCTTGGTGATGTATCATAAGCCTCTTCTTTTAACTGAATACAATTGATAACCTCTTTAATTAGCCAGGGGTGAATCACGCTTTTCATAGCTTTTAATTTCACAATGGAAGGATACTGAAAATGATGACATACATCTTTACATGTTCACCAATGTCTATATACAATTTACAATTCAATACACTGGGCAGTTTGCCCCTTGTAACCTCTAACTGGATTTAAGCTTAACATTCCCTTTTCAGACTTCACTCAAACTCAATGTGAAATTCTATAATATTATTACTCTTTCCCAGATGATCCTCTACAATGTGATTGCTAATTAACCCTGCTTCATGACAAGACAAGATCTGGTTGGTCTCATGATACATTATTCTAGCAAACTCTTGAAAACATCCCATGAACTTATCCTCCAATTTACTTGTTCTGATTTTGCAACAGTATTCGATGAATAAATATCCCATGATTATTACATAACCATTGTTTCAGCCTTCACTTATTTCTTAAGACCCTCTAGTATTGTTATTGTTAAAGTGTCTATAAACTACTAAATCATGAGGCTAATCTCTTCATACATGTGAACATACCTGTCTTTTTTAGGCATATCTTCAACTGCAGCCACACTTACAGGCCTCTTCCTCTCCAGTGTGCTACTATCACAGTCATTTCCAAACAACGACAGATTATTCAAGTGATTGGCAGGAGTCATTGGTGTAAACATGCCTGACACATTGAAATCCAAGTCTATTTAAAAATAACAGTAAAAAAGATCAATATAATTCTTATCAAAAATCAGAATACTGCAGATGCTGAAAATCTGAAATAAAAATCAGAAAATGCTGGAAAAAGAACTAAATGGACTAGGCAGAAACCATGTAGAGAGGAGAGCCAATATCCCAAGTATTGAAACGTATTAAAATATAAGTTTATATGGATGTTTTTATGTCAACAGAACTCTCCTGCAAAGGGGTTTGAAACACAGCAGAACAGTCTCTAAATCAGTCGAAAATATTATGTACCAATTCACAAACTCTAGAAATATTGCCTTGAGTTTTTTTTTAAAATCACTCACTCAAGAATAAATATGTTTCAATGTGAACTGAAATAACAGGGCTTCCTTTTCAGAAATGGGAGAAATCAGCTCATTCCTCTAGCTCAACCAGCTGAAAACAAGAACATTCTCCAAGCTGGTCACCCAGCAGGGTTCTATAGCAAAGCAATTAGTCATGTGATTTTACAGGAAGCCATGCTTAAGAACACATTACCAATGTCCACAGTGAACTTTCAATTAGCTAATTTCTTAAAGAAACCACTCCAACTGTTTCCACAGATGGTAAAACATTTTCCATTATCCTTCAAAATATAAATCTCCAAAACAAAACTAAATTTAAAGCATCTTCAGAATAAAAGAACGAACATATTGTTTAGGGGAGAAATGTATTAATAAGGATCAAAGATTGGTTGGCTCACAGGAAGCAGGAATTAGGGATAGATGGGTCCTTTTCAATCTGACAGCTGTAACTTATGGAAAGTCAAAGGAGTCAGTGTTTTTGCCTCAACTGTTTCCAATTTTTATCAATGACTTGAATGAAGTGACAATGCATGGTAACTAAATTTGCTGATGACAGCAAGATAAGTGGGAAAGTAATTTATCAAAAGGAGGCAAACATTTGCAAAGAGGTAAGGCAGGTTAAAGGAGCAGGTAAACATTTGGCAGTTGGAATATAACCTGGAAAAATATGAATTTGACCACTTTGGAAGGGCTAATAGGAAAGCAGAATACTAGTTAAATTGAGATTGCAGAACTCAATGACAGAGGGAAGCAGATATTCTCAGAATGTAATCACAAATTTTTTATGCAGTGTTTAGTAAGGGAAGTGGAATGTTGGCATTTATTACAAAGGAAACATACTATTAAAAATGAAGATGTTTTCTACATCCATACAGGATCTGTATAATGAAACCACATCAGAACTGTTATGATCCCAGTTAATGTTAATATTGGACAAGTCAGAGCCTACTCTGAAATTTGGGTTGATACATTGTTAAAACCAAAAGAAACAAGGTAGTCACTCACCTAAACACAATAAGCAGAAGTTAATTAAGTGAATGAACTGAAGAAAAACTAAAATACAACAAACTACTTACATATAACACATTTAAAATGTCAAAACTCATGATAAAATACATTCTTATTAATCCCAACTGTATTCCTTTACAGTATTCATACCAGAAAGAACTCTCGTAATATTTATAGGGCTTAATTCAACTGTAGCTTCAATTTTTCCTATCTTGATCATCTAATAATCTCTTCCTTGTGTCTTCATACAATTGAGTTTAGATTCTCTCAGCTTCAAATAATCCTTCGTGAATTTTAGCCTATTTCTTCTCAGTTCTAAACAATTCTCCTTCTATAGGAACAACTGTTTTACACAACTTCAGCCAAAACTTCTGTACAACTGCCAAACTGAAACTAAAGGGATTTCTTAACACGTGCTTCCTCTAAACAATGGGAAAATCTCAATTCTGGAATATTATATTTGAAGTCTAATACACAAGCGTTTACTTTGTTAAGTCATAAATCTCATCCAATGAAACAAAAACCCTTATTCTCGAGGAAATCTCACTCTCAATCTGTGTTTCATAAGAAATCAGCTGACAACAGGTGTACCTAACAGTTAAATCATTGAATACCATGAGACACAAAGACCAAACTCATAGCTACTGCTTCACAATGCAAACCCTAAAATAAATGATCTTGAAATAAATAGAAATCAGACACTTGACATCATTTTAGAGTATTGTGCACAGTTTGATGTCCTTATTTGAAACACACATAATTGCACTAGAAGCAGGTCAGAGTAGGTTCATTAGATTCATTCTTGGGATAGAGGGCCTAACGCATGAAGAGAGGTTGAGCAGACTGGGTCTACGCCTATTGGAATTTCGAAGAATAAGACGCGATCGTGAAACATACAAGGGCCTGGGTGTACTTGACAGATGGATACAGAGTAAATGTATCCTCTTGAGGAGTATACTAGAACTAAGGGCCCATTTTCAAGACAATATTTTCCTTTTAAGATGGAGATAAGAATTTTTTGGTCATTTGTATGTGAAGTTCTCTCCCCACAAGGAAGTGAAGGCTGTGCCATTAAATTGATTCAAGCCAAAGTTAGACAGATTTTTGAGACACAGACAAGTTGAGGATTAAAAGGGGTAAACATAAAACTGGAGGTGGGACTTCAACCAGATAAGCCATGATTGCAATGAATGATGGAGCCAGTTTGAAGGGCCAAATAGCCTCCTTCTGACCCCAAGTGCTGTATTTGGATAAACTAATGAATCAGTGCAAAGAAATGGCTTTGCTGACAACTGTATTGCCAAACAAATCAGTATGGAAACACAACAGTGGGTACTTACCATCTGGGAAGAACCAATCCGCATGTTGGATTATTGGCTCAATGATTGTAACTACATGAACTGAGGTAGCTGCTGCCATGTCTGCAAGTGCTCTTAGAAGGACAAAAACAGATGCAATTTATAAATGTTCAAGTTTGCAAAATTTGCTTATGGTGGACATTGCAAAATTGTCAATTACATGATATCTGAACTACAGCTTTTAAAGTCTTATTACATTTCTCAGAGGGCACAGAAATAAATATAAACAAAGTGGGATTTGGGAATCTTATCTAAATTTGTACTACAATCAATTTATTTTTAAAATACATTCAGAATTGCTCCTCCAGTTTTCCATTAAAATATCAACATAGCTTGATATGGTGGACTGTTAGCTGAATTGGAGCAGCAATTCTACACAGCCAACACAGAAGCACCAACACAACAAAAAACGGCTTCAATAAAGCAAATAATCAGGAGTCATGCAGCTGTTCCCACATGGGTGGCTAGGGGAGTGCGCATGTGTCTGGTCTGCAGTCACGTACATTTAGGCATCCATTGTGCTCCCATTCCACCAACTACACAAGCTAGACTTGTCACAGTTTGCATTCTCTGTTACTTGTTTAACTTTGGAAAACAATGGAAGAGGTGTCAGAAAACACTTTCTCGATGTAAAATCTAAATAGATTACAAGTTGGTATAGGTAAAAAGGGCTGGTCAAGACTGCCGGTACACAAAAGTGTAAAAAAAAGAAAATAAATCACTATTTGCCTTTGAGAAGCTTGTTGCGACAGTCTCTGCGAACTGCTTCATATAGTGCAGAATTTCAAGCGAGTGACAGAGAAGGAACACTGAAACAATGAAATTATTTCAAGCCAGGATGATGTGTGACTTGGACAGGAACTTCCAGTTTGTAATGTTCCCATGAACCATATCTGACCTTATTCTTCTAAGAGGTGGAGGTTGCAGCTTTAGCAAATACTTTTGAAGGAGACATGGTGGGTCGCCGCACAGCATCTTGCAAATGATACAGACTGCTGTCACAATGCATCAGTTATGGAGGAAGTAAAAGGTTTAAGAAGGTTGATGGGGGTTAATTTGCTCTGGATGCTTTAGAGCTTCAAGTGTCACTGGAACTGCACTAATCCAGGTAAGAGATAATTTCATCATACTCTTGAATTGTGCCGTATAGACATATTTATGAGAGTCAGGAGTTGAGTTACTTGCTATGGAATTCTCAGCTTGGACGGTCATGCATTTAGTTTCTGGTCGATAATAATCCTGGAAACATTACTAACAAGTGATTCAATGATGGCAACGCAATTAAATGTCATGGAAGAGGTGGGCAGACTTTCTCCTGATTGGACTGGTCATTGCTTGGGACATGCATGGTGCAAATGTTTCTTACTACTCATGAACCTAAACCTGAATGCTGCACAAGTCTTGTTGCAGCCTGCTTCAGAAGCTGAGCAGTTACGAATGCAACTGTACACTCTACAAACATCAAAACATACATCCCAACTTGTAACTTTATGTTTGAGGGTAGGAGAGGTTAAGGTGAATGGCCCTAGGATATTGCCTTGACTTGGATGCCCTGAAACCATTTCCTAGGGCTAAGCTGATTGGTCTCTAAAAACCATATCAGGGTACGACTGATGAATGCAGCTAGTGGAGATTCCCTGATTTCCACCAATTTCAATTTTACTACGGCACCTTGCAGCTACATTCCAAGTATTGCTGTATTGCAACAACCCCCTTCCCTCTGCTGGAATTCAGTTCATTTTTCCAGGTCGCAACAAGATTTGGAGCTGATTTCATCCCGACATAGCCCAACTGAGTATCAACGGTCATCAACGAGTATGTTCCATTTGACAGCATTGTCGATGACATCCTTACCGTTTGCCTGATAATTCAGAGTAGACTGAAGGAACAGCATTTGCTACATGGGATTGGTCCTGCCTTCTGAAAACATATTATCCATGGCAACATTCCACATTCTTGTGTAAATGCCAAATGTCGTAGCTATTCCAGAACATCTTGGCTAACAGGATGATTAGTTCTGGAACACAAATCTTCGAGACTACTACTGGGATGTTGTCTGAATCCTGAGCCTTTGTTGCAACCAGTGCCCTCAGCTACTACTTAATTTCTCATTGAGTAAAAAAACAGGAAGACAAGCACCTGTCATGTTGAAGGCCGCAGGAGAAAGCAGACTTCTAGCAGTCATGGCATCAATGCAGCAGTGCCATCTGAAGATAGTTTGAAATATTTCAGCTACGTGTCCTCTGCACTGATGGGTTGGATGCGTGGATGTAGACATTCACACATGTACCTTCTCCCGTCAGTATTTAAATGTCCATCACCATTCAATATGGCTCAACTGTAGAGTTCTAATCCAACTGTTTCATTGTGGGAAATACAGCATTGTCTCAACCCCAATTATTTTTCAGTGGCCTTTATTAATAGCACAAGTGTGCAGATAGGGTCGATACTTTTATAGCTTCTACAATCAAATACTCTCCAAGCTCACACGACTTGGGTAAGACATCAGAAATCAATATCTGGGAAACAGTATGTCAGCAAGAAGTCAGCCTATTGAGGAGAGAATTTTGGCATATGGAAGGAGGGAACAAAAAAAATACATTTTATTGGAAAGCACAAAGTAACTGCTGCAAGACTAAATTTAAACATATAATCCCTTATGATTATTCACAGTCTATTATTCATTCATGGTATGTTGTACTTTGAGATTGTAAACATTGATCATACATTCATGATGTGGTGGGACAATACAACTAAAGGAGTTTAAGTCTGGAATGGAAGAAAGGGAATGTTATTGAAGCCAAATTTTAAAATAAAAACATACAATCCAGGGTAACACTAAATAATTAATAACTTATCGAGATTAATCAATATACATTAAGCTTGGTTCCATCAAGATACCAACTCTGCATTTTTCATTAAGCCACATAAAAACATTATTATAAAAAATATGGGCGGCCAGTGCATGACCATAATAAAAACAGCAGGCTCTTACCCTTCATTCTTAGCCCACAGTAGATTGGGCCCCAATACAATTGCAATGTTGCTAGGAGTCATTTTGTTGACGTCACTATGTTGCGCAAGCTTTGCGAGAAATTTTATAAGATACCTGTTAAGAGAAGACAACAATTCAGCTTCACCTCTGAAAATATTGCCATTTAATGAATGCTCAATTTGATAAAGACTATAAAATGTGAGGCTGGATGAACACAGCAGGCCAAGCAGCATCTCAGGAGATGCTGCTTGGCCTGCTGTGTTCATCCAGCCTCACATTTTATTATCTTGGAATTCTCCAGCATCTGCAGTTCCCATTATCTTTGATAAAGACTGATTTGTCACTTATAAAAGAATATAGGATTTGGATTCCATCATTCATTACAATCCTGACTGATCTGGTTGAAGTCCCAAAACCACCTTCCTGTTCACCAGACTAAAGACATGTATGTGAAGAAGAGAAGGCAAATTGTGGTAGGCAATTTGATAGTTAATGTAACAGACAGGTGTTTCTGTGGTTGTAGACATGATGCCAGGCTAGTATATTGCCTCCCAAGTAAACGGTCAAGGATGTCTCAGTGTGGCTGCTGGGCTTTGTTTTAGTGGGGTGAGGGTAAAAAGCCAGAGGTCATGACTGACACTTACACTGTTGGTGCAAGCGGGAGAGGGATAAAGGTCATGAAAGCTGTACTTAGGACACAAGGCAAAAGGCTGAAAAACAGGACCTCTAAGGCGGTAACTTCAGGATTATTCAAGAATATGTTGTATTGGTGAGAATAGCAATAGTAAAGCTGTGTGAATGAACACATGAAACAATGGTGCATGGGAAGATTTGAGATTTCTGGGGCACTGGGGCAGCTCAGTGGTTAGCACTGCTGTCTCACAGCACCGGGGACCTGGGTTTGATTCCACCCTTGGGTGACTGTCTAAGTGGAGGTTGCACATTCTCCCCATGTCTGCATGGGTTTCCTCCAGGTGCTCCACTTTCTTCCCACCGTCCGAAGGTGTGCAGGTTAGGTGAATTGGCCATACTAAATTGCCCATAATGTTCAGGGATGTGTAGGTTAGGTCCATTAGCCATGGGAAATGCAGGGTTACAGGGAAAGCTTAGGAGGATGGTTCTGGGCGGGACACTCTTCAGACAGTTGGTGTGGACATGTTGGGCTGAATGGCATGATTCCACACTGTAGGGATTCTATGATTCTGGGGCAGGTGGGCCCTGCATAATGAAAATATGTTACACTTTAGGCGGATGGGAATAATATCCTCAAAGGGTGATCTGCCACTTCTGTTAGGGAGGGTTTAAAACTGCTTGTCAGAAAAGTGGGAAATTAAGAGGAAATCTAACAGAATTAAAATAAAGCTAGCTGCAGGAAGCAGAGAAACTGTAAAAATTGAAAGCAGCACAAAAGACGCCGGAGTCAATCAGGGTCAAGTTAAGGAATAGTATTAAAGAGTCAGAAGCAAAAGCACTGTATCTAAATGCATTCAATATTTGCATGATTGGTTTGATACACATTTGTGGAGCAATATGTTGAGGAACCAACTGGGGCACAGGCTCTTTTAAGTTTAGTATAATGCAATGATAAAGGGCTAATTAATAATCTTGTCATAAAAGTAAAAGAACCTTTAGGAACACTGACTGCAGTATGATAGAATTTTCCATTAAATTTTGAAGATGATATGGTTTAATCTGAAACCAGGGTCTAAAATCTAAGCAAGATTAATTATAAAGTTATTGCGGCAGATCGGGAAAAAATACTTTAATAGGTTTGACGGTGAATAAGTAATAACTGGTATTTAAAGAATTAATGCTTGGTTTTCAAAAGCAATCTACATTCCTTAAACGGCAAAAATATCCATCAGGTAAAGGGAATGTTCCATGGTTAACTGAGAAGTTAAAGACAGCATCAGATCAAAGGAGGCAGCTTGCAGAATTGACAAAAATTGTAAAACCTAACTGGGAAAATTTTAAGAGGTCAGCAATGAATGACAAAGAAATTGATAAAAAATCAGAGAATTAAATATGAATGTCCAACTGTAATGACAAAAGCAGATAAAACTTTTACTGGTATGTATAAAGGAAGAGATAAGCAATGACAAATGTGGGTGCAATTTAGGCAAAGACAAGAGAATTTCTAATGGGAATGGAGAAATGGCAAAGATAAATAAGCACTTTGTGTCTTCTGTACATAAAAGGAAGACACAAGGAGTCTCCATGTAATAATTAAGGTTCAAGCATCTAGACAGAGTATATAACAGAATGAATTCTGTAGTACTAAACCTGAGTATTGCTGAGAAATAAATGGGCAGTTTATCAAAGCTTTCCTTCTTACACATTATGATATTTCACATGAATACCAAAAAAAAAAAGAGGAAAACCAATCCCAATCTCACCTAAGCATGCCAAGAGAACTTCAAATCTGTTGGACAACTGCAGAGGCTGAGGCTCAGCATTCATATCCTCTGGGTTCTCCTACCTGCCTCCACAGTAGCCACACTGACATGTTACTGACATCTGATCAAATCAGTAGACCGTATCCTAAGAGATGGGACTGCCTCCTGATACACCATTGAGGTAATACTGCCCCATCCCTTGCACAATGCAGAATAGCGCTGCTTAGCCTCCAGCTTTCTGAGTCAAAGCTTCTTGAGCTGCAAATGCTTACTGGAGATGTGTTTGTCCCAGAACACACTGGCATCCACTGGAAGCCACATGCTACATCCATGATACATGCTAGCTTTAAATACACTTTAATTAATTGCTTAATTATATTTTTTCCTTCATCATATGTTGACCAGTTTTACGTACAACCTAGTTTTCTGTTATTTTCTATTGCCGCTTTGTTTTAAGATGTTTCTATTTGGCCTTAAAATCTGACCAATCTCCTGGCCTATTACCATACTGCATATTTGTCACGTTCTTTCATTCGATACTATCTTTAATTTTGTTACTTAGCCACCGATGATGCATCCTCCTCAAAGATTTTTCTCTCACTGGGATAGATTTTTACTGAGAGTTAAAAATCTATCACCACGTTTCTACTGTGCTACTTTGTAACTAGCTTCCCAATTCACCTGTGTTCATAGACTCCTAATAATCTGGATTAAGGTTTAAAACAATTCTCCCAGACCCACACTTCTTCCCCTTCAAGTGAACAAAAAATTATATCATGCTATATCATCACTATCACCCACAGCTTCCTTTACATAAGGGTTACTAATCAACTCTTGTTTCATTGCTCACTAACATGTCTGGAATCATCAGCTCTCAATGGCTCTACGACAGTGCTCTGGGGAAATGACCTAAATATACTAAATGAACTCATTTCCCAGGCTACCTTTGACAATTGGAGCCAGCCAATCAACATCAAAAGTCACCTATGATTTTTGAGGTACCTTTCTTACATGCCTCTGTCCTACAATGTAATGACCAGAAAAAGGAGGGCAGGACCTGTAAATTACTTCCACAAGTAACGTTTTCTTTTCCAATTTCTTATCTCTACTCAAACTGGTTTGCTACTTTTCTCTTGAGGCAAGGTGGATGGGATGCGATGGCCTAGAGGTAATATTGCTGGACTGTTAATCCAGAGAACCAGACAACATTCTGGGGGCCCTGGCTTAAATCCCACCATGGCAGATGGTGGAATTTGAATTCAATAAAATATATAGAATGAATAATCCAATTATGACCATGAATCCAATGATGACTGTCAGAAGGAAACTGCCATCCTTACCTGGTCTGGCCTACATGTGTTTCCAGACACAAAGCAATGTGGCTGACTCTGAACTGCCCTCTGGGCAATTAAGGATGGGCAATAAACGCTACCTAGCCAGGGATGCCCTCATCCCGTTAATGAATTTAAAAAGTCATCTGTCACTACTGGACTCAATACACCTTTTATTAACAAAGCTGTCCCACCATCTTTTTCCTAACTTCTGACATGTCAACATAATTTCCTCAGTCATTTTTATCATGCCCATTATAAAGATATGCTTAACCTCACAACTCTTCACATACTTCTCAGTGCCTTTAAAAGTGAGCTCACCTAAAAAAAAGTTGTACAGCATTGTACTACAATGTAACAACTAGAAAAATTGAATTCAAGTATTTACATAAACTGACCATTTCTGAATACTTTGGAGTGTATGGTAAAACAGGGTAAAGTCAGCATGGTTTCGTCGAGGGAAAGTCATGGCTGACAAATCTGTCAGAATTCTTTTAGGTGGTAACGAGCAGGTTAGACCAAGGAGAGCCAATGGATATTATCCACCTGGACTTCCGAAAGGCCTTTGACAAGAGGCCACACAGGAGGCTGCTGAGTGAGATAAGGGCCCATGGTGTTAGACGCAAAGTACTAGCATGGATAGAAGATTGGCTGTCTAGCCCAAAGCAGAGAGTGGGGATGAAAGGGTCCTTTTCAGGATGGCAGCCAGTAACTAGTGGTGCTCCACAGAGTTCAGTGTTAGGACCACAACTTTTCACTTTACACATTAATGATCTAGATGAAGGAACTGAGGGAATTCTGGCTACAATTCCAGATAATTCAAAGATAGGTGGAGGGACAGGTAATACTGAAGAGGCAGGAGCACTGTAGAGGGTTTAGGCAGGTTAGGAGACCAGGCAAAGAAGTGGCAGATGGAATACAATGTAGGAAAGTGTGAAATCATACACTTTCGTAGAAAGAATAGAGGCATGGACTATTTTCTAAATGGGGATAAAATTCAGAAATCTGAAGTGCAAAGGGACTTGGGAGTCTTAGTCCTGGATTCTCTTAAGGTAAACTTGCAGCTTGAGTCAGGGGTTAGGAAGGCAAATACAATGTTGGCATTTATTTCAAGAGGACTAGAATATAAAAGCAGGGATGTACTACTGAGATTTTATAAGACGCTGTTCATTCCACATTTAGAATACTGAGAGCAATTTTGAGACCCATACCTCGGGAAGGATGAAATGGCCCTGCAATGGGTCCAGAGGAGGTTCGTGAGAATGGTCCCAGGAATGAAAAGCTTAACATAGGAGGAACGTTTGAGGCCTCTTTGTCTATACTCGATGGAGTTTAGAAGGGTGAGGAGGCATCTAATTGAAACTTAAAGAATACTGAATGGTCTGGATCCAGTAGACCTTAGGAAAGTGTTTCCTTGGCAGGACAGACTAGGACATGAGGGCAGAGCCTTAGAGTAAAAGGGAAGACCCTTTAGAATGGAGATGAGGAGAAAGTTCTTCAGCCAGAGAGCAGTGAACCTATGGAATTCATTGCCACAGAAGGCTGTGGATGCCAGGTCATGAAGTATATTTAAGACAGATTGATTGATTCCCTTGACAATCAAGAACCTAAGGTTATGGAGAGAAAGCAGGAGAATGGGGTTGAGGACCTTATCAGACACAAGTGAATGAGGGAGGAGACCCGACGGGCTGAATGGCCTAATTTCTGCTCTTATGTATTATGGGTCTTGTACTTATTCTCAAGCAAAGCACCAACCAAGGTAGAACAAGCGAGTCAACTTAAGTTCAATTAAATGCTGTCAAAAACATACTGAATGGAATGACAAAGGGGTAATGCTCAATTATTTCCACTGAAATTAATTGGGGAGCAGATTGGCTACACAATGTTATTTCCATAGAAACAAAAAAAAATGAAAGGGAAGTAGTTACCACGGCAAGGGTGAGCTCCAAATGATATACTGTCCATCAAAATTAATGCCACTAAGAACTGTATTAATACTGCTAAGTCAATCATCCATACTATTCCAGAGAAACGGACTTGAGACATGAGTCAGCAGTGAAATGCCTCAACATAGAAAAATGCTTAACATGAGGCTGCCATAAACAGCATTTTACCCAATGGGAAGCAATCACCACCACAATACAGAACACTATGCCCAAATAGCAATTGTTGAACAGGCTCAAAGATGGCACAGAATACCCTAAAAGGGATCTTTAATCAAAGAGGTGCAATACTTACAAGGTAACCAAAATGAAACGCATTACTTCACAGATATTAAAACATCAGAAAAAAATAAATACTTCTGTTATGATCCAAGGTGATGCAGTTACGGATAAGTCAGATCCTAGACAGTGATCCCTGGCTTATTAGACAATAAGCTTTACCGATTTTGGTCTTCCAAAAATATGCAGGTAGGTGGGTTGGCAAAGCCAAATTGTCCAGTGTTCAGGGATGTGTAGATTAGGTGGGTTATGGGAGATGGGTCTGGGTGAGATGCTGCGAGGGTTGGTGTGGACTTGTTGGGATGAAGGGCCTGTTTCCACACTGTAGGGATTCTACGATGATCTATGATGATGATTTACCATGGTGGTCAGTCATTGATCATATCAGATACTCAAATCTCAGGGATGGGTGACCCATTACCACTTTGAAACTCATTGTACAGCTGGCACGACTGTAATTCACTTCTTGTCGGCAAATTTCACTCCGTGTTATTTTCTTTCGTTCATGTCTCTTCCCAAGACTCTCGAATGAGCCACTAAGGTAGCTTACTTACCCCTTAATGCAGGTTCCTTAAACTCGTGCCTTGAAAGCCATTCGCAACTCCTCAGATACTGAAGCAGTCCATGCTCAAATGCAACAAGATCTGGACAATATCCAAGCTTGGGCTGACAAGTGGCAAGTAACGTTCACACCACACAAATGCCAGGATATGGCCATCACGAACTGGAGACAATCTAACCACCACCCCCTGGCATTCAAAGGTGTTACTATCACTGAATCCCCCACCATCAACACCATGGAGGTTATCATTGACAAGAAATGCAACTGGACTCATCATATAAACACAACCAGGGATGAGCAATAAATGCTGGCCAGCCAGCAATGCCCATGTCCCATAAATGAATAAGAAAAACACATCATTCCTTCACTTTAGAGCCCAAGCTCTTACAAAAATAATATATTAAGAACCTTCAACAAACCTCAAAATCAAAACTCTCCCAAATTCATTCTCCTCCACTGTCATGGAAGACTGACTTGCCAATTTTACCATACTTTTGTATCAGTTATTTTAATGAATATAACCTAGGACTCAACTCAGCCTTTTCCACAGAACCACCTACTCTTGCCTTTTCATTTCAATAGGAATGGCATTGTGACGGAAACTTGCTCTTACGCAATTCTTTTCTGGGAAAATAATTATGAAAATAAAACCTTCATCGTTCCGTCACAGAGTCATACAGCACGGAAATAGGCCCTTTGGTCTATCCAGTCCATGCTAAATGTAATCCCAAACTAAACTGGCCCCACCTGCATGCTCCTGGCCTATATCCCTCTAAACCCTTTCTATTCATGTACGTATCCAAATGTCTTTAAATGTTGTAATTGCACCCACATCCACCACTTCCACAGGAAGTTCATTCTACACACGAGTCACGCTGTGCGTAAAACATTTACATCTCACGTCTTTAAATTTCTTTCTTCTCACCTTAAAAAATATGCCCCTTAGTCTTAAAATTCCCCATCCTAAGTGGAAGACAGTTTCCATTAATTCTATCAATAACCCTTGTTGGCTTTGATTCTGATAATATTTAGTTGAAATTAAGTTGATTACTGACAATGGAGTGTATGGTTGAAGGCACATACAGGCCAGGCCAGTCTGAGTCGCAGGTTCTCTTCCCTGCAAGACATTTGTCTATAAATTGGGATTTTGCACAATGATAGTTTCCATGTCAATGGACTAGTAGACTTTTAGAGTTAAATTTCACATCTTTCTATGGCAGAATTTTAAAGAACACAAAAAGAACATGCATTTCTAGAGTGCCTGTTGAGACCTCAAGAATATCCCAAAGCTAGCTAAATGAAGCATTGTTACTACTGTAATTTAGCAAACTTATGGTCTCTAGCTTGCTAGTCCATTACCATACTTCTGTACCTGCATTTTACAAAAACGTCGATGTTAGAATTGTCTAACCAATGGAAACAGTCTGGCTATGAGAAACTGAAATTTTAAAAAAAAATTTAGAAGAATGCTTTCTTTTAATTGGTGCCAGGGTTCAAATTCCACTCATGGCACATCATTTCCATTGGATCTATTTGAAAATTGAGAACACATACCTGAAGTTGGAATTGTTTGACTTTGGCATTTTGCTACAAGTTAGCCAGAGGGCCTGTAACTTCTTGTCCATGTCTGGTACGCTGTGATAGAATTGAACTAAAAGTTAATTAGGGGGCATTGGGAAATTGCCAGTTCAACTTATCCACATTTGATTTACTTAAACGTAATACTGTATGAAACACAAGTATAATAGGGTGCAACAATATGCACTTAGTCCAAACCTTGCAGCCTGGACCCATTCATCATACAGCTGATATGTCATTAATGGTTCTGGTAGCTCTCTCAGGTATGATTTCAAGGCACCTAAAGGCAAAAAAAAAGTTGACACAAGGTGGTACTCTTCAGGCACACCAACATTTGGCAATGATTTATTGTGCAAGCTGGAGTCTTTTCAATACACACAATGCATACCATAATAAATAAAGAAAAACAATGAAATGCTCTTCAAGACATGAGTTGGGATTTTAATCACTTACAGAACCTAAATGCTGATCTCTTAAAGATTGTTACCTAATCTAAGGTTAAGATTCTACCGGCACCAATTGCTTTTCAGTATTTCTCTCAAGTGTACTTTCTTCATGGTGGTAATCTAGTGAAGACTGGAAGTACACTGTTCAACCAGTCCCATACGTGACAGAAGATAATGAAATGTGAGGCTGGATGAACACAGCAGGCCCAGCAGCATCTCAGGAGCACAAAAGCTGACGTTTCGGGCCTAGACCCTTCATCAGACATGGGGATGGGATGAGGGTTCTGGAATAAATAGGGAGAGAGGGGGAGGCGGACCAAAGATGGAGAGAAAAAGAAGATAGGTGGAGAGGAGAGTATAGGTGGGGAGGTAGGGAGGGGATAGGTCAGTCCAGGGAAGACGGACAGGTCAAGGAGGTGGGATGAGGTTGGTAGGTAGGAGATGGAGGTGCGGCTTGGGGTGGGAGGAAGGAATGGGTGAGAGGAAGAACAGGTTAGGGAAGCAGAGACAGGTTGGACTGGTTATGGGATGCAGTGGGTGGAGGGGAAGAGCTGGGCTGGCTGTGTGGTGCAGTGGGGGGAGGGGACGAACTGGGCTGGTTTTGGGATGCAGTGGGGGAAGGGAGATTTTGAAGCTGGTGAAGTCCACATTGATACCATTGGGCTGCAGGGTTCCCAAGCGGAATATGAGTTGCTGTTCCTGCAACCTTCGGGTGGCATCATTGTGGCACTGCAGGAGGCCCATGATGGACATGTCAGCTAAAGAATGGGAGGGGGAGTGGAAATGGTTTGCGACTGGGAGTTGCAGTTGTTTACTGCGAACCAAGCGGAGGTGTTCTGCAAAGCGGTCCCCAAGCCTCCGCTTGGTTTTCCCAATGTAGAGGAGGCCACAACGGGTACAGTGGATGCAGTATACCACATTGGCAGATGGCCAGGTGAACCTCTGCTTAATGTGGAAAGTCATCTTGGGGCCTGGGATAGGGGTGAGGGAGGTGGTGTGGGGGCAAGTGTAGCATTTCTTGCGGTTGCAGGGGAAGGTGTCGGGTGTGGTGGGGTTGGAGGGCAGTGTGGAGCGAACAAGGGAGTCACAGAGTGAGTGGTCTCTCTGGAAAGCAGACGGGGTGGGGATGGAAAAATAGCTTGGGTGGTGGGGTCGGATTATAGATGGCGGAAGTGTCGGAGGATGATGCGTTGTATCCGGAGGTTGGTGGGGTGGTGTGTGAGAACGAGGGGGATCCTCTTGGGGCGGTTGTGGCGGGGGCGGGGTGTGAGGGATGTGTTGCGGGAAACGCGGTCAAGGGCGTTCTTGATCACTGTGGGGGGAAGTTGCAGTCCGTGAAGAACGTGGACATCTGGGATGTGCGGGAGTGGAATGCCTCATCCTGGGAGCAGATGCGGCGGAGGCGGAGGAATTGGGAATAGGGGATGGAATTTTTGCAGGAGGGTGGGTGGGAGGGGGTGTATTCTAGGTAGCTGTGGGAGTTGGTGGGCTTGAAATGGACATCAGTTACAAGCTGGTTGCCTGAGATGGAGACTGAGAGGTCCAGGAAGGTGGGGGATGTGCTGGAGATGGCCCAGGTGAACTGAAGGTTGGGGTGGAAGGTGTTGGTGAAGTGGATGAACTGTTCGAGCTCCTCTGGGGAGCAAGAGGCGGCGCCGATACAGTCATCAATGTACCGGAGGAAGAGGTGGGGTTTGGGGCCTGTGTAGGTGCGGAAGAGGGACTGTTCCACGTAACCTACAAAGAGGCAGGCATAGCTGGGGCCCATGCGGGTGCCCATGGCCACTCCCTTAGTCTGTAGAAAGTGGGAGGAATCCAGCCTCACATTTCATTATCTTGGATTCTCCAGCATCTACAGTTCCCATTATCACCATCCGTGACAGAAACTGTGTTTCAATGTTGCAATCTATTGATACAGTGGCGTTCCCAATTAGCTGTGGTTATAGTCTAGAAAACACTGTCTAATTTGCTTGCTCTACCACAAATTAATCCTCTCCACCATTTCATTTCTGCTCCAACTCCAAGAGAGTAATTGTGTTGAAAATTAAAATCCATTTATTTAGACACTGAGTTTAAGCACTTAATTCCATTCCAAAAACCACTGGTGCCCACCATTAACATCACAATGGGCCACTAACATTCAAGACACTTGGCCGGATTAGCCATGTAAATACTGTGGCAATAATAAATATTCAGAAGCAGGATATTCTCTCCCAAGTATTGACTCCTGCCTCCCCAAAGACCTTTCCATTATCTACGAGGCATGGGCCAAAAACAGCAGTGAAAGAATAACCTGCCTCACTTGCCTGGGTGGGTTGTGGGTCCAACAACACTCAAGCAGCTCAACTCCATCTTGGGAAAAATGTTACATTGACTGGAACCATATCCACCTCAGTTAAGATTCACTCCCTCCACAATGGATACACCGATGGTAGAGTGTGCACTATCTACAAAATGCAATGCAATAACTCACGAAGGCTCCTTTCAACATCACTTCCAAACCCATGATGTTTACCATGTAGAAATATCATGTGCCTTGGAATGTGCTTCCAAGTGACATACTATCCTGACTTGGAAACATATTGCTGCTCAAAAATGTCACTGGGTCAAAATCCTGAAATGCCTTAAGGAATTATACTCGGAGAATCTATGCCATAAGTACTCCAGTGGTTTCAGCTAACAGTTCACCACCACATTCTCAAGGGCATTTAACTGGGGGTCTTGCCAGTGATACCCACATTCCATGAACACATTTTTAAAAGTGCTTAAATTCTGGTAAAATTAAAACAGTTGGAATTAAATCCAAAATGCTTTGGCTTTCATACAAGAAGAAATTACCTGCCACAGCATGTTGATCAGAATAGAATTCATCCAGCTGTGAAGCAGAGCAGTCCAACGCAGCTTTTAGCTTTTTCAGTTTAGAGGCTCCAGCAGCAATCCGGAACAGCCCCTGAGTTACAATAGGACACAACCATCACACATTTATGAGGGGGATAGAAAATATGAAACTGAGACCAATGGGGAGAGACTGAGAATAGAGGGAAGCTGTAAGACTTCTCTTAGCATGTGATTAATTAGTAGCAGTATGAGTTATGGTAGGTTGTATTAGTGATAAAAGTAGTGAAACTTGCTTGGAGGAACAGAGCATGGTTATCATTCATTACTTTTTATTGGCATTTACTAAGGGGCAGGATTGAGATAAAATATTTGTATGTTAAAATGATTCTACAGAGCCTGGTGTTTACAAGTGATTATTTTTCACGTGAGGACAGTACTCCACTTCTAAGACATGAAACCATAAGGTGTACTATTCAAGACTGATGTTTTTGCTCCTATAACATGTGCATTTGCAGCCAATCCGTCTATCATCACTGGAATCCTGAGGCTGGATGTAGCATTACAACAAGCTATCTTGACTGAGGTCATCCAAACCCCCAGAGATCTGAATCCACAACGTTGTGTCTATGTGGTTCAATACCTTAATCATTTACATTCCAAGCTACATTTCAGAAACTTAACATACATTATATTTTATGCACAGATTTGCATTCTAACAGCCGCAATCGGAATGTACTTCTAGCATCCACAGAGCTGACTGAACAATAACTAAGAAAAAAAAATCTGCTTGTCAGTGGCATCAGATCATTGAAACTGTTGCCTCCATCCTCCTACTTTATTCACTCTCAAGTATAAAAATCTGTATTGTAAATTTAATCAGCTCCTTGAACAGGTCCCAGGGTAAAATTGAACTAAAATGAGAAAATAAAATTAAGCATATTGAGGGAAGATGCCAATGTATCTCTGGCAATCTTTCATTGGCAAGAAAATGCAGTGGATATGCAGATCTGCCGTGATAACAAAAAAAAGGGGTGAGATGTAGAAACTGTTGCATTGCTTAGGACGTAAATGAGAATTGATTAATTACGCACGTACATGTATATTTTATACAACCAGATCTCACCTCCTCTTTCATACCAGTTTCCAACAGCATCATTACACATGCTTCGATAGGGAGTGCTATCTCACGACCACTACGTTTGAGATGTTCATCTAATGCTGTTCCAAATGCAGGCTTCTCCGTCCATGTATCTAAACAAAGTCAGTGGGAAAGAAATAAATACACCAATTAACAAATTAAGAGTAACAGCCACAATAAAGCTTTTGCTGCAATAACTACTGATTGAATGATTTAAGTTTTGATTTAATATGGCCTCTCTAATAAATTATCAAACATTATTTATTAAGAATGCAAATAACTTGAATAAGCCAACATGTTACACAAACCACTTAGGGAAAGTTCAATTATCTTCTATAGATAAGCAAGAATTTATTAACACCTTTTATTGTTGTAATTATTTGACTTAGTAACTTGAAAAAGAGAAAACAGATATGATGATGCATTGTTCAGCGAAGAAAATATTGGCTAAATATTTAGTTGGAAAATTGCAAAGAAAGTCTCAGAGTAAAGGTTGTAGAAGAGGGAAGAAAGTAAAATGATTCATGTCATACAAGAATCATGAAACTAAATGCTGCTAATGCCATACCTTGCTGGTTTTGGATTGTAGGCAGAACACCCTCTAGGACTTTTAGTGATTTTCTATGGTAATCTGCTTGCGCTTCTAATAACTGAGAACAGAACTCACATTGTCAATAAAAATTCCATTTGCAGAAGAAGTAACCTTAAGGCTATAAATACAATCTCGTAAATCTCAGCAAAAAATTTGAGGCTTGGTGAAAAAAAATCCAAACATATATAATGAGTCAGTGCCAATGTAAAACACTCACCGTTACAAAATATCTTGCATAATCACTTTCTTTGGAACTGAAGTTGTACATATCAGCTGCAAGTTGATCCTGCAAATGTAAGTGCATCATTTTAGAATCCTGAATACAGGACATTGAGATAATGCACAGTACTGATTGCCAAAGATTACAAAGCTGGTTCACCAAATCAACAGTTCGTCATTCAGAAGGTTTGGCAGCATCTGTGAAAAGAAAGCAAACTTAACACTTCAAGTCCAATGATCCTTCTTTGAAACTCCAAGTTGAGGTACCAGAGGACTGATAACAGCCATTATTAAAAAAAGGGATAGATCAAGAAACCACTAGACAGTCAAACTCAGTGATGGGCAAGTTATTACAAAGAATTCTGAAGGACAAAATATCTCTAAATAAGAGGAGACAAAAATTAAATCAAGGATAATCAGCATGGATTTGTTAACGCAAAGTCATGTGTGACAAATTTGATCAAATCTTTTGAGGAGATAACTAGGAGTGCTGAAGATGGAAATGTATTCGACATGGTTTACATGGACTTTAGTAAGACTTTCGATAAGGTCACTAGTGATACACTGGTCAAGAAAGAAAAAGTGCTTAGGATTGAAGGCAACATGGCATATTGGATCCAAAACTGTCTGGGAGGCAGGAAGCAAAGAATAATCGTGCAGGAATGTTTCTGTGACTCAAAGTCTGTTTCCAGTGGGATTCCACAGGCTTTGCTTCTGGGGCTATTAATGTTTGTGGAGGACATTAAATGACTTGAACTTAAATGTAAGGGGTATGATCAGGACATGTGCAGATGATATGAAAATTGGTACTGTGGTAAATAAACTGAAAGGGACACCAGTAAACTGCAGCAGATTGCTCGGTGGCAGAGTAATGGTAATAGAATTCAATCCAGATAAGGGAGGTGCAATGCATTTGGGAGGGCTAATAAAACAAGGGATTATGCTATGAGGTAGTACATAGGAAACCACTGAAGATCAAAGGGAGTATGGTGCGCTGAAGGTAGCAGGGTGGGTAAGATAATGTAATTCAGAGAGCATATTGGGCTCTACCTTTATTATCTGAGGCATTGAATAAAAAAGCAGGAGATTTTCTGAACTGTAGAAAATGCTGAGTAAGTCACAAAGGAGTACTGTGCGCAGTTCTGATCATCACATTATAGCAAGGATGTGATTGCAATTGAGTGGGTGCTTGGCAGCTTTGTCAGGATGTTGCCTGGGTTGGGCAGCCTGAGCCATAAGGAAGCAGCAAAGATTGAGAGAGGACCTGATCATGGTATAAAAGATTATAAGCTGCATAGGTAGAGAAGACAAGAAGGCACCCTTCACTAAATTGTACAGGGTCAATAACCAGGGTGCATAGATAGAAGGTGAGAGATAAAAAGCTAGCAGGAGAATTAAGGAGACATTGTTTTTACTCAGAGGGTTGTGGGAAACAAACTCATTGCCTGAAACAGTGGCTGAGACAGGAACACTTGTAACATTTAGGTGGAAGATCTTCACTTGCATTGCTCAATAAGCTGGAAAGTGCTATCAAAGTATTTAGATCGTTGTTGATCGACACAGTCATGAAGAATAGCCTTTTCTGGACAGTAGGATCAATGAGTTAAAACCAGGTTTTTCTGGGATTTTTCTCTCCACAATTCCCCACCAGTAGAAATTGTGGCCTGTGTGCCTGGTGCTCCAACTTAGGCTCAAAAAAGGATTGACAGTTCACACAGGCCCTATGAAGAAGTCAGTTCAAAAATTCAAAATGTGTCTAAAATTAGAACATGGCATTTTTCAAAATACAATGCCAAATTCCACCAAAACAATGATCCAAGATGCAATAAACCTCACTGCCAAATTTTATAACTCAAGTAACATTTAATCACATTCATCATATTCTTTGTTCTCTAGAACACATCTAGTTTTCTACTTAATGTTTGTGGGAACCTTTTTAGAACAAACACGATTTCTTAGATGTGCAATATTTAATTCCATGATATAATCTAAAAGGATACTGATTCAATTATACTTAATTTTCTTAAATTCTTTTTCACAGAGCAATTTGATCATCTGTACTGAATTCCAATTACTCAACACCGACCTTCAAAAAATCTGACTGGCTGCTTTCTTCAAAAGCAGTGATAACGGGAACTGCAGATGCTGGAGAATCCAAGATAACAGAGTGTGAAGCTAGATGAACACAGCAGGCCAAGCAGTATCTCAGGAGCACAAAAGCTGACATTTTGGGCCTAAGCCCTTCATCAGAGAGGGGGATGGGGTGAGGGTTCTGGAATAAATAGGGAGAGAGGGGGAGGCGGACCAAAAACGGAGAGAAGATAGGTGGAGAGTAGAGTATAGGTGTGGAGGTAGGGAGGGGTAGGTCAGTCCAGGGAAGGCGGACAGGTCAAGGTGGTGTCCGTCTTCCCTGGACTGACCTATCCCCTCCCTATCTCCCCACCTATACTCTACTCTCCACCTATCTTCTCTTCTCTCCATCTTTGGTCCGCCTCCACTCTCTCCCTTTTTATTCCAGAACCCTCACCCCATCCCCCTCTCTGATGAAGGGTCTAGGCCCGAAACGTCAGTTCTTCAAAAGCATTCAAGTTAAAGTCATCCTCATCTTTAGAACACTATGGTCACACCCTGCCGAATATCTGCAGTTTCTCTCAGACCTAGTGTTAAGCACCACATTCCTCTCACACATCTTAGCATTATGATTCCTAACCTTGCTTCAACACCTTCTAATGATGTTTAGTTGGAAATATAGATTTGATTGAGAAATAAATATAACTAACTAAGTAAAACACAGTTACGTTGAAGATTAATATAGGGGTTACCAAGAAAATCATTACAAAGAGCAGGAAAAGGACAGATCTGGAAGGCAGTGTGGAGATGACACACATATGCTATTACCTAAATTAGTGCTCAGCATAGACAAGAAAGAGTGTAAACAAAAGTTCAGTCAGGAGAAATGAAACCTAGAAAAACACTTGGCAACATTGCAGCTGGTGTGAAAGTAACATGTTAATTATTGAACATATACTGAAACAATCCAACAGGTAAAATGGCAAAGATTCTTACAACATGAATAACATTAGAAAGAAGGATTAAAAATAAAACTTTAAGACAGAAAAGTGAAACATCTTTATTGATAAACCTTGAACGAAGTTTTATTCTTCAATCTTAAAAGAATCAGAGATGAAAGGATTATGAAGAAAATGACTAGATGCAAGCTTATAACTTTATAAAGGAATCTTCACCAAATAATTAAGGAATAATGTTGCAGGAGTAACAAGTAATCCAAAACTGTACAAACTAATTAAGGTAGATTGTTGTACGATGGTACTGTTTTGGATTATTTGTTACTTTCATTGAATCCTTGCCATGTGACTCGTATACCTATCAGGTCATTCTAGGCATTTGGTTTGTCTCTACCACCACCTTAATTTTGATTAAATTGTAATTATCCCTCTGCCTTAATTAAATGTATCATATATCATCCTTTAACTTGCTATTCAGCTGTTGACACTTTGGATCACCTGCAAAGACTTGTTATTCGGCCTGTTGGCACTCAATTACCTGGAATTATCTTGTACCTATAAATTACGTGCCTGTGTGCTTCCTTCCACTTCACTCGAAGGAGCAGCACTATGAACGCTTGTGATTTCAAATAAACCTGTTTGATTATAATCTGGTGTCATGTGACTTCTGACTTGTAATTTATGGCCAAGGAACTTCTGCACCCTCTACAACATTGTAACTTCCACAACAAATTACTAATCAGAGAGGCACAAAAGATCAAACTGAAAAATATGTGCTGCAAATCATACCAAAGTCCTTAAAAAGTGAATATCCATTATTGAAAAACAGACTGTGATTTCTCCATTCAAATCACCAAATAAACATACCTTGCACAGCTCCACTTTATTTCCAGCTTCATCCATTTCCTCCCTCAGTGAGTCAACTTTTGCTGCTATTGCTGGGAAATTGCCTCCTGAAAATGCAGCTTTGTTTGCTTGATTATACCTGAAACAAACCACATGCAATTGATCTTCAAATCAGAAGCATTTCCTCATCTTGACACAGGTTCCAATCAAACAAGCTGTAGTAAACACCTGGTCAGAGTCAAAACAGTGCTCAATTTTCTTAGGCTCCCCGTTTCCCATTCCACAGAGCTTTAAACTCAAACTCGCCCAAGAATCTTTAGCACAACTACATCCAGTCTAACTTCATTAAGCTCAACATTTCATCTTGCGGATATCCTCTCAAATGCTCATTTTGGTTTGTCAATAAATTGGTCCTAATTTTGGTTTGATTAATCATTCATTACTGTCAGTGATTAAGCTGATGCTTTTGTCACTGATGGTTATTGTTTTGTTATTGTTAAGAATATTGGCTGGTGTGAAAGATGAAAAACAGATTACGGATGCTGATGAATGACTTTATAATTTATCCAATCTAAAAGTGTAACTTCTGGTGACAGATTTGGAAGAATCACATTAAATTCTGTTACAACATATAAATTCTTACCGCATTTTTGCCGAGTCCCAGTCTAGTACTAGTTTAGCCAATTGCTTCCTCTGCTTTTGAATGTTAGGAATCTCCACCTTTTAAGTATGAACAAAAAAGTAATAACCATTAAACAGGTATTTGCTACTATTCCACACAGTTTTCTTCTCTGGCGTCCTGAATGAGCAGCAGATAAAGCAAGTAATTCTCAACCTGAAAAATTTGGGGTGATGTCTCAAAATGGCTACTCATTGATAAATTCCTGAAGTTGGCATGTCATCCAGAAGTGGAGGGATATGCTGAAACTGAGCTGCTTACAAATAAATAACAGAAACTGAAGTGTTAATTAAGTGTTTGTGTGAAAGTATGAAAGGGGAAAGCAGCCAGGGGTTTACTCACTTCTGCCAAGTTATTGAATGGATCAAGGATATCTCTCTCAATTTGAGATTCATAGGAGGCAAGTTCAAACGCCAGTTTATGTTCTGCTTCACTACACGTTTCCAGCAATTTCCTGAAACCAAACCAAACATTATCATGGGTATAAAGTAATAATGTTGATATTCCTCAGGATAATGATTATAATGATAAGATTCTTTCTGGACTAGTGCTTGCATAAGAACGTCCTAACATTAATTAAACTGATATCAGATTTTAATGTTTTATTGAGTTCATCCAACATTATTTTCCAAAGCTAATACAGCAGAATTCAAAAAAGAAAATTCTAAAAAAAAATCAGAAAACTTAATGTTTCAACCAGGAAAGCAGTGGTCTCCTCCAGCTCCTTTCCACTTGGCCAGTTCTTTGCTAGTTTTGACGAGCTTGTCCTTTCTTATTTGGTGAGTTATTGAAATGCAATCCATTTCAGAAATTAACTCTTTCTTGAAATTTCAGAAATTGACTTTTTCTTTTTTGGGCTGCCGTCTTTTTGGTTTCTCTCTCACCATACTTGCCAACTGCCCCTGCCTGACTCCTAACTTAGTCAGCTTTGATGTTTGACAGCTTGCTGCAACACCCTTTTCCTCCTCCTCATCCATCAGTGACCTTCTTTATGATTTTCCCCACAGGGACTTTTGAGAGGCAAGGGCTGTTGAACACCCATGCTCCCGTATTCATTGTTCTGCCTTCATGCTCCTCACTGTTTCCAGTTGGTTATGGGTAACAGGCAGCATTGTAGACAAGCCTTGTAAAGATAGCCCGCCCCACCACATCAGTTGCAACACTGCTCTGCTTGTAATCCTTTTCTAATTGTTTCAAGGTTGCAGATGGCTTATAATTGGCCATTACGTGACCAAATTTGCCATTTGTCCAAAGAATCCTAGGCTGTTTTTGTGTAGCCCAAATAGTTGCGTAAATATCACCCAACAGAAATAGAGGAAGAATGGTGGAGGATGGCTCCCTTGGCATTCACCTTCAAGACAAGTTTGATCTACTGCTTGCGGTCCAAATCCTGATCAGATCTTAGTGTTCAGTCCTGTTTGCAGTCAACTCAAGTGCTTGGTGAAGGAAAATGAGCACATGCATGGCCGAAATAGGAGAGTTCGACAGATTGGTCACAACAGGGTTTTGTTGCAACAGCAGCATAAACAACGACACCATTGAGAAGATCAACTATGGTGCTTGTTTCCTGTTCCCCTTTCTCCCTGAATAGTGTAGTGACAGTAGGGGATTTCAGCCTCTACAATATAGGGTGGGGTAGTCATTGCGTAAAAGGTTTGAAGGAAGTAGAATTCTTAAAATGCACCCGAGAGAGGTTTTTAAGCTAGTATGCAGAAGGCCCTACAAGAGAGGGGGCAGTCCTGGATTTGATTTTAGGTCACAAAGTTGGTCAAGTGGTTGATGTATCAGCATGTTACAGACTGCAATCATCATTTGTTAAATTCAAGATTGATGTTTCTCGTAAAAAGATGGCCTGAGATCAAACTTCTCAAATGGGGGAAGGCTGACTTTAATAAGAAGAGATAGAATATGGCCAGACTGTACTGGGACGAGATACTTTCAGGCAAATCAGAACTGGAACAGTGAAATGCGTTCAAAGAGGAAAATAGGAAGGGGATAGAGCCAAGGTGTTACAATAAAGACAAAGTTATCATATCCTTTGAATCTGGATATCAAGGGAAAGACAGCAATGGATTACGAGAAGAAGGAAGCTTATCTCAGACCCAGAGGACTCAAAACAACAAAGGAGAATTAATTGTGTAAGGGGGGACTTAAAATGGAGATTTGGAGGGCTAATGGGGATATGAAAGGATATTGGCAGATAAAATAAAGGAAAACCCCAGTTGTTTTTATCGGTATATCAACAGTAAAAAGATTATAAAGAAACAAGCACGGCATATTACGGACCAATGGTGGCAATTTATGCCTGGAACCAAAGGATGTAGGTAGGATTCTAAATGAATATTTTGTGTTGGTGCTCACAAGTGAGAGGGGCAATATGGGTACAGAAATCAGGGACAAGGTCTTTAATACAATTGAAGAAATTAGCATAGTCAAGAGAGGAGGTTCTGAGCTGTCTGGCAGGTTTAGAAGTAGATACGTCTGCACAGTTGGATGAAATGCATCCCAGGTTGTCGAGTGAGACAACAAGAGAGGTACCTGAAAGTTGGTGGGCAGCCAATATGGTACCATTATCTAAGAGCGGAGCAAGTAATAAACCAGGAAGCCACAGGCCGGTCAGTCTAAGCTCAGTGGTGAGGAAATTTTAGAATCAACTCTGAGGGACAGAATTCATCTGCATTTGGAGAGGCAGGGAGTAATCAAGAACAGTTAGCACAGTTTTAAGGGAAGTCCATGTTTGACCAACTTGTTGGAATTTTTCGATGAGTGACCAGTTATGCAGATGAGAGCAAATTTTCTCGTTGTATTCTACTTGGACTTCAGCACTTTCGATAAAGGCCAAGTGAGAGACTGATAGCGAAGGTAAGAGCCTGTCATCAAAAGAAATTTGGCAAATCACATTTACAATGGCTAAGTGGCAGGTGATGGTTGATGGGTGATGGATGTTTTTCTAACAAAGTCTGCGTCTAACTTTTTCTTTCTTACAGGAAGCTTTTCCCCTTGATGGAGGGATCAATCTTCAGGAGACATTGATTTAAGGTGAGGGGCAGATGGCTTAGAGGTGATGTGAAGCAAAACATTTTCACCCACAGTTGGTAGGAATCTGGAGCTCACTGCTTTGGGGTTGCAGAGGCAGAAACCCTCATAAAATTTAAGTATAGTTAGATATGCACTTTAAATGCTAAGGCATACAAAGCTACCGGCCAGTGCTAGAAAATGGGTTTAGAATAGTTAGGTGGTTGCATTTGACAGTGAACATGGTGCCTGCAGTTACTGGTGAACAATATACCTAAGCAACAAATAGAATGTGCAAGAGACAGAAGAGTCTTTAGGAAAAAAAACTTTAAAGAACTAAAGCAAAATACTAATTAAATGCCACAGGCTACACCGGACCACTACATTTAGTGCAAAAGGTCACTCAGCAGTATCAAACACCCCAATATGTAAACATCACCAGCTAGAAACTTTAAAAGACTGGAATACATATCAAGTCAAACAGCATTCAGAAACACTAACAACTTCTGATTCTTTTGTTGGGGAGGGGCAAGGCATGCATGTATGATTCATTGAAATCCTGAAACATCAGTCTATCCTTTCTCTTTAGATATGGATTGCTTCTGTAAAACAAGATCAACACTAATTTCAGATTTCCGACATTTACATATTTCCCTCTTTATTTAAAGGCACAACATTTTGGTATATTATATCCAAGAAAGCAGTTCCATCATTAAGTTAAGTTACTTACATAATGAGAGAGTCATCTCCGATTAAGGCAATTCCTTCCTGCATACTTTGGGAGAGAGCCATCAATGGCAACTTTTTCTGTTAATGTTAAAAGAAAACAACATTTCAAATCAGGGAGGAATAATACTTGGAATCATTTGCTTTGACAGCTTTATTAAGGTTTATCAAATCACTGCTGACTTCACGCTGTAGTCATTCCACAAGTGATTCTTTACAACCGATTGGAGGAAAACCATCTAAACATTTTGATCTGATTACCAAAATACTAGTGTTAATTTTAAAGAAAAGGATAATTTGTAAGGATCGATATACATTTCTCCAATTGCATTTACAAAACTTCAGCACAGTACTTCACTGTCAATTCAAATGTGTCACTATGCATGAAGCTGAATAGCAGCTATCATGTGCCAGGTAACGCAAGTTGACATTTTGTGATTAAACTGTAATCATTTACGCAGCATAGTGAAGGGTTATTCACCAAAATATCAAGATCACCAAGTTTCAGTTATTCAGTAAGCTACAAGTTTATTAGCTATGCAACTGTATTCAGCTTCACCACCCTGCTATCCTTCCTAATCTGTCAAACACTACATAAAACTCTCCTATTCTTTGACATGACCATCCCCTTGACTTTGCTTCTCAGTACAAGGCTTAATAGCATCTTCTTCAAGCTGGAGAGGAACATGGAGTGGGAGAAGGGAGATTCAGTTGTCACAGCCAATGTGTAAACCAATGTCATGGATAGCAGGAGGAGGAGTGATGTTTTGGTAAGCAAATCTAAGGTGTGCAAATTAAAATGTAAAATATCAAAAGGCAATCATCTCTGGCATGTGCCTACTGGCATTGAGTCAAGCAGTTTAGAGTGTTGAATGCGTGTCTCAAAGAGTCGGATATGCAAAAAGAGTTTCAATTCATGGAATACTATTATCAGTACTCACAGAACAGACAGCTATTCTGTCAGGATGGACTTGAGCTGTACGAGGACCAATGTCCTGACCAATCACAGTACTAGGGATGTCGACAACTCTCAACTAAGAAATGAAATGAGAAGGACAGACTGAAGGGATGGAGAAATTCAAAGAGAAAGGTTGAACATTCAGAACAGATAAATGCAGATAAAGCCAAAGTTCAACAAAAATTCCACATCATTGAGTCAGGTATTTATAGGAAAGAGGGGTGAAAAAGTAAAAGTACCTCATTTGAATAGACAAGGTATCAACAATAAGGTAGATGAAATAGTGGCAAAAAGAGATAAACGATTTAGGTCCAAAAGCCATTGAGACATAGTTAAATGCAGAAAAACAAATATTCCAAGCTACACCTCATTTCAAAGAGACAGGCACAACAGGGTTGCCTGTGAATGTAAAGGCTAACATAAAGGCATTAGTGAGAAAGGTCTAGCCTTAGAACAAAATAAATTCTAATTAGGAAGAATGAAAATGAGGAATCACAATCTTCAAGATGAAAACACTGGTAAGAGTGATTTATAGGACTCCAAACAGTAAACATAACATTGGGCCGAGCATTAAACAAGAAATTACTGACGTTTGTAACAAAAGCAATGAGCTAATTGAGGGCAATTTGAATCTTAACATAGACCGAAACTATTAAAACGGCAAGAGTGCTTCTGAAGATGTGTTTGTGTAGAGTTTTTGCAACATTTTCTGAGAGAAACGTGTCATGGAACTGAGACATGAACAGAGGGATGAAACTATCTTTTGCTCTGGTATTGTGTAAGAAAGCAGGGTTATTTAGTAATATCGTTATGAAGGATCCTCCAGGACACACTGATCATAAGACTATTGAGCTCAATCTTAAATTTTAAAACGATATTCTCCAAAACCAAACTAGTTTTAAATTTAAACATAGCCATATACATAGATGAGTGGAAATAGAATAATGGTTAATTGAGTTAACAGACGAAAATATATGGTTTTACAATAAATGTACACAAAATTGGAAACCAAAGGTTCACAGCTAAGATCCATCTATGGCTCATTCAGAAGTTAAGATCAAATCTGCTGGTTTTACTGAAGGAAAATCCTGTTTGACAAATTTATTTGAGGATCCAGCCAGCAACATTTGTGGCAATTTCAAGATGTCAGGCAACTGAATTGTAAAGTGTCACAAGGTTCAGTGCTAGGGCCTCAGCTACATAGATGAATCTAAATTAATGGCTTGGATGAAGTGACATAGTAATATATATAAATTTGTTGAAGATACGAAGCTAGATGGAAAGGTAAGGTGTGGTGAGGATACAAAGAAACTGCAAGGAGATATAGAAACTGCAAGGAGGCTTGGGGACCGCTTTGCAATAAACAACTGCACCTCCCAGTCGCAAACCATTTCCACTCCCCCTCCCATTCTTTAGATGACATGTCCATCATGGGCCTCCTGCAGTGCCACAATGATACCACCCGAAGGTTGCAGGAACAGCAACTCATATTCCACTTGGGAACCCTGCAGCCAAATGGTATCAATGTGGACTTCACCAGCTTCAAAATTTCCCCTTCCCCCACCACATCCCAAAACCAGCCCAGTTCATCCCCTCCCCCCACTGCACCACACAACCAGCCCAGCTCTTGCCCTCCACCCACTGCATCCCAAAACCAGTGCAACCTGTCTCTGCCTCCCTAACCTGTTCTTCCTCTCACCCATCCCTTCCTCCCACCCCAAGCCGCACCTCCATCTCCTACCTACTAACCTCATCCCACCTCCTTGACCTGTCCGTCTTCCCTGGAACTGACCTATCCCCTCCCTACCTATACTCTCCTCTCCACCTATCTTCTTTTCTCTCCATCTTCGGTCCGCCTCCCCCTCTCTCCCTATTTATTCCAGAACCCTCACCCCATCCCCCTCTCTGATGAAGGGTCTAGGCCCGAAACGTCAGCTTTTGTGCTCCTGAGATGCTGCTGGGCCTGCTGTGTTCATCCAGCCTCACATTTTATTGTCATTGATTTGCAAGGAGATATAGACAGGTTAACTGAGCAGGCAATAAGATGGAATATAATAATAATATGATTAAGTAACTATTCACTGTGGTCATAAAATAGAAAAAGTAGAATTCTTTTTAGAAGTGTGAAAATTGTAATTGCTGACATTGAAATAGACTTGTATGTACTCGTGCAAGGTTTGCAGAAAGTTTCTTGAAGACGCAGCAGTAAATAAGAAAGCAAATGGCATGTTGGCCTTTATTGCAAAGGGATTGGAGTACAGGAATAGAGATGTCTTGTTATGATTGTAGAGGGCTTTGCTAAGACCATAGCTGGAGCAATGGGAGCAGTTTTGGTCTCCACATTTAAGATATGCTCGCACTGGAGGCAGTACAGCATAGCATCTCTAAATTAATCCAGAGCATGAGAGGGCTGTATTATGATGAGAGGCTAAGCAAATGGAATCTATATTCTCTGGAGTTAAGAAGGAATAACAGATGATCTGTGAAACGTACAAGGTTCTGATGGGCTTGACAGGGTAAATACAGACAGATTATTTCCACTGGTGATGGAACCTAAGTGTGTGGGCAGTCTCAGGATAAGTTGCTGATAACTTAGTACTGAGACAAGGAGGAAGATCTTCAGTAAAAGACTTGTGAATCTTTGGAATTCTCTGCTTGAGAAATGGAGTCTCCATTATTGAATACAGTTAAGGTTATAATATAGATATTTGGCCTCTCAGAGGAACAATGGACGTGTTCAGCAGGCACGCAAGTGGTGTTGAAGTCCAAGTCCAAACATGAACATGTGAATGATGATTTAGGCTTGATGGCTTATTCCTGGTGTTATTTTTACTGCTTCTGTACCTCACTTGGTGTACCTACTCGCATCATCTGAAATACATGCAAAAGCATCTCGAATGACCACTCTGCCCTTTATATAGCCTTATAATCTCATGTCCTTCCAAAACCCTCAAAAGAACCCCAGGTCATTGGCAAATAGCATTTAAACTGCAATCATCATGCAACTACCTCCTGAATCACTCCCATTTCCACACCGCACGCCTCAACATATCCCACCCTCGTTCCTATCTTCCCCCATTTCATTCATGAAGCACTGGAGAGTTAGGGAAGATGTACACCGATAGGTATCAGAAATGATGGACATCAGGAAAGGTAGTAGTAGCTGGGTCTCTCTAAAGACAAACAAGAATGACCTAATAGAGAGTGTTTAATAATCATACATTGATTTGTTTCACATGGCAATCAATGACATTGATAGAATTATGAATGATGTTCTGAAGAAAGAATTTGAGGAGTCTTCAAAAATCTGGATTTCCAAAAGTTGATAAGGGGCTACATAAAACGTTAGTAGGTATCAGAGTCATGTGTTACATGGGAAGGGCAGTACCATGAAGAATGAACAAGAGAACTAATGACCCCCATGTTTTTAATTCAAAGAAGGCATGATACATAGACAAATTCCATTTTCCTGCTGAGGACAGGTCACTGCACATGAATATACATAGCTTTCAGCAAGTTTCCACGAGCCATATTATGGGCCAACTAATCTTCCATTGCTTGAAGTGTGATTATTAGCACACTTTTATTTATTCATCAAGTGCTGTTCAATTGCGGAATCAGATTCAATATTAGACATTATGTTCTGAGGTTTACAAACACAGATTGGATACAGTTCGTACACTCCCAAGTGTCAGCAGCCAAAAAAGACAGGTAAAGACACCTTTTGATATGATTTTGCCATTTGTTAGGGCATATGGCCTACATCACACTGCCATTAAAATTCTTATATTACCTGTTTCTTTGGGAAACAGAATTTCTTTTTGTATTAATGGCAGCATCACAGACTAATTGAGTCACACAGCATGGCAAGAGGCAATTTGGGTCATGGGGCCTTGAGCACCTACCTACCCTGATTCCACAGAGGGAGCCTGTCTACCTATTCTGGTAGTGGAAAATTTCACTCATGTTGCTATCCTGATCCAACATCCAATTCCAAATGAAATAAAGACTCCTTCAGCTAAACATCAGGTTATTATCTGTTGACTCCACTGATTCAGTGGAAGAAAGGTAACCACACCTCAAATGTGCTTCTGAATTTTTGTTTATTGAGGGTCAGAATTCAAATATATTTACATGAGAATGAATGAATGAATTCATTTAGATGAACAATTTCTAAATTTTCCTCAATATAGCTGCGGCAAAACACTATTGGTTACATCTCTTTTCAAAACTCTTAACTCAGTATAACAGTATTACTTACCTGTCTTTTTTCCACTTCTACACCTTGCTGAACCTGCAAGCATGCAGCGAGTCGTTTGTGGGCATTGTGGGAAATTATTCTTATTGCATCCATGCGTTTCTCAATCTTAAACCAGAAACCAAAAAGAACAGCATATTTTAGTCACAATTAGATTCCTTTCTGTAGTTCTTAATTACAAAATGTTTTCAATACAGGTGGCCATTCAGCTCCATCATGTCACTGTCGATTCTCTGCAAGAGCACTAAAGCAGTCCATGTCTAACTGCAGCATGGCCTGGACAATATCTAGTTTTAGCTCATATAAAGACTGTATAATTCTTACTTTTGATGGTGCACTGCAATGGGAAAAGGACTATTTTACAAATCAAACACTGTGTAAAGGATAACTTGCTTTTAAAGGAGGCAGTAATCTGACCTTCATTCTAAAAGCTGCTTGCCCCGTTGTTTGCTCAAGCAGTGGGGGAGCTTACTACAGTTGAGCTGGAGATGGGGGTACATAGGAAAGCAGATTTGGTCACTATCAAGTAATCAACAAGTGACGGGTGTTAGGAATCGTGTCCAGATGTCGACAGCAAAAGCCTTCTATCTGTTCTAAAATTCTGTGATTGTTTCTCAGGTAGATCAGGAGTGTGAATGTTTGATTAGGAACCATCGGATCGCTGGAAAGGACATGCTGTCCTTCTGAGGTAATAACACCTTAAGCCTGAAGAATTCCAATTTATTTCCCTTCACCAGTTGTTGCAAGCCGTGGCTTTTAAATCAATATGTCAGACCTAATGGTTGCAAATCAGTTGCTCTGTGCCTCCAAGCAAATGAAAGTGCCCGAAGGAGCAGCAAATCCTGGCAAGCAAAAAGAATTGCTATCTGTAAATATTTAATTTTCTCCCTGTACACCCAAGTCCACATCATTAATACAGATCAAGAGAATTAGTGGTCCCAGCACTAAGTTCTGAGATACCTTAAAGCATAAATTCCACCCATTTGTAGAACAACTGTTAACCATGACAATTTATTGTCAGCATTCAACCAACTCTACAATTATGTTACTGTCTGTTGTATTCCACAGGCTTCAACAATGCTGGCAAACTAATTGTGACACTTTATCAAACACTTCTTGGAACTCTATGCACACATCAATGGCATCACCCTCATTTAAAATAACTCATATTGAAGGCACACACAATAAAGAGACTACACCTTTGAGGTGCAGACAAGTGAGTAGCAATTAGGTTCACGTTGGAATTTGTTGCACAAAGAGGCACTTTAAGGATGACTGCAACACTGTCATGCCTTAGGTGGATTTATTCATTCATGAGATGAGGGCATTACTGGGCAGGAGGTATTTATTCCCCATCCCTAATTGCCCAGAGGGCTGTTAAGAGTCAACCACATTGCTGTGGATCTGGAGACACACGTATGCCAAAACCAGGTACAGATGGCAGTTTCCTTCCCTAAAAGACTTCAATAAACCAGATGGATTTTTCCGACAATGGATTCCTGGTCATCATTAAACTTTTAATTCCAGATCTGCCATGGCAGGATTTGAACCCACATCCCCAAAACATTATCTAAGTCCCTGGATTAACAGTCCAACGATAATACCACTAGACAATCACCTCCCCAGGGCACATAGGGTTTGTCAATAGCTGTAAGGGTTAAGTTAAGGCCAAGTAAAATAAATGTAATACAAGTTAGCCAAAGCAAATTAAAACTAACACAAGCGAAGTAAAGTTAAGTCATAGCAAGGCGGCTCCATCGCTTCTAACACATGATGTAATGCATATGGGAAGTTCTAACACTATGGTGGCCTCTACGACCATATTGCAGGGAAACGCCACAGAAATTCGAGCTCTGAGTTTTGGAGATGGAGCAGCTCTAGAGTCACCTGCGCATTAGCAAGTCTGAGGCCATAACATGTTCAGAGAGATGGCTACAACACAGGCTAGGGAATAAATGATCACCCAGTCATTGGTAATGCAAGAATGCAGAAGTCAGGCTTGCTCATCAGCTTATCATTTTGGATACTGGTGAGTCAGAACAGTGCAGTCAAAATGATGTTTGAGGCTCATTGAGCAGCTCAGCTGTACAGGCTGGGGCGAAGAAGAGTGGAAAAGTAGTGACAGGGAATTCATAGTTAGGGGAACAGTCAGGTGTTTCTGCAGCCATTAGGGTAACTTTGGGGCATATCCCTGGTGCTAGAGTCAATGATGTCATGAAATGGCTGCAGGACACCATTCACCTATCCCAGAACAGAGGATAAAAGCTTTCCCATCACTGATATGATGCTGACAGGCCTATCATTGCTGGGTGATCCTCACATTCCTTTTTAAAATATTACATTTTTGAAATGGTACGGCACCACACCCACCTCTAAAGAAGACTGGAAGATTATGTCCAATCATTGTGATTTCCTGCTGCATTCCAGAATGCAGCCTGTTCAATTCTGACAGCAAGTATAACCTGCCTTCCTAAAACCTTCTCTTTATTCAGTACTTCAATCACTTCCTCTTTCACTATGGCTTGAGCAATATCTGCTTTCTTGGTCAAAACAAACACAAAGCACTCACTGAGTACTGAAGCCCTGTCCTCTGCCTGCACACACATTCCCTTTTTGTGGACTGTATAATGGAGAAATCATTTGACTTTGATTCTTAGGCAAGGAAACAATAAGTCCCGAACAAAGAAATATTGAAAAGAATGGTACAATATTTCACAGTACCAAAATACTGTAGTGATTACAGAATTAAGTACAAAATTCAAGTTCACTATGTGGAAAACATAGTTGAAACTGCCACCAGTTTCATCAACTGCAACTATTATTGCAAATTGCAATAACATATCAAGTATCTTGACCATCCAAAAGGGAAAAAAGTCAACAACACCTATCGCAAAGTACTTAAATACAAATCAGCAGTGTTTCTTGAAGACAACGCTGTCTGAGTTATAAACACAGTGATAGAAAAGTGGCCTCTTGATTGCCACCAGATCCACAAACATTTAGACCCTCCACCACTGACACTCACCATAAGTGGGTAGTATCTGTAAGATGCACTGCAAAAATTTACCAAGGCTCCTTAGACTATACCTTCCAAACCCATGATCACAGCTGTCTAGAAAGACAAGGGCCGCAGATGTTTGGGAACACCATCACCTGCAGGTTCCACACTAAGGCACTCACCAAAAAGACCCCTCTCAGTATTATTGGGTCAAAGACCTGGAACTCCTTCCCTAACAGCACTGCGGGTGCTCCTATAGTAAATGGAATGCAGCATTTCAAGGAGGGAGTTTGCCACCACTTTTGGTAGGGCAACTAGGGATGCGCAATAAATTCTGGCCCAGCTAGCCTCATGACAGAAAGACAGACAGCAAAAGAAACACATTTCGGATGAGGTTCCTGGCGACATTTCCTCCCTTTGCATGTTATACTGGATTTTACTGCCACAGGTTGTTTATTAAATTATTCTCAAATTTCAAATCTAACTAATCCTTTTCCCTCACAGTACCTTTGAGATCTCCAGACCTGCATCCCCTTTTTTCACGTTTCCCCACTCATGAGCTTTCCCATCACTAACAGCACAATATTTAAGAATGTTATCTAAGTTAGAAACTAACTTAAAGGGGGTTTTAAAAAAGGGAAATGCCTTTGAACATTTTTAAAAGTTAATAAATTTGGAATATTTGAATAGCATCTTGGAAAATGGTTTTCTTCAAAAAGAGATAAAGTAATTGATTCAAGGTAAGGCTTACGTCAATGGGCAGACTGAAATGCTTGGTGTGTTAAACGAGGCAAATTAGAAAACATTATTTAAGCCAGACATCTCAGCCCATTGTTCCAAGTGATTCACATACAGACAGCTGACGGGTCGGAAGGTGATGAGAAGCTGTCCCAAATTCTATTCCTAGCCCATGATGAGTTAAGTAGTCTCTGGCAAGGCAGTTACTGCAGCAAATAAGGTTGGTCTCATTTCCATGGCACTATATTGAGAAGTGAGTAAGAGCTATTACCCTCAAGGTTTCTGAGCTGTTGACTGGCTGCCAGAGACACAATAAAGATTCGTGAGAATTGGCCTGTTCAGTCACATGAAGATTCAAAGAAAAACCTCACCACCCGAAGCAGGGTTCAAGGCAGTAAATTCCAACTACCTTCTTAAAACACTACAGTGATGGGCAACAAGAACTGGCCTTACAAGAAATGCTCACAATCAAAGAACTAATAAAGCTCTATCACAGATTATTACAGTACAGGGATGGAGCATTCTGCTCATGAAGTTTGAAGTGCATTTCTTCATCCAATCCAGTATATACGTGTGCTCATACCTCATTTCTTGTACAAGCAACTGTCTCATTCTATTTTCAGGGGTTATGGTCTCCACTGTAACAACAAGAATAGTCACAAAGGTGAAGTACAGATGGTATTTATGCCTTTTGAAATGAACGTTGGCAGTTAAATTTTTGGACAGGTCAGGTCAATACATTTCCTTGAGATTATCTTGTGCATTGATCAAAATCAAGGCTGTTTAAAACACTATGACAATATGGCTGACTCGCAAATGTGATTTTTAAAATTAAATTTTGCGCATATTCTGAAGACAGCTCATATGTATCTGTGCCGTTTCCTATTTATACAACCACATTTAAAAGAAATTGAACTTCCATATAAGTCAGCACTTTGAAACAGGATTCTGAAAACCAGCAAAAGAATTTCACATATCTGTATTTTTAGAACACAGTGATTATTCAGTAAAATCAAACTGGGGCCTTTTTTGGGGCAGCTACTTTCTGTCCATCCACTTTAAAATAACAGATTGGGATTAGCATTAATTGTGCGTGCGCGCATGCAGGAGTATGGTCACACATCTCTCATTACATATTATTACTGGAATTATTTCCAAACAGGAGTTCAGAAACAAACTGCTAAGAACTCAAATAGAATTTTCTGAACCATGCAGATTTTTCATTTTAATCTGTGAACTGATAGTGCAGCCAGGGTCAAGCGGAATTTGTACAAAATAGGAAAGGTTCTTGCAAACTACTTTGTTGAATTTTAAGAAATTTAAGATTTCCAGGTATGCCCTCGATACAAAAAAAAGCAGGAAAAATTACTGCCCCTACAGTGCACTCTCAATCAGTAATGCGATGGAAGGGTCATCAACAGATACATCAAGCAGCACTTTTTGAGCAATAACCTGTTCACTGACGCTCAGTTTGAGTTCTATCAGGGCCACTCACTTCTTGACATCATTACATGTGGACAAAAGAGCTGAATTCCAGAGGTTATGGGAGAGAGATAGCCCTTGAGATCAAGGTCACATTTGACAGACTGCGGCATCAAGGAGCCCAAGAAAAACTTGAGTCAATGGGAGTCAAGAGGAGAGCTCTCTGCTGATTACAGTCATGCCTGCCACAAAGGAAGACTATTGCACAAGCTGGACATCAGCCATCTCATCTCCAAGACACCTCTGCAGCCATTCTTCAGAGTACTCTCCAAGGTCCAACCATCTTCAGCTGCTTCAATGACCATCCCTGCATCATAAAGTCAGAAGGATGCTCACTGATGATTGCCCAATCATTGTTACCATTCACAACATCTCTGATGCTGAAGTACTCCATGTCCAAATGTAGATAGACCAGATTAGGACTGACACAATTGCCAGGTAATGACCATCTCGAAAAAAGTGAAGCTAACCATAACTCCCTGACATTCAACGGCATTACCATCACCGAAACTCCACCATCAATCTAGTGGGGTTACTACTGACCAGAAACTGACCGGGATTAAACACGCAAGTGTTGAGATTGCAAAAGCGGGTCGGGGTTAGGAATCCTGCTTCTGACACCCCAAAGTCTATCCACCATTTACAAGGCACAAATCACGAGTGTGATAGAATATTCTGCACTTGCAGCTCCAACAATCAAAAAGCTGTCGCCATCCAGGACAAAGCAGTTGCCTGACTGACATGACCAGGGCAGCAGATACATGGAAACACCACTGCCTGCAAGCTTCTCTCACCATTCTGACATGGAAATATACTGCCAATTCACCAGAGTTGCTGGGTCAAAATCCTGGAATTCCTCCTTAACAACATTGTCGGTTAGTTGAAAAAAAAATCAATGTTATGCTGAACATTACACCAATCCTCCAGTGAATAAGACATTCCAAACATTCTAGAGGATCAGCAGAATATACCTCACAATATAAACGTCAGCTCAAAATGTGAAACAGAGCCCAAGGAGGACATGAAACCTAACCTGTGTGCCTTCCTCAACATTTCCTTCATGTATAAAAAATAAAGTTATATGACATGAAACTATCATTTATATGATGCAAATTTTTTAATGCAAATAATTCTGGTACAATAAACACGCAATCAGAGATACAGAAAATGTAGTACAGGGACAGCAAGAAGAAATAACATGGAGTTCTAAGTTAACAGATTAATCTAATAGTCTTTCACAAATTTAGAAAGGCTGAGAAGGCTGGAGCTGCTTCATTGATGACCTTCCCTCCATTATTAGATCATAATGGAATGGAGTTCGCATTGCTGCCTCAACTCCAGGGATCCAGGTTTGATTCCAGTCTTGAGTGAATGTATGTGTGGAGATGGCACATTCACCCACGTCTGAGTGTTTCTTCGGAGTGCTCCGGTTTCCTTCCACAGTCCAAAGATGTGCAAATTAGGTGGACTGGCCATGTGGAAGTCTGCCTTAGTGTCCAGTAATGTGCCATGCAGCAAAACCTCATGCAGGGTTACAGGGATGGAGTGGATCCAGGTGCGATGGTCTTTGGAGAGGTAGTGTAGACTTGATGGGCCTAAATAGCCTCGATGATTCTATGATAAGTGGGGATGTGTGTTGGTGCTTAACATTGTATAATCATCATTCATGACTTTCTCAGATATGGAAAGGGCCAACATTTAAGCTTCAGGCAATAAGTGGCCAATAACATTGTATCACACAAGAGCCAGGCAATAACATCTGCAAGAAACAAGAATTTACACACCTTCCCTCAACATTCAGTCTCATTGTTGAATCTCTTACTATCATCTTGAGGGTTACCATTGACAGAGACTGCACCAACCACATAAATACTGCACTTCTAGGAGCAGGTCAGAGGCTGGAAACTATACAGTCTGTAACTCAGCTTCTGACTCCCCAAAGCCTGCCCATCTTTGGCAAGGCACAAGCCAGTGATGCAATATTCTTCTTTTGCCTACATAACTGCAGCTCCAACAACCCTCAGGAAGCTTGATAACAATGAGGATAAAGCAGTGCTTGATTGACACCCCATCCCCACCTCCCCAGTCTAACAACTACTGATGCACAGCAGCAGCATGTTCCATCTACAAAATGCATCGCAACAATTTATGAAAACTTCATTAATTCACTTTCCAAATCCAATACCATTCCCTGAAGGACCAAGGAGCAGATGCATGGAAACACAACTATCTGCAAAGTCCTCTCTGGTCAAACAACATTGACTTGGAACTAGAGAGAGTAGGAACTGCTGATGCTGGAGAATCTGAGATAACACGATGTACAGCTGGATGAACACACCAGGTCAAGCAGCAGAGGAGTGGGAAAGCTTGACGTTTCGGGTCGTGAACTTTTTTTCAGAGATGGGGGAGGGGAAGGGGGTTCTGAAATAAATAGGGAGACAAGGGGAAGTGGATAGAAGATGGATAAAGGAGAAGATAGGGTGAAATTAGACTGACAAGTCAAAGAGACGGGGTTAGAACATTGAAGGTGAATGTAGGTGGTGAGATAGGGAGGGAATAGGTCAGTCCAGGGAGGACGAACAGGTCTAGGGGGCGAGATGATGTCAGTGGGTAGGAGATGGGGTTGGAGCTTGAGGTGGGAGGAATGGTTAGGGAGGCAGGGACTAGCTGGGCTGGTTTTGGCATGTGGTTGGGGGAGGGGAGATTTTGAAGCTTGGTGAAGCCCCCACTGATACCCTTGGGCTGCAGGGTTCCCAAGCGAAATGAGATGCTGTTCCTGCATCTTTCGGGTGGCATCATTGTGGCAGTGCAGGAGGCCCAGGATGGACATGTCATCATTGGGTGGGGGAGGGGGGGGGGGGGGGGGGCGCACATCTGTTAACGAGATATACTGTATCCGCTGTTCCCGTTGTGGCCTCCTCTACATCGGGAAAACCAAGCAGAGGCTTAGGGACTGCTTTGCTGAACACCTACGCTCAGTTCGCAACAACCAACTGAACCTACCAGTCACAAACCATTTCAACTGCTCCTCCTCCACCCCCCACCTCCTCGGATGGCACGTCCACCCTGGACCTCCTGCACTGCCACAATGATGCCACCCGAAAGATGCAGGAACAGCACTCATTTCACTTGGGAACCCTGCAGCCCAAGGGTATTAATGTGGACTTCACAAGCTTCAAAATCTCCCCTCCCCCGACCACATGCCAAAACCAGCCCAGCTGGTCCCTGCCTCCCTAACCATTCCTCCCACCTCAAGCCCCAAACCCATCTCCTACCCACTGACCTCATCCCGCCCCCTTGACCTGTCCGTCCTCCCTGGACTGACCTATCCCCTCCCTAACTCCCCACCTACACTCACCTTAACTGGTTATAACCCTGTCTCTTTGACCTGTCTGTCTAATCCAACCCTATCTTCTCCCTTATTCACCTTGTAGCCACCTCCCCATCTCCCTATTTATTTCAGAATCCCCTTCCCCCACACCATTTCTGAAGAAGGGTCCCGACCTGAAATGTCAAGTTGACTTGGAATTATGTCATTTTCTTGTCAATTGCGAAGTGAAAACCCTGAAGGCAAAAGGTAAAAGAACCAAAGACGTCATGAGTTAAATCTTTTTCCATGCCGCTTTGGTACGGGCCTAGAGTACACTTCTGAAGGGGTCGTGGAAGCAAATTCAACTTTGGATTTCAATGAAAGAAAACTGGATAATTATCTGAAGTGCAAAATTTTGCAAGGCTATAGGGAGTGGATGGTACCCTGACCAGCCAAAAACCAGCAAGGATGTGAAGGGCTGAAATGACTCTTTTTATACTGTAACTATTCCACGACTCTGTGACCTTCAAGCCCACAAGCCCCCTCAGAGAAACACATTACTTTCAACATCTGTACTCCTTTGCAGTTATTTAACTACTGAAAGTGAAGGGATCATTTGGTTCAGTTTAAGTTACGAGACAGTGTTCAGCTGCTTTTTCAGTCCAAGAACTTAACTTAATCTGCTGTGGATAATTATGCAGGTCCATTTTGGACTTGTCAGTTTTTGAAAGGATGTTTCAGTTTTATTAAAGCTACTGCTCAGTTTTTGATTATTTTCTAAGTTCACAATTATGCAGGAGTTTCACAATTCCTGGAAGAGTGGACTTAAACTAATTAAAGCAACCTCCCTTCAGCTAGCATAATTGCTTCTTTGCAGTAACTTCCACATGCTTCACATATTTTATTACATTTTTAGGAAGTTACTGTCTCCACCTATGACATTCAGGACTATCAATCATGTAAAATGAGTAAATCTCGCACCTTGAAAGAAGCAGGTTGTACTAAGTTGTACAAAGAAGTCAACAACCATCTACAATCACAAATGGAATGACAAAGTCTGCAGCAGTAAAATTTAAAATTATTCGCCGCTCTAACTCAGTAGGCCTCAGGGGTTGGACAGGATTAAAGCTGGGAAAAAAAAACATTGCGCTACTGCTTGACAAGAAGAGAAATCATGTCTCAAATGTAAGCCGCACATATAGGCAAACACAGTGTTTATCTATTTTCAAACAAAAAGTCATAACAGTGTGCTTAGTATTCCATTAAAACATACATTTGATCCAATGTTTGCTTCTGAGTTAAGGCTCTTTCCTCAGATTCAGCAAGGTTTCCAAACTATTTGCAATCTTGGTTAAATATGTTCAATTGCCTTTCATCTGGAGTCATAGCTTTTAATAACACAAATTTTTTCTACCTGCAAAAGGTCCTCACTCAACACCTCAGTCTTCTCAGCTCTGAAATATAAAAAGAATAATTGTTAAGAATTATGTTTAAACTAAACATGATGAGAAAGCTTAGTTACAAAATAAAATCTTGCTCTTTCACATTTCATGTATGGTTATTTCAAACAAGGATTTTTACTTTTCTCCACTCATTGTGTTCATCCTTTCACCTTATTCACCACATATATTAATCAAACCTATCAACATTTGCAGACATCAGAATTCCTACTGTTGCTACGTACTGATAAAGCACCATTATAACAATAGTCACGCTTGAGTAAGCTGGCGTTAAACACTGCAAGCTTCAAGAAGTTACCTGTGCATTATGATCCATTATAAACTGACTCCAGTAATGTTATCAACACAAAACAAAATTCCAGAAGAAATCAGTGGTAGCAGGAGACAGTATCATGAGGAGGATTAATACTGTTTTCAACAAAGAGCTTGAGTCTGGTCATCAGTGTTGCCTGTCCAGCATCAGGGTACATCAGCTCAAGGTTATGGAGGAACTTTCAGTGAGAAGGGGAGGATCTGATCATTATGACCCATGGAGGCACTAACAGCATGTGGGGCAGAAGAGGAGGAAAACATAGTAAGCTTGAGGAGCCAGGTGCCAAATTAAGCAGACTCTCAAAGGTCAAAATTTATAGATTACTACATGGGTTGTGTACAAATTGGCATGGGGAAAATCAGATCAGACATGAATGCGCAGAAGTGGTTTTTGATGTATTGGGCACTGGCACCATTACTGGGAAAATTGGGATCTGTACCAATGGGATGGTGTCTGAATTGTGTTGGGGTCAGTGCTCTAACTGGAGATGCAGAGAGGATTTTAACTAAGTAGTGGGTCAAAGGATTAAATTTGGGAAGATATTGCAAACGAGTATAGCTAAGTCAAAAGAGAAATGATAAACAGACAGGGAATACAGATTAAGAGCCCACCAACAGATAAGACTAGAAATTTTAAAAATTGAAAGAATAAACTTTTTAAGCTCTGTACATGAACGTATGTCAACATAAAACACATTAACTGAGATGTACATAGAAAAGAAACTAATGATTTGATACAAACACAGCTATATGATGACATGGAGTGGGACTGAATGTTGACTGGTTCAGGGCATCTAGGAATGACAGGAAGATGTGAAAAGGTCCAAGTATTGCTCTGTCAGTTAATAATGGCCCATGCTCAGGAAACCAAGACATGGTAACAACTTGGGTAGAGATGAGAAATCTTAAAAGGCAACAAGTCGCTTGTTGGAGTGGTGTACATGTAATAACAGTCAATTGTCAGATAAACCCTTCTGGTTCACTAATGACCTACAAAGAAGGAAATTAGTAATTTTACCTAGTTTGGCCTATATGTAACTTCAGGACCACAGCATGTATTTTTAGCTGATGTTTGGGCAGTTAGGGATAGACAATCAATATAGGCCGTGTCAGAGAGGACAACACCGCAGAAATAAAATTTTAAATAAAGATAATTGAATGGGCAAAGTTGTGACAAATGGGGTACAATGTATGCAAATATGAAACTTTCCATTTTGGCCAGAAAAGTTTAAAATGCTTATTATTTAAAAGGTGAGGGACTGCAGAGTCCTGATATACAGAGGGATCTCAGCGTCCTCATGCATGAATCACAAAAGTTTAGTTTACAGCTCCAGAAAATAATTAGCAAAGTTAACAGAATGTTATCATTTATGCCAAGAGGAACTAAAACAAAAATAGGAAGGTTATACTTCACTTATACAGGGCACTGGTGAGACTACTTCTGAAGCAGTGCGCACAGAAGTGGTCACCTGATTTAAGGAAGGATGGAAATACACTGAAGGCCACTTAGGGAAGGTTTGTGAGACTAATAGCTGGAATGAGAGAGCTTCTGTATGAACCAATGGTTCTGCAGATCATGCTTGTAACTGGACTTGAGAAAATGAAAAGATGACTTGATTGGAACCTAAGATCTTCAGGGGTCTTGACAGCGTAGATGTTGAGAGCAAGTTTGTTTAATGGGGGGGTCTATAATGACCAGATCACTGTTTGAAAATCAATGGTCGCTCACTTGAAAAGAGATTATGTAGAGATTTGTTTTTTTTAAAACCTCTCAGGGTCATAAGTCTTTAGAACTTTCTTCCTGAAAAGGTTGTGGGAGAATCCTTAAATTTTTTTAAGGCAGAAGTGAATTGACTTTTTGGTAAGCAAGTGATGAGGGAGTGAAATATTCTTAGGGGTAGGCAGGAATGTAGATATGAATTTACATGTAGAATACTCCTGACTCCAGTCACCATTTTAGCCGGTCCCCTCTTCTGCATATTCACATAGTCATATGGTGAAAGTGTGGATTTTGAGCAGTTGCTCCTGAAGAACAGTTTGCATCACTTAAAAGAGAAGAACTCCAATTGGAGGTGACTACTTTTGAGACCTCAATCAGTTTCTGCTAAGTGACAGGCAGATCCTGGAAAAAGGTACAGAGATCTTGCTCATCATTCCCACCAGCCCACTTTTATAAATAGAAACTGTGATCAGCAGTATTCCACAGGGATTGGTTCTGGGTGCTTCTTTGTTTATCATTTATATAAATGAGTTGGAGGAGAACATAGAAGGCATAGTTAGTAAGTTTGCAGATGACACCAAAAAAGTGGTGGCACTGTCGATGCTGAAGGAGGTTTTCTAAGATTACAAAGGGGTTTTGATCAAATGGGTCAAAAGGGGTGAAAAACGGCAAATGGAGGTCAATCTGGATAAATGACAGTTTGGTACAACAAACAAGGTTCAGGGCTTACACAAGTAAAGGTAGGGCCTTGGGTAGTGTTGCACAACAGAGGGACTTAGGGGTTCAGGTACATAATTATTTAATATTTGCGTCACACAAAAACAGGATGGTGAAAAAGGAGTTTGATACACTTGCCTTCACTGCTCAGTCCTTTGAGTTTGGAGTTGGGGCATTATGTTGAAGTTGTACGGGACACTGGTGAGACCTCTTCTGACATACTGTGTCCAGTTCTGGTCACTCAGTGAGAAGAAGGATACTATTAAGCTGGAGAGGGCTCAGAAAAGATTTACCAGGACATTGCCGAATACGGAAGGTTTGAGTTATAAGGAAAGGCTGGGACCTTTTTTCACTGGAGCAAAGGAGGTTGAGAGGTAATCTGTTAGAAGTTTTTAAAATAAGGCGTATAGATAGAGTTGATGGTAGTTGTCTTTTCCCCAGGATGGTGAATTTCAAGACTAAGGGACACATTGTAAAAAGGTGAGAGGAGAGACTTAGGAGGTAACTTTTTTTTTTAAAAACACAGAGGGTGTCACATATGTGGAATGAACTTCCTGAGGCAGAGGTGGATGCAGATATGATTACAACATTTAAAAAATATTTGGATGGATGTATGAATGGGAAAGGTTTGGCGGGATATGGGCCAGGAGCAGGCAGGTGGGGGTAGTTTAGTTTGGGATTCAGCATGGGCTGGATGGAACCAACGCGTTACACAGCGCAGAAACAAACCCCATGACTAGATCATTTACTGATTTAAAACAAACTCTGCCTTTACAACAACCCTTTCGGAGATTCTGGTAATTTGACACACTAGATAAAGGCTTTAAACCTGTACCAGGATTCCTAATTAGGGAAATGTGAGGCCAGCCATATTGAATCTAAACTGAAATTATAGGGTATATTCAAAAGATAAAAAGCTAGAAATATTGGAGACGCAAAGAGAGTTAGAAGCTCAGGTATAAGAAATAATGGGGACTGTAGATGCTGGAGAATCCAAGATAACAAAATGTGAAGGTGGATGAACACAGCGGGCCAAGCAGCATCTCAGGAGCACAAAAGCTGACGTTTCGGGCCTAGACCTTCATTAGGCCTGAAACGTCAGCTTTTGTGCTCCTGAGATGCTGCTTGGTCTGCTGTGTTCATCCAGCTTCACACTTTGTTATCTTAGAAGCTCAGGTATACAGTTCATTAAAATGCCATGCTTTTTATCAGATCACACTGGAGTATCATGAGTAGTTCTAGGTCTCATGTATTAGGATGGGTATTTTGGTCTTGAAAGAAATGCAGCAGCATGGACTCCAAGGGCTGAATTACAAGCAGAAATTACACAAACTGATGTTGGGTTCCTTGAAATTTAGACCGCTAAAGAAATAACTAAGTCAACAGTTCAAAATGTAAAGGGGAACCGGGAACGAAGATTGGAACAATGTACTTCCACTGATTTTAGAGTTTATAAACAGACGTACAGTCAAACTTGGAGCTAGACCTTTCAGGAACGAAATTAAGAAATGCTCATTCCAAGAGTGGCAGAAGTTGGGAACGTTCTTCCACAAACAACTGATGCTAGATCAGTTGTTAGATTTGAAATCAAGATCCAAACATCTATCTTATAAAAGGGTTCAAAAATTATTGGTTAAAGCAAATATCTGTAATAGATCAGATCAGCCACATTCTCTCTGAATGGTGGGCCAGTTTCAATGGTCTTAAAGGGCCTTTTCCCGTTATAGGAGGGTGCATGGAATCAAGATCCTTGGTGACGCCTGCTTGGTGCAGTAACTTGAACGTGAAGTAAAATGTATGTATGTTTGATATATTACTGTCCGTTTCCTTTTCTGCTGCAGGATTTCTACTTGAGTGTATTTCATTCCAGAAGATTTCACAGATCCACTGCGGTTAGAGTTAAAAAGCTTCAGCTGAAATGCAAGTCAACCAATGATTATTTCACAGCTGAGAGTTTACTGCATCTTCTAGTTTTTTTTCCATACACAGAGTAAATGGACTAAAGATAGACTTATTAAATGGGGAGTTCAAATTGCACTTCTTTTAAAGAATAAGGAAATATGCCGCCTTGTGTAACTATATTTCGAAGAATTACCACCAAGTTAACCAAAATAAACAAGATGATCCATCAGGCCAGATTTCATTCTGACATGTTTTGTAGCATCATCAACTGGGATTCTAACATGAATTAAAATGGCAACTGAAATTATAAAATAGGATATTGAGCTCAAACATCAGCCATGATCATATTGAATAACAAAGCAGGCTCGAGGGTGGAATGGCCTAGACCTGCTCCTTTCTCCTATGTTTCTCCGTACCAGTCCTTACAAGGTATCACATCTTCTGGCAACTGTGAAGTTTAACAATTTCAATCCATAAAGACAACATTGTACAACTGTTTGTTGCACTTCCCCAATCTAAATGCAAAGCAGAGAGAGTGTAGTGAAGTAGTGGTGACATTATAGTTAACATTTCATATAGAATGTTGATAGAGCTACAGGACTGGTAATGTCTTAGAATGTGATACCAGTGGACCAATTTTAATTTCTGCTAAAGATCAGGTCACAAAAACTCAATTTTGTAAACTTGTATAAGAACATAAAAGAGGAGGAGCAGGTCATTCAGACCCTCAAGTGGCCCTACATTCTGTAAGATCAAGGCTGATCTGCTCCAGGCCACAACTCCTCAACTGTTCCAGCCCTGAATTCCTTGATGTTTCATAAATCTATCTAATTCATCTTTAATTACTACAACAATCGAATCTCCACAACTCTCTGGGATAGAAAATTCCAGACATTCACTACTTTCAGGGAGAAGAAATTCTGTCACACTTCAGTTTTAAGTGACTGCCCCTTTATTCTGTAATGATGTTCAAGCTCCTCAACTGGTGGAAACACCTCCTCATTACTGGGCCTGTCAAAACCCCTCAGAATTGTGCATATTTTAGTAAAATCACCACTTATTGTCCTAAATGCTAAAGACTAAAACCCTAGTTGGTTTAGCTGTTTCTCCAATTTTCCGGGGTGTTGAGAAGAGGGAGAAGCACAAAATGTTACAAAGTGGAAAGCTTTGAAAGGATTGTAATGAAAGAACCATCATCTTCAGAAACAAGGCAAAAGCTCCATTATATTTCCCATTTTAAGTGTCACAGATTATATAAACCAAATTAATTTGTCACTAGTTTCGAGAATGCAGTACTCCCATTAAAATCAAACTGTTCGTGAAATAATCTTTTTGATGAATACTGATACGATACAATGCAAATCTGCCATAATCTATGAATCTGGCCGAAACCAAATCATACAGGACCTTCAAATATCCATATTGTAGGTGGGATTATATATCTACTATTTGGAGGTTAAAGTTAAAAATTAAGTCACTAAATGAAGGAAGAAGTGAAGCAATTGATAAGCAAAGGCAAAGACAATCAATCACTCTGAAGCAGAATGTGGTTTGTGAAATGAAATCGGGGTCTGTACCTTCCTTTCCCAAAAAAAAAGTCTTTTTGCACTTCTAAACATAGTCCCTACGCAAATTGTAAATAACGGAATAAACAGAGTGTAAGCTAGATTTACCGACTTTAAACTTCAGAATATATTTGTAGTTCAACTGAAATTATTCTTGCACAAGATGAAATTGCAGCCTGTTCTGATTTGGTATAAACTAACAGCACAACAGTACATTTTTGCAGAAGAAAAGACTTGCATGCATTCCAACACCAACACAGCTTCAAATAACCATTATTCAAGTGCACAGAACAGAAACTATCTGAACTACTCAGAGGGGAATGACAGCATACGGGGAGAAATGACCTAAGCAGAAATACTGTCCAATGACTTAGAATCTTAATCCCAAAATACTTTTTACGTTGATTATATCTTGATAAATGTTGCATTTATTTCATAATTGCTACAACTTTTCTATTGATTTTTCAGCAACTTAGACAGTTAGCTGGTATTTGGTGTACATTTCAAAATGGACACAAGTGAGATCATCCAAAAGGGCAGAACTTAGTATTTCTGATAATGCAGTACTCTTAGTTTTGATTGCAGTGAAAAGTCAGCCTGGGTTATTTATACAGGAGTAAGTTCTGAACTTTTACTTTTTTGACTCAGACAAGTGCTATCATTAAGCCATGCAAGCAGGCACACTGATTTACACAACAGTCTGGCTTGAGGAAAGTGTATTTTTGTCCACAGGCAAAATTAAATTATTCTGTCTTTCAACAATAATCTTTTGTGGGGTTTTCAAAAGGACAATTTCTTAAATCCGGTATCTTTTCTGGCACAGTGTCTCTACAGGTCTACGTTATTACTGAGCAAGAGAAATAACAATACGGTTCATAAATCAGTAATACTGAAGAATCCTCAGTGAAACATGCGATACAAGCTGGATTTCAATAATGTACGAATGAGAAATAAATACAGCAAGAGCCAGATAGGTTTTAGATATGATACCGAAGGAAATGAGTTAAAAAACATTTAAAAATAAATCGCCAAGGCCACATCAAATTTAAATGATGCACATGACTCCAGAGTAGTAAAATTATATTCTCACATCCAGAGGAGTTGTTTGCTAATAAATTATGACTGAGTGCTCCATCAGAAATTCATTTGCATCCATACGTGGCAGCCTTATCTTCTTCAGGAAGTTCACTCCACATGTGAATTACCCTGTCATTTTTAAATCTCCCTCACCTTAAAAATGTGTTCCTCGGCTTGAAATCCCCATCTTAGGGAAAAGACAATTACCATCAACCTTGTCTACACTCCCCATTATTTTATGAACTTCTATCAGGTTATCTCTCAACCTCCTACATTCCAGTGAAAGAAGTCCCAGCCTATCCAGCCTTTCCCTATGACTCAAACCTTCCATATCCAACAATATCCTGGTAAATCTCTTCTGAACCCTCTCCAACATAATAATAACCGTCCTATAACTGGGTGACCAAAACTGGACACAGTATTCCAGAAAAGGTCAAACCAACGCCCTGTACAACCTCAGCATTACATCCCAACTTCTTTATTCAAAGGACAGAGCAATGAAGTGCCAAATGCCTTTTTAATCACACTATTGCAAACTTCAAAGAATTATGTACCTGAGCCCCTAGGTCCCTCTGTTGTACAATACTAGCCAAAGCCCTGCCATTAATTGCATAACTCCTACCCCTGTTTGCTGTACCAAAACGCAATGCCTCACATTTATCCAGATTGAACTCGATCTGTCATTTTCAGCCCAATGACCCATCAAGAACCCTTTGTAATCTTTGAAAACCTGCTTCACTGTCTACAATGTCACCAATTTTGGTGTTTCCACAAGCTTACTAACCAAGTTTTCTACATTCTCATTCAAATTATTTATATAAATGACAAACAAGAGAGAACCCGAACTGATCCCTGTGGACCACCACTGGTGACAGGGCTCACACTGAATGCATGTTGAAGCTTAATTTGTTTTTAAGAAGTTGGCCCCAGAGACTGATAACAATGGGAAAGTCGGTGATATTAAGAGAAGCAATGGCCTTCAGTGATAATAATGAGGAATATTACTACTCATTCACTGCACCGTTTAGAAAACACTATGAAGCATGCCTTCAGTGAATATTGGCAGATTTTATGCCAACGTTAATAGTTTATATATAAACTCATACACCTCTCAGTTTGCCCTCCCCACACATCACTTGAAATCAATTATTGCAGACTCATGTCCCTGCCTAATATATCGTACGCACAGACTGACAAATGTCATGAGAGGGAATTCATATAGTTAAATGACCAACTCAGTACTGATGTGTCAATACACAAAGGTAAATATTTATTTTCAGCAAATATGGCAATGAGTCTATTACGGAATGTTTAAAATGGCTCAAACAAATTTTAACATTGTGTTGAATCTCTACTTTCCAAAAATGGAAATCTGCATCGTAAAACTGACTTGCTCAGCCTACGTTAAAATATTTGAGGGTTGCCATTCATCAATTCCTTAAGTAAATTATGTTAGTTGCTGTGGCAGTGACTGATAGAACAATTTGTAGCTTAATACTACAAATGATTTTTTGATTTGAGACATGTGAGCTGTTCCAGCACTTCTGCGGTAAATACAGTCTAGACAAGCATCTGTCTGTTCAGTTATCAGTCAACCATCTGTTGGGAAAACAGATCTGCTTCCTCTTAGGAAGAGGATTAAGTTTATTTCACCACTTTCATGTTACTAACAGAATTAAGCTAAAGCACCCAGGGACCTTTAAAAGATGCCACAACACCTAGTGCCAATACCTTCATGATCATACATCTCAAAAAGGGTGCTGTTAAAGTGCAGTTCCCTGTAACGAATGCTTCCTTTACAGAGTAGGAACATCACATGCATCATGAGCAACTTTTAGATGGGAGATGACGACAATAACTACAACACTGGCATCTACTTGACAATGTACAAAAGTTTGCTTGGTACAGAAAAAGAAAGACAAACCAAAATTGCCCAATTACTGCTCTATCAACTCTAGACTACCAGCAATATAATGGAAGGGGTCATTACAAATACTCTCGGACAGCACTGTCAAAGAAATAAGCTGCTCAGTTTGCCAGGATCACAGATGAAGTGACAGAGTGACCACCCTCGGCATTAAGGCAGCATTTGACAAAATAGCAATTAATATTTGTGCCACACAAGTGACCATTTAGAACAAGACTCTAATAATTGCCCCATGATATTTAATTGCATTACCATCACCATGTCCTCCACTATCAACACCTTGGAGGTTACCATTGACCAGCAATGTGATCAAGTGTGAGGAGAGGAAGTTCAACTTACGCAGTTTGTATGGATTTTAGCAAAGCTATTCACAAGTATCACATGGGAGACTGACTGAGAAGGTTAAAACACATGGAATTCAAAGAAACTTGGTGAGATGTATCAGAAATTGACTTGGCAATAGGCCAGAAAAGGGCAGCGGCAGAAGGTTACTCAAGTGACTGGAGACAGTGTTTAATTGCTTGACTGATGGATTTATTATCATGTGTACCGAAGTACAGTGAAAAGCTTTGTTTATGAGCAGTACAGGCAGATCATAGTAAGCAAGAATGTACAGATCAGAGGTTGTAAAAAGAGTTGGACAGAAGCAAACAGATAATACTGCACAGGGCTCGTGCTAGGCGAGATCAATGTCAGCAAAATCATCATTGAGGTTACAGACGCCATTCATCAGTCTAAATAACAGCCAAGAAGGCATTCGTGAACCTGCTGGTGCATGTGTTCAAGCTGCTATAGCTTCTGCCTGATGGAAGAGGCTGTAGGAGATCATTACCAGGGTGCAAGGAGTCTTCAATGATATTGGCAGCCTTTCCGCAGCAGCGAGCCAGGTAAATGGAATCCATGGATGGAAGGTTGGCTTCCGTGATGGTCTGGGCTGTGCACGCCACCTTCTGTAGTTTATGGTCCTGGGCAGAGCAGTTGTCATACCAAAACTGTTAGTGGACCCAGTGTACCAAAAGGATCAGTTCTGGTCTGGATGAAATTCTGATATGGATGCAAATGCGGGGGTAATGTTAAGCAAGTTTGCAGACCAAACCAAGTTTGGTACGATGGTTAACAGTGAAGATGATTGCAGTTTTCAGGAAGATATGGTCGGATGGGCAGAGCAGTGGTAGATGGCATTTAACTCTAAGTTTAAGGTGATGCACTTTGGAAGAAGAATCAGGATAAGGAAGTATTCATTGAATAACAGGACACTGGATAGTTCAAAGGAAGACTGGAAATCTTGGGGTAATTATGCATAGATTCCTCAAGTCAGCAGAGCACGTGAACAGGATAGTTAAGTCATATGGGACACTTACTTTCATCAGTCGTGGCATAGAGTATATGAGCAAGGAGGTAATACTGGAGTTATATGAAGTGTTGGTTAGCCACAACTGGAACATGGTGCACATTCTGGTTGCCTCACTACAGGAAGGGTGAGAGCTCTAAAGGGGTACAGAGGAGGTTCACCGGATGTTACCTGGGATAGAGCAACTGAGCTATAAGGTGCGACTAGATAGGCTTGGATTGTTTTGTTTGGAGCAGAGAAAACAGAGGAGACATAATTGAGGTGCATAAAACTGAGAGGTACAGACAGGATAAGTAGGGAGTAGCTGGTCCCCTTGGTTGAGGGGTCCATTACAAGGAGGGACAGTTTTAGGGTAAGGGGCAGGAGATTCAGAGGGGATTTGAGAAACAACGTTTTTAACTCCGCGGGTCATGGGAATATTGAATGTACTGCCTGCGAAAGACAGCAAAAGTTGGAAACCTTATAGGCTTTAAAAAGTATTGGATGAGAACTTGAAATATTACAACATTCAAAGACATGGGACATATGCAGGAAATCGGGATTAGTGCACTTTTAATAATCGTTATTCACTTTTAATAATCGTTCAGGCTCGATGGGCTGATTCTGCACTGTATGATTCCATGACTACAAGTTGAATTGGACCTGTTGTATAACTACTGTGGTTACAACAGCAGCTTACAGGTTAAGAATTTGACAGAGCAACACACCCCAGGTCTCCCTAATGCCTGTCTATCACTTAAAAGTACAGGAGTGTGATGGAATAGAGTCACAGTCACAATCACACAGTATGGAAACAGACCCTTCGGTCCAGAATACTCCCCACTTACCACGAATAAGGCCAACAACATTCAAGACTAATGACATCCAAGATATCATCTCTCAAAGGCACTTCCAAAATCAAAACCAGTGACCTTCACCACCTAGAAGTTGAAAAGCAGCAAATGCACGCGAACACCACTACCTCCAGGTTCCTCTCAAATCTTCTAATTTCTTTCCGGCTGCAAGGAAATCAACGCCATGGCTGGTATGCTGACCTAGACGGCAGAAGTTTGGATCAACTATGTACACGTGCAGCCACGCCACTTTGTGGCAGCAGTGCCTCCATGCCAAACATCTTCCGGTAATGGAAGGTTAGTGCTATCCCTCCAATGCGTTAAGATCCTGGAACTCCCTTCCAAACAGAACTACGAATGCCCCACCACCCCAGGACTGCAGAAGGTCAAGGTGGCAGCTCACTACCCACTTCTCCAGGGCAATTATGGATGAGCAATAAATGACGATTTAGCCAGTGCTACCCACATTTCAAGAATGAATAAAAATAAGTCACACTCCTATCCAAATTTCATTTTTATAAACACTGAACAGGAACATTCTCAAACACACAGAAAGCAATATTTGTTTGATGCGTCAAGAACAGTACTGAGTTGTTGATGCAGAATTAAAATGTTTAGGAATGCGGCAGGTCATGTCAGTGAAATTTAAGCAGTCTACTTTGAAAGTAAAATAGGTTCTATCAATCCAAACTCAAAACTCAGATACTTGAAGCTCCACCTTGACCAGGAAACACAATAAATTTAAAGCATAAACGAATGGTACTGGCCCCGTCATCTTCATGCCAGCCGATAAACTATCCCCAGCCCTAAGAGCTGCAGAACTTCAAGCATATACCCGAGATTTTATTTTTAAATGCAATGGAGATTTCTGCCTCTGCAACCCTTCCAGACAAAGTTTCAGAACCCTAGCATTCGCTGGGTGAAAAAAATCTCAGCCAATCCCTACTAATCCTTCAGCCAGTTACTACCACCTCAACCAAAAAGACACAATTTCCTAGGAGAGGTAAAATAGCAGTGAAAATTTGTGAAACGTATTCAAGAAATACCACTGTAGCCTTATTAGGTGACCATGAATAAAAACTTCATTCCTGCCTTTGCTACCGGTAGACTTGACTACTCTAGTGTATTCCTGGCTGATCTTCCACATCATGACCTCAAGGAACCAGAGGTTATTCAAATTTTTCCCATCTTCATTTGTGCGAAGTCTCCTTAAGCCCATCTCTGACTGGCACTGACTAGTTCCTAGTTCACCAACATATTGCTTTTAGAATTCTCATCACTTTTTTCAATTGGCTCACTTCTCCCTGCCTCTAAACTCTTCTGACCCACACCACAGAGATATCGATGCTCAATTCCTGGTCTCTTGAGTATCACCAATTTGAGCAACAAAGACATGTTTTAACTTGATAAAACTCCAATTAGGCCAGAACTGGAGTGGTGTATCTAGTTCTGGTTAACACAGTACAGGAAGGAAGCTAAGTAGGTGGAGAGGGTTTTCCCAGAATGGTTCCATAAATGAATGATTTTAGTTTCAAGATTCAATTAAAGAAGCTGGGTTTGCTCGCCATGGAGCAAAGGACTGTGAGGGGCGATCTTATCAACTGTACTAGACTAAAACAGGTTTTTGTAACACAGACCAAGAAAAAAAATGTTCTAACTAGCCAACAGCTGACAAGAACTAGAGGACAGAGTGAAAGTGTTTTAATAACGCAGAAGAAAGGTCCGACAGCTCATCAGTTCTGTGCCAATAATCAAAGCTTCATCTTTTTCAATCCCATTTTCCAGCAGTTTCCCTATACCCTTGTATGCTGTGACATTACAAGTGGCCATCTATATGCTTGTTAACACTCTTGAGAATTTCGGCCTGTACCACTCTTCTATGTAGTGTTTCAGATACACACCACCCTCGGTGAAAAAAAATTCCACAAATTCTCTCAACCTCCAGCTCCTTGTCTTAAAACCAGGCCCGGACCAGATTTGTCCTCGGCTGCTTTGGGAAGCGAGGAATGAAATTGCTTCGCCACTTGTGAAGATCTTTGCATCCTCGCTCTCCACTGGAGTCGTACCTGAGGACTGGAGAGAGGCAAATGTAATTCCTCACTTCAAGAAAGGAAATAGGGAAATCCCCGGCAATTACAGACCAGTAAGTCTCACGTCTGTCGTCTACAAGGTGTTAGAAAGGATTCTGAGGGATAGGATTTATGACCATCTGGAGGAGCATGGCTTGATCAAATACAGTCAACACGGCTTTGTGAGGGGTAGGTCATGCCTCACAAACCTTATCGAGTTCTTTGAGGATGTGACTAGAAAAGTTGATGAGGGTCGAGCTGTGGATGTGGTGTATATGGGCTTCAGTAAGGCATTTGATAAGGTTCCCCATGGTAGGCTCATTCAGAAGGTCAGGAGGAATGGGATACAGGGGAACTTAGCTGCTTGGATACAGAATTGGCTGGCCAACAGAAGACAGCGAGTGGTAGTAGAAGGAAAATATTCTGCCTGGAAGTCAGTGGTGAGTGGGGTTCCACAGGGCTCTGTCCTTGGGCCTCTACTGTTTGTAATTTTTATTAATGACTTGGATGAGGGGATTGAAGGATGGGTCAGCAAGTTTGCAGACGACACAAAGGTCGGAGGTGTCATTGACAGTATAGAGGGCTGTTGTAGGCTGCAGTGGGACATTGACAGGATGCAGAGATGGGCTGAGAGGTGGCAGATGGAGTTCAACCTGGATAAATGCGAGGTGATGCATTTTGGAAGGTCGAATTTGAAAGCTGAGTACAGGATTAAGGATAGGATTCTTGGCAGTGTGGAGGAACAGAGGGATCTTGGTGTGCAGATACATAGATCCCTTAAAATGGCCACCCAAGTGGACAAGGTTGTTAAGAAAGCATATGGTGTTTTGGCTTTCATTAACAGGGGGATTGAGTTTAAGAGTCATGAGATCTTGTTGCAGCTCTATAAAGCTTTGGTTAGGCCGCACTTGGAATACTGCGTCCAGTTCTGGTCGCCGTATTATAGGAAAGATGTGGATGCTTTGGAGAGGGTTCAGAGGATGTTTACCAGGATGCTGCCTGGACTGGAGGGCTTATCTTATGAAGAGAGGTTGACTGAGCTCGTTCTTTTTCATTGGAGAAAAGGAGGAGGAGAGGAGACCTAATTGAGGTATACAAGATAATGAGAGGCATAGATAGAGTTGATAGCCAGAGACTATTTCCCAGGGCAGAAATGGCTAGCACAAGGGGTCATAGTTTTAAGCTGGTTGGTGGAAAGTATAGAGGGGATGTCAGAGGCGGGTTCTTTACACAGAGTTGAGAGCATGGAATGCGTTGCCAGCAGGAGTTGTGGAAGCAAGGTCATTGGGGTCATTTAAGAGACTGCTGGACATGCATATGGTCACAGAAATTTGAGGGTGCATACATGAGGATCAATGGTCGGCACAACATTGTGGGCTGAAGGGCCTGTTCTGTGCTGTACTGTTCTATGTTCTATGTTCTAAAACTGTGCCCTTGGCTACTGACCTCTCTCTTAAGAAGTAGAGTTCTTTCTTTATCCATGTCACTCATAACTTTATATTCCAGCTATGTCTCGAAAAGTGTTACCTATCAAACAATGTTAAGCAGCTCAGGCTTTCCCAATATAACCCACGTGAAAGCTTCAATTTAAGGTTCTGTTGAACATTTCCTGAGAAAAAAGGATAAAATGTACATCCTCTAAGTTTAAATACTATACATAGCTAAATTGCTTTATTTGTAAATGAAATATTTTAAAATAAATATATAAGTAAAGTAAAAATAAAAACTCTTTCGACAGGTACTTAGCTCCTGCTCCTCACATCTACTCCCCTAACATCAGCCTTGCTGCCAAATGTACTGTCAAGACCTTCCCTTCCACTAGCTGAAACTCCTGCTTGCCATCTCTTTCACTCACTGAACCTCCCACTGTTCACCTCTAAGTCCTGAATCCTTGCCCTGAGCAGCAGAGGAGCCAAGCTACCAACAGAGGGAGAGCTACAAGATCTGGACTAAGTTGCACACTGGAGAGGTGCCAGGTGGAAGTTTGGCTAGTGCGAGTATCAGTGTCTAATATGAATGCTGGCAAGCATGTGGGTCAGTTCCAAAATTGCAAACAATGGGACATGCCCCACATCCACCCAGCTTAAAACATTACTACAAATCCCCAATGCCAATTGGAAAAAAACCATGAAAAATACAACATTAAATCAAAACAACATAAAACAGGGCACCTTAAGGGACAAAATTTTTCTATCAAATTCCAACTTTTTGTTCATTGCCTTATTGTGTTGCAGTTGATTCGTACTCTCCTCACTGTTTGCCAATCCTCAGTTTGGTATCACTGGTAAAGTAACATTTTATACTGCATCCTGTGTTAGTGGCCCTAGCCCTGAAGCATTTCTCAAGGGGAGAAATCTGAAAAATAGCCTTTTAACACAACTCAGTGACACTTTACTGCTCGTCAGCCAATTTTTGGACATGGACCTTCCTATCCCGTGAGACTTTATTTTGTTAACCAGCCCTTTGTAGTAATTTGTCAAGTTTCCATAAAATTCAAAGACAACATCTACTGCATGCCTTTCAATCTTTTGATACTTCAAAATTTCTAATCAGATTAGAATCTGATTGCCCTTTTAAATTTATAACAAAAGGACTAGAAACTTTAGCAGTGGTTAGTGAACAGAGTTCTGTGCACATGCTCACAATAACATTGCACAAACTCTGCTTTCTCCAAACAAGCATTGTACAACAAATGATTCCAAGTCAGACTGGTCAAAAGTACTTCACATTACACCATCTGCGATGGGACGGGAATGCAGTCTGCTATCAGAGGCTCAAAGTTCAGAATGTACTGTTTTATTTCCTACTGCTGCATACTTCCTGCCTCCGACCATTCCGGTGTTTGTTATGGCAACATAACAGACAATTGAAAAATAGTAATTCTTGGCCCAATGACCAGGACATGATTTGTCATTTTGCATAGGCGGGGAAGATACCAAATCTTTAAAAGGAGGCAGCTCTGGTTACTCACGATTTGGGCACTGCTGAAGGATTTTATGGAAAACATTATCTTTCTCTTTCAGATCCTGACTGGCATGATTTATATTTCCAATAACTTCCATATTCATTGCAGTGTTCCGGAATTTGTTGTTTTAAGATGAGAAAAAACAAATGGCTGAAGATTCTTTTGGTATACCCAGCTATGTCTGATAACCTAATGATAACACTAGGATACTTTTCTTTAGTTTGAACTTATAACATGAGATTTAATTCTGTTAAGTCCAACACACAGCACAGCCTCTGAAACGGGCTGGGAAAAGCATGCAGCCATCAGCATCACGATGAAATAGACCAGAAGGAACTCTGAATCAAGTAGCGTGTGGGTACAGGGGTGAACGCAAAGTGCTGGTAGGGGCGCATCTTTAAACAGCTCTAAATGAAAAAGCAACCACAGTATGGTTCAGTTGAATACCTATACTTTCTTTTAACCAATTAAACTGCTACAGTCCGTTAGTTTAACCAAAATAAGGGACTTTGGACTGTAATGGGAGTGTTTGGTGTGGATGAAGGTTCCTAGCATAACTGGTACCACCCTTCAAAGGAGGAACTAGCAAGCTTAATCTAAAAGTACATCATGGCAGCAGAGCTAACATCCATACAATACACTCCACCACTGTGTGGAGAGTCATGGACACTTCCAACGTCCCTTATGACCATGTGTGCTGGAAGCATACCCTGTTGCAGCTACTGGCTACCTTCATTTTGGAGCTGGAGATGCAGGTGAACTTACTGTAGGGCATGCACATTGCTGAGGTTATTGTGGAAAACATGTTCAGTGAGGTGGTCATACTGTTGGTAAAGACTGAACCTGTAAAAGGGGGACGGGTGACCACCCAGCAGACTACAGGAAGGCAGGTAGCGCAGGAGAACCACTGGTTGCCCGCCTCCTCAACAGATATACTATTTGGATAACAAATTGTGGAGCTGGATGAACACAGTAGGCCAAGCAGCATCAGTGGAGCAGGAAGGCTGATGTTTCAGGCCTAGACCCTTCTTCAGAAATGGGGGAGGGGAAGGGGGTTCTGAAATAAATAGGGAGAGAGGGGGAGGCGGATAGAAGATGGATAGAGGAGAATCCACTGAGGTTTTTTCTGGAGGGAGGAGGGGAGCTTCTTTGGAGAGGCATCCTTAGAAGAGGCTTCGCAGTGGGGTTAAATGGTTTCAGAGATGGATACTGTTTTTTTTGTAGGTAAGGGTGGAAGAGATGACTTCTCAGGGGATAGCAGTGAAAGGCAAGTCTGTGGCACTATGAGTATCTGCTGCACAAGATGGGGAAAGAGGAGAAGCAAGGCTGTAGTGATGGGGGATTCATTTGTAAGGGAAATGGACAGGCCTTTCTGTAGCCAGAGCCAAAAATGTCTTGCACGGTTGGGCGCACAGCCACTGGCTTTGTTATATGTTGGCACCAACACACAGTTAAAGAAAGGAATGAGGCTCTCCAAGCTGAATTTAGAATGTGGAGATATTAACTAAAAAGGGCACAATGGTAACAATTTGGGGATTACTATCAGTTTCACATGCTAGCAAGTGTAGAAAAATAACAGTATCTATGTGGCTGAAGAATTGGCGTATGGAGGAGTTTCCTGGGGCACTGGAATCAGTTTTAGGAAGATCCACAGTACAAACAGGATGGGTTGCATCTGGGTAGGAGTGACACCAATATCTTTGGGAAGCTTTCTTCAGAGCGTTTAAACTAGAATTGCAGGGGAATGGGAACCTGACTGGAGAGGGCCAAATGGAAGAAAACAAAGATAGAAAGGAAATGCAGGAAGGAAGCAAAAGAAAGCCAAAAACAAAAGAACAAAAACAAATAGTGTCACAGTGCATAATAAAAATAAATTGGTTATCAAGGTTAAAAAGACATGTCTAATGCAATTGTGATTTAATGTACAGAGCATTTGCAATAAGGTAGATGAATGAACAACATAAATAAATATAGTTATTATATCAGAGATAACGGGAACTGCAGATGCTGAAGAATCCGAGACAATAAAGTGTGAAGCTGGATGAACACAGCAGGCCAAGCAGCATCTCAGGAGCACAAAAGCTGACGTTTTGAGCCTAGACCCTTCATCAGATGAAGGGTTTAGGCCTGAAATGTCAGCTTTTGTGCTCCTGAGATGCTGCTTGGCCTGCTGTGTTCATCCAGCTTCACACTTTATTATCATAGTTATTGTATCGTTGTGATTACGGAGACATAGCTACAGGGTAACCAAGGATAGGAACTCAACACTGCTGGGTATTCAATACTTATGAAGGACAGACATGTAAAGAATGGGGTGGGTTGCACCGTTAGTAAAGGATAAAATCAGTGCAATAGTGAGAAAGGATTTTGGCTTGGAAAAATCACAATGTGGAATCTGTATGGGTAGAAATAAGAAACGCAAGGGGCAGAAAATATTCGTGGGGGTTGTCTACTGGCTTCCAAAAAATAACAGAGATCCAAGGAAAAACATTAGACAGGAGATTAGTAACACATGCAATAAAGGGTACAGCTGTAATCATGGCCCTAGAAATATTAAGTGCACAGGCAGTCATCTTCCAAAATTACATAGAATCCAATGAAGATCCAACAGTTTGGAGGGTGGCAAATTTAACCACACTATTTTAAAAAGGTGGGGGGAGAGGAGAGGAAAACTCACCACAGACCAGTTGGCCTAACAGCAACAGTGAGTAAATGCTTGATTATAACATGGACAACAAAAACCCTTAAAAATCATTAATGAGATTAGAGAGAGTTGGCATAGGTTTATGAAAGGGAAATAGGGCTTAACAAGCCCACTGGTGCTTTTTTTTGAGGCTGTGGAACAGGTAAGGGAGAACCAGCAGCAAAGTGGTGTATTTGATTTTCAAGAAGCCATTTGTTCAGGTACCACATAAAAGCCTAGTGGGGGGAAAACTAAAACACACTGGATTGAGGATAGCATGCTGGGATAGACGAAAATTGGGTGAGACACCAGAAACACAGAATAGGAATAAATGCTTTTTCTCGTCCGCCGAGTGGCAGGTGGTGACTAATGATATAATGCAGGGATCAGTACTTCAGCTGTGCACAAAATATATACATGACTTGGATCAGAGATCCAAGAGTAACATTTCCAAGTTTGCTGACAACACAAAACTAGGTGGGAATGTGGGCTGTGAAGAGGATGAGAGGAGGCTTCAAAGTGATTTAGAATCTGCGTGCAAATGCAGTGTATAATGAATAAATACAAAGTTACTCATTTCAGTATGAAAACAAAGACAAAACATGATTTAAATGGTGACATATTGGTAAATATGAATATACAAAAGGATCTCGGTGTCCTTGTAAACCAAGAAAGTAAACAGGCAGATGCAACAAGTAATTAAGATGGCAAATAGTATTTTGGCCTCTAAAGCAAGAGGCCTTTTTACTGCAGTTATACAGGGCCTCGGCATAACTGCATCTGGATGCGTGCAGATTTGGTCTCCTGACTCAAAACACGTATACACATATCACAGAGGGATTGAAACTGAAGTTCTATATGCCAGTTACATGAAAATTTGACCTCCATTGTTAATGATACAAAGATACGTTGCAAGGCCAAACTAAAGCCAATTTTAAGTTTACATGCAATTTAAAGTTAGTGCATGTGTTATTTCCATATCAAAACACTCCCATTTGCTGTATGGTGGAGCTCTGCCAGCAGGAGGCAGTGGCACAGCAGCAGTGTCACTGGACTAGTAATCCAGAGGGCCATGATAATGATCCGAGAACATAGATGACAACTGGTAAAATTTTAATTAATAGCTAACCATTGCCAATTGAAAAACCCATCTGCTTTACTGATGGCCTTCAGGGAAAGAAATCTGCCATTCCTAACTGGGTCTTGTTTACATGGGAGATGATGGCCTAGTGGTATTATATGCTGGACAGTTAATCCAGAGATGGAGGTAACGTTCAGGGGAGCTGGCTTTGAATCCTGCCATGGCAGACAATGAAATCTGACTGCAATTTTAAAAAATGTTAGTAAGAGTCTGATGATAACCATGTATCCATTGTTAAATGGTCAGAAAAACCCATCTGGTTCACTAATGTCCCTTAGGAAACTACCATCCTTACCTGTCTGGCCTAAACGTGACTCCAGAATCACAGCAATGTGGCTGATTCCTAACTGCCTTCTGGGCAATTAGGGATGGGCAATAAATGCTGACCTAGCCAGTGGACTCTCTCATCCCAGGAATCAATTTAAAACAGCTAGAATTTCATGTTATTAATCTCTAAACAAGCTTGTACTTTAAAATTATTCAGTAGAACATTTATACAAAAGCACTTTTAAGGAAAGTGCGACTATGATAATTTTAGTAAGATAAAAGCAGGATCTAGCTGGCCAAGTGAAGTTTGGAATGTCACATACCCCTTCAATGGGCTATCCAACAAAAGAACATCATGAAAACCTCATGTTGGTGCAGAAAGGTGCATCAATTCAGCTGGTAAGCACATGCTCACTGTCAGGTCTCAGGTCAGATGTGCACCAAAAGGATAGTTGCAACTACAAGTGTAAACTCACTGACAACCCAAACAAAATATTTTATTTTTCATATCTACCAGAAGACATTACAGCTGATTGGCTCCACTTGACTGTTTAAATATAAATGTTGTGATAAAAATAAATAGAACCCCAAGTGCCATTTCACTTTGAATCTGCATCTTGGCAATGTTATTAGGTTGGTCAATTCTGTTGCCTGAATTAGCTGATTAGCAAGATAAGAAAACTTACAATGCCAAACAGAAAGGCCAACAGATCAGAACATTAGAAATATTACTCTGACTGTCTCATATGCTTTTTACAGAAGTCCTACACGTTTGGTTACAAAACACTTCATGTTAGACAACAGAATCCATCAGAATCACTTGCATGAAGAACAACTGAGTCGCTTACTAAATATAGTGAGTCACAGGAGAGACAACCAGGCAGTTTCTATTGTACATGCTTCTAAAATGCTGAAGTAGTGAAAATTATATAATTTAAAGATAAATTTGAGGTGAAAGGGATAGATCATTCCAGGTAACCCTCCTATTTAAAATTATACTGCAGCCTCTTCGACAAATAACATAAGTTTATTCTTGAACTGTAACAGTGAATGTACAGTACAAATTGCAGCATATCTTGAACAATAGACTATTCCTCTAATTGTGCACCACCATACCAATTTGGTCTCAAAAATGGTCAGGAATACTACAATAGCGAATGTTAATAAAAATCACTAAGTACTATAGCAAAAAGCAACTAACTCAGGCATGAGGAAATAACAGACAACAATCAAAAGTGGATTCGGGTCAGTACAAACAGAGGAAGCATCTGTGCTGTGTGCATCCCATAATGCCAGCACTGGCTTGTAGGAAATGAAGAAGTTCACAATTCTCGGACAGTTGTAAACTACATGCAGCAACCACATATTGCAAGACTTAACAATAAACATTTTTAGAAACGTAACTCAGAGTTCCAATTGTGAATCACTGGAACCTTCTATTCTAATGGTAACACAGTATACTGCACTCACTTGAATTAATCATCAGGCACATAGCGATATTAGCACCATTCCAGTTCTACTCAGCAGACTGGACTCATTTTTGCATTTAAATCCCCCCTCCCAGTTTTGATAAAGAATCATCGGACTCAAAATGTTAACTCTGGTTTCTCTCCACAGTTGCTGCCACACCTGCTCAGTCTGTCCCAGCAATTTCAACTCCTCTCCGCCCCACCTCCAAATATTGATCCATGATCATATATATTTATCCATTATGATAAAAACAATAAGAAAATAAAGGTTTATCAATTTTCATTGCCTCAAAATAAAGGTAGACAAGAAACAGCACTATTCTTCATTTCAAGGATGTGTCAACTACATATTTTTGACTCTCGCATAAACTTGAGCCAAATAGTACCACTGCCTCACAGAGCCAGGGGCCTGGGTTCAATTCCACCCTTAGGCAACTGTCAGTGTGGCGTTTGCACATTCTCCCCAACTCAGTGTGGGTTTCCACAAGGTGCTCCAGCTTCCTCCCACAGTCCAAAGATGTGCAGGTTAGGTGGACTGGCCATGCTAAATTGCCCATAGCATTCAAGGATGTACAGGTTAGGTGTGTTAGCCATGGGAAATGCAGGGATACAGGGAATGGTAGGAAGATAGGTCTTCAGAAGATCAGCGTGGACTGGTTGGGCCAAATGCTTTGGTTCCACACTGTAGGAATTCTGTGATACTGTGACGTAACTAGCATTCCGACATTGCTGCTGTCAAAATCCAAGTCTGAGGGGCTGACCTAATAAAACTTATCAAAATTATGGAAGATTTTGGTTGTGTTAGCAGGAATTATTTCCACTTGTGGGATTGACAGGGTTAGGAATTTAAACAAAACCTCTACTCAAAAATTGTGGCTACAGTGAGTGGTTGAGATGAAAACATAGAACAATACAGCGCAGAACAGGCCCTTCGGCCCTCGATGTTGCACCGGCCTATGAACTAATCTAAGCCCATCCCCCTACACTATCCCATCATCATCCTTATGCTTATCCAAGGACTGTCTAAATGCCCCTAATGTGGCTGAGTTAACTATATTGGCAGCCAGGCTGTTCCACACCCTTACCACTATCTGTCTTAAATCTATCACTGCTCAGTTTGTAGCTATGCCCCCTTGTATAAGCTGAAGTCATCATCCTCAGAAAAAGACTCTCACTGTCCACTCTATCTAATCCTCTAATCATCTTGAATGTCTCTATTAAATCCCCTCTTAGCCTTCTTCTCTCCAATGAGAACAGACCCAAGTCCCTCAGCCTTTCTTCATAAGGCCTTTGCTCCAGACCAGCAACATCCCGGTAAATCTCCTCTGCACCTTTTCCAATGCTTCCACATCCTTCCTGCAATGGGGTGACCAGAACTGCACGCAATATTCCAAATGAGGCCTCACTAGCGTGTTGTACAGTTGCAGCATGACATCACAGCTCCAGAACTCAATCCCTCTGCAAATAAAACCTAACACAACGTAAGCCTTTTTAACAGCACTATCAACCTGGGTGGCAACTTTCAGGGATCTATGTACATGAACACCAAGATTGCTCTGCACATCCACCCTACCAAGAATCCCTCCATTGATCCAGTATTCTGCCCAAAGTGAATCACCTCACATTTATCTGCATTGAACTCCATTTGCCACCTTTCAGCCCAATTCTGCAGTTTATCCAAGTCTCCCTGCAACCTGCAACATTCTTCCACACTGTCCACTACTCCACCGACTGTCATCTGCAAACTTACTAAGCCATCCATCTATGCCTGCATCCAAGTCATTTATAAAAATGACAAACAGCAGTGGTCCCAAAACAGATCCTTGAGGCACACCACTAGTAACCGGACTCCAGGCTGAACATTTTCCATCAACCACCATTCGTTGCCTTCTTACAGAAAGCCAGTTTCTAATCCAAACTGCTAAATCTCCCTCAATCCCGTGCCTCTGTATTTTCTCCAATAGCCTACCGTGTGGAACCTTATCAAAAGCTTTACTCAAGTCTACATACACGTCAACTGCCCTACCTTCGTCCGCATGCTTAGTCACCTTCTCAAAAAACTCAGAAGTTTGTGAGACACAACCTGCCCTTGATGAATCCATGTTGACCATCTCCAATCAAATTGTTGCTTGCCAGATGATTATAAATCCTATCTCTTCTAATCCTTTCCAAAACTTTTCCTACAGCAGACATAAGGCTCTGTAAATCTCCACTGCCTCATCTGAGCCACCTTGTCTCATCGTCACATAAACCTCCCTCTTCCGCTTAACAAGAGATCCAATTTCTTTAGTAAACCATGGTTCCCTTACCTTATCACTTCCTCCCTGCCTGACAGGGACACATACCTGTCAAGGACACGCAATATCTGCTCCTTAAACCAGCTCCACATTTCGACTGTCCCCATCTCCTGCATTTTGTTACCCCACTCTATGTTTCCTAAGTCTTGCCTAATCACATTATAATTGCCCTTCCCCCATCTATAACTCTTGCCCTGTGGCATGTTCCTATCCCTTTCCATCGCTAAACTAAACGTAACCGAATTATGGTCACTCTCTCCAAAGTGCTCACCTACCACTAAATCAAACACCTGGCCTGGTTCATTACCAAGTACCAGATCCAGTGTGGCCTCCCCTCTTGTCGGCCCTTCAACATACTGTGTCAGGAAACCATCCTGCACACATTAGACAAAAACTGATCCATCCGACAAACTAGAGTTATAGCATTTCCAGTTAATGTTAGGGAAGTTAAAGTCTCCCATAATTACCACCCTGTTCCTTTCACATCTGCCCAGAATCGTTTAGCCAATCCTCTCCTCCACATCCCTGGAACTTTGTGGAGGCCTGTAAAAAACTCCCAGCAGTGTGACCTCTCCTCTCCCATTTCTGATCTCAGCCCATACCACCTCAGTAGACGAGTCCTCACCAAAAGTTCTTTCAGCCAGCGTTATACTGTCCTGGACTAACAAAGCCACACCTCCCCCTCTTTTACCACCTTCCCTGATCTTAATGAAAGATCTAAACCCTGGAACCTGCAATATCCATTCCTGACCCTGCTCTATCCATGTCTCCGAAATGGCCACAACATTGAAGTCCCAGGTACCTAGCCATGCTGCAAGCTCACCTACCTTATTCCAGATACTCCTGGCGTTGAAGTCGACACATTTCAAACCAGCTTGCTGTCTGCCAGAACACTCCTGTGACATCCTGCCCATGTCCTCCCTGCTCTCTTCCTCCTGTATACTGGAACTACACCTCAGTTTCCCATCCCCCTGCTGACCTAGTTTAAATCCACCCGAACAGCACTAGCAAATTTCCCACCCAGGATATTAGTGCCCCTCTGGTTCAAGTGCAGACCATCCTGTTTGTAGAGGTCCCACCTTCACCAGAATGAGCCCCAATTGTCCATGTACCTGAAGCCCTCCCTCCTGCACCATCCCTGCAGCCACGTGTTCAGCTGAAATCTCTCTCTGTTCTTTGCCTCGCTATCACGTGGCACAGGTAACAAACCAGAGATAACCACTCTGTTTGTTCTAGCTCTCAGCTTCCACCCTAGCTCCCTGAAATCTGCCGGACATCCTTATCCCTCTTTCCACCCAAGGAAAAGAATGGATAAATTTAAGAAGAGGCTAAATAAGCAAGTGAGGGCAAGAGGAACGGTTATGCCAATAAAAGTTGGGAGAAAGGGGAAAGACAGCTCAGAGTAACTGGGGTGACATATTGAAATGGCAGAGTACTGGTTAATGGATAAGAAGCAGAAAGCAGGAACACATAGGGCATTTCAATGGGCAGGCTGTGACTAATGAAGTGACATGGAGGCAGAGGAAGGAATGTATCTAAATTAACTGAAGATACAAAGCCAAGCACGAATTCAAGCTGTGAGGATTTCACGAAAAGATTGCAAGGGATGCATACAGTTGAAATGAGTGGGCAATAAGACGGCAGATAAGTGTAATGTGGCAAAGTGAAGAGATTACTCACTAAGATAGAAAACTAGATTTCTTTTTCAAAAAAAGTTATGAAACCAATAAATGTTGATGCTCAGACAGACTTCAGTTCATGCAAATAAGGAACACAAAATATTAACATGCAGGTGCTGCAAACAACTAGGAGCATGTTAGCACTTACTACAAGAGGGTTGGAGTACAAGAATACAAGTCTTCCTACAATTGTAGGTGGGTGAGATCACATCTGAAATATTGTTGTGCAGTTCTGACTTCAGTTTTTGTTGATTTACATTAAAAGGCTGGATAGCAAAGCATCACAATATTAGTTCCCAAGAAGAAAGAACTGTGTAAACTGGGTTATGAACTCAAAAGAACATAAGAATTAAGTGATCCCAATGAAGTCGGGAACAAGGGCATACAGTTTCAGGATAGGGACCAATGATTTAATGCTGAAATGAAGATAGATTTGAGTGTCTTGGCAAATTTCTATCTTAGAGGGTTTTGGATGCACCAATGAATATATTTAAGAATGTGATAAATGATTTTTGGCATCTCAGGGGCTATGAGGTAAAGGAGCAGAATTAGGCCATTTGCCTATTGAGTCTGCTGTGCAATTCAATTATGGCTGACATATTTCTCAACCCCATTCGTCTGCTTTCTCCCTTTAAAACTTGATAGTCCCTCACCAATCAAGAACTTATCCCTGTCTTAAATATACTCGATGACTTTGCCTCCAAAGCCCTTTGCGTCACTGCCATTGTCGTTCACAACTCAATGTGGCAGGACTGTATGTAGATAAATCTTAAATTTGATCTGTTGGTTGTGAGATCACTTAGCTTTGTCTATCACTTGCTACTTAGGCTGTTTGGAACACAAGTAGTCTTTTTTGTAGCTTCACCAGTTTGACAATTTATTTTTAGTTCTTCTGGCATGCCCTCCTGTACACCACACTGAACCAGGGCTGATTCCCCTAACTTGATGGTAATGGTAGAGTGTGGGATATGCCAGGCCGTGAGATTTGCAGATTGTGACTGAATACAATTCTGCAGGTGATGATGGCCAACAGTGTCTTATGGATGTCCAGTAGAGTTACTAGATCTGTTCTAAGTATATCCTATTTACAGCAGTGATAATATAATATATAGTAAGACATTATCAATGCGAAAGACTTCATCTTCACAAGGACTATTCAATGGTCACTCTTACCAAAACTTCTTCAGTACAATTCGAGACATATTGGGAGATTTTCCCAAAATATATTTTTCAAAGATAAATTGAATTATAGCTTCAGTTTACTGTTAGGTCTCACAATTCATGGGATTAGGAGTAACAGAAAAGTTTGTTGTATTTCTTTTTTGGTTCATAAAGTTATCTTTACGTACATACATAGTCAGTGAAACAGTTGGGTTTCGAAACAGTAGCATATGATTGTACTTTAATGAAGAAATATTGGAGTTTGACTCTATCCAAACAAACAAAGCAAAAGACATTTCTTACTTGTGCAAGATTTGAGGGACTGGGAGGGTCCAATAACTGAACAGGACACCCATTTAACTTTGTTCTTTCCGCCAAAGTACAAAGAAAATTACAGCACAGGAACAGGCCCTTTGGCCCTCCAAGCCTGCACCGATTGAGATCCTGTCTAACCTGTCATCTCTTTTCTAAGGGTCTATGTCCACTTGCTCCCTACCCATCCATGTACCTGTCCAAATATATCTTAAAAGATGCTAACGTGTCTGCGTCTACGTCTACCACCTCCGCTGGCAACGTGTTCCAGGCACCCACCACCCTCTGCGTAAAGAACTTTCCACGTATATCTCCCTTAAAACTTTCCTCTTCTCACTTTGAACTCATGACCCCTAGTAATTGAGTCCCCTACTCTGGGAAAAAGCTTCTTGCTATCCACCCTGTCTATACCCCTCATGATTTTGTAAATCTCAATCAGCTCCCGACTCAATCTCCGTCTTTCTAATGAAAATAATCCTAATCTACTCAACCTCTCTTCATAGCTAGCACCGTCCATACCAGGCAACATCCTGGTGAACCTCCTCTGCACCGTCTCCAAAGCATCCACATCCTTTTCGTAATGCGGCGACCAGAACTGTACACAGTACTCTAAATGTGGCCGAACCAAAATCTTATACAAGTGACCTGCCAACTCTTGTACTCAATACCCCGTCCAATGAAGGAAAGCTTGCCGTATGCCTTCTTGACCACCCTATTGACCTGCGTTGTCACCTTCAGGGAACAATGGACCTCAACACCCAGATCTCTCTGTTCATCAATTTTCCCTAGGACTTTTCCATTTACTCTATAGTTCGCCCTTGAATTAGATCTTCCAAAATTCATCACCTCGCATTTGCCCGGATTGAACTCCATCTGCCAAACTCTCCAGTCTATCTATATTCTGCTGTATTTTTTTTTCTCGTTTTTTTTTTAAAACAGGGACCTCACCTCACCCCCTACTCTCACTAACACTGACTGTCACAGGGGCCTCACCTCATCCCATCACTCCGGATAGTGGTCTTTTCCCAACTCCACCTTGGCAGGAGCTGCCCTGAGCTTTAGTATGCCCTTCAGCACATAGTCCTTGGAATGTGCCAGTCTGCAACACTTTTGGTCTCAGTCAACCCATTGTTCTAGAAGACCAAAAAGTTTCAGGCAGACCAAAAAGCATCTTTCACCAAGTTGATGGTCCTCTGGGCACGGTAAATGTTCATCTCAGCACGCTTCCTGGGAAACGTACTGTACAGTACAGAGTCCTGCATCTCGGAGCTGCCCAGAACGTACCTTGACGAAATCCACAAATTCTTTCTCCAGATTTTCTTTGCAAAGGCACATTCCAGCAAGAAGTGTGTGGCGTGTGGCAGCCTCTACCCTGTTCCCCCCGCTTCAAGGTCAGCATGCAGAGCAGAGGCGCAGAGAATCCAGCACACAAGGATCTCACAGGGAAGTGCCCTTCTCACCACCAGCTCAATGACTGGTTGGTACTTGTTGGAAAGTTCTGATGATGAGGCTTTTTTTTGTTGTATAAATAGAGGACAAGGTGCAGTAGACAAACCTAAGCTGGAGCTTCTGCAATGCAGCCACACCCTGTTACATACCTGCTCTTCTTGAAAGTATGTTTTACAATATGGATTCAAACATTTCAAACTTGAGCATGAAAAAAATACATTCTAAGTTTTGATTCTGGAATATGCTCAGACAGTCTAACTGTAACCATAAACATACCCCACAAGAAATCTTGAATCCTTGCATTTATATAGCACTACTTCCTCACTCACATCCTCAATAAGCTTCATGTGCAATATACTACTTCAAGGTAGATTCATTTTTGTTATGTTGGAAAACAATTGAATTGAAATTCCCTCATTTCCCACTCTTATGTCTTTGATATCTTTCGAATCCTTCACTCATTCAGGCATACCTTCTCCTGACATCATTTTAATTACTCTCCATTCTTTTGCTCTTTTTATCATTTCCTCTCTTCTCGCCTACTATTTCCCTTCCTTACCCTGAATGTTTTGCTTAGTCATTCCTTCCTCCACCCTTTTCCTACCTCACACAGTATCTGCAACCCCTTGTATAATAAATCAATCTATCTCCACTTGAGATCCACTGCCTGGTTTTTCTGCTAAAGAGGCCCATAGCACTGATGGGTTGTGCTTGTAGTAGCAGCGCCAACTGCCATTTTCTAGGCTCAGTACAGATGATTGTTTTAAGAGCTGAAAGCATACTGCGCCCCAACTCCTTCACTTGACGTGATAGGATGTTCAACCAAAAATTATCCCACAACATATGCAAAAACTACTCCTGTTTATCTTAGCCAAGGCCTATTTCTGAACCAGTTGTTTTGTGATGTCCAAAAGTACACTGCATGACAAAAAAGAGTCAATCGTTCCAGTATTAACCCTATTCATTACAGAAAGTATGGTTAAGGGCAGCACACTAGTTTCTGTAATGCGCCAAGCAGCAGTTAGTTCATCTATTATAATTAATTCAATGTCCGGTCAGGTCAGAATAGAAGATAAACTGTCTACTTTATTGTGGAACTGACAATGTTTGCTATTTTGAATCTTTCAGATCCATAGCAAGTTTTCAGGAAAACCCAAAACACTACCCGGGTATGTGTCTCCCACCCATCCTCCTCCTCTAACCAAACAAAAAGGTTCTGTGTGCCTGATTGGTAAGGTAACAAGTTTATTTTTTATTCTTTATTTTTTAAGTCTTGGGAATTTAGAATAATGGGAACGGAGGTGAGGGCAGTCGAATGTTCCTCCTGCAGAATGTGGGAGTTAAGGGTCACCACTAGTGTCCCTGCTGACTACATCTGCGGGAAGTGCACCCAACTCCAGCTCCTTGAAAACCACGGTAGGGAACTGGAGCTGGAGTTGGATGAACTTTGGATCATTTGGGAGGCAGAGGGGTTTATTGAGAGGAGTTACAGGGAGGTAGTCACTCCTCAAGTACAAGAAAAAGGCAGATGGGTTACGGTCAGGGGACGGAAAGGGAACCGGCAGGCAGTGCAGGGATCCCTTGTGGCCATTCCCCTCAACAATAAGTATACCGTTTTGGATACCGTTGGGGGGGGGGGGGGGGGGGGAGGGGGGATGACTTACCAGGGGAAAGCAGTGGGGCACGGGTCTCTGGCACGGAGTCCGCCCCTGCTGCTCAGAAGGGAAGGGGGAAAAGGAGCCGAGCATTAGTCATTGGGGACTCCATAGTTAGGGGGACAGATAGGAGGTTCTGTGGGGACGAGAGAGATTCACGGTTGGTGTGTTGCCCCCCAGGTGCCAGGGTGCATGATGTCTCTGATCGTGTTTTTGGGATCCTTAAGGGGGAGGGGGAGAGAATCAAGTCGTGGTCCACATTGGCACCAACGACATAGGTAGGAAGAGAGATGGGGATTTAAGGCAGAAATTCAGGGAGCGAGGATGGAAGCTTAGAGCCAGGACGAACAGAGTTGTTGTCTCTGGTTTGTTGCCCGTGCCACGTGCTAGTGAGGCGAGGAATAGGGAGAGAGAGGAGTTGAACACGTGGCTACAGGGATGGTGCAGGAGGCAGGGTTTTGGATTCTTGGATAATTGGGGCTTTTTCTGGGGTAGGTGGGACCTCTACAAGCAAGATGGTCTTCACCTGAACCAGACGGGTACCGATGTCCTGGGGCGGGGGGGGGGGGGGGGGAATTTCCTAAGGCTATTTGGGTGGGTTTAAACTAATTCAGCAAGGGGATGGGCACCAAAATTGTAGTTTGACTACAGAAAAGGTTGAGAGTAGGGTGGTCCAAAATAAAGTTTCAGGGAAGCAAGATGGCACTGGCAAGCAAGAAGTTGGTTTGAAGTGTGTCCACTTCATTGCCAGGAGCGTCCAGAATAAGGTGGGTGAACTTGCAGCATGAGTTAGTACCTGGGACTTCGATGTTGTGGCCATTTCGGAGACATGGATCGAGCAGGGACAGGAATGGTTGTTGCAGGTTCCGGGATTTAGATGTTTCTGTAAGAACAGAGAAGATTGTAAAAGGGGCAGAGGTGTGGCATTGTTAGTCAAGGACAGTATCACAGTTGCAGAAAGGATGTTTGGGGACTCGTCAAATGAGGTAGTATGGGCTGAGGTTAGAAACAGGAAAGGAGAGGTCACCCTGTTGGGAGTTTTTTATAGGCCTCCGAATAGTTCCAGAGATGAAGAGGAAAGGATAGCAAAGATGATTCTCGATAGGAGTGAGAGAGACAGGGTAGTTGTCATGGGGAACTTCAACTTTCCAAATATTGGCTGGGAACACTATAGTTTGAGTACTATAGATGGGTCAGTTTTTGTCCAATCTGTATAGGAGGGCTTCCTGACACAGTATGTAGATAGGCCAACAAGGGGCAAAGCCACATTAGATTTGGTACTGGGTAATGATCCCGGCCAGGTGTTAGATTTGGAAGTAGGTGAGCACTTTGGTGATAGCGATCACAATTCTGTTATGTTTACTTTAGTGATGGAAAGGGATAGGTATATACCACTGGGCTAGAGATATAGCTGGGGGAAAGGCAACTACGATGAGATTAGGCAAGATTTAGGGAGCATAGGATGGGGAAGGAAACTGCAGGGGATGGGCACATTAGAAATGTGGAGCTTATTCAAGGAAAAGCTCCTGTGTGTCCTAGAAAAGTATGTACCTGTCAGGCAGGGAGGAGGCTGCAGAGCGTGGGAGCCGTGGTTTACGAAGGAGGTGGAATCTCTGGTCAAGAGGAAGAAGGCGGCTTATGTTAGGATGAGATGTGAAGGCTCAGTTAGGGCACTTGAGGACTACGAGGTAGCCAGGAAAGACCTAAAGAGAGAGCTCAGAAGAGCCAGGAGGAGACATGAGAAGTTGTTGGTGGATAGGATCAGGTAAAACCCTAAGGCTTTCTATAAATATTTAAGGAATAAAAGAATGACGAGAGTAAGATTAGGCCCAATCAAGGATAGCAGTGGTACGTTGTGTGTGGAGTCAGATGAGATAGGGGAAGTGCTAAATGAATATTTTTCAACAGTATTCACTCTAGAAAATGACAATGTTGTCGAGGAGAATACTGAGATACAGGCTACTAGACTAGGTGGGATTGAGGTTCACAAGGAAGAGGTATTAGAAATCCTTCAGAGGGTGAAGACAGATAAGTCCCCTGGGCTGGACGGGATTTATCCTAGGATCCTCTGGGAAGCCAGGGAGGAGATTGCCGAGCCTTTGGCATTGATCTTTAACTCGTCATTGTCTACAGGAAAAGTGCCAGATGACTGGAAGATAGCAAATGTGGTTCCCCTGTTCAAGAAGGGGAGTAGAGACAACCCTGGTAATTATAGACCAGTGAGCCTTACCTCAGTTGTTGGTAAAGTGTTGGAAAGGATTATAAGGGATAGGATTTATAATCATCTAGAAAAAAATACATTGATTAGGGATAGTCAGCACGGTTTTGTGAAGGGAAGGTCGTGCCTCACAAACCTTATTGAGTTCTTTGAGAAGGTGACCAAACAGGTAGATGAGAGTAAACTGGTTGATGTGGTGTATATGGATTTCAGCAAGGCGTTCGATAAGGTTCCCCACAATAGGCTATTGTACAAAATGCAGAGGAATGGAATTCTGGGAGACATAGCAGTTTGGATTGGAAATTGGCTTGCTGAAAGAAGACAGAGGGTGGTAGTTGATGGGAAATGTTCATCCTGGAGACCAGTTACTAGTGGTGTACCGCAAGGGTCGGTGTTGGGTCCACTGCTGTTTCTCATTTTTATAAATGACCTGGATGAGGGTGTAGAAGGATGGGTTAGTAAATTTGCAGACGACACTAAGGTCGGTGGAGTTGTGGATAGTGACGAAGGATGCTGTAGGTTGCAGACAGACATAGATAAGCTGCAGAGCTGGGCTGAGCGGTGGCAAACGGAGTTTAATGCAGACAAGTGTGAGGTGATGCACTTTGGTAGGAGTAACCGGAAGGCAAAGTACAGGGCTAATGGTAAGATTCTTAGTAGTGTAGATGAGCAGAGAGATCTCGGTGTCCATGTACACAGATCCTTGTATGTGGCCACCCAGGTTGACAGGGTTGTTAAGAAGGCATACAGTGTTTTAGCTTTTATTAATAGAGGGATCGAGTTCTGGAACCAAGAGGTTATGCTGCAGCTGTACAAAACTCTGGTGCGGCTGCACTTGGAGTATTGTGTACAGTTCTGGTCACCGCATTATAAGAAGGATGTGGAAGCTTTGGAAAGGGTGCAGAGGAGATTTACTAGGATGTTGCTTGGTATGGAGGGAAGGTCTTACGAGGAAAGGCTGAGGGACTTGAGGCTGTTCTTGTTAGAGCGAAGAAGGTTAAGACGTGACTTAATTGAAACATATAAAATAATCAGAGGGTTAGATAGGGTGGATAGGGAGAGCCTTTTTCCTAGGATGGTGACGGCGAGCACAAGGGGGGTTAGCTTTAAATTGAGGGGTGAAAGATACAGGACAGATGTCAGAGGTAGTTTCTTTACTCAGAGAGTAGTAAGGGAATGGAACGCTTTGCCTGCAACGGTAGTAGATTCGCCAACTTTGGGTACATTTAAAGCGTCATTGGATCAGCATATGGACATACATGGAATAGTGTAGGTTAGATGGGCTTGAGATTGGTATGACAGGTCGGCACAACATCAAGGACCGAAGGGCCTGTACTGTGCTGTAATGTTCTATGTTCAAACAAAACACATCCAAATGGTGCATGGGCTCACATGACAGCAATTGGCTCTTTTTCTTTGATTCAATTTATTTCACAAAACTGTAATCCATAATAATAAGATCACTAATTAAAGAAGATTCAGTAAAAGTAATTTTCAGTAACATTGGAGGCCTGTGACCAGCAGCATGCCAGAAGGGTTGGTGCTGGGTTCACTGTTCTTTGTCGTTTATATTAATGATTTGGATGAGGATATAACAGGCATGGTTAGTAAGTTTGTGGATGACATGAAAATTGGTGGTACAGTGGACAGTGAAGGAGGTTATCCAAGATTACAACGGAATCCTTGATCAACTGGGCCAGTGGGCCAAGGAATGGCAGACAGTTTAATTTAAATAAATGTGAAGTGTTGCATTTTGGTCAGACAAACCAGGGCAGGATTTACAGTTAATGCTAGGGCCGTGGTGGTGGTGGTGGTGATGAAGAGGAGGGGGAGAGACAGAGACCTAGTGGTCAGGTACATAGTTCCTTGAAAGTGGATCACAGATAGACAGGGTGGTGGAAAGGCATTAGGCACGTTTACCTTCATTGGTCAGAGCACCGAGTACAGGATAAAAACCAAAAGAACTGCAGTTGCTGTAAATCAGGAAGAAGAAAAAAGTTGCTGGAAAAGACGTGCTGCCAGACCTGCAAGCTTTTTCAGCAACCTTGTTTTTATTCAGAGTACGTGAGTTGGGAAGGCACGTTAAGGCTGTACAAGACACCGGTGAGGCCACACCGTATTGTGTACAATTCTAGTTGCTCTACTATAAGAAGGATGTTATTAAACTGGAAAGGGTGCAAAAATAAGATTTACAAAGATGTTACTGAGACCAAGGGTTTAAGTATTAAGGAGAGGCTGGATAGGCTGGGACCTTTATTCCCCTCCCACCGACCCCGGAGCTTCAGAAGGTGAGGGGTGACCTCATAGAGGTTTATAAAATCATAGAGTGGCATAGATAAGGTGAATAGATCATTTCCTCAGGAAGGAGAGTCCAAAATTGGACAGCATAGGTTTAAGATGAAAGGGGAAAGCTTTAAAAGGGACCTGTGGTGCAACTTTTTCGCAAAGAGTTGTGCGTATGTGGGACGAGCTGCCAGAGAAGTGGGAGTGGTGAGTACGATTAAACATTTGAAAGACATTTGGACAGGTACATGGTTAGGAAAAGCTTAGAGATTTATGGGCCAAATGGGACCAGTTCATTTTAGGAAATCTGGTCAGCATGGACAAGTCGAGCCAGAGGGTCTGTTTCTGTGCTACTAATCTGAGAAACAATTAACAGACCATGTCCAGGCTGCGTAGACAGTTTTCTATACAATTACGTACCATAAAAAATTCAAATTACTGTTTAACTGCCCACAAATGATGCAACCAAAATAGGATTAGGCAATTTAATAGTGTCTGAAGCTGGGAAATGATAGCTAGCATATTGGAAGTAAAATGATGACTGGTCTTGCTGCAAATCAGTTCTTTACTAGTGATCAATGACTGCTATAAAAAAAGTTTGGACTATCAATAAATTATTTGCATAGTAATTGAAAATCCAACCATTTAAGCAAACAACACTTGGGGAGAGAGAAATCTCAAATTGTGCAGTTTATTAAAATATTTTGAAACAATTAGGTGGGTAATAGACCAGGCTTTGAAGATAAAGCAATCAATTGCGCCTTTCAGCAACTTGCATATTCCTCACCTGCTTCAAATTCACATTATTAAAAATAAACAAGCTGCCAGCACATGACTAAATCCCAAGAGCTTTAAATGAGAGCTCAAACACCAAGTGTGCATTACTACAGGGATCAGACAATCGGACCATTTTCAATGTACTGTAATACTGGTTTATTTTTCTTTGTAGGTTTGACAAGACATTACCACACTCACATTCAGCAAAGAAACGTATTCGTCTTCTTTGCAGTAACTGCAGGAATTGCTATTTTAAGTTGTTTAAAATATACAGCCAGACTAGATGCATCAGGATTTCAGCCCAAGGTTTGATGCTACAGACTTGCACCACTGTGCACTCACCCCAACCCCCTCCACAACCCCACCCCATCCACCAAAACAGCTTCTGCACAGTCTTGGGAGTAGAACTGGTTCGGCAAGTTGGCAAATGAATAACTAAAGAATGCAAATGGAATTACCCAGTGTTGGCAGTCAGAGGCCTGCTTTCTTTCATTGCTGGGTTGTGGAGGTCCACATACAAGAAAGCATTTTTTTAAAAATGTTACAGAGATAATAGGAGCTGCAGATGCTGGAGAAGCTGAGGTAACAAGGAAAGCTGACGTTTCAGGCCATTTTTCTGATGAAGGGTCTAGCTGAAATGTCAGCTTTCCAGCTCCTAAGATGCTGCTTGGCCTGCTGTGTTCATCCAGCTCCACACCTCGTTATCTGTTTTAAATGTTATTTTGTTGTTCGTGGCCTTCAGCACTGTCTTTCAGGGTCACCAGTAGGGCTAAGCTGGTTTTCATAAGTGCAGCCGGTGTTCATTGCCTCAAGGCGGATGAAGGTTACAGGGTGGACCTCAAACATGATATTTAGCTGAAGGTCAACCACTTCACCAGCACTTCCCAGAATCTAGTCTACTGCATTTGCTGCTCACAATGTGGTCTCCTCTACATTGGGGAAACGAAGTGTAGACTGGGTAACTGCTGTGCAGAACATAGAACAACACAGCACACAACAGGCCCTTCGGCCCTCAACAATGCGCCAACTTGTGAACTAATCTAAACCCATCCTCCTACACTATCCCATCATGTATGTTCTGCTCACAAATAAAACCCTGAGCTACCTGTTGCCTGCCACTTTAACACACCACGCTGTTCCCTGGCCAACATCTGTCTCTGGCTTGCTGCAATGTTCCAGCGAAGCTTAACGCAAGGTGGAAGAACCACACATCATTTTCCATTTAGAGACCCTACAGCCCCCCAGACTCAATATCGAGTTCAATAATTTTAGGGCCTAAACTCTGCCACGTCCCAGCCCCCTACCCCACACACCTGGGCTTGTTATCACATTGCCTGCCGTAACACATCACCTGTTGTTAGTCACTAATAGTCCCCATTAACAATTATTCACCCTCCTACCCAATCATTATCAACTCCTTCGTCTATCCAACTGCTCTTCTCTCACTTTGGGTTCTATCCAATCATTTACTACCTATCTAATTCCCCTCCTTATTTTCTGCATATAAACTGACGTTTTCCCATCTACCATCAGTTCTGAGGAAGGGTCGCTGCTCCCAAAATGTTAACTTTGATTTTTTTCTTCACAGATGCTGCCAGACCTGCTGAGCTTTTCCAGCAACTTCTGCTTTTGTTGTAATCCCAAACTGAACTCGTTATAAAGGTTTGGTGCAACATCCCTGCTTTCATATTTAATGCATCTACTTTTGGAGCCCCACATACCGTGCAGTTTGCTCTCTATGTCCTGCCATCTTCAAATATCAATGCAGATGCGCCTCTGGCATCTCTGTTCCCTACACGCGCTTTACATACAAGCATATGAATTAGGAGCAGAAATAGCCCATTAAGACCTTGAGCCCATTCTGTCATCCAATAAACTTGCAGCTGATCTGTTTCATGTCTGAAATCCTACATTCCTATCTAACCATGATAATGGTATATTCCTTTAACTTAACAAAAATATACTTGTGCCTTAAAAATAGTCAATAACCATGCCCCCACCTTCTGAGGCAGAGAGTTGCAAAGTCTCTCAATCCTCAGAAAATTGAGAGGGGAATAAATATATAAAATTTATAAATAAATAAAGATTTATTTATTCTCATCTCTGTCTTAAGACTGTGATTTCTAATCTTAAATCAGGACCTCCTCATTCTGAACCACCCCCAGAAAGAAGCATCAGTTCCACATCGTCAAGACCTTTCAAGATGTTACATACTTAGTCAACTCACCCTTTGACTCAATTAAAATGCAGTGCAAACAGACTCAGCCTGTTTCTCCCCTTTCTTCAAAGGGAATCTGCTCATTCCAGGTACGAAGTATAATAATCATCCCTAAACTACTTTCAACACATTTAAATTATTCTTTAAATAAACGAGACCTAGCTGCACATAATATCCGAGTTTTCACCATTTACCAACACCCAGTATAACTGAAGCACAATCTTATTACTTTAATGTTCGATTCCTGTGGTAATAAAGGGTAGTATTTCATTAGCTATCTTATTTACATGGACCACATGCATAAATTGCTCTGCACCTTGGAAGGTGCTGTTCATTTATGGAATGCTGTTTTTTTAAAATCTTCCTGCCATTTTATACTCCATCTGCCAGACTTTAGTTTGCCCCCTCAACCTATATTTACCTTATGGCCTCTTCACACCATGCATTCCTAACTATCTTTATGTCATTTGCAAATATAAAGGATGAAAAGTGAGGCCCCAACACAAACCACTGTGACATCTTGTTATCACATCCTGCCATTCAGAAAGAAGATCCACTTATGCTTTCTGTCAGTCAACAGTCATATGACATGGAAACAGACCCCGACATGGAAACAGACCCCTTGGTCTAACTCAGCCACATGAACCAGACATCCCAATGTGACCTCGTCCCATTTGCCAGCATTTGGTCCATATCCCTCTAAATCCTTCTTATTCATGTACACATCCGTGATGTTGTAGTGGTATCAGCCTCCACCACTTCCTCTGGCAACTATTCCATTCATGCACAACCCTCTGCATGAAAGTTACCTCTCAGGTCCTGGAGGTCTGTTACCAGTGGTGTTCCACAGGAATCGGTGCAGAGTCTGCTTTTGTTTGTTTATAGAAAGTTTTGAAGAGGACAATGAAGGCATGGTTAATAAGTTTGTGGATGACACCAAAATAGTGATATAGTTGACAATGAAGAAGATTATCTCTGCAATGTAACCTATATGCCTAAATCTTTCTAATCTGTACATCCTTTGCTTGCTGTGATCTGCCTGTATGGCTCATAAACAAACCTTTTCACTGTAATTTGGTACATGTGACAACAAAATCAATTAATAATCAGAGATGGTGATCAATTGGGTCAACGGGCTGTGGACTGGCAGACGGAGTTTAATTTAGATGAATGAAATAAGGGTAGGAATTTTATTTGTACAAGTCAGGCCTTGGGTAGTGTTGTTGACCAGAGACCTGGGGTTCAGGTACACAATTCTTTGAAGTTTGTGTCACATGCAGACAGGGTGGTGAAGGTGGCGTTTGGCATGCATACCTTCACTGCTCAGACCACCAAGTACAGGAGTTGGGATTTCATGTTGAGGTTGTAAAGGATGTTCTGGATTTGTGTGCGCAGTTCTGGTCACACTGTTAGAGGAAGGATATTATCAAGCTGGAGAGAGTTCAGAAAAGATTTACCAGGATGTTGCCAGGAATGAAAGGTTTTTGTTGTAGGGAGAGGCGGGATAAGCTGGGACATGTTGGGAGATTTTTAAAAGCTGGGAGATTTTTAAAATCATGACGGGTATAGATTATAGAATCCCTACAGTGTGGAAACAGACCATGTGGCCTAACAAGTACAGACCAACTCAGAGCATGCCACCCAGACCCATTCCCTTATAACCCACCTAGCCTACACATCCCTGAACACTTTGAGCAATTTAACATGGCCAATCCATCTAGCCTGCACATTTTTGGACTGTGGGAGGAAACCAGAGCACCCAAACGAAACCCATGCAGACAGGAAGAATGTACAAGCTCCAAACCAACTCCTGGTGCTGTGAGGTAGCAGTGCTAGCCACTGAACCACCGTGCAACCCACAGTGATAGATAAGGTAAATGGTAGGTGGCTTTTCCCTAGGGTGGGGGCTTTCGAGAATGATGGTTTACTTGTAAGGTGTGAGGAGAAAGATTTAAAAAGGAAGAGGGTCAACTTTTTTTAAAAAATTTTATACAGAGTGGCTCATGTGTAGAACGAACTGCCAGAAAAAATCATGGATGCAGGTACAGCTACATGTTTAAAAATCTATTTAGATAAGTACATGAATAGGAAATGTTTGGAGGGATATGGGCCAACTGCAGGCAGGAGAGACTAGTTTAGTTTGGGATTACAGTTGGCATGGGCTCATTAGACTGAAGGGTCCATTTTCATGCTGTATGATAGAATTAAAAAGTCAATCCCCTCTGGCTAAGGACTCTTACCTTTGGAAAAAGAGACCTTGGCTATTCACCCAATTCATGCTCCTCATGATTTCATAAACCTTTGTAAGGTTAACCCTCAGCCTCTGACATTCTAGTATGTTACACCTATACCCTGTGTACCAAAGTTTTATGTGGCACCTTGTCAAATGCCTTTTGGAAATCCAAATGTGTGCCAACTGGCTCATCTTTGGGTACAGCATACCATTCCTTTAAAGAATTCCATTGATTGGGCAATCATGATGTCCCTTTCACACATTGACTCTTCCCAATTTCCTTGAATTTTTTTTAAATGCCCAGCTCCTTAATGATCGATCCTCACAGTTTCCTCACAACAAACATCAAACTGATTGGACTGCAGTTTCCTGCTCTTATTTAGTGAAGACAGGAGGTAAATCTTTCTTCATTTCATTGGCCATTATCTGCCCTGAACTCCCCATTCTCATTCTGTAGAGGTCTGACACACACTTTGTTCACTCTCTTCATTTTTAAGTACTTCTGGAAACTCTTGCTTTCCATTTTTTAAAAGGAGTTTCAAGTCCCTTCCTCTCAATTTCTTCCTCCCAATTAATCTTTTGGTTAGAATATGAAGAATGGCAAAGACTGACCAATCAATCATTTGACTTGCCACCAACGTTTACACAACTATATACTTTTCCATAAATTTGATGCTTTCATTAACTTCTTTAGTTAACCATCAATGGTAGGTCCTCTCCTTGTAAGTTTTTTCTTATAGAAGGATCATTTTATTTTGCATACTCCAAAAAATCCCTTCACATGTCTGCCACGGCTTCTCTATTGATCTCCGAGCCTAGTTATCAGAGTTCACTTCAGCAGCTCACGGGCCCACACAGTTCTCCATATTTAAGTTTTTAGAAGACTACTTAGATCTATTCTTCACCTTTTCAACCTCATGTTGGTCACGGCTGCATAGAAGGTTGTCATTTAATCCTGTTATGACTACACTACCCCACGCTTGACAAAACCTACTCTTTGCCTGGTTTCAAGACATGTTGCTTCAAGAAACTGTCTTGAAAGCACTACATGAATCCTCTTGCAGGCTACAATCACCAAACTGATTTTTCCAGTGTCGGTATAGGTTGGAATCACGCATGATTATTGCCATTCCTTTATCACTACCCAATAGCTCATCTTGTATATATTGTCCTATGTCGTGATTACTATTAGGACACATGTAGCCAACTCCCACTAATGATTTTTTTCTGTCGCTATTCCTCAACTATGCCTAAACCAATTCCACATCCTGATCTCTTGAACCAACGTAAAATCTATCACACAAATGTCATCTTTGATTAAGTGTGCAGCCACTTCATCTTTACCCAACTCCTATTATTCTCAAGTATCGCACAGCCCTCAATATTCAGGACTTAATTCTTGCCATCAGGCAGTCATTTCTTCGTAACGACCATCAGATATTTATTTCAATGTGCATTGTTAATTAAGTTACTATTTGTATGACTATCATACACATATCCACAGCCATTAATTTTAACATTTTGTTATCTTTGTAATAGCTAGTTTTCAACAATGGTGTATTTTTTGGTTGTTACTCCGCGTTCCTTCCTGCCCTCCTCGTGCTGCAGCTTCTGCAGCCTAACCTCCAGCCCACTGACTCTGAACCGATGTTCCTGCAGCTGCAGACATTTACTGCAAAATGTGTTTGCTCTGATCACACTGACATCCAGAAGAACCCACATCCTGCAGTTGGAACACATCACCTGTCACTTGTGTTAATTATTGTTAATCAATTTATAACAAATGAATCATTTAACCTTCTAGTCCCATGTCACCATTTTGCTCTTTGGTTTCAACCCAACCCCTTCGTTTACTACATTGATCCTTTAACCACTTCATTTTTAGCTTAAAGCTCTCTCTACATGTCTAGTTGTACAACTCACAAGACCATCAGTCCCAGTATGGTTCATAAGTTCTTCCAACAGTACACAGATCCCACTTTTGCTAGTACTGGTGCCACTGCCCTATGAAGTGGAACCCACCGTGCCCACAAAGGGCCTTGAACTACGTATTTATTTCATTAATCTTATTTGTGCCTTATGCCAAATTACCACCTTTGAGGTTTTACTTCTGAAATTATCTAGCTTTTCATACTCTGCGAGCCTAGCTAAGTCCCACTGCAGTCAATTCCTATCATCTTCTGCTTGCCACTGCTCCAAATTTTTTATCATTGACAATGTTTGCAGTTCTGTTCAGTTTTCCAAGATTCACTTGCTATGTAGCAAAAAAAAAGCAAAGCTGTGCTCTTCACACTAACACCTTTCAATCTGAACAGCAACCATTTCAATTCTCTGTTTTTAAGCCAATTATTTAATCCATAGCTTACTGACCCTCCGATTGCATAAGGTTCAATTTTTTTAAAAAGCCTTTTACTTTGTTGAATGTTTACTTAAAATCTAGATGGACAACAACCACTCTATTCATCAACCTTGTTATGACAGAGGCTGCAGGAATGCCCTGTCTCTCTAGTTCCATTACTGCACTGGTCATAAATTGAAAAATGCTTTCATCAGTTAACAATTGGTCATTTAAACATCTTACCTGAAGCCAGTTTTAAATAACAAAATCTATCAACCAGATTCCTTAATAAAGACGTTTTAGAGAGATAGTAGGGTGCTGGAGAATCTGAGATAACAAGCTGTAGAGCTGGATGAACACAGCAGGCCAAGCAGCATCATAGGAGTAGGAAAGCTTGACATTTCGGGCCTAGACTCTTGGCCTGCTGTGATCATTGACCTCAACACCCTGTTATTCTTAATAAAGACTGTTGTTAGTTATTGATTAAAACAAAACTTACTTCATGAAGATTCCAAAGGAAATATCCCTATCATCACAGAAGTTATCAGCAAGTATGCAGCAGGAAAAGGAGAATCACCCCCTAACATTTTGGCATAACCACGAAGAGAAACAGAGACAAGGAAAAGAGAATGGCATAGTAGTGCACACATTTTGACCTTCAAAATGAGCCATGATATCAATTTACATTTGTATAAATTTGTTAACGTAGCACACTCAAGATGAGCAAAACGACCTTCTGATCTCATATTCCTGCTACTGCTATTAAGATTGCCTATTACCACTTCCTTTACTTTCCTGTCTTCATCTCATCACTGCTCATTATTTAATTTTTATCATTGCTTTAAAACAGCCTTGTGATGTGTATTATGGTAATAGCACCTGTATAAAATACAAGTTTTTACTAATGTAGTCAAGTTTCCCCAAGGTGTTTCTCAGGAGCATTAGCAGATCAAATTTGACCAAGCCAAAATTGGAAACAACTGACCAAGGGTGTCAAAGAGGGACAGCAGGCGTGAGAGAGCTGGTCAGACAGAGGTTTAGAAAGGAACTGCAGATCTCAAGGCTTGGACAGTCAATTAGATGGCTATGAGGGACAAAGGAAATCAATGACATTGAAGGCCAGAAATGAGAAAAATGCAAAATTCTCAAAGTAGCAGTAAATAAGATTTTCTTTTCGGAGGACAGAGGCTTTAGTTATAAATTGAACATTTTTGTAGACTGGGATCCCAATGTTTGTCAGCAAGTTAAATAGTCTTATTCCAGTGTATAGGTGCTTTCCAACATAATTGTATTCCTTTAGGCTGAAATTATAGAGAACTAAATGACACTGCCTAAATTGTCACAGGTGGATGCACTCATCTAAGAGGCCCGAAGGACACTCAGTGAAATTCTGAAAGACAGACAGTGCAAAATGAAATGCTCATTTGAAATTTAAAAAAGAATGTTGCTGTATTGTAGAAGAAATAAACTTGTGCTCTGCTTGATAATGAAGTGATTAATGCTATTCAGTATATCAGCAAATTCATGCTGCCTTTTGCACATACTGTATCTGATTCACAAATATTTGCTAGAACAAATTAGCAGGAGCGTTATATCTAAACTATACTGCATTTAATCCAGGAGTACTTACACCAACACCAGGTGACAAAAATGAATTGCTCCTTTTCCCACCAGATGACTTCCAACTTGACAAGTACAAAATAAGTGAAGGGATTACAACAGTAAGAAAAATCAGGAAGTGGCCGTAGACAGAATTTTAGAAGCCAGAAATAATTTGAACATTTTCTAGCAAGTATGCAGCATTAAGTGGTAAATTAGCCTCCCTCTACAATGATGAAGTAAAACCTGATCTTATTACAAGTTAACAGTTGCATCTTGTCAAACAGAATTTAAACATAATCCAGAAACAGTGGCCCAATAAATTACACAACTATATTCAATTAGGGAGCCGAAATAATAATCAAATTAATATTCCACCGGAGACAAAGGATGCTGGAACACAAAAATGTATTGAATATCTACAGAAAAAGTTGGGAAACTTCAGAAATAGATGTCAACTCCAAACTCAACTTGATGAATTTCAAACAACTAAACGCTAGCAGATTGGATTTATTTAAAAGAAATTCCAATTCTCTCTCAGTATGTGGACCTATATGTCAGCATTCTCTCCTTCCTGGTTTAATCAGTGTCATTTTACAGGCATGAGTTTCTCGATTCTCTGAAGAAGATTCGGACGAGAACAGCAAGATCGACAACTGGAGATGAGGCTGAGTTACTAAGTGCTTGACTCCAGTTTGCATTCTATTTTGATTAGCAAATGTCAGTGATATAGAGTTGCTTCAGTGTCAAATAAGAATCATCACTAATGTCCCTTTAAAGACAACAATATTGAAAAGATAAAGCATGATCAAAATGGGCAGGAAGATGTTAAGACCAGCAAAGTCCTAAGAAATTTCAAATAATATTAACACTCTGCATTTCCAGATAGCAGCATGATTTCCTGAGGTTGGTGACTTCCTGAGTGATTCAAAGGCCACAACCAGTAAAGACATGAGAGGGGAACAGGAGACACTTCTTATCAATACCAGAACACCCAAAAAGATGGGATATCTGATTTAAACTTGTTCAAAATAATTACAAATCTGATTTTCATGACAGGGGTAGAATGAGGTGGAGGGTTTAGCAAAGTTCAAGATTAATTTGCAAAGCAAAAAGAATTGTGATCACATTGCAGAAAATACCACATATTGAAAATCCAACATGGTCACAAGGAACTATAAGGGAAACAAATGGAATAGATTATCCGAAGTCAAGTATCATCTTTCAGTGATGAACAAGCTACACAGTATGCTAATATACTATTGACAAGAAAGAACAGAGTTACTTGTTCCTTTTTCCCCAATCCCATGCATGCACTTCTGCATTTGCAGGCTTTTGAAAGCTTTAAAGAATATACTGGTCTCTTCTCACTGGAAAGGACGAGACATCCATCTTGTCACTGCAACTAAAGGATGTTTTTCACTCTGATAATGCTACATTTCCTCAGCCAAGTATTCACGCACAGGAATCAGTCTACAATGCACAATTTCAGGGCTCTTGGGACACAGTGGTACTGTCACTACCTCTGGGGCAGAGCTCCAGTCCCTACTGCCCCAGACACAAGTCATAGAATTTCTGAACAGGTTGAAAAAAAGAAATACAATGCACAACTTCCTCACTTAATGAAGTAAAAGTCGAACTCTTTTGGGTAAAAGATGTTGTTAAACTTGAATAGGTACAGAAAAGATTTACAAGGATGTTGTCAGGGATGGGGGCGTTTGAACTATAGGGAAGAGGCTAAACAGACTGGGACCATTTTCCCTGGAGCATTGGGGGATGTCCTCATAGGTGTTTATAAAATCATGAGAGGCATGAATAGGGTGAACAGACAAGGTTCCCCCCGCCCAGGGTAAGGGGGTCCAAAACTAGATGGTATAGGTTTAAGGTGAGAGGGGAAAGATTTAAAAGGAACACAAGGGTCAACTTTTTCCACGCAGAGTGTGGTGCATGTATGAAATGAGCTGCCAGAGGAACTTGTGGAAGTTGATATAATTGCTGCATTTCAAAGGCATTTGAATGAGTCCATGAATAGGAAGGGTTTAAGAGGAATATGGGCCAAATGCTGGCAATGGGGCTAGACTGATTTAGAATATTTGGTTGGCATGGACAAGTTGGACTGAAGGGTCTGTTTCCATGCTGTACAGCTCTCTGACTCAAACATCCATTTAGGAGGAATAGTACCATGAAGTTTGCACACCACCATTCTCCTTCCACTATATATTTATGGAGCACTTTTGATGTAGCACAACGTCCCAAGGCAATTCCCAGCAATATAAAAAAGCCAAGTTCGATATTTACCCATATATGGAAATCTCTGGGCAGATGATGAGCATGACCTTTGAAGAGCAGATGTGCATACTGGAATGGATAGAGATAGAGGAAGCTGATGTGCTGAAAATTTTGTTAAACATTAAGATTGACAAGTCGCCAGGCCCGGACCAGATTTGTCCTCGGCTGCTTTGGGAAGCGAGAAATGCAATTGCTTCGCCACTTGCGAAGATCTTTGCATCCTCGCTCTCCACTGGAGTCGTACCTGAGGACTGGAGAGAGGCAAATGTAATTCCTCACTTCAAGAAAGGAAATAGGGAAATCCCCGGCAATTACAGACCAGTAAGTCTCACGTCTGTCGTCTGCAAGGTGTTAGAAAGGATTCTGAGGAATAGGATTTATGACCATCTGGAAGAGCATGGCTTGATCAAATACAGTCAACACGGCTTTGAGAGGGGTAGGTCATGCCTCACAAACCTTATCGAGTTTTTTGAGGATGTGACTAGAAAAGTTGATGAGGGTCGAGCTGTGGATGTGGTGTATATGGACTTCAGTAAGGCATTTGATAAGGTTCCCCATGGTAGGCTCAATCAGAAGGTCAGGAGGAATGGGATACAGGGGAACTTAGCTGCTTGGATACAGAATTGGCTGGCCAACAGAAGACAGCGAGTGGTAGTAGAAGGAAAATATTCTGCCTGGAAGTCAGTGGTGAGTGGGGTTCCACAGGGCTCTGTCCTTGGGCCTCTACTGTTTGTAATTTTTATTAATGACTTGGATGAGGGGATTGAAGGATGGGCCAGCAAGTTTGCAGACGACACAAAGGTCGGAGGTGTCGTTGACAGTATAGAGGGCTGTTGTAGGCTGCAGCGGGACATTGACAGGATGCAGAGATGGGCTGAGAGGTGGCAGATGGAGTTCAACCTGGATAAATGCGGGGTGATGCATTTTGGAAGGTCAAATTTGAAAGCTGAGTACAGGATTAAGGATAGGATTCTTGGCAGTGTGGAGGAACAGAGGGATCTTGGTGTGCAGATACATAGATCCCTTAAAATGGCCACCCAAGTGGACGGGGTTGTTAAGAAAGCATATGGTAGTTTGGCTTTCATTAACAGGTGGATTGAGTTCAAGAGTCGTGAGATCTTGTTGCAGCTCTATAAAGCTTTGGTTAGGCCGCACTTGGAATACTGCGTCCAGTTCTGGTCGCCGTATTATAGGAAAGATGTGGATGCTTTGGAGAGGGTTCAGAGGAGGTTTACCAGGATGCTGCCTGGACTGGAGGGCTTATCTTATGAAGAGAGGTTGACTGAGCTCGCTCTCTTTTCATTGGAGAAAAGGAGGAGAGGGGACCTAATTGAGGTATACAAGATAATGAGAGGCATAGATAGAGTTGATAGCCAGAGACTATTTCCCAGGGCAGAAATGGCTAGCACGAGGGGTCATAGTTTTAAGTTGGTTGGTGGAAAGTATAGAGGGGATGTCAGAGGCGGGTTCTTTACACAGAGAGTTGAGAGAGCATGGAATGCGTTGCCAGCAGGAGTTGTGGAAGCAAGGTCATTGGGGTCATTTGAGAGACTGCTGGACATGCATACGGTCACAGAAATTTGAGGGTGCATACATGAGGATCAATGGTCGGAACAACATTGTTGGCTGAAGGGCCTGTTCTGTGCTGTACTGTTCTATGTTCTATGTTCTATGATCAATAGTTTAGTCAAAGAGGCAGATTTTCAGGAGATGTGGTAACATGTACGGAAGGAATTCCACAGCTACACAGTTGAGTGCGCCCTTTTTGGATTAATAAGCGCTAAGATAATTTGGGAACATTTCAGACAGATTGCCTTTTTCTGTCTCGTTCAGCAGGGCAAACTGTATCATCTAAAAGACTTTTCCCGTTTTCTTACTTTTGCAAATTTCACCCTGAAACATTCAATAGCAAGGGATCTGATCCAGAACATTACCCAAATAAACATTAGCAAAAAGTGATTCTTGGATTTAATTACTAGGAACGGAGGTAAAACTGCCCCATGATTACGAAAAAAACAATTTATTGGGAAACTCAATGCATGAAGTAGGTGTCTTTCTTTCTCCCCAATTTTAAAATGGGGATTAGTTGCCCACACGTGCTGTTTGTTATCAAATAACATTTAAAAGGAAATTTTCACATTGGAGTGTCTTTGTCTTTGTGTGAAATAGTCTGATTTGCAGCAACAGGCAGGTGGGATAATGGTGAAATATCACACATGAAACAATAAGTTGTCAGACTGTATCTGAAGAGAAAACACTTTACCTTCAACACAACAGCAATCCTATAATTCTGTACCAGAACATCATCCTAGATTCCCAAACTTTATCCAAACATGACACTATTTTCAGGCTAGAAAATTGCCCCAACCCCTCAGCACAAACTGAGAGAGCAGGGTTGGGTGTAACTGAGAAATGAAATACTGATTATAACTCAGTCAGAGCTCCAAGTCAACCATCACTGTCTCAGAGCTGGATCCAGCCCTGACTTAAGTGTTCAAGTGAATGGATGGATCTTGAGTGTACAAACTTCTCAAAGTACTTTCAAATGTGCCAACGGGCACATCATTTTTTTTAAAATGGGCAAAATTGGTCCATTAGCGATCTCAGCAGCTTCTTAGCCCTCAAGAAAACTAGTCTCTAGCAAGGAATATCGGTACAAGAGGAAAATTGAACTGTCCGAGCAATGTATTAAATAGGATAGGCTACACTTTCCAATGATGTTCCAGTTAGTGTGTGCGCTCTTCTGAGGAGACAGGGTGAAGAAAACAAATTAGATGCTGTCACATATTGTGAACTTTTAAAATGCATCAAAGCAGTAATGTTAAACGTCTCAAATCAGCAACCAAAACTGAAAAGGTAGTTAAACTCCAACTGCAGCCCTGAATCATCATCTCATTCATCAGCTCAGTACTCCCTTGTAGACAGGCAAAGCATCAATTGTCAAAGGGATCAAGATCAACAACTTGTTTATGAAGTACCTTTATTATAGTAAAACATACTGACAGGAGTGTGAACAAGCAAGTAGTGAGTCACATAAGCAGACATTAAGATAGAAAAGCAAATACTTGGCAAAAGAAGCATGTAACAAGTGCATTAAAGGACGAGCAGTTTACAGAGGGAATTTCAAAGCTTGGGGCCTCGGCAGTTGAAAGTGCAACAGTCAACAGTACAGTTAAAATCAGGGATGCACAAGGTACCAAACGCATACAAGAATTCTGACAGAATTGTGCTGAAGGTGGTTACGGCGATGAGAAGAGGCAAGACTAAAGAGGGGTATGAAAACAACAGTAAGAATTTTTAAAGAGCAGCTATGCTGAAACAAGAAGACAGTGTAAATGAGCTAGAGCAGGGGTGGTGGTGAATTAAACAGTATGTGTTAGCATATGGTTAGAACAGGAACAGTAGTAAGTCAGTGGCTCAAGCCTGTTGCTTGAGGACATGGCTAATCTGCAACCTAACCAAATATTCATCTTTACCCTACATCCCATAATACCTTCGTGGAACAAAATTAATCACAGATGATATGGCACTAATTGCTATAACCAAAGGAATTTCAAACATCTGTCACTTTGTCAGGAATGACACTGTGAGCAAAAAAGGAAATGAATTAGAGAGACAAAAAAAACACATACACATAACAAAATATTTAAATACAAGAACCCAGAATATTACAGCACCTTTTTCCATCTAAAGTGAAATGTAACTACTTCTGGGCTGCATCAAAATGGGTGAAATCATTTAACTTCAATTTGGAAGAAATATTTGTTTTCTTTTTGTTGACTTTCAAGACCACAAACCAATGCATTAGTATTAAATCTTGCAGAGACTTCAGCATTTCAACGTCAAAGCAATTCATATATGCATTGTAATATAAGATGAAATCTGCACCAATAACAGAACCTAACCTTGCTGGATTATGTTCTTGCACAGAAAAAGGACTACAGGGAGAAGGTAGCTCCAGTTGGGAAAACGTTTCTAAGAACAGAATTCAGAAATGCAGAAAATGCAAAAGTTTTCCATCCCCATTTGTGGGACAAATTCCTAAATTCACTCCTGAAAGTCTGGCTCTAACTTTTAGACTATTAGAATCTTGGGGTCCCAAACCAGCATAATACTTTTGTTTTTCTCTGTTCCATTTCCCTAATTACCTGTGCAATCTGTCATAGAAACATAAAATAGCAGGAGCAGGCTATTCAGCCTTTCCAGCCTGCTGTGCCATTCAATTTGATCATGGCAGATCTTGCAACGCAGTATCCTATTCCTGCTATCTCTCCATACCCTTTCATCATTTTAGTCCAAAGACCTATATGTAACTCATCCATGAAAATATTAAATATTCAGGCCTCAAATATTTTCTGTAGCTGAGAATGCCACAGGCTGACCACACTCTGGGTAAAACTGCTCATCTCAATTCTAAATAGCCCACCCCACATCCGGAGACTGTGATACGAGTTGTCTTTTTAACTAAATTTCAAAAGTCAAATTATCATTCTGATAAGTTTACACTGAACTCATTATAAGGCCAAGTATCTTTAAGGTAGTGCCAATGAATCTTTCCTAAGAATCAGCTATTTGAGGGTTAAGAAGAAGGAAGAAGTTCACCAATACTCACCTCTGATTTGATTTCCAGATAGGAAACAGTCATAAATTAAAGCTTCACGTGATAGCCAGGTTAAGATCAGCAAAAACCCACAAATGAGTGCAAGGATAAATAGTTATATGGACAACGACCATGGGAAATTCTGAAACGCATGTCTTGTGAGTGCAGCTCTCAGATTCATACTCATCCTTCAACACACTGAAGCAAAGAATATTGAGGAGAGATTCAATATAGGTATACAATTTTATGGCTGTTTTAAATAAGGCTCAGCAAGAAAAAGTGACTCTGTGAGCTGATGGTAGAAGCTCTAGGGAACTCAGCTTTAAAGGATTACGGCATAAAATTCAGGAGAAATGAGAGGAAGAACCCTTTGACTCAAGAAATGGTAATGACCCTGAACTCATTGTCCTTTCAGAGAGACAATTAATTACTTCAAATGAAGTTCAATCAACAGTTTAGGGAAATAAACTTAAAGATCAATTTTTTTGATTTGATTTAATTCATTGTTGTCACCAAGGTAAAGTGAAATGTGTTGTTTTGTGTGCTCTACAGGGAGCTTGCTGCATGTAAATTGCATCAGGTAGCAGAACAGAGTGCAGAATAGTGTTACAGTCACACAGAAGGCGCAGAGGAAAGATCAATATTAGCTTTTGTGAGGTCTGTTCAAAAGTCTGATTACAACTGGGAAGCAGCTGTTCTGGAATTTGTTTGTAAGTGTATTCAAACTTTTATTTCTTCGGCCCGATAGACAATGGTGAAAAAGAGTGCAACAAGGTGGGATGGGGTCTTTGATAATGTTGGTTGTATTCCTAAGGCAGCAGGAAGTATAGATGGAGTCAACGGATGGAAGGCCGGTTTGTGTGATAGATTGAGGAATGACACAATGTTCCAGTATCACTGAACAGATATGCAGCAGGGTGCCCAAGAATTAACCCATCTTAGCCTTTCAGACATTGTGGTGTTACCTACATTTCAGAAATGCAAAAATATTTGCTTCGAGCACACTTGACAATTTATGATCAATACATACACTTTCCATTTAATTGCCAGACCTATAAAATTTACATTGTTCAGTCACTAAGTGAGATCATGTGCTGACGAGCAGATAGCAATCCAGTCCATTTAACTTCAGAGTGAAATAAATAATTTAAAACGTGGTGTACAACGTCAGGCTGATGTTAGAGCCAGCACTCCAACATATTGAACACTGGCAAATGCCATACTTTTTGAACTTACAAAGATTCTCAAGAAACTAAGATAAAGATGGCTTGTCATATTTGAACTAGCTGACCAAAACAAAAACAAAAAAAAACAGAACAAATATCCTGGTGCAATTTATTATGTTTTTGTACAAGCATTCTGACACACTGCAATAGCATATTACAATGAAACATACGTCATGACATTTTTTCCTACAGATCTAACGAGAAAGAGCTGAAGACCTGACCTATCCCAGTTTATGCTGTGCTTGTTGATAAGAAATGTAAATAAGGTGATGCAAATGGTTTTTGATGGTGGGTCTGGGAATTTAAAATCATTTGGTCAATATACACACTCCAGTGATTTTCATGTGTATGACTATCAAACGAATGCAATATCAGATCTAGCTGCCGATGTTCATATGGTTGTAAAGTCAAAGCCAGTTAGATGTGATTAACAAAAAGATTAACAAAAAATAAAAAAGAACTCTTTGTCCCCACTCAAATATGGCAAACCGAGGATGGTAGCCCATGCCACACTCTAGATGAGAAGTTGTACCCTAAAAAACCAATGCTTCCTGGACAGGAAGTATAGGAGGCTTGCAAATAATCTGCAAGCTCGGCTAAGTGCAGAGTCAAATCTTTGAAAGTTGCAGAAAACTCAGCAAGAGTGGGAAAATAAAGAAGAAAACAAGAAAGATTAAAAGATATAATTTTTAACTCCACTGGACCAACAATCTAAGTGAACAATAACTTTGCTTTTTAGAGAACAGTATGTTAGTGCAGGAATAAAACAAACTACAGGAGACACTCTTGTGATCCTGACATTTGATATTCAGACGTGCTTTCCCCCAGGCTGTATTCTTCTATCCATGCTGTGTGTTCAACAATCTCATCTGTTTCAACGGTGTATGTGTGCACATTTGGAATTTTAAAGGGTTGCAGTTTAAGTTGCACAAGGACAAATTAGTAACTTTATCAAATGGTACAGAAAAGAAAGGATTAAGTGTATTTACAATAAATAGTCATTTTCTGTTAATAACAAACTAGTGCAAATTGTTTTTGTCCCATATAGCAGTCAGTCAATCAGGCAATGTGGTCATCTTGTGGCCGAATTGATATTTTACACACTAATGTCTGTGAAACAGTAGGGTACATCATCAGCATACTCTTCCCAATTAAGGTGCGACAGAGGAAAGATCATTGATAAAGATGCTTGGGCCTGGAGCACTACGCTAAGGAATTCCTGTTGTAATGTCCTGGAACTGAGGCGATTATCCTCAACAACCACAACTCTCTCCCTTCGTGCTAAGTATGACTCTAACCAAAGAGGAGTTTCCTCAAATCGCATTCATTTTAACATTTTTTTTTAAAAGAAAGATTTCTTTGATATCACATTATGTTAAACGCTGGCTCGACATCAAGGACAATGATTCTTGCCTCCCCTTTTGAGTTCAGCCACTTATCCATATTTGGATCAAGGACGTATTGAGGTCAGGAGCTGAGTGACTCAGACACAGCCTAAACCAACTGCAAAGTAACAGCTTATATCTGAGTAAGTGCTACGTGATAGCATTGTCAAAAATACCGTCCATCAACTTGCTGATGATTGAGAGTAGACTGAAAGAGCAGAAATGGCTGGATTGGAACTATCCTGCTCGAGGGCAGGGCACAGGTGGGTAACTTTTGCCTATTGTCAGGTAGATGACAGTATTATACTCCTTTGGCATCATTAACCAATTAAGGTCCTCATGTGAAAGATGCACTACTAACTACAATAAAATCTTAAAGATGTGATTTCCAGTGCTGATATGGCACAACAGACCGCAGAGCATGGAAAGCTTCAAGCCAACATTGTGTGCTGTCTCTCCATGGACACAGACATAGCCACAGAACAGAGACAGGCAGTGAGATTAAACTAGCTTCTTAACATCTGTCACCTGAACCTATCAATGGTATCTTAACCAGCATTAGGAACAGTCCAATGGCAAAGTCCTCTGACCTGCCTTCCCCAGTCAGCACTAGGTAGCCAAAGACCGAGAAGCATGAGGGTATATGCCACTCAAAATTGAATAGCTGCCACTTGATTCCAGTATTGTTGCTCTCAAACAAATCGATTAGGGGTGAGACTAGTCCTAGTACTCAAAACTGCAGCAGTAGTTAGCAAGTTTCAAGAACCATAGTCTTTGTAGAAACTAGAACCTTCAGTCCCTTGTTATCCCATGGAGAGTGTTGAAAGAAATTAATGACTGGCATCTAAGCTGCTGGGGTGCTGAGAGAAGCAGAAATCACATTCGGTGGTTCTGGCTGAAGATGGCAGCAAATACATCAGCCTGAGCTTATGCACTGATGTACTGGGCTCTTCCATCATTGAGAATGGAGATATTTGTGGAGTTTCCTTCACTGGTTAATTATTTCATCAACATTCACAACTGCATGGAGCTAGACTGAGATCTTTCATCAGAATCATCGTGAGAAATCTTAGTTCTGTCTATTGCATGCAGCTTAGAAGTAGGAATAGGCCATTCTGCACCAGCCTTCAATACGATCAGTGTTGGTACAATTTCCACATTCTTGTCTACCCTCTGACAATTTTTGTCTCCCTTCCTAGTCAAGGAAATATTCATATATCTTATTTCCACTCATCTCTACAGAAAACAGAATTCCAAGGTTCATGACCTTCAGGGAAAAAGATTTCGCCCTATCTCAGTCTTAAAAATGGGAGAACACGATGTTAAATGCCCCACATCTCTATTTAAATAATTTTACAACAGAGTGCGCTTCATATGTGGAATGAACTTCCAGTGGAAGTAGTCAATACAAATGTTGGTACATTTATAAAACATTTCGATAAGTACACGAATAAGAAATGTTTGACGGAATATGGGCCAATGCAGGCAGTTGGGAGGACTAGTTTAGTTTGGGGCAATGATCGATATGAACTGGTTGGATTGAACGGTCTGTTTCCATGCTCTATGACTCTATAATATGCTTCTGTTCTCTTCTTTCTGGGAAAGTGGACAAGTTCATAGTTCCTTAAATTATACCTCATCCGTCATTCCCCCCCTCATTTAACCTATATATATCCCTTTGTAGGATCCTAATTTCCTCCTCTCAACTTACCTTCCTGCCTTTGTGTCATCAGCAAGTTTAGCTACTGTATATTTGGATCCTTCACATAAATCAGAGAAGTTTTCAAAGCTGAGGCCCCAGCGCCATTCCCTGTGGCACTCAACTTGTCATATCTTGCCATATTGAAAATTACCCATCTATCCCTAATGTTTCCTCTTGGCAAACCAATCTTCCATCTATGCTAACGTGTTGCCCCATATAACATGATATCTAACTTTGCAGAGTAATCTCTGATATGCCACCTTCTCAAATGCTTTCCAGAAATCTAAGTCTTATTATACATCCACAGGTTCCCCTTTATCTACATCATAGTCCTGGTACATGACTTTCTGAAAGAATGCCAACAAGCAATAAATTAGTTAAACATGATTTCTTTTGCACAAAATCATACTGATTCTTCCAGAATGAATTGGGAGTTTTGAAGTCGCTCGCTATAAGCTTCTTAATAACTGCTTCCAACATTTTCCCTGAGTGGTATATATATTCTGGCTTTCTGTCTTCATTGTTCCTTCATGTTTGCTATTTTCCAACATGCTGAGACCTCAAGTAGATGCTTTCGTCTCAGCCAGTACGTTGCAGAAAGGCAGACCTTAAAAGGTTAATCAATTCAAGACACAGATGAAATACTAGTCTATCCATCAATAGTACAAATATTCAATCACATCAAGGTTGCAAAAGCCTATTATTTAGTGCATTTCACATCCCCTAAGGAAGAATCCACCATTAAAGTGTATAACTGTGTTGCTTTTCATCATGACAATCTTCCTAACAAAATAATCATCAGCACAAGACCTCGTCTCAAGTTATGGAACCAACATATCCAACACACAATCCACAGTTATAATTGAAACAAATTCTCCCAGGGAAATTGAGAAACTTAAATTGCAAAATAGGCATAAAAGCACATGCTACGTTAACAGATCTGCTCTCATTGATTTGTTACCTCCACAGGCATTTCACGCTAACTAGTAACTACTACAAACAAATTCTCAATGCAATTTAATATTTCAATAAAACATATCAAAATATATCAAATAATCTCAGGTTTATTACGACACTTACAACATTTGATGTCAGCCTCAATTTTTCAGATTTTTCTTAACTATGTTTAAGTCCGGATAAACAATTACCGCCCACACAACTGGGTTATTTCTCCTTCCAATAGCATGAACGTATCATAACGAGGGGCGAGAGCCAACTTATAGTCGGAAGATGCATTTAATTTCCCAGTACACACTCTAAGGGTACATATTCACAATACTGACCAAAAATGGTGTATTTCTAGCAATTTCCATTTACAATAAAAAACAAATTTGCATCGTCTTTCTTTTCAATTTTAACTCTTCAGTTTTGTAAATTGCAAAGTAACAGTACCATAGAAGTGTCAATGTACTGCACTCCATCGCCAATAGCAATGAAATAGGCACCGTTGAGAAATTGCTGAGCACAAAACAAAATCTGAAATCACAAGGCAAATCAAAACGAAGCTAAATGGTGGTCAGGCAAACATGCCCCAGAATACTAATTTGACAAACAGGAAAGCATCCGATCTGACTGGGTCGCTGCAAGGGATCGGAAACAAAGAATAGGCAAACGAGCAGTCTGGAGCGGAGAGAGAGGTTGTTTGCTAAAAGGGTTTAGTGACCTATGGTGGATCCCTTCAACTCGGGGTTGAGTCAGCTTTGTACTGGGCGCCCTGTAATGCACGTTTAATTCCAAAGTCCTGTTATTTCAATATTCGAGGATCGAAAGTACTTATCCAACCATATCGCTCATAATGTGCGCCGCAACATGTGAATTAAAGTAATTAAATCCAGTACCGCGGTCACTTCCGCCAATTTCTGCAAAACTGTTTTTCGATGTTGCAAACTCGTTGTTGATCACAAGTTTGAGCTTAGGCAGCGTCCGATGGACTCTCAGTAACGCCAGTTGTGACAGTTTTACAGAGCAGACCAAACACCTCAAATTAAGGGTCGAGTTACACTAGTGGCAAACCACCTACTTTACTAAAATAGTCTGATTTGCATTGAAAGCTACCGACATGGTAATGGAGATAATGGGAACTGCAGATGCTGGAGATTCATGGTAATAATCGCTCAACACTTCATCGGCCGTCGCCTCACTGCTTTACATAAAGCCACAGCACGACGTACAGAAAATGTTAACGCAGTAAACAGAAACTGACAACTCCGAAAGTTGTGCTGAGGTCGTAGTCTGGCCCCCGCCCGGTGGGGAACTTTGAGCTCGAGACAAGATTGAAACCGATGCACCCAAACTACCTTGGTGCAAGCGGCCTGGGTACAACTTTACCAGGAGCTTTTTCTTTTGTTTTAAAAGTGGAAATCAATGGAACGAGCAGTCTCAGAAAGTTGCAGATGTGACTCCCACGAGTTCTCCGATGAGTTTCAGACCCGATCGCTCTAACACCACCCCCCAAAAAAATAACAAACTATCTGTCTCCTCTGGGGAGCTCCCGGTGACGGTGCTTACCTTCCCACAGTCTGGTTGGCGAGCTGCCGCATCCGATTAAACTGCTTCTTCATGGTTTCTCCCGGGCCGGCTAGCTTGGAAGTTTCGCCCTGAAGAGTAGATTTTTACAGCGAGTGTGTCCAGGCCGCTGGGCACATCCTGGGGCCGTCCGTGCGCGGACACTCGCGCTTTCCCTCTTCGCCCAGCGCCAAACACCCGCAGCTGTCCCGAGGCTGTGCAAACGCCCCCCTCACCCCTTCCCCTGTGTCCTCCCCGGCTCCCGGTAAGCCCTCTCTCACCCCGACTCTGTCTCCACCGGGATGCTCTGAACCGCCCAGCTCACAACAAGGTTGCACCGCCACCCAACTCAGGGCCAACCGGAAGCGCCTCTACCTCCCACTTCCGTTACTAAGGGAGGGGAGGGGGCGGAGGCAACAACAACAACAACAGAAGCAGTAAACCGGGCGAAGACGGTCGGGGGTTTCATTGTCACTCCTGGAGTTCAAAGCTCCCAGTCCACATTTGTCTCACTAACGAGCCAAGAGGCCACCCATTGTTCTGAACTCTCACAAGAATATGGAGAAGATCGTGTGTAAATGCATTTTCTTTTTCATCTTTTAATAAGTCAGACCTGCAACTCGTGAAAATCAGAGCACTCCAAATGTAAAAGTGAAAGTTCAAAGAGTAAGCCAGAAACTGCCTGTGTCAACACACCTCTGTATCCCACACCTGAATATGACCTCGAATGTACTTGCCTGACTGACAAGACACTGTATTTGTCTGAGTTTCGGGTTTTCTTTAAGTCTTTTGGATGTTTCAGAATTCTTTCTTTCCCAAGAAAATCTGCATGTGTTTATTGCTATACCAGAAACAACCATCTCCAAGCATTCAGTTACTTCCCAAAAACAAACCCTTTATATCACTTCGTTGCTGAGATTAAAAAAAAACTTTGGACATTATGAACCATTCTAACTATTCCAGCTGAAGATTTTAAATATAACAATAAGAATACCTTCTGGTGTAAACAACCATATTATCCTGGTAAGTGGAAGCATCCTCATGTTTCAGCCAGAAGGTTATTAGATCACACTCTGATTCTTGGAATTCAGCAGCATATTGATAGGGAAATAGACAACTCAGGGCCAGCTTAATTGCCTTCTTTCAAATTAAACATTAAACTGTGATCCCATTTGTCTTTTTAAGTGAGTATAAAGGGTCCATTGATACTTTTTCAAAAAAAGGTCAGGGAATTCTCATAATGACTATACAAATGGCCAATGTTTGTTCTTCAATCACCATTCCCAAAAAAAACATCATTTAGTCATTCAAAAGTACTCTTTCATTGCTGATCTGGTTGTGGTCTCAACTCCACTTTACTGTTTACCTCTCATAACCCTTGATTTCCTTGTCTGTCAGAAGTTCTATCTAATTCAGCCTTGAGTAAGTTCGATGATCCAAACTCTACTGCTTTTAGAGGAAGAGAATTCCACATAATGATCTTCAGAGAGAAAAAGGGTAATTCATCATATTGCTCTTGTCAAGATTTATTTGGCATATTTCAGTTGTCATCTTTGCTTCATGGCAGTAAAAGCAAATTTTTTTTAAAAATTGTTAGCTGCGAAGACTTTGAAATATTCTAGATCATAAAAGGCACCACTCAAGCAAAAGGTTCTTCCATGGAATGCATCCTATCTATGCATCTAAAGAGTTTCGATGACCTTTCTACGTTGATAGGCATGGGAAAGGACAAAGCACGATATCTATCCTATGCAGATGAAGCATTTATCTATACATCAGATTCCTTCACTTCAGTTTCCAATTTCAATAATTGTGTTAGTGTATTTGGAGCTCACTTAATGTACAAAATAAAACACACACAAACAGGGGCAATGTCAGTTATTGTTCAGTGTTCTCCAACTATTCTACTTAAAAGGGTCTTTAACAGATTTTATATTTCCTCAGGGTTAAGTTAATGCACACATGCCAAAACCTCAAGAAAGGCCAGTTTTCAGCATTGATGGCTTGCTGGACATCATCAATAACCATATGAATGTTAGTTAATGTACAAATCTCTGTGTTAATATTTTGAAAGAAATAAATTTTATTGTTTTTACACATTCATAAAAATTGGAATTCCAAAAGACCTGTCATTGGTCAATCCTCTTCCTTGGTGAGACCACACCTGGAATATTGTGTATAATTTTGGTATCCTTTTCTGAGGAAGGATGCTCTTGCTCTTGAGGGAGTGCAGCAAAGGTTTACCAAGCTGATTCCAGGGTTGGCGGGTCTGATGTACGAGGAGAGATTGACTAGGTTGGGATTGTTTTTGCTAGAGTTCAGATGAATGAGGGGATCTCATAGAGACTTATAACATTCTAACAGGACTGGACAGGGTAGATGCATGGAGGATGTTCCCAATGGTAGGTGCATCCAGAACCAGGGGTCAGAGTATGAGGATTCAGGGTAGACAATTTAGGATGGAGACGAGGAGGCATTTCTTCACCCAAGGAGCGGTGACCCTGTGGAATTCATTACAGGAAGTAGTTGATGACAAAACTTTGAATGTGTTAAAGAGGCAACCAAATATAGCTATTGGGGCGAATAAGATTAAAGGTTATGGGGAGAAAGCAGGATTAGGCCGTTGAGTTGGATGATCAACCATAATCATGAAGAATTGCGGAGCAGGCTAGAAGGGCTGAGTAGCCTCCTCCTGCTCCTATCTTCTGTGTTAAATGATGAAATTTGCCTTTTCTGCCATCTGGTGTTACTAAATGGTAGCACATAGAATTATGACTGAAATTCCAGAGTACAAGTTGTTCCGAGCCTGTTAAAACAGTTTTCAGCCACACTCTGGTCACCAAGGAAAATGACATCGTTGACTGTACTCAGTAGTATATGTAACATGAACACTGATTTGTAACAAGCCAAGATCACATGATCAAAGGGCGTGTGTTAAAACCCCTGTTCCCGGCATTTATAAATAACCTATGTATACAATCTCAATCCATGTCGGTATAAATGGCAGGTGACACCAAGAGATTGAAAGTGATAGCGATGGTTCAAGGGAAGTTCATATTTTATAAAATTCTTGGTCCTGTAGCTACTCCTAACAAGAGATAGTACGTAACACTCCTCTGTCTTGTGCCACCCTCATATATCCACTTCAGCCATTTTCTGACGTTTGGCTTCCAACTATATGTAGGTCAATGCTTTTTTACTGCCCTGTACTTTGCCCTCTTAAAGAGATTGTGGTAGTTTTTTGGATTCAATAAAATGGCAAAGATATGTGCATTTCCATTAATGGAGTTCTGTTTAGCTCTTGCAATTTCAAGAACTTCATTTGCCTTAGGATTTATATAGGGAATTTTAAACATGGCTTGGTGTCCACATTTCAAAGGCCTCAACTTTCTTCGACAGATCTTTTACGTATTGTCCGGTGTCTGCGTGGTCCACTGGTAATGTCACTGGACAAGCAATCCAAAAACCCAGGCTAATAGTCTGGAATAGCTATTCACATCCCATTAAGTCATAGAGCCATAGAGATATACAGCACAGAAACAGACCCTTTGGTCCAACTTGTCTATGCTGACCAGATATCCTATACAAATCCAATCCCATTTGCCAGTATTTGGCCCATATGCCTCTAAACCCTTCTTATTCATATACCCACCCAGATGCCTTTTAAATGTAGTAATCATACCAGCTTCCATCACTTCCTCTGGCAGATCATTATGTACACGCGCCACCCTCTGTGAAAATGTTGCTCCTTAGGTCCGTTTTACATCTTTATCTTCTCACTTTAAACTTATGCCCTCTGGTTTTAGATTCTCCCACCCTGGGGAAAAGACCTTGTCTAGTTACCCTATCCATGCCCTTCATGATTTCATAGATCTCTGTAAAGGTGACCCCTCAGCCTCCAAAACTCCACAATTGTGTTATAGCAGAACCATCTGTAGCCCCACTGTACTCAGCCTCTCCCTATGGCTAAAATCCTCCAACCTTGGCAACATGCTTGTGAATCACAACATCCTTCCTATAAGAGGCAGATCAATACTTCATGCAATACTCCAAAAATGGCCGAACCAATGTCCTGTACAGCCACAACATGACATTCCAACTCCTATACTCACTGCACAGACTAATAAAGGCAAGTATACCAAAGCACAGCTGAATTTAAATTCAGTCCTTAACCTGAATATGAAGCCTGCAGCAGTTAGGTGACCATGAAACCATTGTTGTAAAAGCCCAGCTGTTTCACTCATGTCTTTTAGGAAAGGAAGTCTCCCATCATCACCTGGTCTGGCCTTTTAGTGATCATCCCAACTGGATTCTGTAGTTTCAGAGATAGTAGGAACCGCAGATGCGGGAGAATCTTAGATAACAAAGTGTAGAGCTGGATGATCGGAGCAGGAAGACCTGCTGTGTTCATCCAGCTCTACACTTTGTTATCTTGGATTCTGTAGTGATTGGGACAAGGTTGACCTCATTAACTATGAGATTCTTGATTGGGGTTGTTAACCTGGACCAATTAGGAATGCCTTAACCAACCAATAAAACCAGGAGATTAGAGTCTCCCTAGTTGAGGTTTGACTCTGAGCTGGCTGATTGTTGCCAGTGTACTGTGCACAAGTAAATAAAGGGTGACTTTATTTCATGTACACACATGACTGACCTTTAAATGCTATCTGAAATGATCTAGTATGCCACTCAGTGTCAAACCAAAAGGATAGGGCTGAGAGGAATGAAAATTGAAACAGACAAATCAGCCTGAGCACTAGAATCAACAATTGAACACCCAGCCCTGCCTGGCCTGCAAAGTTCTCCTTTACCAATATTCCAGAACTTGTGCCAAATTTGAGAGAGCTGACCCACAGACTAATCAAGCAACAGCCTGCCAAGCCCATGACTTCTACTATCTAAAAGGACAGGGACAATGAATTCATAAGAACACCACCAACTCAAAGTTCCCCTCCAGGCTATACAGCCCCTGGCCTGGAAGTATACTGCCATTCCTTCACTGTAACTGGATCAAAATGCTAGAAATCCTTTTGTAACAGCACAATGGGTGTATCTACCTTGCATGGACTGCTGCAGGCCCAGAAGTTGGCTCATCACCACCTTCTCAAGTACGATTAGGAATCAGCCTTAAATGGCAGCCTAGCCAGTGACTCCCACATCTCTTGAAAGAAGTTAGAAGAAGTACCTCTAATATAATAAAAAAAAGCATCCCATGTCACTTTGTGATGAATCATGAAATGCTTGAATGGTTACAGCTCAGGAGTCTATTTGACCTGTCATTCCATTCCTGCTATCTATAAGTGCTGCAGTTAATCCCAATCTCCTGCACTTTATTTGTATCCCCACAAATGTTTCCTCTTTAGATAATTAGTCATTTGAAAGTCTTGACTGAATCTGCCTCTACTACATTGTAAGGCAGTGCATTCCAAATCCTAACCACTCACCAAATTAAGACATGTTCTTTGGTGCTGTCATTGCTTCTTTGGCCAATTACCTCAAATTGGTGTCCTCTACTTCTCAACCCTTTTGTCAATAAGGACATTTGTTCCCTATCTGGTCTGATTTTAAATATGAAAAAAAAATCCAGCTTCACCAATTTATCCATGTAACTGAAGTTTCTCAAATCTGAAATCATTCTGGTAAAATCTTTTCTACACTCTCTCCAATGCCTTTACATCTATACTATGTATGAGAAGAGATGAGCATCCAGCATTGGAGATAGTATACAAGGAGTCCCCAAATTACCAACTTTCAACTTATCAGCTCTCGTACTTACGAACAAGATCAAATACAATGGTGTATTAATTGTAACTTTAAAGATGCCATAGAACAGAACACAACATTTTTGTTGAAGTAAAACTGGTGTTTTGTAAATATTTACTCTAACTTTCTTACTTTTGCATTCTACATCTTCATTTATAAAGCACAGGTTCCCAAATATCTTCTTAATTGCTTTCTTTACGCACCTGGCTACATTAAACAAATTTTGCAAATACACCCAGAGGCCCCTGTGCTTCTTCATCTGCTACAGAATTGTATCTTTTAGGGGTTTTTTTATATTACGTCTCCTCATTCATTCTAATATACTCCTTTACATTTCTCTGAATTAAGGTTTCTCTGCCATACATCACCATTGCACAGCTTGTCCATACCCACTTGAAGTTTATCACACAGTTCACAATTCTTTCAAGTTTTTGTCACCTGCAAATTTTGAAATTGTGACCTACACATACATGTTTCATACAAAACAAGAAAAATAATGGCACTAATAGCAACTCTTGAGGAATCCCACAATTTACCTCTACCCAGTCCAAAAAACAACCACTCACCACTAATCTCTCTTTCTTGTCACTCAACCAATTTTATGATGTTGCTGTCCTTTCAGGCAATCTGCTCCAGCTTCGCTGATAAGTCTGTTAAGTGGCACTTATTCAATACTCTTTCGAAGTCCATGTACACCATATTAACCACATTACCCTCATCAACATTTTGCTGGATTAAACTGTAGATGATGAACTTATCCTTACAGTATATCTTCTTTCAAATAAGGATTTAAACACTTGCAATTCTCCAGTCCTCAGGCAGGATTCCTGTATTTTAAGAGGATTGAGAGATTATGGCAAGTACATATGCAATTTCAACTTTTTTCTTAGTCTTTTAGATTCATCTCCTTCCACCCTGATGCATCTAACCAGCCTGTCCATATATCCTCTATTTTAATTTCAAATCTTTCTTGTGTATTCTTTACCTGCTCACTCACCATGACCTAGACAGTACCTTCTTCCTTGATAAAGAGATGTGCTAAGAACTCATTTATTACCTCAGTGATGCCATCTGCCTCAATGCACAAATCTCCTTTTCTGGTCCCTAGTTGGCCCCACCCACTCCTTTTATCAGCCTTTTACAATGAGATCATACAGTCAGTCCCCGGCTTGTGAATGGGTTCTGTTTTTGAGTATGTTTGTAAATCAATCTGTATGCAAGTCAGAACAGAATGCAGGACAATATAAAATTGTGATTTGTAAGTAAAAGGACACACTAGCTTGTCGAATCTCTGAAGTTAATGTTACTATAACTGTGCATGGGATCTCACTCATGAGAGTTCATCAGTTGAAGGTTTGTAATTTGGGGGCTCCTTGTATGTTATCTCTTATGCTGGATGCTAGTCTCTTTTCGCCTTTTCTGTCTTTATTTCTGTAATTCTTATATACAGCCTAGATCTCACTTGTGTTATCAACCTGACATATTCCAGAGGGGTAATAGAACTGCTGATGCTGGAGTCAGAGATAACACAGTGTGGAGCTGGAAGAACACAGCAGGCCAGGCAGCATCAGAGGAGCAGGAAAATTGACATCTTCAGAAAGAGTCCCAACCTGAAACATCAACTTTCATACTGCTCTGATGCTGCCTGGCCTGCTGTGTTCCCCTAGTTCGACACTATGTTATCTCATATTCCAGAGGGGTTTGGTTAACTGGTTATTCAGTTGCTTAGGCAATTAGAGCATAGATCAGATTAACACCAGTGACATGAAATTCAATCTCCATTCCAGCTGAGGTATAGTCAATAGGCTTGACCTTCTTCCAATATAAAATGATAGGCCTTTGTCATGGTTGAACGAATAATCACTGAGAACGTGCCTTTAGGCAGAGAACTAAAGAAGAGGATGATCTGTCATAAACACCTTTTCTCTTTCACGCTTTTCTCTATCAATTTCTTCATCTACCAAGTTTTGGCTTGTTTATCCAACCTTTCCCCTTGTAGGAATAGACATAGTTCAAGGACAGTCAATCTCCTCTTTCATTGTTCAATAACAGACATGCCTACCAATCTTTGACTCTCATCTATCTAGGCCATGTCTGTTTGCAATTAAAATTAACCTTCCTCAATTAATTAGACATTCGTTTTTAAAATTACTGTCCCTTAAACTTTCCTCTCCTGATACTCGATCCACTTATCCCTCATGTCCTAGAGCCAGATCCAGCAATGCAAAATACATGATTAGACTGCGGAGGAAACATACTAACAATGAAATTATCCTAGCGATAGTAGGAACTGCAAATGCTGGAGAATCTGAGATAACAAGGTGTAGAGCTGGATGAACAAAGCAGGCCAAGCAGCATCTCAAGAGCACAAAAGCTGGCCCGAAACATCAGCTTTTGTGTTCCTGATATTATGATCTGAGACACTTTTATAAAAACGTCTGCAAGCAAGTGTAAATTGGCAGGGCATGAATTCACACTCATGTTCTCTGAATCCAAAGCTTATGACTAGTGGTAAAATCAGTGGGTATATGCACACAGGTAATGCCTTACCAAACAGTAAACAGGTATGGCCTTGGACCTTAAATTTTTTAACAAAGGTAAGATGAAAAGCAAAGTATTTTGGTATCTGTTAACAGATATTTCAGATGTTGAATCAAATATCCTTGTGATTACATTGCCTAAAGCAAAATGAAGTGATGCATGGCACAGAAATTTGAGAGGTTAAAGATAGTGATACTGATTGGCTGAGGCAAGTGTTCTGGCCACACAAAGCTTTAATCTGATAAGTGTATTCATTTAATTGTGCTATCTTGGATAGTGGTTGCATCTCAAATGTATGGCTGATCTTCAGCTTCCAATCCATTTTCCTATGCTATTTCCACATTCTTTCTATTTCAGAGAGATCAATCTATGTCAACCTTAAATAAATTAATTGATGGGTATATCTACAACATTCTAGGTCAATAGATAGAATCATACCAATTGAGCAAATACATTTCTTGCTAGTTCCAAATGATGGACCCTTTAGCCTGCGATTTATGTTTCTGAGTTCGAGATTCCAGTCAGGAGAAAGAAGCTCATAGTACAGGGCTTACCAAACTATGGGTCTTGGGTACACAAGACATGAGGCAGTGGTTGCAATGAAGGTCCAGTGGGAGGTTTAACAGCTGTCAGGGTCCTAAGTTCTTATGTTGTTAAAAGGATGGACTTGGCTTAATTGGCTAAACGGGAGCCACGCTCCAATGACAAAAAAAGCCAGCAAAAAGATGTTTTTTAAAAATTCCTTGAGTTAATGGCAAACTTTAGGTTCAAAAAGAGGCCACTGATAATAAAAGCTTCGGAAAGCTCCATCTGTGTCTACCTTGTAAAATGCTTCAGAACCTAAATTTTAATAAGATTACCACATAAGGAGGTCTAGAAGATTGCAGAATCATGGGGAAATCTATATTGGATGTGGTCAAGGTGAAGAATAAAAGGCTCGCGATTTCAATGAGCCTTTCAAGACTAAGATCTCCTGTTTTTGAAGGCTGCCTGCGTAGACAAATCTCTAAAACCCTTACCCTTAAGCAAAACCGTACACCAATTTTCAATAGCATTCTACATTTGCGTCTACGCATACCACTTGCTCTGCGCTGTTTACAAGACTATGCACAGCCCCATTGAAACCCGGAAGAGATGCGCACCTGGCTCGAACGCTGCACTGATCAAGGCGGCCCAGACCAGACCAACCAATGAGAGTGCTCCATCGGTCGCGGATAGGGCCAGTCAGAAGCTGCGTTGTTGTAATGTCGATGTAGCCGTGCTACGTAGGCCGGAAGTGTAGGTGTTACTTTCTTATATTACTATCTGCAAAGGTCCCAGGGAAGGAATGTAGACCTTAGTTGGTGCTGACAGCGTTTGGGTTCGCCAGTGCTGCACCCGCAAACCTTACAGCCTTCAATGCACTTTATTGAGGATCATCGAGCAGCCACAGACACATGGTTCTAATTGAATTTTAAGTTTGTCGCACCATTCTAACTTCGTGCTATGTTCTATTAGCGTCTTACACTCCAAATTTTATTAACCTAATCTGGTCGTATTTATAATCTGTCTAACATAAGCAACTTAACTTTTAATATGACTAATTGAATAATTTCTTTGTATTTTTTCAACAAAGCAATTTTTACAATAATTCTTTAAACGACACTTAATTTAAAAGAGCAAATGGCTTTTCGGTAATTGTAGGGAAATGCAACAATTATGTTTGGAAATCTAGGAGTAACTGGCATATATTACAAATATGTAAATGTTAAGTGTTGTCTGTTAGAGCACAGTTTAAATAATTAGCTACTGTAGTTAAATACTTTTTATTTTATTAAGGGTGATTGAATGTGTGCAAGGTAGGTGTTATCTTCTCAATTCACACTAGTGCAATATTTGCTATCCTTGCAGTGTGAGATTCTGATGGCTACCAACCATTCTTTTACTGGCTCTGATGACACGGCCGATGAAGCAGTCCGCTCCACCTGTGATGATGCAACAGTTTGTAAAAGGTAGGAGTTGCTGAGCTGCTGAAGTATTGGTACAGGGTATATCTGCAAACCATAGTGTGTGAAAATTTGTCACATGTTGCATAGTGCAGGATGTTGTTGGAGCAGTGTTTGTCCAAGCGAGTGAGGAGTTTTCTATCACAATGCTGACTTATTCATTATTAGAAGGTGGGATGTTAGGAAGTGAGTTACTTGATGCAGAATTTGAGCCTCTGTCCTATTGTTGGAGCTACTTTTTTTTTGGATAAAGCTAGTTAAATTCAGTTTCTAATGAGTGGTAACCCTCATTATTTTGTTTATAATGCCAATGAACGTTGCCATGTCTCATTGGGGAAGCACTGGTCAAGTTTTATTCTTGGAGACATCAGAAAAGTTAAAAGCTTTACCAATGTATGCAAAATGACCAACTCACCTATTGGATAGACCCAGGCTAATGGAAGACATGGACCAGGTTTCTGGGCTTAATAAGATCTGGTATTTATTACAAATTGGTTCTAATTACAGGTAAACTACTGTGAACTGACAACACTTATTTCAACTAGTTAAAATTATAACCTACCTCTAAACCTTGCTTCCTTACACTGACAAAAAGTGTAGTGGCAGACGGAAGAAACCTGGTATGCAGGTCAATCCCAGTCTGCAGGTTTGCTGAAGTGATCTTTTTTGCTTGCCAGTTCTTCACTCTCTTGTCTCTAGATTCATTTTGCTTTGTCACAGAGGGTGTAAAATGACTGGCATGCAAACTGCAAAGTTTTTTTTAAGTTTATGATTAAAAGCCATGATTTACGGTAACTAGTGAGGGGCCATAACCTGGTTTTCTATGGGTCTTAGGCATTTTACTGGGGAGAAAAGTACACCATCTACCCTTGTAGCAGTCTGAAGGCTGCTGCATGTGGCATTTACACCTGAAAGCGGTTTAGTTACTGAGGCAAATCAAGTCAATGTTGTCAGGCTTCTGGCCTCTGGCATCCGGCATCCACATTGAGACATGACTCCACTAACTGGTCAGCATATTGCCAACCAAATTTCACTTTGTACACCTCCCCAATCCCCATGCTGGTCCATCAACAACAGCCTCCCCACTACTTTAATAAAGCAGCAGTATAAGCATGACTTACAATGAGTTTTGTAGCTTGCTTTTTAAGAAATGTAGTAATTCCTTCCTCAGTCCTTTGTCAGCCAGTCCTTTTCCCACTTCAAATCACAGGCAAAAATGTAGAAAGATAAAAAGAAAAGCTTTAACAATGTTAAGAGGATGTAGAGTCATAGAGATGTACAGCATGGAAATAGACCTTTTGGTCCAACTTATCTGTGCTGACTAGGTATTCTGCATTAATCTAGTCTGATTTGGCCCATATCTTTCTAAATTTTTCCTATTCATGTACCTATCCAGATGCCTTTTAAATGTTGTAATTATACCAACCTTCACTGCCTCCTCTGGCAGCTTGTTCCATACATGCACCACCAGCATGAAAAAGTTTCCCCTTAGCTCCCTTTTAAATCTTTCCCCTCTTGCCTTAACCCTGTGCCCTCTAGTTCTGCACTTGCCTACCCTGGAAAAAGACCTTGGCTATTCACTCTACCCGTGCTCCTCCTGACTTTATAAACCTCCGTAAGGTCACCTATCAGCCTCTGATACTCCAGGGAGAATAACCCCAAACTATTCAGCCTCTCCCTATAGTTCAAACCCTCCAGCCCTGGCACCATCCTTATGAATCTTTTCTGCATCCTTTCAAATTTAACAGTTTTCCTACAGCCAGGAGACAAGATTGAATGCAGTATTCCAAAAGTGGCCTAACCAAGTGACCTGTGCAGCTGCAATATTATCTCCCAACTGCAATATTATCTCCCAACTGCTATAGTCAAAGCACTGACCAAAAAAGGCAAGCATACCAGACGCTGCCTTCACTATCTTGTCTACCTGTGACTCCACTTTCAAGGAACTATGAACCTGCACCCCAAGCTCTCTTTGGCAACACTCCCCAGGACCTCACTGTTAGGTGAATGAGTACTGATACTTGAAAGCACTGTTGATATCTTCCATTGTTTTGGTGAATTTCATTAGCCTGATGGGCAGTAATTGTCCAGTTTGCTTTTTCTCGCTTTTTGAGGTTAGGACAATTTTCCCATGTTGTCAGGTGCCAGTATTGTAGCTCTGCTGGAACAACTTAACTGGGGTGCAGCTAGTTGTGAGATGCATGTTTTCAGAACTATAGCTGGGAGGTTGACAAGGCCCATAACCTTTGCCCAGCCTAGTGTTCTCAGCTTTTTCTTGTATCGCAGGGAGTGAATCAAATTTTCTGAAGACTGGTGCTGGAAACCCAGGAGAAGTCCGGCATGGATCTTCCATGTGGTACCTCTGCGTGAGATAGATTTTGAACTGTGTACTAAGCTTACACACTACTTTATGGCTGAACTCTTCAGTGTAAGGAGTGCAAATTGACATCTGTTTTGAATTCTTTAACATAGCAATCCCTTTGAGTAAGATTGTGAATAAGCCTGACCCTCCAAAATATAACGTATCTTTTTAACACCCAGGATCACAGGTACATCTGAATGCAATTCAGAGAAGACTTCTTTTTTAATTTAAAGAAGAGACTTCTTTTTTGTAAAAGTGCAGTTTTTCTAATTACCTCGGAACCTAAAGCAGTTTGCTTAATTGTACAGTTAATACTAAAACAACATCAACAGAACAGGCTGAATTACTGCCAGTTTAACATTGTTTTTCATTTGGTTCTTTCTTCTGTTTGGTAGGTTTGCAGTGAGTATGAACTATTGGAAGGACCCTTACATACAGTATTTTATAAAGCAACCAAATGAAAGGAAAGCTCCTGAAATCAACAGAGGTAAGCCCTGCATCTTTGTAGCAGCTTTGTTCCTCTTTCCTTTCTATATCTTCTCTTACTTTTTTCTAATATTTCCCACTGTCACTTAAAGGACTGTAGATGCTGTCTATCTATTGTCATTTCCATGGGCGCAGGAAGGAATTGTTTCACTATCCAAGAGGCTGTTTTTTACTCGAGACCTCAGATAGCAAATATTTCTGTTTAGCTGCGAACAGCGTCAGTAGAATACACTGAGGAGGAACGAATAATGCAGGCTGACTTTTATTTTTTTTGCTTCCTTGCCAGAGATGTTGAGGCCAAAGAGTCTGTAGCAACATTCAGTTGAAATAAGCTAAACCAGGCCCAGCAAAGTACGGACCTAAGTTATTTATGCTCTAATAACTCGGCTTGTTGCTTGCAGGCACTCTGAACCATCAGAGGAAGCCTAATCTTTTACAATCTATTCTATTAGATTTGGTGCTGGTGAGTTTAGAGTGGTTACTTGGGAATGTGGAATTTACAACATGAACAAATCAGCCAGATATTATTAAACAGAGAGCAACTTTTGCTCCTAATTTGTCAATATGTACAAATATAAGTGGGATGCTGAAGACAAAAAACATGATGGGCAACATTCCCTCTAAACTGTGCTGCTGAGCAAGCACAGTGATCAGTGCATGCATGGTGATCACAGCATTGACATCTGGTTCAGTTCTGGCCTCCCTGCTATTGGAAGGGATCTTGTGAAACTTGAAAGGGTCCAGAAAAAAATTAAGGATGTAGCCGGGACTGGAGGGTTTGAGCAATAGGAAGCGGCTGAAAAAAGTGGGACGAATTTCCCTGGAGTATCAGAGGCTGATGGGTGACCTTGCAGAGATTTATAAAATCATGAGGGGCACAGATACAGTGAATAGCCAAGGCCTTTTTCCAGGCTAGGAAAGTCCAGAACTAGAGGGCATAGATTTAAGGTGAGAGGGGAAAGAGTTAAAAGGAACCTAAGGGGCAACATTTTCATGCAGAGGGTGGTGCGTGTATGGAACAAGCTGACAGAGGAAGTGGTGGAGGCTGATACAATTACAACATTTAAAAGGCATCTGGATGGGTGCATGAATAGGAAGGGTTTAGAGGGATATGGGCCAAATGCTGGAAAAAGGGAGTAGATGAATTTAGGAAATTGGTCAGCATGGACGAGTTGGACTGAAGGGATCTGTTTGTATGCTGTACAGCTCTATAACCCTGTGACTAGTGCTGTGCCATGCTCAGACCTGAGCTACTGGAAGAAAAATTAGAAGGAATGCTGGTACTGGGAGAGCACACTGAACAGACATTTGACAAAATGAAAAATCTACTTATGAAGGTGATGTTCATTTATTGGCAAAACTTCTTTAAGCAATTACCAAGCACTGTTTCTGTAACCAACTTTCTAGAGTAATTTTTTGAACCTGACTGAGAATTTTACGTTATTGTCATGAAGTGGCACAAAAGTACATGTTTCATGTGTGTATTGCAAACATAAGACATTGTTCTTTTTACCACATGTTGCTGATTTTGCCTCAGTCCTTTTGTACTACATTATTTTGCTTTATGTTGTGTATTTCGAATTGCCAATGCTCATTTCCTGAACATGTTGGCTCCTCGTGAGAGTTCAGCTCCAAGGATGTTGGAAGCAGCCAATAGCAAGATGTCAGCAGAGTGAAGTGTCACAAGGCAGTACACATTATGTCGTTGTTTTTAAAAACAACATTTTTTCAGCTGGGTTAGTGATCAAGAGTAGAACCCTGGCCAATTTTCCCTTCATAGGTTAGACATACAGGACCAACTTGTGCACATGTATGATATTAGCTAATTTAGAACAGGTAGACCAAGTATCAGATCTTCCTGAACTCTAGCTTGGCTACTGAGTGGATAAAAGTGCTGAGCTGTTGAAGTATTTGGAGATTTTACTGAAGTTGTTCTTAAAATATTTTCACAATTTCTGCTGAATACAAGCATTCCTGCTATATTTGGGGGTTGGGATAACTTTGAAAACTGTAGTGACTAGCTCAATCCTTCATTTTTCCTTTTACCTTCTAAGGAGTAGTGATTTGTTTTAATGCTGAACCTTTCCTTCAGGACGTTTTGAGGTTAAGAACTCAGATGTAAGGAATTCACTTACAATTCACATGGTTTTTTTTTTGACTTACTATATTTACAACTAATGCATTGGAAAACAAAAGTGTGCTTGATCTGCTGTTCTTTGTATGCCTGATTTTTATTTTTTGAGTACTTTGCATCAATTTCCACCCCTCCTCACTAAATCCTGAAAAGGCTCCTTCTCTTGCCCTGGTGATTGATTCAATGATTGCATGATGGATCTCTGATATTGTATTCATGGCTTGCCTTCCTGTGTATGCCCACATTGAGTATCACCAGCTGTTTGACCACAGTGACTCTGCCAGTTTCTAATTTTCCCCTTTACCAGTTGATGAGCACACAGGCTATTAATGGTGTTGTCTTGCTCATAGGTTATTATGCCCGTGTAAAAGCTGTGGATATATTGCTGGATGCCTTCATAAAGAAAACTCACTGCAATTGCCAGGTTATAAACCTCGGTGCTGGCCTGGACACAACTTTCTGGAGACTCAAGGTAAAATTGACTTATAATCCAGCGCAGTAATATGATAATACAATCCATCCGTTAATTCATCCTCGACGGATGTGGCTTATCCTTGGACCTGTTTAAACCTCTTTGGCACCTTCTCTGTGTTCCTATCCATCCTATTGTGTAGAGTTCTGGACCACACAATACTCCAGCTGAGACCTAACCAGGTTTTGTATACGTTTATCATAACTTCCTTAGTCTTGTACTCCATGCTCCTTTTATGAAGCCCAGAATACTGTGTACTTCATTAACAGCTTAATCTTTCCTGTGTTTTTTCATGACTTGCATTCATGTAAACCTGGGTCTCTCTGCTCCTGCATGCCGTCCTGAATAGGACCCTTTATTTTCCACTGTTTCTCCATCAGAGTGCATCACCTCATACTGGAAACATCTGCATACCTATGCAGTGCTCATATGAATTAATATTTCCTCAGAAGGAATTACATTTTCTGTTCATAATAATAAAAAACCTCATCCATGTTAATTTCTTTTTTGCATCTGGAAATTTGACTGAGCCTGATGAAAATGTTGGACCAAGTGTTTGAGTCTTTCTGAAAATGCTTTTTGTTGATGTTGGGATATATTGCACCTTAGACAATTGAACCTTATCAATTTACTAATACATTGGTTTTGCACTGGTTAGCTTGCTTTAGCATTGGAAGATAGTCTCGCAATACTGCTGTAAGATTCATTTTTACCTCTTGGAGTAAAAGATAAAACTATGTGGTGATAGCATAGCTGTAATGCTAGAAGTGCTCAGAACTTCTGGCAGGATCTGAATAGAGAAGCAGTTTTTGTGACACTTCATCTGTTAGGATCACAAATCTGAAATGTTGACGCTGGTTCTGCTTCTGCAGATGCGACCAGACGTGGTGAATGTCTTTAGCTTAGGTTTTATTTCAGATTTTTTTTTTTTGAAAACTGATTTCAACCTCTCTGGTTTCAGATCCCAAAATAACTTGCTGTGTGTTTTGAGTAAAACTCACTTTTTATAGTAATCATGAAAAATTTTAAAATTAATACATTTTTTGAGGCATGCCTTAAACTTGTACAATTTAAAGTATTCTATTTTGTCAGTCACTGCAAGTTAACAATACTAGTGTTTAAACGTGCAGTTGAATAATGCACGTTGGTAAGTGTGAACATTATCTCTGAGCCTTAAGACAGAAGGGATTGTATTTTTGCCGAGATGTATTGAAAATCCTTTCACTTTGTGGGATTTGAACCATTGAGACTTACTGCCGGGCAAGTATTATTGAGCTGTTTCTATGATGAAGATGACTCGGACTCATGTTAAATTGTTCCTGCACAATTGTGCCTGTCATCTTGGATATTATAAATAAGATTCTTCATAGTTGCCTGAGTAACAGCCCATGATGTACTGAGTAGTATATTTCCATTCAAAAGTTTACTAAATTGGTTATAATGAGGCAAGATGATCTTAATCAGAATTCTTTGATTTATACAAGAGCTGTAATGGGCAATATCATGTGTTGCAGAATGTGTAAAATTGCCAAATTTCTACATAGGTAATTGAAGTGTAAATCTTGAGCGGAAAAATAAGATCATATGATTAGAAGCTACTGATTTGAAAAGCTACTGAGGTATACCAAACTAGTATTTAACCTTAGTTAGGTTTCACTTAGAAAGCAATGTGCATTCTGGTCGATGTATGACAAAGGGTATAAAGGTATTGGAAAAGGTACCAAAAAGATTTAAGGGCCATATAAGAACTGAGGTCCTACCTGCCAGGAAGTGAAAAACAGACCTGGTCTCATTTTCCTTTTATCTTTGAAAATCGAGGCCTTGGTGACCTATCTTGAATCTCTAAAATTATGAAGGCTTTTCTGGAGTAAACTCAAATTGATCCCCCTCAAAAGTGGAAACAATGTACGATGGTTACCAAGAAATAAAGTACTGAATTAAGGAACTAGTAAGCATAAGAATAGCAATAGACCTTTTTGAGGCATTTGAGCCTGTTTTGCCATTCAGTACACTCATGGTCTATCTTTACTTGTATTGCACTCTTTCCCTTTACCTATAAAACTTGATTTCCTGAGAAATGTGTTGCCCTTCCCTAATTGCCCTTCAACAGTTCAACCTTGAAGTGGCCTAGAAAGCCAGTTAAGAGTCAACCATATTACTGTTGACTCTCTGCTCCAAATCTCTGACTTTTAAGTCAGACCATTTAAGGACGGCATGTTTCCTTCCCTAAAGGTCATTGGTAAAGCAGATGGGTTTTTCAATTGGCAATGGTTAGTTTTTAATTAAAATGTCACTAATTATTATCCACGTCCTCAGAACGTTACCCTGTGCATCTGGATTACTAGTCCAGTGACATTGCCACTGCCTCCTGCTGGCACAGCTCCACCATGCAGCAAATGGGAGTCTTTTGATAGGGAAATAATGGATGGATTAACTTTAAATTGCATGTAAATTTAAAATTGGCTTCAATTGGTAATTGCAGCATATCTTTGTATCATTAACCACGAAGGTCAAATTTTCATCTAACTGCCATAGAGCTTCAGTTTAAATCAATCATTTGTATTGGGATTCTGTCCCTTGAGAATGTACTCAGTCGTGCATGTTTTAGTTCGGTCAAGTTGGACTACTTGAAATGATCCTAAATGGTAGTGTAAAGAATAAACCAACATTTAAAATGTTGTTAAAAAGGGGAATATGAAGTGTAGAAAACACAGGCTTTTCTGGAGAGTTTTCATTCTGTAAGTGTGTAAATTATTTCATATTTAAAGTTGTTTCAAACTATAGGAGATCAGTTTATTGAAATTAGCCTGAAATAAGAGGTAAAACCAGAAGCGTAAGTGTATTGTTTGTCTGATTTCAGCAACATCTTGAAGTGAAGCTATTCAAAAAGGTCTCTTAATCTTCTGTTTATCTGCCATTACACAGTAATTTATTTTTCCAGGATCAAAACTTGCTTCCAAAAAAATACTTCGAAGTTGACTTTCCAATGATTGTCATGAGAAAAATACACTTGATCAAGTAAGTGATTATGTTGGCGATTTAATAAATTTCAAATTTCGTCAAATATGGGTGGTCTAATGAACTGGCATTGCATAACAAATGTTCAATGTGTTACGTCATGGAATAGTGTAACCTGTTTCTCCTCTTTCCAGAGCGACGGGGTGAGGAATTATTAAAACTTGATTTGAAGATGTAATTCAGTCTCCATCTTAAAATCATATGTTTTGCCTTTTTGTATTCCTGCCATAAATTCCTGTACCTCACATGAAATGGAAACTGCCTTTTGTAATCTTTTTCATTGCTATATTCAATGCTTCCAACAGTGGAGAGTACTGCAACATATCCACTGGGGAGAGGAAGTCCTTACAACATGTGATGTTTATATAGTCACTTTTGTGGGAATTCATAATGAAAAAGCTGCTAGGAAATTAACATAGATATAAGATCTTTAATATATAAATGGGCCTGACCGAGGTACAAGGGAGAGACTAGCATTTTCAGTTTTTCAGTCTGAGCAACATCTGTTGATATCACTACTGTTTTCTTATGAACTTCGTACCAATCCTGACACACTCCCTCTAATGCTATGTACCTTAACTTTCATCAACAGGCCTCTACATGGCACACATTCAGTCGTCTTCTGTACACAACACTCACCTAATTTCCTCAAACAACTCTACTAAATTCGTCAAGAATCAACTTGCCTTTTACAAATCCATTTTGGCTGCCCTTAATTAATCCATATGTTTGTAGGTGAGAATTTCTTTTTCCATATTGTGACCTCTAGAAGCTAACCCATTGTTAATGTTAGACTGACTAGCCTATAGTTAATTGGTTTCTTACTTCTTTGAACAGAGGTATCATGTTGACAAACTCTGACATAGCTTCCATTACCCAAGGAAGGATTGATCAGAGCCTCTGTTACATTTGAAGATTTTTGATCTTATTTTTCCACAAAATATTTTGGAAAGAAGTTTTATGTTTGATTTTAATGTTTTTAAATAAAGTAAACTTGCCCAAGTTCTTTATAACCAGATGCTGTAAGCAGATGATTCAATTTATGGAATGTCGTCAGTCTCTTCCAAGTTGATGTGAATGTCAATTGTTGTGAATGTCAGCTACAGTGAAGGGCCACTTAAATAAGAGAACTATATTAGATACAATTAAATACATTTTAGCAAAAATTAGTTAGATTATAGGCACAGCATTACACATTGTGTCTAATCATAAGCACCAAGTTGTACAAAATGATAAAGGAACACTTTGTAAACAGCATGTAAGTAAATAGACCAGTTGCAAAGGAACAGGAAAGCAATAACCGTGAACCCATTGAGGATGGAAATATAGATTTCATGGTTTTTATGCAGTGGGTGATCAGTGACACCTGAGCAATGCCACTCAGGGCTGATTTGTATCTATAAGTTCCAATGGATAGTGGGTGAAATATTTGACAAATTTCTTGCAAAGAATTATGGCTGCATTTCAGCAGCCTCACTAGAATCATGACTATGGCACATTGTTTGAACCTAGTCTCATTATTACCTGTAGCTTTGCAGTAGGTATGCCTTCACTGGCATGGTGTTCATGTGACGTGAGATGACTAATGCAGTAAACTGTTAACGTAGAACATTACAGCACAGTACAGGCCCTTTGGCCCTCGATGTTGTGCCGACCTGTCATACCGATCTGAAGCCCATCTAACCAACACTATTCCATGTATGCCCATATGCTTATCCAATGACAAGTTAAATGTACCTAAAGTTGGCGAATCTTCTACCGTTGCAGGCAAAGCATTCCATTCCCTTCTTACTGAGTAAAGAAACCACCTCTGACATCTGTCCTATATTTTTCACCCCTCAATTTAAAGCTATGCCCCCTCGTGCTCGGCGTCACCATCCTAAGAAAAAGGCAGTCCCTATCCACTCTATCTAACCCTCTGATTATTTTGTGTCTCAATTAAGTCACCTCTCAACCTTCTTCTCTCTAACAAAAACAGCCTCAAGTCCCTCAGCCTTTCCTCGTAAGACCTTCCCTCCATACCAGGCAACATCCTAGTAAATCTCCTCTGCACCCTTTCCAAAGCTTCCACATCCTTCTTATAATGCGGTGACCAGAAGTGTACACAATACTCCAAGTGCGGCCGCACCAGAGTTTTGTACAGCTTCACCATAACCTCTTGGTTCTGGAACTCGATGCCTCTATTAATAACAGCTAAAACACTGTATGCCTTCTTAACAGCCCTGTCAACCTAGGTGGCCACTTTCAAGGATCTGTGTACATGGACACCGAGATCTCTCTGCTCATCTACACTACTAAGAATCTTACCATTAGCTCAGCGCTTTGCCTTCCAGTTACTCCTACCAAAGTGCATCACCTCACACTTGTCTGCATTAAACTCCATTTGCCACCTCTCAGGCCAGCTCTGCAGCTTATCTATGTCTCTCTGCAACCTACAGCATCCTTCGTCACTATCCACAACTCCACCGACCTTAGTGTCGTCTGCAAATTTACTAACCCATCCTTCTCCACCCTCATCCAGGTCATTTATAAAAATGAGAAACAGCAGTGGACCCAACACCGACCCTTGCAGTACACCACTAGTAACTGGTCTCCAGGATGAACATTTCCCATCAACTACCACCCTCTGTCTTCTTTCAGCAAGCCAATTTCCGATCCAAACTGCTATATCTCTCACAATCCCATTCCTCCACATTTTGTACAATAGTCTACTGTGGGGAACCTTATTGAACGCCTTGTTGAAATCCATATACACCACACCAACCGGTTTACTCTCATCTACCTGTTTGGTCACCTTCTCCAAAGATTTCTTGAATTTCCTACATCCATTGTACTATCGTGTATTCAATAATGTTGGAGACTTCTGCAGCTAGGGTTAATGCTTACTGCACTTGAATACAGCAATAGCTGTTCATGCATGCGGGTATAATAAAGCTAAATTTTAAAATTATCAGTGCACAGCAAGTGCACTGGTTAGAGAGCATCTGGATGGTTCCAGTGCTGAACAGTTAGGCACTGTCACACTTTTTGAAACTAGCTACTGTTGTAATAAAATGTGAATATTTGGACTGCATATCTATCATGACTGCCTATGTAATCACAACTCCTATGCCTCTTGGACATGGAGAAAGTTCTGAAGAAGGGTCACAACCTGAAACGTCAGTTTTCCTGCTGCCTGGCCTGTTGCGTTCCTCTAGCTTCACACTTTGTTAAGTTAACTTATTTCTGTCCAGTTGATGTACTATTAATTATTACAGTTTCTTTAGGAAATGGCATTACTTTTTGGGCAGTAGAATTTCTGATTGTCCCTGGAGATGAAGTACAAACACATCAAATAATGATTTGAGACATTATTCAAATGTTTTTACCTTTGGAATAGTCTGTGAAAAATGAACGAAGTATAGACTATTTTCTGATAATGTGTAGATAGTGTTTTCATTTTTCTTTATTTAAAAAAAAAGCTATCAATTAGAAAAACAGCAAAAGTCAGAAAATATGAGCATCTTAGTGCCCATTGTTTCGTATGCTGGCAATATCAGAAAAGTTCCTTTCAAAGCCCCTGTCACTACCCCACTTTTTTGACACAGCCCTGATCTGGCCCTATCCTGTCTAATTATCACCTCACTTCAATCTCTTTGGCCTTGGCAATAACACCTAGCCGTCTCTCAGTCCTTTTAACCTGCCAGAACTGATCTTCAACATGTAAAACAGCCGCTCGTGCCGTTCCCCTCTAAAGAATTATCATTTGGCTAGTTAGGGTGCTATTGATTAATTCAGAAAAAAACTTCGTTATACATTCCCAGCTATAAGCAGATTTTTATTATCGTTGCAAAAATATCCAGTCTCATCCTAAACTAATGGAACTTTTTAAAAACATTAAAATTCAGTGAATAGCTATGTTATCTTCAAACATAAGCATGGATTTTTGTTCTGTCAAACCATACTTTGGGCTAGAAGGAAATAAGTCACCTTTTTATAAAGGGTTGCCTGTGCTTTAATAAATTTGCTGTCAAAATAGAATGATGAAATAGTTATGGAAATTTCAGAAGGGATCATAAGATATAGCAGCAGGAATAGGCCATTAAGCCCATCAGTTCTGCTCTGCCATCCAATCACAACTGATATTTCTCAACCCCACTCTCATGCCCTTTCTCCATAACCCTTAATTTCCTTAAACTTCAAGAAACTATCTGCCTCTGTCTTAAATACACTCACTGACTTGGTCTCCACAGCCTGTACAAATTCACCACCCTCTAGCGGAGGAAATCTCTGGTCTAAAGGTTCACCCCTTCATTCTGATGCTGTGTCCTTGGGCACTAATCTGTCCCACTGGGGGAAGCATTTTCTCCACATCTGGTGTATCAAGGCCCCTCAATTTTCTATAACTTTCAATCAGAAGCCCCCCCCCACCATCATCCTAAACTCTATTGAGTACAGACCCAGAGTACTCAACCACCCATTCTATGACAGGCCCTTCATCAGGATCTTTCTTGTGAACCTCCTGGACCCCCTCCAATGCCTACACGTCCTAGGTACCGGCCCAGAACTACACATGCAAATGCAGTCTGGCCAAAGCCTTATACAGCTTCAGCAGTACACCTCTGCTCTTGTATTCTAGTCCTTGCGAAATGAATGTTAACATTGCATGTGCCGTCCTAACTGCCAACTGAACCGGCATGTTAACCTTAGAATCCTAGGACTCCCAAGACCTTTATACTTCAAATTTCTAAAACCTTTTCCCCATTTAGAGAATGGTTTACACTCCTCTTCCTATCAAAGTACATGCCATCACACTTTCCCACACTAATATTCCACCTGTCACTTCTTTGCCCACTCTCCTAGCCTGTCCAAATCTTTCTGCACACTCTCTGCTGCTTCAACACTTCCTGTCCCTCCAATAATCTTTCTGCCATTTGCAAACTGAGCAACTGTGCCCTCCATTCGTTTGTCCAGATTGTTAATGTATAACATGAATAGCTGTCTTCCCAGCACTGATCCCTGCCATCCTGAGAAAGACCCCTTTATCCCTGCTTTCTGCCAGTTAGCCAATCCTTTGTCCATGTCATTACCTTGGCCTAACACAATGGGTTCTTATTTAGCAGTCTCCTATGCAACATTTTGATAAAGGCCCCTGAATTCAAATGGATCATGTCCACTAGCGCTCCTTTGCCTAAATTGCTTGTTACCTCTTCAAAGAATTCTAACAGATCTGTTAGACATGACCGCCCCTTGAAGTTGTGCTGACTCAGCCCTATTTTACCATGTACTTTCAAGTATTCCACAGTCTCATCCTTATCAATGGGCTCTCAAATCTTACAAATGATCAAGGTCAGGCTAACCACCCTATGGTTTCCTGTCGTCTGCCTCCCTCCTTTTCTGAAACAGGGGTGGTACATTAGCCATTTTCCAGTCCTCTGGAACCCTTCCTGACTCCAGTGATATTCCTAAAAGATGACCATCAATATTGGTACAATCTCCATCAGAGCCTTGCCGGGGTGGGGGGGAAGAACGCGGTGTATAGTCTATCCCGTTCAGGTGATTTCTCTACTTTCAGACCTTTCAGCTTCTCCAGTATCTTCTCCATAATGATCAGTACACTCACCTCTGTCCCCTGATTTTTTTTGAAGTTCTGGAATGCTGCTGGTGTCTTCCACTTAAAAACAAAACTCTGTATCTAGATTTCCCATAAGAGGTTTTGTTTTAAGTGTTGACCAAAATGGTAAAGGAAGTATAATTGGTTGACTGGAAATGAATGTGATTTTTATTATACCAAAGCCATAGAAATGAAGATTATTACTGACTAAATGGAAATTAATTTAACAATCTTGAGTTTGCAGTGTAGTTTAGATGAGGCAAGACATTTCAATTGTTTTTGTTCATGGGCTATGAGGTTGGCTGGCAATTATCGGCCATCTTTAATTGCTGTTGAGTCTGCAGTTATCCCGCGTTGGTTTACAATGCAGTAATGCCACCTGCACAGGTTCCATTCCTGTGCCAGCTGAGGTCACCATGAAATCCCTGTGTTCTCAAGCTTTCCCCTGGCCTGAAGCTGTGACCCTCTGGTTAAACTCACCACCAGCTGTCTGGCTGCAAAGAGAGCAGCCTATGGTCCTTTGGGACTTTGAAGAAAGTGCAAGTGAAAGTTGTCAAAGTCCCAATGAAGTGCACGCACGGTGTTTTAAGGGAGAGAGTTCCAATATTTCGACCCCAGTGATAATGAAGAGGCACTATTGTGCAAGAATTGGAGTGGAACCTGCAAGTGGTGGTTTCATGCTTCTGTTGTCTTGGCCCTCCCAGCAGATAGAGGTCACTGTTTTTCAAAGTGCTATCGAAGGTGCCAGGTGCTGTAGCACACCTTGGTACGCGCTACTGCTGCTGTGCACCAGAGGTGGAGGAAGTCGATACTATTGCTTTGAGAGGTATTTTGTCTTTTTTTAAGAGGAAAGTTGAGACAGGTGGCAAGTGATCTGCTCGAAGACAATAAAATAATTGTGAGGCCTTGGGTTTTTTAAAGTTAGCACAGTAGAAGTAACCTGAATGGGTGAGGTCAAGCTCCCCCAGAACTAGGATTTTTAGTTTTAGCTTTCTAAAGTTGCTGGGCTTTTGAAGCTCTATGTGGAAGCTTTTCTTCCTCTGTCCGTTTACATCTAAAAGCTGGGGTGTTCTTCCTGCTGCTAGAATTGCAATCTATTCTATTGAATTTGCCTTTGCCCAGGGTGTGTTTATGGGATTTTACTGTGTTGGAACAGTTAATTAGTAGTAAACATATATTTTAGGCATTTCAATAGAGTTACAGTTAAGCCTTTTTTAAAAAATTGTCTGTATTTTAACTGTATTGGGAAAATAAAGTGTTTTACCTAAAGTCAAGTAGTTTGACCTGGTCACATTGTGTATCTGGAATGCAATGCCTTACATTTACCTTTTTAAAATAAAAAGTTAGGGACTAGACTCTCTTCTGAATATATTTTGATGGCGTTTGGCATAGTCCTTAACAGAAATGAAGATTAAAATGGGCATGTCCTGCTGCTCGAGCAATTTGCTTTATCCTGAGCTCCTTTGAAAGGTGTAGAGTTGCACTCACCAAGGCAGTTGAGGTTATCAGTACAATCTTGATTTTTACCTTGTAGCTGTAGTTAAGAGTTGCTTTCCAAAATCTGACCCCTGCACTTGTAGCCTCAATATTCTCTGGCCTTTTCTTGTCTGTGGTAACCCCAAGGCTGCCGAAAGCTGCTTCAGGGTAGTATTTGTTAGGTTTTCCTGGTACTTCTCCTAGCACATTCTACTCATTGAACTAGATTGATCCCTGACTTAATGTTAATGGGTAGTGTGAAGAATAGTGTAACCCATGGTTACAGATTGTGGTTGCATCTAATTCTGTTGTTACTGGCCCAGAAAGCCTTATGAATGTCAAGTTTTGATACCCACCACCTAGATATATTCTTAATCTCACCTATGTAGCACAATAGCTGGGCTCCTGTCTGTGAAGATGATTCTTTGTCTCCTATTGCTCTGTGACGTGATCAGTCCCACTGTGAACAAATACAGGTGGACGGGCAAGGACAAGGTCAAACACTTCCCACTCTGGGGGGGAAAATGGCCTTTGGGACTTCCCCAGCTGGTGCCATTGGGCCACCCTTGACATTGAAGCCTCTATCTAAAATGCATTCTCAGCCCTTTTAACCCTCAGCCCTTCTTTGCAAGTGGTACTCAGCTTGGACAAGCTTTAGTTTGTCAGCTGAGAAAGAGTAGTAGGTGATAATCAACAAGTAGTTTCCTTGCCCATGTTTGACCTCCTGCTAGAAGACTGCACCGGCTCCAAATTCTATGCTGTGAATACCCAGCGCCACTTTTGTCTTAATTGTAGACAATTGTGCTTTCACCTCTGGCTGTGTCCTGCTGGTGAAGTGGTGATGGACGATTCTGGGGCTATTGATAGTAAGGTGGAACCTTAGAATGGTACGCTATTAAAGGAGGCCATTTAGCTCAAATTGACTGGCTCTGGTGAGCATCTCAGCCTGTCTAACTTCTCCCCATTTCTTCCATAGCCCTGTCGATCTTTTCTAGTGTAGTTTGGCGATTGTGACTGTCAAGTTGCTGCTTAGTAGTCTGTAGCACAATTTTTCCAGTCTTGGCAAAGATCTTAATGAGGAAGAATTTGTTGGGTTGACTGTGTGGAGTGTACTTCTGTTATTGCTAGAAAATCCAAGTTAGTACAAGGGTGGTCTGTACAGTCTTATTCCTATTTGACTTTTCTGTTGCAGTTTGATGCAATTGAGTAGCTTGCTGAATCATTATCCGAGTCCACCCCCTTAGCATAGGCCAGCCTTGGTAAGGACAGCAGACTTTTGTCCCTGAACTAAGTATTGCATACATTAACATTCATGAAGAAATGATCATTTAACCATAAAGTCTGAGACTGCTTGTAAAGTTCCAGATTTATTTGTTAATTGAATTGAAGTGTCCCAGCTGACATGATGGGATTTAAACTTCTTCCTCTCCTAGAGGATTAGAGTATCTGTTTTGTTACTTTAAGTAAGGATTTTTTTCAGCTTTGTTCAAAGATACTTGTGAATTGTGTAAATTTTATTAACTTGGCCGTTCTAATGTTTATGTATGAATGATTTACAATTGAAATTCCTCTTAACTCTAAAACAGTTGAGAAGCATCAGAAAATTGCTAAGAAACAATATGTAACTATTTGCTCTTTGCTACAGAACGAAGCCTCCATTGTCAAAGCCAATTATAGAAACAAATTCAAGTAGTAGCCTGCTGATAGGTGAGAAAGAAAACATTTTTCTGTGTTCTTTATTTCTTCCTACATTTAATGAAGTTTATGGAATAAAATAATGTTTGAAAAGGGTTGTTCTTTCCTTTGATCTGTTGGCATAATTTTTTTTCTGTAGCCCAGGTGGGTTAACTAATAGTGCATGTCTGGTACAGGGAGTCTCGAATTATTGCATGTCCTCAAAAGGTGTGGGGTGAATGGTCATTGCTGAAGTGTATAGTTGACCCTGAAAATGAGATTTAGACTTGAATTATTAAGTTTCTGTAACAACGGGTGAGAAATCTTTCTTGCAAGCGGGGCATTTCGCAACATTTGTTATGTTGAAAGAAGTATAAATTCAACAAAGCAACTGTGGTTCTTGGTTTAAAAAGTGCATGTCTGTAATGTGTATCTCTGTAATAAATGCTTCAGAAAGTCCCCAAAGCTTGTCCCAAATCTACCTTTCAGCATCTAGTTTTCAGGATTAAAGTTACTTAAAAGGAGTCATCTCCTTTCATTTGAGAAGTGTAATTCAAAATTTGCACTTTAGTTTTATTTTAAAATTTTATAGCTTTCCTTAACCAATGCAGTTTGCACTTAAATAGTTTTTTCATGTTTGTCAGATGGCTCCAACATGGACTCTGTTCATTACACCATTATTGGGCAAGATCTCCGTGACCTGCCCACATTAACGGAAAGATTGAAGAAATATGGACTAGATACCAAGTAAGCTTGTTCTTTTGACATTGTCTTTAAGTTCCATTTGAAATCTCTGCAGCATGACCTCTTAAGTTGTCTTGTTACCTGTCCCTATAAAAGTGCTGCATTATTGCACCTCATCCCCTCACTAGCCTTTTTCAGCATAATTTTCTGTCCAGGAGCTACCTCCCTTCTTTTGAATACAGTTGTCAACATTCTTCTCGTCAAAAATCCAATTCTTGAACCATGTGCACTGGAAAAATACCAACCTATCTTGCTTTCCACTTGAATGCATGTACTTGTTATATCTCAAACCATAATCATGCTGCACAGCATTTCTCAAAACTGAAACCTTTTATAGTCTCAGGTGTGGTGGTGTGGGAGGTGACTATTCCACCCGTGTGTCCGCACCAACTCTCTGGCACAAAAGTTGAAATGCTCAATGTTTTGCCTTTCCCCTGCAAACCATGTTGTTTATATTTTAACAATCATCCAAGACCCTCTTGAATGCCTCACAGACAGGGCACTCCCAGGAATGGAGTGTTTTGAGCTGGATAGGCTGAGACTTATTTCACTGGCGCGTAAGAGATTGAAAGGTGACCTCTTATAGAAGTTTATAAAATCACAAGAGATATCGATTTAAGGTGAATAGCAGGTGTCTTTTTCCTTAGGGTGAGGGATTTTAAGACAAGGGGGAATATACTTTTTAAGGTGAGAGACAGACTTAAAAGCAAAGACATGAGGGGTAACTTTTTTGACACGGGCAGTTTGTGCGTGGAATGAACTTGCAGAGGAAGTGGTGGATGCAGGTATAGTTACAATGTTTAAAAGACATTTTAAGACAGAAAAGTACATGAATCAGAAAGATTTGGAGGGATGTTGGCCAAGTACAGGCAGGTGGGGCTAGTTTGCTTTGGGAATGTGGAATTTGAAAACGACTGTCAATGACCTTTTAGCCTTCTCCTGTCTAAGGAAAAGTCCAACCTCTTCCTTCTATCCTCATAACTGAAGTGACTCATCCCTAAAACCATTCTACTTTTTCTGCAGTCTGTGCAATGCATTTACATGCTGCACTGTGGAGCACAAAACTATATACAATATTTCAACAGAGACCTAACCAGTAGCTTGTTTAGGTTCAGCATAATTTTCTGCCTTTTGTACTGTGCCCCTGTTTATGAAGCCTAGCAATATGTTATTGACCACTCTCTCTACCTGTCCTACCACTTGTACTGACTTGTGTTCATAGATACCCAGGTCTACTTGTTCCTCTACAACTTTTAGAATACTGTAATTTCTCCTATAGCAGGAATGTTGCATTCTTGTGTGACCTCATGCTATAGAAAATCATGTTATAAGGAAATTGCTATACCCATACAGCAGACAGTTTGCATTATGCAAATAGCTTCCACTACTCATAATTGCATGACAGCCAATCCATGTTAACAAAACAAGCATTACGGCAAAAATACCTGCAGTACCATTTATTTTATACTGACTCTCCATATTCTTCATACCAAAGTGCATGACCTCACACTTGTTTCCACATTGAACTCTCTCCATCTGCTAACTCCATCAATGTGCCAATGTCTTTTTGAGGTTCTGTTTTGTCATCCTCAGACTTTGACGTTATCTCCCATATCCCAAAATCCAGATTTAAAATTGTTTTTATAATCAGCAAACATCCACACCCTGAGGAATTGTAAATCTCCTTCCAGACTGAATGTTGCCTGTTAACCATTGCTCTCTTTTTATCCCTTAGCCAAATTTATATCCACATTGCTACTGTCCAAATTATTCCATGACACAACTTTCCTCAGGAGTCTGTTGCCTGGCACTGTGTGAAAAGGCCTTTAGAAGTAAAATCTGTCTAGAAGAAAAATCTAAAACAAAAGGACAGAAGGCAGCAGCTGCTTTGGAGGTGGACACCCCCACATTTTTGAGGCTTGGGGCTGTTTATCATTATTCCTTCTTCACCCCTGCATCAAAATCTTTGAAACGTCATATTAACAACATTGTGATTTTAATTTCGTTCCAAAAGGTGGCTGACCATCACTTTTCCCCCAAAGAGAGCTAGGGTAACCAATTAATAATAGCCATGCCAATGCTGTCCAGCCTCTCAAATGAATAAAAATTGTCTAGTTGTTTTCATAGGCTGCATTTACTTGTCACTACACTAGGTGGAGCACATAATGTATTCGAATGCATGTGGCAGTCAGTCAGTGACTTTATTGTTTGTAGCTGGTTGTTCTAAACGAGGCTGAGATGTAAACTGAAACCCACTATTAAGGAGTAAACTAAAACCTAAGTTTTGTTAGGATTGACTTTCCCAGACCTCAGGTATGATTTAAGCAAAGAGGATGCTTGATGCATGACAGATGACAATTTCAAGTGAGAAAGGGGATGTTGAAAGAGGAAAACAAGGCAAGGAAGTCTAAGATAAGAATATACTGGCAGTTAATCTGAAAGACAAAACACCAATCTTGTCTGACTATTTACATGCCAGCACAAGAGACACGGTAGGGCCGACTGGGGACAAAGGTAACGTGCTTTGAGGTGCAGGTGTGGCTAGGATGCTCAATGAATGCTGTAGAGCAGTGTTTCCTGAGGTATAGATTGTTGACTGAACATTGGTGCTCGTGCAGATGGTAGAGAAAGTAGAAATGGTGAAATCAATAATCACATCATACTAGAAATGCTGGCTGTGCCTAGTGGATAGTTCACCAGGTCCAGAGCATTGCCTCCCAGGTTGTCCAGGGAAAGGGGTTGGTGGTAATGGAGGGATTGCCATAAGCTTCCAATCTATCTGAGCAGGGGTGCCAGATGACTGCAAAGAGGAAATGTGACTCCCTTGTTCAAGAAATTACAGGCCAATCAATTTAACATGGTGTTTAAGAATTTGAGAATGATTTGCAAGCACTAAAAGGCAGAAAATGTTTGCCTATTCAGCTCAAATTTCTGATGAAGCAACAAGGCTAACTAAGAGAATGCAGGGAATGTTATGTATATGAATTTTGAGAAAATGTTTGACAAAGGCTGTTTGATACAATTGAGCCTGGTGGAATATTAACGACTTTGATAAAGGTGAGTCAATAGAAATAATGCCATTGAATTTTTGATAAAGTTCCCTACAGGAAGTTGGTTCTCAAAATTAAAGCACATGGTTTGGGAGCTAATGTGCTGGCAGTGATTGAGGGTTGGTTAATTGGCAAAAGGAAAAAAAGTAATAGAGGTCATTCTTGCGTTAGCTGGCTGTGATGAGTGGCACACCTAAGGATCAGCTCCTCAACTATGATTACTTAGACAAATATTTCCCTAAAGAACTTGGGGCCCCAGCTGCTCACAAGGTATAATCCATGTTTTGGTCATGTGGAAGAATTTTATATTTCGAAAATTGTGTATGATGCACAGCTAAGTGGGAATTGTTATGAGGAAGATTTAAAACGAGTTCACGAGGATTTGGACAGGCTTAGTGAATAGGCAAGAACATGGGAGATGGAATATAATGTGGGAAAATGAGACATTATCCTTCCTACAGAAGTAGATAGATCTATTTCTTATAGATGTGGGGTATTTCTTAAATGGTAAGAAGTTAGAGTAGAGTATGAAGGGACTTGGGTATCCTGGTCAATAAGTCACTGAAGGCTCACATGCAGCTGGAGCAAGCTGTTAGGAAGGTTTTAATGAAATGTCAGTCTTTTTCAGAAGAAAATTTGTGAGGTTTAGCTTCAGTTGTATACGAGCTTGATAAGACTGATCCTGGAGTACTGCAGTGTTGGTCTCCTTTTTACGCAGGAAAGGTATTGCATAGGAGTGCAACAAACGTTCACCAGATTTGCTCCCACAGTGAGTTCTGTCTTTGTTCTCTGAATGCCAGGACAGCCCTATGAACGGCGGTTTGGCAAGCTGGGCCTGAATGTTCCAGGACTTCAAAGAATTAGAAGCGATCTCATTGAAACCTAGAAAACACTGCAAGCGATAAACAGACAGGCTAGATGCAGATAAGTTGTGAAGTCTGCAACCAGGGGTGCAGTTTAAAAGTAATGGACATACCAGTTTGTATCGGAGGAGAAACCTGTTCACTCATAGGCTTGTGAATTTTTGGAATTGTCGAGCGTAAAGGACTCTGGAAGTTCAGTCTTTGAGTATGGTTAGAGATTAGTAGCAGATATCCATCAGTGTAAAGGATTGTTGAGAGAGTGTGGGTAAAAGACATTGAAGTGATAGTCTAATTATTAGACTGTGGCATAGGGAGCTTAATGGGCTGACAAGTGGACACCTATTTCTGTAAGTGGCTCAGCACGGCTTAAGTGGAAAAAATGGCTTAAGGCTGGCTAACAGTGAGTCATAATAAATGGTTGGCTCTCTGACTAAAGGATTTGGGACAGGGCCATTGTTAAGACTTGGATTTTTTCACAAAAAAATTACATAGAAAGGAAGCAAGTAAAATTGCGATAATTCAAAATTTTCCAATTTTCAAAACTTGGAGATCTGTTACCAAATGACTGTAATAGGACATAGACTAGAAGAAGGGTCAGACAAGTGGTAGGTGGAATTTAATAGTTAAAGATGTGCTGGTGCACTTTGGCTGAAGAGATAGGGTGAGGCAATGTAGACTTAATGGCACAGTTTTAAAGATTGTGCAGGGACACTGTTGTGTATAGATCTTTGAATATGGCAGGAAATATCAAGAGAGTTGTTAATGAAGCATTTTGATTCTTGGGCTTTATGAAGTAGATGTATTGAGTACAAAAGCAGGGAGGGAATGTTGCATCTTTGCAACTTCTGTTTTCACTATAACTGGAATTATTAATCCGAACTCCAGTTGTGATTACCTGAATCAGATTCAGGGGGGACATAAAGTTTCTCCGATGTTTTTGGTGCAAACAGAGAAACTTTGAACGGTGTTAAAGCAAAAGGAATTTCAAATAAAGAATTTGCCCATCCAGCCTATTTGCATAACTGTGAAGGTAAATCATTTGTAATGCATAAACTCTCTACCATGCCCAAGAGCCATATCATTTCTTAGGAACTGTAGAAATAAGCAAATGAAAACTTAGACCAATTTTTGGAAATAAGTCTGGGAAATTTCATTTTCCCACTATCCCTTTTATTCCAGGAACTTTATTTTTATCTTTTATCTTTTTGAAAGTCCATTTACTCAACACCAACAACAATGCCTTCCAAACTTCATACCCTTGCATTACTTCATCAAAGAACTGAATCGAATTGTCTTAATAATTACTTTCACTTCTGAGCCCATGCTTTCGTTACATAATTATTTATTTGATGTCAACAGTGAGATGCATGGAAATATTTTTCCTTTTAGCAAGTCGTTAGAGGGACTGACAAAATTAGAATTAACTTTCAAACTTGCACACTTTTTTGTGCCCAGAAGCTTTTAGTCTAATTGCTTCCCTTTTGTTGCTCCAGTGGGTTTCTTATGATGTTGGTTTCAAGGATGATAAAATTTTGCTGAAGACCTTCAGTTTTGTTTGTGTGATTGTCCATGGTGTTTAATCGGGCAAGTTCAGCAGATGGGTGGCAGAAGAAGTTTGATTTGTTTTAATAATGTAATCCTGAAATCTTAAAATGGTTGCAGTGTGTCATTTTACCCTTCAATCACTTTCCAGCAGTTAGGTGCAAACTTTAAAACAAATTACATTTTGTTGAATAGTGCAACTTCCCTTAGTTCCTTAGCCAGGATGCTGAGTATATCGCTTCAATCACACCTTGTAATGTTCATTCCAGTAAACCTCTTCATGGTTTTAAAAAAATACTGAAGGTACATCGTTTATGATTTCAATTATAGTGTCAACATTATTTTAGTATTTTTGTATGAGTGTTGAATATTCTTTTAATATAACCCTGTTAGGCAAATTTAAGATTACTGCTGATAGGGTGAGATGACCAACACTTTCTCCAACACAATTGCTGTTTTGTTTCTGGAAATTTTCTAATCAACCAGTTCAGAGATGTTATGATACACGTCTGGAGCAGCTGGAACTTGAACCAAGGATTCTCTAGTTCAGAGAAAGGGACAGTACCAGTGTGCGATATGAGCCTGTTTCAGATTTGATTCTGTCATAACTGCAGATATTGAATTCAGGTGATGTTTTGTATCTTGCTGTGTTTCCAGTTCAGTAACAAATGATAATGTTGAATTTTGAAAATCTACATGCTATTGAACAAGATTACGTTCATTGATGCCTCTTCCACTTTAGCCTCACCTTTTCCACAATTGTTTCAAGTTACTATTTTCTTCTTTTTCACATTTTTCTCCAATTCCTCATCCTACCTGAATCCATGCTTCTGGTGTAATTTCATTGTTGTGACTTATAGCTGAGGTAGTGTTGGAATTAATGATGCAGGGCCTATAGATATTATAATCAAGTTTGTAAACGTCAAACATCTGATTTGTTACAATGGAGGATTCCCATTAGTTATTACAGAAGTAATGTCAGTATTTTTCTTTGTAGATTACCAACACTACTACTGGCAGAATGTGTCCTTGTTTATATCACACCTGAAAAATCTACAGAATTAATCAAGTGGGCTTCAACTACTTTTCATACAACTATGTTTGTCAATTATGAGCAGGTAACACTCATTTCCGTTTTCAGGGTAATAGCTTGCTTGGACATACTTGCAATGGGGGCATGTATTTTTCTGACTTTAGATAATTTTATCTGCTTCTTGACCTCTGTTGCTAAAGCGATTGCAAATATGCCATAAAATTAGCATAGCAAAATAATGCTTTTATTGGTTGGGATATTAAAATTATAAAACTGTTAGTTTTTTTAATTTTGAAGGTATTTAGTATCATTTGTAGCAGAGGCATTGAGATAATTGAGAGCACATGGAATTAGATGGTGTACCATTTATCCATCTTTATCAAGAGCAAAAATTCTCTTGAGATCCTTTAATCAATGTAATCTGATGTAATCAGTGATAATGGGAAATGCAGATGCTGTAGAATTCAAGATAACAAAGTGTGGAGCTGGATGAACACAGCAGGCCAAGCAGCATCTTAGGAGCACACAACCTGACGTTTTGGGCCGAGACCCTTCATCAGAAAAGGCCCAAAACGTCAGCTTTTGTGCTCCTGAGATGCTGCTTGGCCTGCTGTGTTCATGCAGCTCCACACTTTGTTTTAATCTGATGTAATATTGACTTATCTATCTGTTGGCTGTTTTTGCAGGTGCAGGAGCTAGCTGTATTTAGAGTCATAGAGATATACAACACAAACAGATCCTTCAGTCCAACTCATTCATGCTGACCAGATGTCCTAAATAAATTAAGCCCCATTTGCCAGCATCTGGTCCATTTCCCTCCCAACCCTCCCTTTTCGTATATCCTTCCAGATGTCTTTCAAATGTTGTAATTGTACCAGCCTCCTCCACTTCCTCTAGCAACTCACTCCGTGCACACATTTACCTGCATGAAAAAGCTGCCACTTTCTGGTTGCTTTTTAGATCCTTCTCTCACCTTAAATGATGCCCTCTGGTTTTGGTCACGCGCACGCACACACACGCCCAGCAACATCCATGTGGATCGTTTCCGGCCCTTTCCAGTTTCACAACAACCTTCCTGTAGCAGAGAGAGCCAAATTGCAGCAGTATTCCAAAAGTAGCCTACCCAATGTCTTAAACCGCTACACCTTGCCTAGAAAGCAACAGTCACTGTTGAAACTACATTATGTAACATCTTGAATCATTTTTCAATAAGAAATGCTCCCAACTTTTCTGTGTAGAATTTTGCTTTCAACAGAGATCATTCGGATTTTCCACATAGCACCACCATTGTGTGGTCAGATTTTTCAACCTGTCGAGTTTATGGGGAAATTATAATGGTTACGTGTGTTTTAGGTGAACATGACAGATCGTTTTGGCCAGGTGATGATTGAAAACCTGCAGCGTCGGCAGTGTAACCTTGCTGGAGTAGATAGCTGTCAAACTCTGGAAACACAGGTTATGTATACTTTTAGCACAATTGCATTAGTTCCTATTTCAATCCTTGTCTCAGCAAAGGCTTGAATTTTGCTGCATGCAAGAAAGATTTTTGGCCTTTGTGCCTGGGCCAGCTGAGAAAGAGCAATCCAGTCTAATCCCTCATTGCCTGCTGTTGGTAGTTTTATAGGTTACAGCACATATTCAATTACCTTTTAAATGCTGTGAGGGTTTTTGGCAATACTAACTTTACAGACAGTGGGTTACATATCTCCCCCGATGCCTCCTCACCTTGCCTCTAGTTTTTCAACCAATTAGTTTACATCTACATCCCCAGGTCATTAACTGCACTGCTCCAGCAAGTACGTCTTTCCTCGTCACTTTATTTAAGTCTCTCGCAGTTTTGCATACATCACCTACATTTCCCCTTGACTTTGTGTTCCAAAGCAAACAGCTCCACTGCTAACCCCCTCTGTTGTCATAGCTTAGGTTTTCCAATGTTGGCAGTATCCTCAATTAATGTCTGTACTCCTCCCTAATACATCTTTTCCTGTAACATTGGGATACGTCCTATAGCTGCATTCTAACTAGTGTCTTACAGTTTTTTAGCTTAACCTGATTGCTCTTTATTATGCTTCACCCTAGGAAGTGTCTTGTATACTACCTCAATGATCCCATTTACCTGTCCTGCTGCATTCAGGAACTTGTGGACATAGCACTGGGTCTATCTGCTCCTTTGCCAGTCTGTGTAATACCACTTAATTTGGATTGCTGTATGTTTCCTTGTCTTGTTTTCCCTCTTCAAATGAATTTGTTTTTTATTCTTTCATTTTGTGCTGCAAATGATTCTTCCTAGGCCAGTATCTGTATGCCAGCTTGAATTGTCCTTGAGAAAGTGGTTTTGAGCACTGCCTTGAAATGCTGCCGTCCATGTGCTACAGATAGCCCCGCAGTGCTGTTAGGAAGGGTGATTCAGGAGCTGACCCAGCACCAAAGAGACTGGCCATTATGCTTCTAAGCCTGAATAGCACTAGTGTTGGAGAAAACATTGCAGGTGGTGGCTTACCATGCATTGGTTGCTTCCTACTTTCTAGGTGGGTTTTTAATTAGTTTGTGGAATGTGGGCATTGTTGGCTGGGCCAGCATTTATTGCCTGTCCCCAGTTGCCATTGAGAAAGTGGTGGTGAGCTGCTGCCTTGCATCATTACAGTCCACTTGGTAATGGTTAAAGATTTAGAAGGCTCTGTTGAAGGAGCTGCTGCAATGCAGGGTCATCCTTCTACAAGCCAGTGACTCAGGGTTGTCCTTCTTGCAAGTGGTGGTTTTAGGTTCTCATCCTGACCAACTTTCCGTCAGGATTTAAATCCTATTTCCAGGACTTGCTTCCCTCAGTTCTACTTATTGATATCGATGCTGCAGCACTCGATCCTAATCTACCGCGTCACCACCTCGGTATCTGTCGTGCTGTCTGTACCGATTCACGTTCCATTTCTGCCAGTGCCACCATTCCTTTGTTCCTCGGCACCTGTTTTTTTTAAATCTCAGCTTCCGCTACTGAGCAATTACAGCTGTAATTTGTTGCTTAGCAACAGTAGTCCATTAACATTCATAGTTCAGTCCTTATTTCTAAATTCTCCTACCCCAAGCCAATTTTAGATACAATATGCCACTTTCTCTTGGATCCCATGAAGCTCGACTTTACTGATTAATCTACCAAGTAGGACCTTGTCAGTAGTTTTTGCTGAAACAACATGAAGGGTCGGGGCCCGAAACATCAGCTTTCCTGCTCCTCTGCTGCTTGGCCTGCTGTGTTCATCCAGCTCCACACCTTGTTATCTTGGACCACAGTATTCTCCTTGTTCCTTACTCAGAAGTCAGTCAAACTTTATCTTCCCTTAACAAATCCATGCTGCCTATTATTAATCCATTTCTTTCTCAATGACTTTAGCATTGCCACTCAGTTTTGTCTTGTACCTAGGCATTTTGGAGCATGCGCCATTCAAAGTTAGGATGCAGCAAATGATTTAGGTGGCTAATGGGCTACTATCCCAAACTGGAAGAGAAATTGAATGTAAGAGTAAGGGTGTCATGCATCACTTGGACTTAACTTGGAACAATGCACCGATAATCATGCCCCACTTTTCTACATATCATCACAAGATGTTTAACATGCACAAATATCAAGGAGACCCCCACAATGTCTCACTTGCCTCGACCAATTGCTACTTGGAGCAAAAGTAATTCACACCAGGTTTTTTCAGTGACAGAAAAGAATATTTATTTATTGTGACACATACACCAGTGACCATAAAGGATGTCATGCAACTTAAACTATACCCATTTACCAAAGACACATATTTTGACACGTGTACTGTGTTTAGGAAACATGTACACTGTAAATAAAATGCTGAAGATCAAAAATCCAGATTACAAGGTGAAAGGTTCTTTTTTCTTTCAGTTTTAATGCAATGAGATGTTTTGTGTCATGATAGTCATCCTTTTGAATTGATGGTTCATCAGGTGAACTTCGTTCTTGTGTGAATTATTTCTCTGAAGCTTTCTTGAATTTTTGTTACTGCCACACATGCCCCCCCCCCCCCCCCAAAAAAAAATGGGGAGCGGAAACTATGCAGTCTGTCTGCAGATTCTGGTTTTCATGCTCTCCTTGTAATTGTAGCTTCTTAAACACTTCATAGCTCAACCAATCAGAAGGCTGTTGCTGGAAAGAATGTCTTTAATTCAAATGATCCTCGATGGCATTTAATCTTGTATTTTCCTCTTTCTGTTACCAAAGAGCAACATTGTATCCCACAGCTCAACTAATGCAACACTCAATTTCCAAGTTGCCAAAAAGCTTTCCTGATATAGCTGTCACAGCAGTCCAACTTTGATTTCAGTTTTTTAGTTCTCATGAAAAGTGTTGTCCCTTAAACATGTTTCAGTTATCCACATCTTTGGTGAGATCATACCCTGATTAATGTGTGTGGTTTTGGTTTCCTTAATCAAGGGAGGTTGGAAATGCATTGAATGTTTTTCAGAGGAGGTTTACCAGGCTGATTCTTGGAATGAACAGTGTGTATTATGAGAAAAGACAGGGTTTGTTCCCATGAGTTCAGAAGGGTTGGGGTGACTTGATTGAACTCTAAAATCCTAAGCAGTCTTGACAATGTAAACGTGGAAAAGGATGTTCCCTGTTGAAGGGTGTGTCCAGAACTAGGGGGCATATTCCAGTAATGGCAATATCCCAGGTGTTAGTTGAATCCTGAACTCCTCTGCCTTATCCACTTGAGTCCTTGTATTGAGGTATAATATTCTAATCACTGAACAACTTCTTTGAGATTTTACAGGGTTTTTTAAAAATCAGATTTCTACACTAGGTTTCTAATTTTCTACCTTCGGTTTTCAAATTTGCATCTTGCCTTTCTGAATCTATGCTCGGGTTCTCATCCCCCAACAAGTTAGTTGAGCCTTTCCCCAGCAGTACCAGTATGATCCTAGGCAATGATGCCATGACTTTGATAGTCCCTATGTGATTTCCAAGGTCTGCACAAGCCAGTGGCTTCCACAAGCAGCAGCCTTTGGCTCACACACTGAAGTGTGTGGTGTCCCAGTGACTCTGCAGCCTAGAGGGTGAGTTGGGCCAAGGAAACTTTGAGGTGGAAACAGCTCTGACTTTTGCAGGCCCCAACTCCCACAGAATTGATCCCCATGAGCCAGAAATCTAAAGCTGTTTTCTCCTGCAACTTCTGTAGCAATGGTTTTATCTGCCCAGTGTCCTTGTATTCATTAACTAGGACTTGGGACCAGGGGGTAACCCAGTGATCACAACCTTCGACATTGCACTTACATTTGTTTTTGAAGTCTAGGAAACACATTATACCTGTGGTCGCTCTCTCTTGCCCCCCCCCCCCCTCCCTCCCTCGTGATCTCTGCGGAGTTGCAAATCAGCTGTGGCACCAGAAAAACAAACTATCCTGGAATCATCCATGGTATGGAAAAGCCCTCCTTGTGTGACTAATGAATCCCCTGGCACTGTTTATCCAACCACCACCTCCCAATCTTACCGAGTCCTAACCTACTAGAACCTTACCATCATCCACACTGACATCCGAACTGAATAGCAGCTAGAGAGCGGGTTGCAGCGAGTCCTGCACTCCTTGGCTTGTCCTCCTTGGCTGTCTGATGGCCCATGTCCTTAAGGTGTCAGGTGGACTGCTCCTGAAGCATGCCAACCCAAGTAGCTTCAGTTTTGTAAATGTACTATAATGATGGTGGCTAATGCTCAGGAGCCTTGAACTTCAGCTGAAAGCACATTCTACACCTCTACCTGTCCAGGACACAAGCAGAAGTCCTATGAGACACAGGACAGAGTTCCCCTGCCAAGCTGGTATTTTTAAATTAGACTACTTAACATACACAGAATGAAACTGAAGCTTGTTCCTGACAGAGATTTAAAACAGAACTCATCAGCTGCTCACAAATTTAGCTCCTTCCCTTTGCTTACATCATTTGAAGTTTTTTTAATCTATAAGTCATTCTCCCTTAACTCTAGGCATGGTAATTTAGGCCTATTATTAGCAACTTTCTACTTGTAACTCTCAAACCCCTCAAATCTGTGCTCCTTTACTTTTGGATTCTGTGAATCCTTCTTTTTAGGGCTGACTTCTGAATGATTGTTGTTCTGTTACCCTGTTTGCCATTAGGATTGTTTATCTGTCCCTAATTCTTCTTGTCCTTGGCACTGTTTTCCCTCAGGCGCTCACTCACCTGTTTTGTTGATGCTGAGCTGTGCTTTTACCGATTAGCCTGTCACAATATTTTTCTTTAGATTCCTGTCTTCCTTCTATTTGTCAAATGTTATTGAATGAGCTCATTAACCGATTCATTGAAGCCTCAAAATGTACACTGAAATCATTGGTAATCAATTGCTAACAAGAATTCCATGTCACTGGTTGTGTCCTTTGGGTCCTTGCTTGGCCAATGTGAGCCCTATCCTAGAGCTATTATAAAGCGGAGGTTGATCCCTCCACCTCTGAGAAATAAGATCAGAAACACCACCTTGCCCTATAATCAGTGTAAATGGAGTGTGAGAAGTGCTATAACCTGCCTTTCAGCAGCTTCTAGTGGTTAAATAAAATAAATGCATGACACACACTCTACAATCAAGTAATAATTTATTTATCTAACTCTAACAGTAAACAAATTAACTAACTGAACTACTAACAAACTAACTAAACCCCTTGTAGCTACTAACTATTTCAAAATAAACCAAGAGTCTAATGGTATGCTTTCCAATAAGTACAAGTCCAACTGATATAAAATTTAATAAAAGTAGAATTTAGTCTCTCAAAATTATAGCCAGGTTACATGTCTTCTGGAATGTTCTGTGCCTTCTCCGTCAATTCTTCTGTTGGGAATGTTAACCAGTTATCCTAGGTACCTTTTGATTTAGATGATACTGTCTCCAAAACTTGGGCTATGAGAGCCAGCAAATGTCTCTTGAAAGCGGAGACTGTTAACTCTGGCAGATGACAGTTCTTCTGTGCCCAACTGCCCCTTCTTTTACACCCTTGAAGACATGTCATTTTCTTTCAATAAGGTTGGTACTATGTTGTCAAAACCATCAGATTTTAAATTTTAATTAGTTTTTGGTATCTAAGTGCCTGTTTCAAACTGACTAAATGCAAAACTTGTGGTGGTCACAGAACAAAGCTGCCGCTTGGCCTGTTAGCTGATTTGATCTTTTGATTCAAATGTTTGAATTTGTGTGCTCTCTGTGCTTGCAGACATCTGCTCCACAGACATCCCGAGGCATAGAAAAAGCAGAATTTTTTAAAGCGACCACACATTTCTCCTCCCCCAACCCCCCCCCCCCCCACCAAACACACACAACAGCATTTTACACACAAAATTTTAACACCCTGCCTCCTAATCCACACATACTCTGCCCAACTTTGCAATAGAGCCCCATCTCCAGCCACACATTTGGTAGGTATTTCCAGGAGATGGATGTGATCATTGGTGTTCCTTTCTCCATTTTCTTTTTCTTTATACCCTCTTGCTGAAGGGTGTTCTCAAAGCTGGTTTCTTTCTGAATGAGGGTCTGCCATGCATTGACATTTATTGATGTTGAGGGAGGCCTTTGAGGGTGTCTTTGAAACCTTTCCTTTTGACCTTTGCTCACTCAAGTGCCTTACTTGAGCTGGGCGAAGAGCATTTGCTTTGCTAGTTGGAATGTATCCAGCCAAACTGAGTTGGTGATGAATGATCGTGTCTTCAGTGTTGGTGCTGTTAGCTGTTTCATGGATGCTGGTGTAAGTATGCATGTCCTTCCAGCTGATGTGAAGAATCTATCTCTAACAGTGTTAGAAGTATTTCTCAAGACTCTTAAGGTGACATTTATATATAGCCCAAACACTCCCAATACTGCCATCCTGTAGGTCAAAAGGTCATGAAGACTTGAAGGTGTAATGTAGGCTGACATTCCACTGAAAGCAGTGTTTTCAGGAATGCCATCTTTAGGATCAGATGTGAAAGCATAGTTTGATTTGCCAGTGCAGATTAATGGTAAAGATCTCACACCACACTTACAACGAGAATAAGAATGCTCCCTCTATCTCCTGGACCAAATTTCTCCTTCAACTAGCACCGCTAAGCTCAAATTGATTGGTCACTTGTTTTTGTTTGAATAATGTTTCTGCTACTGAACAGAAATGCTGTTTGTTTTATATCGCTGGTCACTGCACTTTTTTTTTACATTGAGCACATTGAGAGTATTTGAGATTCACATGGAAGTAAATGTTTGCCATCTTTCATTTTATTGAATTTCAAATTGATTGCAATGGTTCTGAAATATTAAACAACTTGAAGTACAGTCTGAGGTTGTTTCTAATTTAAAATGGTTTGGGCTTCTTGCTTTACAGAAAGATCGGTTTCTTTTGAATGGCTGGGATTATGCAAATGCAATGGACATGATGACAGTTTATAACAGTTTGCCACAAGCAGATATTCAGAGGTATTTATAATTTGAGACTTTGTTTTGTGGTGTGTCTCTGCTGCTAGCAGTGGGAATTGATGCAATGCGGTAACTGTCAATTAGTGTGTCCAGACAGACCATGTTTGTAGGTCAACTCTGATTTTGCAGCAGGTAGAAGTTGTTTATAGTTGTCTGCCAGTCAGAATAATTGATCTAAAAGTATAGATGTAAAGGCCTCAAATGGAGGAATATGACAATAACATTAACACTTGGCAATTCATTTGTAAAAGTAAATTGCATTGAATTTGGCTTGATGAATTTCCTCAGCTTTTGCTCCTTCTGATGTGTTGGCATTAGATGTTGTAACTTGATTTGTAGGTTTTGGGAGGGACTACAGCCATGGGCTAGCTCATCCCTTGAAGACTTGAGAAACATATGGCCAATGGCTGAAGGTTCAGCCTGCCGTTCATCTTTACACGGTCTGCTAACTCTGTTCAAATTACAGAAATGGGAGAGAGACAGGTTTGCAAGAAGCTGCTTCTCGGCAGCTTCTGTTCTCTCCACACAAGCACTGATTGCTGTGATCGCTGCCATCAGGGTGGTGGAATGGGATAGCCTAGCACTGGCAGCATGAGATCGGCCAGGAGACAGAGACCTGCAGTGAGGGTGTGAGCGTGAGAGATGGTCTGTGTGCACATGGGTAATGGAGAGATGCACAGAAGGCCCTCCTTCAAAGACACATCTACACATCAGGCTGGAAGAGCACCTAAAGGTGGGCTGAAATGCCACCCATTTATGCCCCACTCTTGTATGAAACTTGCTGAGAACAGGTTGGAGTATAAGCTACTAAAGGCAAATGCTGTTTATTATACACTGGCCCTTAGCTCTGTCCTAGTCACTTCCCCCACCTCATAACAAGGTTTGCATGTGTCTGCTCTGCCCTGCCCCTCTGCCTGCATTCCCTCCTGTCCTTTGCACCCTTGTACGCTCTGCATTTATAGTTTTGACTTTTTCCTCCACAACACATTTTATTTCCTTCATTTCTCTCATCGTCTTTTGAAATTATTTAATTTGGTGCCAAACACTTTTTTTTTCTGAAATTTGAGTCGTCTATCTCTTGAATGAAAGAGAATGTCTAACTGTGGCACATTCTGTGCCGATGGATTTTAAAATTTTGTTTTCGACTTGAATTAGCTTCTCAATTGAAGTTGTGTTCACAACTGCAGTGTCATTGATATGGTTTTAAAAATAATAGGACAATCCTGCTTTAAGATTTTAGTGCTTAACATATCCTGTTCTAATTTGCTGCTTTTCCCCCCAGGATAGAACATCTCGAATTCTTGGATGAGAAGGAGCTTTTGCAGCAACTACTGCAACATTATTGCATCTGCTGGGCCACTAAGGATAGAGATGACTTTGGTAATCTCCATGTTTTGTGTATTAATTCCATCCCACAAACACTAGTTACCTTTTCAATGCTGGTATGTGCCTGGATGGAAAGGTCATATGAATCGGGTCCTGTAACACTGAACTCTGAATCCTAGTGCTACGAAATGTAAAAGATGGGGAAGCTGACAGCCCACATAGAAGGGAAGGACATGCAGGTCTATCATCTCACATCAAACAGTTGTTTTCAAAGCAGAAGTAGGACAGAACAGTGTCCACAGATTGTGAGAAAGTAAACCAAAAAGGAATAAGCAAATTAAATAAGCAAATTAAATACCCATTAGTCGAGGTTGCTTTTGATGGTGAGATTAACTTAAGAGATTTAAGATTTGGAGAAGGAGACTTTTTTTTACTTACACTATCAAGGGCAGTAACTGATTCGGAGTTCCTGTCAGGATTTCTGTTCGTAACAGCTGTTCCCACAGTTGTACTTGCACCATGAAGACTGATGTTATTCCAGAGGGCAGACACTACCACCTTCAGGATGACTATTAAGGAAAGGCAACAAATGTTGGCCTAGCCAATGACACTCACAACCATAGAAAGAACACGCACGTAAAAACGTGGGTGCTAGAGGACGGGATCAATAGATTAGGGAAGGATGATAACATTACGGCAACTCCTTACATGATGGATTACAACAGCAGATAGATTGGGCAGAATGGTTCATTCCCCCAGGTTGGTTTACAAAGTAAGTGTTAAAGGGGAAAAACAAGTGAAAAGAATCAAGTTACTTTCTTAAACCCTAACTGTAGATGCTGGAAGTCAGAAACAAAAACAGAAATTACTGGAAAAGCTGAGCAGATCTGGCAGCATCTGAGAGAAGAAATTGGAGTTCATGTTTCAGGTTAATTGACCCTTCCTGAGGTGTTGCCAGACTTACTGAGCTTTTCTGGCAACTTGTGATTTTGTTTCAAGTTTCTTTTTTATTAGCAGTGGCCAGAATGATGAAATTTTCTCTTTAAGGTGAAGAAAATGAACATGCATTAGTAAAGTGTATTTGAACCAAAAAATTACTTATTCATAATAACTGCTCACTGTTCACTCATCATATGTTCTGTTTGTTTGTCTTTTAAGGTATCAATGACATCACATTTATGAATGCCTAATTTCCACTGAAAAGCTAAATCAAATCCAAAACAATGAATTCTACAATCAATCTGCATGAAGGGGCAAATCCAGTAAAAGCTAAACAGGGCACATCCTCTCTGTGATTAAACATTTGTTACTGTTTTACTGTGTATGACCATCAAAAAGGCAGAACTTGTATCACTTTGTGACCTTCAGCCTGTCACGTTTGTCAGATCTGCAAACTGATTTGCATCAGAAAGATTTTTGTTTTATTTAATAAAACTTTTAGCTGAGATTGATATGTTTACCATCACAACGGATGAGTTGTCTTAATCATCAGTACGCAAATATACCATACACAAATGCTGCAGTTAAGACGTTTCTTATGGTATTGGTGATTCTTCAAATTAGATTTTATTTGGAATACATCCAAACTGCATAAATGGGTTTTTAAACTAGTGATCCATTACTACTTAGTTATGTAATTAGACTGTTGCTGTTACCATTTTAGTAAATAAATCTGACTGAATAGTTGCCTACTCTTTTCACTATATGTGGTCTCTATAACTAATCTCTATTGTGGTGTCAGTAATTATTACTGTGATCAGTTCATCAGTAATTGCTTCATTAGTGCTTAATCATATTTATCATGCTGTAAATCAGGAACAAAAGCAAAGTTGCTGGAAAAGCTCAGCAGGTCTGGCATCATCTGTGGAGGAGAAAACAGTTAACATTTTGTGTCCGGTGACCCTTCCGGACCTGAAACTTTAACTCTGTTTTCTCCTCCACAGATGCTGCCAGACCTGCTGAGCTTTTCCAGCAACTTTGCTTTTGTTCCTGATTTATAGCATGTGCAGTTTGTTTTGGGAAGGAAGAGGACTTGTTTGAGAACTCTGAAGGGAAGACTGAGGAAGGAGAAGAATATTAATGCTCTTTGGCTTGAAAATTGATCCGATTATTTGGGAAATGAGAAGGCTGGTGCAGGACAGTAAGTCAGCCATGAGCCTGGAATGCATGTTGAGTTGCAATTTATTAGATATCCTCCAGGATGTATGTTAAACTCAAGGTACTTGGTATTTAAAAGAAAATGATAGCTAGGTTAGGTCATTGGTTAAAAGATTTATTGGATGATGCTTTGTAAGTTGGTAGCATACAATTTGAGTATTGCTGAAGAAGGACATTTTGTCTTTCATTCAACAGGACAAATCTCAAAAAAAGCAGTTCAAGGGAAAGCCCCAATATTAATATAGTGGGAGAGGAGAGCATTGACTGTTTAGCAATGGTCTTTGATTGGTAGAGGTGTTGACATGGTGAATGTACCAGTTAATGACTGACAGTTAACTGTCAAACCTTAAAGTTTAAACAAGGCAGTTCGACCCTGTTTGGTCTGACAGTGTTTGTGTTTTTCGTCAGTCAAGTGCAGGGATCTAAATATTAAATGCAGCTTCCAATCCACACAAGTGTCCCACATAAGCCCAACTGACTATACTGAAATAATGTCAGCATACTTATTTGGCCACTCTGATGCAGCAAGCGTTGACCATATTTAACCCTGACACCATTGCAAGGTTTGAAAGTGGGGAGTTTGGGTGTGGTTGGTACCTTGTTTGTTGCAAACCCTTTTGGTTCCTAATTCCCAGGTATAGCAAGATTAAAGTTCAAACTGTTGATCTTCTTGGTATCTGTATATTGTAGACTTGGGCACAGGCAACACAAACCAGTGTTCTTTATCTGGACATCCATTTCACGTATGCAGTTTGCTGCAAGAATGTTAAAATTTGTTAATTAAAATGAAACAGGTCTCCATCTCAATTCCTGCTTTAAGTCAAAGTTTCCTTTCCCTTGTGTTTAATTGGATGAAAAAAAAATCCAAAAATGCACCATGTGTGAAATGCTCTTGAATAATTTGAGATTTAGCTTTATAATTGCAAGCATTGAAGCTCTTAAAACATTTCAAACAAACTGGCTAACGGAACAGAATCCTCAAACTTTGGTTCTAAGTAAAAATATATCTGGCATTTCAACTAATATCTTCAATGGCCAGGGGTGCCTGGTTTAAATGTCTGACTTAAGTACAAGTGTTCATATGAACATGATCCCATACAGGGGTTTAATTTTAAAGACATCTCAACATGTGCTGCCTTTATGAAGGGCTGTTTTATACCATCCTGCATTATGTTCCAACTTGCACCTAAATTAATTTGCAAACGAATTCAGTAAGGCACCCAGGGCTGGTGCTATTTAACACTGCTAATTGTTTTAGCAGCTCTCAAATACTATTCTGTCATGTATTACATTTTACAGCTACGTAACAGTCTATGGAATTGAATTTGTATGGTGCCAGTCATTAGACTTAAGATCTGTTGAAATGCCACAAGTAGCATTTACTGTTTGAGGTTTCCATTCATCATGTGATGTCGAAGCAAATAATTGGAAAAAAACCCTGTAGGAATCGGGAACATAAACAGAAGTTGTTGGAAAAACACAGCAGGTCTGGCAGCATCTGTGAAGAAAAAAATCAGTTAACATTTCGGGTCTAACCCTTCTTTAAACAGAATCAGTGTAGGATTCTGTGCCTATGATACAGTCATGGATCTTTTCTGTGTTTTCCATTCATCTGTCTCGGTAAGATCTACTCCACAATTGACTTCAATTTTCTCCACAAAAGCCTTTCATCGGGACGTTCCTGCCTTCTATTCAGTTGTACTCTCATAAAGCTTGGTATAAAGAGAAAGAGATAATGCTGGTATTTATGGTGAATTATTGATTGCTGCTGCCTTGACAAGGCTAGTTGCTGAGCAGATGATTGGTGTAGGGATTATTGCACTGGCATAGCAATTCAGTTGCATCTCTGCCAAGGCAGATTGCTCAATTTCTTGAGATTTGTACACTAGCAGCAAGAAATAACTCTTAAGTACCCAATGACTTTAAAACCCCAGCTTAATTTATTCATTTTGTGGCCAGCCCCACTACATCTGCTGTACAATGACCTTCAAACAAGTTTGCCAGGCCACTGCAACCATACCAGTCAAATCAAGTTTCTGCAAAACAATATTGGAGGAATGGCCACCACCTGATTGGGTTAGGTTAGTTAGGATTATAGAATGAATCCAGCCTGTCTATATGACTTGTACCTGTGGCGAGAGTGTCTCAAAACCAATCATGCCACAAATACATAGACAAACGTGGAAGCAATTCAAAGTAGGTATGAATAACAAAGAAGTGGAAAAGGATATGTTTATTTACCTGAAGCTTCATGCTCTGTCAGTGTAGGTTGATGTAAGAGAGGGTGAAACATAATCATGTTGTAATTAAGTATTTTGCTACATGAAAACCAGTGGGAAGGATTTGCTCTGCATTGGAAGTCAGAATGACCTTTAAAGAGCTGGCTGCTTTTGGAAGATATTGTACAAGGACAATATCTGATACCAGTTGCACTGAAGTAACTGGAGCACTCCACAAACTGGCAGAGAGAGAATCACCAGCAGAATGTTTTGGAATACACCTGTAGCTTGGATTTAACTGCATATTGATGAAAGTATAGGTAGAAGGATATGAGTGAATCTCCTCTCTTGCTCTAGCTTTGTTTAATTTACTCACAGGATGTGAGCCAACATTCACTGCCCATCTATAGTTGCCCTCGGAAATACCGAAGTGGCTCGCTAGGCAATTTCACAGGGCACTTAAGAGTAAACCACATTGCATTGGGTCTGGAGTCAAACGTAGGCCAAACCAGGTAAGGACAGCAGTTTTCTTCCCCAATGGATACTAATCAACCAGTTGCAATAATGTTTTCGTGGTCAAGTTAGACTTTTAATTCCAGAGTTCGTTCTTAATGACTCATTGAACCATCTGCTGAGGGAGATTCAAACTCAGGTTCCCAGAATGTGACCTAGATCTCTAGATTACTATTCTGGTGACAATTCTACATCGCCTCCCCATCCATCATCTTTTCTATTCTCTGTCTATTAAACAGATGTTTGCTCAAGTGCTCACTCTCCATTCTTCTACATTGCGATATGTAAACTTCATCTTTACTGAACGCAAACAAAATATAGGTAGGATGCTTTGAGACGGAGTGTCTGTAAACTATTCACTTTAAGTACTTGAATGAAGAATGTAGATAGCAGTGAATTTCTACCATGAATCCTGATTGGCAGTAAAACATATTTTCACTTCAAGTCTATGATTTAAATTTTAAAAGACCATTAAGAAATTGCGCAAACAACGTGAGAAATTGTGAAATTCAATATTACAATACAATTCCAAAACTAAGCAGCAATTGTTTATTGATAACTTTCAATTGATTGAAGTTAATACAGTGATACAGTTGCTGCTTGAATGAGTAATGGGAGTTCACTGAAGTTTTATCATTGGTTTTGGTGCTGTGTATTCTATGTAATTCTGTATAATAATTATAATCAATCACATGACCAACATGTCTGTGCTGAAGTTTATATCCATTGAGTCTTAATCTTTCTTATCCAGCCTTTCAGTATTTTACTATTTCCTTTTCCCACATGTATTTTGCTACTTCCTCCAGTACCAAGTTCCACTTTCTAGTGTCTCTCTGAATAAAATAAACTTCTCCTTGTTAGACCTTTTGGATTAGTCAACGATTGAGTATGATCTTGAAGAAATCTGAAAACTTGGTGGATCATTAGAGAAATAAGTGAAAATGGAAAATGTCATTAAAAATGAGTCACAATACTGTGGAAGCTTTGACAGCAATAAGCACTGAATGAGCCTTTTATTTTAAATCAAACAACTACACGGAAAAATGTGTTAAAAGTATTCATATATCTGTCTCAATTTTTAAATCGAAGAGAAATATGCACATAGGATGAAGAATGTCCTGTGGAACTGAATACTTGTCTACTTTCAAAATTCACTGTCACAGACATGCTCCCAATTTGTGTAAAGCAAAGGTTATGTGAATAATAAGGAAGTCAATATCAAGGCATGGACCACATAATTTGATGTCGTGTACTCTTCAGCAATCAAATTTCAACTATTCTGTCAGTAAAAAGATAAGCAAAGCTGCATTTTCTGGAGAGCAAGTAGAAAATATACCCTAATCAGAGCTTACATCCCTCCATCCAGTACAATATTAAAGTAACAAATAAACCATTTCAGTGTTTTACTAAAATTTCTGGGGCACAAAACAGCAGATGTTATAATTCTTCAAAAAAAAGACTTTGTAAAGGAGCAGAATGCATAATTGGTTGAATCTCAATTGTTAGTGAAGCATAAGGAACTGGTTCAGTAGGTTAGAACAATGTTCATGCATGTCTCTTATTTGAGAATCAACCAAGATTAGTTTATTTCTCTATCTGCAAAGTTCCTGTGTAAAACAATACTTTTAATCTAGGTTTTGGCAGTTACTGGAAAAATAGCCTTCTGGTTCTCTGTACAGATGTTAAACTGGTGTCGTTTATATTAGCCTCGTCTACTGACCCTGTATTGTTTTAAACAGCATATGGATGTATCTAAATCTGCCAATGAAAGCTAGCAATAACATTCATTCTTTTGATTTGTTTTGACCTAATTTATACAGGGAAGTACCTTTCAATTACTCTTAATTCAATGCCTTATTTAAAAACTGATCAAATTGTTCATATTAAGTAACTTAAATAAAGCATCCCGAGGGATTATAAAGAATTTCAATTAGATCATTCAGAATCAAATAGTTTGGAATAAAGAGCAGATTGAATTTGTTGCCAATAGTATAATCTGTCGGGCATTATCTCCCATTGCCAATCAGATAATGAACATAATTGCAACATAATAATTGTAATTTCATGTATTCATCACTTGCAGCCTTTAGAAATTTCTAACCAATTTGTTTAGACATACCTTTGGAGCAAGCTGACTTGAATCCAGCCTTTTGTCTCAAGTAGAAAAACTACCATTTGAGCCCCTAAAAGTCAAATCTGCATGGGGAGACCACAGAAGATTGTTAATCGATCACTTTAATCACTCAGCCATGATGATCAGCCTAAATAGTTCTAAATCAAAATGTTCAGGCATGTTATGACACACACGCAGGGCAGATGGGACAATGTCCCGCACTGCCTGGCTCAGAGGTGGTGATACTCTCCCTATTCTCTAAGAGCCCCTGATTAATTCCAGCCTTTATCTGAACCTTAATGAGCTTTGCTTGTAACCATTCCAATCCATAAACCACGGTCTGATACCATTCACCAGCCTGGCCTCACTATCAATGAGCAAATGGTTATCATTTACCTCAAGTACAGACCTGGGAAATTGCTTGACTAATCTTAGTTAATGAATTACGTGGCTATCAACCAATCCCGATTGCTTGCGTAGCTAAACAACTTTATGGGAAATCTTTAGGTATTGAAGACCACATTGTGAATTTTTCTGGTTTACCCCCTGTATCTGATTCTGATTCTCATCACCTCATCATAATGTAATGACACCTGAAGACAAAATGCTTAACAAAGTGGTAGTGTCCCTACCTCTGAGCCAAGATGCCCAGGCTCAAGCCCACCTATTCCTGAGGCATATAGGGACAAGTCAAAACAAGTTGATTAGAAAGAATCAGCAAAATGAAAGGTCCCTCCTCCTTACATCTCCCTCACTTCTGATGATTTACATTGGCCTTAATGACTTTGCACATAAATTAATCAGTTGGAGATTGCATATAGTTTACTGGTGGTGGTTAATAGAAAAAAATAATATCACAGATGTGATGGGGTAAGAAAAACATTAAATTGTGTGCACAGCCCTTCTGGATATAAAAAAGATAGAAAGGAAGAAAAGCAAACAAAATGAAGGATCTGAGTATCAGAGATAATGGGGACTGCAGATGCTGGAGATTCCAAGATAATAAAATGTGAGGCTGGATGAACACAGCAGGCCAAGCAGCATCTCAGGAGCACAAAAGCTGACGTTTCAGGTCTAGACCCTTCGTCTAGGCCCGAAACGTCAGCTTTTGTGCTCCTGAGATGCTGCTTGGCCTGCTGTGTTCATCCAGCCTCACATTTTATTATCATCGAAGGATCTGAGTAGATGTGTATAAAGCACTTCTGGATATTAACAGAAGAACAATACAATGAAGAGGAGGACTCTTGTGGCACAGCAGTAGTGTCCCTACTTCTGAGCCAGGAGGCCTGGTTTCAAGTCTTATCTGTTCCAGAGGTGTGTCATAACATCTCTGAGCAGAATGATTAAAGAATATCTGTAAAGTTTACTGAACAGTCCTTTATTCTAAAGCCTCCCAGAAAACTGCTAATACATGTTGAACATGGTTAAAACAAAGTTAATACCAAAAATAATCTTTTTGAAATTTGACAACACCTGGACAAGGAAGAACCAACGAACATGTGAATAAGGGTCAAGAGTAGGCCATTCATCCCTTCAAACCTCCTCCGCCATTCAATAAGATTGTGGCTGATCTGATTTGAGTCTCAACTGCATATTGTTGCATTTCCCTGGTACCCTTTCATGTCCTGGGTAATCAAGAATCTATCTGCCGTTGCTTTGAAAAAATGTTTAAAGATACTGCATCCATTGCCTTTTGAGGAAAGGAATTCCAAAGATCTTCAACCCTCTGAGGAAAAACTGTTTCCTCATCAGCCCTAAATGTGCACCCCCTTATTTTAAACTTCAACCTGTCGTTCTAGATTCTGCCACCAATGGGAATATTCTTTCAACATCCACCTGTTCAAGTCCCTTCAGTATTTTAGGTATTTCTATTAAGATACCTCTGACTCTTCTAAACTTCACAGAGGATACAGGCCTAGCCAGTCCAGTCTTTTCTCATAAGGCAATCCTCTCATTCTAGATATTAGTGTAATAAGCCTTCTCTGAGCTGTTTCCAACACATTAGCATCCTTCCGGTAAGTACAGTGACCACAGTAAACAGTGCTCCAGACGTAGTCTCAGCAATGCCATGTATAACTGCCTACTCTTGCATTCAATTCCTCTCACAACGAAATGCAATATTCTCCTAGCTTTCCTGATTGCTTGCGATACCTGCACACTGACTACCTGTCATTTGTACACCAGCCAAATCAGCCAAAATGGACGATTTTACACGTCCCACGTTGTACTCCAAAAGCCAGGTCTTTGCTTGGTCTTTTTACCTATCTATATCTCTTAGTAAGTTTGTGATATCCTCTTCACAACTTGCTTTCAGACCTATTTTCTTGTCATCAGCAGATTTACCTGCCCATACCTTTGGTCCCTTTATCCAAATCAATTACATAAATTGTAAAGAGTTGAGAGCCCAACACCCGTGGCACACCACTCATGACAGCCTGCCAGCTGCTACTATTATTCCTACACGCTGCTTCCTGTTAGCTAACCAATGTTCTAACCATAACAACACATTATGCCCTAGACCAGGAGCTTTTATAATCCTCAATAACCTTTGAAGTGGTACTTTATCAACTGCCTTCTGGAAACCAAAGTCCAATACATTTACAGGTTCCCCTTAATCCCCTTTATCACAATTATTTCTTCAGACAATGCCAGTAAATTAGTTAAACATAGTTTCAAGGAATGTTATATCTTTAGGCCAAGACTTGAAGCTTCTGTCAGATGTCAAACAATTTGCTGTGACTTTATATGATTTCTTAAAGTTACTTACATGTCATTTTTAATAATGTGATATACTAACAAGAACTTAAAGTATTATTTTACAATTTGTTCAGTATAGGTTTGTTCAGTTTCATGAATATTTAGCGGGTGAGCTTCCATAGCCCACTCTCCACTTCGTTTCTTCTTGTGTTACAGGGGTCATTTCTTGCACTGATATTTATTCATCAATGCACCATTTTTCTGTTACTCACCACACACTAAAATTCTGAAATTCACTGTTCTGTTTGTACTAGTTTTAAATTTCAGAACATTGATCCACATCTAGAAGCAAAGCTATTTCATGTGTTTCAGTGAAAGTTTGTGCTGTGGACCTGTGAACAGTGATGATGTAAGGGTAGGTATAAGTCTTGCCATTCCATATTATATACCATCTTACATAGTAAATGATTTATATTTATTCATGGAAAGTGAGCATTGCTGGCTATGCCAGTGCTCACTGTCCATCATTAAGCATCTTAGAAGAAGTGGTGAGCTGCTTCCTTGAACCACTGAGTCCTTGAGGTGTAGGAAAGCTCACAATGCTGTTAGAAAGGAGCACCAGGATTTTGACCCAGAGACTGTGAAGGAGCGATGATATAGTTCCAAGTCAGGAGGGGATCTTGTCCCCATGTATTCCCTTCTATGTGAAAGAAATTATAAGTTAGGAAGCTTATTGTAGTGCATCATGCAAATGGTACATACTGCTACGTCAGTGATGTAAGAAGTGAACATGGAAGATGTTGAAAAGATACCATTCAGGAGGCTCATTTGTCCTGGATGGCGCCAAATACCTTGTTTTATTAGGCTGCATCCATTCATGCAAGAGGACAGTATTCCATTGCTTTCTGGATTTGTGCCTTGTAGACAGTGCATTAGACAGGAGGTGAGTTACCCAACTAGGGAGTTCCTAGCCTCTGGCCTGCTCTTGTAGCCACAGTATTTATTTGGCTTGTCCTGTTTTGTTTCTGGACAATAGTAACTCCCGGGATGTTGATAGTAGGGTATTCAGCAATGGAAATGCCACTGAATGTCACAACGTGATAATTTCATTCTCACTTGTTTGAGATGGCAATAGTATGGCATGAATATTACATGCCACTTATCTGGATTTGTCCAGGTCTTTCTGCAAATGAACTTGAGCTGCATCAGTGTCTGAACAGCTCAGAGTGGTATTAAACATTGTGCTATCCATCAATGAGTATCTCCACTTCTCACCCTCTGATGGAGGGAAGGCCATTGACAAAGCAGCTAATGATTATTGGGCTAGAGCAGTACCCTGAAAAACATTTGCATTCATGTCCTGTGACTGAAACAACAGATATTCAACAACCACATTCATCAATAGCCTTGCTAATTTCTTGTACACCATCTGACTCCTGACTACGAACAGCTGTTCATTAGAATTGAAGGGTAAATGTTGTATTGTCTTTTACCTTCTGGATTCAGTATTTTCCTTCTTTTTATTCATTCAGGAGATGCGGATTTTGCTGGCTGGGCCATCATTTAATGGCCATCCCCAACTGACCCTGAGAAGCTGTAGCTGCCTTGAATTGATGCAGCTTATTTTCTGTAGGTAGTCCTAAAATGCTTTTAGGGATTTTGAACCAGTGACACCTGAAGGAATGGCGACATACTTCCGAGTCAGGATAGTGACTAGGTTGGTGGAGAACTTGCCAGTGATGGCATTTTCATGTAACTGCTGCCCTTGTCATGCCATAAAGGTGGCCATGGGTTTTGAAGGTAACATCAAAGTAGCCTTGGTGATTTTCTGCTGTGCATTTTGTAGATGGTACACACTGCTGTGACTGTGCACTGGTGGTGCAAGGAGTGAATATTTGTGATACGGTGCCAATCAAATGAGCTGCAGGATAGTGTCAAACTTCATGAAGGTTTTTGGAGCTGCACTTATCCAGTCTGTAAATATTGGATAGACTTTGGGGTCTGAGAGGTGAATCAGTTGCTGCACTATCCCTAGCCTCTGATTTGCTTTGGTATTGCAAAAATATACTTTATTTGTAGACCATGTGAAAAACTGAAAGATACTGGACATTTTCTGTACTGAAAAGTATCTACCTGTGTTTTCTTAGAAATTAAGTCAACTGTTTAATCGGAATTCTAGTTTACCTGCTGTTTGCAGAAAGTCATGTAATTTTAGAAAAAGGATAAGCAAAGTTGATAAAAACATTAAAGGTGAGGTTTACAACTCTGAAATATAGAAAAACTGACTTTGAAAAGACCATAAGCATCCATGCTAACGGTTGCCTAGCAACCTTTCCTGGACCTAATTTCCCGTATTCCCAGATCTAAGTGCTCAGTAGGTGCTGCACGTTTCACTCACTCTTTCAGCAGAAGTTCTAGGAAGCTGCTAACGTTTCCAAATCAGTATCCTCACTACCTTATAAACCCCAAGAGGCCGAACTGTGGCCACTTTCCAAAGAGTCAGATGCAGTTTGATTTCACCCTGAACTGAACTGAAAATCTTCTGTCAGTTTCTAGCTGCCAGTGGATCAATTTCATTGATGGGAAACTCAGCAGACTGTGAAAAATCACTCAATTCAATCCCTTGTTTTAAAACCCTTGGCCAACACATATGATTTTATGTTTTCCTTTGCTCTTTTATAAAATTATCTTTTTAAAAAAGTCATCTCTGAAAAGGGTGACACCTTTTTGTGTCCTACCTACATATCTTAGTTTGAGATTAAGCAAATATATGGTTCTAATTCTGGATTACAGTTTAGATCTAATGAGTGTTCAACGCCTAATTTAAAAATGAGTTTTATTTAAAATAAACAGATTATTTTGAGCTCATTAAAGAAGACTGATGACAATATATTCTGGATAGCAGTACAGAAGAGAAATAATAAGCCATTTTACTGATTGAGTCAATAATTTGTATAAATTATTGTAACCTTTGGAGTAGTCGGTCTTGATTAACAGTACAGACCTCTTGTCACAGCTGGAGTACTGGCACTTTTCACTATTCTTCTCCTTTCCCCTCAGTTCGTTCTGGTACATTTAACCCTGTTCCCCTGTCCTTCCCTAATACCATCAGTTCATCTGCGCTGTGCAAAAATATTCCTGCTATAGCCCACATCATACAATGTTGGAGTGAGGGCATGAAATTTGGACGTGTTTGCCAGAACTATGCAGGTGATGGAGATTGTGACATAATTGCATTTGTAAAGCTGATGTGAAATCAGCAAGACTATTTTGACCTTGTTACTGTAGCTAATATCCTGGATTAAACACAGACAGCTGAAAATACATTCAGCACCAGGAACTGCTCACCACCAGTGCCATTGAAAGGGGTAAGCAGTGAGCAGGTTGATTTATAACTGATTTTTTTTTAGCCTCTGGTTTCCTAGTGGTGCTGAGCTTCATGAAGTTGACAAGAGGTGCTACAGAAACTTACAAGGGTTTCCAAATAGTGTCTTTCAAACTTGCAATGTTGATAACCTGGAGTGGCACAGGACTCGGTGAAAGATTTGTTTCTAACTTCAAGGCTTCTAATCAGCCCCATTTCTCCCAGCTACGGCTGTTAAAGTTACACCCCACCTTGGCTTCCAGCATGACAGGTTTTTATTTCCATTATTTTATATTATACCCATCCACCTCACTGCAGGAAGGATGTGGAGGATTCGGAGGGGCTACAGAAATGGTTTACCAGGATGTTGGCCAGCTTGGAGGATATTAGCCGTGAGGAGAGATTGGACAGATTTGAATTGTTTTCACTCGAGCATTAACAGATCAGGGGCAACCTGATAGAAAATTATGAGAAGCACAAACAGAATGGATAATCAGGATCTTTTGTGGGATAGAAATGTCAATTGCGACCAACTTAGGTTTAAGGTAAAGGGGGATAAGTTTATAGGAGATAGAGAGAGGCAGGTTTTTTTTATACAGAGGGTAGTAGGTGCCTGGAATGTGCTGCCAGAGGGGGTGGTGGAGGCAGATACATCAGCAATGTTTGAGAGGCATCTTGCCAGAAACACGAGTAGGCAGCTAATAAAGGGATACGGACTATGTAGAGGCAAAAGGATTTTAGTTCAGAAAGGCATCATATGTTGACACAATCTTGGTGGGCTGAAGGGCTTGTGCCTGTGCTGTACAGTTCTTTGTTATTTGTTCATGGCACCTGAGCATCACTCTCACGGCAAGCACTTATTACTGATCCCCAATTACATTTGGGAAATTTGGTGGTGAGAGACTCCTAGAAATGCTGCAGTCTGTATGATGTAGATACACCAACAGCGTTGTTTAGGAAGGAATTCCTTGCTATTACCAGATAGACAGTAAAAGGACAGTAATATGGTTCTATGCCAGAATAGTGTGAGGTTTGGATGAGGTTTAGGAGGTAATGATGTTCCCACATTGCTGCTGCCCTTGATTTTCTAAGTTATAGACTTTGCAAGTTTGGAAGATGCTATTGGAGGAGACTTTGCAGCTCACTGGAGTACATTGTGTAAACGCTGCCCCTTGATTGGTAGAAACAGCATAGAAGCAGATCTGTTCCTCAAAGAAGGAGAAGGAAGAAGAGAAGCAGAGGATGCTTTGCAGACAGACAACAGCCCCTCCTCCACACTAACCCTCAACACCAGTGTCCAATAAGGCTGCCACTCAACCCCTTACTATCCTTACAGGATCCCGACTGTGTGACCAAATTCAGTTATAACTCCTTTTGCAAATTTGCTAATGACAGCACTGTAGTAGTTTACATCTTAATCAACAAGGAGACAGAGTACAGGAAAGAGATAGGGAGCTTAGTGGCATTGTGTAAAGATAACAATCTCTCCCTGAATGTGAGCAAAATGAAGGTGCTGGTATTTGACTTCAGGAAGCAGAGTGGAGGGCACACCCCTGTCTGCATCAATGGTGCTGAGGTGGAGATGGTCAAGAGCTTCAAGCTCTTGGGTGTAAGTATCTCCAATGATCTATCCTGGTCCATCAATGTTGATGCTGCAGTCAAGAAAGCACACCAACGCCTCTAATACCTCAAGAGGCTAAGGAAGTCCGGCATGTCCACAATGGCTCTTACCAATTTTTATAGATGCACCATAGAAAGCATCCTATCCCAACGTAACACAGCTTGGTGTGGGAAATGCTCTGCCCAAATCTGCAAGAAATTACAGAGAGTTGTGAATGCAGCCCAGTCCATCACAAAAACCAGCCTTCCTACCATTGACTCTGTCTATTTGCCTCAAGAAAACAACCAACATAATCAAAGGCCCCTCCCACTCCAGTTATACAATCTTCCACCCTCTCCCACGGAGCAGAAGATACAAACGTTTAAAAACATGTTACAGCAGATTCAAGAACAGTTTCTTCCCTGCTGTTTGCAGATTTATAAACAGATCTCTCATATTTTAGAGTTGATCTTTTTCTGCATCTTCTCTGCATTCTGTTCTCTCACCTCAATGTACTTACGTAAGGTACAATTTGTTTGGACAGCACCCAGAAGATGCCTCACCAATGTCCTCTACAACCTCAACATTGTCATTATAAATATAAGATTCCAAGCTTTTCTAGAATATCACAAACAGCGTTTCTGAGCCTCCCTGGTCTGGAATAGAGACAGTAGCTAGAAAGCAAAACTACCCTATGCTTTGCCATGTAGGAATCCTAACAGAACTTGCAGCCAAATGGAAAATATTAAATTCACAGGGAGTTAAAATGAGGCTGTAAGAATCGCCCAACAAAGGGAGGGTTTATGGAAAAGTAAAGCTCACTGAAAAAGATCTAAAATTGCAATTTACCAAGCAGACAAAATAAAAGAACAGGATTAAATAGTGGGGAACTAAACATCATTTTGTATTGAATATCTATGAAAAGCATAGCATAAATTATATCGTGAAGCTTTTTTTATCACTTTAACTAAGTGCGGAAGGGCTTTCTCTGGTTTAAAGCATAAGTTGCATTTTAACATAGTGATTACTCTGTAGTATTTTAGTCATTTGTTACAGTAAATTCTTAAAACATGAAATTTACATGCATTCTTTCAGCCATTAACTTGAAACTTGGATTTCTCATTAAAACTCACCTGGTCTCTATGGAGACCAGAACAAAATTAGGTGGTCAGCTGGGATTTCATATCTACAGGCTAAGGCAGTAACATCAGGTTTGGTCAGAGATGAAACAGACAAAATTTCACTGTTATTTTCCCTGTTTTGTTGAAAAGTTAAAAATTGCTGCATCTATTGCTGAAGCTTTCCTCAAAAGGAAGGTTATGTGTGTGTATGCCTTACAACAGTTAACAGCCAATAATGTGAAAGTAGTGGCAGTAAAGTTTGATAGAGTTTAAAGTAGATGCAACAACATAGCAATGGTTGAGGTATTCGCTCAATTGATCGATAAGGAAGTATAAGGTAGTGCAGACAAAAAACAAGAGTTGACTAGAATTCAGTTACAGATGAACCAACTTAATTTCATAGGAAATACAGAAAAAGCCAAACAAGAGAGAGAGAAAAAAATGAGATTAGGAACCTTAAATGTGAACTTCAAAAAGAAAGGGAAGCTAGCAAATGTGAACAGAACAGTGAAAAACTTTGGTTGTATGAGGAGGTTGTAGCAAGTCGACTTGAGAATAGGTCATATTTAACTCCTGGCTTTGATCTGGAATATTCCTAAATTCAGTGAGAAAGAAGTGGAAATGTATTTTGCTTCATTTTCAAAAATGACCAAGGAAAATCTGGACAATTGTAAAGACTGCACCTTTTTATTTTTTCAGTATTTTTGATTGTGGACCAAAGTGGGAAAATGACTGTTCTAAACCAAAAGGTTTGTGAAAGGAATTGCTGGACTTTTTTAAAAGTAAGTAACTAACACATTGGAACTGTTGTTTACACTGCTGCTTGTTCAGGCAGTGAGGAAGGCTACTGCAGACAGACTGGCACTGAGGTGTGTGTATAAAGTGAGACTTGGCCAGCAACAAGTAGCTGATCTGTCTATGCAGTGGTGATGAGTTGTGGATGACAAAGGCCTTCTGCCTGTCCACAATTATCTTCCAGGAAGCTGAACAACTTGTGGGTGTGAATCAGATAGCCAGAAACCTTTGGATCTCTGGAAAGGGAGCTAATGTTGTCTTTCTGCAATGAAACAATATTTAAAGTCTGAAGAAAACCAGTTTATTTTTCCAAATTAGTTGCTTTGAGCTATGGTTTTTAACTATTAAGTCAGAGACTTGATAAATTGTGAACCAACCTGTCTGTACCTTCTACAAGCAAGTGAAAGTAATTAGAAGAAAGAGATTGAGGAGCCAAAGGGACCATTCTACGAACCCTATGGACAGGAACCACTGAACGACTTTCCCAATCTTTCTCTCCACTCATAACACCAATTTTATTTTGTGTCTGTCTGCAAGTATGTGTGAGGGATTAGAGTTTTAATGGGTAGAGTTAATGCCAATAGTTCAAATGGATCCAGCAAAGAAAATTAGATTGGACCAAAAAATAGAAATGATAAGGAAAAGATATTTTTTTAAAAACTGGGACTGAAGCTGACTAAAGGAATGGAAGATACAGAATAAGATGGGCTGAATCACTAAGAAAAACACCGTCAAGGAAGAGGATTCACCCAAATTAATAAATGAAAACAGTTTTTAGCAAGCTTGCTACTGCTGCCCAAGAATTCAGAAAACTGGTTTTCCCAAATTAATTAAATTGAAAAACCCTTATCACGTTGGCAGCCATTCTCAGAACTAATGGATTGCATTTTAAAAATGTTACAGCCTGTGGGCTCAGTAAGTATTCTTCAACTTCATAAATGGAATGCTTAATCCTCAGAGCTAATTAAGGAAATGTATAAACCTGTAATGCAGCCAGATAGGCATCCCAAAGTTAATAAATAAAACAACACTCAGAAATCATTAGGGTAGGTTTAATATGAATCTATAATTACATAATTTTTCTTTGTATCTTCGCATAGGATGTAGGCGTTACTGGCAAGTACAGCACTTATTGTCCATTCCTAATTGGCCAGAGGGCAGCTCAGAGTCGAATGCATTGCTGTGGGTGTGGAATCACACTTATGGCAGACTGGGTAAGGATGGCAGATTTCCTTCTTGAAAGGGAACCAGATGGGTTTGTACAACAATCAGCTAGCTTTTTTTTCCAGAATTTATTGAATTCAAATCTACTGTCATGAGCTTTGGCCCCATACATCCCAGAACATTAACCTGGAGTTTGGTTTATGAATGAGGTTTCTACTACACCACCAGCTCCCTCATAAGGCTCTGAGCATCACTACTGCAGTTACAATCCCCAACTTAAATAGAGGGAAAACAAATATTTTAAAGATGTGCTTCTTCCGTTTTGTTTTGAGTGTGTTCAAAGATTGCAAAACAGTTTGTGGTTAGTAAGTAGTTGGAGAGATTTCTGAGAATTACATTGGGAGACTATTCAAATGGTGGCTCAGTGGCTAGTACTGCTGCCTCACAGCGCCAGGGACCCAGGTTTGATTCCACCCTCGGGCGACTGTCTGTGTGGAGTTAGTTCATTCTCCCCGTGTCTGCGTGGGTTTCCTCCGGGTGCTCTGG